>NC_070618.1:40560537-41760537 GCF_027172205.1 Podarcis raffonei
AGTGCTGGGTGGAGCTGGAGGTGGAGGTGGAGCTGTAAATGTAACTGTAAGCATTGAGCCTGAGCTTGTGAAAGGAGGTAAAAGTTCACTTTGCATTTCAAAAAGGGACTGCAGTATTGGGTGACTTGGAGACACAGAAAGATTACTATAGTTCCCACCCCCACTACTTTTTACAGAACCTCTCCCATCACCCAAGGAGCTTGTGAATGGAAACATCAAAACAGTGACTGAGTACAGGGAAGAAGAGGATGGCCGCAAGGTGAAGGTGAGTGAGGGCTTGGGATCAAGCCATATCTCTCTTCTCCCCCCCCCCCAGCTCTCATTCTCAGGGTCACCTCCATATTATCCTCTTGGTGTCTTGTGTTCTTAGGGATTTGGCCCCACCCTCACTTCCAGTTGACAGTGAAAGTTCATCTCCCAGCACGCCACTTCCTAGGTTGTACGGGGGCAGAACTCTCCATGTCATGTGGTTCATTTCTGTTTTTAGTCTGAAAGTGATGACCCTGCTAGATGTTTTCCTCCAATATACCATGTTGCTCGAGTTCTGCAGGCTTGAGTGAATAGGTTTTTGGGTGGAGGTTGGTTGTGACTTAAGCACAGTAACTGTGTGGTCAGGAAGAAGCAAGCAAATTCTACCTGCAGGTGTGATCCTCATACTTTTCCCATTTCCTCTTTGTTGATTCTTGCCCTGAGCGTAATATGACATGTTGCTATCCTTTGCCAGATTATCCGCACCTTTCGAATTGAGACCCGGAAGGCCTCAAAGGCTGTGGCTAGGCGAAAGGTGAGTCACCTAAGAGAGTGAAGCTTATCCCCTTGCACCTTCCTCCTTGACCACTAGGCATACTAGGCATATGTATACAGACATTTATGCTGGGGTAGGCAACCTAAGGCCCATGGGCCGGATGCGCCCAATTACCTTCTCAATCCAGCCCGCGGACGGTCCGGGAATAGATGTGTTTTTACATGAGTAGAATGTGACCTTTTATTTAAAATGCATCTCTGGGTTATTTGTGGGGCATAGGAATTCGTTCATCTCCCCCCCCCCCATATAGTCCGGCCCACGGCTGAAAAAGGTTGCTGACCCCTGTTTTATGCCATCATCAGATCTGAAGTAATGGTACTGGAGCAAGAGATGTCTAAAAGCCAAAACAATATATATTTTTAGCTCAAACCAGTATTCCAATGAAAAACAAATAGGTCCATAAAGAAGTGAAGTCTGGGATTTGTTCTTGATTGGCTTAAAATTGGACCTGAGGCCCACCCTCAGCCAGGGCCTGTTGAAGGGAGGTCCCACCATTAGTTGCACACACAGTTATGCAAGTTTGGTGCTCATCAGACTTTTCTGTGAACTCAGCCTCCTGATCTGTTGCATTTTAGTCTTGCTCTCTTTCTGAGTGAAGACGTTGTTTTTGCATGTATTCTTCACATTTGGCTAGATGATGGGAGTTACATTCCAACAACATCTGGAGGGCACCATGTTGGGAGAGGCTGGCTAAGGGTGGGGGGACACCCAAGGTTTTCTTTTCATTGTAGTATCTCATATTTTGAGATGCTGGATCTTCAATGGTGTTTTGATACTCTTTACATCTTGTTGACAGAATGTTTTGCTGCTGCTGTTTTGCTTTGGAGCAGCTGGTGTGCAATTTGCTCAGAATTTGGAATCTGCCAGCTGGGGATTCTTTTAGAAATCACCCTGCTGGTCTCTCCAGCCTATTCCTACTATGTCCGTCTTGCATCATCTTTCTCCCCCACTTCTTGGGGATTGCAAATGAGATCAAAGACTTCATCCAGCTCTTTTGTTCTGCTCTCTAGAACTGGAAAAAATTTGGAAACTCTGAGTTTGATGCCCCTGGCCCAAATGTGGCCACTACCACTGTGAGCGATGATGTGTTCATGACTTTCATCACCAGTAAGGAGGTGAGTGGCAGCATGCAGGAAAGCAGGGGGTGAAAATAAAGAGCAGAGGTTTCAAGATGGGTTGTGGTGCTTGTGTTTCTGGGGGGAAATGGCACGGGAAGCTGCTTTGTTCTGAGTCAGCCCCCTGGGCCATTGAGCACAGGATTGTCCACCTTGAGTGGCAGCTGCTCTCCAGGGTTTCAGGGAGCAGGTCCTTCCAATCCCTACCTTGAGAAAGGGAAAGATGGGACCTCCTGCTTCCAAAGCAGGTGTCTGCCACTGAGCTGTTGCCGTTGTCTGCTAACATTCTGACATCCCTAAGACTACTGGCACAGCCAAGACACTGCTGATAAGAGACACTTGGTTGGAACTTAATCGTTTTGTGGGCTCTGAATGTGGGTGGGAAGACAAGCAGACTTTCAGTTGCTCACACACTCATAGAATCATAGAATCATAGAGTTGGAAGAGACCACAAGGGCCATCGAGTCCAACCCCCTGCCAAGCAGGAAACACCATCAGAGCACTCCTGACATATGGTTGTCAAGCCTCTGCTTAAAGACCTTAAAGATGTGTCCTTTGCCAGGACTTGAATTGCCAAGAGGAGGAGGACCCCATGAACAAGCTGAAAGGGCAGAAGATTGTGTCGTGCCGTATCTGCAAGGGTGATCATTGGACCACTCGCTGCCCATATAAGGACACCCTGGGACCTATGCAGAAGGAGCTGGCAGAGCAGCTGGGGCTCTCCACAGGCGAGAAGGACAAACTGCCAGGAGGTGAGGGGTGCAAAAAGGCAGAGGATATGGGGTGAGCCCTTCCTGCAGAGACAGATAGGTTGTCTTATGCCAGGGATGAGAAGGAGAGTTGTGCTCCGAGTTTCACTAACACTGCATTTTGTTTCTGCAGAACCAGAACCTGTTCAAGCCCAGCAAAGCAAGACTGGGAAGTATGTCCCACCCAGCCTGAGAGATGGAGCCACGCGCAGAGGGGAGTCCATGCAGCCTAACCGTAGAGGTAGATTGCCTTTGAGGGGAGGTAGGGACTGAATCTGACGTGTCCTGACAGCAGTAGCTGTTGGCATCTAGCAGTCTAGTCCTGTGTATATTCTGTGCCATACAAGCCCAGGCCTGCTTTAAAGATAGTTGAGCTGGCAGGTATTTAAGAGTCCTTCAGTTTCTGCTACCCTGATCCAACAGTCCTCCTTGTATCTTAGCCGATGATAATGCCACCATCCGAGTCACCAATCTGTCCGAGGACACCCGAGAGACTGACCTGCAGGAACTGTTCCGTCCTTTTGGGTCCATATCCCGCATCTACTTAGCCAAGGACAAAACCACTGGCCAATCCAAGGTAAGAAAGAGGGATTGATACCTGGGCTGAACTTGGTAGTTTCAAAGTGGGGAAAGAGGTGGCAACAGGTGAGTGCTGGAAGACATGGGGCTTTTATGTTGTAACCGCCCTGAGACCTGCGGGTAAAGGGTGAATAATAAATTAATTATAAATAATAATATAGATACAAGCAAAAATTACCTTCCTTATCTCTTATTTTCATCTTTCCTGTTGCTTACCTTCAGGGCTTTGCCTTCATCAGCTTCCATCGCCGAGAAGATGCTGCTAGGGCCATTGCAGGGGTATCTGGCTTTGGCTATGATCACCTGATCCTAAATGTGGAATGGGCCAAGTAAGTAGGACTCTATATAAAGGTAAAGGGACCCCTGACCATTAGGTCCAGTCCTGAACGACTCTGGGATTGCGGCGCTCATCTTGCTTTATTGGCCAAGGGAGCTGACGTACAGCTTCTGGGTCATGTGGCCAGCATGACTAAGCCGCTTCTGGTGAACCAGAGCAGCACACGGAAACGCCGTTTACCTTCCCACCGGAGCGGTACCTATTTATCTACTTGCACTTTGACGTGCTTTCGAACTGCTAGGTTGGCAGGAGTTGGGACCGAGCAACGGGAGCTCACCCCGTCACGGGGATTTGAACCACCGACCTGATCGGCAAGTCCTAGGTTCTGTGGTTTAACCCACAGCTACACCCGTGTCCCTTATATAGGGTATAGGGTAGGCTATTTAATTCCTTTCAGCAGTGTGCCTGTCAAACAGCCTCAAATTCTGCTGTTACTGCAAATTTATGTTTCTTACATAAATCTTCAGCCTGCTTCTCACTGAGACAGTAGACCTGTTTCTATATATTAGTCTTTCAGCTGTACCATTTTAAATGGAATTCTCCCTCATGATAAGATTCCTATTTACACAAAATCTATCTTCTAGTATGGAGGAACATTCATTTTTGAGAACTTCTGCCTGCTGTCTGAAGTGGTGCAGTGCTATGCGGATTCACTATTTTGGTTTTTTAAAAATAGCCCTCAGTTTTGGCCATAAAATTCAGCCTTAGTGGAATTTTGAATCAGACAATTTTGTTGGAAGCAAAGTCAGGAGCACTTGGGACCAGTGATTGGGGGAACAAAGCACCTCAGTGCATTCTCCCCCACCCCCTCAAAAAAAGGAGGAGGAGGAAGAGCAGGACTTGGCAGCCTAGCAAATTTCCCACCTTGCCATCTTTTGGAGCCAGCCACAATTTGCATGTTGGAATGAAGAGCAACGGGCACTTAGGGGGAAAGACAGTAGTCACCATTAAATCCTGTTTCCGAGTCCATAGCTGAAGTTGCCCTTAAATTTTCAAGCTTTTCTCACAACATGAGGCCTAGCAACAGCTTTGTTCTTAAATATGAGCAACAGATTCTCCAGGTGATGCATTGGATGCAAAATCTTCAGTCGTCCACTTGTTAAAATATTAATGTCTCTTTTTTTCCCTTCCCACCCCCAGACCTTCCACCAACTGAGGCTTCCTGTCCGGCATTTGTCTTTGGAAATTGCCCAGTTTTGCTCCTCACTGGAAATAATAGTCACTAATAAAGGTTCCTTTCAGTCACTCTCTTGTGGTTTGTCTCAGTCCCTCATCAAAATAGCCCTATTGTTGCTGGAGTCACCCAATTTCATTTTAACAGCTGAGTTTCTTTTTACTGAGTGATTTGTTAAATACACAGGCTTTCTGATGCAAGAGTGTTTAATTTTATTATGTTAATAACCCCGTTTTAGATGAAGACCCAGGCCTCTAAAGTAAATGTTGAACTGTTTCACTGGGTTTGATCCAGAGTGGGATTAGGTGTAGCGAAAGTCTTTGTGTGGCTTGCTCAGCTGATGCCGTTTACTGCCACATTCTGGACTCTCTGCAGCCTCCTCCAGTAATGACCAAATTAAGAGGAGTGAGTAAGTAACAGACTCTTACAGTTCTCTTTAGAAAAGGCTCTCAATCTTACAATATCGCTTTAATTCCAGTATGCAATGTAAGATCCACTTTACATTTTTTGCATGTTTTTAATCTTTTCTGCCAGGATGCCAGCTGCACCTTTTTACAACCATGCAAACGTAATTTAAGGTGGTGCAGTTTGCTATGCAGTCACATCTACACAGTGGCCCTTACCTTCCTTTTTCTAAAAAATTAAGCTGACCAGCAAACAGGCACTGCTGGTGGCACTGACCCATTGGAGAAATACCTTCACGCAATGCATTGCTGCTCGAGAAAGTGACCGTATTGGTGTAAGGAGCCTGGTCACACTTCTCTTCTGTGGCCTGTCTTTCTTTGGGATGTGGGAGGCTGCCCACTCAGCATAGCCTTGTGCAACTTTTGCTGCTTAGCTTAGCAAAAGGCTTCAGGCAAACAGGAAATAGGTACCATGCCTTAGCAGTGCCAGAGGCCAACTGCTTTCCCTCTTATCCCTCCCCCCCCCAGCTCTTCTCCCTCTGGGGTGGTGGAGGGACTCCAGATTAGGTGTGGGAGGCCTCCAGTACAACTGTTGGTTAAGGCCCTACTGTTAACTTCTTGACTAGTGGTAACCCAAGCTCAGCATGTTGCTTCTGATATCTTTCTGATATTCCATAAATCACTACTTTGCCTGAGTTTTGAAACAGGCCCTCTGCAGTCCTGGTTATAACTCATGACTATTTTTATCATCCATCCATAACCTCTTGAAAGGTTTTCTCACAATTACTGCAGCTTAGTTTGTTACTCCCCGTGTTGTGTGGTTTGTGGCTAAACACTTCACAACCTTATTAAATAAGGATAAAAGTTTGAAGTTATTTGTCCCACCCCTTAGAACAGGAGATAGAGCCTTGTCAACTGGTACATCACTGGCCAATCTCGTCATCTGCTGAACAGGTTACAATTACTGGGTTTATTACAAAGAATGGTAGGTCAGACAGACAGTATGTTCTTAAGCAAGAGTGCATACTCAAGGTGACTTCATACAGCTTATGCAACTCGAAGTGTTCACATCCAGAAGTGCTGTGTCTGTGCGCAGTGCGATTTAGCGCTTCTGCGCATGCTGTGAAACCCGGAAGTAACCATTCCGGTACTTCCGGGTTGCTGTGGGACGCAGCTTGAAAAGATGTAACCTGAAGCGGACGCAGCATGAGGTATGACTGTACCGTGGGATTCTGCTAAAGTAGAACAGGGTCTAGTGTCTAAGCTGTTAATGCAAATAGACACGGGATGCCAGTGCTGCTTTTCTGGGGGTACTCAAGGGTATGCAGAACTGGCACCGTTTTATATTTAAAATGTTAAAAGTTTGACACTTACTGTAACAACTTCATGGTGAGTACTGGCACCTTTTTTTAAAAAAAAGCACTGGGTACAGGTAAAGGTAAAGGTACCCCTGCCCGTACGGGCCAGTCTTGACAGACTCGGGTTGTGCGCCCATCTCACTCAAGAGGCCGGGGGCCAGCGCTGTCCGGAGACACTTCTGGGTCACATGGCCAGCATGACAAAGCTGCATCTGGCGAGCCAGCACAGCACACGGAAACGCCGTTTACCTTCCCGCCAGTAAGCGGTCCCTATTTATCTACTTGCACCCGGGGGTGCTTTCGAACTGCTAGATGGCAGGCGCTGGGACCGAGCAGCGGGAGTGCACCCCGCCACGGGGATTCGAACCGCCGACCTTTCGATCGGCAAGCCCTAGGCGCTGAGGCTTTTACCCACAGCGCCACCCGCGTCCCAAAGAAGAGTTTGGATTTGATATCCCGCTTTATCACTACCCTAAGGAGTCTCAAAGAGGCTAACATTCTCCTTTCCCTTCCTCCCCACAACAAACACTCTGTGAGGTGAGTGAGGCTGAGAGACTTCAGAGAAGTGTGTCTGGCCCAAGGTCACCCAGCAGCTGCATGTGGAGGAGTGGAGACGCGAACCCGGTTCACCAGATTACGAGTCTACCGCTCTTAACCACTACACCACACTGGCTCTCCTGGGTACAGATGGTTTAAGGCAAATGCAGGAAACAGAGGTGTGGATCTCAGTGTAGAGGAAATCTGTCTCTGTGAGAGGTAGCACTTAAAATAGTGCAAAAATGGCACTCCTGCCTATGCAGTTTCCCCATATAAGCCCCTCAACAAACTGCCAGAGGCTGTAGAATCTGGTTCTTACAAACAGGTGTGGTGGACCTTTGGGGAGGTGGCTGTTCTGGGAGGAAGGATTTGTCCAAATAAAACTTACGTCTAAACTTTTAAAAAGTTCGGCTCACAATAATGAGGTAATACAATAACTTAGAAGGTTCTTCTCTAACAAATTGGTACAATGAAGTATGGCAAATAGCACTTGTGAAATTTTTTAAAAGAAAATTGGCAGAAGGCCTGAAGCAAAGACTCATTTGTATTTCAATGGCACAGCTTTATTACATACAGTACATGGCTAAAATCCAAACTAGAGGACTCCTCTCATAAGACTGTATTGGTTAACTTCAACCATTTATCACCTTCTATACAAATATAAGTCTGAGATAAGAACTTCTGTTATTATTTTGCATGCAAATATCAGCTTCTGGGTGAGAGTGGGATGTTTTATTACTGTATGTCTCTGATTAAATGTTCTATGGTGAAAGGATTTTTTTTTTAAAAAAAACAGAAGTCTGCTTCACTGGGAGGAGGGAAGAAATAGTCAGAAGGTCCTATAAACTTAAAGATCAAGTACTACTTGGTCAAAAGTCCAACTGCTTAAGGAATGTAACCTTAGGGAACTCATGCAGGTCTTAACTCTCCGGTCGTTTGACTTGGCCCTGGAGGCACAGGGCAATTCCACCCAAACAAAGCAACAGCACAAAGAGCACAGCACAAGGTGCAAAGTATGCTTGAAATCATTAGAATAGATGTCTTCTAAATTGCTTAAAGACCTTTTGGGAACAAGTGATTAACAAGTCAAATAAAAATAATACCTGGTAAGTTTCAGCGCCCTGCATGGCTCCTTAGCAGAGTAAGTTGATACAAACTGCAGAACTGGTTGGGCACAATCCAGTCAAGAGTTAAAATGTTTTCAATTTCCATTGATTTGGGCATGTTTAAAGTTAGCTGGGTCATGCCAATTATGGGGTGTTGGGGAGGGGTAGTCCCTTTAGTGGGGGAGATGTCGTGCTCCTTCTGGGGTACTTTGTCCACCTTTGGTTTCCAGCTCTCACCTGTGACTCCTTGAAGCTCCTTGAAGCTTGCAAGTGGCAACACCCAAGAAATGGCTTCAACTGGCCGGCTTGGGGAGATAGGGACTTCCCCTGCCTGAGAAGACAGCCTTCAGCGTATTGAGTAGTGGGTCCAATGGTCAAGGTGGCTTTTGCATGTGCTGGAGATGGAAGTGAGAGGTGGGTGGGGCTCAACAACCTGAGAAGGTAGCCCACATGGGAGAAGTAGAATTCTGATCCAAAGCTCCACTGCCTCACATCTTTACCTATTCATGAGAAAGGCTTCAGGAGGAGGAGGAGGAGAAACCCATACCCACTTTTTTGGCAGGACATCTTTGGAATAAGAAAAGGCGAAGGAGTAAACGTAACACAAATCTAGAGTGGAGTATCTAAGACAGTTGGATGGTGTCTTGTAGGTCTCCTTCCGGCAACTCCTGCAACCAACCTAGTGTCAAATGTACTGTTTTCCTTTCCTTTGGACCACATCGGTGGGGCCAAGAGTGTGGTCTTGTTGTCTGGGCAACCCAGGACCTCCATCCACACTGCCCAGGCTTCTGCCTGGGTCACTTCAGTGCTGCTAACACGGCAAAACCAAAGCTGGAGGCAGCAGTTAACAGTCTCTGCAGCCACAGCAGGCGCTGTAATTCTCCAGTGGTTTGACTTAGCCCCAGGAGGCACACTCCATTGTCTTGAGACAGACAGATGCCAACGAACTTATGACTCGAAGGCTTCAGCAGTCACCAAAACAGGAATGGAGGGATAGATTGAAGGGTATGTAGTTCCTATAAGATATATTTCTCTTGATCAATGTACAGATGGCGGCTTAGTATTTTATAAGCAAATTTCAGGCCTAAAGAATCCTGTCAGAGAAAAGGTCCCACACGGACCTTAAGATAAAAGGAAATGTTCTCCAGAGTTTTTGATGGACATTTGAGTTCCCATGGAGCATTCCTCTGACAGTCAAAATGTGGTGCAGACTATTAAGGATGCTAGTGATTGCCACTTTGAGAGCTCCATTTATCATTTCCATTTATCTGTCTCTCACATAAGTTTTTTTTCCTGATGGGGGAGAAACAGCTGTAGTGGTGTTTTGTTCTCTCAGGCAAAAAGACAGAGAAACCTAAATAAGGACCTCTTAAATCAACTGCTTTAACAATGAGAGATTATCATGCCAAGCTGTGTTAACCATGGTTCAGCTTGATGCCTGAAATGAGCCACAGAGATCACTATTCTAAAAATTGTCTTGCCCATGAGGACTAGAATACTTGCTCTTACTATTATTTCAGAAGGCAAGGCTTTCGGAATTCCAAACATGGACACAACTATGAAGAATCTGTAAAGTGGTCATGGCTAAGCAGCAATTTCCTTTAATGGGTCTCATTCTGAGACCAGAAAACTATTGAAAATTGCTCATGGAATCTCATCACCGTAACAGTGTGATCAAGTATCAACCACTTCTCAGACAAATGGGTCTCCTCAAAGGGGAATATCCACACTTTGTCTATCTTGCTCTGACCTCCTTCAAAGGCAGGGATGGAGAGCGCGTGGCTCCCCAGAAATTGTGGACTCCACCTCCCAGTTGCCCCAGCCAGCCAGCGTGGCCAGTGGTCAGGGATGATGGGAGCTGGGATCCAACAACCTCGGGGTAACTGGTGCTCCATGGCCCATTTTAAGGGGTGTCCAAAAGTAATTTAAATTACTTTTAAAAAGAGCAAAGAGGAGTAGAACAGAATTAGTTATGAACTATACCCTCAATAAGCTGCACAGTTAAGAACTTAAGAAGAGCCTGTTGGATCAGTCCAAAGACCTATCCTGTTCTCAGTTGTCGGGTGCCTGTGAGAAACCCAAGACAAAACACAAATGCAGCCACCCTCTCCACTGTTGCTCTCCAACAAGAGTTATTCAAAGGCATATTGACACTTGATAATGGAGGTAATGTGTATCAGTGACTACTAGGCTTGCTGGCTAAGAATTATCCTCCCTGAAAAGACATTTGCAATGGCAGCCATCACTACATATTGCGTGAAGGAATCAGGCTGGCCCAAGAGGACAAACTAGGCACTTGCCAAGCTGTCCCCCCGCCCCTTATTATCAGTGTTGCCCTTCTAGGAAGAGGCAGAAAACAAAATGAATGGGATCGGCCCACTTTTGGCTCGGGCTCCACTTACTGTTGGCCTCTCTCCCTTCTGCCTCACCAGTTCCAGTGGATACCAGCCACCACACTTTTCAGCTGCCTTCAATCTCCCACTATTCCAGCAACAACTGATTTCCCCCTGCTCCATTTCCCCTTGCCAGCAAACAAGCCTTATCAGCCACCATATCCAGCTGACAGACCGCTGGCCAATTCTGTAGCGATTCAAAGATATTTGTGCCTTGCAAAGCAATGGGGAAAGAGCAAGCCCCACAGAGACAGTCAGACAAAGGCAGGCAGCTCACGGTGTATCCTGCAAACAGCTATACAAAACCAAGAGAGAGAGGCCCAGGACTCTAGGCTGGCCTCTTCCCTGAACGTCCGGGCTTTCGGAAGCTTCCTTTCCCTTTGAGCACCGGCTTCTGCCGCAGTCCAGACTTGCCCTGCCCCCAGGGCCTTGAGCCAGGCTGCCGCCGGGTGTGGTGCTGCCCTGGGGCCTGGGGCCGCTTCCTCCTGGCCTTTGGTGACACTCTGTGCTGCCCCGCGGGCTGACCAGCCTCCCTCGGCTGCTGACTCTGGGCCCCCTTGGGCTGTCGAGGAGAGAAGCCTCTCAACTTCTGCTGCTTCCACTGGACGGGCCGTGGGGTCCTCTGCTTCCTTGCCTTGGTGCTGGTCCCTGCAGATGCTGCTGGGCTCTGGTCACCAGCAGGATGGGTGCATTTATGCCTTTTCCCAGCTCTGGTGGACTGACTGGGCCTTCGTTTCCTCTTAGCGCTTTGGGGAAACAGATCTAAAGGAGGGTGACAAGGAGAGAAGATAAAGATAGCTGCAGCCTCTACGCTGCCTTGAAGTCCAAAAGGCTCTTTAGGCCTCTGGTCTTCAAGTGGTATGTCAGGACCCTCAGAAAAACAGAGAGCTGCTGGAAGAGAAAAACAAAAGTTGTAGCATTGTAGATTACAAAGGGGAAATTTTGGAAGGTGGCAACTTGTCCTGCTGGACTAGGAAATTGCTGATAAAATTTTCCCTTCCTCTGCATCTGGTCACTCTGGAAGAACATCACTCAGGGTCAGAAAGTTAGGACAGGGTCCCATGTAAAAGGGTGGGACGGTGGCTGCTTCTGAGCAAACTATTACATGTAACACAGGTATAACTGGTGGTCCATACGAAGCTAGGAGGTAGCATTCACACATGCAGTGTCCCTCCCTCCGTCTCCCCTTGGATAGATGCACCTGAGCATTTACCTTGCAAGTGTCCCAGCTCATGCTCAGAAGCACAACTGTTTTCATCAGCTGCATCCAGGAGGGTCCCTAGCTGCCAAGTCTTTTAAGCACTACTAATTAAGATACCAGTTACAGGTAGGTAGCCGTGTTGGTCTGCCGTAGTCGAAACAAAATAAAAAAATTCCTTCCAGTAGCACCTTGAGACCAACTAAGTTTGTTATTGGTATGAGTTTTCGTGTGCATGCACACTTCTTCAGATACATGCATCAAACTTAGTTGGTCTCAAGGTGCTACTGGAAGGAATTTTTTTATGTAATTAGATACCAACCTTCATCAGGCTCTTCTCCTACTTCCTGCCGATAATACTCCATGTCATCGTCTGATGGCTCATCCACCTTCTGGTCCTCTTGCATCCCAGGGTCCTCCGCATCACTGTCACTTCCCTCTGCCTGCTTCTTCTTCCTCTTTATGCCCTCCAGACTCTTCTTCCTGCAGCCCGCAAACCAACAATACAATCACAAGTGCATATATCGGTCCTCCCAAAGCAAAGCAGCATGCTACTTTGGAATGTGTGCATGTAGGGACAGCGGCTTTGTGGGACGCAAGGTTCTGGCTCTTCTCTCCCTCACCTGTGAGCCTGCTTCTGCTCCTGCTTGCGTTCCACATCTGCCTCCTGCTTGCGGCGCCGCTCAGCCTTCAGCTGCAGCCTCGCCTCTTTCCGGGCCAGGGCCACCTGGAGCTCTTCCTCCGTTTTATAAACTGAGGGCAGGAGTGAGAAATTAAAACCAACAGCTGTGAATGTTGACACTCCACATTAGCAAGTATAAAACAAACACATGGGGATAGATTCAATTAAGCAGTTATGCTTAGCGGGAGCCAACCTAATGAGTCCCACTAGTGGAACTGGGGCTTCTCTCCCCAACTGGCAGGTGGGGAAGGGTAGAAACCCCAGAACTGGGGTGGGCGGGCTCCGAGAGAGATCATTCCATCCGGCAAGCTTAAATGCTTCACCGATGGAGTGATTGCGTTCCACTCAATATCTACTCCCTTAGAGGGCAGCTGGGAGCAGGTATGAATGCAACATGCTTGGATGCCCAACAGCCTGTTTTTGCTGTTCTGGGGAGGCAGCAATGGCAGATTTATTCATGCACTGTTGAACATGGCTGGAAGTTATACAGACTTATTGTCCAATATCTTTAATACTGGGGTACACCCCTAGCTATTCACTTTTAACTTCCCCCCACCTTTAAATTCAAAATGCTGTTTTTGACCTATAAAGCTTTAAATGGCTCAGGACTCCCCTGCTCAGCACCTGAGGGCCCCCGTCCTGCCACTCACCACCTGGCCCAGGGCGGGGCCTGACGGGCTCCATAAAGGACTGCTGTCGCTGGGCAGAGAGGGCTCCATTTTTGTTTTTGAAATTGCTGTTATTTTTTTACCTATGTCATTTTAAACTGTTATGTTAATGCTGTATTCTTAGTTTTAGATTTTGATTTATGTGGAAATTGTTTTCCATTTGGTTGTGTAATTTTGATGTGGTTTATTTATTATGACTTTTGTAATTATGTAAATCTTGTCATGTTGTAAGCCGCCTTGAGCATTGTTTTTAACTGTGGAAAGGCGACATACGACGACTGCAATACCTCAAGGACCGCCTTTCACCATATGAATCAACCCAGAACCAAGACCATTCTCTGAGGCCCTTCTTTGTGTGGCTCCTCCTCAAGAGGTCTGGAGGTGGCAGCACAAGAATGAGCCTTTTCTGCAGTGGCATTTGTGGAATGGTCTCCCCAGGGAGGTTTGTCTGGCACCTTCATTATACACCTTTAGGCGCCAGGCAAAAACATTCCTCTTCAACCAGGCCTTTGGCTGATTAATATTATAGAGCCTTTTAAATGTGTTTGTGGGGGTGGGGGGGTATTGTTTCCCACATAGAAGCTCAGGAGAGGAGGGCTCCATGAACGGGGAAGACACTCACTGAAGCTGTGATAGAGCACGTTGCCCTGGCTTAACCCTTCCTCCACCTTGATCAGTTGCAGGGTCATTCGAGGGCCAATCTGTTGGGAAAAGAGGCAGAGACTTCATTAGTTCAGAGATACCATCACCACCACCACTCCACCACCTACAGGAGCCTGGCAGCCCTCATGGCTATCCCAATTTGGATGATCAGGACTTTCACTGCTGAAGTAGACAGCAGCTGGAAGAGCAGAGGTCAGCTCTATGCTGCCTCCCCCTCACCCACTCCCATTCTGTGAGCTCAAGAGTTCCATGGCCTGACCTCGGTGAGGCGGACAGCGCTCTGTTGGGCCTTCATGTTCCCCCGGCCAGCGTAGGCCTGAGGCAGCTCTGTGGTGTTGTGACTGCCGTCTTGCTCAGCTTCACTCTCAGAAAGATTGATGTCTCTGCATTGCAGGGAGGAAGGAAAACATTATTATTCCTGGCATGCTGCTAACAGAGGAGCTCTGCACATAAAACAAGGCAACAGTCCAAGCGAGGTGAGACACACAAGGGAAGAAGTGGGGTGGGAAAAGAATGGGCACCAATAAAGAAGAGGACGTATCAGTGGGAGCATGAGAATCAAGCCGGTTTGGCATCCACAGGAGTTTAAACACACACGAAGAAGTAAAAAGGAACAGAAAATAAGAGCAAGGGCATCATGAAACAGGGCCCCAAATGCACAAACCTCCTTACATCCTGCCTTATTCACAAACCATTAGTCTCTACTGAGTCTCTAGCTCTGCTAAGAACAGCTCAACCTGCCCCAGGACCCAAAATGAACCTACGCTTTGAATGGGGTGGGAGTGGGGGCTTAGCTCTATGGGGAGGTGGAGGGTCTTTTTCTCACCTAACCAACAGTTCACTGATGTCCTCCAGACGGCTCATGTTAGGAAACTTCTCCTGCATGATCTTCTTCAGCCCTTTGCTTATTCCTACAGGCACCACTTTCAGACTGCTGCAAAACACAAAGGGCAGGAGAGGTGCCTCAAGGCATTCCATCAAGCAAGAGGAGCGAGCCACTGCTATTGTGTTTGGTGGGTAAGGGTGGAGGAGGCAGAGCAGATATGCACTGCCATGTACCAGGTCCTAAATTTAGTCACTGGCGTCTCCAATTAAAGGTTATTTGGATGCAGGCCTAGGAAAGACTCTTCTCTATTCTGCCTGAGGCCTCGGGCAAGGGTCAGTATGTGAAATGTGATGTGCTGACATTCTCATCTGGGCAGGGGCTATCCCCGCCTTGCTCCTATATTAGCTGACATGATCTTCTTACAACTCTTGAAGCAAGCTTGGCTTCCAGCTAGGGGTGTGGAATACCATCTAGAAAATTTAGCTGTTAGATTCAGGGGCAAACTCCTTGATCCTCACTTTATCCAGGGAAGTATCCCCACGACCTGCTGTCTTCCACTTGCTCTGGGCCCCAACAAGGTGGGTGGCATAATATACTAGGAAAAATGTTGGTTAGATAAATTTTCCAGGGTTCAAAACCCTTTTCACTTTGATATGTATCTTTGTTATTAGTTTTCTCCCTCTCACTTTTCCTTCTTTTTTTCCTGTATCACTGTATTACCTTTAACTGAAATCACCTTAATAAAATATTTTTTTAAAAAAAACACCTTGAAAAGGAAGAAAATAGTGTGACACCAGACAGCAATCCCTTAAACTCCTGTTCCCAAGCGGCTTAAGATTCATCAGAATGTTTTGTTTCAGATTAAGACCAGAGACACACCAGCAGACCACACTCTCACCATGTGCACCTAGTTTGCCCTTCTTTTCCTCCTAACTCCCAGAATGCATCTTTCCTGTGGTGGCTTATCTGAGATCAGGCACACCTAGAAGCTATTTTCTGCAAGTACTACTACAGAACAAGTGTGGAGGGATGATAATAAATCCCCCTCCCCTCCAAAGGCAAATGTGAAAACATTGCTAAGAGGCTTGGGTGTGCCTCCTGCTGTGCAGAAGCTAAAACTCACTAACTACTTAACTTACAGAACAATGGTGTACTTTTTTCCTCAGAAGTAATATTTGTAGGTAGGTGCAGGATGGAACCCTAGGCTTGGGTTTATGGTTGGCATTGGAGGCAAACAGGATTCTTGTGCCTTTAATTGCTGTGTCTCAGGCTGAAATTCAATAGGCTAAACCCTTTCTTATATTTGTTGTTGTTAGTCGTTTAGTCGTGTCCAACTCTTCGTGACCCCCTGGACCAGAGCACACCAGGCACTCCTGTCTTCCTTTCTTATATAGAAATACAATTACAGGAAACGTTTCACTGTGGCTACTCTCTTAATTTTGTGCCATGCCATGCCCCCCCCCCAGCAGCCATATTGTACCATTTTGTGACTAGTGCCTACTGCACTCTTTCAAAATCTGAAATGTGCCCCGGTCCAAAAAGGTTGGTGACCCCTGGTCTACACTATTTTACATTGCAAGGATAAAATAGGATGTAACCCTGGTATGCTGCCCTGAGCTTTATCTTTTATCATCAAACCAAAGCCACAAAGAAGTATTTCTTCCCTGAGTGTACATCCTTACAGTGTAAAACAGTGTTTTGTTTAATGAGCACAATAATATGAATGTTTGACATGTATAATGCGGACTGGCACACAAAAAATGAACTGCTAACACAGACTAATTAAAATATATTTTATGAAAGTGGCCATGCATGCAATATGCCCCTCTTGCAGATGCAGATTATTGTGAGCTCAGATCTGATCCTTCAGCACTGGGGAGGAGCACAGCATGAGACAGAAGATACTTACTAATGACGGAATTCAAGGATCTGGGTGTCTGGGTTATAGTTGATCAGTACACAACGCTTGATGGCATTAAGGTTTACCTGGGGCAGGGTAGGAGAAAAGAGAACACAACAGCATGAGAACCAAGGCTCACAATATGGCATAAGAGGGCCTTCTCGGTAGTGGCACCCGCCCTGTAGAACACCCTCCCACCAGATGTCAAAGAGAAGAACAACTACCAGACTTTTAGAAGACATCTGAAGGCTGAAGCTTTTAATGTTTAACAAATCACTGTATTTTAATATTTTTTTGGAAGCAACCCAGAGTAGCTGGGGAAACCCAGCCAGATGGGTGGGGTATAAATAATAAATGATGATGATGAAGTTCCTCATCTGACAAGTACTTTAGGTGGCAATGAAGATTCCCTAGCTGTGATAGCCTTTATAGAACCCAGGAGGCCTAGTACCCAATTTCCCTAGTACTCTTGAGGTGGAATTCAACATTGTGCTAAGGCAATTGTTCTGTCTGCACAAGCATTTCTGCTTGGCAGACGGAATGATCTTCCTTCTCCTCCTCCTGCTGGGGCTTCTCTTGACCTTTCTGGGCGGAGAGACAGGAAGTCCCATTCTGCTAGCTTCTACTAGTGCACAACTTAGCTGTAGCCAGCTCTAGGTACCCAACTTCTGAATTGCAACTCATTACCAAACTTAAAACCATGGAGAGACCTGGTCTGAACAAAGACATTGGATTCTTATCTCATTATACATGACAAAGCCATTTTTCACCTTCTCACCCCTTGCTTTTTCCTGTAAGACCTATTGCAGTCGTTAAGAGTCGTCAACAGACTCATCACAGCTATCTGCCAATCACCCATTCCCACCACCCTTCTGAGTAATACCCCTCCCCACCTTCTCACTATATAGAAGGATCTGGCAACTTCTGTTTCAGTGTATCTGAAGAAGTGTGCTCATACCAAGAACTAACTTAGTTGGTCTTTAAGGTGCTACTGGAAGGAAAAAATTTTTTTTGTTTTGAGCTTAAAAAGGTAAAGGGACGCCTGACTTACCAATGCAATATATCCAAAAACACAGTGCTGATTCAGAGTAAGTTTAACTCATGGTTGTGCTTCATCCTGTTCTTATATCCCTGGAATCTTTCCCGACTAGTGACAAGTGTTAGGTATTTACATATAAAGTGAGTGCTATCCAGTGAAGGACCTTGGGAATCCTACTTGTCCACAAAAGAATCAAATCCAGAAACAAAGCACAAAATCCCAAGCAGCTCAGGACTAGTTCTGCCTCATTTGCCCACAAACCGTGGCCTAGAGTTTCTAAAGAAGACAGGCTGTACTTGCCACAGCTTAATGCTAGAAGCACCAACTGCAGAAGGACCTCCATAAAGGAGCGAAGCACAGATGCACCAGCGCCATCACAGAGCATGTCAAAGGTATGCTATCATCATTTGCATCTGTTCCACCATTAGAACTAAGGTGGCAAGAAGGGGTAAGGTGTCCCTTAAAAAAAATAATGGCCACAATACTGATGTCGTCACTCTGAATTGCTCTATGCCTCCTGGAGCAGGAAGGTCTTCTATCCAGCACTGAACCCCATCCCCCAATGGAAATGCAATTACAATATTCTAGAGATTCCCTCATCACCCTCTACCCCGCAGCTAACAGACGCAGGGAATCCCAGAAGCACCACATGAGCCCAGTCCTGACTGGGGGGGGGGGGAGAAAGAGAATTGAAGGCAGGATGATGCGGGGAGGGGGGTTAGCCCACTGTCCTGAGAACTGACCAAGAAAATGTATATGCATCTCTTTAAGTGCAAGTGACACATCCCTCCAGTTTTATTTTTTTAAAGATATTTATTGGAATTTTCAAAAAAAGAAAAAGAAAAAACATTTAAAAAAACAATTAAAAACACATAAAATTTACATTTCTTACTGTCAATGACCAATTTCCTTGACTTCCCCACACCTCCCCTTCTTGTATTCCAGTTCCAATTTTTAGCTCAGCAAGTTCTTGTCCCCAAACTTTACCTTATTTTCTCTAATTCATTTTAGTTAACCAATTTTAACTTATAAATCTCAATCTTTATACATCAATACTCACTCTTAAAAATCTTTTTCTAAGGTCGGCCCCATCATTTTAGTTAACCAATTTTAACTTATAAACCTCAATCTTTATACGTCAATACTTATTCTTAAAGGTCTTTTTCTAAGGTCGGCCCCAATTCCCTTCCCTGAAATCCCCATTTTTATGTTAGTGGCAAAACCAAATTAAATGAAACAGAATATAGTTATACACCCTTTGGATTCCCAAAGCCCCATCACCCCCTTTCCCGGTTTCGAACCCCAACAAAAGTCCATCAGTCCATCTGCAGTCAGCCTGGTGACCTCACGTCCGAGGCTCTCAATTCTCTCTCAATTCCTCTCTGCCGGTTTTTTTGATAGTCCTTTATATTAAACTCCAAATCTCGAAGGAGCTCTGTCCCAGTAAGGTCCATGTTTCTTCCAGCCAGGCCTCCATATTTAAAAATGGAGCCAAAATCTTGTTTCTTACTTCTCTTAAGTCCAAATGTCCCAAAAGCTCCAGTTTCCACTTTAGCCAGGTTTGTATTCCATAGGTCTTCAGATCTCCACATAAGGAGATCTCTCCATTCTCCATTCTTCAATTCACACCAAATTTTCATCATCCTGATCTTATTTTCCTTTATATCCATCTTAATCGGCCTCTGGCTCTCCTCAATCATCTGTGGCATTATAGCTCCTCCTTCTTTTTCCTTCAAATCATCATGTTCCTCTTTCATCACATTCTCAGATTTTTCAAATTTCTTTTCCTGTTCAGCTGCAAAAAATTTTAAGTCAACTGCAAAACTTTCCTGTTCAGCTGCAAAAACTTGAGTCAAATCCCTCCCAGGCTCAGCAACTTTATTTACTGTTCCATTCAGTATTGTAACATTTGTAGCCAAAACATCACTCCGTTCCTGCAACTTTCCCAAGAGAAAAAAAGTCCTCTCCAGTTCAGCCAGTGTTTTTCCACTTACAGCCATTTTTGTAATGTCCTGAACCCCCTCTAGAGGGATTCTAGTTTCTTAGTATCTTCCAGTTCCAACCCAAAAGTCAAGTTAGCCTTTTCTTCTTTATTTTTAACAATTTGTTACCAAATTGTAACGAATATAACCAGCAAAGACAACAGAAACAAAGTTCTCCTTTTCCCCCAACTTTGACAGCTAGTTTGACAGCTGTCAAAGTCTTTATGTCTCTTCCGCAGGCTCTCTCACCGATCGCTCCCGGGTCTTGGGGGAGGGGTGAATTCCGTTCTCAATGTTAGCTCTTATCCTCCAGCACAATCACTTAAATTGCCCAAACGTAGAGTTAATTAGAATCATAGAATCATAGAATCATAGAATCATAGAGTTGGAAGAGACCACAAGGGCCATCGAGTCCAACCCCCTGCCAAGCAGGAAACACCATCAGAGCACTCCTGACATATGGTTGTCAAGCCTCTGCTTAAAGACCTCCAAAGAAGGAGACTCCACCACACTCCTTGGCAGCAAATTCCACTGTCGAACAGCTCTTACTGTCAGGAAGTTCTTCCTAATGTTTAGGTGGAATCTTCTTTCTTGTAGCTTGGATCCATTACTCCGTGTCCGCTTCTCTGGAGCAGCAGAAAACAACCTTTCTCCCTCCTCTATGTGACATCCTTTTATATATTTGAACATGGCTATCATATCACCCCTTAACCTCCTCTTCTCCAGGCTAAACATGCCCAGCTCCCTTAGCCGTTCCTCATAAGGCATCGTTTCCAGGCCTTTGACCATTTTGGTTGCCCTCCTCTGGACACGTTCCAGTTTGTCAATGTCCTTCTTGAACTGTGGTGCCCAGAACTGGACACAGTACTCCAGGTGAGGTCTGACCAGAGCAGAATACAGTGGCACTATTACTTCCCTTGATCTAGATGCTATACTCCTATTGATGCAGCCCAGAATTGCATTGGCTTTTTTAGCTGCCGCGTCACACTGTTGGCTCATGTCAAGTTTGTGGTCAACCAAGACTCCTAGATCCTTTTCACATGTAGTGCTCTCAAGCCAGGTGTCACCCATCTTGTATTTGTGCCTCTCATTTTTTTTGCCCAAGTGCAATACTTTACATTTCTCCCTGTTAAAATTCATCTTGTTTGTTTTGGCCCAGTTCTCTAATCTGTCAAGGTCGTTTTGAAGTGTGATCCTGTCCTCTGGGGTGTTAGCCACCCCTCCCAGTTTGGTGTCATCTGCAAATTTGATCAGGATGCCCTTGAGTCCATCATCCAAGTCGTTGATAAAGATGTTGAATAAGACCGGGCCCAAGACAGAACCCTGTGGCACCCCACTAGTCACTCTTCTCCAGGATGAAGAGGAACCATTGATGAGCACCCTTTGGGTTCGGTTTTATCCACAAAGATAATTGCTTTTAATTGCTTTTATCCACAAAGAAGAAAGGTATTCTCACAACCTTAGTTATAAAATCCTTGCTTTACGATGTTTACAAGGTGGGTAGGCGGACTTCCTCTTTACACCTTCCCCGGTCGTGCCTAATTCCCAAAGAAAATTTCCCTTTTAAGTCCAATTTCCATATTACTCACGGGTTGTTGCTTTTACTCCAAATGTTCAGAGAAAGAAGTCAGCGCTCTCTGTCCATGGCATGCAGCTTCACTCAGCAGGGGAAGCAGTCGACTCACAGCACCGCACCGCTCTCCGTCCCCCGTTCCGGAGCCTTTAAAAAGGCTCATTCGCGGGTCGGGGGGGCGCAAATGGTGCCCGCCGAGTCACCAGGTCCACAGGCTTCAGCGCCTGTGGCTTCTGAGGGTCCCCGCATCACCGCCGCGGCAGGACCCGACCCCTGCTGAGCCGATTCCCTCCGGAGCTCGGAGGGAATCCGCCATTAGGCGATGGCGCTAACCCGGAAGTCCATCCCTCCAGTTTTAATTCAAGTGCCCCTGGTATCAAACACATGACCCGGAAGCTGTACACCAGCTAAGTGAGATGAGCGCCGCAACCCCAGAGTCGTCTGTGATTGGACCTAATGGTCAGGGGTCCCTTTACCTTTTTATTGCGCTATGAGGACCATTTGTGAGCAGATACTTCCCTGTTCCTTGTTTCCTTTTAATGGGTAAGGAATTCCAATTCATAGGAAGGTTCCAGTTAGGCAGAGGTGGGGCGCCTGCAACCATCCAGATGTAGCTGGACTACAGCTCACAGTATTCCAGCCCATTGGCCCTGCTGCTGGCACTGGTGGGAGCTGGAGCCCAACCACATATGGAGCAGTAAAAAGACTCTTAGCACATTTGCCAAGCTATGTAGGGTCTGGTATGGTTTCAAATTGGATGGGGGACATGTTGAGATTCCTGCATGGCAGGGGGTTGGTCCCTTCCAACTCTACAATGATTCCCACTGCACAAGAATGGCGTCAAGATGCACTGCAGTTCCAACACAAAGATATACCGTATTTTTCGCCCTATAGGACGCACTTTTCCCCCTCCAAAAATGAAGGGGAAATGTGTGTGCGTCCTACGGGGCGAATGCAGCCTTTCGCTGAAGCCTGGAGAGCGAGAGGGGTCGGTGCGCACCGACCCCTCTCGCTCTCCAGGCTTCAGGAAGCTATCCGCAAGCCTTGGGAGCCCGCGGGAGTTACCGCCAGGCTCCCTAGGCTTGCGGATAGCAGCCTGTTCTGGGGGCTGGGGTCGGGGGAAACTCGGGCTTCCCCCGCCCCAGCCCTGCGCCTGGGGGGGAAATAATTTTTTTTCTTCCCCCCCCCAAAAAAAACTAGGTGCGCCCTATGGGCCGAAAAATACAGTACATTAATTTCCACAATCCCTTTCCAGAATGGAAAACAGGTCTAAATCACAAACACACTCTATATATCCTGGATGAGGTCATCCTGTCACTAGCTTTGTTGTCACAGAGGTGCCATTTCAGACTGAATGCTCTATAAAACTAACCTCTCTAACTCACATCAGGGAGTAGGTTCCACTCTTGCCTTCTCCCCAATGTTTTCTAGGTGAGGGATATTTTTTGTCTATTAAGAAGCTTCCAACTATGTGAGCTTTCACTTCCAATCTAACATGGTAAAGCCAAGACACACCTTAACTGAGGCCACACGTTAACCAACCTCACAGAAGTAAATTTGCCCTGAGATTTGCAGATGAAGAAGACACAAGTGTTATGAATAACATACGCTCCTTTTGAGAAGCAGGGCAGAGCTGACCTGTATGACACCCCATGGGAGACCAGGGCCAGAGGCATCTGAGTGGCAGAGCAGGACCATCAAGCTGACTTCCCACAGTCTCCAGGCCAGCACACACCTACCTTGTGGACATTGATGGAAGGGAACATGTTCTGGAACATAGTCGCCATGACCTTGATGTGCATGCCCTGAAGGCCAAAATTGTTGAGGACCAGGAGTGGGTGCTGGGTGAACTGCTGCTCGTGCATCCGGTGCCGCTTCAGGGTTGACACAACATCTTTGATGAGCGAATACTGAAGTGAAACAGATGAGTGAGGCAGCAGCAGAGGTGTATTCTTGTACTTTGTATTCTCATTTTGTATTTTTTTTCATGAACCACCCTGGGATCTTCGGATGAAGGGCAGTATACAACTCTAATTAAATAATAATCAATAATAATAATAATAATAATAATAATCTTGCACTACTACCAAGAGGTAGTACACCACAGTAGTGCCCCACCACCAAGAGGTAGTTCCTCACCACCTGTAAACTAGTGGTGGGGAACCTGTGGCCACTATTGGACTACAACTCACACCTGGGTTGGATGCTATTGGACTATAACTCACATCTGGCCTAGCCAGCACAGCCAAAGGTCAGGGATAATGGGAGTTATACTCCAGCAGTATCTGGAGTGCCCATCCTTGATGTAAACCCTGATATCCAGAAGGCCTGTAGACTTGGTACTGGTTCAGCTTCATGAGCATCTCAAGCTTTCTTTTTTTAAAAAAAAATGTTTCTAGACCTCATAGCAGCAAATATATGCTAGGAAATTGTACTCCTGAAATCCCTGAAGCTAGAGGGGTGGCTGAATATGATGTTCAGTAGTGATAAAGCCAGGATAAATTAGGCAATTTACATAAGTGATACAGGCTGCAAAATTTAGATTGTCTTGAAGTACAGATTCACAGCACACCACATTAGCATTCTGTAAGAGGAGTGGGAGGGTGGTTATTGGTTTGCTTGGTTTTTGTTCTTGTTTTTATTATGTATTTTGTTTTAATCTTGTATTTTTATGCTGTGAACCACCCTATGATCTACAGATGAAGGGCGATATATAAATAAATAACCCACTAGAAAGAACAGGCAGCAGCCCTTCTAACCTTCGCAAGCTATAAAAGGGTCTTTCAGAGGCAGCTGTATTCTAACTAGCCTACCCTACAATTTCCAGCAACTGGTACCTGAGCAACTCTGAAGGTCAAGGTTGGTCCACCAGGAAGACGGAAGAATTTCTGAGGAAGAGAGAAATCAATCAGAGCAGCCTCTACCACAGGCAGATTGGTTGTCATAATTCAAACTCTGCTTTTAGTGTTCTGCAAAATCCAGATGCATCAGTGCGTTTACTTTGAAGTGAGAATCACAGGTTTCACTCAGCAAAACACATTGTCATCATTTGCATCAGGTCATCAGGCAGAGTTACAATGATACTTCAATTGGGCCAACAAAACCAACAGAGGGTATAAGAGGAAGAGGACCTGAGCTTTCACAACAGTCCATCCTGCAAAGCAGGGTTCTGGAGAAAGTTCTTCAGAAGCTTATCAGGACTCCGTCAGTGAGAGGGTCAGTACCAGACAAGCCTTTCCGAGAATTCTGCCTTGCCATACTGCTTCATGGTAGCCTTTCCCAACCTGGTGCCCTTCTGGATGGCATCAGGTTGGGGAAGACTGCTCTGTGACTACATATTGCAGGGAGTGATCAGTGTCCGGGGCAAGCAGGGGGACTTGTGTGTCCTAGGAGGCTGTACTCAGTTCACACTCAGCAACGAGGCCCAAGAAGCTTGGTCACTGCTCCATAGGAATTGTCTGTAAAATCTAGTACATGCTCCAGAATCTCCTGCCATGAGTAGAAGCTTCACAATGACAACACAAAATTGTCCTCAACAGACAAATCAATTTGAAGACAAGAGTTTGAAAAGCATCAATATAGAGAGAAAGAATTCAAGTTGCACATTCTAACACAGGCGCAGGCAAACGCGGCCCTCCAGATGTTTTGGGACTACAACTCCCATCATCCCTAGCTATCAGGACCAGTGGTCAGGGATGATGGGAACTGTAGTCTCAAAACATCTCGAGGGCCGAGTTTGCCGATGCCTGTTCTAACAGAACCAAAACACGAGACTAGCAGGGCAGAACAATATTGGAATCACTTGTTGCCACCACTCAGCAACTTCTCACTGCTTAACTTACAAGGTTGATATTGGTGGGGGTTTTCGTGAACACCAGGAAGTGAGTCACACCGAGAGGTCCAGCCACTGCCACAAAGTCTTTCAGAGTGTTCTTCTTGCGCACCTGAAAAAGTCAAGACCTGTAATCAGTGTGGCTCTGCTGTCTGTGCTGCCAGACAAAAACCAGGGCATAGAATTTTCTTTAAATTACTTAATTAAATTAGTTGAACTAAAATGCTTTGAAGTTACTAGAGTTTTAGAAATCCATTTTGAGCAAACATGTGCTCAGGAAAGCCTCTGGTATTCTTACCCTACCTGCCCCCCCCCCCAGCCATTCCCAACTGCATCCTTGAACACTTTTGCAACAAAACTAAACAATCGCAAGGACTAGCATTTTGCATTAAATATGCAAAATGGCTAGGTACTATGTGATCCAGGTTTCATAAACACAGATATGTATAACTGGCAAAAGGTTCGCAAGATTTTTTAAAAACAACCACACAGCCCACCCCCTAAATGATCCAGAATTTAGACAGCCTCTGTCAGAGGGAGAAGATTATGCTGACTGGAGCAATGTTTTATTGTTCTGAACAAAAATGGTCCAAGACCACACATTTTTAAATGTCTGTAGAGAGAGAACCAAACTGTTTTCTGGGCATTTATGTGTGTATTTAATTCCTCATCCCCATATAGTAGCCTATATTCCCCTTAGAATCAGTCAGAAGCCCCAATTTCTGCATTTCCTATCGTAAGCCATCTAAGCCAAATTCCATTTGTAAGATATGGAATTCCTCTCCTACCTGCCCCCATTTACTTCCCCTTTGCCTCCCTTTCCCGGCCTCACCTTGAGGCTGGAGGCCGTGTAGGGCTGCATCACGCGGCGGACATCCCGGATGAGCTGCTGCAGGTTCTTGCCCACGCGGCCGCGGTGGAAGACGAAGGAGTGCGGGACGGAGCCGAACTCCTCCTGGCCGCGCAGCTGGGCGGCCGCGCGCTCCTTCTTCTGGTTCTTGGTCTGCAAGGGAGGAACGCGAGACCTCGTGCAGGGCCGGCGGCCAGGCAGGCAGGCAGGCAGGCGCCGCTCCCTCCCCGGACGCCCCGCGCCCGCCCCCTCCCCGGCCCAGGCCTCACCTTGCGCGGACGACCCATCGCGGCGGCGGCGGCGGCAGCGGCTGCTGCTGCTTCGGGCTCCTCCGGAGAAAGAGCGGCGAGCACGCGGCCCGCTCCACTTCCGGCCGCGTGTGCCCCGCCCGGATGTGCCGCGCAATCAGCGGTCCGGGTTGTCCCCTAGACGCGCCAATCTCCGCTCCGAGAAAGCGGCCCGCCCGCCTGTCTGGCCCCGCCTCGGACTCGCCCGGGCGCGCCGTTCTGGCCCCGAGCAGGCCGGGCACTTCGGCGGGGGGGGGGGGCGGGGGCTGGGAACAAGCGGCTCTTCTGCGAAGTGAGTTGGAGCAGCGCGAGGAAAGCGAGGCCTCAGTCGCGGGGAGCAGCTGCCCCCCTCCGCCAAGGGAGCTGGCCGGTCCCGTAACAAAACTCCCGGCCGCGCCCGCCCAGCCGGATCGTTCTCCTCGACCCCGGTTCTCTTTCGTGTATCTTAACTATCTTTTATCCCAAAGGTGAGGGAGGGATGCATGTATTTTTGGGTTTAAAACGCACACGCAGGTATAAAACAAAGCACCAAATTTCTGAGCGTTTTGTATCCTTTACTATGTAGGTAGGGCAGAAATGCTTGGAAGAAAGCCGGTGGAGATGTTGTTTTTGAGTTAAGACGGCGGCGAATTGCCGCGCCTGGTGCATAATTTCCCGCACCTTTGGATTCAGTCCAGTGCGGAAGTTTTAATGCTCCGGGGCAATTCAGGGATCGCACTTTTTGGTCGTGCGTACGATTGAGCGCACTTTCTTACCATCCCGTGGCAGCCCCCGAGTTCACCGCGAAAAGATTTCGGGGCCGGAAGCCAGTTTTCCTGAGCTGCTTTTAAAGTTTCAACATGGAAACCCGCTGGGGCTCCGGGCGCCGGAGCAGCCGCGCAATTCCCCAGGAAGGGGCCTCTGCTCCCCCCTTAGCCCAGCAAGGGCCAAAGCCACCCGCGGACCGGGGCGCGCACTTGCCGGCCGCCGGGGCCGGGGGGGGGACTGCGGCGCTCCTCGCCCCGCCTCGGAGGCTGCTGCCGCGCGCCCAGAGACGCTGCCGGTCGCCCGAGCAACGCCGACGCCGCCACTGCCAGGAGCCGGCGGCGGGCGGGCTGGACGGCGAAGCGGCGCCCCGCAGGCCAGGCCCGCTCGGAGGGGACGGCGAGAGGCGCCCGGCCCGAGCCTCCCTCCATGCCAGCCCCGCTCCTCCCTCCCGCGCCCTCGAGCCCCGAGGCGGGTAGGCAGGGCGCTGTGCCGGCGGAGCGGGATCCCGCGCCTCGGCCGCGCCGGGCCTGGCTCCTTCCGGAGCCCCCGTAAGGCTGCGGTGAGGCTCCCCGCGCTCCTGCCGCGCGCTCCCGGGCCCCTCAGCGGTCCCCCCCCCTGCTCCGCTTGTGGGCCAGGCCTGAGCGGTGCTGGAGAAAGGCCCCCTCCCGGGCCAGCTGCCCCATTCCCCGCCCTCTGTGCCCCCTGGTGCTGTGCCCGTTCCCAGCTGCTCAGGCTGCCAGGGCCTGGAGCTACAAAGGCTCTGGGCTTGACAGCCCCCTTTATGGATCATCTCTGGCAGATTTAGAGGTGAAACTGATGCGTGTCTCCCCACCCATTGTTCCCTTCAGCAACACCCAGTCCTTGGGGGAAGCAAGAAAAGGGCTTCCATGCACAGTTGCGCGCAGCTGCAGGCCGCTGGCCCCGGAGCCTTCATTGCCTAGCAGGGTCTTTGTGAGGTCACACTCACATTCCAGGTTCTGAGGAAACAAAGGCCTCTACTGCTCATCGCTGCTCCTGCCAAAGCAAGACCAAGGAAGAACACCTGTTCTTCTGCCAGGCTTCCCACCCCACTGCCCTAGCATAGTACTGCCTTCGGCCGCTCACATTCTTGGCACTTCTCTTGTGGCACTTCAGGTGTCCCATATTTTCCTAGAAAATTCATCACCTGGTGTAGCACATGTTGCCCTGTTACGGTCACACCCCCTGCACTGATCTCACTCAAAAGGAATTACCTGTTTTGTACTACTTGCTTTGCCAGGCAAAACAGTCTTCACCCTTGGCCAGTTGTCTGACAGCACAGCAGCTGGCCTTCAAGCTGCCTTTTTCTACTGCCTTGTTCTTGACACCCCATTGAAGTGAGCACAAGCCCTACTTCCTGTGCTGGAAGTAACGTGCCTTAGCCCCACACCAAGTCTCCAAGCCCAAGTCCATGGGCCTTGAAGATGGCCTCGGAAGCGGTGAAAGTGATTGTGCGTTGCCGCCCTTTGAATGAGCGTGAAAAGCAGCTGGGCTGCAAGGTGGTGCTCAGCATGGACAGCTCCTGTGGCCAGTGCTTTATCCAGAACCCTATGGCATCAGAAGACCCACCCAAACAGTTCACCTTTGATGGGGCGTATAACATGAGCCACAACACAGAGCAAATCTATAATGAAATTGCCTACCCCCTCATAGAGGTGAGTGCAACCAGCTGCAGATATTGCATTTTCAAGCGCTCTGGCTTCCGTCGTGGTGTTCCATTGCACCAGAAGCAGATCCAGAAAGCTGTCTGGGTCCTTTACCTTTACCTATTGGGAAATCTACAGCTCAGTGATATAAATGTCACATACTGTACTTAAGTGTGTGCGTTCATACTTTGCTTACCCTAGGGAAGTGGGTAACTTAAAGCAGGGGGGAAATTAAGGTACTGGAGCAGAAAAAATCTGTATCAATGGCCTTTAATTTTTTCAGACTTAGGGCCCTCATTTCATGTTAACCTGCTCAAAACAAAATTACAGAGCAAGCCGATGCATGACCTCAGAAGGTGATGCAGTCTCCTTCATTGAAGGTTTTTAAGCAGAGTTTGGGTAGCCATCTGTCAGGAATGCTTGAGTTGAGATTCCTGCAGTACAGGGGGTTGGACTAGATGACCCCTTGGGTCCCTCCCAGCTCTACAATGCTATGATTCTCTGACTACCAAGAAGTAAATCCAATTCAAAGGGACATACCTCAGGAAAGAGTGCAGTATGTAGTTATAATAATATATCACACACACTTTTCAATTTCCTCTCCCCCCCGCCCTCTTTCTCCTGTAGATGATGATGGGTCCTGTGTTAGATCAGATTGCAATTCAGCTGTGGCATGGTTGAAGACTGATGGTTATCTATTGGGGTGGGGAGTCTCTGGTCTTCCACATGTTGTTGCACTCTATTATTAGCATAGTAAGTGATGAGGGATGATGGGAATTGAAGTTCCCTGCTGATCTATAGGACAATATGTATGGAAGACTATTCTCCCTACACAGAATTCATCACAGAATTCATTGCAGAATTTGCAAGTAGCAGTAACTCTAACTTCTGTAAGCCCTGGGCTATGGAGCCCCTACATCCATGCTATCTCATATCCAATTCTTTTTGAAACACTCCCAGAGATGCTTGCTTATTCTAATTAAATATTTGAGTGGATCTTAATAGAAGCTGATGCCTGTGGTTAGTTTGCCTGCAAACAAAATCTTTTGAGGAAGGGTAGACACTGAACTGAGAACACAAATCCAAGCTGATGGTTATTATTAATCTGCATTTTCTGTTTAAATTCCAGGGTGTTACAGAAGGCTATAATGGTACCATCTTTGCCTATGGGCAGACGGGAAGCGGGAAGTCTTTTACCATGCAAGGGATTCTGGATCCATCTTCCCAGAAGGGCATAATTCCCAGAGCATTTGAACACTTATTTGAGAGTGTGCAGGTACATATGATTAAAATTGTCCAATGGACTAGCTGGCTAAGGGCTTGTTTACACAATTAGCAATTCTGATATCTAGAGGGCCTCTCTTTGGACACTTGATTTGATAAAATTTGAACCTTAGCTGTCTTGGAAAAACTGATAAGCAAGGTACACTTGTATAGGGGACAAATAAAGGAGGGCACATGACAAACTTTTATCGAAATGCTCTCTGCAGTGTTCCTGCTACTAGGTGAGTTATTAAATCCAAGACTGGCTTAAGAAAATCCAGAAGCCCCACCCTGACTTCCCCCAATGCTAGCCGAGTCATAATCTCCCCAAAGACATCTAAAATTGGTAGCAGGGACATCACAACAGATAAGGCAACACAGAGCCCCACAGCACTGATTACCTCCAAAAGAGAACAAATATCAGTTTGAATGGAATTTTGATTCTGGCTTGGAAGCAAGCTGTGAACCAGGAAGTGGGCGAGAGACTCGTTTTGCATGAGGGGAGCAAGAACATGGAGTGTGAGCCACAGGTTGCTCCTGAGAGCAAAGTCATGTTTTGGTTGAGTTTTCTGAGCAGAGGTGTTGAAGTAAAACAGACTGATATGAAATGAAAGTCAGTCAGCCAGCAACCCTTAGCATAAGGTTACCAGATTTTTTTTCAATGAATCCGGGGACACTTTAAATAAATAAATACTACATGTTTGGGACGTTGATGCTGCAGCGATGGCCTTGACCTCAACCGCCACGTTTCCCCTTCCTCTGAGGCTTCTATCTCCTTTCTCCATGAGCCTAGGCAGCCCCTGAGTTGTTGGTTCTTCGGTGGTGATGGTGGTGGTGAAGCAGTGTGCGGTGGGTCAGGCATGGAAGGCAGAGAAGGAGGGCCAAGAGCAGCAGTGAGGCTCGGGCAGCACGATGCCTCCCTTCCCATTGGAGCAGCCCCAATCCCATTCCTACTTGTGTGCAAGCAGGAGGGGGCACGGATCCCTCAGCTGGGAAGGGAGGCTTCCCCTTGCCTGAGAGATCCCTGCCCCCTACTGCTTGCACGCAAGTAGGAGGTGGGAGGCTGCTCCAATAGGCAGCATGAAGCCTCCCTTCACAGCTTAGTTGCTGGGGTCAGGGAAGATGGAGGCAGCCTGGAAGCTGCATCTTAGAGCCCCTGCACCACCATCATATGGGGACTTCCCAGCAGCTCCTGAAGCCAGCAAGAGCCAACTGCTCCGGGCTGCTGAGACTGCCGCTGCTGCATTTCCCGGGGACATTAGATGAAATCCAGGGACATTCCGGGGATGGAATTTGTCCAGGGACTTATTCGTAAATCTGGGGACTGTCCCCGGGAAACGGGGATGTCTGGTAACCCTACCATAGCAAGATCGGTGGTTCTTGACTTGTCTTTCTTTCTCCCTGGGAAATGTGATCATGTAAATAATTGTAAGGTGGTTTTTTCCTTGCTGGTGGAGTACTTCATTCCATAGAGAATTTCAGTGACCTGTATGTGACTCCAGTTAACCAGCAAGAGTTATGACCAGCCATACCACTAGGCAGAGTTGGGAAGCTGCTTCAGGCAGCGAATCCTGTGGGCAGAAAATAATAGTTTTCTGTGACGTACAACCTATTGCCTTCAGGTGCAGTAGAGAGATGCTGGCCTGGTTCAAACACATTATTTAAAAATAACTTATTTTGAACCATGATCTAATGTGCACAAGCAGTTTGCTCCTCTCCTGCTCCTTACTGTGCCAGGGCTTGGGGGGCAGGGAGCAGAGGTATACCTAGGCACTGTACTGGCACCGGTTCCCCGGAGAAAAACAAATGCAACCCAAATACTTGAAGCTTCTGGAGTGAGGGTGAGGCAAGGCCAGGAGTTGTAGTCCAAAACATCTGGAGGGCGCCAGGTTGGCAAAAGCTGGCTTAAGGCACATAGATGTGAGCGACAGGTGCAGAAAGACATAGAAAGGCGCATGAGATTTGGCAGAAATATAAAATCTAATTTCCAAATAACATTGGGTGTTTAGGATGGTGGATTTAGGAAATACCAGCTGTCCTCCTGGGTCTTAACCAGAAGTCAGATAAACAAGAATTAAGCACATAAAAGTTTTCTGTTGTTTTTTTAATGGTGTGCAATTATTGAAAACAACAGCAACCACACTGTGCTGTCACTCAGAACCTAAACACCTAAGTAGATCCCAATGAGTTCATTGTAAGTTTCTTCCAGAATTGTAATCTTTAAACATGTTTATCCAATGTGAATTCAGTTGGACCTAGTATATAATTTTAGATTTGCTGTTTTAATCTGGTCTACAAGTAGTGACTAAATAAATGGAATATAATTGTGCAGTATTCATAAGGAAGTTAGAAGCAATACTAATTGTGAAGCAGGAATCCCTTCTGAACCAAGGTAAGGCACTTAGATTCTAAGAATTGAAGAAGCTGCAGCGTTTAAGTGTCCACAGTTTCTTTGCAAAGGTGAAGGATAGGAAGGGATTCAGAACAGGTGAGGGCCACACAACTTTGCTCCCAGTTAATTAATCTGAACAAGCACCAACTTGATGAATACCTATTTTATGAAATCATGTTTCTCTTCTGAACTTTTGAGAATTGGCAGGAATTGGATCTATGGCTTCTTTATGACATATCCACCTCACAAACTATTATCTTTCTGACTTCTCCTATAATGCTGCAAACCAAAATGTGGGAAATGCTGAACCTGAACCTTGCGGTCTGCTGTCCAGATATGCAAACAATGTATTCTCAACCAATTATCCAGAGCTGGCTTAAGTCATTTTAATGCCCGAGGAGTGGCCAGTGACCCCACATCAAGGTGCATAGTAGCCAAGGCTGGCCAGTTTCTTCTAGCACCTGAGGCAGAAAAGCCAAAAAGCACCTTTCCTGCTCCTAGTCCATAAAAATACCATGATAATAAATCAAAATCTTTAACAATTTGCTGCCCCTTCCATGACACCCAATATCAGCTGCCTGAAGCAGCCTTCCCACTCTGATGGTCAGTAATCCACAGGTGCTCATCACCATCATTTATACCTCCACCCAAATAAAACACCCACCCCCTTCAGTTGGAGCCGTAGCTGGGGGGGGGCTAGCCAGGTTTTTTGCCCTGGTGAAGTCTCCAGAGGAGCACCATTGAGGCTCCCAGCCTGTATGTGTGTATGCAAATGCACATGGGGGGGGGAGGCACCAAACTGGGTCTTTGGTCCAGGTGAAATAAAGCCTAGTTTTGCCCCTGCCTTCAGTTTCTGCTGGGCAGCTGTTTAAAGTGTTGCTTTCCCTTAAAAAGTAGCAGCCAGCCTTGCCACTCCTTTTCCTGCAGCATCCCACACACCTCTCCCCCCTTGAAGACTGGCTTCTTCTCTTCCCAGACCCTCACCTCGGCATCCAGACAATCACAGGCTCTCTGCACTGTGAAAAGCTGAAAGGTTGGTGTGGTTTGGGCTTGCAGAGGAGGTGCCTGCTGTACAACATGTCATCAGCCATGCAGTTTTTGCACCCCCTCTGGGCCTGCACCCTTAACCAACTCCTCGGTATGCCCCTGGCCAGGGAGGAAACAAGCTAGAACGTGGCTTGTCTTGAGTGCAGATGTGGGCTTGAAATTGGTTTCTCTCCTAACAACCATGAGCAGAAGTCTCCGCATGTTGGTCATATTCAAATGGTTTCACTAGCGGAGTAGAAACATTGGGTTCCCTTTGTGTAGCTAGAGTAGATAGAGCAAGAATTTCCGTTACGATGGGGCATTCTCTCCCACTTTCCATCTGAAGTGGTACAGACCAGACAGTAAGAACCTGCTCCAAGCATGTTTCAGATGTTCAAAATACAGTCATGAGCATGTAAGAAGGGCCCTTCTGGATCTGACCAAAGGCCCATCATAGTCCAGCGTCCAATTCTCCCAGTGGATAACCAGGTGCCTATGGGAAGCCTGCAAACAGGACATGAGTGCTACAGCGCTTTCCTAGTTGCAGTTCCCAGCAACTGATATTCAGAGGCATTGCCTCTAATGCTGGAGAGAGGACACAGTCATCATGCCATCAAGAACCCCGTCCTCCCAGCAGACAATCCTGACAGAGTATAAATCAGCTTGGAAACTTAAGAAGCCTATTCTTGTTTTTGCTTCGGGTTTTTTACAGTGTGCCGAAAACTCCAAGTTCTTGGTAAGGGCTTCTTACCTGGAGATCTATAATGAAGACATCAGAGACCTCCTTGGTCCAAACACCAAACAAAAACTGGAGGTGAGGACACCAGACTTGCAACTTAGTTTGAAGTAAGTCAAAAAACAAAACAAAAATCCAGAAACCAGAATTCTGACAGTTCGCTGTGAGAAAAATAAACCCCACACAATGAATTGTCAGGAACGTAAAGAACATTTATTCAGAGAAAATTAGAAACCTGAATTGAAAAATTTGGTAGGTTAACTTGGTATGTGAAATCCACCCCTCTTTCCTTGTCACTATCATCACCAGAACCCTTCTTATTCCAGGACCCTCAGTGATGGGTCTCTTTGCTCGTATTTTTTCCACTGCTCCCGCTTCCCTTTTGTTCAGCATCTGAATAAGCAGTAGAATAAGTAGGAACTTTTAGGGTCTTATATAAAATCAGACCATTAGTCCGTCAACTCAACACTGTCTACTGAAACTGGGAAAGATTCTCCAGGGTTTCAGTCTGAAGTATTTTCCAGCCCTATCTGGAGTTTGTACTTGGGAACTTTTGGGTGCTAAATGTGCACTCATCCCCTGAGCCACAGCCCTTCCCCAGAACATGGGTGCCAAGAGGTTGCCTTATATTGGTCATGGGGGTGGAGCCTGGTTGGAGCAGGAGGTGGTCCTCTGGTGGGCCATGCAGCAGACTGGCGACTTGGGTAGAGCCTGACGGACATGGTGATTTAGAGCATGGGTAGGCAAACTAAGGCCCGGGGGCTGGATCTGGCCCAATCGCCTTCTAAATCCGGCCCGCGGACAGTCAGGGAATAAGCATGTTTTACATGAGTAGAATGTGCCCTTTTATTTAAAATGCATCTCTGGGTTGTTGGTGGGGCATAGGATTTCGTTCATTTTTTCTTCTTCAAAATATAGCCCGGCCCCCCCACAAGGTATGAGGGACAGTGGACCAGCCCCCTGCTGAAAAAGTTTGCTGACCCCTGATTTAGAGCAAAGAGCACAGCTCTCAAGCCAATCAGGAAATTTGATTTTGTTGCTTCATGCTGAAGTTTTAGACTTTCTCCTGGGGATCGAAACAAAGGAGGCAGCTAAAACCCTAAGTATCAGACTCCAAGATCCGGCAGTCTGACAAAACAACCCATGCTAGATTACATACTAAATCTTAATTTCAAATGGAGGAGTGGCTTGTGGCATTGGGCCAATAATAACTATTCCAGTTTTAGTCAATGGTTCCCCAGTAATACCACTGGGCTGTAATGGGAAATGCTTATGACCTTCATCATGTCCCCCTCGTTGGCATACATCACAAGACCTGACATAGAACTTAACATCTCCAAACACATCAGGCCAATAAAATTCCCTAGTAACCTTTCCTAATGTACGCTTAAACTCCAAGTGTCCTGAAAAGGCAGATTTGTGAGCCAGATGTAAAACAGTCTTTCTGTATGTTTGGGTCCTACCAACTGTCTTCTCAGTTCACGCTCTGGGGCCGATTTCTTTGGAAGGAACCGGCTATAAAGTAACCCTTCCTCCCAGATGAAACTACTCTTTGTTCAGCGCCAGCCCTAGGCACTCCACACTTCTATATAATTCTAAAGTTGGATCCTTAAGCAGTTCTTTCTTAAATTCAATATCATGAAGTGGTGAAGGAGAAGTCACGATATTCTCACCAGACTTTGCCAAGGAAATTTCTGCTGACTCACAAGCTTAATCAAACTGATTTACATTTCTAGTGCCAGGTTCCTCAACACATTGGCTAGACCAGTGTTTTTCAACCTTTTTTTGGGCAAAGGCACACTTGTTTCATGAAAAAAATCACGAGGCACACCACCATTAGAAAATGTTTAATATTTTTTTCTTTAATGGCAAACAAAAACGTTGCGGACCGTTCTCTGCTCAGCGGGGATCGATCCGCTGATCCCCGCTGAGCCGGCGGATGACAGCTCTGTCTCCGCACTGTGTGCGGAGAGGGAGATGTCAGAGCCCCGCTGCTCTCTATGGGGAATCGGATGAGAGCGGACCGCCTGTCCGCTCTCATCCGATCCCATCCGATCTGATCCCCACCCAGGACGGATGGAAAATAGGGTGGACACAGTCCGGTGCCCGCCTAGTGGGCAAAAATTTGACATTTTTTTAAAAAAAATCTTTCGAATTTTTCAATTTTTCCCACGGCACACCAGGCAACATCTCACAGCACACTAGTGTGCCGCGGAACAGTGGTTGAAAAACACTGGGCTAGACCATGGGTAGGCAAACTAAGGCCCGGGGGCCGGATCCGGCCCAATCACCTTCTAAATCCAGCCGATGGATGGTCCAGGAATCAGCACGTTTTTACATGAGTAGAATGTGTCCTTTTATTTAAAATGCATCTTTGGGTTATTTGTGGGGCATAGGAATTCGTTCATTCCCCCCCAAAAATATATAGTCCGGCCCCCCACAAGGTCTGAGGGACAGTGGACCGGCCCCCTGCTTAAAAAGTTTGCTGGCCCCTGGGCTAGACGATTCACCAAAGGTTAACTGTTTAGGGTCAGGCAACAGCTGAGCTAAATGCTGTCTTAAAAGCAAGATCATTGCCTATAAGGCAAAGGTACAAACATCCTTTTCATGTACTAAAACTGGTAAGGACTTTGTAAAATCTTTGTATTCACAATCCACCTGGGCTAGACTGGTTTTTACTGCTTGGCCCCCATAGGGAGTTACAATCAACTCTGCCTTCTAAAATTTGGCCAGGCTATAATAACCCCTTGTATATTGAGGAAATATCATCCCCATATCCCTTAACTCTACTATTAATATGTTATTAATTTTAATTTCCTCACTGAATTGCACCTGAGCCCATCTAGATTGACGTGGGTCAATTCATGCCATTCTCACAGTCTGTTGAACCCCATTTGGCTCCTCTTCTGATGAGCCATTTCCTATTGAAGCTTGATTCTGGGGAGCGGGAGGTGCTGCTATAGATTGTTCCCCTGGCCTTCCTTCCTCCTCCCACGAAGCTTCCTCAGCTGTGCTGCTCTTGAGACGCAACCTCTCCGCCATTCTCTGTCTTGCAAAAAGCTACAGTCTTTCTTAAGATGTCCTGGCTGTTTACAAAAAAAACCAGGCCACTCCGAGAGGAGAGTGAAACCTTCCCGCCTTGGGGGTTTCCTGTTGTTATTATCATCAAAGCTTCTGTTTTTCCCACTCCTCCCCTTCGTAAGAACTTTACTGGTGATGCAGTTTCATGTTTTCCACCAACACCACAGCAGAATTCTTATCCAGTGGCTTACAGGAACAAGAAAGTCCTCACATGTAGCTTCAGAGAGTGCAAAATATGACTAAATCCTGCCCTTCAGTATATGGGGGGAACATATGCTTGTCCCAATAAACACAATTATTTCTCCCCCTGAAGGATCTTTCTGGAGAGGAGTCTCCCTCGCTCCAAACCACTCTAGGTCTTGGCACCCAACCATATTCCTCCTTTACATCTCCGTGTCTCTAGGGTCATTCAGCTGTTAACTAGCTGGACCCCTGTCTGCTTCTCACCAAACAGACAAGCGTGCTCTTCTGCCATTTCCCCTGGAATTGATGAACACTTTCTGCCGTCTAAACAGCCACTTGCCATTCACATTCAAGGTGCTGAAGCTCCAGAGCCCCTGTTCAAATGTGCCACTATGTCACCATGTCAAGGAGAAGGTCACTTTCCGAAGTCCTCCCTGCAAGCTTCTAAAAACTGAGATGTAGGCACGGGTTATCAGGCTTTATTGGCGTCTTCTCTGGCACCAGCTATAGACACCCCATGGCAGTCTAATCTATGGCATGTTCTCTCCCCCTCCCTCAGCAGGTTAACACAAAGATGTATAGGGGCTGAGGAATGCTGGCAGCCCTGTCACTTGCTCCCACTTTGGGGACTAATTGTTAACATCTGCCTTGCTTACAGAATCACTCCTTCACGACAGGAGATGCTAGAGATAGATCAGTTTGGGGGTGGGAGTGTTGCATCCGCTAATGGCCGTGTACATTCTGTCATGTCCATGAATGCCACACATAAACAGATGACCCTGCCTTACAATAAGCCAGACTATCTTAGTATTTTCTACTCTAAATAGCAGGCACTCTTCAAGGCCTCAGATCTTCCCCAGCCTTTCAGTTACCCAGATTCTTTCAGCAGACACTCAGGACTGGACCTCCTTCCCACATGCTGTAGGATAGTCCTCCCCCAGTTACTGGTAAACACAAGACCTACATTTGCAATTCTTGTTCCAAAAATGCAGTTTGCCAGAGGTGTATAATCGGATGCAATCCATCTGGGAAAACACACCAGTGTATAAATGGGCAGAGCAAGATGTGGCCCATCTTGCTTGTAGGTGATGGGGAAAGATTTAGGAACCCATCACCTCTGTGGGGTTTGTTCTTTGGGGTAGAGTGCCACTGTCTGTGCATAAGAGCTTTCTCCTTCTATAGCAGTGGCCCTCAAGCTTCTGGTCATTTCCTAGTTCAAGTGTCTCTCTGCAGCTTTTACTGTAACTTGCTGTAATGGCCCTCCTTGCAGCTGAAGGAGCATCCAGAGAAAGGGGTCTACGTGAAAGGCCTGTCGCTGCACACGGTGCACAGCATCTCCCAGTGTGAGCGCATCATGGAGATGGGCTGGAGAAACCGTGCCGTGGGCTACACCCTGATGAACAAGGACTCCTCCCGCTCCCATTCCATCTTCACCATCAACATGGAGATCTATGTCGTAGGTAAAAGCTGGAAATTCCTGTGTTGAGGGTGTGAATGAGACAAGACAGGGGCTGGAGCACAGAAGCACAACAACTTTGATTTCCCCAAAAAAGCTCAACAATTTTGGTCTGCCTCAGGCACGGCAGAGGTTGCCTGTGCTCTACTGGTGCATCTAGAGTTAAGGTGCCGGGTGGCAGCAGTGTCTGTTTCTCCGTGGGTGAAACAAAGCTACTTGCAATTCTGCTTGAAATGAAGTTTTAAGAGCTGTTGGAAAGTGGAACTGACTCCCTTGGAAAGTGTTGGACTTTCCTTTATTGGAGGTTTTTAAGCAGAGGTTGGATGGCCGTTTGCCGTGGATACTTTAGCTGAAATTCCTGCATTGCAGGAAGTTGGACTAGATTAGGGTTGCCATATTTTGAAAAGCAAATAAGAGGATACATTTGCCTAGAGCGGCATAAGGAAGCCTCTCTCTCCCCTCACAGTGTGGCCACGTCGTGCATTGCCTGTCAGTGGCCAGCATTTGGGGCCTTCCCTTTCTGCCTATTTGCATAGAACATGCTCTCCTCCGGTCTCTCCAAAGGGCCCCCAGCTGTTGCCCAGCCACCTTCCTGTCTCTCCCCCCCCCACCCCCAGTATAAGACAATAAGCGTTCCACAGTTTTCACAATGGCCAACCTGCATTTTAAATCCTCTCTGGCAACTTTGAAAGGCATAGATTTGGAAGTCAGACACCCCCTCCCCCCAGATATGCAGGGCTTGCCTGTCTTCGACCAAGCTGTGGTGGGGTTAGTATCAGATTCAGTCCCTGAGCACACACATGGGAAAGGGGGGGCATGTGGGGGTGACACTCTTCCCTTCCTCCTCTCTGATTTCTTTTCCTTCAATAAAGGTAGTTTCCCCCCCCCTGCCCAGCACAGGCATGTTTCCCAGCAAGCAAGGCCTTGGACTTCGAATGCTTGATCTCAAAAGCCCTGTCCCACCGCACTTGCTTGCTTGCCTGCTCACTCACTGCTGCTGCTGCTGCTTGTAAGTGGCTCCCCAGCAATTTCAGCCCCTGCCTGTGATAAAGCCCAGGTTTCCAAAGCAGCAGCAGCGCCGCCACCAGGCACCGTGTGTCCCTTCTTAGTCCCGCAGCAGCCGCTGCCAGCAGCCTTATGGAGCGCGTGGACGAGGGCTGCAACAAACCCCCCCCCCCCGACATTTTGCATAATTTTTAAAATCCACCTGGACAGAAATTTTAAACCGTAAAACGAGGACATATCTGGAGAAATCCGGACATACGGCAACCCTAGACTAGATGACCCTTGGGGTTCAGCTCCACAATTCTGTGACAATCTGTAGAACTCATTGCTGTCTGATGATATCAGGTAGAGCTGTCCCAAGACACTTTATCACAGCAAGCAGCTAATGGTGCAGCACAAGGCCCTTCAGGTCTGGTATACTCTAGACAGTTCAGGATTGTTCCCTTCTTTCAAGAACTCAACTCAGCCCAGACTCTTTTCCTTGCAGATGAGAGGGGGCAAGATCACCTGAGGGCTGCAAAGCTCAACCTAGTGGACTTGGCTGGGAGCGAGAGGCAGTCCAAAACTGGAGCTGTTGGCGAACGCCTCAAAGAGGCCACCAAAATCAACCTCTCCCTCTCGGCACTGGGCAACGTCATCTCAGCCCTGGCAGACGGGAGGTGCAGACATGTGCCCTACCGAGACTCCAAGCTGACTCGGGTGCTGCAGGACTCGCTTGGAGGCAATACCAAGACACTCATGGTAGCCTGCTTGTCTCCTGCGGACAACAATTACGACGAGACTCTCAGCACCTTGCGCTATGCCCACCGAGCCAAGAACATACGGAACAAACCCCGCATCAATGAGGATCCCAAGGATGCTCTGCTGAGGGAATACCAAGAGGAAATCAAGAAGCTGAGAGCCATCTTGGCTGAGCAGATGAACATAAGCCATTTGCAAGGTAGGATCCCTTCATGTAGCTGCTTCACCACTTACTGAAATGGAATTGCTTATGTTCTGTGCCTCAATCATTGGGGAAAACCTCAATAGGAGTATAGCATCTAGATCAAGGGAAGTAATAGTGCCACTGTATTCTGCTCTGGTCAGACCTCACCTGGAGTACTGTGTCCAGTTCTGGGCACCACAGTTCAAGAAGGACACTGACAAACTGGAACGTGTCCAGAGGAGGGCAACCAAAATGGTCAAAGGCCTGGAAACGATGCCTTATGAGGAACGGCTAAGGGAGCTGGGCATGTTTAGCCTGGAGAAGAGGAGGTTAAGGGGTGATATGGTAGCCATGTTCAAATATATAAAAGGATGTCACATAGAGGAGGGAGAAAGGTTGTTTTCTGCTGCTCCAGAGAAGCGGACACGGAGCAATGGATCCAAACTGCAGGAAAGAAGATTCCACCTAAACATTAGGAAGAACTTCCTGACAGTAAGAGCTGTTCGACAGTGGAATTTGCTGCCAAGGAGTGTGGTGGAGTCTCCTTCTTTGGAGGTCTTTAAGCAGAGGCTTGACAACCATATGTCAGGAGTGCTCTGATGGTGTTTCCTGCTTGGCAGGGGGTTGGACTCGATGGCCCTTGTGGTCTCTTCCAACTCTATGATTCTATGATTCACCAATGGTGACAACAGCAGCTATTCTTCTAATCTTAGGTGGTGCCCCCTTCTCAACAATTAGTCTGTGTACACACAACGTATTCAAGAATCAATGGAAACTGAATCCTTGGGATTTTTTGACACACGGCACACACAAACTAATCTATTGTGCATTCCTCCCCCCCCCCATCTGTTGTTGGCATCCATCTGTCTTGACAGACAATAGAGTGTGCGTCTGGGGGTGATGTCAGACCACTGTATTAGTAGCACAGAAGTGATCTTCCCAGGCATAAGCCTGGGCAGTGTTACGGAGGTCCTGGGCTGCCCAGATAGCAAAACACCCCTCTTGGGGTGGTCCAAAGGAAAGCAGAGAAATGTTTGACACCAGCTTGGCTGCAGGAGTTGCTGGGAGGAGGCGTACAAGGCGCCATCCCGCTGTCTTAAGACTGTACTCTGGATTTGTGTAGGGTTTACTCCTTAGGCTTTTCTTCTTCCAAATATATTCTGCAAGGCAGCAGAGGTTTAGGATCAGAGTTTTCCTTCTCATAGTGGAATATCTTCCAATCAGAAATGCACTTATTGAGAAAATGGTTTCATTAAAAGAAAAAAGCTCATTGCAGATTGATTCTGTGTAATTGCACAGTACATACATTTGAAAAAAGATAAAATACGAGATCAAGGAGAAGAGCGGGTGGAGGAGGATTGGAAGAAGTTTAAAACCTACTTACAAAAACACTGTAAAATCTTTGAATGCTGATGACATTGAAATGAAATGAAGGGGTTCTAGTAAATAAGGGAAACAAGAGTATGAAAGAAGGGATAGACATTGGATGAAAATCGGGAAAGTATAATACGTGAGGGAAATCATTTAAGGATAAAACTAATAAGAATGAATTTGCTGATCAATTTTAAAGTGGAATACAAGAAAGGGAGGCGGGTGGAAGTCAGGAAAATAAGGCAATGAATGATAAGAATCTGAAAAGAGGTTCTTCTCTTTTTTCTTTCTTTTTTTTTGTTAAATTTTTTTATATCTTTTTCCTTTTTCCTGGTTTGCTATATTTCTTTTTCTTTTTCTTTTTGTTGTGTTTTAATTGTTGGTATTTGTTGGTGTTTTAATATGTATTGTTTTTCTTTTGTAATGTTTTTTTCTTGTAAAACTTAATAAAATATTATTTAAAAAAAGAAAGAAAAAAGATAAAAACTGACGTAGGTGATGCCAGCCAGGTTGCCCAGTGACTTTGAGGGTAGTCACCACTTCCTTTTTCCTTAGCCTGGGGCATATGCAGGGAGGAAGAGGCATGGATAGCTTCACCAAGGGAAAGGTTTTCAAATGCATGTTAAGTAACTGTACTCACCCTTGTGGATGTCAGGGTTTAGAAACAGTCTGGATTGAAAACAGTATGTTGAGGATGTGCATGAACAATTCCAGACTGAGGTACATGTTGGTGCTACAAATAGGTTAGTGTGCACACAGTCTCAGATGAAGAGTAAGTGCAATTCTCCCTCCCCCCACAATGATCACAGGATACCTGACCCTTTCAGCAATATTTCAGGACCATTTCCTAAAAGGCAATACTTCATTTTTAAAAATTCAAGCCATTATCTACCCACTATATCTGCTTTCTTTCCTATAGACCCTATTGGGTGCTAAGATTGGCAGAGGGGACCCTCTTGGTGGTTCCTTTGCTCTCAAAGGCTGAGGGGGCTGGACCAGGAGAGACCCTAGCTGTGCCTCTCCCCTTCCCACAGAGCGGTGTCTGGTACTTTCATTATAGAGATTCCAGTGAATGCTTAAGACGCACCTCTTTTACCCTGACTTCTGACACCTGTGTATTTTAAGGGCCACTTTATTTTTTATGATTGTAAGTTGTTTTTAACTGTTTTAATGTAGTACCCTACCCTGGGACCTTAAAGTGAAGGACAGGTTAAGAATATCCACCCTCCCTTCCCCACAGGTGGGCGGGGTTTGTGGCACCAAGCGAGGCTCACCTGGGCGGGTGCCACCCACCTGCCTGAGCTGGCCTTTGACCCGCCCTCGGCCAGAGAGGACAATGGACGGCCGCCGGGCCGGGGATGGGCCTACCCACCCTGGGACCTTAAAGTGAAGGACAGGTTAAGAATAACAACAACAACAGCAACAGCAACAACAACAGAGATATAAATAAAGGGAGTACTTTGGCCACCTCATGAGAAGAGAAGACTCCCTGGAGAAGACACTGATGCTGGGAAAGACGGAGGGCACAAGGAGAAGGGGGCGACAGAGGATGAGATGGTTGGATAGTGTTTTCGAGGTTACCAGCATGAGTTTGACCAAACTGCGGGAGGTAGTGGAGGACAGGGGTGCCTGGCGTTCTCTGGTCCATGGGGTCACGAAGAGTCGGACACGACTAAACGACTAAACAACAACATGATCACAGGCTTGATCATTGCCCTGATTGTATTGCTGACATCCATCTGTCTCAGGAGACAATGAAGCCCATTGATATGCGTCTGAAAACACCTGCATACCTTAGGGGCATAAGCTCAGTGGTAGAGCAGATGGTTTGCATGCAGGAGCATCTGGCAACTCCAGTTCAAAAGATCTGAGAAAAAGACCTCAGAGAGCTTCTGCCATTCTGGCTCAGGATGACCCCTTTATAGGCAGAGATCTTGAGAAGTTTGCTAGAGTGGCTTTTAAGGTGCCTCAGTGAGTAGAGTGCATGCTTTGCATGTATATTGCTATAAGTTTTTTGGGGGGGAACCCGCTAAACCCTAGAATTTAATAAATGGGGTTTTTATTGTTTGGGCTGTGAAGGGAGAAATACAAGTTGCCGAGGAATTCCTGAGCTAGCCTTTGAAGCAAAGGACCAGGCCAAGCGAGGGCCATTAAGAAACAATACAGGGCTACAGAGGGCCATTGACAAATCAAGAGAACTGTCCTCTCCCCTTGCCCTGATTTTGAAGGCTGGAGATTTTTAAGGTTGCCAGCGTAAGTGGGTGTGAGGTGACAGGAAAAGAATGTCTTGAGCAAGATGTGTTGGGAAGAAGGGGGAGATGCCTTGGACTCCAGGGCTGCTCTGCTGTCGGGAACAAACCTCTCTTAAGATGACCATGCTGTAAGATCTGGACTCCCTCCATGCAGACTGAAGGTGTACATATGGGAATAAATTGTACTTCTTAAAGCTACAGCAGTCTCCACTGCATTTTCAGTTCTCCAAAGGAGCAGAGACCCTAGGGGAGCGCTGGAACCCCCTCAGGAATACCACTCAGCAGAGAGCGGGGGTGACACCCAGCTTTTGTTACACTGGTGTAAGAAGTGGGAGCCGTGTTTCCTGGAGAGAAGGCCTAGGAGACCATGCTCCTGAAGTCAAAATGAAGGGAGGAATAGCAGTATTCCTCAAGCTGATGGAGGAGCACCGAAAGCAGCATCATGGGCAGCAGATGCAGTGGTTCAGTGAAATGAGAATAGAGTGGGAAAGAAATCTCCTTGGAGAGCAAAGTGTGACTCCATGCCAGGCGCCAGTGGCAGAAGAAAAAGGTGCCAAGGTGGCTGGAGCAGAGGAGGAGCTGCTAGTTGATCTCTCTCCTACTCCCGGAGCTCCAGCAGTGGAGGAAGAAAATGCCTCAGAGGAGAAAGGCTGGCCACCTGAGCTGCTTGACCCCTGGAAGCCTTCTGTGGAAGAGGTGGAAATGGAGGGTCCGGAGAGCCTGCCAGAGGAACCCGTGCCTGCGGAGGTGCCAGAAAGAGGGGGAACTGTTCCTGAGGAGTTGGGGGAGAAGCCAGCACCTATGGGAAAGGAAGATGTTGATTGTCTGTGCACAAGGGGAAATGGCGCTTTCTTCAGTGGAGGAAAACACCAAGGAGCAACTCCAGGCTTGCGTCCGCTCACTGCCAGGGGAGCAGTTGGCTCCTCCTGAGTTGGTTTCTCCGGAATTTCCCCAAGCGGAAGAGGGTGCCCAGGAGCAGCAATAGGCTTGTGTGCTGCAGAAGTGTGTGAGATAATAATTGCCAGTGGTATTACCTCTTGGATGCCCCAAGATGGTCTGCAAGGGTTGGGAGGACCTGTCTTAATGCTGGGGGCAGCAGCCAGGATCACCCAGAGTCCAGTGGGTTTAAGGGGAAAAAGTGACTGGGGAAGTTACACGTCTTTGTTTAGCCCCATGAGTAAGGAAAGGGGGTGGGGTTCTGGTCACCCATGTGGATGGGGTGGGCCTGGAGATTCTGCAGAAAGTGCCCCAGGTAAAGCCTGGTGGCGGCATTTTGATTTGGAGTTTGGGGCAGGGGATGAAGTAAACTGGGCCCCAGGGAGGAGAAATGGAAAAGGGGATTCCCCCTTTGCCAGAGAGGAAGCAGCAGAGATCCTAAAATTGTGCTGGATCTACACACATATTAAAAAAACGCTTTTAAAAAAAGTGTTTTTGAAAATACATTGAATTTTCCATTGCCGTCTAGTGTTACATTGCATATTGCACTTAAAACGTTGTATTGCAGAGACCTGTGTCTTGAAGTGGGACTGGAGGAGTTTGGGGCCTCTGAGGCACAAGCAGCAGGGAGGCAGAAATGAAATAGGAAGCCTCTAGAAAGACTGGACCTGTGATTTTTATCCCCTTCTTGTACTGAGAACTGTTTAATGATCTTTAAGATTGGCTTGGATTGATAACTTTATGTGGAAATTGCAAGACCAGGACTTCTGTGTAGCTGTGTAAGCTACTAAAATTAAGAGCTCTGTGGATACCCCAGGCAGGCTACTGCAGCAAGGGGGCGGAGCTTCCACTCTTGGGACTAAGTTCAGCAATCATCCTGAAATACAGTACTGTGATGTGTTTTTCTTTGTTTCCTTGCATGCTGCTGCTGCTTGCGAGGGGGTGGTAGTAAGTGTTTTGGTTAAATTAGCTTGTTCAGTGATGATTAAAACTGCTAATGGTGTTTAGGAATGTTCTGATAAGTAATGATGATAATGATGAAGGAAGGAGGGTCTTTGGTTGAGACAGCAGTGATACTGAGGCAGACATCCTGGCTTGAATATGTCATGGAAACACATCATCTTGGCTGCCCAGTGTGGGTGACTGGGTAAGTGGCACTGGGAGGCTGAAACAGTGACCAAAATGTATCCCAAGAGTAGGCATAGGCCAACTCGGCCCTCCAAGTGTTTTGGGACTACAATTCCCATCATCTCTGACCACTGGTCCTGTTAGCTAGGGATCGTGGGAGTTGCAGGTCAAAATATCTGGAGGGCTGAGTTTGCCTGTGTCTGGACAAGAGGAAGGAAAAGGCCTGGAGAATTCCAGGGCAGCTGGAGATCATTTGGAGAGGAGCTGTTATTGTGTTTTCAAACATGTCCCTGTGCTATGATGTATTGAACTGAATGCTACTAGTAACATTTCTGTTATTTCTTCTGCACAGCTATGGAAAGCTGTCCCTTTTTCTAAAGGGGGGGTGTTATACATTTGGGGGGACCCCCAGAAACCCTAGAATTTAATAAATGGTGGAATTTTGATTATTTGCAATGTGAAGGGAGAAATACAAGCTGAAGAGGAATTCCTAAGCTAGCCTATGCAAAACAACCTGGCCAAGTGAGGGCCATTAAGAAACAATACAGGGCCACTGAGGGCCATTGGCAATAGAAGAGAATTGCCCTCCCCCCTTGCCCTGAGCTTTGACTGGGGGTTTGGACCTTTGCCAAGGTAGGTGACAGGAAAAGGTGACGAGCGAGGTGTGCTGGGAAGAAAAGAGAACCAAAAGAGAGAGATTCATTTTGGGCAGGCTCACTGAAGCCCGGTGTTGGACTGCGGTGGGAAACGAGCCTCTCTTGAGATGACCATGCTGAAAGATTTGGACTCCAAGGAAGACAGGCGCTGGGTGAGTGCCTTCTGCGCAGACACCCAACTTTTGTAAGAATATATTCAACCCCCATCCAAGAAGCCAGAGAGCTCAGCTGGAGGAGGCAGTAGTGGGTTAGAATGGACCAACTGACTAACTTGGTGTTGGCATGATTCTCACCAGAGATGTACAAAGAAGTGGAAGTGTGGATATGCAGTATTATTTTAAATATAAAGGGGGGGGGGAGACTCTGATAGGAAGGAAGGAAGAGTGGAACAATAGCCAGGACAAGAAGCATCCCAAGGTGCTACACCAGGCCTGAGCAATCCACACATTATGCGATAGGAGCCTGTTTTTGTTTTTTGTTCAAAAAATTTGCATTTTAATAAAAAATTTTAATTAATAAGTCTAGGTGCAAAAAGGAACAAAAGTGTCATAAAATGAGAGAGCATTGCTATAAGAGTTTCCCACTTCAAAAAAGTTAAAGGAGTATTACATGCTGTCTTGGGAGAGCTAGGAGTGCTAGGTTTCTAAGTATTATCTTTTGAAGTATTCTGAAATACAAAATAAATAATTTTTACAACACAACATTGACACTAGGAATTGCATTGCTGATGGGCACTAACCCAAAGGTGTCCTGGATGAAAACTAGTAAGTGGACAGGAAAAGAACCTACTCATGTGACCCTGACACAAAAACCTCACACATACACCTTGTAAAATAATAAATATTTACTACGCCCCCTCTCTCTTCCCCTGCTCTCCCCCCACACCTATCTTCTCCCCCAACCTTACACCTTCAAAATCTCACATCAGATATAACTGATCTGTAAAAAGGACTTTATGATCTGAAAATAGAGATGGTGTATGTACTTCTGTAACCCCAAAAACTTTAATGAAAACAATTTCTTTAAAAAGGTGTCCTTGATGGTGGCACAGCTACAATCTCTTGTTGTACTCGTAATTGCAATGGCATTTGCTATCATTAGGAAGAATGGCATTTCCCCTGAAACTCCCATACTGCAGTTTAAGCAGGTTCGTAAGGGGGGGGGGCTAACCAGGTTTTACCCTGGATGAAACCTCCAGAAGGGCACCTTGGAGACTCCCAGGCCGTGTGAGGTTCCTCTGACTGCTCTTTGGTGATCCCTCCTAGCCGAGTAAGATTGTCTTCCATGAACATGGTCTTAACAGTGAGTCCGTAAGTAACTGTGGAGGCCAATTCTGGATCCACATGTTGGCTTTTTGCAGTATGGTAACGCTGCAGAGAGCTTGCTGGGGAGACCATGCATTAAAAAGAAAGGACTCAAAAATAACTTAAATAAGGTTTTAATAAGAAAAACAAAAACTCCTTTTACACTAAGTACATTAACAACCAAACCAGACCCAACCACCAACCCATCCCCCAGGGTAATGGGAGAGCTAGGTGCTGCTCCTTATATACTACACCCAAATGCTGACACACCTTAATCAAATACAACTCAGCAGCACCTGCTACGTTTCACAGCTGTAAAGCTGGGTCTCGTTATCTTACTCTGGCCCTTGCTCTGGCCCCTTAAAGACATACACATCGGGTGCAACAATGATGAACCTTTACATTTAAATAAACCATTCAACATTTCCCCTGCGGTTCATCATTGTGGAACAAAAACATAAAGCATACTTTGTACATGTCTTTCAAAACAGAATGTCCACGTTGTGATGCATCTTTTAACAAAAGCTTAACTGTTTCAAATTTTACGCTTGGTGAATAACACAAATCATAATCTTCACCTGTAATTTGTTGAGAACCCTAGCAACTATCTAGCCTTGTACCTTACAACTTCATTTTTGTCATTCATTTTAACTCTATAAACCCATTTTGAATCAATAAGTCTCATATCTGGGGTTTGTGGTACAAGAGACCAAGTGTTATGCTCTTTTAAAGAAGCTATCTCAGAGTTCATAGCTTTATACCAATTTGCAGCTTGTTGCTTAGGTAATTTCTGAACATCATTGTAGCTTTTTGGCTCAAAAACTGCCTTATTGGCATACACAGTATTAAAATGTTCATCTGCAAAACGTTGTGGCTTCTGTCTCTTTCTATCTGAACGTCTCAGTCCGGAAGGAGAGTCAGACTCCTCAGACTTAATGGGACTAAGTGAACCACTAGTTTCAGGTTGTAAACCATTGTCAGATTGAAGAGATGCCTGTAGGCTAAGCTCACGATCAGAAAACTCAAGAGAATCTAACCTCCCCTTGGGTGCCTGTGACTTTAAATCATCAAACAAATCAGATTCAACAGACTTTTTGTCTTTTTCCATTAATTCAGAAGCACCATTTCCTGCTGCTGCTTCTTCTTCCTCTTCTTCCTCAGTATTATCTATACCATCAGTATCTTGGAAGACAGCAACTCCATTCCAATTTACAGTTTGTATCATGCTTCTGGTAATATGAAATTTGCCAGTTGCTGGTACGTAAATTCTGTATGCCCCCTGCTGGTAGCCCATTAATTTTCCCTGGACACTACGTTCACCCAATTTCTGCTTAGCGGGATAATGCATAATTACATCTGAACCCCAAATGCGTAGGTATTTCAGATTAGGGCGTTTTTTAAACAGCTTCTCATAGGGGGTGACATCTAAACCAGAATGATAACTGCGATTTCTTACATAACAAAACGCATTAAGCGCTTCAGCCCAAAAGTCTTTGGGCAGATTAGCATCGTGCAGATACGTTTTAACCCCTGCCTGTAGGTCACGCTGCACAACTTCAACAAGCCCATTTTGCCAGGGACTTCGGGGGCAAGATAACTCATGAGTAGTCCCCTGCGCTTCCAGGAATTTCTCAAAATCCTCAGAAACAAATTCCCCGCCCCGGTCAGAAAACAGGTTCTTAATTGATTTGTTAAAGTGCGTTTTTACCCAGTTGCAAAAAACTTTGTACTTCTCAAATGCTTGGGACTTCTCAGCTATTGCATAAGTCCAACAATATCTACTATACTGGTCTATCAGAGTAAGCCAGTACTTAGAACCTCCTAATGATGGTGGGAGTGGCCCAACTAAATCACAATGTACACGCTCAAATGGCTCATTTACTTTCCTATCTGAGCACCTACCCTTGCGTGCAACCTTAATCTTATTCTTGCAACAGGATAGACATTGCATAAAGAATTTACATGGTTTTAAGTTGAGGCCATTAACAATATTCTTTGTCTTAATTACATCAGCAAAATTCAGGTGTCCCAGAATTCTGTGCGCCTCATGGACACACCCGGAATGTGGCCTTACATTCCTCAACCCCTGGCTTGACTGTGCTGCTCTGCAATTTATAGGCGATTGGGAGTAGGTGCGAAAATACAGTCTATATAAACCATCAGATTCCCGGGCATATAATAGACGTTTGTTCCCTTTGAAAAACTCACACATTGACTTTAAGAAACGCACAGTTATGCCTTGACGAGCAAAACACCTTACTGATAATAAATTGTCCACTGACGGGCAGTAAATGCAGTTCGCTATTGTAATGTTTAAAGAGTCAAGTTTAACAGTACCCCTGCCAAGCGACTGCAAGACTTGTGAATTGGCTAAATGTACATTACCAATTTCCTCTTCGAAAGAAATAAACAAGCTTCGATCGTTGCAAATATGCTGAGATGCTCCTGAGTCCACAACAAAAGACTTCCACTTGGCACGTTTAAGTCTTTTACGATCTGTTGTCCTAGCATGGAAAACTCGCGGCTCGTTTCTGTCTCTACTATACGATGTCGGCTGCTGGGCTGACAACCGTGACTGACGAACAGAAACAGGCTTGGGAGTACTTTGCTTTCTTTTGGATCTGCAGTCCTTTGCAAAATGTCCTTGTTTATTGCAGAACCAACAACGCTTTGCAGCTTTAAATGCAGTTGTATCACCACAGGTTTGCATATGGCGTTCCTCATTCTTTCTGGAAATAGGAGTGCTTATGGCACAAGCCTCCCTTCTATCCAACTCGCCCATTAATCTTGCCGTTACCCCTTCCACAGTTAATTGTGCTGGTGGAACAGCAGATATCTGGCTAGCTATACCATCAAAGTCCTCATTAAGGGAACATAGAATGATAAAAACATACTGAATATCAGGTATGTCCATGTCCCTTCGAATTAATTCGCCGCGTATTGCCTCCAGACATCTCAAGTGTGCTGCCAAATCACCACCAGGCTGCAACTTCGTCTGGTACAACTGCTTGAAAAATGTCAATGCAGATGCTGACTCTTTTCTAACATGCACTGCTGCAAGACTGTCCCACATTTCTTTGGCAGTTTTCTTATTTCTTATATAGACTACTTGCTGGTCACTGACTGCCAAATTAATTATCGCCCTGGCTTTTGCATCTCCTTTTGACCAAGCATTAGTCACAGGGTCAGGAGGGTCATCAGTTACATAGGTCCATACTTCTCTAGAGGTCAAAAGCGCCTCCACCCGAAAAGACCATAAACTATAGTTCTCATCTGTTAGCTGTGGGAAGACCAGAGCCTTCTCAGCTTCAGGAACCCGGTCAACCATTCTGGAACTCTTCCAGACCCACAGAACTACGCTAACAGGAGAAGGAGTTTTCAAACCTTTCTCAGAGTCCAAAAATATGCAGTCATCCACTCAGCAGCTGGGCCCATAACCAAAGATGTTGGCTTTTTGCAGTATGGTAACGCTGCAGAGAGCTTGCTGGGGAGACCATGCATTAAAAAGAAAGGACTCAAAAATAACTTAAATAAGGTTTTAATAAGAAAAACAAAAACTCCTTTTACACTAAGTACATTAACAACCAAACCAGACCCAACCACCAACCCATCCCCCAGGGTAATGGGAGAGCTAGGTGCTGCTCCTTATATACTACACCCAAATGCTGACACACCTTAATCAAATACAACTCAGCAGCACCTGCTACGTTTCACAGCTGTAAAGCTGGGTCTCGTTATCTTACTCTGGCCCTTGCTCTGGCCCCTTAAAGACATACACATCGGGTGCAACAATGATGAACCTTTACATTTAAATAAACCATTCAACACCACACGTCCTTCTACAGTGGGGACATTGGTTTCTGGGCAGGAGTTGATCACGGTGTGGATTTGCCATGCGTGCCTTCCTCTTAGCACGTTTCTCCCTTGCGTCCTGAGTTTGAGTGTCTTCAAAGCCCATGACACCTTTGGTCAAGGCTGTTCTCCAACTGGAGTGCTCGCAGGCCAGTGTTTCCCAGTTGTCAGTGTTTATACTACATTTTTTTAGATTTGCCTTGACACAGTCTTTAAACCTCTTTTGTTGACCACCAGCATTACGCTTTCCATTTTTAAGTTTGGGATCCGCACAACATGACCAGTCCAACGAAGTTGATGTTGAAGAATCGTTGCTTCAACACTGGTGATCTTTGCTTCTTCCAGTACACTGATATTAGTTCGCCTGTCTTCCCAAGTGACGTGTAAAAGTTTTCGGAGACACCCTTGATGGAATCTTTCAAGGAGTTGGAGATGGCATTTATAAGTGGTCCATGTTTCACAATCATATAGTAAGGTTGGTAGTTCAGTAGCTTTGTAAACAAGCCTTTTGGTTTCCCTACGAATGTCCTGGTCCTCAAACACTCTGCACTTCAATCAGGAGAAAGCTGCACTTGCAGAGCTCAGGTGATGCTGGATTTCGGCATCACTGTTGGCCCTTGTGGAAAGATAACTGCCTAGGTAGGAGAAGTGATCAACATTTTCCAATGTTACACCATTGAGTTGGATTTGTGGCGCTGCAGAGGGGTTATTTTGTACTTGTTGGTGTAGCACTTTGGTTTTTTGGATGTTGAGTGATAGGCCAAGCTTTTCGTAAGCTTCTGTAAAGATATTTAGGATGGTTTGTAGGTCATCCTCTGAGCGTCCGCACACTACGTTGTCTTCAGCATACTGAAGCTCTATGACGGAAGTTACGGTAACCTTACTCTTTGCTTTCAGCCTACTCAGATTAAAGAGCTTTCCATCTGTTCGGTATATGATTTCTACTCCGGTGGGGAGTTTCCCTTTGACAAAGTGTAGGATCATGGCAATGAAAATAATGAATAGAGTTGGGGCAATAACACAACCCTGTTTAACACCTGATCCCACTGCGAATGGTTCACTTTGAGAGCCATTGTTTTCTGCGATTGTTGCTGTCATATTATCATGGAGGCAGCCAATTTTCAGGACAGTTCACAGGGCATTACGATTTACAGTGTCGAAAGCCTTGGTCAGGTCAATAAACACCATATACAGGGGTTGGTTTTGCTCTCTGCATATTTCTTGAAGCTGTCGAGTGATGAGAATCATGTTCACTGTCGCCCTAGAAGGTTGAAAACCATTTTGGGATTCAGGAAGGGTCACCTTGGATATTGTTACGAGATAGTTTGCTAAGATCCTTGCAAGAATTTTGCCGGCTGCAGCTAATAGAGAGATGCCTTGATAGTTTCCACAATAAGTTCTGTCACCTTTTTTAAAGAGATTGATAATTTTGGCATCCCTAAAGTCTGCTGGGATCTCTTCTCTTTCCCAGATTTTTTCAATGAGCTTGTGAAGTTGTTGTGGAAGTTCAATTCTGCCCACTTTGAAGATTTCGGCCTCCTTGGCTCTGGAGTCTAAAAGCATCCTACCTAGGCAGCTCTCATCCTCATCTTTCCGAGGATGCTTATTTGCAAGGGGAACCGAGCAAAGTTGAAAAGGGAAGTTTTGTTTCTTGTTCTGCTGTTAAAGGGAATCATTACAGATTGGAAGGCACCCAGCCAACCCCCTGAACTATCCTTCCTTCTTCTTTTGTTCCCCTCAGCGTCTCAGAGATCAATTAAAAGTGGTAAAGAGATCAGAACACCCCCCCCCCTGTATCTTTCGGAAGCAGGAGCTTTTGTCATGATTAGACAATATAAAGGGCAAATTCACAAGATAAGCACTTCGAAGTATTGTTTGCTTGTAATATGTTTTCTCTCTCTGGGTGTGTGTTGAATGTGTCTGTATCTAGAGGACAACTTACTTGTATGTAAAGAGGGCACTGTGTAAAGATTGTACGGTCTTATACTGCAATCTTAAGCATTTTTACTCAGAAGTAAGTCCCACTGAGTTCAACAGGACTTACTCTCTGGTATGTGTCTGATCATTATCACAGTTTCTATTATAATATATGCACAAGGGGGTGCTAGACTGAGTCTTTGACCCAGATGAAAGAAAGCCTAGTTTTGCCCTTGGTTTAAGTGCTGGGAAAATTGTGATTTCCCACAGTGATTGATTGGTTTTACTTACCTATATGCCGCTTTCCCACAATGAGCTGTACCCAAGGCGGCCTATGGCAAACATTCAGGACATCAATAGAGTACATGGAAATACAAATATGTAATACAAAACAAGTCAGTAAATTAAAAATAACAAATATCCAACAATTTAACAAACACAGAATAAATTCAGTATTACAAAGAAAAAACTAATCTCGACGTGCATAAATGCATAAATACAAAACAAAAATGAGAGTTAACTGACAGTAACATTTTTAGTGCTGGTCTTGCTGCACTCCAAGTGTGCTTCAGAGAGGGGGAGATGACACACCGCTGGCTCTCCTCCTGAGGAGGTTGATAACAGTAAAAGAGAAATGTCAGAGAGAGCAATGATGGTCAGTCTGTTCCCTCACCTCTTGGAAGTGCCAACTGCAGATACAGGTCTTGTTGCACTTCAGGGTCACCTCAGCATCGTGGCCGAAATACAGTTCAGAGGGGAGGGGTCCTCTCACCAGGCTAGATGACCTACAGCTGGGTAGACAAACAAAGGGTAGGAAATCAAGATTGGCCGCAACAACAGACTCACCAGTGTATATTTCCCATTGTTAAATAACAAAAGAAACAGAACATTCCAGGGTTTTGAAAGGCTCTTAATATATTTGTGGTCAATATAAACTATATCAAACTATTTGGAAATGAATTCCTTTGGGTCGTCAGGAAAAAGTGAGCTTTGCTCTCAGGCCCAATTTCCAAGCTTTCTAGGTGTGCCATCTTCTCAGTTATGTCCTTTCTCCTTCCTTAGTGGAGTTGTCTCACATGCTGCCTCCTGAGGCTGCTCAGCCTGAGGCGAAGCCAGAGCCCTCTCTTGAATCCCTGGCAGATATTGAGAAAGAGAAGCAGCTAATTCGAGAAGTAAGTTGGTGCAACCATATCTTCTGGCACTAGGGACGGGTGGGATTCCAGTACAGTCTTCCTTGCACAAACTTGCCAGGTAACTTTTCTAATTAGCTGAACCACACATATTATGGTTTAAATTATGTTCCACCATCTATTAAATATTTATCTTTTGTCAAGAATTTGCTGAGTTTAATACCTAGCTTTTGGTAATATGCCTTTATATTTTTCTACTGTGGTTATTGTACCAATGTTTTGAGATACTGTTGTTTTAGTATATGCTGCTTTAGTGTATTTTATAAACCACCCTGGAATTGGATAATGAAGGGTTTATCATTATTTTAATAACTTACTAACTAACCAACCTCTATGCGTATGTGTGTGTATCGGCATCATTGAGAAAACACCCGAGAAACGAGTGACAATGCCAGATGGACCCTCTTTGGGAGAGCCGTCCACAGATAGGTCATCACAACTGAAAAGATCTTTTCTCCTGACTACTTGATTGCCAGAGTTTGACCTTCTGATTTTAGCTGTGGTCCTAAGCACAGCCATTTGAAAAAATAATAATGAACAAACCTCTAATGATATCCATGGTATTTCCTTCTAGTCAAATATGCTTAGCAAAGTTTACTTTAAGGCTAAGTTTCTTAAAAATCTAAAGTTTTCAATTCTCTTGAAACTATAAATGAGCAAAACCACTGTGCGTCCTCCCTCAACAAATATTCTCTAGAGTTGGAATGTGCCACAGCAGGATCCCTCAGCTGTTTTCCTTCACCTTTTCAGGAGTATGAGGAGAGGCTGGCGCGGCTGAAGGCTGACTACGAAGCTGAACAAGAATCTCGTGTCCGGCTGGAGGAGGATATCAGCGCCTTGAGGAATGCTTATGACATGAAGTTCCATACTTTAGATGAGAACCTCCAAAAGGAAGCAGGTATAGCCATGAAGCCAGAAGAGCGGCTGAATAATGTTCCTTTGAGTTGGAAGGGGTGGGGTGTCCTTGCACATCTCTATGACCAGCAGTTAAATTATGTTTAATAATTTCAGGTTATTAAGTTTCAGGTTAAATTATGCAAAGTAGTAAAATTAAAAGAACAAATGATGCAAACTAGGAGACTGTAGGCTGCACTCTTGAATAGGATTAGGATGTACTATTTTGATGCTTCTTTGGTCCCAGAGATGGTGCTCAGAGCCAGCTGCTCCACCAGCTGATATTTTTAAATTAAAGGAAAAAGCTCCTGGCCTGATTTGTTGACAGTCTTATCATTTGAGGAACAGGAAATGCTCAAGACATCCTCTTGTTTGAGCCCAGGGCCTTACTTATGAGTAAGGTCATTCCCCATTCTGGTGTTAAAGTCACCACATACAATAAGAAGGTAGTTAGGATATCCAGTAGAGACTCTGTCCAACACTCTCCTATCCTTTGCCAAATCTCTGCTGTCATGTCTGAGGTTGATACAAATCAACGGACGCAGCTTGTGAGCCTGGATGGTTAGCACCTGGCAATAATTAGAGGAAGTGTCCTCTATCTCTGCGATCTCTGCATCTACAATGACAGATTTCTGAATAGCTCAACTGCCACTTCCACGCCTCAGCAAGGAAATTTTCCAGGCAGGTTGCTCCCATGTCCTAAAGCCCTGGAGCTTTAGAGAGTTTGTCTCCAGGAGCCAAATCTCCTGCAGACAAACTATGTCAAATGTGTGTCGGTACCTTTTAAAATCTGAGTCAGCTAATTTGTTCCTCCAGCCTGCAATATTCAAGATAAAAGTTTTAGGGCTAATTCTTTAATGATCAATAGTCAATCTGCAGGAGAATCTACCAATAAGGTGTGTCTGTTTCCTACCCGCCAGTTGGAAATCGACAGCTGATGGTATTCATTTATACCTTTTAACCTGAGGACCCTCTTTTGAGGCAGCTTCTGTGCAATATGGCTAGGAAGAGACTGGTTCTTTAAAGAAATCGTGATTGCTGTTGTTGCCTTTTAGAATGTTTTAAGGCTTTGTTATTATTATTGCTCTATTTATTATTCTGTTGTCTTAGTATTGAAAGTGCCCACAGTATTGTATGGAAGGCAAAGTAGATATTTTAGAAGTCAATATATAAATGTATAAAATTGCATCACTCTCAGTTAAAAACTACTGCCTCTCTCAAGCTGAACAGAGCTTCAGGATAAAACTCATTTTTTCTCTGCATTTCCTTTATTTTCTCTAGAAACCACCCAGACAGTTGAAGCCATTGCTGACCAAGCTTCTTTGCCTCCAGGCCTTGCTAAAGAAACTGAAGTGTCAGCCAAGGTACCCAGGAAGGTGAACTTCCCTCAACAGATGAAATGATGGCCATGCAGAAACCCTTTAAAAATACTTCTAAAATGACACAGGGTCTGTGTAAATGAACCACCGATGGCCATGCAGAGTAGCTCTGTCACAGGAGACTGGAGTGTGTTTCAGTTGGAGGCGATTTGGATTTAATAATAATAGCCATTTAATAATATACCATTTATATCACTGCATTTAGGTATCATGATAGAAACCATGACTTTTTGTCGAATTAGATACACCCTCCTCCCCTTCCTTTCCCCCTCTTTAGGAGCAGCTGCAAAGAGACTGGCCACTTCTGCTTGACTGACTGCAGTTTAGCATTATGCCCAACCCTAAACCATGGTTATTCTTAGCTATGGGCTTGTGAAGCAAGCCAACTTCTTAAACCAAATTTTTAAGTAGGTTTGTTAATATTTATTATGTTTTTTATGCAATAAGCTGTGCTTAATAAATAAAACCCCCAGATGTGAATGCTTCTAAATTTCTCTTTGCAGCTACAGCATAGGTGGGAGAAGAGGGGGGAGGGGAGCGTCCAAGCCCAAGGCCTGCCTATTCTGATTACTGTCACAATAAACTGTGGATTATCATGACATTGAAACATAGCCCTTGGTGTAATTCTTACAAGAGCCAGGTAAATTAGGTCAGCAAGGGCGGATAGTGACTTCCCGAAAGCTTTTTAGCAGGTTCACAGCAGAGTAGTCTTTTAGTCACAAACCACTTCTCAACCATTCTATCTTACAGGTTAGCCCTGCTTGAATATATGCTGTGTTGTGGTGTACTCAGACACAGCAGTGGCATCTTAAAGACAAACCAATTTATTTTAGTATAAGTTTTCAAGGACTACTCTAGTCCATTATACCAACTCCAAGTTATTAGAGGGACCCAGTGGTGGCCCATCCTGTGAAGTGAAGTGAAACAGAAATGTGCGTCTGCCCCCCCCCCCGCTGCCACCAGAATGCCCCCTTTCGCTGATGCTTAAGCACCCTTCGTGGTGCTTAATTATGGGATTCAAGTGAATTTAATGAACTTTTATATATTTAGTTCCATGAGATAACTTCGAGTAAGGAATTATACTTGAAGTTAATAGGTATTCTCCTGGATTAAAACAGTTTTGAAAACCAGACTAAGGGCTCATCCAGATGTCTGCTTCTCCCACGATTTCTAGGCATGGGTCTCAGAGGTTTTCCCCAGGAAAACCCGTTGTTTACTGCTGAATTGGAACAAACATCAATCCTCAGAAAAAACCAATTGTTTGTTCCAATTCTACAGTAAGCAGCGGGTTTTCCTGGAGAAAGTGGTGGGACAAAAAAAGGATCTCTGTGACCCATACCTAGAAATCATAGGACAAATGGAAGTGTGGATGAATTGATGAATTGATCCTTCAAGCACATGTGTGTTTATTTAGAAGTGAGTCCCACTAAGGTTTCCAGTAAGTGGTATAGGATTACACCCAGGCTTTGCTCAGGAATAAATCCCACTGAAATAAGTGAGAGTAATTCTGGGTAAACATGCTTTTGTTGAGATTCCTACACTGCAGTGTGCATTGTGAAGTCAGCAGCTCAGTTTCTCTGCTGGTTGATGATAGAAGCATTTCATTGTTGCCCAGCAACTTCAGGGCATGTCCAGGGAGCAAACTGTTTCCTCTCCCTTTCCTCTCCTTGCACAACAGCTGGGTTGGCTGGGACTGAAGTATGGCAGCAGCAAAACCAACAGCAGTAGTAACCAAGCACTGGGTGCACAATGCTCCAGCAAGCCTTGACCTTAGACTTCAGACTGTGTGTCCAGTGGATGGGCCAGTCTTTGTTTCCTTTCTCCCAATCCCTTCTGGGAGACAGGCAAAATATAGGATGTTGAATTTTGGAAACTTGTATGTGAATCAGCTTCAGTCCATCCCTCAATGTGGATATCATGCATATTCAGAATGGCTGCCTCCCATTTTCCCTTACACTCAGGAGTCCAACACAACCGAGCCGCCTGTTCCTTCTATGGCCCAGAATTTGGAGAAAGCTGTCAGACCGGGGACACCTGGGACTGATGTGGCTGAGGAACTCCCAGTGGCAGTGAACCAGCAGCAAGTACTTGCCAGGTCGGTGTGAGGAATAGACAGACCATCGAGGGGTGCAATGTTTGTTGGACTTGCTCATTTGCTCCCATCCAGAGAGGCTCCCGTGTGGGGCCCTCGAGGCCTGAAGCAGACACTGTTCCATTTTCCTTCCGTGTTGGGGGATTGGAGTCCCCGCATGCACCTTCATTTCATTTCATTTTAAATGTGTATGCCCCCTTTCTATCTCAATGCACAAGTCAATTTACAAGCTGAAGAAAGAACAAAAGATCACGCACCTCCTCCAATACAAAAAAGTCATAATAAAAACCTAACTTTAAAATAAACAACTTACATCATATAAAGTAATCCATTAGAATATAATAGTGCACAATAAAATTAAATGTCAGTAAATAAGAGTGAATTTCTGTTTAATTATTAACAATTACAATAAATAATTGCTAAACTATAATCAATAATAATAACAGCAAGCCACAATGCATAAAATAACACAATACATACAAAACCATGTAAAAGGATCAAACTGAGAAACAAAGACGCACAACTTATAAAATTATTAAAAAAGAAAAGCCCTGAACTCCTCTCTTTGCCTCTGCTTCTGCTTGTCTTACAAGTCATGGTCTGGGAAAGGCTCCTTGGCCGGGGGGGGGGGGGGAGGCAAGGCAGGTGGGAAAAGCCATTGCCTGGTGGCCAACACAGTTTCTCTCCCCACACCTTGCCAAGGCAATGTCTGTGGAGGATTCTGTTGTTCAGAAGGTAGAACGTCTGTGCCCTGAATGGCAACTTCTTCCTCCCTCATGACAGTGGATCCTCAGTTGCTCCTCCTTTGTCCCCACTGGCTTTTCCACCATGCTTTCCTTCTCAGCCTCCCTTGGCTCAGCTTCTCAGCAACCAGCTGTGGTCCAGAGGATCTTGTTTCAGCTGCCTCTCCGGCCAGCCTTTGAAGTCTGTCTCCCTGCTGACCCCACTTCCTGCTTCACTTCCAACAACCTTTGAATGTGCAGGCTCTGCCGGGCATGAAAAATTATTTTCCCTTTTGGAGGTATTTATTTTCTTCAGTGCACTAGAACATTGGTTCTCAAACTCTGTTTTGGGGTTTTTTTGACAGATTTATTGAGGTTTCTCAGTCACAAAATCAGAAATAGTGGGAAGTTTCCCTAAAACTGCAAAATAGCCTGCCCATTATCACCAGTATTCTCCTACAATGCGTTGGAAATAATAATAATAATAATAATAATAATAATAATAATAATAATAGTAATAATTTATTATTTCTACCCCACCCATCTTTGGCACAGTCTCAGTTTAGACTTACACACTATAGCTTTATTTTTCCCCCTTTTAATTTTTCCATTTTACAATGTTTCAACAATAATTAAATCTAAACAAATTTAACCTACATTTATTTGACTTCCCTCCCCTCCCCCTTGTGGTTCCTTATTTTATATCATAAAATTTTTATATTTTTATATCATAATCATACTGCATAACCAATTCAAACCTATTTACAAATTTATCATTTTTACTCCCGTTATTTCTTACTGCTCATGTTTATGTCACTCCTCCTAACATTTTTTATTGTTTACAGTTTATCTTCATATATTCCCACACTATAGGGAATATACAAAGCATTCTTTTCTTCAAAGAATTCTGGGCACTCTGTATTTTAAAGGTTGCTGGGAATTGTAACTCTGTGAGGAGGAAAATATAGTGCCCAGAATGGCTTGAGGGGAAGAATGTGCTTCATATCTTCACAGCCTAAGGGGAGCAGCTGGGAAGCTGAACAGGACTGGCCAGCACCCAATAATCTTTTGCAAAGTTCAGGGCTTCCAAGTTTCAGGGATCCTCAGCAGACAAGTTAGTGGCAAAGTGGAGGTGGGAGAGAGTGAATATAGAAAGTTGGGCAAGCTGTGCTGAGAGCTAAGACATTGCCTCCGACCCTCTTAGATTGCAGATGCTGGAGCAGCAGGTGGTGGGAGGTGAGCAGGCCAAGAACAAAGACCTGAAGGAAAAGCATAAACGGCGAAAGAAAATTGCCGATGAGCGGAAGAAGCAGCTGCTGGCAGCTTTGCAGAAATCAGATGAGGACAGCAGTGACTGGGTCCTGCTCAACGTCTATGATTCCATCCAGGAAGAAGTGCGAGCCAAAAGCAAATTGTTGGAGAAGATGAAGGAAAAGGTGATTCCTTTCCCCTCTGAAGTCTTGTACAGTGGTGGGTAAGGACAGCTTTCCACACCACATTTAGATACTCAAGGGCATTGTGCAGTAACGGACTTAGGATCAGGTCCTTCTCACCATGACCTTTAAAGCAGGGGTTCCCAAACTATGGTGCATGGACCACCAGTTGTCTACAAGCTTCATTCAGGTGGTCTGTGCCTTGTCCATGTTCAGTAGTCATTGATTTTAATGGTATGTTTATTGTTTCTTTAAGTTCTTACCAGTGCCAGATTAAACCCCGTGGAGGCCCCTAGGCAGCTGAAATCTTGCAGATGGTGGGCTCCGTTTCTGAGTCAATGCAGGTTTCTCTTCCAAATTCAAATTCTTTCAAGATCAAATCAATATTATTTTGATCCGTTGTTCTGGGATCCCTAAAAGGTGTGGACTCCTAGGCCAGTGCCAACGCTGCCTATTTGGTCATCCAGCAGTGCTTCTTACATTGTATTGTTTTACAACTTAAATTCCATAAAATTCAAAAAGCATACAGCATCTCACACAGCGCATTGCAATTGTTGTAACAGGCAGAAAAATGATTAAGTTGTCCACCAAGACGTTCAGCAATTTTCTAGTTTGAGAAGCAGTGCTTTAAAGTATTGCTTTTCATACTAATATAAGTAGTGTTAGTAGTATCACCACCATTTTATTTTGTATCTACATTTAGTTTGATTTTTTAAGAGGAGAAAGGGTGGTGGGGAGAGAGGAGAAAACCAGAGAGGCCTTATGGAAATGAGGGCAGAGCTCCTTTACCTAAAATAGTTGTATAGAAAAGGGAATTTGCAACAGGTTTAGCTTTCCCCACCCTGCAGAACAAGCTGCAACCATTCAAGTTTAAAGGAGCCAAGACTACCTCCATATTTGACCAAGTGGTATGTCCCTTGCATGGAGAAGATGGAGAATGCTATTGGATGACAGAGAGAAGGCGGAACTGCTCAGCATCTACTTTGCCTCTGTCTTCACCAAAAAGAAAAGCAATACTCAACCTGTGAGAGGGATCTCAGGGTCTTGGTAGACCACAAGCTTAACATGAGTTAACACTGTGTATATATACTAATACTGTTTTAGACTGTATCAACAGAAGTGCCCTACCTGGACTCTGAGATCATCACCTGAGGCCCTTCTTCATGTGCCTCCTCCATGAGAGTTTCAGTAAGAATGTTCCTTTTCTGCAGTGGCTCCCCATTTGTGGAATGCTCTCCGTAAGGAGGTTTGGTTGCCACCTTCATTATACACCTTTACGCACAGGCAAAAACGTTCCTCCTCAACTAGCGCTTTGGCTAATTAATATCCCATAGCCCTTTAAATGTGTTGTAGGAGTGGGGGGGCGGGTGATTATTGGTTTAGTTCTTGTATTTATTATGTATTTTGTGTTTTTTATCTTGCATTTTTTGTTGTGAACCTTCCTGAGATCTACAGATGAAGGATGACATAATAATAATAATAGTAATAATAATAATAATAATAATAATAATAATAATAATAATAATAATAATGATGATGTATAGTGTTCTAGTCAAGGGAAGTAGGGCACTTCTGTTGATAAAATAGTATCAGTATACATCACAGTGTTAACTGTACACTGTGCACTTATACACCTTTATGCGCCAAGGGAAGTAAAAGTCCCACTCTATTCTGCCTTGGTCAGACCCCACCTGGAATACTGTGTCCAGTTCTGGGTGTCACAATTTAAGAAAGACGTTGACAAGCTGAAACGTGTGCAGAGAAGGGCAACCAAGTTGATCAAGGGCCTGGAAACCAAGCCTTATGAGGAATGGCTGAGGGAGTTGGGGATATTTAGCCTGAAGAAGAGGAGTCTCAGAGGAGAGATGATAGCTATCTTCCATTATCTAAAGGGCTGTCACATGGGAGATGGAACAAGCTTTCAGTGAGAGCTTTCTGACAGTGAGAGCTGCTTGACAGTGGAAGAGTCTCCCTTGGGAGGCGGTGGACTCTCCTTCCTTGGAGGTTTTTAAGTGGAGGTTGGATGGCCATCTGTCACGGAAATGGCATTTCCATCTGGCTTCCATCACGCCAGAAGCGGTTTATGCTGACCACATGACCCAGAAAGCTGTCTGTAGACAATCGCTGGCTCCCTCGGCCTGAGAGCGAGATGAGCTTTATGACTGATATTGTTGATTCTTTGTTGTATTTCTTTTTGTTATGTTTTCACTTTTTGTTTTGTTAACAATAAATAAAAAGTTGTTTTTTTTAAAAAAAGTTCTGTAGTTATATTATGATTTTCAACTGAGCTAGTTCCATGCCCATCATCAAGTGCAAGCTCCTCAGGTGATGCTCATGCAGGTGTGAGCCAGCCCTATGATAGGCTCAGATAAGGACTCGTGAGCTTGTGTACTCTGGATCCCAACATTTTACTTAGTTCTTATTCCCATAACTGGCTGCTTTCTTCCCAGCTGAGGGTTGCTGAGACTGAAATCAAAGACCTTCAATCCGAATTTGAAATGGAGAAGATTGATTATTTGGCCACCATCCGCCGCCAAGAGCGGGAGCTCCTCCTTTATCAACAGCTACTGGACCAGGTGCAACCCCTCATACGGCGGGACTGTAATTACAGCAACTTTGATAAAATCAAACGGGAGTCCACGTGGGATGAAGAATCAGGCTGCTGGAAAATCCCAGAGCTTGTCACTCAAAAGACCAGTCTCCCTGCAGGTAAGAAGAACAACTCGGAATTACCATGTTACATTGCTCTGGTTGCCCATTCATACAAAATGGAGCAAAAATGGTCTCCCAGGATTTTCATGTGGGTTTCACTCACTTCTTAAGGACTTCTTGGGCATCTTATTTCCTTCATGGTCACTCTGAGACTATTTAAAATACTTTTCACATCTCAGCTTCATGCACAGTGAAATCGGGAACAGGCTTCAGGCTCATGGACTTGGAGCTAAGCAAGATGTGTGTGTGGGGTGTGTGGATCTACTTACTGCGTTCAAAATGGAGTTCTCAGAGTAGGGGAGCAAAATGTGACCCCTTCCACCACTACGCTTTGTTCCTTTAAGAGTTTTTCTCTCTGCCCAGCTCAGTTCTGGTATGGAAACCAGCTGGAGAGAGAACAACTTAAGAACTGCAGAATGCAGTGAGGTGTTGCTTCTCCAGCTGAAAAACCCCACACGTGCCTACTCAGAATTAAGCCTCATTATTTTGCTCACAGGTAAGTGTGTACTTGACTACAGCTATATATCAGAAAATCCCTATTGGTGCTAATGGAGATTTCCTCCCAATGCAAATAGCAGCTTCAAATGAAGGATTTTCCTCAGGAGTCCTGGAGAGTCCTGCCTGCCTGCTGTGATCCCAATAATCACACCCACCCTCAATTCATGTTTGCATTTTTTCAAAAATGATGCCTTAAATGCTCCTTGCTGTCCAGGGCTCCTTTGGGAGAAAGGGTGGATGATGATGATGATGATGATGATGATCAATAGAGGGTTTGTGAGAAAGAGACTAAACTGCTCAAGCCTCAGGTCAAAATATGAGTCCTGACCAACCAATCGACATTTGCCCTCTGATTGGCTTCCACCAATTAAGCAACAGCAACTGTTGTTGACCAATGAACGGATGGAATTTATTGCATCCCCGCTTTGAAAACGTTTAGAAAGCAAGCTGTTAAATAGGCCTTTGTAAGTCTATGCACATATTGGATCCTGGCCCCAGGTGACATGAAACTAGCAGAGAAATGAGCCACCACTGAGGCTGAGAGCCACCATTACTCTTCTTTTCCATAGCAGTTTCATCGTTGTCACAGACCAAAGCAGGCAGGAAGAGCTCATCATCGGAGAATGGGGATGCAGCAGCAATGGTAAGCTAAGGAAGGGTACTTGGGCAATACTGAGAATGTTACACAATGTACACATAATAAATGATCCAGCATGCTTCACTGGCATGACAGCTTGGAATCTGCGCTGAAGGTAAAACTTCAGGGGATTCTGTTGATCTCCAAGCTGGTTCACACATTGCCTTCATAATGAGGGGAAAGAGGGAAACTAATGCCCTACTGCTTGGTCACTGGAGGAAGATATTAGGGGTGGGGCTTGAGTGCAGGCAGGGTTTAGCTCCTGCCTTCTTCCAGCAGCCAAGGCAAAGGTGCAGTAGCGGCAGCAGCAGCAAGGAATTGGCCCTATCTCCTGCATTCTTTAATCTAGAGTACAATATATAAATCAGTCCCCAAGTCAGTGTGGAAAGCTCACACCGACCAACTGGAAGCAATCGTGGTCATGGTGAAGCAAGACCCTCTTGCGGTGTTAATGCTATGAACTCCTCCATTGTAGGCTCAGGTTGTAGATATGTGTAAATAGGACACCACAGTCTGTGCTGCACCTCATTCCAAAAGAAACACAAACTCTGGGTAAACTCCTTGAATCTCTGGAATCTCACACTGCTCAGAGTGGGGTGGCATGCAACAATATTTTCCCATTTTTCATGTTTAACCAGAGTGCATACATTCCACAGTGCTGTTACTCCCCCAGAAATTAAATGAGAAGTTAAGCTCTTCTACACACAATGGCTTTTCATAGGATACATTTAAGTAAGCTCTCAACCCTCTCATTTATACCCCATGGATAACTTGGTCTGGATTAGATTATTGTTTCCATGGCTTTGTAACCTAGTTTTTGGACACCAGTGTGGAAACTAGACAGAGAAGTAAGTGTAGTTCAGCAGGTTAAAAGTGGGGCTGACATGTCAGGTTTCAGCCTCAGTTTCCCTCATGCGTAAAATGTGAACAGTAGTGACCTCTTTAGGTTAAATGATGACAAACTGGTGACTGCTTGGTTATGTTCCCTGCAGGAAGAAGACCGCTATAAAGTGATGCTGAGCAAGAGTGATAGTGAGAATATTGCCAGTAACTATTTTCGCTCAAAACGAGCAAGCCAGATTCTCAGTGCTGACCCCATGAAGAGTCTAGGTAAACCCCTTCATGTGTTCTTTCCTTTTTTCCCCAAAAGGTTTGCCTGACTTCTACATAATACCCAACATTTGTACAGTACTCTTAAGGTGTCCAAAAGGTTTCTGAAATATTATTTCAGTATTCCTTACAACAGAGGCAGGAACACTTGGCTCACCAGGGGGTCCGGTTTTGCCTGCACCAGAACCACCTGTCAACACAAGAGTGCAAGGGCAGAGTTCAGTTCTGCCTTGGCTGCAACTGCCTATTCCCAACAGGGAACATGAGCTTAGAAGCCAAAACATAATTTCTTCCCCTCCTCCCCATCAAGTGACAGGGAAGGGAGAAAGAAATGTACCTTTTGCAAGCATTGGCAGTGGGCAGGAGGAGTCCCAGCTGCTGCTTTCCCCCTCTACTAGACTTCTAAAGTTCAAGGTTGTAGCAGCTGAGCAGGCAAACCTTTGGAAGGATTAGCCCTGTGCAGCAGAGTGTCCATGCAGTTCAGGTCCCCCAAGGCTGCAAAATACTTTGCAGCAGCACACAATCAGCAGACTCCTTTCTCAGTAGCCTTTGCCCCCCCCTCTCCACTCTCTACCCTCTACTTCCTATTTATGTGGATAATGTTGAGAGCCTGCTCTGCAAATGCCCACTGTAAAAAAAGGGAGTACCTTCAAAATGCTAAAATCTCAGTCTCTCTCTTTCCCCCGCCCTCCTGTTGATGGAATCTTCTGCTCTTGCTAAAAGGGATTTTCCCTCTCCGATTCAGTAGCACCTTGCAGATGGCATTGCTGTGGTGCCATGTAATTGACAGGCTGTACCCACTTGTCAAATTTGTCCCATGAGACCAATCATGATAAGGATCTGGCCAAAGAGGTTTCTCCCCATCCCTGCTCTACAACAACCCAGGATGATAGGCCAGGAAGTATTATTATCTCTGTTTTGCAAATGACGAGCTGTGTTGGAGGGACTGACGCACCTACCAGTAAGTCCATGACAATCCTCACTTCCAAACAACTTGTTTATTGAGCATTCATCCTGATCTGTTTGCAAAGAGGTTGCAAAGAGATGACCTTGCATCAAGTAACTGCTGTTTCCCCATCACTTTCCTTATTGTTATAATCTGATTTTGCAGTAGTTCTGTTGTGCAAAAGCACCAAATTGGCATTAGTTTCAATGTGAATTTGGCATCACGTGATTGAATCCCACCCAAACAACAGTCTGTAAGGGCCCAGTGACAAGACTGAAACTAGGGACTTACTGCTTAATAGTTTCCTGGATGGCACTGTACTACACAAGGTCAGGCCTTATGTTGCAGTCCTACAGTCATTTAATTGAAGTTAATAGGACTTGCTTCTGAATAAACATGGTTAGGACTGTGGTGTTAGTATGTCACTGTACCTATTCCATATCATCAACATCCTCTGTTATTATACAAGTATCTAATATGCACACATACACAATAGGCAATGTACAGGGTTTTGTTTTTTTAAAGCATGTCTCAAAATCTTTAAAAAGCATAGCCTCAAAATCTTCCTATATACATAACAATGTAAGGCTGTTGATGATGTAGTTCATGTGGCTGTCAGGAGGTGAGGGCAGGTGGACTGGGCGATCTGTTTAACCTATTTGCCAAACCGCTCTGTGAAGCACCTTCCCCCATCCATTAAACATGGCTGCAGCGAGGTTTAATGAAGGGGAAGAGGAGGTGTGTCAGAAAACCACCCTCTGAAGGGGGTTCAGGTGAGCTGTGAGAAGGAGGGGATGGGCAAGGGGGGGTGAGGTAAAGAGAGGGAAGTTGCAGGATTGGCAAATGGGTTGGTGAGTGGAGCAAGGTGGGACTGCAGCCCCGAGTATTAAAAAATATTTATGCTAAGTGATGTATAGGTTTCTCCAGGGAGATGTAGTGTTTCATGTTGAAATTAGACCAAGTATCTCAATGTTCGTTCTCTCTCTCTCCCTCTCTCCCTCTCTCCCTCTCTCTCTCTCTCTCTCTCTCTGTGTGTGTGTGTGTGTGTGTCTGTATTTTTGTCCTTTGCAGCTTCCCATAATTCTCCCCCTTTGCTGAACAACAATACCTCCATCCTGACTTCCAGCCTGGCTCCTATTCCCCCTGCCCAAACGGTGGAGATGCCCCAGCCACGTCCCTTTCGTCTCGAATCTCTGGATTTCTCCTCTCCGTCAGCCAAGACAAAGCGCAAGAAAAGCCGGAACAACTTGAGTGGCGGCGACCCTCTCTGACTGCTGTGGTTGTTGGTCTGCTTGCCAGGCTAGTCAACATCTGGACACCCTTCCTTGACCCCCATTTTGGGGACCATAGCTGCTTTTCAAAGGGATCCATGGCTTTTCTTTCCCTTTTGAGGAGAGTGAAAGCAATTAAATGCTGCTTCCCACAGACGATAGTGTGGTCAGCCCTCCATGTTCAAGGTGGAGCTGATACCTCTCTCACAGTTGCCTATTCCTTTGCCATTTTGTAGTGACCTTGCCTTTCAGTCTGCTCTCCCTCTCCCAATCATTGAAATGCACGGCAGCAGGAAGCGAACTCAAACCCAGAACAGATGGATTAAGAATTCTTGGTGGTGGACCTTAAGATTATCCAAGTGTTGCCTTTTGCCTCCCTAATTTGTTGTAGGAAAGGACGCTAGTGGGCATAATCTGGCAGAAAATCCCAAAGCCCATTTAATAGCCTGTAACATCACTGCCCTGCCTGTTTAGCTCAGTTTAGATCCTGACTCTGCTCTCATTTTGGATTTTGAGGGATTCTGAAGCAGACAGACAAGAGGAGAAGGGAGATCCATTCTACACTTAAGAGCAGAATAGTGGCTGAAGGGGGTTGAATTTTGAGTAGTTGAGAAGAACAGTGCTCAAAGCAGAACCTGCACAGTTTAAATTTATGCTGTGCTGGATGGGAAATGCCTCCTGGGAGCTGTCCGCCTGTCAAGCAGCGTTCAAGGGGAGCTGAGAGGGCTGAGTAAGGCTGGGAAGCTCCACTGTCCATCTAGGCAGGGGGTCAGAGAAAGGGAGGGTATGTCTGCCCAGCTCACAATGCCTGGGCTGCCCCAGAAGCTGGACTCCAGAAGCTTCTCTCCTGCTCTTCACTCAGCAGCCCAGCATTTCATTGCAGCTCAGTTGCATCCCCATATAGGGTGTTGGAGGGGAGGATTGCGGGGGAGGGGGGCAGATAGACAGATTTCCCAGATTATTTCTCTTCTGCTCAGAAGGCACAGTACGGTTTTTCTACACCCCATTGTTCTTGGGGACATCATTAAATTAATTAATGTCACCTTCCAAAGCTCTTCAGTTTTACATTTTTAGCTAGAGCAATTTCTTGTCACTTCTGCAGCCTGAGATGACCTCAGTCCAGCAGGCACTTCCCTCCTCCTTCACCATAGCAAGAGAATACACTCTTAAAACAGTTTCACTGCCACGCCTTAGCCACTGCTTTCTTCAAGCCCATTTCAAGATGGATGCCTCACCACAGAACGCGGGCTTTTGATACTGCACAATAATTCACCAGCTTTGTGCACTAGATGAGAACAGTTGAAAACGGGAGTGGGAGTAAGAGTAGCACATTCATGTGGGAGTCAGATGTTAATTTAAGGTACTGCTCTCTGTCCATGTGTTAGTTGATTTCTTTGTTTTCACCTTTTATGTGAGCACAATAAACTGCCTGTTAACGAAACTTTAGCTTGGTTGCTCTATAGCCCATGTTGTCCTCCACTATCCATTCTCAATTTAATTGTAACCCTGGAAGGAAATGTGCCATAAACAGAGGGCAGGAAGAAGAGAATCTCTGCCAAGAATCCCTGCAACCTTGGACCCCAAACTCTGGGGGTTCTGAATGACTTCCTGCCTTCTCCCTCCCAGTCCCTATCTGGGATTAGCATGCAATATCTGCGCTTCCCTCATACCACAGATTCCTGGCAGGGGCCCTGAGGCGGGGGGGGGGGGCGCAGAGCGGAGCGGATATTCTGCTGGTCTCAGCCCAATCAAGGAGCTTCAAGTACAATGGGAGGCTGCTGCATACCAGTACCAAACTGCTGCATGCCAAGAGCTGCTGGGCTGTGGTCTCCATCGGGCCAAACGTAGATGCCACATATGGTGGTGTCTCCAACCTTTGTTTAAGAGAATACCTTTATAACAGGTGCTGGAAGACAGGGCTAAGAATGGCCAGGATGCAGCTTGTCTGACCAAATAGGTAGTGTTGAGTAGTAAAGAGATGCTGCTTCCCAGGCAACCTGTTTATTGAGCCTTCATTCTGCTGGCTTTTTAACTTGTACTTGCTGCCATACTGGGCATAGTTTGGCTTTCACAGTTCTACTTTTCCTAAGCCATGGGGGACGGTCAGGAACTTCACATAAGTGTTGGAGTCTATTTTTCATCAGGGTTTTTAAAATCCCCAATCTTCTCCCTTTGTGGCATCTTTCCAGTTTGTTCAGGAAACATTGCAGGGGGTCGTGGGAATTGTTTTACTGCTTTTTCTCCATGACCCTGTGACCCTGGAACACTTGGGACACTGGGATACTGAGATACTGGGGCACTGGGATACTCCGTCCTCCTAACATCATTTCTCACTCAGTCACAGACCACACATTGCTTCCAACGTCTCACAAACTCAAAACATTCACTGGAGTGTCCCCACACGCACATTCAGAAAAACCCATGCACCTCCCCCAATCCCCTTTTTACCAAAACCAACCACAGCCGGCAGCGCTTAGACTTCGACCGGGGCCCAGCAGCACCTTTTTACTGCTTCTTCTGGGCACAAAACCAACAACCAACCGGCAGCGCTTAGACTTCGACCGGGGCCCATATGAGACGGGTTGATGGCATGGTCAGTTCTCATACAAGGAAGCTGTGATCATTTACTCCTGGCATGCTTTGTCCTCCATTCTCCATTTCTAAATGGTGAGGTTGTTCCAGGGGATGAGCTATCATTATAGGCTTGTTTTCCTTTGGATAGGTGAGCACTGAAGACTTTAGTTATCCATGCAATATTTGGTTTACGTACAAATGTACAAGCAGAGCACAGGTAGAGGCAAATTTACATTCCTACAGCAGGCAGCTTATCAGTGAATCCTGTATTAGTTTCCCATATAGAGCCTCTTCACACCAAAATGCTTTACAATGCAGCACAGGTCTTTGCCTCTCTCTGTCTCAATTCCCAAGTCCAAACTGTCAACTTGTTGCAACATGGCTGCTCTGAAGCGTGTGGCATAGCACAAAATGGCGACCATAGTCTCCCACTGCAAACAGGAACTGGGAAGGACAAGCAAACAGTCTCATGCACTGTGGATTTTTGAAATGATATTTCCTGAGACCTTTATTAAGTGATAGAGAAGGAGCTGAAAATAATGCCTGGCGTCACATCCACTAATGTAGAAAACCCAGAAAAGATAAAAAGTATTAAGACAAAATAAAGGAAAAGGTAAAAGACCCCTGGACTTGGGGTGTGATGCTCATCTCACTTTAGGCCAAGGGAGTTGGCATTTGTCTGCAGACAGCTTTCTGGGTCATGTGGCCAGCATGACTAAACCACTTCTGGCACAACGGGACACCGTGACGAGTGCCAGAGCACATGGAAATGCTGTTTAGCTTCCCACTGCAGTGATACCTATTTATCTGCTTGTGGTGGTATGCTTTCAAACTGCTAGGTTGGCAGCAGCTGGGACAGAGCAAGGGGAACTCACACAGTCACACAGATTTGAAACAGCGACCTTCCAATTGGCAAGCCCAAGAGGTTGAGCACCACCCGCTCCCATCTGAGAAAAAAGAACAAGAACGCAAACATTATTATATTTCCCTGACCTAGCAGGCACAAGCTGAAGCAAAACAAAAGGAAACTTCTATTCTGAGACTGGCTGAGACATACACTGGTGGAGGAGTGAGCTTAACCCTAACCCCAACCCTAACCCTAAAAGTCTTACTCTAACCCACTAACCCTAACACCTAACCACAAACAAGCAAAACCACCCAAAATGAAGCACAACCACCAAACCCACAAACCAATCAAAACCACCAAACCCACAAACCAATCAAAATTATAAAAGAAGCACAACCACCAAATCCCCCAAACAAGCAAATCACCCTGAATTGAAGCCAAACCACCAGAAATGTAAAATTCAATCAAAGGAAGGGGGGGACCAATGGTAGCTCACTGTGACTTGTTTGCAAGGCATTTTGAAGATAAAATTGCTTGCATCCATCAAGACCTTGACTGCTGTTGAATCTCATGGGGTGTCCAGAGCACAGTCTAGTCCAGTGGCGTAGCGTGGGGGTGCAGGGGGGGCCGGCCGCACCAGGCGCAACATCTGGGGGTTAGGGTTAGGGGGCGCAAATCCACACTTGCCTTGCCCCGGATGCTGACAACCCACGCTACGTCACTGGTCTAGTCCTATGGTGTTGGATTAGGTCAAACAACCAGAAATACAATAACCAATTGAAAAGAAGCAAAATCACCAGAAACCCAACAAGCAAACAACTAATGGAAAAGCAAATGCACAAGAAACCCCAAAACCAATAAGAACTATTATAAAACTAGCAAAACCACCAAATTCCAAACCACAACATGCAAAACCACTGCCAATTACCGTATTTTTCGCACCATAGGGCGCACCGGACCATAGGGCGCACCTAGTTTTTAGACGGGGAAATCAATAAAAAAATTCTTTCCCCAGCCCCAAAGAGCAGCGTACATGCTGCGCACAACCTCTCCCTGCCGGAGGGGTTGCGTGCGGCTATGGAACAAGCCAAGGCAGCCAGCAGGATGGATCCCGCTGGCTGCTTTGGCTTCCTCTTTAGCCCCGCGCAATCCCTCCCTGCCAGGAGAGGCTGCATGGAGCTAAAGAAGCCATAGCCCCGTGCAGCCTCTCCCTGCCAGAGGGGTTGCGCGTGGCTATGGCACAAGCCTGCATTCACTCCATAGGACGCACACACATTTTCCCTCAATTTTTGGAGGGGGAAAACTGCATCCAATAGAGTGAAAAATACGGTAAGTAAATTTACCAGAAACCAAAAAACAAATAAAAAATAACATGAAACAAGCAAAACCACCTATCTAATGGAGAAACACAAGAGAAGAAACAAATTCATTAGAAATCCAGAAATGGAGCCAAACCACCCAAAAAGAGGCCATACAACCACAAATACAAAAACCAATGACAACTAAAACAAGCCAAAAAACCAAACCATAAAACAACCATAAAATGCAAAAGAAGCAAATTCACCAGAAATTCAAAAAACAATAACAACTATTTTAAACTAGCAAAACCACTGGCAAAGAAACAAATTCACCAGAAACCAAAAAGTGAATGAAAATTAACATGAAACAAGAAAAACCACCAAAGGAAAAACAGCCTAATGCAGAAAGAAAAGAAAAAGAGCTTTCTTTTTGTGCTCCTGTTGAATTGGCTGCTTTTGGGGGCGGGGAGGTTCTGGTGATTCTGCTACTTTTCATTTGCCCTTGCCTTTCATTTGCTTTTTTAGTTTCTGGTGCTTTAGCCATGTGTTTCGATGTCTTCCATAGCTTTCGTGTTTCAGGTGAATTTCCTTATCTTCGTTATGCTGCTTTGATTCGTTTTTGCATTTCTTGTCGTTTTGCATTGTTTTCGGTGGGTTGCTTCTACTTTTCATTTTGACTTTTCATTTTGGAAGTCATAGAATCATAGAATCATAGAGTTGGAAGAGACCACAAGGGCCATCGAGTCCAACCCCCTGCCAAGCAGGAAACACCATCAGAGCACTCCTGACATATGGTTGTCAAGCCTCTGCTTAAAGACCTCCAAAGAAGGAGACTCCACCACACTCCTTGGCAGCAAATTCCACTGTCGAACAGCTCTTACTGTCAGGAAGTTCTTCCTAATGTTTAGGTGGAATCTTCTTTCTTGTAGTTTGGATCCATTGCTCCGTGTCCGCTTCTCTGGAGCAGCAGAAAACAACCTTTCTCCCTCCTCTATGTGACATCCTTTTATATATTTGAACATGGCTATCATATCACCCCTTAACCTCCTCTTCTCCAGGCTAAACATGCCCAGCTCCCTTAGCCGTTCCTCATGAGGCATCGTTTCCAGGCCTTTGACCATTTTGGTTGCCCTCCTCTGGACACGTTCCAGTTTGTCAGTGTCCTTCTTGAACTGTGGTGCCCAGAACTGGACACAGTACTCCAGGTGAGGTCTGACCAGAGCAGAATACAGTGGCACTATTACTTCCCTTGATCTAGATGCTATACTCCTATTGATGCAGCCCAGAATTGCATTGGCTTTTTTAGCTGCCGCGTCACACTGTTGGCTCATGTCAAGTTTGTGGTCCACCAAGACTCCTAGATCCTTTTCACATGTACTGCTCTCAAGCCAGGTGTCACCCATCTTGTATTTGTGCCTCTCATTTTTTTTGCCCAAGTGCAATACTTTACATTTCTCCCTGTTAAAATTCATCTTGTTTGTTTTGGCCCAGTTCTCTAATCTGTCAAGGTCGTTTTGAAGTGTGATCCTGTCCTCTGGGGTGTTAGCCACCCCTCCCAGTTTGGTGTCATCTGCAAATTTGATCAGGATGCCCTTGAGGCCATCATCCAAGTCGTTGATAAAGATGTTGAATAAGACCGGGCCCAAGACAGAACCCTGTGGCACCCCACTAGTCACTCTTCTCCAGGATGAAGAGGAACCATTGATGAGCACCCTTTGGGTTCGGTCAGTCAGCCAGTTACAAATCCACTGAGTAGTAGCATAGTCAAGACCGCATTTTACCAGCTTCTTTACAAGAATATCATGGGGCACCTTGTCAAATGCCTTGCTGAAATCAAGGTAGGCTACATCCACTGCATTCCCTTCATCTACCAGGCTTGTAATTCTGTCAAAAAATGAGATCAGGTTAGTCTGACATGACTTATTTTTCAGAAATTCATGCTGACTATTGGTGATCACAGCATTCCTTTCTAGGTGCTCACAGACTGTTTGCTTAATGATCTGCTCCAGAATCTTCCCTGGTATTGATGTCAGACTGACTGGGCAGTAATTATTTGGGTCCTCTCTTTCCCCCTTTTTGAAAATAGGGACAACATTTGCCCTCCTCCAGTCTGCCGGGACTTCGCCTGTTTTCCAGGAATTCTCAAAGATGACTGCCAGTGGTTCTGAAATCACATCTGCCAGTTCTTTTAATACTCTTGGATGCAGTTCATCTGGCCCTGGAGACTGAAAAGCATTCCCCATGGGGCTGAAAAGCATTCCCCAAGCAACACCCTCTGGGAATGGCCATCCAAGTAGGAACTGGAAGCACTGCAAAGCAGTGCCACCTACCCCTAACTCAGACAGCCGCTCTAGAAGGATACCGTGGTCGATGGTACTGAAAGCCACTGAAAGGTCAAGGAGAATTAACAGGGACATGTTTCCCTTGTCTCTCTCTCGACAGAGGTCATCATACAGAGCGACCAAAGCAGTTTCTGTGCCAAAACCAGGCCTAAACCCCATTTGAAATGGATCCAGAAGATCAGTTTCTTCCAAAAGCACATGGATCTGGCCTGTAACCCCTCACTCCAAAATCTTGCTCAGGAAAGGGAGATTAGCAACTGTCCATTAGTTAGTAAGGTTTTCCGAATCCAGGGAATTCTAAGGGGAATAACAGGAGGAGTCAGAACCCCATGTCAGCAGCTTCCATGCAAAAGCCACTGTGTCCTCCTTAGACCTTTCCACCTCTGCTTTTCAACTTGTGAAGGAGGATGCCCTGTTTCCCTGTGCAATTTGGCAGAATCCCATCCTCTTCTTGCAAACCATGAACTCAATGGGGTGATATGGATGCCCGAATGGGACTCGGATGAGTTCAGCACAGTAGCCGGCTTTTGCCATCTGGAAACTGCCCTGCTGTAGCAATTTGTACTGGGTAGTTGGAGGGTGAGTGCCACATTGGGACTGTAATAATTGCATCCATGATATTGGTATTGGATTCACAATGCATTAGAACCCAGCAGCCTTGTACTTGCCATTCCTTGGGATTTCTAAGAAATAATAGTAATAATAAAATCAGTGCAGTTTTGCAATCTGCCACCTTGATTCAAAATGGCATTGATCTGCGTGAGAGCATAGATGAAGAACTGCTCCTTGATGTCAGGAATCATCACAGAAAATTTGGTTGTGGGAGTCCAAATGCATAGCAAGCAAACAATTTTCCAAAATATATAGTAGATAAATATATTACAAATATTTTTATCCTGTCTTTCCAATCTGCTCAAGGCAGATTACAGTCTAAATAATATATTCAACCCAACAGTAAAATACAAGATATGTAAGGCTGCAGCCTGTAGGTGGAATGTTCCAGACTCCTTCTGGGCATTCTCAGGACAGCTGGCTATGAATTACAAGAAATCTAAAGTCATGGTGTTTTCAAGAACTATAGGGCCCATAGATGGTATATGGAGAATCAGTTGATCAAACAAGTTAAAGTCTTTAAACACCTTGGCCTTATTTTTCAGTCAACAGGGTCATGGGGAGCACATCAGAAATATGCAAAGGAAAAAGCATCTCAAAGTGCCAAAATTCTGACACGCTTTTTCCATACAAAGGGTGACAATCACATACCATCAGCACTTGAAGTGTTTAAAGCTAAACCCCCAGCACAGATATTATGTGGGGCTCAGATTTGGACAGGCGCTCACCTTGGATCTACAGAAGCTGTTCAATCTAAGTTCCTAAGGCAGTTTTTTTCTGCTCCATCCTGTGTTCCAAGTGCTTCATTGTGCTTACAGGCAAATTTCCCCTCTGTTGAATTACAGATTTGGTGTAGGGCATTTAATTATTGGCTTCGCCTAAATTTAAACCCCACTGGTCTATTACCTTTAGTATCGCATGAGAGCACTTGGACTAAAATTGTCAACTAAAAACTTTACTTTTCTGGTTTATTACCACAACAGTTATTAACACTGGGCTTCTGTAAAGCAAATAATTTAATTAGACAGTGCCTATATGATACTGAGTGACAGAACACTTTGGTCACAATAAGGAAATTTTGTCCATGGTATGATTATTTTCCACCTAGTCATTTTGACACTTTGGCACCCTATTTGCAAAATGTAACAATTCCAAAATACAGATGCGCTTTCACTTTTGCACTTTTGCACTTTCGTCTTCAGCTGTACTTGAGGGTCAGTTTCAAAAAATCCTGCTGGAAAAACAGTCATGTCCATGTGGAGATGGCAGTATTGAGTCAGTGGCTCATGTGCGTCTGGCTTGCACTCTTTATAATGATTTGAGGCGTGAGGTTATGACCCCTCTATTATTGTCCATGCCAGGTCGCCCAGCCACTGCCACAGTGTCCTTTCTCTTGGCAGATCAAGATGAGCAGGTGACAGCAAAAACTGCAAGGTTTTTAGCAGGGGCAATTAGAATAAGAGCTATTATTTGATTATAGCTGTAAGCCTCTAGAACGTATTTTGTACAGTTACCTTTTTACCTCTGTCTTCAGTACATTGTATTTTATTTTATCGCTGTGGCTAGTGGCTGATGCAAATAAAGATTCTTCTGATTCCGGACTCCTTCTCTTTCTAGCTTTCATTTTACACACCCTCTCCCACCCCAAAAATCATTCGGCCAGTACTTTTTCTCTGTAGACAAAAAGCAAAAGTGCAGGCAGTCTTCCACCTAATGGTCCGTGTCTATGCAGGGCTTCCTTTCTACTTGGTCTGGAAAATCCATTTACTACAGAAAGCTGCTGCTTAACTTCTTTCAGGCCTGAGATCCTGTCTGCATGTTACACCTCTAAGTAAAGATTTGCACTGGCTGCCAATCTGCTACCAAGTTCAAGGTTTGAACATTTGTATGGAAATCCCTTATTGAAACCAGTTTATTTGCACCATAACTGGCCATTTCAGTCTGCAGAAGTTGCACGTTCACACTTGCCATATAATGTTCTGCATCCATGAGGATGCTTCTCTCAAAGAATTCTGGGCACTGCAGTTTACCCCTCAGGGAGTTACAATTCCTGTCAAACTACCATGCCCAGCATTCTTTGAAGGAAAAGATGTGCTCTGAAGAGGCTTTAAAGGCAGGGTCATGCCACATAATATAGGGCTGCTTTCTGTTTATGGAGAATTAATGTGCACGTATGAAACCGCCTGGCACCCTTCCCAGCGGTGAAGGAACAGTCTGTGCCGCTGGAGCCAGATGACTCCTTTGCAAACAGCCAGGTGTCAGATTTTCCACTGGACAAGAATAAGAAGCAAGAATCAAACCACCTCACTGTTTGCTCTGGGTTCAGAAGGTGGGAAGATAAAAGTCAGGAGGCAATCCTAGGAAAGTCCTTTTGACTAGGTCATGAAAGTTGTCAAGAATAACTCTGCAGGCTCATAGAGAGGTAACCAATCACTATAGGAATAGGAGGAGGAGGCGGCCATGTGATTGTCAGGTGAGAGGTCCCACCCATTTGTCAACATTGGCTCACAAGGCTGATTCTGGTCAGGATCTGACCCACGGAGTCAAAAGGTTTCCATACCCCTGTGCTAGCGCAACAATTTCATTGACTATAGCCCGTTGAAATTAATGAACATGACAAAATGAGGTCCATTAATTTCAGTGGGTCTATTCTGAGTAAGACTTGGTTGAATACCACCCATAGAAAGTTCCCATAAACTGCCTTATTTGTGCATTAAAATTAAAATTCTAATACAGGAATAAAATTGATTATATTGTGAATTTATCAAATATAGTATGGCAATACTTTTTTTTAAAAAATGAATTAATTACAATCTAGTAATACAACTTTTTTTTTAGTAATACAAAAAGTTGTATTACTAGATTGTAATTACCGTATTTTTTGCACCATAACACTCACTTTTTTCCTCCTAAAAAGTAAGGGGAAATGTCTGTGCGTGTTATGGAGGGAATGCCTACGGGTGGCATGCCTACGGATTTTCCTCCTCTAAAAACTACGTGCGTGTTATGGTCGGGTGCGTGTTATAGAGCGAAAAATACGGTAATTCATTTTTTTTAAAAAAAGTATTGCCATACTATATTTGATAAATTCACAATATAATCAATTTTATTCCTGTATTAGAATTTTTGCGGCGGGGTGAGCTCCCGTCGTTCGGTTCCAGCTCCTGCCCACCTAGCAGTTCGAAAGCACCCTTAAGTGCAAGTAGATAAATAGGTACCGCTGTATAGCGGGAAGGTAAACGGCGTTTCCGTGTGCTGCGCTGGTGCCGGTTCGCCGGAGCAGCTTCGTCACGCTGGCCACGTGACCCGGAAGTGTCTGCGGACAGCGCTGGCTCCTGGCCTCTAGAGTGAGATGAGCGCACAACCCTAGAGTCTGTCAAGACTGGCCCGTACGGGCAGGGGCACCTTTACCTTTAATACAACTTGGAAGCTGGAGCTACAGCTCTCAGCCCTCTGCCACAGGGAGGGGGACCCAGGGAGTCACGCCTGCTGCTTCTTGTTGACACACACATGCTGATTAGCTAAGCAAGGTCAGGGCCAACGTCCTCAAAGGTCTCTTGAAGTCCTACCGACTTGGCTGCTTTCCAGAGGAGTGCCAAAGAGCCTCTATAAAAGTGACCCCCTCGCCTTGCTCCTTGCCCTCCTGAAGTGCCACGATGAAGGCTCTTTGGCTGCTGCCCTGGCTCACCGGTCTCCTCGCCACAGGAGAAGGCCTGGTCTATGGGCGCTGTGCTCTGGCTCAGAGGCTCCAGCAGCTGGGCTTGGATGGTTATGCTGGCTACAGCCTGGCCAACTGTGAGTCTACTGGGGGACATCTGGGTCTTGACCAGGCAGGCATGATGAAAAGACAGAATTTATCTGAGGGGGGGGCATGCGGGGTGTGGGTGTGGGTGTGGGTGTGCGCGCACACACACCCACACACTCCATTTGGGGTGAGTATTTGATCTTCTGGGTCTCCCTGACCATGTGTCTGGCTGTCATTATGAGGGGAAGGTGGCCTCCCTCCACATTTCTATAGCTAATCTGCAACATGCTCTGCTGCATCCTGCTACAGCAGGGGTCCTCAAACTTTTTAAACAGGGGGCCAGTTCACTGTCCCTCAGACACTGTTGGGGGCCGGACTAAAGAGGTGCCAGAAACGTGCTCTTTTTCATGTTGTTGTGTTTTTTGTAAAAAAAACCTTGTTTCAAAATAATAGCCAGAACAGACACACAACAGGCGCTATCAGTAATAATACCTCACCTTTATACTTCATTTCTTCTTTTGATGTTGTTGTTCCTCATGCATGTGACTTTCTCTGCATTGAAGTTTATTTTCAAACTTGGGGAAGTTTGGGTGGAGAGCTTTATTTTAAAGATTAACCCACCACTATTTACATGGAGATTCCCTTGTACAATAAACTGTTGTGATTCAGACGTCTCTTCTTGCTAATTCTACTGCATATGTTGCCTGTGTTTTTGGTGCTTCCCTAACTTTTAAGGTTGCCCAGTTTGCCGCATGGGACTTGTGTGCGCAACCGGTCGGTGAGGCGCTGCTCTGGCGAGCATGGAGCCGGCTGGAGGGGAAGGGAGGAGGGCAAGGGCTGGCGTGGAAGGGGGTCCTTTGCCACAGTCCCCCCCTCTGGTGGCTTAAAGGGGCCATGCGCCGTTATCAAGCAGCTGGTGCTGGCAGTATCAACCGCGTTACCAGGCCTTTGTTACATTCACGTGTTTTACCTCAGGGCTCTTCCTGCCCAGCTGTTTCCGAGCCTCAGGCTTTGCAGGTGGGCCAGGTTCAGGACCCTGGCAGGCCAGATCTGGCCCGCTGGCCATAGTTTGAGGACCCCTGTGTTATAGGGTTGCAGGAGTAGGGTTTAAATGATGGTGTGAATGAGTGAACTGGGGTGAAGAGGATGGTTTGTGCATCCATCTAGGGAGAAGTGGAAGGATGCAGCGTAGAGGTGGGTGGGATGAAGCCAGGGGCATTTCTTGGAGATGGAATTGTTCAGAGGTGGAACAAAATTGAAATGACTACTGTAGTAGTCTGAACTCTAACAGCATGATTTCCATTCTGGTTTGTTTTCTGTGTCCCCCCTCCCCCCGCAGATGCTGCGTCAGGTGTGGGGCAGGTAGCTGACACAACAAGCTGCATTTTATGAAATCCTGCCCCCCTTTTTAGGCAACTATGGAAAGGTGCAGGGGTTCTGTCTGCTTTTGCACCCGGCTATTGTTAAAGGGACGCGGGTGGCGCTGTGGGGACGCGGGTGGCGCTGTGGGTAAAAGCCTCAGCGCCTAGGACTTGCCGATCGAAAGGTTGGCGGTTCGAATCCCCGCGGCGGGGTGCGCTCCCGTCACTCGGTCCCAGCGCCTGCCAACCTAGCAGTTCGAAAGCACCCCCGGGTGCAAGTAGATAAATAGGGACCGCTTACTAGCGGGAAGGTAAACGGCGTTCCGTGTGCTGCGCTGGCTCGCCAGATGCAGCTTGTCACGCTTGCCACGTGACCCGGAAGTGTCTGCGGACAGCGCTGGCCCCCGGCCTCTTAAGTGAGATGGGCGCACAACCCCAGAGTCTGTCAAGACTGGCCCGAACGGGCAGGGGTACCTTTACCTTATTGTTAAAGGAGAATTAGTGGATACTCTCTGAAGACCATCCCCCCAAAAGATATCTCCCTCAAGGCAGCTGCAGCTGTGGAAAAACCAAAAGACCCTGAGTGGCTTCAGACACAGACCTGCTCCAAACCAAGCATGATCCCTGGGGCAGAGGGGGGGATGCATCTCAGCAGAATCCCAGGTCCAGGCATGCATTGCCCACCTGGTAGCATGAGGTCAGCTATTGCCGTTCCTGCTTGTGAGGAGGCGGCCAGGCGCCTCAACTGTCCTGGAATGGGGCAGCAGTGCCCTGTGACTCCTTGCTGGGCAGCTCCCCTGCCCCCCTCCGCCTCCGGATCACTGACTCTCTGAACAGCTCCTGATAAGGCAGGGTTTTGAAACACCTGCGGGAAGGAGGTGAAGAATGGGGCATGCTTCCCAGACTGTGTGCACTTAGCTCTGACCTGATTATGTATCTGTCTCAGGGGTCTGCACGGCATGCCACGAGAGCAGCTATAATACTGCTGCCACGCACTACAATGACTACGATGGCAGCACTGACTTTGGTATCTTCCAGATCAACAGTCGTTACTGGTGCCAGGATGGCAGTCAGCCGAGTTCCAACATGTGCAGAATTCAATGCTCTGGTGAGAATCGGCTTCCCCTGGAGAGAGTTTTGCCTCAATCAGAGATGGAGAACCTTTGGCCCACCAGCTGTTGGCTGGGGCTGATGGAAGCTAGACTCTAACGACATCTGGAGGGCCGCATGTTCCCCACCCTGATCTAAATTGTGATGTAAGCCACATCAAACACTTTTGGGAGACAGAAAGGACCAGTTGTCCTACCTCACCTTCTGCTCTTTGCAGGTGTGGAGTCCACAACCCCAAAGGTAGAAAGTAGGATAGCCGTGGGTCAGCAGTCTAGCCTGACCGTATTTGTACATTGATGTATCTGCTGGCTGGGGCTTCCTCCCTGAAATGCCCCCCCCCCCAACCAGGGGATTTCAAGTTACACATATAACTGAACATTGCAGGAGTGAGACCTCAGCAAATGCATTTATTTGACTTGGAATTCATAAGGGTATAGAAATATTGCATCCTTCTTGATGCAACAGGGCATTTCAAATTGCATGCTAATGGGCAGTTGTCAGTGACAACCATGGATGGGTCAAGCGATATTGTTTGGCCTACTTTACACCCTCCCTTTTTACCTTTTTAATCCTTATTTTACCTACCTGCACCCACGCCCCGTCACCGCAAAACTTATCCAGACCTATAGCATCCCAGCAGGGACCTTTCATGTCTGTATTCCATCTTCTTTCCTTGCAGAACTGCTGACAGACAACGTCGCTCCAGATGTGGCTTGTGCTAAGATTGTGGTCGACAACTCAGAGGATGGAATGGGTGCCTGGTAAGAAGTCTGTTGGGAGAAAGCATTAGTGGCGCTTCCTTGCAAGAGGTGGAGGCGTCTGCCCAGACACCCAGTCACTGCAGAAGCACAAGGTCACGCTGGAAATGGCCTGTAACATGGTTGTTCCCAAAGTGTGAGCTGGGGAATACTGTGAGGCCATTAGATGATGACCATGGTGTGCAGTCACTGGACTAAGGGGTCTAGGCTAGTCCACTAAATGTTCCCCTGGTGCCCGGGAAGCTTCTGCCTGGTGTGATGCTCACATGTGCAGCGTCAGGACATCACAGTTTCACATGCATGACATTGCCCCCCCCATCTCCCTCACAAGCTGTTGCCTCTGGCCCTAACTGTTCCCCTAGGAAAACTTTCAGCGCTCGCCACTGGACAGTGGTGGCCTTTGGGCTCTCAATTTTCAGCAGTGTCTTGTGCTACGCTAACATTTGGGAGGGGGATACCTTTGGCACTCCATTCTACATCATTGTTTTGGTGCCCTGTGTGGTTGAACTGGTCACACTACCAGCCTTAGCATTAGAGAACTGCTACTCTGACACAGTAGGGATGTGGGTGGTGCTGTGGGTTAAACCACAGAGCCTAGGACTTGACGATCAGAAGGTTGGCGGTTCAAATCCCTGCGACGGGGTGAGCTCCCGTTGCTCGGTCCCTGCTCCTGCCCACCTAGCAGTTTGAAAGCACGTCAAAGTGCAAGTAGATAAATAGGTACCACTCTGGCGGGAAGGTAAACGGCGTTTCCGTGCGCTGCTCTGGTTCACCAGAAGCGGCTTAGTCATGCTAGCCACATGACCTGGAAGCTGTACGCCGGCTCCCTTGGCCACTAAAGCGAGATGAGTGCCGCAATCCCAGAGTCGTCCACGACTGGACCTAATGGTCAGGGGTCCCTTTACTTTTACCTTACTCTGCCACAAGAAACAAGTGACTGTGTCACCTAAGGGCTTCTCTGAGTCCACATCTGCAAGAGAGGCCTGCCTGCTGTATCTCTGTCTGATTCACTGGTCTTGGTTCCTTATGCAAAGCCTGCCCTGTATTTAGGGGATTTCTGTCTTATACCCAGGCGGGGTCTGACCAGATCATTAACATCCCCAGCAGAATCACCCTCCCTCTGCGGAGGCTGCCATTTTTTGTTAAGTCTATTTATATTTATATCTGACTCTTTGTATTAGTGGCAATGTTCAGGGCAGTGTGTGTGTGTGTGTGTGTGTGTGTGTGTGTGTGTGTTTTAAACCACCATAAACATTTTAATAATAATAATTAGAGAGGGGTGAAAGCAGATAAAGCAAAGGCTGACTTCAACACATTCCTCCAGCTTCAGGTCATGGCAGCTTCAAGCCAAATTGAGAAAAAAAGAACAACTAGCTATGTTTTAAGTTGGTAACATGTACACAGCGTGTTGTTGGATGTGTCCTAATCTGTTTTATTTTCATTTCCAGGGTGGCATGGAGATTATATTGTCAAGGTCGGGACCTGTCTCAATATGTTGCAGGATGCAACGTGTAGAGAAACACTGCCCCCTGGTGTCAGCAGGGATGCTAATAAACCAAGTCATTATTGGGGTTATTATCTGGCAAGAAACCGCTCTGCTGAGTTCCAGAAATAAATGCATTAAAACACAGTTGAGACCTTGGGAGGAGTTGCTCCAAGGATGCCCTAGGCAGGTGAACTCCTGGGTTATTCACGCAGGTTGCAAAAAGGAACTGCCTAGAAGATTAGACGATGACCTGCTTATTGAGCCATTGTTAGTGTTGCTGTTCTTGTTTACATTTATTGCTTGCCTTCCACCAGCAAGTCCCACAGCAGCTTACAACAATTTAAAACTCAGTCACAGGAATGGGGGCCCCCCGAGAACACAGATCCCAGTGCCAAAGGTCAGGGTAGAGAAGTGTGTGGCTTCAGCACTCGCTGAATAGATATATAAATATAGGATAGGGGACACCTGGCTTACCAGCAGTACATGTGAAAAGGATTTGGGGTCTTGGTGGACCACAAGTTTAGCATGAGTCAACAGTGTGATGCAGCAGCAAAAAAAAAGCTAATGCTATTCTAGGCTGCATCAAGTATAGTACAGTGGTGCCTCGGGTTCAGGCGCTTCAGGTTACAGACTCCACTAACCCAGAAACAGTACCTCGGGTTAAGAACTTTGCTTCAGGATGAGAACAGAAATCGTGCTTCAGCGGCGCGGCAGCAGCGGGAGGCCCCATTAGCTAAAGTGGTGCTTCAGGTTAAGAACAATTTCAGGTTAAGAACGGACCTCCAGAACGAATTAAGTTCTTATACCCATTTCCTTGCTCCAAATTTGAAACATTTGAAACTTCTTGTAAGGACAATTTGGTGAGGGGGGTGTAGGGATGGCAGAGAGGGAAGGGTTTAGGCGCCCCTCCCACTGCCTGTCAGGGCTCTGTCTTCAGCCACTCTCCAATCTAATCAAAAAGGGCCATTCATGGATAGGTTGATCCCACAGTTCCACCTCCAGTCCCCTTTAGCTCAAACAATGTGTGTGCTTACCAGGGCCAGATTTAGGTTTGATGAGGCCCTAAGCTACTGAAGGTAATGGGGCTCTTTATATAGCAGGCGGGGCCCATTACTAACATCATAGGAGCCTACAAACTAAAACACTGTTGTTGTACGTAGGTTTTATTTTGTTTGTTTTTTATCTTCTATTTTGGAAATGTATATACAGCCCCCCCTTAAAGTCTTTTGGGGGGTGGGGCCCTAAGCTATAGCTTGTTTAGCTTATACGTAAATCTGGCACTGGCGCTTACCATTCTAAAAGCTCATGTGGACCACAGCCAGCCATGGGCAAGCTAAAAAAGGAAAAGGCATATCAAGTTTATCCATGACATTATTCAGAAATTTAGGCACAGGTGGAACAACCTGGGAGCCCAGCTGCAGTCCCATCTTGCAGAGCAGGCAAATGCACAGGATGCCCTCTCACCCTTTGCACGGGGCATCTGAGAACAGAGACGACGTGGGGGTGAAGTATGCACCCTTGGGTCACCTTGAGCTGGGAGAGGTGGGGGTGTGCATCAAGGGTGCCTTTCTTGGGGGCCCTCACTGTGTGACAGAGCACATGCTGTACAAGCAGAAGGTCCCAGCTTCAAATCTACACTTAGGACTCAGAGCGGCGCAACCCCAGAGTCAGCCATGACTGGACCTAATGGTCAGGGGTCCCTGAATAAACATACTTGCAGTCATCAGAAACAGATTGTGCCTGAGGAGTGCATGCTAGAGATTATGAAAACCTGGCTAAGAAAGGCATAAACTTACCATAAAAACCCACAGCCCCACTATAGAGGGAATGAGACTTATTCAAGGCTTCAAATTATTAGAGATTTCAGAAGCATCATTATTCAATTAAAAAAATATTATCACCATTAGCAATACAGTGGTACCTCGGGTTAAGAACTTAATTCGTTCCAGAGGTCCATTCTAAACCTGAAACTGTTCTTAACCTGAAGCACCACTTTACTAATGGGGCCTCCTGCTGCCACCGCGCGATTTCTGTTCTCATCCTGAAGCAAAATTCTTAATCTGAGGTAATATTTCTGGGTTAACGGAGTCTGTAACCTGAAGCGTCTGTAACCCGAGGTACCACTGTATATCAACAGGTACATCAGCTGCTTTCCCACAACCCTTAGAGGTAGAAGACAGAGGGGTTGGGGGAAGAACCAAGCTTATTCATTAATGACCTCTATACCTATATTAATGACCTCTATACCAAGAGCATAAGGTCAAACAGATTCCTCACTGGCCTTGCAGACAACTTCATTGTCCAGAAAGTGGGAGAAGCAACAAGAGGAACAGCCATTTTAGATCTGGTCCTAACCAATGTTGATGACCTGGTTAGTGGGGTAGAAGTGGAAGGATCATTAGGCGCGAGTGATCATGCTCTTCTGAAGTTTACTATACAGCGGAAAGGAGCAGCCAAGCATACTAGGACTCAATTTCTCGACTTTAAGAAAGCCGACTTCATAAAACTTAGGGAAGTGCTGGGTGAGATCCCATGGACAGTAATACTAAAAGGAAAGGGAGTTCATGATGGCTGGGAGTTTGTTAAGAGGGAGATAGTAAAAGCACAACTTCAGGCAGTACCATTGAGACGGAAACATGGAAGGTGCCTAAAGAAGCCAGGGTGGCTATCTAAAGAACTTTTAACTGAGTTAAGATTAAAAAAGGATGTGTACAAAAAATGGAAAAGGGGGGAAACCACCAAAGAGGAATTCAAACAAATAGCCGGCACGTGTAGACACAAAGTCAGAAAAGCTAAAGCACAGAATGAACTCAGGCTTGCTAGAGAGGTTAAAAGCAACAAAAAAGGCTTTTATGGGTATGTTCGTAGCAAAAGGAAGAACAAAGAAACAGTGGGGTCACTCAGAGGAGAAGATGGTGAAATGCAAACAGGGGACACAGAAAGGGCTGAACTCCTCAATGCCTTCTTTGCCTCAGTCTTCTCCGATAAAGAAAACAATGCCCGACCTGAAGAATTTGGAGCAAATGATTCAGCAGAGGAAACACAGCCCAGAATAACTAAGGAGATAGTACAAGAATACTTGGCTAGTCTAGATGTAGTCAAGTCTCCAGGGCCAGATGAACTGCATCCAAGAGTATTAAAAGAACTGGCAGATGTGATCTCAGAACCACTGGCAGTCATCTTTGAGAATTCCTGGAGAACAGGCGAAGTCCCGGCAGACTGGAGGAGGGCAAATGTTGTCCCTATTTTCAAAAAGGGGGAAAGAGAGGAGCCAAATAATTACCGCCCAGTCAGTCTGACATCAATACCAGGGAAGATTCTGGAGCAGATCATTAAGCAAACAGTCTGTGAGCACCTAGAAAGGAATGCTGTGATCACCAATAGTCAGCATGGATTTCTGAAAAATAAGTCATGTCAGACTAACCTGATCTCATTTTTTGACAGAATTACAAGCCTGGTAGATGAAGCGAACGCAGTGGATGTAGCCTACCTTGATTTCAGCAAGGCATTTGACAAGGTGCCCCATGATATTCTTGTAAAGAAGCTGGTAAAATGCTGGTAATAGTGCCACTGTATTCTGCTCTGGTCAGACCTCACCTGGAGTACTGTGTCCAGTTCTGGGCGCCACAGTTCAAGAAGGACACTGACAAACTGGAACGTGTCCAGAGGAGGGCAACCAAAATGGTCAAAGGCCTGGAAACGATGCCTTATGAGGAACGGCTAAGGGAGCTGGGCATGTTTAGCCTGGAGAAGAGGAGGTTAAGGGGTGATATGATAGCCATGTTCAAATATATAAAAGGATGTCACATAGAGGAGGGAGAAAGGTTGTTTTCTGCTGCTCCAGAGAAGCGGACACGGAGCAATGGATCCAAACTACAAGAAAGAAGATTCCACTTAAACATTAGGAAGAACTTCCTGACAGTAAGAGCTGTTCGACAGTGGAATTTGCTGCCAAGGAGTGTGGTGGAGTCTCCTTCTTTGGAGGTCTTTAAGCAGAGGCTTGACAACCATATGTCAGGAGTGCTCTGATGGTGTTTCCTGCTTGGCAGGGGGTTGGACTCGATGGCCCTTGTGGTCTCTTCCAACTCTATGATTCTATGATTCTATGACCTCCCTCCTCAGATGTCCATCAAAGTCAAATAGACACTTGTTGTTTAGTCGTTTAGTCGTGTCCGGCTCTTCATGACCCCATGGACCAGAGCACGCCAGGCACTCCTGTCTTTCACGGCCTCCCACAGCTTGGTCAAACTCATGCTGGTAGCTTCGAGAACACTGTCCAACCATCTCGTCCTCTGTCGTCCCCTTCTCCTTGTGCCCTCCATCTTTCCCAACATCAGGGTCTTTTCCAAGGAGTCTTCTCTTCTCATGAGGTGGCCAAAGTACTGAAGTCTCAGCTTCAGGATCTGTCCTTCCAGTGAGCACTCAGGGCTGATTTCCTTCAGAATGGATCGGTTTGATCTTCTTGCAGTCCATGGGACTCTCAAGAGTCTCCTCCAGCACCAGAATTCAAAAGCATCAATTCACAGCTGATGGCAATTAAAAAGCCCACACCTTGTCTCTAATGGGAGGTGAATGAAAGGGAGCTCCCCAATGGATCAGTGGTACTTTAGGCCTGACAAAAGATATATACTTCTGTCTCCTTGTCTCACTGCATGTCCAATCCAACTTGGGCATCCTTGCCATTTATTTGGACGTAGGGTGCTGCAACAAAATGTAGCAGTGTGTCCCTGATGTGCATATGTTAGCTGGGCCTGTGGCTGAGTGCCCTGGCAAATAAAAGTTAGAACCAGAAGGGTCAAGATAGATCCAACGTTAAAAACTACAGACCAATCTCCCTACTCAATGTGGATTATAAAATTTTTGCAAATATACTGGCCAACAGGCTAAAGAAGGTTTTATTTGAGTATATTCATAAAGACCAGGCAGGATTTCTGCCTGGAAGACATATAAAATACAACATTAGAAGCAAGAAAAGGCTGTAAAACAACGTTAATGTTTATTGATGCAGAGAAAGCCTTTGACAATGTTTCCTGGAGTTTTATGTTACATAATTTAGAGAATATGGGGATAGGTCAGGATTTTAAAAATGGTATTAAAGCGATCTATCTAGAATAAAAAGCTAAAATTATTGTAAATAATGTGGTTTCAGAGGAAATTAGAATTGAGAAGGGAACCAGGCAAGGGTGCCCACTTTCCCCTCTGCTGTTTATTTCAGTACTGGAGTTCTTGCTGAGTATGATTAGAAAAGATGAACAAGTTAAAGGTATTACAGTAGGTTCGAAACAATATAAATTAAAAGCCTTTGCTGATGATCTAGTTCTGACATTACAAGATCCAGACTCCAGTGCAGTCAAAGCACTGGAGCTGATACAAGAGTTTGGTCAGGTAGCAGGATTTAAATTAAACAAGAGCAAGACCAAAGTAATTGAGAAAAATCTGGATAATGAAGAAAGGAAACTATTACAAGAAAAAACAGGCCTAGACTTTGTGAAAAAAGTTAAATATTTGGGGGTGAACGTGAGAGATTTAGAGATATGGTCAAACCTAAAATTGTCATTAATGGGCCGGATTTCTGTGATTAAGATGAATGTGCTGCCAAAGATGCTTTTCCTGTTTCAAGCCCTCCCAATTATAGATAATGCGAAATGCTTTAAAGAATGGCAGAAAGCACTCTCTAGATTTATCTGGCAGAGGAGGAAACCCAGAATTAAATATAAATTACTTACGGATTCTAAAGAAAGAGGGGGATTTTCCCTGCCAGATTTAAAAATCTATTTTGAAGCTGCTGCACTTTGTTGGATTAAAGAATGGGTGCAATTAGAAGATACAGATCTATTCGATTTGGAGGGATTTGACAATGTGTTCGGTTGGCATGCATATTTATGGTATGACAAGGTAAAGGCTCATAACGCATTTAAAAACCATGTAATTAGATTTTATTCTGGGCTTCTTGCCCTGCCAGACAAATCTAGAAATGTCTCTCTGCCACTTCTTGAAACAGTCCATTTTGTCCAAAATTTGCAATGATTGAAATAAAAATAACATTCTTGGCAATACATTCATCTTTATAACAGCGATTCGACCAAACAAGGAAAGCTTCAAATTTGACCATATTTCAAAATCCTTTTTCACTTCTGACCAACATTTCTCATAGTTATCTTTGAATAAATTTATGTTCTTAGCAGTCATATTAACCCCTAGGTATTTTACTTTCTTAACCAGTGTTAAACCCGTCTCCTTCTGAAACCTCTCTTTCTCAATCGGTGTTAAGTTTTTCTCAAGAACCTTAGTCTTTAATTTGTTCAACTTAAATCCTGCTACTTGACCAAATTCCTGAATCAATTCTAATACTCTTTTAGTACTAGATACTGGCTCCTGTAATGTTAATACTAAGTCATCTGCAAACGCTTTAAGTTTGTACTGTTTAGCTCCGACCTGAATACCTTTGATCAAATGGTCCCTTCTAATCATGTTTAGCAAAACCTCCAGGACCGAAATAAAAAGCAATGGGGAAACTGGGCAGCCTTGTCGTGTCCCTTTCTCCATCTTAAATTCTTCTGTCACCACGTTGTTAACTATCAATTTAGCCTTTCGTTCTGAATAAATTGCACCTATACCATTTTCAAAACCTTGACCAACCCCCCTGAAGATTTTTCTTCATAAAACTCCAAGAAATATTGTCAAAGGCTTTCTCCGCGTCAACAAATATCAAAACTGCTTTTGTATTAATGTTCACTTGCAACTTCTCTAAAATGTTAATTATATTTCTCGTGTTGTCAGACAAGTGTCTACCCGGGAGAAAGCCAGCTTGGTCTTTGTGTATCTCCTCAACTAATACTTTTTTCAGTCTTTTAGCCAAAATATCTGCAAAAATTTTGTAATCCACGTTAAGTAGGGATATGGGGCGGTAGTTCTTAAGTTGTGTTTTTTCAGACTCAGTTTTCGGTATAAGTGTAATATAAGCTTCCTTCCACGACTCTGGCGCTTTTTTCCCCTCCAAAATTTCATTACAAACCTCCTTTAGTGGTTGAATTAGCCAATCTTTCAGAGATCTATAGTATTTGAGGTTAAACCGTCCGGCCCTGGAGATTTGCCCAACTGCATATTTTGGATGGCACCTTCCACTTCCTGATCTGTTATTTTATAATTCAGCATTAATTTATTTTCTTGAGAAATTTTTTGTAATCCATTTGTTCTTAAAAACTGGTCTATATCAGTCTCTTTCTGTGGCCCTTGTGTATATAGTTGTTTAAAATATCTCTGGAAGTACTTTCTAATCTCCACTGGATTCTGTATATTCTTTCCTTCCACTTCTAAGTTTATAATGGTATTAAGTTTTTGTCTTTTTTTCATCTGCCAAGCCAGCAGTTTCCCACATTTATTAGCCGATTCAAATGTCTTTTGTCTCATCTGCTTGATTTTCCATTCTATTTCCTGATTTATCATTTTCATATATTGTACTTGATACAACTTTATTTCTCTCAGAATCTCTTGCGACTTTGGTTTCACTCTTAATTTCTTCTCTCCTTCTTTTATTTTCTCCAAAATTTTATCTTTTTTCTCATTTTGAGTTCTCTTCTTTATGGCATTCTGTTGAATCAGAAACCCTCTCATAACCGCTTTGCTTGCGTCCCAGATTACTCTTTTTTCAACCGTAGTATTCAAATTTATCTCAAAATAGTCTCTCAAAGTTTTTTGGGCCTTCTTGGTAACTTCTGCATCTCTAAACAAGGTGTCATTCATCCTCCATCTAAAGGAACCAATTGGTGTTAATTTCATCTCCATTCTCATAGCATTATGGTCGGAGCAAGTTCTAGGGCAAATTTCCGCTTTTCAAATTTTAGGAGCCAGTCCTCTAGTTATCCAAATTTGGTCAATTCTTGTCCATGTCATTTTGGCTTCAGAGAAGAAAGTTCCCTCTCTACCCAAGGGGTTCTTAGTTCTCCAAATGTCAATTAAGTCCATGTTGTCAGTCATGTCAAAAAAGGTTTTTGGTAGTCTGCCGTCTTTGGAGATTACCTGTCTTTGTGACTTGTCCATATTTGTAGACACCACTCCGTTCATATCTCCCATCATAATAATGTTATATTCCATGTAGTCCAATGATGTCTCATGCAACTTCTTAAAAAATTCAGATTTCCCCTCATTTGGTGCATAGACTCCTACTATCAGGAATTTCTCTCCTTGAATTTGTATTTCAATTGCCACAAAACTTCTTTGTTCATCTTTAAAAATAAATTTTGGTGATAGGCTCTCTTTTGCATAAATTACAACTCCTCTCTTTTTAACTTTGTCTGACGAAATAAACTCTTGACCCAATCTTTTATTAATCAGTACTTTCCTGTGGAGCCTTATCACATGAGTTTCCTGTAGGCAAATCAAGTCCAATTGTTCCTTTTTCAATAAGTGGAAAACCTTTCTCCTTTTCTCCGGGGAGTTAAAACCGTGAATATTCCAACTTAATAGTTGCAGAGACATGGTGTGATTATTTTGCTTCTCCTCCAACTGCTCCTAGTGATTGTTCTTCTTCTGTCGGTGGTGGCTTTTTCTCTGATTTATCCAATCCCAGAGGTAGTGATACTAATTCTTGTAGTCCTGGTTTTAATGCTCTTGGCTCTTCTCCTTCTTCAGCTTCTTTTTGTAGGTCTTCTTCGTGGTCTCTCAAGAATTTTTCCTTATCTTCCACTGATCTTATTTTGGTGTTTTTCCTTTTAAAGGTAAAAGAAAGGCCTTGGGGAAATTCCCACCTGAAAACTATTCTATTTCTTCTTAGCAGGGCCACCAGATCTCCGTAGTTGGCCCTAAGATCCAATAAATGTTTCGGAATATCCTTGAAGATCTCTACTCTTGAATCTTGTATCTCCAGAGTCTGCTGGAAATGCAGATTCAGTATTTTGTCTCTCTCTTCTTTCGTTTGGAGGGTAATCAAACAGTCTCTCACCCTGTTTTTTCTCCCTCCTCTTCCAAGTCTAAAGGCACTTACAATCTTGAAGTCTTGCTTAGCATCCAGGTTCCAAAAGTCTGCAAATTCCTGCGTAAGAAAGTCACTTAAACTGTCTTTTTCAAGTTCAGGTACTGCCCTGATCCTCAAATTAATCTGTTTTTCCTTAAGTTCAATCATAGACAGGAGCGTCCGGTGGTCCTCAAGTTGTTTACATATCGGTGTAATCTTTTCCTCCACAGCCAAAGCTTTTTCCTGTGCTTCCTCAGCTGCCTTTTGGTTCAGGGTAGATTTTTGCAGCAGTCTTTCAATGGATTCTGTATTTGAGTTCACCTTTTGCCCCAAACTGTTAATGCTAGTGGTGTTTTGGTCAATTTTAGTTGTTTGTTCAGTAACTTGATTACTTAGTTTTTCCAAGGTTTCATAAATTTTGCTTCATACTGAGGTAAAACTCTCTTCAGATGCCATTCCTTTAGGCCCGGTTTGTACTGGATCCTTTCCTTGTGTTACAGTTTGTGCTGTGGTTTGTGCAGGGTCTTTTCCTTGTGGTACAGGGGGGCCAGATGCAGATGCTCTGCGCTGCTGCAATATGCTGGTCTGTGTCAGTCTAACCTTACCCGATCTTGTTGTCTTTTCCTGAGGCAAGTCTGCCATAACACTTTGTCTGAGGGTCAAGGTTGATCCCACGGCTCGAAGCTTGTTTTGCAGTGGAAATTTCCCTGGCCAGTTAACAGTGGAAAATCCCCAGCTGGTTGTAACAATTTCAGTATTCCTCTAGGGGGACACAGTAACAATCAATGGAAACAATATAATGTCTTTTCCAGTTTTCCAAAGTCCCCCTTCAACAAAATATGCAACAGTTTCAAATCCAGAGAAACCCTTCAGAATAAAAGTGTCTCACTTGCAGAGTTAACTGTCAAAAAGTAACATTGCCCATAAACAGTGCGTCTCTTATTGATCCTGGCAGTCTGTTCCCAGGGATTAAATGATGGTCTTTATTCTCTTTACTCTCCTTTTTTTTTTACAAGCAAAGAATACTTTCTCCTCTTCCCTCCCCTCTCCTGCAGTTCAGGGGGGGGGTATTCTTTTAGTCTGATGTTAGGATTTAAGTCCTTTTAGACGCAACTCTCCAGGTTTTAGCTTAAAGAGTCTTTGCTTTGATCTATATACAGAACGGAAGGCGGACTTCCTGTTTACACCTTCCCGCTTCAGTGCCAAATTAATCCTTTTTCTTAAGTCCCCGATCTTAAACTTGACCTACTCACGGGTAGTTGATTGTCAGCCGAATTGTCACAGGAAAAAGGTCAGCGCTCTCCGACAACAGCTATGCGGCTTCACTCCGCGGAAAGAGCAGTCGACTCTCAGCACCGCGCCAAATCCCCGTTACGCTCCGGAGCCCCTTGCAGGGTTCCCTCGCCAATTGGGGGGGGCGCTAATGGTGCCCGCTGAGCTACTCCCTCGAAGTTAGAGGGAATCCGCCATTGCCGATGGCGCCGCCTCCGGAAGAATAAAATTTAAAATATTAACTGATGCAAAGGATAGAGGTGGATTTGCCCTGCCAGACCTTAAACTTTACTATGAATCAGCAGCATTTTGCTGGTTGAAAGAATGGCTGCTTCTTGAGAACACAGACATTTTGGATTTAGAAGGTTTAAATAATGTTTTTGGGTGGCATGCATATTTGTGGTATGACAAGGTTAAAGCACATAAAGCATTTAAAAACCATATTGTCAGAAGAGCACTGTTCAATGTCTGGACAAGATATAAAGACTTACTTGAAAATAAAACCCCAAGGTGGTTATCACCGATGGAAGCGAAGGCTCAGAAAAAGCTCAATATGGAGGCCAAATGGCCAAAATATTGGGAGATTTTGGAACAGGAGGGTGACAAACTGAAACTGCAGAGTTTTGAGAAACTAAAAGATAAAGTGCGAGATTGGCTTCATTATTATCAAATAAGGGGGGCTTATAACTTGGACAAAAAAATTGGCTTCCAGGTGGAAAAATCAAAATTGGAAACAGAACTGTTAGATCCCAAAATTAAGACATTATCAAGAATGTATAACTTGCTGTTGAAATGGAATACTCAGGATGAAACGGTTAAATCTGCTATGATAAAATGGGCACAAGATGTTGGACATAACATAATGTTTGCTGACTGGGAACAGTTGTGGACCACAGGTATGAAATTCACGGCATGTAATGCCTTAAGAGAGAATATTATGAAAATGATATACAGGTGGTACATTACTCCAGTCAAGCTTGCAAAAATATATCATTTGCCTGATAATAAGTGTTGGAAATGTAAGGAAAATGAAGGTACATTCTTTCACCTTTGGTGGACGTGCCCAAGGATTAAGGCTTTCTGGGAGATGATCTATAATGAAATGAAAAAGGTATTTACATATACCTTCCTGAAGAAACCAGAGGCCTTTCTCCTGGGCATGGTTGGCCAATTGGTGCCAAAGAAGGACAGAACTTTCTTTATGTATGCAACAACAGCAGCAAGAATTCTCATCGCAAAGTATTGGAAGACACAAGATCTACCCACCTTGGAAGAATGGCAGATGAAAGTGATAGACTATATGGAATTGGCAGAAATGACTGGCAGAATCCGAGACCAGGGAGAAGAGTTGGTGGAAGAAGATTGGAAGAAGTTTTAAGACTATTTGCAGAAACATTGTAAAATTAATGAATGCTAAAATGATGTTGGATTGAAATGAAGTGGCTTTAGCAATAAGGTTTAAAAGAATATGTAAAAATGGACTGATAATTAGATGAAAATATAAAGTTATAATATGTTAAGATATAGAATTAAGATAAAAACAAAGAGGGAAAGGATTTGCTGAATTAACTGTGAATTGGAATACAAAAAAGGGAGGTGTGAGGAGGTCAGGAAACAAGTAATTGAAATATAAGATACGAAAAGATTGATTTGTTTTTAATTGTTTTTTATTTCTTCATGTATTTTGTATTTTTCTTTGCATTTTTGTATTTTTTTCTTTTTCTTTTTCTTTTCTTATTCTGTAATTCTCTTTTGTCTGTAAAATTTCAATAAATATCTTAAAAAATATCAACCCATGTAATTAGGAAATCATTGTATAATGTTTGGATAAAATATAAAGATCTCTTAGAAAGAAAGACGCTCAGATGGCTTTGACCAATGGAGACAAAGGCCCAGAAAAAATTAAATATGGACACGAAATGGTTGAGATATTATGATTTATCAATAGAAGAGGAAGGTTACAAATTAAAACCATTTGATCAAGTTAAAGATAAGCTAAATTGGTTACATTACCACCAGATCAATGAATTGGATAAATTGGATAAGAAAAATGGTTTTGCTTTTGAAAAATCTAAGTTGGAAACGGAATTGTTGGATACTAAAGGTAAAAATTTATCTAAAATGTACAAGCTATTGTTGGAGTGGCATACAAAGGATTAACAAGTTAAATCTGTGATGATAGATTGGGCAAGAGATGTACGACATAATATAATGTTTGAGGATTGGGAAAGATTGTGGAAGAAAGGGGTCAAGTTCACTGCATGTACTTTGTTAAAGGAAAATATAATGAAAATGATGTATAGATGGTATTTGACTCCTGTAAAATTAGCAAAGAGATATCATAATTGTGAAAATGTATGTTGGAAATGTAAAGAAAAGGAAGGAACCTTTTATCATATGTGGTGGACCTGTCCCAAGGTGAAAGACTTCTGGGAAAAGATTTATAATGAATTGAAAAAAATGTTGAAATATACATTTATAAAGAAACCAGAGGCCTTTCTTCTTGGAATAACAGGTTTGGAATTGCCCAAGAAAGATGTTAAATTATTTTTGTATGCCACAACTGCTGCTCGTATTTTGTTAGCTAAAAAGTGGAAAACCAAAGAATTACCAAGAATAGAAGAATGGCAGATGATGATGGATTTTTCGGAGCTAGCCGACCTAACCGGAAGAGTCCGCGCCAGAAAGAGGAGGAGTATCAGGAAGATTGGAATAAATTTAATGATTAGTTAAATTTGTTAAGTTAAACTAACTGAAAATAGCTTGCAGATACTTATTGGGCTTAGGATTTTATTTATGTTAAGTGATGAATGAATATGTTTAATTCCATAAGGTGAAGATCTAAGGATGTTAATATTTAAGTTAAATTTCATAAAAATTGGGATTTGGAAAACTGTTAAAAGGACACGCAATGAAATTCAACCAAGGGGAAGCGAGGAAGTCACTTAACAAAGTTAATAACTGTAATTTTCAATAAGGCTATGATTTATGTTTGTCTTGTGTGTGTGTGTGTTTGTTTGTTTGTTTATAATATTGTGAAAACTAAAAAAAATTTGGGGGGGGGGAAGAAGCGGCTTAGTCCTGCTGGCCACATTACCCGAAAGCTGTACGCCGGCTCCCTCTGCCAATAAAGCGAGATGAGCGCCGCAACCCCAGAGTCGGCCACGACTGGACCCAATGGTCAGGGGTCGCTTTACCTTTAGGAGTAAATGACAGTTCCCAGGATTATTTGGGGGAAGCCACGTGCTTGAAATTTATGGTTTGTGTGCAGCCAAAATGTTACTTTAAATATTCTCCATACAGCTTTCCCACTGAAACTGGGGTGTTTTCCAGCAGCAGCAGTGACCCTTTCCCCCACAAGTGTCCCTACTCTAAACCTATCCACACACACAAAGAGACAGAAGGCATTTTTCAGAGACAAAAAAATAATTCACCATTTTATTTAAGTTGCGTTAATTATGCTAAAAAGGCAAGGAGCTCTCTTCCTCTTTGTCGTAAAAAAGGTAGCCATCATTTTCAGGCACCTAGGAGGTAGAAAGGATCTGCCAGAAGACAGCCAGGAAGCAGTCCTTGCCTGCCTTGATAAGCAGGAATAGTCGTCAAAGTGACAACGGACCAGGATGGTCCAGAATCTGAGCAGCCATAGCTATGTTTCTTCAGGGGTGAGCCACCTGCCATCCAGTCCACGTGGCCCCCTTGGAAGGACACCACTCCCCATAACATCACAGGAGGGGGCATTCCTCAAGAGGTCTGCGCTCGCTCAGCTTCCGCTTGGTGATCTCCAGACGGACCCCGTGGTAGACAAGACCCTTCCAGAGCCCACCTTTGTTCAGCATCACCACATCCCCATTTGATTTCACCTTTTGGATGACAGCTGTGAATGACACAGTAGCCGTAGAATTTCTGTGGACAACAAGCTTGGCCAAGACTTCAGTGTGGGGGGGCACCAGCACCTCCTGGGTGAGCCTCTGAGAAATATTCCTCTGCACAAGGACGGTCCGGTCATTGTTCTCCGTGTACTCCAAACGAGGCATTGCATCTTCAAGAGTGAAGTGGCAGGAAGTTTCCACACCAAGCCCCCACAGACTGTTCCAGAAAACGGTGTCTGCAACGGTCGTCTCCCAAGTCATGTCGAAAGTGTGCCTCACTGCTGCTTCCCCCCGGTTGGCGTAGACTTGCTTGTCCAAGACAGAGTGGTGGTATATCATGTGAGAGAGATCGCTTGTGATCACCCTCAGTATTTTGAACTTTGGGGGGAGGAGGTCTCCAATCAGGGGGCGGAAATAACAGGAATCATCAGCGACCAACTTGGCTGCTTCAACTGAAGTGAACCCTCTATATGTCCTGGTCAAGAACAGCCCATTGTAGGCCTGGAAAGCCACCCTATTGCCCTTGTAAAAGACCTCAAACTGCAAAGATGGATCTTCTGAGTATTGAACAGGCTGGATGGGGAAGTTTACTGGGTTTTCTCCTATAGCCACTGCAGCGAGATACTTCCCTGCCCAGTTTCTCAGCATAACCTTTCCCATAGGCAGACAAGTGACCCAGAATTTGCTAGATGCCAACTTTTCAGTTAGACCCTGTATGGCCCATGTGTATTGGCCATCCAATGAGTCCCAGATCAGGTTGTTATCCATCTGGAAAGCCACACCTTCTTCTGCATCGATGTAGGCTTCAAGTTGGCCCAGGCCTTTGGAGACTTTCCGCAAGCAAAGCTGAAACAATAATAGATGCAAACTTATTTCAGGGGTATAGTGCAAGCTTGTGGATTGGTTATTCCCAATAGGCTCCCAATCCAGTGTCTGTTATCTCTGGTCCTGATCTTTAAATCAGACTTTGGACAAAAACATCTGGTGCCCTCCAGATGTTGCAGGACTACAACTCCCATCCTCCCTGCCATGCTGGTTGGGTCTTTTTAGAGTTATAACTTGAAAACATCTGCAATGCAGCAGGTTGGACAAGGTCCAACAAACATTCAGTAACAGGTTGTCTTACCGCCATGGAGTTCATTGAGCTCCATGGCCGAAGGAGGATGTAAATCTGGGTGCTCCCCCTCAGGATGGGAGCCCTGTCCCTCCAGTTGTTGTGGGGCTCCAAGGATCCATCAGCTTCAGCCAATATGCACCAGAATGAGTCCACTGCTCTAGTGCCAGTGGGGCAGCTCCCTCCTGTGTCAGCCACGCCTGCTGGGCTGGATGAACCAGTGGGACAAGACACTGCCTCAGCAAAACCATTAAAAGCTATTAGGTTAACCTTCTCAGAAGTTTTGAAACTTACCCTGAGATTCCTGACCCTAGGTCAAGCATGCATGTAGGACACAAGTTGGTGAGTCCCAAAAATGGAGCACTCTGCACATGCTCCACACCCATCAAGTGGGGACACTCCATGATCCCAAACATGCTTACTTGAAATTAAACCTCGGTGAAGTGCAATCAGACCTGCTTAGGTCTGCAGTCTTTAATAGCCCATTTTCAATCTGCCTCTAATTAAGCAATTTGATCTGCTAAGAGGCAAAAAAAAAAAAAAAAAAAAAGGTTTGCCAACACCCTGAAATTGTATAGATAATCACTGCAGATAGGAAGCGGAGCAGTGGCATAACTACAACATGGGTGTCACCAAAGACATGCTTATTCGGGTCACAATTCTTTTCTTTGGTACTCTGGGCTCCACCACGCTTGCCTTTTGTACCGTACTTTCTAGACGACAGGTCTGTGCTTTAAAAGTTCTGTGTCCAAGCGCTACACACACACACACACACACACACACACACACACACACACACCTGGCACTTTCCCCAGGAAGACCTGCTCTTTAATGTTGAATCAGAACACATGACAATTCAGGTTTTTCAAAGATTGCCATTTCCTCAGAATCAGCAGTAAAAAGCAGGTTTTCGTGGGGAACGTGCCAGGGTAAAAAACCAGAAAGCACTTGGAAGCCCAGACCTGTGCCTAGAAATGTGGCACAAAAGCAAGTCTGGATGAGCCTGAAGACAGAGAAAACATCGGCTCTCAGAAGCTTTCAGCATCCAGGGCCAAACCACATCCTAGACATTGTCTCTCTTGCACCAGAAACCATTCTCCAAACGACCATCAGTAGAAAGGCAAGAGTTTGGTCTCACAGTTCCACCAGTTTAGCCAGGGCTGGATTTAGGTTTGATGAGGCCCTAAGCTCCTGAAGGTAATGGGGCCATTTAGATGTCCAGCTGTCCTTTGTCAACAACAAATTGTCGCTGTTTTTTTGTGTTGAATATGCTATATGGTAATTTATGGACCTAACAGGTATCTAAAGCCATTTGCACATAACAAATGTTGAACTGAAATACAGTTTAGAATAAGTATATTAATAGTGGAAATTTTGCAGGGGCCTTCAAGAGAGTGGGGGCCTAAGCCATGCCTTGTTCAGCATATACATAAATCCGGCACTGAATTCAGGCCTCAGTTCACCTTAAAATCAAAGTTTTTTTTATGTTGTTACCAATTTAGAAGCTTTAATGGTCCCTCTCAGGGAGTCCCTGGTAAGCTAGAGAAGAAAGGTGTGTCAGGTTCATCCACAACACTGTTGAGAACCATAACGAGTTGCAGCCCCATCCTGTGCAGCAAGGCAAGCTCCACAGAGCTGCAAGTCTGGGCTTCTGCCATGACTTGCAAGAGCAGGACCATGCTAGCACCCAAAGATTTGATGCCAGAAAATGGTGGTGGTGGTAAAACTAGGCAGAGAAATTTACAAAGCAGAAGATACCCAAAATAGTACTATAAAACTCCTACAGGGCTTCAAAGGATTAGAGATTGCAAAAGCATAATCGGGGGGGGGGGGGATACTTACCATGAACAAGCTACCACAAGGCCCACCTACAAATCCTTCCTGGCAGAAGACACTGGGTGGAGAGGTGGGGAAACCAAGCTTCCTTATCAAGGGCCTTTTATACCCCTCAAGACCAATTTCAATGAGATGCAAAGGGACACAGCTGATTGCAATTGAAACCACACTCTCTACCTCTGATGGGATGAGAATGAGAGGGAGGTCCCAAATGGATGCATCATATTATATTTTAAGGTTTGACAAAATGTACTTTTGTGTCTTTGTGCAAGGACACAAATGTTGGCAAATCTGACCTAGCTTAGGCATCCTGGCATTAGTTGGGACTTGGACGTTGCAACAAAATATTGCAGTGTAACAGTAACTGGGCACAATAGGGACCAATGTCAGGTTCTGCACTTAGGCAGGAAGAACCAGATGCACAAATATAGGCTAGGGGACACCTGGCTTACTAGCAGTACATGTGAAAAGGATCTAGGGGTCTTGGCGGACCACAAGCTTAACACGAGTCAGCTGTGTGATACAGCAACAAAAAAAGGTAATGCTATTCTTAGCTACATCAACATAAGTCTAGTGTTCAGATCAAGGGAAGTAATTCCTTCTGCATTGGTCAGATCACATATGGAGCCAAGTGTCCAGTTCTGGGCACCACAGTTTAAGAAGGACATGTGCAGAGGAGGGCGACATGTGCAGAGGAGGGCGACCAAGATGTTCAAGGATCTAAAAACTAAGCCTTATGAGGAGTGCTTGAAGGAGCTGGGTACGTTTAGCCTGGAACAGAAGAGACTGAGAGGAGATATGATAGCCATCTTCAAATATCTCAAGGGCTGTCACATGGAGGAGGGAGCAAGCTTGTTTTCTCCTGCTCTGGAAGGTAGGACTCAAACCAATGGCTTGAAGTAGCAACAAAGGAGATTCCACCTAAACATTAGGAAAAACTTTCTGACCATAAGAGCTGTTCAGCAATGGAACATTCTCCCTCAGAGGGTGGTGGACTCTCCTTCCTTTGAAGTTCTTAAGCAGAGGTGAGATGGCCACCTGTCATGGAGGCTTTAGTTGAGATTCCTGCATTGCAGGGGGTGGGACTAGATGAACCTTGGGGTCCCTGGGCTTGCGGCTGAGGGCAGGGGTTCCTGCTCTAACTTGAGCCTCCAATTACAATGTTGGGTCCAGGTCCAGAAGTACCCTCAAGCTTTGACCTTGCAAGAGAGTGCACCTCCTAAACTCAAGTACTTGGAACATATAATGCCTCTGTCTTGCCAGGATTCAGTTTCAATTTATATATTATTCAAAGTCTTGTCAAAAGGGAAACTGCTCTACATGAAATCATTAGAGCATGAGGCTTCTGCATGTAACTGATTGCTTTCTTAGGCCTGAGAGGAGAATGGAAGGAACAATTTAACATTATCTTAAAAAGCAAAACAAGACAGTCTAAGCAATATATAACATATAACTATATAATATAATTAGCTTTAAGTTGTGACATCCACAGGGAACATAAATGGCTTTAGCACTGAGATCTAAAGTATTGTTGCACCTGCCCCAATCTCCAAGTGGTACTAGGTTCCAGGGGTTTGTGTTTCCTTTAAGAATGAGTAATTTTGTATGAAAACTGTTCTAATGCAAGTTTACTAAGAAGTAAGTCCTACTATATTCCATAAGATTCACTTACAAGTAGGAATGAGGGAGAAAGTTGATTCAGTACACATTTAAAGGTAAACTTACCTAATTTGCAAACCAAAACGCAGCTGTGCTTTGAAATTCACACTTCTCCACTTCTCCAAATTTGGTCATAAATAATGTGTACAAAAATGCACATACATGGGGAAAGTGTGCATAAAAATGCATATATTATTGAATATAATATACCAAAATGCATTGCATTAGGGGAAATTGCTTTGCAAAAATGCATATATTAGGAGAAAATTGCATTAAATTGCTGAAGACATTTTTTAAAAATGCAAGATCTGAAAAAAGAGACAATGCACATACTTTTGTTACCCAATAAAATCTTTAATATATATATTTTTAATGCAAACTGCTGTGGAAATATGGAGAACTTAAAATTGGGAAAATGAAAAAATGAGAGAAACCAAAATTGACAGCTTCATTCATCCTTACTGCATAGTGGACTGCAGCCTGCTGAAGCCTTTTGGCAAGGATGTTGCTCTTTTTGGGGCACCAGAATTTCTCCTGCCTTAAGCAGCTATTCTCTCCACAACTGAGTCACCTTCCATTGCTGGCTCCTCCTCCTTCAGCTTCTAGTCAGTGTCATTGGAAAAGACTGATAAGGAAAAAATATTGGGGCGTGGGATTACTCCGCTGCCCAGCTTGTTGGGGTGCTACTCCCCGCGAGTCCCTCTGGTCAGCAAAAGAAGGAGTCTCCAGTTAGATTAAAGAGGCAAAACAGCAGTCAGTAAACCTGATCTTTATTTGTTGCAACAAGGTTCAAATACACAAAGAGTAGGAACCCCGAGTGTGGGGTTGCGTGGACTTTTAAGACTCCCTCCCCCTTTCCCATAATACATTTCCAATAGCAGCATCAATACATCACAGATATGACACAGAAGAGGAGTGGTTGGCATAAAGAAACATGAAACTGTCACCCACCCCTGTCAGTAACCCCAGTTTCCCACACCTTTTAACTACCCTCTTCCTCAAAGAACAATAGAAGTCTTTACTCAAGCCCCCTAGCTGCAAGGCTTTCCTGCGCTTCTCTTTTGAAAGTATCAGGATTCGACCCACCATCCCGATGGGTTTCTGCCAGGGGTATGTGCTGCCTTTGACCGCCTCCTGAGGCAGGGGAGACCCCCTCTTCTGGAGGAGTCATTAGCCCTTGGAGCCAAGGAAATCCATCAAACCATTGAATTTTGGCGATTATTTAAAGTTTTTACAGTTTTCTATATTGGATCTGAAGAAGTGTGCATGCACACAAAGGCTCATACCAATAACAAATTTAGCTGGTCTCTAAGGTGCTGCTGGAAGGAATTTTTTTATTTTGTTTCTATATTGGATAGTCCGAGGAAAGGGAGGATACACGGTATCCACTTCAATTTTATAGACGGCTTTTCGGAGCCTCTTCAGGATCATTGTTCTGACCTTAGTTCAAGGCTGTGGGGGGGACTTGGAATTTTGGGGGAGTTGTTTAACTGCCCTCCCCCATCCCTGGTTTTAACAGTTCCCTCCTTTGGAGAGAAATTTGCTTAGGTTCTGCAGGAACCACAAATATTTTCTCTGCATTTAACTACAGTTCAGACACAGATACTACATTGGAACCTTGGTACTCAAACGCCTTGGTTCCCAAATGCCGAAAACCCGAAAGTAAGTTCTGGTTTTCGAATGCTTTTCAGAAGTCAAACATCCAATATGGCTGTCGGGTATTGTTTCCGGGCCACCTGCACCAATCAGAAGCTGTGCCTTATTTTTTGAATATTTCAGGTCAAACAGACTTCTGGAATGCATTAAGTTTGACCTTTTTGTTTTTGAGGATTTTTTGCTTATTTTGTTTTGTGACTATGTGGAACCCAGTTCGGCTATTGATTGATTGTGTGACTGTGGAAATGGATAAAGGCCCCCCATCCAAAGAATGACTATCATTGTAGGTAAGATTTTATTTTTTATTTTTTATCATCTGCAATACTGTCTTATTTATTTTATAGTACAGTACATTTATTATTGCTTTCATTTTATGGATCAATGGTCTTGTTAGTAAAATTCATCTTAAATTGCTGTTTTAGGGAAAACAAAATTTTTTTTTCCTTCCAGTAGCACCTTAAAGACCAACTAAGTTAGTTCTTGGTATGAGCTTTCGTGTGCATGCGGACGCGGGTGCATAAGGGACCCGTGTGCATAAGGGACGCGGGTGGCGCTGTGGGTTAAAGCCTCAGCGCCTAGGACTTGCCGATCGAAAGGTCGGCGGTTCGAATCCCCGCGGCGAGGTGCGCTCCCGTTGCTCGGTCCCAGCGCCTGCCAACCTAGCAGTTTGAAAGCACTCCCGGGTGCAAGTAGATAAATAGGGACCGCTTACTGGCGGGAAGGTAAACGGCGTTCCGTGTGCTGCGCTGGCTCGCCAGATGCAGCTTGTCACACTGGCCACGTGATCCGGAAGTGTCTGCGGACAGCGCTGGCTCCCGGCCTATAGAGTGAGATGGGCGCACAACCCTAGAGTCTGGCAAGACTGGCCCGTACGGGCAGGGGTACCTTTACCTTTACCTTTAACAGACTGAGGTTGAATCCTGACAAGACAGAAGTACTGTTTTTGGGGGACAGGGGGCGGGCGAGTGTGGGGGACTCCCTGGTCTGAATGGGGTTACTGTGCCCCTGAAGGACCAGGTGCGCAGCCTGGGAGTCATTTTGGACTCACAGCTGTCCATAAAGGTCAATTCTGTGTCCAGGGCAGCTGTCTACCAGCTCCATCTGGTACGCAGGCGGAGACCCTCCCTGCTCGCTGTCTGTCTCACCAGAGTAGTGCATGCTCTGGTTATCTCCTGCTTGGACTACGGCAATGCAAGTTTATAAATGCAAATATTGGAAGGGGGAAGGCAGGTGGGAGGGAGAGATTTGCAATAGAAAGACTGTGGGGGGTGGAAAGGGACACACTCCCATGGGGTCTTCTCTGCTCCAAATGACCTCCGCCCCCAAGTCTGCCTCTGACTGGGTGCCCAGGACAACTAAAATGAAATAGGCATCCCTTTTATGAGCTGCTTGCATCTTTTCCACAGGTTTCTGGCAGCTCTTTGTCAGAAACGTAACGCGGGGCTTAGATGGACATTTGCTCTGGTCCAGCAGGACTCTTCTTTTGCCCTTGAACCGCCAATGCTGTCGTTTCAGCACCGGAACTGAACTAGCTTGCAACTCATTGTGATTTTTTCTTCCTGGTCTATGTATCGTGCCTGGTAGTGCCATTGTACAGAGGTTGATGATAGGATATCTTTTTACATTCTTTGTTAGTCCGTAACAAGGTCAGTGAGCGAGCTGAAGCGATTTGCTCTGCTACCAGCTGCATTTACTAACAGTGTGTTGGCTTCGGTTGTGTATATATAGATGCATGGTTCTGCCATTTGGCAGCGTGATAAGCTATTTTTCATCATCGTCGTGGTCCTGGTGGTCTGGTTTTGCAATGCCCAGGTGGCTCAGCAGCCATTATGTGCTGAATTACTGGGGCCCACCCACGCCATCCTAGCCCCATGCCAGGGCGACTCTCGGGTCTTGCACGAAGCTTTGCAGGTGCCTGCAAACCCCTTTTGGCTCAGCTGCATCTTCATGCACCCCACACCTGATGTTAGATGGGTGTGGCTTTGCCACGGGCGTAGCCAGGATATTTGTGGAGGGGGCAGGCTTTTGTTAGGGGTGCACCAAGGGGGTGCAGAGTGGGCAGCTGCCCCCCCCATTAAGCAAAACAATAGAAATACGTAACTTACCAATCACGTCGGTTCTGCCCCCCCGCAACAGAAGTCCTCCCCCCCAACAAAGTCCTGCCCACTCTGCACCCCCTTGATGCAGCCCAGAATTGCATTGGCTTTTTTAGCTGCTGCGTCACACTGTTGGCTCATGTCAAGTTTGTGGTCAACCAAGACTCCTAGATCCTTTTCACATGTAGTGCTCTCAAGCCAGGTGTCACCCATCTTGTATTTGTGCCTCTCATTTTTTTTGCCCAAGTGCAATACTTTACATTTCTCCCTGTTAAAATTCATCTTGTTTGTTTTGGCCCAGTTCTCTAATCTGTCAAAGTCGTTTTGAAGTGTGATCCTGTCCTCTGGGGTGTTAGCCACCCCTCCCAGTTTGGTGTCATCTGCAAATTTGATCAGGATGCCCTTGAGTCCATCATCCAAGTTGTTGATAAAGATGTTGAATAAGACCGGGCCCAAGACAGAACCCTGTGGCACCCCACTAGTCACTCTTCTCCAGGATGAAGAGGAACCATTGATGAGCACCCTTTGGGTTCGGTCAGTCAGCCAGTTACAAATCCATGGAGTGGTAGCATAGTCAAGACCGCATTTTACCAGCTTCTTTACAAGAATATCATGGGGCACCTTGTCAAATGCCTTGCTGAAATCAAGGTAGGCTACATCCACTGCGTTCCCTTCATCTACCAGGGTTGTAATTCTGTCAAAAAACGAGATCAGGTTAGTCTGACATGACTTATTTTTCAGAAATTCATGCTGACTATTGGTGATCACAGCATTCCTTTCTAGGTGCTCACAGACTGTTTGCTTAATGATCTGCTCCAGAATCTTCCCTGGTATTGATGTCAGACTGACTGGGCGGTAATTATTTGGGTCCTCTCTTTTCCCCAACATTTGCCCTCCTCCAGTCTGCCGGGACTTCGCCTGTTCTCCAGGAATTCTCAAAGATGACTGCCAGTGGTTCTGAGATCACATCTGCCAGTTCTTTTAATACTCTTGGATGCAGTTCATCTGGCCCTGGAGACTTGACTACATCTAGACTAGCCAAGTATTCTTGTACTATCTCCTTAGTTATTCTGGGCTGTGTTTCCTCTGCTGAATCATTTGCTCCAAATTCTTCAGGTCGGGCATTGTTTTCTTTATCGGAGAAGACTGAGGCAAAGAAGGCATTGAGGAGTTCAGCCCTTTCTGTGTCCCCTGTTTGCATTTCACCATCTTCTCCTCTGAGTGACCCCACTGTTTCTTTGTTCTTCCTTTTGCTACGAACGTACCCATAAAAGCCTTTTTTGTTGCTTTTAACCTCTCTAGCAAGCCTGAGTTCATTCTGTGCTTTAGCTTTTCTGACTTTGTGTCTACACGTGCTGGCTATTTGTTTGAATTCCTCTTTGGTGGTTTCTCCCCTTTTCCATTTTTTGTACACATCCTTTTTTAATCTTAACTCAGTTAAAAGTTCTTTAGGTAGCCACCCTGGCTTCTTTAGGTACCTTCCATGTTTCCGTCTCATTGCTATTGCCTAAAGTTGTGCTTTTACTATCTCCCTCTTAACAAACTCCCAGCCATCATGAACTCCCTTTCCTTTTAGTATTACTGTCCATGGGATCTCACCCAGCACTTCCCTAAGTTTTATGAAGTTGGCTTTCTTAAAGTCAAGAAATTGAGTCCTAGTATGCTTGGCTGCTCCTTTCCGCTGTATAGTAAACTTCAGAAGAGCATGATCACTCGCGCCTAATGATCCTTCCACTTCTACCCCACTAACCAGGTCATCAACATTGGTTAGGACCAGATCTAAAATGGCTGTTCCTCTTGTTGCTTCTCCCACTTTCTGGACAATGAAGTTGTCTGCAAGGCCAGTGAGGAATCTGTTTGACCTTATGCTCTTGGCTGAGTTTGTCATCCAACAAATATCCGGGTAATTGAAGTCCCCCATTACTACTATCTCCCTTCCTTTTGCATGCTTGGCCATCTGTTCCAGGAAGGCATCATCTATGTCCTCCGTTTGGCTTGGGGATCTATAGTAAACTCCCACAATGAGGTCCCTGTTATTCTTCTCTCCCTTAATTTTGACCCAAATGCTCTCACTTTGGCTTTGAGGTTCTAAATCTTGGATCTCTTCACAGGTATACACATCCCTGACATATAACGCCACTCCTCCTCCTTTCTTGTCTGGTCTCTTTCTCTGAAATAGATTGTATCCCTCCATTATTACATTCCAATCGTGGGACTTATCCCACCAGGTTTCAGTGATGCCTATTATGTCATATTTAGTTTGCTGTACCAAGAGCTCAAGCTCATCTTGTTTATTTCCCATGCTTTGCGCATTAGTGTACAGACATTGAAGTCCATTAATCATTCCCCCGTGTCTCTTATTTAAGGATTTTTTCCTCCCACCACTAGGTCTGCGTGCTGTTTGCTCCATTTGGTCTATGACATTTGGATGATCATCTTCATCAACTGATAGACTTCATCAATTATTAGATGGCACTGGCAGTCATCTTCATCAATTATTAGATGGGGCTCGTCTGCCCGGGGAAGGGAGCCCATCTCGGAGAAGGAAGACTCTGGACCTAAAACTCCGCTGCCTTCTTTGGGAGAAGAGGAGGCTGCGGAGTGACTGGATGACCCTCGGGGGTCCCTTCCACCCCACACCCTTCCGGCGAAGGAGGAGTTAAGCGCCCTTCCCCGCCCCGCCCCCAGGGAGTTCCCTCCTCTGCTTGCGACGTCAGCGCCCGGGCCCCGCCCACCTCGGAGGCTCGGACAAGATGGCGGCGGCGGCGGCTTCGCGGCGGCAGGTAGGAAGTTCCCTTCCTCGCCCGGGGGGTCGGGCGGCGGGGCGGCGGGCGGGAGCGCTGCGCGGGGCCTCGGTTCCCAGGACAGGCGCACACCCGTGTTCCGGCGATTCGTGGGAATCCGCGGGAGGCGCGCGCGGGCCCCTGTCCCCTTCGGAGGGCGGCGTCGGGGCAGGTGAATGGGGGCCCTCGGTGCGGTGGCGCCGCCTCCCCGTGGCCCGGAATGCTGCCCGGCTGGCCTGGGGCTTGGCGGGGCTGGAGCCGCCTCTCCTCCAAGGGCAGCCCGAGACATTGCAGCCCCGGAGGCCAGCCGCAAAATGGCCAAGGGAGGAAGGGCTGAGCGGAGATCGGCAGCGGGAACAAGCAGAGACCAGAGACCTCCCTGGGGGCCCTGTGGATCCTGCCCCCTTAGCCTCGGCTCCTGCCTTTCCCTGGCTGGGTTTAGGCCCACGTCGACCTCTGCCTCCGCTGGGATGAATGCTGGTGGCCTGGGCCTGGGCTTCCTGCCATGAGGGGTCCCTCTCACCGCCCGGCTGCCGCCCACTGCATGTGGACGCAGCTGCATTTCATGCAGAAAGTGTGCGGGGGGGGGATGTGATGCTTTCCAGATATTGTCAGACTCCAACTCCCATCAGCCCCAACCAGCATAGCCAGTGGTCAGGACAATTGGCAGCTGTAGTCCTCCTCTCTGGGAGGCAACATATTGGCTGCCCGCAGACTACAGGATCAAGACTGACAGTTGCCTGCAAGAGATATTTTCTTTCTTCACAGTCCTTGCCCTAAAATCAGCTGGCGTTTCCTCTTCAAATTAGAGATCCCAATATAGCAATTGCCCTTGTTCCAAAAGCAGTGGCATTTTGGGTGTCAGACAAGAGACCCCTGTATAAAGAGGCAGTTGCATCTCAGACACACTCAGCAGTTGTGTTACAGCTTTGGTGTTGGTGTGTGTGGGGGGGGGTTGTCAGCAATGCAGCAGGTGCATTCATGAGATGCAGCTTTTTGAGCAGTGGCTTCCAAGGTTTCAATAAAACTTCAAAAGCAAGTTATAGAAGTAAGCAGCCTCTTGCCAGTTTCACTTTTAGTCAGGCAGTGACAGTCTTATTCCTGCAAGCTTTTGCAGAATTTCATGATAAATAAATTGAGGTTCGATAATAAATAAATTCATTCAGATAAATTCAAGATCTGCAGGTGTCCTCTAGCCTACTCTGAAAGAAGTTGTATTTCAAGGTCAAGGGATCCCAGAGCCAGCTTCATTTTAGCTGCTACATCCTCACTTCACAAGTCTTGTAATAATCCCAGTTCCCAGCTGCAAACCTGTGTCGTGTGTTTTCTGTTTCAATATTGGGACAGTAGCAGCATGATGCGCCTAATGCCTGTGATTAATTGGCGCCTGAGTGATGGAAGTGCTAATTTATTTCTTTCAAAAGAACACACTCCTTGTGAACAAGCCTCCCACACTAGCCTCTGAGGTCTATCAGAGAACAGTTTGACAGCCAAGTGGGGAGGGTCGGGGACACCCCTTTATTCTGATGGAAGGTAGCCAGCTGTTGCCGGAGCTGTAATGATGGTGTAGCTGCAGAGTGGAGCTTGCAGCCACCAAGACTCCCTGAGGGTGGACCTGAAACAAGCTGATACTGGCAACTCCAGGAAGCCCCAATGTTTATTCTCTCTCCACCGCCCCCCAAAACTGGAACTGAGCAGATGAAATTATCCAGGGTACAGCTGCTCAAATGTCAAGTTCTCGCTGCTCCAGGGTACTATTCCTGCTCAAACATTATTGCACAAAAAGAAGAAGGAAAAGCTTGTTTGCTGTCACTTTGCTGGTAGCATTCAGCATCTTCAGGCCCTTCACGCTGAATGGCTGTGTGCGTGGGGTGCATGAAAAGCTGCGAATGACTTGGCCAAAGGAAGGGGAAGCTTGCGAGGGGTAGCTAATACCGCAGAAGACAGAATTGGAGTTCAAAATGACCTTAACAGATGGGAGATTTGGGCGCAAGCTAACAAAATGAGTTTCAGTAGGTACAAATGTCAGGTCCTTCACTTAGGCAGGAAGAACCAGATGCACAAATATAGGATGGGGAAAACCTGGCTTACTAGCAGTACATGTGAAAAGGATCTGGGGGTCCTAGTAGACCACATGCTTAACATGAGTCAACAGGGTGATGCAGCAGCAAAAAAGGCTAATACTATTTTAGGCTGCATCAACAGAAGGCTAGTGTCCAGATCAAGGGAAGTAATAGTACCACTCTATTCTGCCTTCGTCAGACCACACCTGGAATACTATGTCCAATTCTGGGCACCACAATTTAAGAAGGTTGTTGACAAGCTGGAACAATGTGCAGAGGAGGGCAACCAAGATGATCAAGGATAAAAAACCAAGCCTTATGAGGAATGGTTGAAGGAGCTGGGTATGTTTAGCCTGGAGAAGAGGAGACTGAGAGGAGATATGATAGCCATCTTCAAATATCTGAAGGGCTGTCACATGGAGGATGGAACAGGCTTGTTTTCTCCTGCTCTGGAGCGTAGAACTCGAATGGCTTCAAGTTGCAAGAAAGGAGATTCCGACTAAACATCCGGAAGAACTGTCTGGCTGTAAGGGCTGTTTGACAGTGGAATGGTCTCCCTTGGGAGGGTGGGGACTCTCCTTCCTTGGAGGTTTCTAAGCAGAGGTGGGATGCTTTAGCTGAGATTCCTGCATTGCAGGGGGTTGGACTAGATGACCCTCAGGAACCCTTCCAACTCTACAGTTCTATGGCCCCCACAGGCCTTTGAGCAAAAGAGCATCATGTAATTAAATAATGGTTAGGTGATTTTATGTGACAGAAACTTCTCTTTAGAAGAGGAGTGGGGAATTTTGGCCCTTCCAGTTTCCCCTGACACCTACCTTGGGAGGGTGGAGGTAGTGGGCTCATGGGAAAGTTTTGCTTAGCTGGGAGGTTGGGGTGGCTTGGAAGCAAATATGGCTGTTTGGCTTTAGAACCAAGGCAGGGTTAAGGATGCTTAGAAACTCACAGGATTGGCTTGTGCTGCAAGGGGTGAGGGAAGTCTTTTGTGGTGAAGCCAAATGCATAGCAGATGGGGATTGTGAAATTAGATAGTGAAATTTCAGGATAACGGAGGCTGAGCCTTCTCAGTCCCCTGCCATTCCCAAAGTTGCAATCTTCCAATGCTTTTTTAGCAAAACAAAATTGGCTGTTGTGGGGTTTGCATGAGTCTACCTCTCTATGGTAAATGGCACTGGCATGCTCAGCAAAATGTACTATGCAGCACAGGAGCAGAAAATGCATTATAGGAACAACATTTATATGTGTGTTTTCAAGCACGAAAACATTTATGTCCAACACATTTCTTTGGTGAAACTTGGTGCTGTGAGAAGATCAGGTATTTGCTAATACTCTGCCACCCTGGGGCTGCTTACACTTTAATTCAGAATACAGTTACTTTCCTCTATACCAAAAGAGAATGTGCTTCTCTTAAGCTGGGAACACAATAAGAAAATGTCCTCTGTTAACATGACTCGTCGGGGTGCAACCAAAGTGTTGTCTTCCTGACTAGCTCAGCACTGTGTGAACATACGCTCCACAACAACAGCTCCACAACAACAGTCATGCAAGGGATGACCCCCCAAAGCAGGGGGGGGGGGGCTCTTTGACATAAAGGAAGTCTTGTTTCAAAACAAGTTAACATATAAAGTGATCCCAGTGAGCTTGTTACCTGCTGCCAGCGATATGCTTTTCCAGGAGATTGCGTCAGACAATCATGAGGGGTTAGGAAACTGCTGTTTGTTGGAAAGCTAAATCTGGGAGCCTGTGGGCGCCAGCTTCATGTGCTGGGTAGCAGATTGTGCTCCATATGAAAATTCTGTGGGTGTGCACTTCTGTCTGTTCTTTTAAATTTGTTGCTAAAAAGCATGCATACTGTGACAGGGACCTGGAGGTCACCCCTTTTGTTTGCCTCTGGTATCTTCCTCCTTGCAGGCCCCTGGATGAGGCGCAGTCAGAACTCCTCCTGCGGCACACTCACGAATGGCTTCTCCTCCTCCTCCTCTCCAGACCCCGGCCCTTCAGGTGGGGGTGGGAGGGGAGACCTCCTGCCTCTCTCCCACAGCATGACGACGATGCTTGCCTCTCGCAGGAAAAGGCTCGGCGGCAGAGCCATGGCCGAGGCTCGGAGCACCATCAAGGTGGACCTCCCTAATCAGCAGCGCACAGTGGTGAGCAAGACTTTCTGGCCACGAGAGGCTGTGTGTGATCATAGGCTATTCGGGGAGCGTCTGGCGAGGCAGCGGGTAGGTGAACCTGTGGTCCTGCAGGTGTTGGACCCCCGGCAGCACAGCCAGCAGCCAGGGATGAGGATGAGTCCAGCAAGAGGAGCACAGGTTTCCCAGGCCCCCTTCTTGCTTTAGGGCAGCCGTCTTCCATTGCTGGATCACAACCCAAAACTGGGTCAAGCACTGACCTAAAGTGCGCCACAGTTTAGGGCAACAGAATCGCCATTCTTTTCATGTTTGCTTACTTTTTTTAAGAGAAGGAAAGAGATGGAGGGAGGGAGGGAGAGAGAGAGAGCAGGAAAAGAGCAGAAAGGGGGAGGAACAGAAAAACAAAGAGAAGGCATGAAAGTGAGGAAGGAAGACATGCATGGTAAAAAAAAAGATAAATAAAAGTAGGTCCCGTTGTTTGCAGGTTGGGTTTCCAGGTAAATTTTGCTGGTTTGTTGTGATTTTGTTTGTTTGTTAATCATCTGCTTTTGCTGTATTTTCATTGCATTCTGGTGTTGGTTTTTAATGTGCTTGAGAAGTTCAGTTTTGAACTATAAAGGCAGAGTATAAATATTCATACTAAATACATAATCTTGGGTTTGGAAGGGTTGAGGACTACTGCCTTGGGACATCTGTATTGAAAAGTGGGATTTTATTTATTTATTTATTCATTTAAAATAGATGTAATTAGGGTTCTTGAATAAATCTCCAAGTTGAGTTTTTTTATTCCCATTTTATAGGTGGGAGAACTGAGGCTGGGACTGACCATGTAGTGAGTTCAGATATCCTGAAGAGTTCCTAACTGGACTATCATATCATAGAAGGGTATACAACACTAATCTTACTCAAAGCAGACCCACTGAAGTTAATGGACATGACTACTCTGGGTTCACTAATTTCAGTGGGGTTCCTTGGAGTAGGACTTCGCTGAATATGTGTGCACACTATATTTTTAAAGCACATCCCACCCCCCAAGAATTATGGGTACTTTAGTTTGCTGAAAGTTGCTAAGAGTTGTAATTCTGTGAGGTGGTAGAGCCCAAAACTTTTTGGGTCTAGGCCTCAGAGGCCGCCATGACTGGATTTTAACCAAAGATGGAACATCTGTCAAAGACTATCAGAAATTCCAACAAGTGTTCTTGCATTCTAAAAAACTATTTCTTGTCATCTTTCAAAAGAATATCATTCTGTGTCAGCTGTCAAACAGTACAGAAAATTGAAAACAAATGCTGAGATGATATATAGCAGTGCATCAGATATGGCTCATGTTTGATAATAAAAGTCGCAGAGGAGGATTTAGAGTTGGTTCAGGGGCGGAGGATTTGTTGAAACCAGTTATCACGGATCCTAATTGACCTGTTGCCATGTAGTAAGTCTCAAAGCAAGTAGGCAGGCGCCAAACCAAGGATCAGAGCCAGAAAAATTGTGTTGCTCAGCCAAGGCCCCAGGAAGCCTAATGACAGGCCTTCTTTCCAGGAGAGCCCAGGGGCCAGTCCAGGGCCTGAGAGTTCTTGCCCCAGGAAGATGCTCAAAGCTGCATCTTACAGCTTGCCACATGGGGCCAGTGGCACCCAGAACCAAAGGATCCTGCTTCTTGCCCCGATACTAACCAGATTGCTCTAAGTCCTGGCAATCTATTCTATTCTATACTGGTCCATATTGGGCCTTCTTCAGACTAATAGGAGGAAGGCAGAGACAGAGTGGAGTTCAAAGCTGCATGTTGAGAACAGTGTCTGTAAGGTCAGTTCAGCACCATCTCCCTGTTCACCCAACTGTCTATATCCTGTCTTGCACACACCGGTTGCTTCCCTCCTTCCTCTCAGGTGACTGTCCGGCCGGGTACAACTGTCTACAGCTCCCTAGACAAGGCCCTGAAGGTCCGTGGGCTCAACCAGGACTGCTGTGTGGTCTACAGGAAAAAGAGCGATGGGTGAGTGGCTCCCGTCAGGGAGAGGAGGTGGCTGCTGAGGTTGGCCGGGGAAGCAAGGGAAGGCAGGCAGGGAGCTGAGGGTCCTCAACCTGACTGGGTATAGGAAAAAGCAAACAAAATGTAGCACACTGTACCCAAGGCCTGCCTTATCCACACGCAGAAATTCGGCATTATGGGTGTCCAGATCTGAAGAGTTTTACATGCATCTAGTCCATCATCCAAAGCAGTCCATCTCTGGAGGCCAGTGTAGATCGAGGTCAGCAGCAGGGAAGGCTGTTGCCTTCACGCCCTTGTGGCAGAATCTCAGAAGCATCACCCTGGCCCTTTTCGAAAACAAGAGGCTGGACTAGATGACCCCGGAGGTCTAGTCTTCCCCAACCTGGCGTGCCCCCCTTCCTGATGCTTTGGACTACAAGTCCCATCAGGCCCAGCTATGATCAACACAGCTATAATGGCTGTGGCTGGTGGGCGTTGTTGTCCAAAGCGTGTGGAAGAGCATCCCAGGTTGAGGAAGACGGCATTAGGAGTTCTGTCGTGTGCATCTCCTGCAAACCTGCCAGGAGCCCATCCAGCTGGACAGGGGTCTGGACGCAGTTACTTAGCTTTGTTTTGTTTTTTAATGATGTGCTGTACCTTTTGATCTTTTTTTCCAATCAAAATGTTTTACACAGTTGGAGTTTACAGGTGAACTTGCAAAGGCTTTCCAGGTCTCCGCAGACACACACACTGGTGGGGCTGCAGCCACAGAGGAAGTGGTGGCAGGGCTGGGATAGGCCACGCCCACCCAGTCAGAGCTCGAAGGCCCTTGCGTCCGCCAAAGCTCCCTTGCCCAATTCCCTGTCTCCTCTCTCCATCTGCTCTGAAAAGATGAGCAAGCAACCCTTTCCGGAAAAGAAAAGGCTTTAGACCAGAAGGGGTTCTGCCAGTTCCTGCACAGGACAGCCTGCTGCCTCCTTAGTGGTAGCATGCCAGACTCGTTCCCACCCTTAGCAGTGCTACAGGTTTGTGGGCTGCCTTTTTCACCTGTGAAGGGAGTGGGTGGACTGGCAAAGGAGAGCTCTCAGGTGGGGCAGAAGGTGAGCACCATTTCCTGTGGGTGGGAATCCAATTTGAAATGGACTGTGGCTTTTCAAGCCCAGAGGAATGCCTATTCACGGTCCCCTTCCTCAGCCTGCCCCAAAAAGCTACACCAGTGTCTTCTAGGGTCCATGCAAAGTTTCAATCCCAGCGGATTTGACAGCTTCCCCTTTCCACACAGAATCTGGCTCTAAACATGCTGAAGGTTTTGTTGCCTGAGCTGTTGGAATATTTTTAAATGTTTGTTCCCAGCTCTGCCCACCAGCAGTGGATGCTTCATTGCCCCAAGCCCCGTGCAGAGCAGAGGGGGAGAGATTGCTGTCTTAGTGCAAGGACTCCCTCAGGAACAAGGGAATGGGATGGTCCGAGACCATCACCTTTGTGTCCATCTTCCCCACTATGGAAAATGGTTGATTTCTTGCTTCTTACAGCGTTGCATTATGTTCGGTGTTGCAGTATATTAACCTGGTGTGCGTGTGGTGGTTAGCATTAGCAGTCGACTTGGAACTCACCAGAGTGGGGAGAAATTTCATGGGGTTTGTCCCCCCCCCATGCAATTGATCAGCTCTACAGCAGCATTGTGGCTGTCTCTAGGGAGGAGCTGCAGTAGGTGGCGGGCTTTGGGTCACAGCTGCATATGCGTTGATTCTCTCTGTAGGCGAAAGACCATCACAGATTGGGAGACGGACCTGGTCAACCTGGAGGGGGCCGAGCTCTCTGTGGAAGTCTTGGAGGACCTGCCGCTTACTATGCACAACTTTGTGAGTCACAGGAGGCCCTCCAGCAGCACGTTTCCTTGCCAGCACACACAAACACAGACACACCCCAAGCCCTGTGGACACCCAGCCGCCCCTTCCCCACTCCAGAGCATCACGCGGCCGCTTACCCCAGCCTGGTGCCCTCAAAGATGTTCTGGGCTGCAACACCCCCCCCAGCCCTCAGCCAGCATGCTCACCGGTGAGGGACGCTGGGAGTTGTAGTCCAAAACACCCCAGTGGGCACCCGAATGGGGAACGTTGTCCTACAGGAATGCACTAGACCCAGAGGCTGCCCTGCCTGTGCATTGGAATCGCACAGCAGAACTGTCCCCCCTGGAGCAAAGGCCACACTTGTTACACCAAAGGGGCGTGTTTTCTGCATGCAGGTGACTTGGGCTCCTTTGCCCAGCCTTGCTGGGTGTCCACGCAGCGTGTTGACAGACACACACACAGGCATATTGGGAACGCTCCGTCCCCAACTCCCCTTGCGCTTCTCCTCCCCTTCCTCTGACCTGGACCTTCTTTCTTCTGGACAGGTGCGGAAGACCTACTTCAATTTGGTCTTCTGCGATTTCTGCCTTAAGTTCCTCTTCCATGGCTTCCGCTGCCAGACTTGTGGCTACAAGTTCCACGAGCACTGCAGCAGCCGAGTGCCTACGGTCTGCTTGGACCTGGCCACTTCGCATAAGCCGTGAGTATCCCCTTTCCCCACAACCCCCTCCCCCTGGTTGGAGCACCTGCTTCGGTCCCTGTTCCCCTTGTATCCAGTCTCAACAATCCGTTTCTCCTTTTCATGTAGGGTTTACAGCCATGATCCGGGGCAGCACCCTCCATTCTGGCAGGACAGTGTCCCGACTACCCCAGTGCAGCCGAGTCACGAACCAGAGACCCCTCAAGCTGTTGGGTAAGAGCCTTGCTCGCTCCCCAGCTGTGCAAGGGATCGTGATCTAGAAATAGCTGCCAGCAGCAACATGGACCCACGGAGGAGCAGAGTCGGGCACCAGGCTAAATCTGCCACTCACAGCGCATATGATGCAAGACCATCCCTGTTGCATTATTGTGCAGGAGACATTTGAACTGGAAGCATTAAGCTATCACACACCCAGGTTGTTGTGTCCTCCTAGTGCTGTAGTTCATGTTCTGCATGTCAAAGGTTCTAGATTCAATTCCAGGCATCCCCAGGAAGGACTAGAAAAGAGAGCCTTCAGAAAACCTGGGTAGTCTTCGTTGGCTAGATGGACTCTGTGGTCTGACTATATAAGGCAGTTTTCTTTGCTCTTCAAGGAAAGCTTGATTTTTGTTTTAAAAAGCAGGGGAGATAAGTTTCTAGTCCTTAAGTATGGGGGACTAGTCCTTAAGTATAGAAAAGCATACCCGCACTCTGAGAGGAGAGCAGCTGTAGCCACCATGTCCAGGGCATAACTATCAAGCAATGACTTGATAAACTCAAGGAAAAGTCACTTCGCCTTCTTTTTAAGTATAAATCTGCTGTTAGACCTGATTATCCTCTGTGCGCCTGAACTGCTGGAGGGTTAGTGTGCCCCCCCCCAGCTTGGATGTCATGTCATCCCTTCCTCCTCCTCCTCTTCTTCTACAGCCCAAGAAAGCCGCCCCCCTTCAGCCCAGATGCCTTCGGCTTCCTCAGCCTCCACGGGGGTGGGCAGCAGCTCCAACGGCACCGCTCCACCTCCACCCCAAATGTCCACATGGTCAGTACCACCAGCCCCGTGGACAGCGGCATGCTTGAGGTGAGGCACTTGGTTGTGGGGGGAGGAGTTTCTCTCCTGGCTCATTGGTAGAGCACATATTTGACCTTGGGGGGCGGGACCCGTCACACTCCAGGTGTTGGCCTTTTGCTCCACTTTTGCATCTGGGGTGGCTCAGGCAGTAAGCGGGAGACTCTAAATGTCAGGGTGGTGGGTTTGAGCCCCACGTTGGGCAAAAGATTCCTGCATTGCAGAGGGTTGGACTAGATGGGCCCCCTGCCCCTTCCAAGTCTACCATTCTGTTGCTTTTGTTTGTTACTATGTGAGGCGTTTTAGTGCTTTTATGTTGTAAACCACCCTGTGACCCTCAGACGAAGGGCAGTATAGGAATTTAATAAATAATAACCAGGACTCTCCCCGCTGGCATTCACAGATGTAGCCCCGGCCGTATGCACAGCAGTGCCCACAAAGCGACAGAGCTACACTTCCCAGGGTTCTCTGAGAAGTGTGGCCCTTAAACTGGATTTAGAGCAGTCTTTAAATACACAGAGGAGAAATGCCATAAGTGATCTGAGGTTTTGTGTGTGTGAGAGAGAGTCTCCCAGGTCAGGAGCAATGTAACCTAGGGGAAGATTCTGTCCCAGCCTGGAATAATACTGATGGGTTGGTCGTTGATGGTGGGCTAGTTCTTACAGAGGTGCTAAATCTGCATTGGAGTGGGTTGGACTAGATGGCCCTCGGGGTCCCTTCCAACTCTACAATTCTATGATTCTGTGTACCATTTCAGACACCAGGTCTGATGGAATGCTTCTCCATGCAAACAAACAAACAAACGAATGAATGAATCCCTGCACAGAGAAAACTAGTGTGCCGGGGGGAAGCCAGGCTAGAACATCTCTCTGAGGTGCTGGTTTTATCTGTGAATGGATGGGGCAGCAGAAGGAGTTGTGTGGAAAAGCATTCAGTCATGTGAGCACTCTGAAAAAGTTGAGAGCTGCCCCCAAATCCCCCCGGAGAAAGCGAAGGGGCTGGCAGACCCCTCTCTCTGCCCCAACGCTTTCTTCTCCAGAGATGCCTGCCTGCAGAGCTGTTCATCTCCTGCCTTTTCTCTTCCAGCTCCTAAGCCGGAATCACAGCCCAGAGGGTGAGTGTCTGCTGGGAACGGGCAAGGTTGGCAGGAGGGGGCAGGGGCAGAGGAGGAGGAGGAGGAGGAGGAGAGGGAGCCGGGACAGAGATCTCCCAGGGCAGCGCTGATTGGGGGCGCCATGGGGGGAGGTACCAGCTAGGAGTAGCACAGGGGCGATGGGCCAGTGCTGGAGGATCCTGAGTGGGGGACAGGAAAGGCCCCTTCCTGCCGGAGATGCTGCCTGTCAGAGGAGGCAGGCCTGGCCAAGATGACCGACTGGCCTGACTCGGTTCCAGAGAGGTTGGGCCCCCACTGTTCCCTCGGCACGGGTGCCATGCTAAGTTCCCGCCCCACAGATCCATGGGCGGGGGAACCGGGGCTCCCTCAGATGTTGCTGGACTCCCACCATCCCTGACTGCCGGGTGTTCTGGCTGCAGCTGATGGGAATTGTAGTCCTGCCACATAGGGAAGATGAGTCACCCTGCTGGGAAAGGCGAAGCCCGTCCGGTGGCAGCAGATTCTATATAAGTTGCCTGTGCACCCCGTGAAGAAGAAGAGGCCTCTTCCTTTTGTCAGTCCGTTTCCTTGGTGACCCTCCAATCTGCCCTCCCTCTCTCCACACACCGCATTTTGTTTTACCTACCTTTATCAGAACTCTGCATTTGGAAGCCCCCAAGCACTTTGTAAGGAAATGGTCTCCTGTCTGCCTGCTTGTGAGGGAGCACCCTGCAGTAAGCCCACCCTCCTTCTCGCCACAGGCCCAGGTGCGCTTGAGCCGCCTCCTTGCACTCCGCCGGCTCCCCCCGTTTCCAGCATGGCTGCTGTTTCGTCTGGCCGACGCTCCCCCCACCCCAAGTCCCCTGGCGAGTCCCCCAGGGAGCGCAAGGCCCCCACCGAAGACAAGAAGAAACCTGTGAGTGGGGGGGGTGGCACTTTGATGTGGGGCTAACAGATGTGCTGTGGGCACTTCAAAGGGCTACCAAATGTTCTTATTGTGGGGCAAGATCTTCGTTGCCGTGACTGAAGGTGGCCCCAGATCAGTGGCTCTCAGAGGGTCTGGTGCGCCCCCCTGGTGTGGGGGGCAGGAGAGGGGGCCGAGGGTGAAGATTCAAGGACACTCAAAGAAGCATTTAAACATTTCAGTGTAGTATATAGTATCAAAATATATTTTGGGGGCTTTACAGCCAGAAACAGCACCCCCGCCTCTCTTCAAGAGCATTGGCTCGGCTTCCGCACTTCTCCATAACACATTGTTGTGAACGGGGATTTTCAACTCTGACAAATATGAGAGATGAGAACAGAGAAGGGCTTCCTTGGGTTGATGAGGAGATGAGGGTTAGCTTGTTTTAAATTAGACCTACTATAAATGAGACTCCCTGGCAAAAGCAAGCTCACAGCTCTCACTGAATTTGTGTATATACTTAAGGAGAGGCATATTTATAACTCTATTTTTGGAAGGATTCATGTTCTTCTGTAACTGCACTGCTTTATACTTCCTGGAGGCCCCGAGTAGTTCTATTCTGTGTTATAAATCAAGCAGTGCAAGGAGTTGCTTCTTTTTGTTTCCCCGTGTATTTCTAATCAATAAAAAAAAATCAGTGTGGGGTGAGCAAATGTTTATTCTGAAAGTGTGCCCGAGGGAAAACAGTTTGGGAACCACTGCTGTCAGGAAACGTGTGGCTAAGCTGCGGGGGCAGAGAGGTTTTGGTGTGTCAGGGGGCTCGGGGGGGCAGGGCCTCCTTGTGGAAGGGCTTGACCCTCTTTCTCCCTGTCTCTGGCCTGCCTTTGCCTCCCTGCAGAAATCCCTGGGCTACCGGGACTCCAGCTATTACTGGGAAGTCTGCCATACCGAGGTGACAATGCTGAAGCGCATAGGCGCTGGGTCATTTGGCACTGTCTTCCGGGGCCGCTGGTACGGGGATGTGGCGGTCAAGATCCTGAAGGTCACCAACCCCACCAGCGAGCAGGTGCAGGCCTTCAAGAACGAGATGCAGGTGCTCAGGTAAGCAGGGACCTGTGGGGAGGGGAAGGTGATGCTGGCCAGGAGGCCTCTGACGCCGGCCTCTCCTTGCAGGAAGACGCGCCACGTGAACATCCTGCTCTTCATGGGCTTCATGACCCGCCCCAGCTTTGCCATCATCACCCAGTGGTGCGAAGGCAGCAGCCTGTACCAGCACCTGCATGTGCAAGAAACCCCCCTGGAGATGGTGCAGCGCATTGACGTGGCCCGGCAGACGGCCCAGGGCATGGCGTGAGTCAGGGGAAGCTCCCGAGTCAGAGGCAGGGTGGCTTCTGGAGTACAGCAGAGAGGGCTGCTGCCTTCATGCCCTGGATGGTATCTGGGCTAGAGGCACCCTTGCCCTGATGCGGGATTTGTGCTGCAAGAGGGGTCTACAGCCAGGGAACTTTTACCAGCCCCTCTGGCAACCTCTGGGGCAATGCCAGCAGTGGGTGGAGCCAGAGGCAAAAGCTGGCAGAGCAAGGGGTGCCGGCTTTACCTTTGTACCAGAGGCAGATTTCTCTGCTCGCTCACTGGGTGCTCTGCATCCTCCCCCGGGCAAGTGAGAGGTATTAGGAATTCTGAACTAGGGCAGCCAGATACGGGAAACGAAAAATATACATTGTTTGGGAACAGCCCTCGATGGCTCCAGTTCTCCCTCCCTCTGAGCATGCTGGCACGTGAGAGGCAGGTGTGGTGCCCTTGCGAATGAGCTTGCAAGCCAAGGATGCTGATGAACTATCTCACTCCATCTCTCTCTCGTTCTCCCAGTTACCTGCATGCTAAGAACATAATCCACCGGGACCTCAAATCCAACAGTATCCTTCCCTTCCACCTCGCCTTTTGTGGCAGGGAGTTTGGCTGCCCCACGGGGCTCCCTGACGGGTGTTGCAGTGGACAGGGGAGTGGGGGTTGTGCTGGTTTGACCTGCACGGCTGGAGGGTGTTTCCAAAATGGCAGGTGCCCCGCTAGTAAAAGGGAGGTTTTCAGCATGGAGCTTGGGGGTAGGATAGTTCAGCCCTCCCTGCTCTGGGGCAAATGGAGCGGCAGGTCCCGCCAGGCAGAATCCCACGCGATGCTCCTTCACCCGATTGCCCTCAGACATCTTCCTGCACGAAGGCTTGACCGTGAAGATCGGCGACTTTGGCCTTGCCACCGTGAAGACGCGCTGGAGCAGCTCGCAGCAGGTGGAGCAGCCCAGTGGCTCCATACTTTGGATGGTGAGCTTTTGCCAAGGGTGGGGGCTGCTTCTGGCTGGAATTGGGGCAGGGGGAAGTTGTGAAGCCAGAGGAGAAAAGGGGTTGGGGCGAAGCAGCAGTATCCCCCCACCCCGTCCCAGCAGACTTTAATGCCTGCCCTCTCTGGGCCTCCCACAGGCCCCTGAGGTGATCCGAATGCAAGACCCCAACCCCTACAGCTTCCAGTCAGATGTCTACTCCTATGGAGTTGTTCTCTACGAGCTGCTCTCCGGGACCCTCCCCTACAGCCACATCAACAACCGGGACCAGGTAAGGACAGAAGACGTGTTTGGGGGGCTGGCCAAGAAACCCTCCCAAATCTCTCCCCGGGTTTGTCTCACTCCTTATTCAGGATGGCCAATCAAACGCGCCCAAAGGGAAGAAGTTTATCCAGAGCTGGTGGTGGTTCTGACTGGGCTTAAAGAGGTGGGGGAAAGGGGGGCCTTCTATCCCAAGAGGGTCCCTTCTTTTTGTAATGGGTGGTTTATTTCCCTCCTTCCAGATTATATTCATGGTTGGCCGGGGGTACCTGTCCCCTGACCTAAGCAAGGTGCCCAGCAATTGCCCCAAGGCCATGCGCAGGCTGATGGGCGACTGCCTTAAATTCAAGCGTGAAGAGAGACCCCTCTTTCCTCAGGTGAGTCTGAGGCAGATACAGGCATGGACGTGCGCGCTGACTGACAGATCGTCACATTTGTATCCCACCTTCTGAGAACCTCAAGGAACTTTACTTAAAAGTATTAAACCTGAGGAACTAATTCTTCAGCCAACATCACCATGTTTTATGGCTCCCATAGAATTGCTGCGTGCGCTCAGCACATCTGTTTAACAACGATGTACACATAGTGGTTTTAAAGAGAGTCCTAAGGTTCAAACTGCTTTAGAACCACAAGTCAGGAAATATAGGTACTGGTAAGGATCCTCCAGGAAAACGGCAAGGAACTTTGCATGTACTCAGATGCACCCTTACCTGCTCCTGACACACATACCCCTTCCTTCCTTCCTTCCTTCCTTCCTTCCTTCCTTCCTTCCTTCCTTCCTTCCTTCCTTCCTTCCATTAGGTTTTAGTTTGGACAGCCTCCGTTTGTTTGCATTTAATAATAATCCTGCAAAACGCAGCCATGTTTCCTATACAAATTGGGCAAATTAAGATCTGCATGTACTACTTTTGGTTGCAAATGTCATTCTGCTTTGGCTAGTTATGAAAAGTGGGAAGGAGCTACGCATTGAAGCACAAGCACACACAGCAAATCCTGAGGTAGCCATGTTGGTGTCATCTGAGGTTGCCTACAATTTTAAAGCAGGGCTGGTAGGTCTCTGGCTGTGCAGCTGCTGAACTACAACCCCATCATCCCTGAACACCGGCCGGGTTCACTGGGGCTGATGGGAGCCAGTCCCAAAACATTCAGAGGGATGCAGCTCACACCCCATTGCTTTTGAAGACCACCATTGCAGCAATAAGGGCCAGAGACGTGCTTGCAACAAAACAAAATGCCAAAGTCGAGTACCTGCATGGGCCCGGAGACACTCTGCAGTTCCCCACACTGCTGATTTAGGCCTAAACCTCCACAGTCCAGAACCTGGGCTTGCTAAGGTAGTGTCTGGTGGGGAGGGGCACAGTTCTGGTCTGATCTCCATTTCCCATTATTCCAGATTTTGGCCTCCATTGAGTCGCTCCAACGTTCTTTGCCCAAGATCGAGCGCAGTGCCTCTGAGCCCACCCTCCATCGGGTGGGTCACAACGAAGAGCTGACTCCCTTCGCTTTCCCCGCTGCCTTGAGGCTCCACAGCTAACGTGGCGAGACTGGAACTGCTACCAAAGGTCACGTCCCCCTCAAGGCCAGTGTGCAGCTCGCGGCCCTCCTGGGGGGACAGAGGAGCCGTCAGTGCCCAGAGGGCAGCTGCATCCCTGGCATCCGGGTGCATCGCCCAGGTCTGTGTGCAGAGAGACGCTGGGGCTGGGGGTGTCCACCTGGATTTCACTCTCACTCCAAAGCCTGCAATCCTACTAGGGGGTCGCCAAAGCAGGAAACACATTGAAACATCCCTGCTCTGCAATGACTTTGGCTTCATTGTCTCCAGGTGTATTCTTTTATGGGGCTTATCCTGTTTCCAGGATGTTGTAGGTGTCATTTGTTTGTTTGCTTGGGAACTTCAGTAGGAGAGGAAAAGCATGGGAGGGGTGAAAGGACGGTCTGTGGAAAAGGAGCTGGAGATGGTGTAATAAAAAGGCTAAGCCCTATCTGGATGATGTCCTCCTCCCTCTGTCCAGGCCTGCCAAACCACAACCCACCTATCTGAGCTGCATCACAGGAGGCTTGGAGTCTGCTGGCTTTGGAGAGTCAGTTTCCTTTACACAAAAGGGGGCATGTATCTAGACCTCAAGGACTCCTGGAACTCAGAGGAAGGTGGGATGGCAGCCCTTCTGACGGTTCAGGTGGACACACTCTTCCTCACATCATCCCTATGGTTTCCAGTTGTCTCACCTGTGTGCACACCCCCAGATACATGCAGCAAAGGACATGGGGGTGCGATGGTTGTTCTGCATGGCAATCTACCCATAAAGCTGCACATCAGCCCCATAAATGCAGGGGTGACGTGGACACTGCCTTGTGCTTCCCAGGCATGCGCAGGGCTAGAGCTCTGGTACGCTGCAGCTTTGGCAGCCAGGAGTGCCATATCTTCAGAGGAGCCCCTGAGAACGATCTCTCTCTGCCTTTGACTTGCAAACGAATTGCCTAGGTACTGAAAGTCATCAGAGGAAACTATGTAGGGAGTGGGGGCAGATTTTGGGATAGCTCAGCTGGTACAGCATGAGACTGAATCTCAAGGTTGAGGGTTTGAGTCCCGCCTTCTAACTCTATGGTTCTAAAGTGTGTGTGTGTGTGGGGGTACCTTGGTCCTCCCAGGTGCTCTTGGGCTCCCAATCAGTCCCAGCCAGCATGGCCCACAGTCACAAATTTCAGAGGACCACCGGTCCCCCCCCCCCCAGTGCCAAAGGGTGCCCAAGTGCTTTTGTAAAGCAACCCCCAAGCAGTGGGGGAATTGAATGCCATAGCTGTGCCCATGGTGGTTTGCCTCTGTGTGCCCACATTCGACATGAAGCATTTCCTCCCAGGCTTCCTGACTTTCCTCGGCGTGTGGCTGTGAGGTCAGCTTAAAGTCTGGGGTGCCAGGAAACGGCGTAGGTAGATACTGATGCCCCAAAGGAACTGAGGGACCCCTCAAGCAGGGAAGGGGGTTGATGCGGCCTAGTGCTGTATGGAGGGCGGGGGTTGCTTTTCGGCAAATGGTTGCAGGTTCCCCAAGCCGCAACCTCAGCGCTTTGGGGAAGGGGCCACGACTCAGGGGCAGAGCATATCCAGGTCACAGGCTCAACCCCAGCATTTCCAAGTAGGGCTGCCTGAAACCCTGGAGAGCTGCTGCCGGTCAGTGGGGGAAATCCGGAGATAGCTGGACCAGTGGTCTGACTGGGAGGCTCCCTTTGATCCGCTTTGGAGCATCTCTTTCCCCTCTGGGCCAGCAAACCAGTTGCAGAGGAGAAGTCAGATGGGTAGATAGTCAGCGGACCAGATTCACTCTTAAGTTTTTAGTCCAGGCCTTTGCTGCAAATCACCAGCATTGCCCAGAACTTCTAAAAAGCACCTCTCCATGGGGTAGAAAGTCAGCATCTGGGCTGTTGGGCTTAGGAGACTTACAAATACCTGACTTTGAAGGTTACGAATGATAAATGGCACAGTAAGCCCTGTGTTTTATTGTGGGCCTCTTCCTGGAGCCAGGGACTAAAATCAACAGGAAAAGGCATCCTATTTATCGCGTGAATGAAACTCTACTTTTGCTTTATAACCCCCAGCTACCTGAGCTCTAGAATATGTTCATATCTCAAATTGTGAACATCTCTCCCTGCCCCCGATCTTCTTTTTAATAGATAGACAGACTTTAACTTAATGTGTTTAATGAATGCTTATGATTCAGATTTAAAAGATTGTAAGTGAAGGTTTTAACATGTTTGTATTAAACTCAAGATTTCATTTTAAGCCTGGTTATGTTTTTTCAGAGACAGAATGATTTTTTAAAAAACCCACATCCAATCTGTTAATTTTTCAAAAAAACATTTTTTAACTATCAGAACAGATACACAGGCTCCATTCACCCATAACAAAACGTAGCTTTAGATTGAGTAGCGAGTGTGGCTTGTTGGGGAGAAACAGGCTGCAGCCCCCGTTTTGGAGGCAACAGGAGTTCAAGGCAACCTGCTTATCCTGCGCTCACCAGGAAAGGAGCAGAGCGGCAGCCATTGGCCAGGGGGCAGCAGCACACGGCTTGCTCCCAGTAAACCAGGGCAAGCCAAAAGCTCTGGCTCATGGCGTGTGAACACAACTGTGGACAGGCGTCCCTGCAGGTAGGTAGGTGGGATGGTGTGGTGGTTTCGACCAGAGGGTGCCATTTGCAGTCACTGAAAACACCTTGGGCCATCCCTGGAAACAGGGCAGAATCTCTTATTCCAGAGGTACTTTTCGCCCCTTTGTCCCACACCTCCAATAATACACAAATTTCTTCTTATCATTTCTCCAGTTTAATATCTTGGTACATATATAACTCTCTTTCTCTGCATAATATATATATATATATATATATTTATATATATCTTTCTATTGGTTTCTTTCCAGCCACAAAATGTGTGCATTTTTTCAGCAGGTTTGAGGGTGTTTTTTTTATATATTTATATAATATATTTACTTTTGTCTTTTACACCACTGATCCATTGAAACTTTGATCCACACAGAGACAGAATCACAGCAATAGGAAAGGCCTCTATCCCCATGGAAAGAGTGTGGGAAAGGGGATGCACTTTCCAGACAAGAATAAATAACAAAGAGATAACAAGTTAGCACTTTAAATTGCCCTCCCCAGATTCCTTGAGTGGGGAAGAAGGAGCATCTGCCTGGGGAGAAGAGGTTGAGGGAGAGAAAAGGGGTGCATTACGCAGGGGCTGCCTGGACACCCCTTTAGTCTTCTCCCTCCCCAACCCTGGCAATAGGTTGCAAACACAGCTCAAAGCGTCATGTCACAACACGTCTACGACACGCGACTTTGCAGCTACCAGACCATCACGCGTTGAGTGGCATTCCCTCTCCCCGCCCCAGTGTTTTGTTGTGTTTTTTTCAAAGGGGGGCAGGGGGCAGGAAACACAACTTTAGAGGAAAAGGGAATCACAAAAATATAGTGGGGAGTTTCTCTCTTGAGTTTATGTACAAATAGGGAGTGGGAGGAATCAAGCTCTGGGTTTTGAACATTGAATAAAAAACGCCCCCTCATGTCCAATGGGTGCTTGTCTTTCAGCCACTGACCCAAGATGGCGAAAGCATCCCTTGGCTACAGCGGCAGTAGTATGGCTGTTCTCTGAGAAGGTCGGATCCATGAGTGGGGATGAGGGACTACGGCCAGGCGGGGAGTGGGGTTAACAAATCTGGGTTCGAGTTAGAAGTGAGGAGAAACCTACTAAACATCTGGACTCCCATGGGAAGTGGCGGCGCTCCTTCCTTGTCAGGGACGATCTAGCTGAGACTCCTGCATTGCAGGGACTTGGACTAGAGGACCCTTGGCGCCTGCCCAGCTCTACCGTGCTGTGATTTGACGCTCTCTCCCCATCGGTGGCCGGCTGGCCCTCCGACCCACAGGGGCAGCGGATCAGAGCATCGGCCAGCATCCAGCTCCGACCAGAAGGGAGAGCACGGCTGGTCCTGCCCACTGCCTGGAAGCTCCCTGGCAACAAGTGGACCTCAAACCACAACAGTCATGGGAACACTGCAATTAGGGGTAGAGGGGGGTAGGTAGGTAAACCGGGTTTAAGGCTTGCCAAGTATACTGTTCCCAAGGGAAGGAAGGTGGGGGGAGGCTGCCAATCGCTAAGGGGTCTGTGTGAAAAGGGGGGGGACCTGTAGCCGATGTGGTGGTGGTTGGGGAAGCAACCAAGAGGGACACTGGGTGGGTTGGAGGGGAGCGCATTGGCGCTAGATTGGCTTATTCACAAACAGCAACACAAACACCTTTGTGGCCACAAACACAGACATGGCCCAGGAGGGGTCCCCTCCCTCGTGCTATGTACAGAGATCCCCGGAGACCCCTCTCCTCTCCCATGGACCCCGCTCTGGGGGCGCCCCCGCCCCCCACCAGCATCGGGGCCAGGAGAAGAGAGCCGGGCAGAGTTTGCATATTCATGTTAGAAGAGACGTGGACTTGAGAAATCTCCAGCCTTGGCTTCAAGGAGGACTCCAGGGAATGCAGGCAGGGCGATGCGCACTGCCAGGGTGTGTGCTGGGCAGCATCGCCTGTGGGGGGGGGGGGGCTCCTCTTCATGGGGAGGAGGCAGCAGAGCAGACAGAGAATTGGTTTGATGAAACAGGGAGCTGGGACAAATTGATTTAGGGTGGGGTGGGAAAATATTTCAGAATCCAGCTTTGCAGACGATAGACTTGTATAGAATTATTTTCAACAATGACTCCACAGTCAGAAGCATCACTGGACACACAAAGCCCTGCCATTCATTTGGCCCCGATCCATTCTGGCAGGTATGGTGACCTTTCAGGCTGGCTTTCCAGCCAGAGACGTACCCAGGGGTCTGCCAGTTTGGCTCCTGCCATGGGCGCTGCTTCGGAGCGGCCAGGAGCTCCCCCCTCACCTGCGCCAGGGAGCCAGGCGCCCCTCTCTTGCCAAGGCCCCCCCCCGCTCCTCCCTGGCCCAAGACGGACAAATGGCAGGGGCTTGTGCGTCCCTTGCGGCTCCTGCGGGGGGTGGGGTGGGGGGGCTGCAGGAGCGAGGAAGGGGAGAGGGGGGCAGGGGGCGCGGGGGTCCGGGGTCCCAGCGTGGAGGGGGGAGTCTCTCAGTCGGAGAAGAGGCTGGCGAAGCTCTGTCGGAGGCTGCGGATGCTCTCGGCTCGCACTTCGTCCTGACTAAGGCTCCCCCGCGGCACCGGCGCCTCTGCAAGGGGGAAGGTATTGGTCAGAGACTGGGACTTGCTACGGGGCAGCGGGGGAGGGGTGGGGGGCAGGAAAGAGGGGAGGGGGAAAGGGGGAGGAGAGGCGGAGAGATGAGAAACACACTATTAATATCAGGCCAGGCAAGAGAAACTTGCGTCTTCAAGAAATGCAGGGGGGGGTGAGGGGCAGGGAGAGAGACGGGGGGGGGGTTGCGTTTGGGAAGCATCCCCCTCCTCCCTGGGAGAGTGAAGGAAACAAGCACCGCGCGCTGAAGGAGGCACGTGGGGGGGGGAATGCAGTTCTCTGCGCCCCCCGCCCCTCCCGCCCCCCTCGAAACTACAAGGGCCAAGGACGGCATGTCCAGCAGGGGGAAGCAGAGAGCAGGGAATGGCCTCGGGCTCCGCGAAACGGAGCAGTCCTTCGAGGGAGGTGAATTCTCAGGCGCATCCCTCTAATTCGGATGCAAGGCTTCTCCAGGTCAAGGTGTGTGTGTTTTTTGCAGCTTTTCCAATTTCAAGTAGAACCCGTTGCCTTCAGAAACGTGAGAGGAAGCCCCAGGCCTGCTGGCTTTGTTAAGGGATGCACTAGATGTGCATGGAAACATTTTTGGCAGGAAGTCAGGCTGGAGGGGGTGGAGAGGTGGGGTGTCCCCTGAAACCCCAAGTGCTCAGCTCTCTGGGTTTGTCTGCTGCCCTGGTCCCAGCAGCCTCTTCCCCCTCTTTTATCTTTTGTGATCCCTGGGGTCATGTAACAGTCTGATTATGTGATGACACCACGGGCATACCCCCCAGGATTTATTGGGGCAGGGGCAGAACTGAGTTATCTGTGACACAATTGGTCAGTTAAGTATTTTTATTTATTTGCTTGATTTAGGGGGGACAGCTGCCCCCCCAGCTAGGCCCATGGATGGCACCACACAGCCAATCAAATTTAGCTATTGTCATTACAAAGCCAGGGCAGTACTTCCCTCACTCTGAACAGGCAAACACTTTCACCTTATTTCCGGTGGAGGGCTGGAGGCGTCCTTTTCACACGCAGCTCAAGTGTTCATGAAAAGCACCCACCTACCCTGGTTTTAACTTAACCTAATGCAAACACCACAGCTTAAAACTCCATCAGGCCTGAGCTATGCACTTGGCTTTCTAAAGTTGATTTTCAGAAGCAAAATCTGAAATTCAACATGGACAATGTTAATTCTGAAATGTCACATTTTGAACAAATCATTATTTGAAAGCAGTGTTGCTCTTTAGCAGGGTGATTACATGAACAGGGGAACCTAGTAACTCAGTTCTGTTTCAGGGGTGTGGTGGCTTTCCATCTGGAGCTTCCTTGCTCTCACTGATAGCAAAGGAAAGCTTGGAGAAATGCTGGACCCAGGAGCCCTGGAGGCTTGTGAGAGGGTAGCTGGGAAGGGCTTCCTGTGGGCAAGGGAGCGTTCATTCCCAGCTCCCCCACCCCGCCACTCCATTCTCTCTCATCTTTGTGCAATTCCCTCCCTCCATCCAGGAATTTCAGATTCATTGGTAAGAGGGCAAAAGCAGAAACTATTCTGCAGCTATATGCAAATGCACTTACTTTGCATAGCTCATTCTGCACAGCATTAGGGTGGCATCAAGGTGCACACAGCTCTGTTGAGGCCCCATAGCACCTGAGAAGCTGGCCCCCACTGTCCCCCCCCCCAGCATCCTGCCAAGTCACCACACCCAGCTGCCCCCCAGCTAAGCCGGCAACACAGGCAAGGAGCCATGACTGCTTCCAGCTGCCTTCCCCGCCCTCCCCAAGGAGCCCCGGAGTCCACCGCTTACTTCAGCTGGGGCTGGGGGGGAGGCAGGTCCTGGCTGGGTTTCTGGGCCACTTGTGGTTTGCCTTGGCTTGGTGGAGGGCGGCCGCCTTGTTGCCCGGGGCCCCTGGGGCCCTGCCCCTGAGTGCTAGGCCTTGGCTGCTGGGTTGTGGGAGGTGCTGGGCGCTGCTGCTGTGCTCCTGCCCCCGGAGGGCGCTGCTGAGGTGGGCCCCCCTGGCTGCCCTGCCGTGGATGTTGCCGTGGTTGACCTCCAGCCGCTGGGGGGCGCTGTTGTGGCGGTGGCGGCGGCTGCTGCTGTGGCCCTGGGGGCCCCCCGGAGGCTGCCTTGGGTGGGCCTGCTCCCCCAGGCCGCTGCTGCTGCTGCTGCTGCTGCTGAGGGGACCCTTGTTGCCACGGCTGCTGCCCGCCTCCGCTGGGGCTCGGACCCCTCTGGGGCTGGGGGGACTGTGGTGCGGACGGCGGGCCCTGCTGGCGAGGCTGCTGGGCCCCCGGGCCGGGCTGGCGTTGCCCCGCCGGGCGCTGCTGTGCCTGCGGCGGAGGCTGGTGGGTGGTGGGGCTGGGCAGGCGCTGGCCCATTGGGGGGGCCCCTGGCTGAGGGGAGAGGCCCGAGAGCTGCTGGCCTTGCGGGGGAGGGCGCTGCTGAGAAGGAGGGCGCTGGGAGCCCGGAGGCGGGTGCTGCGGGCCTCCTGGCAGGAGAGAGAAGGAGAGAGAAGAAACCTGTCACAACTGAAATGGGTCCTCAGAAACCCCAACCCAGTGATTATGCACACACAGAAGGCTTCTGGTAGGGAGAGCCCACAACTTCCCAAGTGAAGCAGACTCCCTGGGGGGGGGGTTCTTGCAGGGGGTTGGATGAGACGACCCCCGGGGTCCCTCCAGCTCTACGATTCTAGGATTCTAAGCCTCTCCCCCCAGCTCCAGACTTATGAGCCCTTCTGCACCCTCGTGTGAGCCCCAGTTCCCTGGCCTTCTTGATGTTGTGTCCTTACCCTGTGGCGGGGGTCTCTGCTGGGCTGGAGGGCCTTGTCGCTGCCCAGCTGGAGCTGGCTGAGCCTGAGGACAGAACCAAAGTGAAAGATTAATGGCAGGGAATGGTCAGAACCACACTCCCATCTTCTTCTCTCAGAGGCTGGACATTTCCATACCTTCTGGCCCAGCCGGTGCCATTCTCCATCTGTGTTTCGCCAATCGTCGCCTGCCCAACAGAGGCAGGGCTGGAGGAGCCTGATGGCCTCCCAACATTGTGAAGATGACAGCTCCCACCACTGCCACTGTGGTCTTAGTCTTGTTCCTGGCTGTGAATCCTTCCCTAGCATGCCCATGGGGCTGCTCACGCCCAGCACCGTCTGGGGATGCCCACCTGACCAAGCACACCAAGAGAAGAGACATGGGCAGGTGGGTCCCATGGGACTTCTGCTCCATTGGATCTCCTGGGTAGGCCCCCATCAGCAAGTGGAGCAGAACACAGAACATCCCATAATCAGGGAAAGAGCCAAGGGAGACACCTTTCCCCTCTCTCTTGTTTTTGTAAAATATGAAGAAGCTGCTCTTCTACGGAGTCAGAACAGCCTCTCCCCAGAATGGTGCCACAGCACTGCCCTTTGCCTGCCCAACGTTGTTGGGACTACACCTCCCAGTGCCCTTGAACCCTGGCCACGCTGGCTGATGCTGGGCAACATCTGGAGAGCACCAAGTTGGGAAAGACTGAGGTGGAGCAACCATCTACTTGTTGGTCACAAAGTGTGGAGGAGAGTCAGAGAGGAAGATGTGGTTTTCTCCACTTCTCCTAATAGCAGAACTTAAGGCACTCCACTGAGCCTGAGGGGCCACATGGCTCAGCCAGGGAAGGATTTACAGCAGGAATGGAGGAACCAGGTGCTCTCCAGTTGTGAAGACCACAATTGCCTCCTCCCCAACCATTGGGCATGAAGACAGGGGCCGAGAAGAGCTAGAGTTCATCAGCATCTGGTGCTCTCCACGCCAGTGCCCCCATCCTGCAGCCAAGCAGTGCTTCTCAGCTACTTGAGTCCCCCTCACTCAATAGGGTGACAAAGGTTGTGTACACACCTAACCTTTGAAAAGCACAGGACTTTTGTTTCTTCACATGGCACTTTTGAACACAGCAGTTTGCAGTTGTGCACTCCTGTGTGCGATAACGTTATCTAAAGCAACAGTGACTTCCATGTTGTCTGCACACAAAGGTGGGCATATTTCCAACTAGTGTGCAACAGTGCGCTCTATTCCCCTCCTCTTGTTTAGTGTTTCCACACACCTTGTTTTTTAAAACAAAAACAAACAAACAAACTCCCAGTCTTTTGAAAGTGTTGCTTTCCTGATGCACCGAGGATATTTTTCAGTATACAGAGGCAGATAAGTTTACCACTTCCTGCTTTGCCTATTTCATTCATAGACAAGTTAAACATGGTGCGGGGAGCTGCGCAGCCCTCCAGCATCAGTAGTTCTGTCCCACCTGGAGGCACCCTGAGAAAGCGCTCTCTCTGGGTGGGCTTACATAGGCAGGAAGCGCTTGAATTGAAAAAGGTATCTAAATATACCTTCTTGAAGAAACCAGAGGCCTTTCTCTTGGGCATGGTCGGCCAATTGGTGTTAAAGAAGGACAGAACGTTTTTTATGTATGCCACAACAGCAGCAAGAATACTCATTGCAAAGTATTGGAAGACGCAAGATTTACCCACTCTGAAAGAATGGCAGATGAAGTTGATTGACTGTATGGGATTGGCAGAAATGACTGGCAGAATCCGTGACCAGGGAGAAGAGTCGGCAGAAGAAGATTGGAAAAAATTTAAGGACTATTTACAGAAATATTGTAAAATTAAGGAATGTTGAATGATGTTGGATTGAAATTAAGTGGTTTCTAGCTGTAATGGTATAATAATGGTATATAAAGGAATATGAAAAAATGGTTTTTTATAAGTAAAAATTTAAGGTTATAGTAATCTAAGATGTTGGATAGAAAATAAGGTGTTTTTATAAGCTGTAATGCTTTGAGATAAGGATTTGCTGAACAAATAATTTGAATTGGACTACAAGAAGGGGAGGTATGAGGAGGTCAGGGAAATATGTCATTGAAAATCAAGTATTGTGAACTATATGCATTTTTAAATTTTTTTTGTTTTTTGTTTGTATAAAAATTGAAAATTTTAATAAATATCTTTTTTTTTTAAAAAAAGGAAGCGCTTGAGTAGTGCATTCTTGGCGCAAAGCAAAATAGCGGGGAAATGGGGTGACGAAGGGATGATGTGTACAGCACCCCCAAAAGGCACCTGCATTGATTGCCAAATGCATGTGCTCATGCTGTGTGTGTGCAGACACCCAATGACTAGCTGAGAGGACTTGAAGAGGCAAACAGGTTTGCCAGTAGCAAGGAGCCACTGTGCATTGACAGAACCTCTGGAGGTAGCTATGATCTCTGGATACCAGGTGCTGGGGATGCTGCTTCTGACTCCACTTGTAAGCTTCCCCGAGGCATCTGGCTGTCCAAGGCTGGAATCAGGACACTGGGCCAGGTGGACTCTTGGTCAGATCCAGCAGGACAGTTTGTGACTGTGAATGTCAGCTCTGACTGGCAACGCGTCTCTGGGGTCTCCATATCCTGAGCGCCACGTCACCTTGACCCAGCAACCTTTTGACTTGGGAAGATGTCGGGGCCTTGCAAGCAGTGGCACATGCACTGGGCTGTTCCACGGAGCTACAGCACAGAGACCCCAGGCCAGAGCCCCAAGGTAACCACAGCCATGAGTGAACACACAGTTCCGCACAGTCCCCTGCTCTGCCATCTCTCTGCCTATGGTCCCTTCTCCTTTGCTTTTGAGGAAGTGATGAATAATCATTCCATATACGGACACACACAGTTGTGGTGATGAGGTGAAAGCTGCAATCCTATCCCCACTTCACCTAAAAGCAACTCTGCAGAAGTTCATGAAAGTTACTTCTGGTAAGAGATGCCTGGGGATTGTGCAGTGAAAGCCTCATCTCGGGGAGCGTAAAGGGGAAGAGAAAGGAGGTGCAATACCTGGGCATGTTGTCCTGAGGCCGAGCGCACAGGCGAGGGCACAGGTGTGCGAGGGATGGCCTGTGCCATGCGTGTCAGCACCAGCTCCACTATCAGGTGCTTGTCTTCATCCTGGTGGTCTCCAATTAACGGCATGGAGGATCCCACAACCTGAGATAAGAAGGAGAAAGAGCAGGTGGTGATCTCCTTTCCCAAATCAGGCTGAGTGGGGAAGCAGGAGGGTCTTTTGCAAAAGGTCTGGGGTGGGGAACCTCATCCCTCCAGGCATTGCTGGACTACAACTTCCATCATTCCTCACCATGGGCCATGTTGGGTTGGAGCTGATGGGATCTGGAGTCCAATAGTACAGGCTCCCCATCCCTGTTTTAAATGAGTTATGTAAGATACACCCAGCACACAGACAATGGGGTTTCCCAAGGCTCAAAGCCAAACATGTAGATGGAGACAATCAGGAAATAAGAAATCAAGGGATGTCAAATACAGCCAGGCTTAGCATGGCACAGTAGCAAAGAGGCTGTGCTGAAAACAAAAGGTTCCCAGTTCAAATCACGCGTCTGAAGGGGCCTTGCCACACACACACTATCCCTCCCTCCAAGTCTGGAGATCGTGATGATAAGCCACATTACAGGATATTTGAGGAAAGGATTACTGAGAAAATATGTATAAAAGCGCTAAGCAGTAGTATTAACAGAACCGCATGAGGCCACGGGTGGTGACTCAAAAATGCAGCCTGATCCAGGAAGCCAAGAAGTCGCTGGCTGGGATCCACCGTGGCCCCGCTGACTTTTAGCACTTTGTCGCCTTTAGAGGGCGCAAGTGCGCCCCCCCCCCCCGGACCTGAAGGCACATGGGAAAGGCAGTGTGGGGCAGAGTGAGGGACACACCACCTCTTGTCATTCTCAAGGATGGATGCGGCTGCAATGGCATCCAATGGACTGGCCAGCTGAACGGGTTTTCTCAATGTGCAGCAGAGCTCTCCAAAGCAGGACAGCACATTAAGCACAGGTTTAACCACATGGGGTAAAAAACAAGACCTGCTACCTTCAATAGATTTAATCAGCAGATTAAACAGCTCAAGCTTTCATATGTGTGGTCCCATTTTATTCAATGAATGCATTTTTAACATAAAACAATTTTTTGGGGGGCAGGCAGCAAATTAAGGACATCTTAGTCTATGGGGAGCTATTTTGGTTCTTGTGTGTTTATGCAATAGCAAATGAAGAACAAAAAAGGTCTTTCATTCTAAGAATGAATGGTAGTTTCAAACTGTGAGTAGGTAATATCTCCAAAACATGCATTTTAGGGGTTGCAGTTTTATCCCCGGCAACATCTGAGGAGCTCAGGCCAGGCTGCGTGGAGCCAGCCTCCTTTAACTCACAAGAACCTGATGAGGCCTGGTAAAGGCAGGAATAGGCCAGAGGCCGCAGCCCAGCTTCGCAGCTGAGCAGGGATTTGGAGCAGGGCCTTTCAGCCGGCAGAGCACGAGGCTCTTCATCTCAGGGTCATGGGTTTGAGCCCCATGTTGGCCAAACAAATCCGGCATTGCAGGGGGTTGGACTAGATGACCCTCATGGTCCCTCCCAACTCTCTGCAATTCTACGATTCTATGGTCTGTGGCAGCCTATCCACAATGCCAGCCTGGATCTCTGGTAAGGCCTACACACTAAAGGTCTGAAGTTCATTTGCGTTGGTTACAAATAACAGACAAAAGGTAGATTGCTCACTCAAAAGTCTTCAATTAATCAACAGGCTTCCTTTAAAAAGCAATTTGCAAGCTGATTCATATTTAGGGCAAGTGGGGGCGAGAACCATGCACAGGCAGGTGCAGGTGCCCAGGTGCCCAGCGCCTCACCTCAATGATATGGTCCCGTCCATCCTTCCCATGCAGAGCCTCCACAGCACAGATGTCCAAACCACCAAAGATTTCTGAGCAAGTGTCCACCCATAGCTTGTACCTGTTGGTGAATCCGGGGGTCAGGGGAGGGGAAGAGAGCAGCGGTGACTCTGAGCCCGTGAGGGGGAGCAAGTGAGAGCCTCTGTCTCATTACCTTTAGCTCTGGCAATTTTTAGACAGGAAGCCCTCCTCTTTGCCAGACCCTGGATGTAATCCACTCCCCTTCAGTTCCCAGTCATTTTCGTTTTTAATATAATTTTATTTATGATTTTCAATTTGCAAAGAACAAATAAAGACAAAAATACAAATTATTATATATACCATGTTTTGACTTCCCTCCCCCTCTTTCTGTGGTTCCCTATGGTTATAATACTTATGCTGCATTTCCAAACTGAACCAAATTCTTCTTTATCCCATATACAGTGGTACCTCGGGTTACATACGCTTCAGGTTACAGACTCCGCTAACCCAGAAATATTACCTCGGGTTAAGTACTTTGCTTCAGGATGAGAACAGAAATCGTGCTCTGGCGGCGTGGCGGCAGCAGGAGGCCCCATTAGCTAAAGTGCTGCTTCAGGTTAAGAATAGACCTCCAGAATGAATTAAGTTCTTAACCCGAGGTACCACTGTAATCAATATGTATTTTATACCACTGCACGTTTTTACATCAATCCTGCTCATGATTTAATCTGTTTACAATAATTTTGCAAATATTCAATAAATGATTTCCACTCTGTATTAAAAAGTTTACTGTCTTGGTTTCTCATTCTTCCAGTAAGTTTCCATCTTTGGGCAAAAATTGTTCCCGGTCATTTCCACCCAAATCAGAGCCCCATCTCTGATGCTTTGCCACTTACCTGTCCGACATGGCTATTTGCTCCAGCATGGCAGAGCCTGTGTTGGTTTTCCAGTTTCCCGAGACGGAGGTTCTCCTGCCATGGGAGAGAAGGCACTGTTAGTGTCAGGAAGGTTGCAGAGAAAGACTTGATAGTAGCAGGGAGGCAAAGGGACAAGGCAATGACTGTAGGGAGAAATGGTTTTGTTTCTCCACCCACAGGAATACGGAAGAATGCCCAGCAGCACCTCCACTGACTCGTGACATGCCACAGAGGGATCACTGTGGGCACCTGTCTGTCCTGGGGTTGATGGAGTGCACCACACCCTCTCTATACTCCGGCACTGAGAAGGCAAGCGGGGGGGGGGGGGAATCACAGGGCAGCATCTCAAAGGGTGCAGAGAAAGGCAAGCAGGAGCAGGCCCAGCCCCAAGCTCACATGTAGGCCTTGTAGTTGTTGCCAATCTTCTGGATGCGGACGTCATATTTGGCATCAATAAAGGGCTCTGAAGTGGCGTAGGTTTTGGTGAGGGCCACCACACTGGCAATGTCTTGGAAGTCATACTGGTTCTCCACCTTGACCTGTAAGCAAACGCACAGAAGTGTCCCCTTGCCTCATTGCGCCCCACGCAAGCAAAGCCCACTCCCCAAACAGTGAGCGACTCCTGGGGTTCTGCCCCTTTAAAAACCTGTCCTCGACTTGCACACACACAACAGCCACTTGCGGTCACTTTTCCACAAGCTTCGTTCATCCAAATAATTAGAGGAAATCAAAAGGTGGGCGTGGCCCATTCCCCCAAGCGCCAGAAGCAAATTTTGTTTTATTATTTTAGGTTGGAGGTGGTTTGAAAGAGGGATCACTAGGCCTGATGTGTCTTCATGCTCATCCCACTTTTGCCCTCAGGCCTACAGGATTTCACAGAATGGTAGAGTTGGAAGGGACCCGAGGGTCATCTCGTCCAACCCCTGCAAGGCAGCAATATTTTTAAAAACTGCTTGACCAGAAGTGGCCATGGACAAAAGAGTGGCAATGGGTGTGCAGATGGACCCCATGCGAAGCAAAGCCTGTCTCAAACGAGATCCAACTCTTTTCTAGACTGTTCATCCAGGCACTTCCAGGCTGTTGCTATTTCCAAGTGGGATTCAACTGCATTCCAGCAAATTTGGGTTACAGAAATGTAGCTGACTGAGTGCAACAAACTTGCTTCCCCAAAAGATCAGACTTTTTGCAATAAGGCAAGTGGCTGAGAAACACACTGGAAAGTGTAGCAAAACAAATCAGAATGAAGGAAAACCTCCCTGCAAACAAATGCTGATTAAAAGATCAAGCACACATGCCCAGTGCATACAAGTGTTACAGTGCAACTGCAAATGGCTCATCAAATTGGTTAAGGTTCCTTTGGTCGCTCCCACCATTCCTTGGATCGTACTAGTAATTCTAGAGCAAATACATGTTGTCCAATCTCCCTGCAAGCAAATCAGGACGAAGAAGCAGGTCATCTAGGAGCAACCTCTGCTTCCAGCCTTTAAAAAGCAGAGTTCCCTGTGAGTTGCAGGGCAATGATGTGGACAGAGAAAGCAACTACAAAATGTTGCTAAGAGGACAGACTCACACTGGGAGGGGTTCAGGGAAAGAGAGTGGATTCCTGCTCAGCTGCCCTCCCTTCTCCTACTGATCTGGGAAAGAGAGCCCTTGGGGACCCCAGAGGCAAACTAGGGAATTATACGAGGTGCCACAGTTTCAGGGGTGTCTGCTTCGGCCATGCAATGCTTTGGAGAGAAAGCACTTTTGGAAGGAAGTGCAAAGGAGGAGCTGAACAGCTCTCTTGTCTGGGTGATGGTGGCCTTTGCATTCCAAGCAAGGCTGGCCCAGTCTAGTCGGCAGTACAAAGAGCTGCCTGGAGCATCAAAATTCAAGAGGTAAGCAAGAGGGGAGAGAAGCTACTTCACCAAGGTGGCCCACCAGACAGGAGCTCAGCTTGAGGTATATTCTCTAACATGTTCTTGACACAGTAATAGCGCATTTGTGGTGGATTTTTTTCATGCGTTCTGAAATGCTTCCACAACACTAACACATTATTGCTGTGTGCTGAATGAAAGCGGGACAAAAATAAACCAGAACATTTGTGGTATAAAAAGTTCTGTACTTTCAGCAGGAAGTTACAGGTTGGGCACGGATTGGAAATGATGCTGAGTGACTGCACCCTAAACTTAGGCAGGCACAACCTGAAAGTGGATTCACATGTGACTGTCCTGATAGCATCCGAAGTGCAAGTCACCCTAAGTGTGCAAAACACATAATGCCTGGGAAAACGGAAGAAAACACAACTCTCCTTCCAGAATGGGGCAGCTGATAAATCAGCCCACTTGAGGCGTCCCACCAAAGGGCACTGAGCTGGGCTGCATTCTCGCGCCTCTTGGGAGAGAAGTTATACCACTCACCTTGCCCATTCCGGAATGAGCATGTCCCATCTTCACCACCACTGGGTACTTGGACGTTGTGAGCTGGAAAGAGAAGTCAGAAAAGGGGTGGTGATCAGCACATTTAGCCACAGGCCAGCAGTTTGCCGGGGTGAGCACTGCTCAATGATAAATGTGAATTCACAGGCTGACACGAAACAAGGGACTGCAAACGTTACAGAGAAGGTGGTGAAAAAGTCATTCAAAGATTACAACAAAATGCAGTTTAGTAAGGATGCCTCACAAAAAACAGCAGAACCAAATGCACCAATGTAAGGTCCAGTATATGCATCAGTACATGTTGTTTGATTTCTGAACATTGGCACCTGGCAAGCTGACAGCGCAATCTGTTCAGAAGTTCAGTCCCACTGAGTTCAGTAGGTCTTACTCCCAGGTAGGTGGGTATAGGATTTGGAGCCTGAATGTTGAGCTAATTCCACTGGAAAATACAGAGTCAGGTGATACAAAACTTCTCCCAGGTTGGATTTTTTTACCCATATGAGTTATCACTTGATGTGGTGGTTGTCTAGTGATGAACACACATGCAAAAATCAGCTCCAAGTTAGGGACAAAAACTTTAGGTAACAGTCTGCCCAAGGAAGATTTACAGCAGATGAGAGGAACCTTTGGGCCTCCAAAGGTTGCTGAACTACAGCTCCCATAATTCCTGCTTGCTGGGCTGATGGGAGTTGCAGTTCAGCAATATCCAGAGGTTCCCCACACCAGATTTACAGCCTCTGTCTGTCTGTCTGTCTGTCTAGGAAGCCACTTTTGTTATTGCTGGCATCTGTCTGCCTCAAGAGACAGTGGAAGAGTGCACCATTGCAGGAAAAGTCAAGCCATTCTCCAATGGGAGACCGATACAGAAGAGACATGTTTTATTGCAGCTGGTGCAGATCTTGGTGGCTTTTGTTCCTGGCAATTGTAAGGATGCAAAGTATGGAATGGCAGTCCAGCAAAGAGAAATCTTGATGCCATGCTTCAGAAGTGGCTGCCTAAAGAGGTCCCAGCCCCACTGCATTGCTGTTTTAGGAACAGCAGGGAACCTGTGGCCCCCAGGTGTTGTGGGACAACAACCCCTATCAGTCCAAGCCAGAATGGCCAGTGGGCAGGGACAATGGGAGCTATAGCCTACCAACTTCTCTGGAGGTCCGTGGGTCCTTCCCCACCCTAGCTTCATGTGCTTGCTTTGGGACACCCCCACCCCCAAAGCTATTCCTGAATATGGTGTGGAGCTGCTTTAATAATCGCAGCACAACTTTAAGGCCTCACTCAGAGCGGTGTGTTCCAGGAACCTTGTGGTTCAGGAAAGATGCTGACAGAGAGGAAAGGAGTCAGTGGAGAGAAAGGCTGGAGATGAGAGTAAGAGCTGATCTCCATTGCAAAAGGAAGGAAGGAGGAAGATGACCAAGTGAAAGATCTTAGAGATCCTAAGGAATGCATACAAGAACGAGGGAGTTATCTGTACTTCTTGACGTCTTTCTTGTACTGGCTCTGGCGTAGGTGTTTACAGCACTCCATGCATTTGAAGTGGGGTGTGTGTGGGAGTCTCCCTATCTTATCAGGCCCTGAATATGCAAGCCTGGCTCCAAAGGGTGCCTAGGTTGGGCAAGACCTGGCCCTGTCTTGTAGCCAAATAAGGGCAGACAGTGTATAAGAACATTGCGATGTAACGTGTCCCATCTTTTGCAAGCGAAGAGGGCCCACTGAGGATGCCTTGCCTAACGTCTCCCAAAATTTAGGAGGTAGCATTGCAAAGATCCATGGAGACTGAGATCTCACCACCAGATACTCATCCTTTGCTCCAAAAGAGGGTGGATTATTTTGCTTTGTGTGCTTCTGTATTAATTATGGGAGAAGGACTTTTCTCTTGCCAAGCACAGAGACAATCTTCTCTCTGTATAGTTTCTGCATAGCCTGATAACGGAAGGTGTTTTAGGGGCTGGTAGCTACTCCACCTGCCTGAGGGCCCCTCCAGATGGGTCCTTCATTGCGAGTGTCTTCTGCACCATCCCCTTGAAACAGTCATAGTGCATGAGTGGTGGATTCATTCCACTTTAGTGAGGGTTCTGCAATGCTCCCCCAAGGCTACCATATTATTGCTGTCCAGAGGAGATGTGGTGCAACAAATGTCTGTGGGGGAATAAACCAGAACATTTGTGGTATAAAAAGATATGGCAATTTCTTGAGAAGTTATGGGATATACACTGGTTTGGTGTCAGGCGGCTGCCAGCAACTCCCATGGCCCAGGAACGTACAAAGACGAGGAATGTTCTCACCGTCCGCTTTTTATTCAGTATTTACAGAGAGAGGCTTTAGAACGCAGCCTCTTGGATAGTGGCGTTGTCCCAAGTGACTCTCCACTTCCTCATTCGTCATCCTCATCACCTCCTCTACGGGTGTCACTAAGTGCCCTCTGTCTTTGAGCTCTTCGGGGGGGGGGGCTGGAATGCTTTCTAAAGACACGGAGTCCATCAGCTGTCAGCCCCCTGGTGCTTCCTCCTCCTCCTCCTCCTCCTCTGCCATTATTTCCCAGCTTTTCCCCTCATCTGCCTCTCTCTCAACCCCCTGTTGCAATTCTGAACTGTCTTCCTCTTCTCTGGAAGGGTCAGGCTGGGGAGGTGGTCTTCACCTTTCCTCCTCTGCCCACTCCCTGACATTTGGACTGAAGCTATGTGACCTCCCCAATACATTTGCAGACACAAACAGCATTGGAAATGGCATGGAAACATACGATGGCATGTGACTGCCCCAAAAGCATCATGAGCACAAATCATCACAAAGGATGTCTGGAGGGGCCCCAAGCAGAGGCAGAAGGGGTTCAGCTGCGACAGAGAGAGAAAATTGGAGGTTTGCAGGTGGCTGAAAAAAGGAAGCTGTTGCTTTTGAGGAACTGATAATTTGGCTGTTACAATGGGCTGTCTGGATGCCTGCTTGCTTCTTGGCACCCTCCCCACTCAAACACAGATGCACATAAAGAAAAATTGCACATTTGTAAATAAATAGATATTATGAAAATGCCACAAGTCTTCCGTGCAGGAAACGGACGCTGAAAAAGGCTGTGCCGTAAAACCTCTCACCATTTGAGGAAGTGGGAAGTGCCAGGCAACCGTGTCATCCTTTCTTTGTACAAATTCAGCCCCATCACTCATCATGAGTAATACTAATAATGAAAAAACTCTGAAGTTTTCTTTTTTTTAAGGCAGTGCAACCATACTTCACAATCATCACATTGACACTCAAAGCATTTTAAAGCAAGAGGAAGCTCTAGGAGGGTGACGAAAACCAAATGACACTGTGCTTCCTAGGACAACCCCCCAGTGCAGGCTGACAACAGCTTGTGCATAAAAAGCAGGTTGTAAGAATCTGGAGGGCACAAAACAGGAAGGAGCTGGCCTGTGATTCAGGAGGGTCTGACGTAATGCTTAGATGCCAAACTCTGTAGTTAAGGACAAAGAGGGGCAATGTGTTGGTTGCCCAACAGACCTTTGTGTCTAAGCCCCCAGCAGACCCCTTTATTTTTCTTCTGCACCTCTCTTAAGGACCCTCCAGACTGGGGTGGGTTTGGGGGCAGGCAGGCAGTGCCTTCTGCAACCTGGCGCTGGTGCAACAATAGTGGACTAGCAGTGGATTTACACTGGACTGTCCGCACATCCTTCTGCTTTATCAATTGTTCTGTGATGCTTCCCAAACATGATTGCTTTACTGCTCTCTGGAGGGGCGCTACTAGTGCTATAGCGCGCACGCACACACAAAATAAAGCAGAACATTGCAGAATAAAAAGTTACAGGATTCCACAGGAAATTATGGAACATGCACTGGCTTGGAAGTATTATCTCTGCCCTGCAAGCACAAACAGTACTGAAAGTGGGATCCTGTATCCTCCCCCCTGAACTCCACCAAGAGCACAAATAATCACAAATGCATATTAAAAAGTACTCTTGGTCTCCTCTCTAGGGAATTGCAAAGATGGCAGCATCACATCTCCTCTGTCTATTCTCTTGGAGTGCCACGGGGGGTGGGGGGGAAAGTGAGGTGCCCAGGTTAGTGTGAATAGGATTGGAGCCTTATCCATGGTGTGGAGGGAAGTTTCCCCAAAGCTTCACCCATCGGGAGTGAAAAAAATGAAATTACAGGACATAAAGAGAAAAGTTCTACACTTTCATGCTACATTTTGCAGGCAAGAGTGCCCCAACTTTGCCTGTCTATGTGTACAAGGATTATCAGAACAACTCTTTAAGGCAGATCAGGGACACGGGTGGCGTTATGGTCTAAACAACTGAGCTTTCTCGGTGGTTTGAATCTCTGAAAAGGGGTGAGCTCCTGTTACTCTGTCCCAGTTCCTGCCAACCTAGCAGTGCAAGTAGATAAATAGGTACCACTGCGGCGGGAAGGTAAATGATGTTTCCGTGCACTTTGGCTTCTGTCACTGTGACCCGTTGTGCCAGAAGCGGTTTAATCATGCTGGCCACATGACCTTGAAAGCTGTCTCTGGACAAACACTGGCTCCCTTGGCCTGAAAGTGAGATGAGCGCTGCATCCCATAGTTGCCTTTGACTGGACTTAACCATCCAGGGGTCCTTTACCTTTACCTAAGGTAGATCAGTATTAACAGCCCTGCCCATACTGAAGCTTTGGGGAGGGGAGAATGAGAGGCCCAGTTGCTTGAGGCCTTCTAAGAAGTTCATGGCTTAGGTGATCTTCAGACCTGCTCTGCAGCACAGCCTCTTATTCCCAACTCTCCATCAGCACCCTAGGACAGTATCAAATTTATAGGTAACAAGGCCTCTGAATTTTATTAATTCTGACTTCAGGAATACCCTGGCCTAAAGGCTGCACTGTCACCAAATTTTGAAGCAGAAGGGTCATCAGCATGAAACCCGTTTGCACATTTCCATGACTTACATTTTTATTTTTTATTTTTACTGCAATACATGCAGCAGAAAGGCGGGATCAGCTGCAACTTTCTACGGTCTGTTTAAAATAAATACTGGAATGGGGGGAAAGGTGAGATCCTATCAGATGGAGCTCTCTTGTATCTGGATTTTGTCTCACGTGCAGCCCCAGAACAAGCCCTGCTGAAATAGAAGGCCTGAGTGACGCGCCAGCAGGCCGGCCAGTGGGGGGGGGGCTGTGTGACCTGCCAGTGGCCCTTCAGTAGGGTTGGGTGAATCTATCCATTTCAGTTTTCCCCACCTTCTTATCTTTCCAGGCTGCAGTTCAGCTCCCCACACTTCCACACCAGTGTAATATATATTACAGTGCTTTCTTCTGGGGGTACTCAAGGGCACTGTAACAACTTCATGGTCAGAACCGGTGCTTCTCTCTCTCTCTCTCTCTCTCTCTCTCTGTGATGTTCTCATAAAAATTCATCAGCATCTTAATGCGAATTTCCCTTAATGTATATATTTATATATATATTGAATTCTGCCCAATACACAATTTTTTGCGAGGGAATTTTCCTAATATTATATGCATTTACACAAACTGTATTGTATTATCATTTCATTTAAAAAATCATTTCATTATATGTGTTTACGGTATATGCAGGTTTTACCCTAATATATGCATCCCTAATACTCAGTAGCAAACCTCAGTTTGTTGAGTAATGTGTGAGAAGTCCCAGGGAGGTGCAGCAAAGCCTGGCTCACAGACAAAGCTTCCCTGCCTAGCTTCCAAATGCATTTCTCATCCTCCATACCTGAAATGGCTGTGCACCTAAAACCCCTTGTGTGAACTACCCCAATGCTCATTTCAACTGAGCAGCTCATCAACATGAGGTAACTTTCATTTGCTGATGGCAAAGCCAGATAACTGACAGTTAAGAGTGAAAGTGAACTATGTCTAACCATTTTAAACTGATTTCAACACTGGTACTGAGCTGACAGGTCAATAAAACATGAAAGTAAAAGATGAGTTGTTGTTCTGAGCCTGCTAGTTAGAGCAAAATCGTAGGTTGTATTCAGTGCAAGTCCTACTCAGCACAGCACCATTGAAATTAATGAGCCTCTAAGTTAGTCATGTCCATTAACTTCAATGCGTCTACTCTGAGGAGGACTAGCAGTGAAAACCACCCAATAGATGGAATTCAGCATTGCACTATGGTGAACATTTCATCTGTGCAAGCGTTTCTGTATGCCAGACGGAAGAGCCCCTCTTTCTTCCTCCCCTGCCCTGTTCTGGGGGTTCTCCCAACCCCCACAAACCAATTTCAGGGGGGGGGGAGAGGGGGGAATCCCCATTGTGCAAGTGGAAGTCCTTGCTCAGAGCTTCCACTGACAGGGGTCATTAGATGAATCCCGCTCAGCTCAGACCTAAAAACATGGCGCTTCTGCAAGCAAGCAATTAAAATGCAGGCATGGCCCCCAATGTGACACCCCCAACTAGGGTGCAGCAGGGTGTGGTAGTGGGGGGTGGGGCTTCAACAAAGCACTTGGTGTCAGTCCTCCATTTGTAAAATGGGGGCATTAATGGCGTCTCTCCCTGAGTGATTAGAGATGTCAGAGATAATCACTGTGACGACCTCTGCATTCCTACCCAAAAATTGGCTTCACAATGTTTATTACGGTAATGAGATTGAGCTGGTGCCACAAGCCAACCTGGAAACACAGGAGAATGGGCCAGCAGAGCCACCTCCACAAAGCCGTTGGGGTTAGGATGGCCTTTAAGATGGAGCAAAGGAATGAGCAAAATAAGCAGGAACTGGCCAAGAAAGAGGTGGTGGCACGGCAGGTGTGGGATGGCAGAGGCTGGGTCATCTACACACCATCACACAGGTATTTGTCAGAGACCAGGCTGACGAGTACTGCTCTGATGAAGAACGGTGGCAGCCTCCCCCTCTTCCTGCTCCTGGCCAGGATCCTCAAGCTGCACAGGAGCAGGAGAGCAGTATTGATTTGGAACAATGGTTTGCTGTGGGACACAGTTCGGAAGACAACAGTTGGGAAGAACTGGGGGGGGGGGGGGGAGAGACAGCTAGAAGAGGAAGAAGAAGTGGATGCTCTCTGGAAAGCATCCAGCCTCTTAGTCCAAGGGTAAGGAGATTAGATAAGGTGGCTGAACAGAAGGCCAGGTGGCAGGGAGATCAAGTTGCAAGGCGTGGAAGTGACGGGAGTAACGGGAACACCGTCATTCCGAAAATGGTTGCTTTGTAATCAGTTCAAGACCTATGATGAGCATGATTCCTGAAACCTGTATCTCCACTATCACATGTCATAAATGGTCTATTTCACCCCCGTAAATGCTGGCTAGATCCTAAGCCTTGGCATTTGGTATGTCACACATGGTGCACAAATCATTGCCTGCCAGAAACAACAAGCGTAGCTCAGATCTAGAACAGAAACAAAATGCTAACAGTGTTTGAAATTTGATGAATTATTCAGATCTTAAAATGGAGGTTTTGGTTTCAAGATTTGGTATCAAAATTCAACAGTCATGTTTCAAAATAAATGGCTCTTGTACAAAATACAGCAGTCAACTATTTGAGGATTTTTACCAAGCCAGAATTAAGATTGCCGGAAGAAATATCAACAACCTCAGATATACAGATGACACAACTTTGATGGCAGAAAGTGAGGAGGAATTAAAGAACATCTTAATGAGGGTGAAAGAGGGGAGCACAAAATATGGTCTTAAGCTCAACATCAAAAAAACGAAGATCATGGCCACTGGTCTCATCACCTCTTGGCAAATAGAAGGGGAAGAAATGGAGGCAGTGAGAGATTTTACTTTCTTGGGCTCCATGATCACTGCAGATGGTGACAGCAGCCACGAAATTAAAAGACGCCTGCTCCTTGGGAGAAAAGCAATGACAAACCTAGACAGCATCTTAAAAAGCAGAGACATCACCTTGCCAACAAAGGTCCGTATAGTTAAAGCTATGGTTTTCCCAGTAGTGATGTATGCAAGTGAGAGCTGGACCATAAAGAAGGCTGATTGCCGAAGAATGGATGCTTTTGAATTCTGGTGCTGGAGGAGACTCTTGAGAGTCCCATGGACTGCAAGAAGATCAAACGCATCCATTCTGAAGGAAATCAGCCCTGAGTGGTCACTGGAAGGACAGATCGTGAAGCTGAGGCTCCAGTACTTTGGCCACCTCATGAGAAGAGAAGACTCCCTGGAAAAGACCCTGATGCTGGGAAAGATGGAGGGCACAAGGAGAAGGGGACGACAGAGGACGAGATGGTTGGACAGTGTTCTCGAAGCTACCAGCATGAGTCTGACCAAACTGCAGGAGGCAGTGCCTGGCGTGCTCTGGTCCAGGGGGTCATGAAGAGTCGGACACGACTAAACGACTAAACAACAACAAACAACAACCAGTTCAAGATAATGTTTTCCTGTTTGGATGCATGAACGAAGGACTGAATAAAGGATGGATGAGGTTTGTACAAAATGCACTGAAAGCAACTGTAGGGGCTCATTCACCCTTCCTCTGGTCCTGCTGCTTCTCCTGGGGAAAACCATTCTTAGCACTCAGTTGGAACAAATGGCAAGTCGGGTTTTCTCCAGATTGACATTTGCTCCCATTTAGCACTAAAGAGTGGGCTTTCCCTGGGGAAGGAGTGGGGCAAGGGGGAACCTGCTCAGACCCTGTGCCTAGAAAACACAGGAAAAGCAGAGTGTGGACGGACCCCATGTCAGCTGTCACATACTGGTAAATACTGACCACCACAGCCTGGCGCTGGTGATAAACCAGATTGCTGATCAATGTCAAATCCTAATATTGAACACAAAATAATAGCTGGGTGCCCACACATTTGGAGCATATTCATCATCCAAATTCACAGAGGGTCACTCTTATGGGCAGGTTTCATGTCCTGTTTGTTCAGAACCCCTTCATTTACTTTCTGTTTCAAAGGTTGTCTTCCTATCAAGCACATCAATTTGTTTCCCCCCTTTTTTTCAGCAAAAGGAAAGTAAGTGAGTCCTATCCTGGGGGTTAAAGTAGGACACATTCCAAGTGGAGATAAGTTGCCAGTTCTTAAAAACGGAAAGGGATTAATCACAGGCTGCTCAGAGAAACAAGGAATTTCCCATCAAGACCAGACATTCTTTTGAGGGCAGCAATTTTGAAACCCACATGCTAACATAAGACTAATGATCCCTGTCATCAGTGGGTCCAGAAAACTGATCCAACAATAGGTAGTTAATTAGCAGTTTTGGAAAGCAATCAAGGTATTTGACAAAGTGCTCAGACTATAAAACAGCTGGACCTATGATGCTCTATGTGGTGGAGTCAGATGTGATCCAGATCAGCTGACAGTGAAGCAACACAGACTGCAATTTGACTGTTCCCTGTTCTGACCACCAGGGGCAGTGACACATTGGTGGTAGTTTTCTTGTTCTTGTTTGGCAACACCCCTGGCTTGAGAGTAAAAGAATGAAAGCCCCCTTGAGCCTCTCTAGCACCTGGCGCCTGAAAGTGTCAGCACCACCTTTAATAGCTAGATAAATGACAATGAAATTGCAGATTTATTTCCAAGAGAACAGTAAAACAAAACAAAAATGCAAGTGTCAAAGGAATCATATGCAACATTAGAGTCACATTGTTGGTGTCAATAGTTCGTGCTATTATGAACTGCCATTCTATTATTATATTCCAGTGGGCATCAGGGCTTATAGCTCCCTACTTCCTGGAAATCTAGGGACTCAGCTGCAATGCAAATGTAAAGCAGTGGGGGGGGGGCTGGACTCCCCTTCTAGTTCTGGATCTCCCTTCTAATTCTGGGGTGCCAGACATTGACTTAAGCATACTAAAATTTAAGCCATGTTAAAAAATAAGATGTCCCAAGGGTGGTTGCTATTCTAAGAACCCACCAGCCCTTTGGACAGAATGAGCATCTCTCTGTGGTTAAAAAGCTAAAGCTAAAGGACCCCTGGATGGTTAAGTCCAGTCAAAAGCGACTGTGGGGTGTGGTGCTCATCTTGCTTTCAGGCCGAGGGAGCTGGTGTTCGTCCACAGACAGCTTTCCAGGTCATGTGGCCAGCAGGACTAAACCGCTTCTGGCTCAACGGGATACCTTGACAGAAACCAGAGCGCACGGAAATGCCATTTACCTTCCCGCCACAGCGGTACCTATTTATTGACTTGCACTGGCGTGCTTTTGAACTGCTATGTTGGCAGGAGCTGGGACAGAGTAACAGGAGCTCACCCCGTCACAGGGATTTGAACTGCCAACCTTCTGATTGGCAAGCCCAAAAGGCTCAGTGGTTTAGACCACAGCGCCACCTGCATCTGTGGTGTCACCAGTCTGGTAAGTAGGCACAATCCTACCAGATACTGGCTATTAATCATATCCAACTTTCCTGCCAGTACCATTCAGTCCCTGTTCTTTTTCTAGTTACGATGAGCAGAGAAGACACTGCCTTCAGCCATCTACCACAAACTGGGGAAATGGCGGCTCATCATAGGAATAGGACCCCAAAGGTAAAGAGGAGTTTCAGGAGCTGAAGTGCAAATTGAGAGAGGAAGACCAGTGGGTGAACATCCTGGGAAGCAGATGGGTGAGGAGAAGAAGAAGAAGAAGAGTTTGGATTTGATATCCTGCCTTTCACTCCCCTTCAGGAGTCTCAAAGCGGCTGACATTCTCCTTTCCCTTCCTCCCCCACAACAAACACTCTGTGAGGTGAGTGAGGCTGAGAGACTTCAGAGAAGTGTGAACAGCCCAAGGTCACCCAGCAGCTGCATGTGGAGGAGCGGGGAAGCGAACCCGGTTTCCCAGATTACGAATCCACCGCTCTGAACCACTACACCACACTGGCTCCCAGTGCACAGTAGTGCAGCGAGTGCAATCCTACCCGTACACATGAAACCCCCTCTCCAAGCTCCATGAGACTTACTTCTAAGGAGTCCTTGTGTAGAGTTGCACTGCTGGTGTGTCCTTTGGGAGGTATTTTGTTTTTATCTTTTAAAAGCAACTGTGGGGGAATTCAAAGCCAGACCACACTATGTCTGTGGTCTTTCATCTTTTCCAACATGCCACAGCTCAAATGAAAACCACCCTTGTCAACCCACGGGGGCTGCTATTTGCGCCAGGAGGCAATGGCAGCTTCTCTTTTGATGCAAATAGCTGCTTGGGGAGTGGAGTATCCAGGACCCCGGACAGCGAAGGGCCATACAGCTCAGTGGTGGAGCATCTGTTCTACATGTGGAAGGTTCCAGATTCAATTCCTGGCATCTCCAGGTAGGGCTGGGGAAAGGCTGCTGCCTCAAACCCTGGAAAGCCATTGCCAGTTGGATTAGACAGTGCTGAGCTGGAAGGACTGGTTGTCTGACATGATCCCAGGCAGAACCCTATATTCCCTAGTCACAGGGGTAAAGGTCAATAAAAAGCTTCCCTTCTCTCTACAGCCCCAGTCTTGACCCATCACACAGATATTGGAGGCGCTCCTCAGACCATCACTATGTTCAGGTAGGTCTCAACTCTTTCCCCACAAACTGAAGGTTGCACAATTAAAGCTGGCTTGGACTTCCTGCACAACAAACCAGCTTCTCCAAAAGATCAGACCTTACTTCTTCTGTTCTTTTGCCATAAGGAAAACTAATGGAAAATGCACCAGAAAGTGTGGGGAAACCCTTGCTTGCCACAACAGCCCTCCAAACTCCCTGCAAACAAATCAGGAAACAATTCAAGAAACAGGTTGCCTGGAAGCGCCTTGGGGATGCTATTCACAAAAAACCAAACCAAACCAACAAAGAAAAAACAGGCACAGCCAAACTACGCATTTAACGTGAAGCTTCGCCTGAGCTTGAGTTTCACAAGCTCTCTGCTGCATCAGAACTGAATTCCCCAAGTGCTTGAAAATTCCCATGCTGGTTCCCACTGGCCATCATAGCTGGACAGGAAGCCCTACAAGACCCCAATGTAGTCCCATTACATATATAATCCATTTCTTGTGGTAATTGCTTGAGGCAACTCTAGTGGCTGGAAGCGCCATGGGAAGTGAGATGAGAGAGAGAGGACGTGATCTCAGCCAGCAGAGCCTACCAGCAGCCCTTCTGCCAAAGCTTCCCTTCTCCCAGGCTGGGGCCCCACCTCACTCGGCTCATTCCCATTCAGAGCGGTGGTGCCCATGGCTCTCCCTGCTGGCCTCCTACTGAGTGCCTCTTCTGCCGCACCGGACACCTTCTCCCAGCCCTCAGCTTTGGCCTAGAAACCAGCTGGTGCCAAACGTCTGCTTGGCATTGCTTCAGCTTAGGAGCCAGGAAACCAGACACAGTTTATAACACCTCAGAGTGCAGTGGAAGGAAGATACGTTCTCCACCGCAGGACTCCAAATAAGGAGCAGAAACCTTCTCTGGTTGCATCCAGACCAGCAAGGGGTGCTGGCTGACCAGACCAAAACTGGTCCAGCAAATCTTTTGTTTTCTAAATGTCCAGACTAGTTGCCAGGGGTTTTGCATCAAAGCCCACAGTGCTGTTTTGCTTTCGGAGATTGTTTGGGGCTTAAAATCAGCACCAGGATTGTCACTGAGTGCTTGTGCTTGAATTGTACAGAAGAAGGAAGACTGAGATCTATTGGGAGATCTCTGCGCCTGGAATAAATCTAAAAGGTGCAAAAAAGTAAATCAACCATTTTTAATAACATAGATATGGAAGGATTTGAAAAGTGTACAATAAATCTCTGACCTACGGAATATGCAATAATGACCAACCATCGCATGTGACTTCACAACACCGAAAAGCAGTGTGCATAATATCACATCAGTGTATTCTAAAATATATAGCTGTATCTAGAATACATTGATGTGATGATACACAGTGTCTGAATCATTCTTTGCTAAGTTTTCAAATCCCACTGTATCTATGTGATAAGAAAGAATTGTGTTCATTTAGTTCCTTGGCTTTATTTGCTTTTTTGTATCTATTGATTGTTCAGGGAATATTCTCTAGGTTTGCTTTTGCAGTAGATCTGCAAGGATTCCTGACTCCTACTCATTTCTCCAACAACTTTCCCCCACCTAAACCACACCGCTAAAATAAAGAGGGTGAACCAAGGGAATGGACCTCCTTTGTGTTCAAGGGCTGAGAATTTGCCAGATCCGTTCTCACCCCATTTCTTCCCTTCTCCTGCACCTTATCTTCTATCTATTAAATCAGAACCATTATATTATATTAATCTAATTATTTCTATTACTCACAGCTCCAATCCTGCTCATGAAGTACGGTGGCATCTCTAGATAGATAGATAATACTTTATTCGGCTATAAGCCCACAAGGTAAAACCAATCAATAAATAAAATAGCATTTTACATTCTAAAATTTTGTTGTTTAGTCATTTAGTCGTGTCCGACTCTTCATGACCCCATGGACCAGAGCACGCCAGGCACCTCTGTCCTCCACTACCTCCCACAGTTTGGTCACACTCATGCTGGTAACCTCGAAAACACTATCCAACCATCTCGTCCTCTGTCGCCCCCTTCTCCTTGTGCCCTCCATCTTTCCCAGCATCAGTGTCTTCTCCAGGGAGTCTTCTCTTCTCATGAGGTGGCCAAAGTACTGGAGCCTCAGCTTCACGATCTGTCCTTCCAGTGAGCACTCAGGGCTGATTTCCTTAAGAATGGAGAGGTTTGATCTTCTTGCAGTCCATGGGACTCTCAAGAGTCTTCTCCAGCACCATAATTCAAAAGCATCAATTCTTCAGCGATCAGCCTTCTTTATGGTCCAGCTCTCACTTCCATAGATCACTGGGAAAACCATGGCTTTAACTATACGGACCTTTGTTGTCAAGGTGACGTCTCTACTTCTCAAGATGCTATCTAGGCCTGTCATTGCCCTTCTCCCAAGAAGCAGGCGTCTTTTAATTTCATGGCTGCTGTCACCATCTGCAGTGATCATGGAGCCCAAGAAAGTAAAATCTCTCACTGCCTCCATTTCTTCCCCTCATTCTAAAATATCAACTAAAATATTTCAACGCATAATCTCCTTCACGTTACATACAATCTCTAGATGTACCATATTGTGGCCTTGAATATAAAGATGGTGGATAGAGTTTACTAGATGTTTAATAGTCATGCAACATTCCATGAAGTCTTTTATATGAAAGAACTGAATTCAGGAATCTGGCAACCTGTAATGTTCTATAAGAGTCAATGTCCTGGAGTAGATAGGCTAGATGTAATTCAGGTGGTTTAGCAACAGTTTCCAAAATGATTGAACTCAGAATCCTTGATCGGGGAACAATATATAAAGGACAATTAAACAAGATATGATAAAGGGATTCTATTGATTTGTTGTCACATGCGCATAAAACAGAGGTTTTACCGTTAGAAAATCTATTGCTCAGCACATTTGAGGGGAACACATTAAATCTGGCTCTAACAAAAGCGAATCTATGCGACGCAACCGATAAGGTAGACAGATATCGAGGTATCTGGGACATAAATGTAATGCCCTGATTTATCGGGGAACATGTACCTCCACCTGTAGTAAGATTTTGTTGCAAATCAACCTCCTCCAATCTTTGTTTGATGACCTTTTTTGCTGTAATTAGATCTAAATTTAGTATATCGGAAGGCGAGATTCCATAAGACAACAGTTTGGAATGGATTTTTGTTGCCCATGGGCTGGTAAATTCATCTCTCCAAAGGCACTGAATAAGATGGTAATTGGGCAATTTATGCCAAAGGGACAGCCAGTAAATAAAGGCATGTCTCCACATCAGGATCTCTAAGGAGGGGGTCTTAAGTTCTAAGCGAATAGCCGAGTTGCTTACACAGGAGGGTAGTTTCAAAAGGCGTCTGAGAAAAAGATTTTGCAATGTCACCAGAGGCATGAGGTTTACAAAAGCGCCCCATAAAGGGACCGCATAGGCCATAGTTGCAACCACTTTTGCACTATAAACTTTTAAGGCAGATGGAACATGCATAGCCCCCTCTGTAAAGAAAAAGCGCAATAGAGCGTAGATAAGGGCTTTGCCCTTATTTTGTAAGTATGTGATATGCGCTTTCCATCCCATATTATGCTGGAAGTAAATTCCTAGATATTGAAATTTATAGACTTGTTCAATTGGCTTCTCCTCGAGTTCCCACCTATACAATTTACGACTCCTGGAAAAAATTAGGACTTTAGATTTTGAATGGTTAATAGTAAGTAAATTTGTTTGGCAATATAACGCGAAGATCTTAAAGGCCCTCCTCAAACCGATTCTTGAATATGAGAGGATCACCGCATCGTCAGCGTACAAAATAAGGGGCAGCGATAGTCTGCAAGCCTGGGTGCATGAATGGTGGTTTGGGCCTCAACTAGGGGAGTTCTCATGTCACTAATATAGAGGTTAAAGAGATAGGGGGCAAGGATGCACCCTTGTCGTACCCCCTTATTTATTGGTACAGAGTTTGTGAGATCGCCCTCAGGTGTTAACCTCACCCTAGCGGCCGTCCCTTCATGTAATTTGATCATAAGCCACAACAGCCTTTTATCTATGCCCCACTTTGCCAATTTTTCCCATAGCAGCTCTCTAGAGATACTGTCAAAAGCCACCTTCAGGTCTATAAAAGCGGCACATAGAAGACCATGAGTGGGGGAAGAATACTTCCGCGCCAAATGATATAGAATTATTGCATGGTTGATAGAAGCACGATTTGGTCTAAACCCGGCCTGTTCATGGCCTATCAGATTGGAATCTTCGGCCCATTGGGTTAGGCTGGTTAGCAGGAAGCGAGTATAGATTTTTCCGATGATTGATAATAAACTGATATTACGATAGTTTCCTGGGTCCTCTGGTGGTCCTTTTTTATATATAGGAATTATGATGGACTCCTTCCATGATCTAGGTATCTGGCCCGTGGCAATAATTGCATCAAAGATTTTTGCAAGAATTTTGGCCCACCATGCTGGGTGTTGTTTAATAGCTTCCACATGGATCAGATCGGGCCCTGGGGCTTTATCAGTTTTCAGTTTAGCAATTAAATCAACTATTTCCTCCGGGTCAGTATCTGGCCATATGGGCAAGTGACATGAAAGAGTATCAGAATGAATGTTAGAGATAACTGTCTGGGAGGAATATTTTCTTAGAAATTGTTCCCATGTCGGGGCTGGTATAACCGTCAATGGGTATTTCCTCGATCTTTTGTTGATTAAATTCCAAAAACCACGAGAGCTGCGAAGCTTAGAGGCAGCAATCAGCGCTTGCCAATGTCTTAGCTGCCATTCATGCTTGGCTGACTTCTGTGCCTGTTTGTAAGCAATTTTGGCCTGCAAGTACTCTGGGGGAAGAGTTTCAGCTCCAGAAGATTTATATCTGTTGTAGATACAACAGAGAGAGAGTCTAGCTTGCTTACATTTGGAATCAAACCAAGGTGCACCGAACCTGGGTTGATCTCGGTTAACCAGGTGAGTCGGCATCGTAAAGAAGCTAGTTAAATCTACAGAGAGGTGGGAGAACCACTCCAGTATCCTATTTGGTTCAGACAACTCCGCCACTGAAACAATAAGGGGTTCGGAGATATTCCTCTGGAAGAATTCTGCGTATTTTTGGGCCTGTTTCATGGACCATTTAATGCTTCTTACTTGAGCTGCGGCATTTAAACCTACATGAATTGGGTGTGAACCGCTAACCGGGTGCCAGTCAAGCGTTAGCTTGGCCGCTAGAGGTAGGTGGTCACTGGATTGTACATTGTCTACTTTAAAATAAAAGAAGTTTGAGAATAGGTCTTCTGAAACTAGAAGGTAGTCTAGGACACTATTTGATGTTGTGCCCAAATGAGTGAATTCTCCTGGCATGTCCGGAGGACAATTGCCATTCAGAATGTTCAAATTCATACGAATGGCCAATTGATAAAGAAGGACTCCCACCTCATTCACTCTGATGTCCTTAGATCTTCTTGATGTAAAAGAGATTAAATCAGATTTTGGGTTGGGGGGAGGTACCCACCACTTGGCCTTGATTATCCCATCCCAATTGGCGGCTGTACGTGCATTAAAGTCACCACCCATTATCGATGGAATATTAGGGTACATAACATAGCATGCCAATAAATGATCTTCCAGAGAATCCCATCTATAATGGAGGTCCAATATAAGACCACCTGGAGGAAGATAAACATTGGTGATTAATAGGGAGAATTTTTCGCTTGAAATCAGACCTGTAAAGGCAAAAGGAGGAAAAGTCTGAACTAGTGAGAGTTTAGCGCTCATTTTAAGCGATATGGCAATTGCAAGACCACCTCTGGACCGGCCACATAGAGGAGGGAGAAAGGTTGTTTTCTGCTGCTCCAGAGAAGCGGACACGGAGCAATGGATCCAAACTACAAGAACGAAGAATCCACCTAAACATTAGGAAGAACTTCCTGACAGTAAGAGCTGTTCGACAGTGGAATTTGCTGCCAAGGAGTGTGGTGGAGTCTCCTTCTTTGGAGGTCTTTAAGCAGAGGCTTGACAACCATATGTCAGGAGTGCTCTGATGGTGTTTCCTGCTTGGCAGGGGGTTGGACTCGATGGCCCTTGTGGTCTCTTCCAACTCTATGATTCTATGATTCTATGACCTCCCTCCTCAGATGTCCATCAAAGTCAAATAGACACTTGTTGTTTAGTCGTTTAGTCGTAATTACACAACTGAAGATTGTGTTGTTGATTCAAGTTTTTCGACTTTGAGCAGGATATTGGATAATTGTGAAGATACCTCATCCAGCCTTTTAAAGATACAGTGAAGGGTCTTAATTACTAAGTGTAACTGCTCACAACTGGGGAACTCCCCCATATCAGATGTTAAACCATCATCCTGTGTTGAGAGTTTTTCTTTCGTATTCTCCTTTACAGGCTTTACTTTTGAAAAATTTTGAGTTGTCAGAGTTGGAGTGGCTTCTAAATCAATTAGAGGTAGGAAGCGATTTTGGGTTTCCACCGCAAAGCAATGCTCAGCATTGTCACTCCCTCTTCTATTCCGGTGTGGCACCTGTTGTGACGTGGGGTTTGTGATTTCAGCTCTCTTGACATAATATGCTGGAGACAGTTCTGTAGTAACACTTCTTTATTAAAGCAAACAAGACTGAGAACTGAGGAGGGGAGAGCTACATTTATAGGGACAGGGAACTAGCTAGAAAGGATACATTTTGGAGGGAACAATATCAGGCAATCACAGTCCTGCCTTTTGGAGGAAACCAATAAGACAGAGGATCCAAATACAGCAGCTTAAATGAACCAATAGTAGCTGTACCCTCTGGAACCAAAAGGCAGTTACTTTACCCTAATGCAAATACAGACAATAATAATACAGATATAAAATCCTTTGACTCAATACACAACACCCCTCCCCCCCTAGTGAGCACCGCAGACATAATCTCTCAGGTACTGTGGGGTCCTACAACTTCTACTTGATCTCCTGACAACAGGTGTTGCCGGTTCTGGATTGGATGTTACCTGTGGTAGGGGGGGGTGCTATAGGGGTTTCGTCAGGAACAGACGGAGTCCCAGACATCGCAGGGTCCCCTACCTGTACCTCGTCATCCTGAGGACTAGCAGACCCTGGTTCATTTGCTGAAGCCCCTGGTGACTGCACCTCTGGGCCATTTTCACTCTGGTCTTGCAGCTCTGCGTCGTTAGCCAGGGATGAATTATCTGACCCCTCCCTGCTGAGCGCCCGGCGCCTCAGCTGATCTATATGTCTCTTCCAAACTTGCCCATTTTCCAAGGTCACATAATAGGACACAGGTCCACTAGTCCGGGTGACCACACCAGCCACCCACCGCGAACCTCGTGAATAGTTCCTCACCCAGACCAGATCTTCAGGGGCGAGATACCTTGTTGTGTCAGTCTCAGCCTGGGGGGTTGCTCTTGAATTACGGTTTGGCATTTTATCCGGGTGGACATAATCCAGCACCGTTACCAGTCTTCTACCCAAGAGCAGCTCAGCTGGCGACTTGCCCGTCGCAGTACACGGTGTCGCATGCTGCAAAAATAACATTCGCGCGATGCGAGCTGACCAGTTACCCTACATTAAGCGCGCAATGGATTCTTTGGCGCTCAGCCTGCCCATTGGAGGATGGGTGAAAGGGCGCGGATGTGACCCCTCTTATGAAGTTATCATCCAAGAATGCCCTGAATTCTTGGGATACAAAAGCCGCCCCATTATCTGATACAATGGTCTCAGGTAACCCGTGGGTTGCAAACAGCTGCCTCAACACCTTGATTACGGCAGCTGATGCCATGCTAGGGACCATCGCCACTTCTAACCATTTGGAATATGCATTGACGATAACCAAAAAGACCTTCCCCTGGAATGGCCCAGCAAAATCTAAGTGCAGCCGGCTCCAGGGAGATCTGGACTGCTCCCACCAGTGAACTGGTGCTCTGGCCACTTCTGGCCGCACCTCTTGGCATGCCTTGCATGTTCGTACCCATTGTTCTATGTTCTGGTCCATTCCAGGCCACCACACATAACATCGGGCTAGCGACTTCATCCTGACCATTCCCGGGTGTCCCATGTGAAGCGTCTCAAGAACCCTGTTTCTCAGTGGTGCTGGGATGATCACCCTATCTCCCCACAGGAGACAACCCTTATGCATGGACAACTCTTGCTGCCTTGTCGCATAAGGCCTGAATTTGTCTTCATGGGGACCACCTGGCCACCCCGTCCCCACCCAAGTGAGTACACGGGAGAGAACAGCATCTTTCCTCGTTTTCTCAGCTATATCAGTAGCCGTTACAGGAGCCCCCGGAAGTGTTTCCAGCATCATTATGTGCTCCGCTGGAGCAGGATCCACATTGCTCCCGCCAGGAAGAGGCAATCGACTCAGCGCATCAGCGTGGCACAACCGTTTCCCCGGCACATGGGTCAAGGTGTACTGGAACCCGTTCAGGAATACAGACCAACGCAACATTCTGGGGGAGAGAATTTGTGGCCTTTGTTTGTTCGGGTTGAACAATCCTAACAGTGGTTTGTGGTCCGTTTCAATGGAGAAATGGCGACCATACACATAATCATGGAACTTTTTGATTCCTGCCACAATTGCAAGCGCCTCTTTGTCAATTTGAGCATAGTTGCGCTCCGTGGGCGACAACGTACGGGAATAGAAAGAGATGGGCTTTTCCGACCCATCCGGTTCCCTATGACTCAGTACCGCCCCCAGGCCGTATTGAGAGGCATCACACGCCAGGACCAGCGGCTTCGACTCATCATAATGAGCAAGGACGCTCCTGCTACTCAGCATTCCTCGCAAGAAGTCAAAAGCCTTCTGCTGCCCCTGCCCCCATCGCCACACATTCTTTTTCTGCAACAGTCGATGTAATGGTTCAGCTACCGAAGCTTTCTGGGGTAAGAACGAATGATAAAAGTTAATAAGTCCCAGGAATGACTGCAACTCCGTCTTGTTCTGTGGTCGTGGTGCCTCGATGATAGCCTTAATCTTAGTATCTGTGGGGTGGATGCCTGATGCATCAATTTTAAACCCCAAGAAATCCACAGTTGGCACCCCAAAACTGCATTTTTCCTTTTTCAGTTGCAACCCCACCTCCTTGAACTTGAGCAACACTGCACGGACACGCGCAACCAGTTCCTGTGGGTCTTTTCCAGCAATCAAAACGTCATCAAAAAATGGCAAGACCCCCGGCAGACCTCTTAACAGGCGTTCCATGAGCCCTTGAAAAATCCCTGGGGCCACACAAACTCCAAATTGTAATCTGTTAACTCTGAACGCCCCTTTATGTGTGACAATAGTCTGTGCTTCCGCTGATTGTGGGGTTACTGGCAGCTGTTGGTAAGCTTGTGCCAGGTCAATTTTGGCGAACACCTTGCCCCCAGCCAGTTTAGCCAACAGATGCGATACGACTGGAATGGGGTATGAGTTTCCCCTGAGTGCCTTATTGATAGTACATTTGTAATCTGCACAGATCCTGACTTCCCCATTTGCTTTAAGGGGCGTGACGATTGGAGTCTCCCACTTAGCAGAGTCCACGGGTGAGAGAACTCCCTGCTTGACCAATTTATCCAGCTCTGCTTCGATCTTGGGTTGCAGTGCAAATGGCACTCGCCTTGGTTTGAGTCAGATTGGGGCCACCCCAGGGTCCAATTCGAAGTCAACTGGGGGCCCTTTATAACAACCCAGTTTTCCATTAAAGAGACCAGCAAATTCTTTGCATAATGCCTCGCTCATCTCAGGGCAGGTTTGGATTGAATTAAGCCCTCATATACTCAGTCCTAGGCCGGAGAACCAGTCAGTGCCCAGGAGACTGGGGTGACTGCCCTTCGCAATCACCAGTTTGAGTACCCCCTGTTTGTCCCGGAACTGTACTCTCACGGCACACATTCCCATGACATGGATGCGGCCCGCTGAGTATGACTGCAAAGTTGCCGGGAAGGGCTCCAGAGGGGGCAACTTACCCCTGGGGAAGAATGTCCTCGCGGTCTGGTCCGACACGATAGTGAATCCAGAACCGGAGTCCACCTCCATGTCGCACAGCTGACCCTCAATCTTCACCTTGACGTGTGCCTTGCCTTGCGCTGGAAACTGCACGACCCTCCCGTTGATCTCCGTTACGTAGTGGCAGTCCTTTAGAATATGGTTTGCCGTGGGCGGTCTGCGATGCTCCAGTCTAGGTGCTCCTGTCGCTCCCAACGCCGCCGATCTACAGACCCTGGCGATGTGACCTGTCTTCCCGCACGTCCGGCACATAGCATCCTGGAAACGACAACTCTTCCGCTCATGGTTTCCGCCACAACCAGGGCACCTGCCTCGGTGCTCTTTGTGCACTGTGCAGGCCTGACGCACTGACTCGACCCCACGGACTGGGCTTTGGCTCGGAGTAGCCTCTAGCTCGTCCATGGCATGCGCAACTTCTATCTGTGGCTTAGGGGCCTTGCGACTGGCATCAAGCTCCTCTCTTTCATAATTCTCCGTGGCGGTGGCCTCCTTCAAGGCTGAAGCAAGGGTAACCTCTTCTTTAGCCACGATGCGTCTTCTGGCTTTCTTGCTGCTCAGACCACCGATAAACCGATCCAGGAGTCTCTTCCAGATCTTGGAAGTCGCAGTGCTGAGCGAGCTTCCGCAGTTCAGCTAGGAATGCAGATACAGACTCCCCAGCACGCTGCTGCCTCTTATGAAACTCCAACCGCCGGGCCATCTTGGTCTCAGTAGGCGCCAAATGGCTTGTCAGGCAGGCAAGAATATCTTTGAGAGGTGTCTCACTTAGCTTCGCTGGAGCAAGCAATGCCTTGGCCAGCTTGAAGATCTCAGGCCCACAGTAGCTCAGGAATGTGGCCCTTCTTTTGCTGGCATCGGTGATCCCTTGAGCCACTGCGAAGAACTCGAAGCGTTCGACGTAGTCTTCCCACGTGTGGGGCTCTGATAGCTGGAAGGGCTCCAATACCCTTGGACTCTCCATTGTCCTGTGGGCAGGGTCGTCTTCTCAGCTGGCCAGTGAGTCTTGTTCTTAGCTACAATCCGGACTCTGAGGCAGGGCTGCGTTTAACCGCTCCTCAGCATTCCGGATCCCACCTTCGTCGCCAGTTGTTGTGATGTGGGGTTTGTGATTTCAGCTCTCTTGATATGCTGGAGACAGTTCTGTAGTAACACTTCTTTATTAAAGCAAACAAGACTGAGAACTGAGGAGGGGAGAGCTACATTTATAGGGACAGGGAACTAGCTAGAAAGGATACATTTTGGAGGGAACAATATCAGGCAATCACAGTCCTGCCTTTTGGAGGAAACCAATAAGACAGAGGATCCAAATACAGCAGCTTAAATGAACCAATAGTAGCTGTACCCTCTGGAACCAAAAGGCAGTTACTTTACCCTAATGCAAATACAGACAATAATAATACAGATATAAAATCCTTTGACTCAATACACAACAGCACCAACCTTGATAGTTTTGGTTTAGGGGATGATAGGGGCTCGTCAAAGTCTCTCAAGCATTTGTTCTGACCCATACTTTCCTCAGGCCAAGGATTATACGATTCTTAAAATAACATAACATTTGACACACAAATAAGATAGTTAAGACCACCAGAAGATGGCACAGTGGGTGAAAGCTCCTTGGATGGATAGTAATAGTGAAGTTTTCCTCTCCACTGCGGTAAAATCCACTTACAACATCAGTCTTTCGTGGACACCTCGGACCCAGTTTGCAGAAGCTTCTCACAAGGGGAAGTATTGAAATGTGACAGCCTCAAAATGTCTAGGGGGTAGGGTGCCAAATGTCCTGGCTCCACTGGCCTCTCTCAACCCTCTATGACAGCAGCCTGGGCACAAACAATGACTTATCCAGGATTTAAACACCACACAGCGTCTTCCTCTTAAGCCCTCTCTCCAATTAGGATAATGGCGTTCTCTTCTCTTTTAGCAGCCGAGGCCGGCCCGCTGATAAGAGAGAAACAAGGAGCAGTCTGCAGCAATCTGGAGCAGGGCCAAGTCTCTCAGAAAGTTGCCATAGCATGTAGCTGCAGCAATTATAAAATGCTTCAAAGACTGACTGGGTCAGTTAAGATAAAATATAAAAGATTAAAAGAAGATTAAAAGAAATCCAAAGAGCACCGGTAAGCGCGTCTTACCTCGGCGCCATGTTGAGACCATCCCCGGCATCTCTAGAAAGCAGAGGGGGTTACTCTTTTTGTCATACCATCAAATTTGTGCACAGCTGGGCAGGATGCAGCCTCTCTGCACATGGTTAGGTTTGTGGCACCACACGCAGCACCCAGAGGAGCGCAAGCAGGATCTCATTCGTGTGCTCAGTGGACACATGCAGCTAATGAATAAAGTCATTTAGCTCAGTACTGCCTACACTGACTGGCAGCAGGCCTCAAGGCTTCCAGACATTCCCAGCCCTGCCTGGGGATGCTGTGGGTTGAACCCAGCCCTTCTGCTCACCAGGCAAATGCTCTGCCACTCAGTCCTGCCCTGCTGCTCCCTGGCCATATTACCTGCCCTGGGTAAGGATGTCTCAGCTCTGTCTGCTATGTCGATGCCCAATGAGAGCCACAGAGGGCTTATCAAACTTACATTTTGCCCCACATAAGCTCTGTATCCAAGCATGGTTGGTTTTTTGTTTCATTTTGTTTTTGTCCTGGAGCTTTCCCCACAAAAACCCACTTAACTGGAGCAGACGCCAATTTGGGTTTTTAAGCTGATTGCTGTTTGCTCCAATTGAGCTGGAATGAGAAGGTTTTTGTGGGGAAAGCTCTAGAGAAAAGGAAAAGCGCTTGGACACAGAGCTTTAAAGCACGGATCCTGCCGGGAAAGAGCAGAGGGAAGGCAGGAGAGCTGCAGATAAAAGGCCAGTGGGGATGGGAGCCGAAGGGGCAGGAGCTCAGAGGCATGTTTGGAGAGCCACCCACACCCCGCATTTAGTGCATGTGGCTTTCCCACAAAGACTCATGGGAACAGTAGTTTGCTAAGGGTGCTGGGAATTGTAGCTGAGTGAGGGGTAAACTACGCTCCCCAGGATTATTTGGCGAGGGGCAGGGCGGGAGCCATGACTGTTAAAGTGCAATAAATCTGCTTAAAACAGTGCAGTGCCGGGTATTGTGAGAGGCTCCTGGCTCCTGCCATGCTCTCTGCCATGCCTCCTTCCATCATCCCTGCTCCTTTCAGGGTGGTGATGCTCGGTGCCAGTCTGTTGGTGGTGCCTGTTGGCCTCTGCGCTCAAGTGCAGTATTGGCTGGGGAAGGAATTTGGGGTGGGGAGGGGGGAGATGGGCAGCCTTCTAGCAGACAGAAGGTTCACAGCTGGGGCAGCCAGGATTCCAGAGAAAAGGTGGTGAGGGAATGAATCTGCTTTGACAAAACTTGGGTTGCTGTGTCACAACATCCCATCTGACCCAAGCAAGCAGACCAGAGAGGAGCCCACACAAGCAGAAATATATACACAAAAGCCCCACTGATTATCTTCCCCTCTGTGCCATTATCCCATATTTGGCATCCCTGGCGCCATTCCCAAAGTGACGCCATCCTCTGGTGCATCACCCCATCTCCAAATCCCAGCCCCCATACTTCCCTCGTCTCAGCCTCTCTGTTGCAACTCTGACCTCCCCACCCAAATATGCCCACGCACGCACACACAGGAGCCTAGGCAGGCTCTCCGGCTCTCCCCCTCCCTCTCTCTGAGGGTGAGAGAGGCATGTGGTTCCAACTAAGGCCTGGCTCTCAGCCCAGCCTGGTTTCCCCACTTAGCCAAAGCTTTGGCTCTTCACTCCCCCACCAATCCTGGGCAACAGTTTCCAGGAATAATGGAGCATTCAGGAAAAGGGAAAGTGGATCGCCCCCATACAATAAACACACTCACAGACTGCTTCACTCTGTTTCCTCAAGGACAGCTGCTCCCCCATCCCTCCATCAAAGTGGAATGAGTTTATTTAACACTCCACAGGGCTGCAAACAGCCACCTCTGCTTTCTTCTCTCTAACCTCACTGCCCACTGGTAGCCAAGATTAGGACCTGGGATTCCTAGGTTTGGACCCAGCCAGGGCCAGCCCACGCAGAAGGCAAGAATAGAAGTCAGGGGGAGCTCTGAAACTCCAGTCCCACCCTGTGACTTACTCTATGGATTTGGGATTTCTATCCTGCTTTTTAACCCTGTCCCTACTCACAAGGGGAAGGCTCAGCATTAGACTGGCATGCTCTATGTGCAAAAGGTATTGGATTCAATCCCTGGCCCTCTGAGGCCCCATCCTCAAACTACGCTTAAAGTAGTATCACACCACTTTAAACAGTCATGGCTTTCCCCAAAGAATTCTGGGAACTGTAGTCTATTAAGGGTGCTAAGAAGTGTTAGGAGACCCCTATCGTGCTGTTACAGATGCACCATGGCATTTCATCTCTCAGCTCTCATCCCCAGTGGTCATTTTTCCTCTGGTCACTGCTGTGGATGCACAACCTGACTGTTTCCAGACACTCTGGTCATCTGCAAGGAATTCCCATATGGCAGGATTAATGTTGCCAGCCTTTGTGTCACATTTGCAGACATCTTTTTAACACAGTAGGCCTGGTGCCTGAAGCCAGCTCCCCAAAAAGCACATCCTTTGGGATCCTGCCACCTTCCATTCTGTGAGCATGACCAAGCCAGTGTAGACATTGCAAACATGCTGGGAATGCGGGCTTCAGAGAGCAGATCTTTGATTCAAACTTTGTTTGTTTCAAACTTTGTTTGCTGGCATCTTGTACTCCTCCTTCTGGCAACCCCTGCAGCCAAGCTGGTGCCCAGCATCTTACTCTGCTTTCCTTTGGACCACATCAGTGAGGCTGCAATGGTTCTAGGGGTTGCTCATGCGTAAGCAGGTGCCTATCTCCCTAGCTGGGTGCAAACACCTGGCTGGGCTGCCCAAGTGAACCTCTTCTGTCCGGACAGCCACTCACCCGTGGCTGACTCAATCACTGGCAGAATCCGTGAGTGGGCGTTTCTTAAACTTCTTCCAGCAAAGAAGCTCTTTGACGCCTAGTCTCCTCCTACTCTCTCTGCGCGAAAGCCTTCTGCGCATGGAGGGCGTGGGCAACGGAGGACCCCTATTCTCCCCGCTGGTCCCAGACAAGGAGTCATGGGACCGCCTCGCCACTTCCCCCACCTGCCCCCCTTCTCCACTGGTGCTACGCTGATTCTCTTCCCCAGAAGATGGGCTGCTTCTCCCGATCCCTGGACGCTCTCTGGAATCCCTCTGGCTTTTGCTCTCTCCCTCTGGCACTGATGGCAGTTCCCTGACAGAGGCCAAGAGGGGAGTATTATCCTCTGAGCAGCCCAGAACCTCCATACACACTGCCAGAACTTGGACCCCGGGGAAATCACTGTGGTTTTGCTAACACTCTAGTTTGATTTCACTCCCATTGTCTTTTGAGACAGACGGATGCCAACGTGTGTGTGTGTTTGTTAAGTATTATTTTTTCTATGATTTAGCTGTTATTTTATCTGCCAGCCACTTGGACTCCCTGCCAGGAGAAAAAGGCTGGGTATAAATACAACAACAACAACGGGGTCTCCTAACAACTCCCAGCACCCTTAACAAACTACATTTCTCAGGATTCTTTGGTGGAAATCATGACTCTTAGAAGTGGTATGATCCTGCTTATAATGCAGGTGGGGCCCAAGTTATAAATATTAGGAAGCCGGTGATGAGAAAGACCCTTTCTGTGCCTAACAGCCCCTTTCGCCAGAGGTGGCACTGATTAACTAACAGTCTGCTCTATCGGCTTTTCACTCAGAGCTGGAGGAGAAGACTCTAACCTTGGTTCCCAGCACCACCATGTACTGATTGAACTCACTGTGTCACACACTTACTCAGAGCTACACCCTGATGAGTTCAGTGGAAATGCCTTGCTTAAGCACATGCCAGATTGGAGACTTAAGCCAACATACACCCTGAACCATCAAAATAAGAGCTAAGTCTGTTCCATAGACCAGCAAGTTTGAGAAACTTCTTGTGTCTGCAGTGTCCTGACATTTATTTTTAAATCAAGTTTCTAGCTCTCATTAGTCATTGAGAAATGTCTGGAAATGTGCAGGCAATGGTTAATGGCCTGACTCTATGAGCCATTGCAATTATGTAGTCATTCAAAGGACAGGGCTTAAGAGCAAAGCCTTCACATTGCATTTGCTGGGATCTCTCCCCACCACTCAGGATAGCAGAGCAGACATTTTAACGCAGATTCTGAATAGTACAGCTCAGCGCCGGATTTGGGGCAGTGTGGAAGAGGCAGCCTCGTGGTTGGAGCGGGCGCAGCTCCAGTCGCTGCTTCCTCCTCCCACTCTCTCAGGGTTGCTGCTGCAACCAGGAGACCCGCTTTTCCAGACCAGGCTCAGGTTGCACTTGGGGGAGGTTCTGATCCAGGGGTGCTTCCAGAGGCAAGAGAATAGAGGAGCCACAGGATTCAGCCAGGGTGGGCTCCCCCAACACGACGCATCCTCTCGTGCATCCTAGGCACATCGGGGCTGAAGGAGTCCCGTGGTGTCTCCGTATGGACCCTGCGCTTACTAGGCTCTGGGAGGCTCTCGCAAGATCTCACAAAGCCATCTGAGTTCCTGTGAGATCTCACCAAAGCCCATGCAAGGGTCTCCCAGAGCTCAGTATACAAGGTGGAGAGCTTAAAGGCTCTCTGCTTTGCTTGGTAGGGAGAGCTAAGACCCATTCAGCACACCAGCTCCAGAAGGTCAGATTGCTTGCATGGGGCAGTTCCAATGGCAGCTTGACTACACGTGGTTTTGGATCGATGCACCTCCCCAGAAGGCAACCCCCCCTCAAGATGCAGGTTGCCAGTCTAGCAAAAGACACAGAGGGCTATTTTATACTGCCAGCGGAACAGAGTCTCTGCTGTCAGTAGAATCAATCATATGCTGGGACTGGATCACATCAAGCTGAAGGGGGGCAGAGGACTGCATGTTTGAAACTTCCCTAGGGGAGGAAGGAAGTTTCCTCCATGAAGAAAAGAACTACTTCAGGGAAATGAGCAATGCTTTCTTGCTGGCATGCTAAGACTGGGAAGTTGATTGGGGTGGGAGAAGTGTTCCAATATTCAACCCCCATCCACCTTTTTCCTGAGGTGATACAATCCCAGAAAAGCTTTCCCACTTAATCCTATCAAATGTACATGCTAACCCTCTGAAGGTGTTTTTCACCTATGCTCAGGATGTGACTGATGTGCAGGTCTACTTGAGAGGGCGGTACAGGAGGCACTGGTATGCCAGGCTCACAGAGAACAAGGGTCCCTACACTGAACTTTCATGGGGAGGGGGAGTCTCTAGTCCACCGAGAATGAAAGTTATGAAGCAAAATGTGCAGGCAACTTTCTAAGTGATTTCTGTGAGATAAGACAGCCTGGCTGCTCCCGCCTACCAGTGTTTTTAGCTAACCAGGCAATAGGAAGCCCTGGGTCCTAAAGAGCTGCTGTATTCCCCTCCCCCTAGGTGCACTTTTACTGCTTTGGTCTCATTTTCTAATCCTTGGTATCCACACAGCTTAACCTTCTACAGAATGGCTGGGGAAACCAGTCCGATGGGCGGACTAATAATAATAATAATAATAATAATAATAATAATAATAATTTACTAGCAACCATGATGCATCTTTCCCGTGGCAGGTTCATTTGAGCTCAGGGATTCCCTAGAAGTTATTTTATGCAAATACTACTAGAGAATAAGTGTGCTAGAGGGCTTCAAGAATCCACCCTGCAAAAAAAAAACTGCAAATAAAAAGCATGAAAACTTTGCAAAGAAGCTTAAGCGTGTCTCTTGCTGTGCAGGAGCTAAAGACCAGGCACCCATTAACTGACAAGACAATGGTATATGTGTCGGTACACAGGTGTAAGTCTCTTTGTCTTAATGGGGCTTACTCCCAGATAAGTGAACACTGCATTTCAGCCTAGACTCTGGTTTATGGTTATCATTGGGGGAAAACAGGATTCTTGTGCCTTTAACAGCTGTGCAGCAGGCAGAAAAAGACAGCATACATTTGCATATGACCCAAAGCATACACTGATTTTATGCAAATCTGAGTCCACTTCGCAAGTGAGTCAGAAGGCTCAATCTATCTACAGCGTACTGGATCCAGAAGATCCTGTTGGAAGGCAGCTGTGCTCATCACTATACCAAGGCTTCTGGTTCCTGTCTGCCTTAATGGAGGCACCTCCCACAACAGTGGGAGATTGTTGGTGAAGAAAAAACAAAGATGATTGAGGGTAATTATCCTTGAAAATTTTCCTCCAGGGGGAACGGGCTTCACTTGCAGATCCTCTCGGTACCTGGCTCTCGCTCCAGGATGGAATGCAAGAGGCAGGGAGGCGCTGAGTGCAAAAGCACTTCGCCTGTTGATAACCCTCCTACGCCGCCATTAAGAAGCAGAGGTTCTTCTATTTATTAGATTTTAATTTGGACTAATGTACAGACGTATGCTGGAAAAGATGAGACCAAAAACTGCACAATCGAAACAGCTGCAAGGTTGTTAAGTTTTGAACTTGGAAAAATGATTTCATTTGGTGTAAAAGACGGTTGGCGGGGAGGGGGGCCTTTGGCTTCTTTACACTGTTTGATTTTTTTATATTTATGATTCGGCAACCCTCCCCTGAAATACATGGATGTACATTTACTTTGCTAAGTTTGAAGTTGAAATTATTGAAGTACAGGTGACAATGGTGAAAAATTGATTGCTGATATGAAATATAAAATCAAATGGAACCGTGTGTGTAAAGAAAAAAGGGGGGGGAAGGGAGAGAAGCTTTATTTTTAAAAGGTTTATGAGGGAAACTCTTCCCTACTTTTTATCATCCTCGGACTGAACTGAATAATGCTAAAATGTTTTGGAATTGAATTTAATTGGATCTGTAACTGCTTGTCAGCTGAACGGAGAGATAAGAGGGGGCTGCGAGCTTGCCAAAGATGGTTCCTTACTGAGTTACTTGAAATTTGATAGCTGGCTCTCCTCTCCTCCCCAGGCTGAGAGAAAACAGTATATTTTTGCAGCTGATGCTTGAGATGCAAAACAATGAGGCTTGGAACGGTGCAATGGAGAACTTATGAAACAGCAATGCAGTGGCGTAGCGTGGGTTGTCAGCACCCGGGGCAAGGTAAGTAATTTGCGCCCCCTAACCCGTGGATTTTAATAGGGGTAGAGAGCTGCGAGTGCGAGCGCCCCCCCCCAGATGTTGCTCCCGGTGCGGCCGGCCCCTCTGCACCCCCCACGCTACGCCACTGCAGCAATGGAATACTAGCTCCGCCCAAGGTATGATGGAGAACAGCAACAAGTGACAAAAGATAGAGAAAATACAGTACAAGGACAGGAAGAAACAGCACGGACAGAAAAATAGCCACACACAAGAAGAACAAAGAGAGAGTTTGAAAGCTTTGCCTGTAGGACTGTAAATTATTTGACGTGTTAATGCAAATGGAAGTCATTTAAATTGCAGCTGCAGTATAAAGGTTTGTTATTCTGACTGGTGTGTAATTGGAATTTATAAGTTTTTAGAATGCAGAATTAAAGTAAATTATTAAATCATCAATTCTAGCACACAGGAGGCCAACAAAATAATATCATTTGATATCAGTTGATATTATTAATTGTATTATAATTTGGTATTGACAATGCGGCTTTTATTGGGTTATTGTAACTGAAAACTAATAAAAATTATTACACAGAAGATCCTGCTGGCACCCCTGTAGATGGGATGCGGGTTGTACTGTGGTCCAAACCACTGAGCCTCTTGGGTTTGCTGATAGGAAAGTCGGCAGTTCAAATATGCGCAACAGGGTAAGCTCCCGTTGTTCTGCCCCAGCTCCTTCCAACCTAGCAGTTTGAAAGCATGCCAGTACAGTCATACCTTTTGTTACATTCAGTTCAGGTTACATCTTTTCAGGTTGTGTCCTGTGGCGACCCGGAAGTACCAGAAAGGGTTATTTCTGGGTTTCGTTGCCCACGCATGCGCGCAAAATGACGTCACGTGCATGCACAGAAACGGCGAATCTCGACCTGCGCATGTGCAGACGCACAGATGTGGGTTGCATTCCTTTCAGGTTGCGAATGGGGCTCCGGAACGGGTCCCATTCACAACCAGAGGTACCACTGTACAAATAGATAAATAGGCACTGCCGTGGCAGGAAGATAAACAGTGTTTCCGTGTGCTCTGGCACTCATCATGGTGCGCCAGAAGCGGTTTAGTTCTGCTGGCCACATGACCTGGAAAGCTGTCTGCAGACAAACGCTGGCTTCCTTGGCCTGAAAAGTGAGATGAGCACCACAACCCCATAGTCGCCTTTGACTGGACTTAACTGTCCAGAGGTCCTTTATCTTTCACCTTTACCTAGATGTATATATATGGGGGTTAGGAAAACATTTCTCCCACTCCTGGTAAAATTATCAGCTGCAGAATCTGAGAGGTTTGGGGCTTCCCAGGTGGCCTGGGGTGTAAGGAAGCCGGATCCTTCACATGCAGCTTGCCTACACCCCCTTTTTCCAGACTGGCTGTGTATGAACCATTGCAATGCATAAACTTTCCAAAACAAAGTATCTCAAAAACAGGCCCTGAATCTCGATCAGCGGGACTTCTGGTTTGCCACGGGAAGAATCGTGGCGCGGGTCTGAGCTCCGGTGAGAGACTCGAGCATCAACAGGCTTTGAGAGGGGGTGACCTGAAAGCTACATGCACCCCCAAACACCCAAGAGGTAGCGAATAACATTCTAAATAAAGGCAAACTACCAGAATCATGGGAGGAGGCCTACATAACCCTGATTCCTAAGGGAACAGATCCAACATCAGTGAAGAACCACCGACCTATATCTCTTCTTAATAACAACTATAAAATATTTGCAGATATTCTAGCAAATAGATTGAAATGCATACTCAAAGACTATATTCATGAGGACCAAGCAGGATTTCTTCCAGGACATCATATGAAAAATAATATAAGATATGTAACAGATACTCTAGAGTATCTGGAAGTCAGAAATGAAAAACAGGCAGCATTGCTGTTTATTGATGCAGAGAAGGCATTTGACAACGTCTCCTGGAAGTTTATGGAAAAAAACACATTAGAGATGATAGGAGCGGGAGAAAATTTCTATAAAGGTATAAATGCAATATATTCACAACAAAGAGCTAAATTAGTTATAAATAATAGCCTAACAGAAAACTGTAATATTAAGAGAGGTACACGACAGGGGTGTCCTTCATCCCCTCTGTTATTCATACTGGTGTTTGAAGTTTTGAATATGAACATTAGAAAAGAAAAGAACAAAAAGGGTATAGTTGTCGGAAATAAGACTTTCAAAGTAAAAGCCTTGCCAACGACCTGACTATAACTATGGAAGACCCAAAAGAAAGTGTGCCAATAGTGATAGATTACAGAATTTGGGCTAGTTGCAGGCTTTAAACTTAATAAAGAAAAAAACCAAAATGTTAGTCAAAAATATGAGAGAAGAAGATAGATGAGATCTACAACACCTTACAGGACTGACAACTAGTAAGAGAATAAAATATTTAAGAATTTGGATTTTGGCAAAGAACATTAATCTATATAAAGACAACTATATACCAACTTGGAAGGAGATAAAAAGAAATTTGGAAATGTGGGACAGGTTAAGATTATCATTTTGGGGTAGGATCTCCACAATAAAAATGAATGTGTTGCCTAAAATACTTTTCTTATTCCAAGTCATCCTAGTAGTGGACAGTGCAAGGCATTTTAAGACCTGGCAGAAAGATGTAACAAGATTCATTTGGCAGGGCAAAAGGCCGAGAATAAGTTATAAACTTTTGACAGACAGTAGAGAAAGAGGAGGCTTTGCACTGCCAAATCTTGCATTATGAAGCCACATGCCTGTCTTGGACCAAGGAATGGCTAGTATTGAAAAACACTGACATATTAGATCTAGAGGGCTTTAATAATCATTTTGGCTGGCACACTTACTTATGCTATGACAAGGCGAGAGCTAACAGAGATTTTATGAATCATGTAATAAGAAGATCTCTGTATGCTGTCTGGAGAAAAAACAAGGGTATCCTGGAACAAAAGACACCCTGATGGTTGTCACCAATGGAAGCCATGACAGTAACAAAGGTCAACATGATGAATGATTGGGTTACATATAAAGACATTCTTTGTGAAGAAGGCAACCAATTAAAACTCAAAAATTTTGAAGAAATAAAAAGTAGAATCAACAATTGGTTCCAGTACCATCAAAAACAAGACAAAAAGGGTTTTAGCAAAGAACTTCCAATGTTCAAAAGATACAACTCTCAGAATGGTAAAAATTGTGGAGGGAACATCTTAAGTTCACAGCATGTTATTTTATTAAGGAAAACTACATGAAGGTCTTCTATCGCTGGCATACAACACCGAGGAAATTAGTGATAATGCACAAAAATAATTCAGACCAATGTTGGAAATGTAAGGAGGTGGTGGGATGTACCATGTCTAGTGGACCTATACAAGAATGAGGGAATTTTGGGATTCAGTCTATAACTAGTTCGAAAAGATACTCAAAATTTCATTTCCCAAAAAACCCAAGGCATTTCTTTTAGGGATTATTGGGAGGGAAATTCCAAGAAATTTAAATAAATTATTTATGTATGCTACCATGGCAGCAAGAGTTTAGATTGCACAGAATTGGAAAAGTGAGATGATACCATCAAAAAAAGATTGGCTGATTAGACTGATGGAATACGCTGAGATGGATAAGCGGACTTCCGGGTTAGCGCCATCGGCTAATGGCGGATTCCCTCCGAGCTCCGGAGGGAATCGGCTCTGCAGGATCCGGGTCTTGCTGCTGCAGCAACGCGGGGACCCTCAGAAATCACAGGCGCTGAAGCCTGTGAACTTGGTGACTCGGCGGGCACCATTTGCGCCCCCCGACCCACGAAGGAGCCTTTTTAAAGGCTTCAGAACGGGGGACGGGGTGAGCAGCGCGGTGCTGAGAGTCGACTGCTTCTCCTGCGGAGTGAAGCCGCATGCCATGGTCGGAGAGTGCTGACTTCTTCTTGTGAACAATTGGACTCTAAAAGAAACAACCCGTGAGTAATACGGAAATTGGATTTGTAAAGAAAAAAAAATTTTTGAATTAGGCACGATCGGGGAAGGCGCAAACAGGAAGTCCGTCTCCCCGTCTTATAAATAATCTAAAGCAAGGACTAGCTAACTAAGGTCGAGAGAATTTCTTCTTCTTTATTGGGTAAAAGACATTAATTTCACAATTTGGCATTATAAGTAATTTTACTGGAGGATAAGAGCTAATTTTGAGAGCTGAAGTGCCACCCCCCCCCGGACCCGGGAGTGATCCACGAGAGAGCCTGTTGAGGAGATATAGAAGAGTTTGACAGCTGTCAAATTAGCTGTCAAGAAGGAAAAAGAGAACTTTGTTTCTGCTGTCTCTGCTGGATATATTTGCTACAATTTGGTTATATTTTGTTGAAAACAAGGAAGAACTGAAACAAACTAACTTGATTTTTGGATTTGAACTGGAAGGAAGATAAAGTAACCAAAATCCCTCTAGAGGGGATTTTGGGACATTACAAGAATGGCTGAAGGAGGAAAAATTCAAGCTAAATTGGACAGAGTGTTTCTTCTCTTGGGAAAGTTACAAGGCCAAATTGATGTTTTGGCTACAAATGTTGCAACTCTGGACTTAACAGTAAACAAATCCATTGAATTTGATAAGGACTTGACTCATGAAGTCCATGCAGCTGGACAAGAAGAGAAACTTGAAAGATTTGAGAGTGTGGAGAAAGAGATATATGTTGTTTCTGAGGAAAAGGAAGGAGGAGATGTAATGTTGCAGATGACAAAGGAGAGCCAGAGGCCTGACATGATGGCTACAAAGGAAAATAAGTACTGGATGATGAAAATCTGTTTTGAATTGAAGATTGAAGAATGGAGAGATCTCCTTATGTGGAGATCTGAAGACCTATGGATTACAAATTTGATTAAGGTGAAAGTTGGAGCTTTTGGGACATTTGGACTTAAAAGGAGTAAGAAACAAGATTCAGGCTCCACTTTTAAGTATGGAGGTCTGGCTGGAAGAAATATGGACCCTATCGGGACAGAGCTTCTCCGAGATCTGGTGTTTAATATTAAGGACTACCAAAAAACAGGCAGAGAGGAATTGAGAGAGAATTAAGAGCCTCGGACGTGAGGTCTCCAGGCTGATAGTAGACTAAGACTGATGGACATTTGTTGGGGATTGAAACCGGGAAAGGGGGGGTGGGGTTTGGGAATCCAAAGGGTGCAGAATAATAATCTGTTTTTTTTGTTTTTGTTTTGTTATTAGTATGAAAATTGGGGAATTCGTGGAAGGGAATTTGGGTCGACTTTAGAAAAAAGTTTTAAGAATGAGCACTGATGTTTAAATACTGATGTTTATAAGTTAAAAAATTTTTTTTAAAAAAAGGAATACGCTGAGATGGATAAACTGACAGGATAGAGAAGGGATCAAGTGAAACAAAAATTTAGAAAAGACTGGAATATATTTAAACAATACCTGAAAGACCACTGTGGAGGATTAATTTTTTTGACTGGTTTAGATTAACTCTTGTAATGAGAAACATCAAAAAATAGTGGAAAATTGGTTACCAATAAAGGATCCAAGTAAGAAGGGGTGGGAATTCAGAAGTAATTAGAATATTAATGAGTCAAATGATTAAGAATATATATTTGTTTTTCTTTATTATGATTTAGAAATACATGTACATCAACAAGAAACTGAAACTTTATACTGTGATCTTACATTAAGAAAGCATTTCTGTTGTTAAAAACCAATAAATATGAACTGGGGGGAAAAGAAACCAGGCCCTAGATGTCAAATGACACTTGCAGAAACAAAGCTCTCCATTACACTTTTATGTCAGCACAACACCACACCTGGCGCAATCCAAATTGTTATTCCCTGGGTACTCTGAGTCATTTACATGAGTTTCGTGATGTACTGTTGCAACTGGATAGCAGGCCAAGCTTTGGCTTTTACAACTTCTTAGAAAGAGTTTGTGCGCCTTAATTAACAAGATCATGAAGGCCAAAGCAAGGTTTACATCTCAGAGCCTGAAGAACCAGGGGCAGGCAGCTTCCTGCTCAAAGTCCTAGAGCTGCATCGGAAATGACACAGTCCAGAAATGGCTAAAGGCCAAATCTTTTTTTGCCCAGAGCAAAACCTGCAGCCGGCTCTAGGGTGGAGCAGTAGAACACCCACACAAAAATGTACCACACAGCGATGGCTCATCCAGTGATGAGGTGCAACTCTGTACAACAGCTATTAAATAGGATTAGTAGCAATAACAGTAATTGAAATACTAAAATATCTTCTTAAAGTATGGTAAACTACTACTACTAGAGCAGTACAGTAGTAGTTTAATTTGCTTACTGCTGCCGCTGTTACTGTTGTTTTCTTGCACCTACCACCAGTATCCTAGTCCAACACACTAACCACTACATCACACTGGAAGTAAAACTATAATTATTTCACTTTTGTCATATAAAAATGAGCAGGTGCTTATGCCTAAATAAATAAATGACCCCAGGAGGCAATCCATTCATCTTGCAAGTGCATCATAGAATCATAGAATCATAGAGTTGGAAGAGACCACAAGGGCCATCGAGTCCAACCCCCTGCCAAGCAGGAAACACCATCAGAGCACTCCTGACATATGGTTGTCAAGCCTTTGCTTAAAGACCTCCAAAGACCTCCAAAGAAGGAGACTCCACCACACTCCTTGGCAGCAAATTCCACTGTCGAACAGCTCTTACTGTCAGGAAGTTCTTCCTAATGTTTAGGTGGAATCTTCTTTCTTGTAGTTTGGATCCATTGCTCCGTGTCCGCTTCTCTGGAGCAGCAGAAAACAACCTTTCTCCCTCCTCTATGTGACATCCTTTTATATATTTGAACATGGCTATCATATCACCCCTTAACCTCCTCTTCTCCAGGCTAAACATGCCCAGCTCCCTTAGCCGTTCCTCATAGGGCATCGTTTCCAGGTCTTTGACCATTTTGGTTGCCCTCCTCTGGACGTGTTCCAGTTTGTCAGTGTCCTTCTTGAACTGTGGTGCCCAGAACTGGACACAGTACTCCAGGTGAGGTCTGACTAGAGCAGAATACAGTGGCACTATTACTTCCCTTGATCTAGATGCTATACTCCTATTGATGCAGCCCAGAATTGCATTGGCTTTTTTAGCTGCCGCGTCACACTGTTGGCTCATGTCATGTCATCATCACTGGTCCTGAGGCGGCATTCTCCAGTCATGAGCCCCCTGTCAGCTGAGCACCTCTAATCCCTCCAGTCCATATTAGCTGTTTTCTCCAGGAATCAATGCAGTTCATTCTACTCAGGTTTTCCATAAAATCTAGGTCATGTATTCAAGCAATTGCCGACCCAAAGCTAAAAAAGCAGGACAGGGAGGGGGGAAGAAGTCTGGATATTTTGGTAGCAGGGGAGCTTCACAGCATGGCTCAAACCAGGGTTTAAATTGCAGAAAAACAACAACCACCCCACACTAACATATTTTAACAACATTTCCAGGCCACTTGTTTACTGAGCATATGTACTAGTGCTCTGATGGTGTTTCCTGCTTGGCAGGGGGTTGGCGTCGATGGCCCTTGTGGTCTCTTCCAACTCTATGATTCTATGATTCTATGAATTTGTTTTACAGGGAGAATGGAAGGTGTTGGCTATTTAAAGTGATCAACCATTCTGATTTGCTTACAGGGAGGTTAGATGATGTTGCATCAAATCCAGCAAGCACTTAGATCCTGCCTGCAGGCTTCCCACAGCCACTGTGCGGACCAGAATCCTGGACTAGATGGGCCATTGGCCTGATCCAGCTGGGCTCTTTTCATGTTCCTAATGGTACCCCACATGTCCCAGCACATTTTCCTGTCACTTTTATTACTGCAAAAAGTCTGATCTTTGGGGCAAACACAAGACCCTTAATCAAATCTAATTCTGCAACTTGCATTTGCCAGCAGGTGACAAAGGGCTCAGGCAGACTTCCTTTGGGGCTGCGTTTCTAGGCACAGGTCTGTGCTTTAAAGTTCCATGTCCAGGCGGTTTTTGTTTATTTGCTGTTTTTGTTTTACCCCGGTGCTTTCCCCTCAAAAACCTGCTCTTTATCGCTAAATCGGAACAACCGGCAGTTCACTGAAACCCCAAATAGGTGTTTGATCTCATTCAGCAGTAAAGAGCAGGATTTCCTGGGGAAAGCATGGGGGCGGCGGCGACGAAGACTAAAAAAGCACTCTGACACTGAGCTTGAAAGTGTAGACCTCTGCTTAGAAAGCACAGAGCAAAAAGTGAGTATGAATGAGCCCCGAATCCCATCAAAAATAGTGAAAGCCTTTAAGCGCCCCAAGAACATTTTTTTGTTCTTATTCTGTAACAATAAAACACATCACATAAAGTCAGAAATATGGAGATGGGGAGGGAAGATGGCCCCTTCCTTTGACTTCCCCAAGGGGCCCATTTGTAAGGCAGACCGAAAATATAATAAACAGAGCCTTAAGTTACAAAAGAAGCCCATGAGTTCTTGAAGTGGAAAGGAAGGGTGCTTCATCGAAGCTGATGTAGGGTCCTTTCCAGCCCTCCTGGGGCCCTGGATCAGGGAGAGGCCATCAGGCAGGCTGCTATGAGTCACCGTGGACTCTAGAAAACAGCTCTGGTCCTTTGATGGTGTGACTGACAGTCGTAATAGAAGTTGTGTTGTAAGAAATCTATTTACTTTTAGTAATTTGTATTACCTTTTGGTTTTACGTTTGTTGACTGTTTTTTCTTTTTAAAACTAATAAAGCAATTATTATTATTTTTTTAAAAATAGAAAACAGCTTTGGTCAAGAGTCAGTGAGACATGCCACTTCTCCCTACCCCTTGAAAAACAGATGCATTCATGCACATCATATGCTGCTTTTGAACCCCCCCCCCCCAATTTTCAAAAGCGTGTTGCTGTGCAGTGGGGTTGATGCTCAAGAATCACAGGTGCCACTGGACATAGAGGAATAACTGCACAGTTCTCTCTCGACCACAGTCCAGGGAAGCAGCACTGACCGCTGCAAAGACACAAGGTCACATCCTGCACCATCAGTGGGTGTGGGTTGCAGCACTGCGTCAGCAAAAGCATCCATGCAGGGGATTGCAAAGGCATTGCATTTCCTGAAATGTACATTCATAACATGTGTAACTTGAAAATAAGACAGGCAGCATTATAATGCCCTTATAGAGATCTAAGGAGCAGTTCCATTTTTAATTCTGTTTGTCTCTCCTGCTTCAGAAAGGATAGCAAAAAGAAGTGAAAGGTACAGCAAATGGCAAATAATCCACAGGGTTGGAAGAGAATTTTCTGCATATGAAAGGGTTTGGGGATTTTTAGTTTATGGGTGTGTGCAATGAGGTGGGGAGATATGATAAACATGATATGTGAAGGAAGGAAGCAGGCAGAGATAGAACGGTCCTTCTCCCATAATACTAGAAACTGATTTGGCAACAGATTTGGGAGGCATGAATGTAATCACTCCTCCATATAAGGCATTAACCAGCTTGTGGGATTTGGTGCCCAGAGGAAGTGGTGATGGCCACAAGCTTAGATGGCTTTCAAGGGAGATCAGACAACTCATGGAGGAAGGAGACTTGCTCTTACAAAAGGCTACTAGTCATGATGGCTACAGGCTGCCTCCTAGATCAAGGCAGCACGTCACTGACTACCAGTCTCTGGAGAAGAAACAGCAGAGAGAGGAGGGATTTCGCATTCGTGTCCTGCCTTGGGGTGAGAAGTAGGGAACTAGTCTGACCCAGCAGGGCTCTTCACCTGCTGTTATGTTCTTTTACTACTATGAATGATGGTGATGATGATTCTATCTCCTTTCCACAAAGGAGTTCAGATGGTACACATGGTTTTCCCGCTCCCCGTTTTATCTTCACAACAACCCTGTGAGGCAGGCTGGTAACTCACCCAAGGTCACCTAGCCAGTTTCATGACTGAGTGGGATTTGAACCCAGGTCCTAGTCCAACACCACACATTATATGGATGGAGACGGAGCATAACATGATGGGACGTAGCTAAAGGAGGAGTGGAGACAGCTCACTCAAGAGGCATCCCAAAGCCCTGACGGTCACTCGTGAGCCAGCCGTTGCTCCAGCTGAGATTTCAAGGGATGGCACCCCAAGCTCTCACGGATGAAGTCAGCAGAGGGCAGGAACTAGTGAGCCTGTTAGGGCTGAATGTGGGAAGCAGGTTGGAACCGCTAGACTTCTGCACTACCAAGTAGCCTAGAACAGCAGGTGCCTCCCATCCCCAGGTGGCCTATGAATTAGAATTCTTAGCATTAGCATTCATATACCTCACAAGGCAACTCAAGAGACTAATGAATTATTATTATTATTTTAAAAAACATAATGAAACACCATACAGTTTGTGAATATCTAAGTCAATTTACCTAAAAATAAAATAAAGCAGCAGCAGCATGGAAGCAATATTTGCAAAGCAGTTCAGCCATTAAAAACCTGCGGCACTGAGAGACTTTGTTTAAGAAAAGGTAGTTCAAATAAATGATGTTTTTCAAAACACACTTAAAAACATGTAATGTTGGAGGGACCAGCATCTCAGTGGCCTGAGGGCCACCAGAGAGAAACCTCCTTCTCCCTGGTGGCAGCAGCAACCCTCCAGGCAGGGGCATGGAAGGAATGCGGGGAGGGAACTCAACCAGTTCCCTGCAGGGCCTCTGTTGGTTGTCATGACAATCACTGGCAAAGCCCCTCAAATTGACAGGCATCTGGCTGCAAACTGACATTTTTGAAAACAGTCTGGAAGAAGAGGCCAATGAGCATGTTACAGAGAACATTTGTGTACATTGTATATGTCACATGTATATACTTGCATAGTTATACCAATATATTGTTGGTATGCGTCTTTCTCAAGAGAGAATGGAGTGTGTCTTTGGGGGTGAAGTCAAACCACTTTAGACACACATCACTCAGCACCGAAGTCACCTTCCCGGGGGTGCAAGCCTGGGCCGTGTGTCTGGAGGTTCTGGGCTGGCCAGACAACAAGACCCCCCCCCCTCAGTCTTGCTGCTGTGGGCCAAAGGAAAGCAGAGCATGACGTTTGGCACTTGCTTTGGCTGCAGGAGTGGCTGAGAGCAGGCATCCAAAGCACAATCCAACCACCTCATGGACTCCACTCTGGATTTGTGCAGGGTTTACTCCTTAGCATTTTATTACCCCAAAGATATCCCACAAGGCAGCAGAGGTCTAAGATGAGAGTTTTTCTTCTCCTAGATGGGCTTCCTTCTCAGGTGGATGAGCCCCACCAGCCCCTCACTTCCCTCTACAGCCTGGGCAGAAACCACCTTCTTGACTGGTGGACCCACGATCAGTCCTGTCTGCCCAAACTGCCAGAGCCTGTCTTCGGCTGCAGGGGGGGCGGGGTCCTTAACTGCTCCCAAATCTCACCACAGACATGAGCTCACCATGAACATGGTAGCTACCAGCCTTAAACAAACGGCTCCTCTCCTGGCCTCCATTTCCTGCATCTACAATATAGGGATGATACTATAAAGGTAAAGGTAAAGGGACCCCTGACCATTAGGTCCAGTCGTGGCCGACTCTGGGGTTGCGGCGCTCATCTCGCTTTATTGGCCGAGGGAGCCGGCGTACAGCTTCCGGGTCATGTGGCCAGCATGACTAAGCCGCTTCTGGCGAACCAGAGCAGCGCACAAAAACGCCGTTTACCTTCCTGCCGGAGTGGTACCTATTTATCTACTTGCGCTTTGACGTGCTTTCAAACTGCTAGGTTGGCAGGAGCTGGGACCGAGCAACGGGAGCTCACCCCATCGCGGGGATTCAAACCACTGACCTTCTGATCGGCAAGTCCTAGGCTCTGTGGTTTAACCCACAGTGCCACACATGTCCCAGGGATGATACTAGTCTTCCTTAAAAATAGTTGTTAAGCCTACTAAGTTGGTGGGTGTAAGGTGTTGTCAACCCCCTTAACATGTTGTATAGATGCAAAGTATCTCCTCATTATTAATGATAACTATGATGTAAGACCAGAGTAGGGTGAGAGGATGAGAATTGCGAAAATATGCAGTATGGCCTGAGGCACGACACACATCACTCAGCTTCTGCCCCACCCATTCAACAGTCAGTGTGTGGGCCCATTCTCCTCCTCCTCATTCCTGACCTTCACCTTTTGGTTCCCATTCTGTTCCCCTTATGTCACAGCTCCTCCCTGACTCCTGATGCCCTGAGGGGGTTTTGCAAGAGAGAAATGGGGGCAAACCAGGCAGGAGACAGAAGCCCTGGAGGGATGGGGAGTGAGGAAGCAGGAGGGAGCTGATGATGCTCCATCGCCAGGGGCCTTCCCTGCCTATCTCACTTTCCCAATAACTTTTACTCATTCTTAAACACTGCAAATCAAACATAAACAAAAACACTGCCTAATTTCCTGCTGGTGATGAATGGAAAATCTCACTTTCCCTTTTCATTCAGCCATTTCTTTGACCACAGCCTTCCTCCTGACCTTTCTCTCCTCAAACCACGGAGGCACACAGGATAGAAATAGAACACAGGTGGCTCTTTTTCCAAACCCAATCTACTTTGGCCCATTAGATCCCACAGACATGCTGGAAAATTTGTGACTAGTAGATACCTACAATCCAAAGAACCGGCCGGTGAGTTTGAATTCCAGCCAAGAGGACAGATCTTCCTCCCCTCACACAAGCTGGACTGCAAACAGTCTGTTTTCTTTGTTCCTTGAGCAGAACATTCTGTGCCATCACCCACTTCACCCAGTTGGAAGCACCCCAAGCTCAAGGCAGGATGGAGTGCACCTTAGGCTGTGTCATCTGTGTAGTCCATGAATGAAGAGGTTGTTCTTGTAACCCTTGTAACCTCACTTCTGTCAGTGAGGGAACCGCTAGAAGGCCCTCGGAGCAAGATCTCAGTGTCTGCTGCCCAATCTCTTAAAACCATGAAACTAGAACATTGGGGACCTTCACACTTCTCATGCACCCTTCACTCTTGCAAATTAATTCCACACTCTTTTTTATTTTTGGTGCAAACAGTGGTTATTGCTAGGTTTGCACTGCAGCTTGAGAACCACGCTTAACCTCCATGTTGTAGTTTTGAACAAACCACAGTTAGGAAAAACCCAGCAATGCTACCCATGGGTAGCTCTGAAAATGGAAGGGAGAGTTGGAAGCAGGAGTAGTACCAATGCCCTCAGGGTGATCTCACTTTCCCAGCTGTGGTTAGAAGACTGGGCAGCATCCATACTGAGCCTCCGTGTTTTCAGCAGAAATGTCTGCATATTGAAGGAGAACTCTTGCCAAGTTCATTTGCCCAGGCCTGCCCGTTCAGTTTCCTACAACCAGATCTTCTAGTCCTGGTCTTGGACTACAACTGGAAGGTTTGCACCCAACTTTGGAGCCAAGATAGGAAGCATGACCCCAAAATCCCCACACTCTAATGGAGCAACATTCAGGGCTCTTTATTTGCTGAGTTGTACTTCTGAGCAATGGTGAAGAAAAGACCTAGGATCCCCTTTCCTGAGTCATACACCAGCGTGCAATTGTATGAGCCACCCGGTGACCTTCTGCATGGTCCTTGAGCTCAGCACCAGAAGTGGGGGAACACGAAAGTCAGTAGCAGCAACATGTGCTGTAGAGGAACTTAGTCTTGTGCCATCACTGAGGCCAAACCAAGGTCAGGGATAGCTATGCAAGCACCACTTTTTCATATTATTTCTACAGCAATTAGCATCCTGCACTTTCAGGTTCCAACAGGATTCCCAAGGCGTCTTACAAAACAATGCAAAGTCCTTTTAATTTCACATATCAAAACATTATTGGGGAGGTTATACACAATCACATTTCCATTATCATTTACAGCTGCAAATGTTTCAGGTGATCACACCGCTTCATTTCTATTTGGTGCATGCCCCGTCACTTCCTGCTAAAATCCTGTCACCTTTTTATACCATAAAAATGCCGGTTTATTTTTTGTCCCACTTTTGCTGCACTAAGAGGGCGCCTCCAAACAGCAATAACACAGTAACATTGGAGAACATCATAGGACAAATAACAGAGCGGAATGATGTGCAGTCATAAAGCCATCCATCATTAATGCACTAATATTGAGTCAATTACGTGTTGCAGACTATACCTGCAATAAACACACACACACACACACACACACACACACACACACACACACACATGATAGCCATGTTCAAATATATGAAATATATAAAAGGATGTCACATAGCGGAGGGAGAAAGGTTGCTTTCTGCTGCTCCAGAGAAGCGGACACGGAGCAATGGATCCAAACTACAAGAAAGAAGATTCCACCTAAACATTAGGAAGAACTTCCTGACAGTAAGAGCTGTTTGACAGTGGAATTTGCTGCCAAGGAGTGTGGTGGAGTCTCCTTCTTTGGAGGTCTTTAAGCAGAGGCTTGACAACCATATGTCAGGAGTGCACTGATGGTGTTTCCTGCTTGGCAGGGGGTTGGACTCGATGGCCCTTGTGGTCTCTTCCAGCTCTAGGATTCTATGATTCTACATGGGGGAGAGAGAGAGTGTGTGTCCTGGCTTCCCCCAAAGAATGCTGGGAACTGAAGTTTGTTAAGGGTCCTGAGAGTTGTTAGGAGACCCCCCACGAGGCTACAATTTCCAGCACCCTCCACAAACTACAGTTCCCAGCATTCTTTGGGGAAGCCACGATTGCTAAAGTGGTATAAGAGGGATTCAAAGGTAAGTGTAGCTGTGAGCTCAGCTAACTTGAAAAGACATGCTTGTGAGGTTCTATGAATGGCACAGAAGTTGCACACACATTCCAGCTTGATCAGGGATAGTCTTGGGGCTCATCCTGAGAGACAGCAGAAGAGGAGTAGCAGAGGTGAGGAGACGTCATGGGGTGGTTTGGAAATGAACTTAGCTGCCAGTGTGACCTTTGGCCCTGAAGAAAGCTAGGAGCTCAAAGGAGGTGGAAGTTTTTGTGTTTGCATAGAACTATTTTCACAGGGCTCTTCAACACTCTTCTGCACTTTCCAGAAACATCTTAAGACTTATTATTGCTGATAATAATATTTAGTAGTCACTCTTCCCACAAGTGACCTAAAGCAACTTACAAACACAATATAAACTCTAAAACTAATTGCAAAAAACCCAATGAAAACCTTAAAGAACCCCACAACTATACAATTAAAAGACATAACTCAGAGAGCCTGCCCCACTAAAGGAGGCCACAAGGACTTGAGATTCTTAAGGGCCTGGCAACTAAAAATAAAGGTTGTAGCAGGCAAGCCTCCCTGGGGAAAGCACTCCACAAGCAAGGAACACCCTGAAAAAGCCCTTTTGCATGTTGCCAAACTTGCATCTGGAGCTCCTGGCTTGTTTCCGTGCAAAAGCTCATCTTGTAGCCAAGTTATTTTCCAAACTACCCCATTTCTGTTCTGACCAGTTTTCCCAACTGGGTGAATGGGTGTCTCCTTTTATTGTGTTTCAGTTCACCTGCAGTTATTTTCTCTGCTGTTTTTGCTATACTATGTACATCGCCTTGAGACATATATGCGAAAGGCAGTTAATTAAGAGGAGGAGGAGGAGGAGGAGGAGGAGGAGGAGGAGGAGGAGGAGGCAGCAGCAAACAGAGCTTTCAGAGTCTCCAAGAGGTGCAGAAAGCTGCCTCGCTCCCTTATGAATTGCTTCCTGCAATCTCCTGTCATCGGAATGCTTATTTTACCAAAAGAGAAGTTTTGTGAAACTCAGAAGCTTGCCCAGACTTAAAAATCACAGACTGATTCGTTCAGTAAGAAATGCCATCTGCATGGCATTGGTTAGAGCCTGGTGCTGATAATTCAAGTTTGCAGGTTTGATCCTTGCATGGGACAGCAGCATATTCCTGCTAATTCAAGGGGTTGGACTCTGTAATTAGATGATCCTCAGGGTCCCTTTCAACTCTACAGTTCTATGATTCTATCTCACTTATTCAGTATGCCAATTTCTGTGACACGAAGGTAGTTACCAACACACTGTAAACTGGAAGAACAAAGGAGGAAATTTCAGTGATCAAATCGAGAAGGAAAGAGTCTGGTCCAGAGTACAAGAGTAAGACTCTGGGAGCTCCAGAAGGATGTGTGTCTTAGAAGCCAGCCGTCGAAACAACCACCATCACTTTCTTTCAATTAACCGAGTAATCCCAAACTTCCGCTCACCCTTTTTGGGGGGTGGGGGCTGCAGCGGCTCCCTCCCGCCTTCCTCGTCTCTCCCTTGAGAAAGATTCTTGAGGCAAGAGGCGCTCCACCCTGGCATGGCTCGCTCAAAACCACAGGCTGCCGCCGCTGTCACGCCCATTTGGCAGCCCAGACAGGAAAGGCAGGGGGAGGAGAGGCGAGGGAAAGTGGGGCGAGCTTTAAAGACCAGCCCGAAAGCCCAGGAGCTGCAGGCTGAACGGGCAGCGCACGCCTAGAGAGCAGCGGCAGAGAGCAAGGTGAGTGAAGGTCCCAGGCAGAAAGACCCTCAGCCCCCAGGCCTGGGGAGGAGGGAAGCCGAAGCCCGACTGCGGATTCCCAAGGCGCCCTCTTCTGCCGGCCCCGGTTCCTCCCAGCAGTTTCCTACGCTGGCACAGGAATCTCAGGCGCTTGACTGCCCTTCCTGCTAAGGCTCCCCCCTTTCAAGCCACTGCCCCAGCCCGGGTGGGGTGTCCCCCCAGGGAGAGGAATCCACTGCACAGCTTGGGTGGCACCCACCCAGGGTGGAGGGAGCTGCCCCTGGGGTCCTTCCCGCCTGTCCCCATGCCAAGTGATCCTTCTCTCCTCCATCCCTTATTTCAGATCCTGCCCAACCCACAAAACTGGGACACAAAGAGCTATGTTCAGCCAGGGTTAGAGAACTCCCTTGCAGGTACTACTCTGTGGATGATGTTCCCACCCCGTTTTCTGAAGGTCCCTCTCCTGAAACAACTCTCTCTCTCTCTCTCTCTCTCTCGCTCTCGCTCTCGCTCTCTCTGTGCCTTCCAGGTCACGACTGAGTCACTTCTCTCCTTGGGTTAAAAATGGACACCTCTAAAGTGTGTGGGTTCCTGACGGCCAGCTTCCTCCTTCTGGTTCTGCTGGGGGATCCAACTGCAGCCTGCTCCTGTGCCCCCCGGCACCCCCAATCCGCATACTGCTATGCTGATGTTGGTGAGTCTCTGGACGCTGCTGAAGTCCACGCACTGCCCTCCTCTGGGCACTGTCTGACTTCCCCTGCCCTTTGGGGCACAGCTTCCCCTTTGACTCCTGCATTGGGGGGGGGGAGGCTCATGCTCAGGCATTGAATGTGGCCCTCGTCAGCCCTCTGGACTCTTCCCAGAACCACACCCCTCATTTGTCCTGCTCCACGTATTCCTCACATGTTTTTGCCTGGCTATTCTGTGTCCTTAAACAGTCGTGATGCCTCTTGCTTGCCTGGCTAGAAGTGTGCATGTGTAGATGTGGCAGGAATGCAACCTGCTGTAAAAAGGCAAGCCCCGCCCCCTTTTACCTCTAGCCCCTCCTACCACTAGGTCATGCAGCCCCCAAGAAGGCTGTCCATGAGGGAATGTGGTCGTCTGCCTCTGTCCTAGATGTTTGACATTGGAACAGATTCCCACAAGAGGTGGTGGACTCTCCTTCCTGGGAGGTTTTTAAGCAGAGGTGGGCTGGTCATCTGCCATGTATGATTTAGTTGAGTTTCCTGCATTGCAGGGGACTGGACTAGATGACCCTCGGAGTCCCTTCCAGCTCTATAATTCTATGATTCCATGATTCTGTGAATTCTATCCATCACTCCCATAAACTGAAATTCACCACTGTGCCCCAGGGTTGCAAATAGCCACTTGCCTGGTAGACCTAATACAAAGGTATTTTTATAAAAGGGAAGACAATTGTTCTCTAACATGTCTCAGGCTACATTAGGCTGTAGACAGGCCACAAACTATATAGGTGCATAAACAGGCTAGTAACTAAGTTGCCAAATCTACACATTCCCCCCTTCCTGTACCAACAGCCTGTGTGTTCGTATCCAGTCATTTAAAGGGTTTGATGGCATACCAATGCCACTTGAGTAGTCAGACTTCAGGAGCGTGATTTGAAGTCACTAGCAATGCTTTCACTCTGGATTACTTCCCTGTGGTGAGTGCTTATACCCAGAAGAACCGCCCGTCATCTCAGCATGCCTAGGGCAATGGGATTGAAGGGGGCTTCCAGACTCTCATTCTTTTCAGATGGGAGACTTGCAAATTCTGGTTGCACAGTTGTAGTTGAAAGTTTGTAGTAAGGAAAGTGAGGAGGAAATGCACTGGAAAGCGCAGAACCACCTCACTTTGGTGCATTGTCATCTAACATCCTCACAGAAGCCTCTGAATAATTGCTCATTAAATAGCCAGTGTCATCTAAACTCCCTGCAAACAAATCAGGACACAGAGTCAATAAACAGGTTATCTGGAAGCGCCCCAAGATGGTGATGAGGATGTTGAAGATGAGGATTCTAGCAGGGCTCTTGGGTCTTCCTCATCTTCACCTACCTCACCTGGATAAGTTTGGCAATTGAACCTTCCCCCAACAATTCATCTCCATCCCAGAAAAAGCTTCACATGCGAAATTTCTGCAAACCAGGCAGTTGTTAGAAGTGCAGGAACCCAAACACCACACAAACCAAAGGTTGGCAGTGCAAATGGAAACTTGGTCATATATCATGGTATGCTGATGTTTTATCCCCTCTAAACGCTCCTGGAACTGTTTCAATACTTGTGCTTGCTAACACCCCCTTAAAAGTGCTTCAGAAGCGTTTTTAAGTCCTGCAATAGTGCGCACTTGATAATAAGTAAATATGCCCTGCACTGCCCCCTGCTGGCAGTATACAATCGATACGTATTCCCTTATGTACCTCAGCTACAGTCAGTATAGAATCCGGCAATTAATTTCGCCCCCCAGAACTGTCACCAGGAAACTTTGACCCTGTCACTGAAATAAATTAGGCAAATGGGCATGTTTAGCTGGTAGGCTAGAGTCTGATTTCAAAAATGTGCCTCTTTCTTTTCTTGTCTCTTTTTAAAAAAGATTTTTAACATAAAATGATTCTGGGCTGTTTTATTTTATTACACATTCTAAATTTGGAGTGGGATGCAATGCCCCACCATTACAAATCTTCCATCTGCACAAGCACTTCAGCCAGATGGAATGACGCCCCCTCTTGTCCCTCCCACCTGCTTTTCTGCACTTCTCCCAGCCTCCCCGCCCAAAGCCAGTTCCAAGGAGACGTGGGGAGCTCTTTGTGCAAGCAGAAGTCCTTGCACAGGGCTTCCTCTGAAGGGGCTCCTTAGGTGTTTCACCCTTTGAATTTTTAAGATTTCTGTTCTTCCCTTGAATGAAAGAAAGTGGTTGGGATTGAAAGAGGCTCAGGACTCATATAACACTGAGGTGGGGAGCAGGAGGGCAATTGCAGACAGATATCACCAGTGTGACTGAATACAACAGAACTTATTTGGTTTACATGTTCTAAACCCTGATCTCAGCTGTTACCAATATATTATTATGCCACTAGTAACAAAAATTGCAATCATAGGTCTTTTATCAAGTCAGACCAGTGCTTTTTTCAGGGGGTCCTCAAGGGGACACAGTGCCAGCACCTCTTTTATTGTTGTTAAAAAGTGTGACACTTACTGTAACAACTTCATGGTGAGTGCCAGCACCTATTTTTCTAGAAAAAGGCACTGAGTCAGACTATTTGTCAACCTTGCCTAGTATTGTCTACTCTGATTGGCAGCAATTTTCCAGGGAGGGTTTTCCCCATCACCTGCTCCCTGATCCTTTTAAACTGGAGGCACCAGAGACTGACTTTGGGACCTCCTGCATGCAAACATAGGAAGCTGCCTTATACCAAGTCAGAGTACTGCACTATCTAGCTCACACTGACTGGCAGCAGCTCTCTGGGGTTTCAGAGACAGGACATTCCCAGCCCTACCTGGAGATGCTGGGGATTGAACCGGGAACCTTCTGCATGCAGAGCAGATGCCTCCAAGGACCTAATCAGAGGAGAGCACTAGCTATGCCCATCACAAAGTGGTAGTACTGTAATTTGAGTCCTCTTTGGTTGCAGACTCACAACACAGCACAGAGAAAGCAGCTTCCCTGGCTGGACTAGGGGGAGAAACTCAGAGTGGGATTTCCACTTGCAGTCCAATCAAAACACACACACACACACACACACACACACACTCCCTCCTCCTGCTCAGTTTCCTCCAAAAGCCTGCTTGGAGGGAGATTATGGGAGAGCCTACAAAGAGGATTACATCTCACTTTGCATTTCCTAGCAGATCTATGACAAAAATGTGAATGATCTACAGCCGAGTGTTAAAATGCAAGTGGTGTTTCAACAACTCCAGTACATGAACATAGCTGCAGGAAAATCTGTCCAGTGGCTTTTTAGGAACTCTGAAAAGCGTCACCAGGATCCCGCCCCCAAAACTACTGAAGACTTCCTTGTTCCAGCAAGCTTTTTTTTTTTTATAATTTGGTTTTAATGGCTGAATTTGCCCCCTTCTTCATTGAGCCTTTGTATTGCTGTTTGTAATGCAGTTTATTGTTGTAAGCTGCTCAGAGTGGCACATTTTGCACTGAAAGAGCAGAATCTAAATGTCTACATAAAAAAAAAACCAGGTGGTCACAGCCCGCTCTCCACTTTTTGTATTCAGGGGCTTTTGATATCAGATGGCCAGCAGAGTCAGAGGTGAGATGATGGGAGGTAGTCCGTATGGAGGGCATCACTGACTTAACTCCAAGGGGAGGCATCCCTGTTAGAAGCTGGACTTCAAAACTCTGACCCTTACAAGAGAAAGAGGGTGTAGTTTTATGGGGAAATCGAGTGTGAGGAAGGGGAGCCTGTGGTGTCCTCCATATGTGGTCAGGCTCCAAAGCCCATCCACCTCAGCCAGCAGAGCCAAGACTTAGGGGAGATGGTAGTTGTAGTGCAGCAACACCTGAGGGCCAATGGTTCCCTGCTGCAGGCCTTGTGAGAAGAGCAGGTCTGGCTGTAACTCTGAGGCTGCAGAGCAGACAAATCGCAGAAGAAACCGTAGCCGAGGTGACAAGATTCCCAAGCGTCCTGCACCATCCCTCCTTAGGGTATAGCATAATGGGAGAGAGGCGTATGAAAGTCAAGGTCAAAAGCCAGGAGAGCTGGGGAGAATGGAAGAAAAGCTGTGATGCAATACCGTTTTTTCCTCTGCAGTGATCCGGGGTAAATTTGTGGGAGTCAGCAAGCAGCAGGTGAACATCTCCATAGGGGAACCAGTGTGGTGGATGCGACACGAGATCAGAACCACCAAGGTGAGCTTCTCCCGCTACTATAATGTAACCCAGAGACTCGCCAGTGGGATCCCCTAAAGCCGCCCTTATGCTGGTGGGCAAGACAAGCTGGTGGAGATCCCATTCCACAGCCAGTGAGCCTGCTTGGATCTACGCAGCAACAAAATGCAGCAGCCAAGTGTTCCTCATCCTCAGTAGCTCCTTCCCTCTTCCCTGAAGATGCTGCGTTTGCTGAGCCTACAAACTTCCCATGCAAAGTGAACACTTTGCCTCTCTTCCTTGCAAGTTTTTGCAGAGAGATGCAGCTATCCAGGCTCTGCACTGCCACCCAGTACGCATTCTCAGAACAGCTGGTTCCCCCCCTTTCCTTTCCTTTGTTTTCATCCTCACCTCCCACTCCCTGCAACACCCTCTAGACGGGAAGGGGGGCTGCAAGGTGCCCTTGAGCTCTGAGGATGCTTGTCTGGCAGGAAACCAGCCTGCAGCACAAAGGCAAAATGTACATTGCTAAGGATGCTTTTGCCTCTGGCCCCACCACTAGTGGCGTGCAGCCCTCAGGTTCCCTGCCTCTGAAGGTTTTCTGCACCCCGAGGCCTCCGCAACACACTGACAGGTACTCCCTTGAGCTCACATGAGGTGGCAAAAGATTGAGCCTTCTCAGCAGTAGACCCTTCTTCAGCATGAAGGTGATGATGATGATGATCATCATCATCAGTTAAATTTATGGGGCTTGAACAATCATGAATGCAAGACATGTGCTCCCCCTGAGCTACAACCTCTTCCCCACTTCTGTAAGAGCTGGGAAGAGTCCTGTCCCTGCACCTGTCCCTCTATTGGCCCCTTCCTGGTCACTGACCCACCTCCCCCCCCCTGCACAGGTGTACAAGGGCCCTGAGGAGATGCAAGATGTCCGTTTCCTCCACACTCCTGCCATGGAAAGCCTCTGCGGCTATGAACACAAGGGTCCTCTCAAAGGAGAAGAATATGTCATTGCAGGTATGGTGCACCGTCTTTTTGCCAGGGAGCACTTGGGGCAAATTGAAACTCACAAATAACCCTGAGTGAAAGAAGGCGGGCCTATGCGCCCTCTGCTCACAGTCATTTGAGGGCAGCATGTCACCGAGGCCTAGATATGTGGGGAGTGGCTATGGTACCCTTTGCACATGCCCTTTGCACATGCTCAGAGGCACCCCCTGCCAAACTGCACAAGAAAGGATAGACAGCTCTAGGGCCCTTCCAGGATCAGGGCCAGCCCCATCACAGGAACAAAAACCTTTGGCAGCAGGTTTGAAGTTCCCACTGAGAAGGAGCAAATTGTCACTTGCATGCTGTTTTACAGGAGCAGGCACCAATGAATTTTCTCTCTCAGGTGTCTAAATGTCTTGAACCACCACGAGTGAGAGAATAGGGAAATACAGGGGTGAAGAGGCTGTGATGGCCACCAAGTCGGATGGCTTTAAAGGAGAATTACACAAACTCATGGAGAATAAAGTCATTAGTGGCTACTAACCAGGATGGCTACGGTCAGACCACTGGCAGAAGAAGAAGAAGAGTTTGATATCCCGCCTTTCACTCCCTTTAAGGAGTCTCAAAGCGGCTAACATTCTCCTTTCCCTTCCTCCCCCACAACAAACACTCTGTGGGGTGAGTGGGGCTGAGAGACTTCAAAGAAGTGTGACTGGCCCAAGGTCACCCAGCAGCTGCAAGTGGAGGAGCGGAGACGCGAACCCGGTTCCCCAGATTACGAGACTACCGCTCTTAACCACTACACCACACTGGCAGGCCTCTGAATCACAGTTCCAGGAAAGTGCAGGAGGGGAGAAGTCTCTTCTGCTCAGCTGCAGCTGCTGCTGCCTGGTTTGCATCTGGTTGGCCACTGTGAGAACAGGATGCTAGACTAGATGGGCCTGATCCTGCAGGGCTCCACTTATGTTCTTGGAAAGTGCCAACCAGTGTAAGGGTTTGGCGATATCCTGGATGGTTTTGTTCTTCAGTTGCTTTGACACCCATCTGAATCTTCTCCTCTTTCTGGACCAGCCACAACCAGCCCAGGGCCTTCATGACATCCAGGACTGTGTCCCTCACAAAGCTTCCCTCTTAGAAGAGAGGAAGAACAAGTCAGCCTCATGCAAGACCTCCTTGGGAGCGCTGGGTTCTGGACATGAGTACACAAAAACGGGTTTGGGGAGGTTTTTCAATGGAAGGCTATGAAATTACAAGATTTCAGGAGGAAGTTACGGAGAATCACCAATCAGAAACAAAGCAGTCTTGAAAACCTTTCCAGGTGCAAATCATATTGAAATCCTGTGTAACCTCCCTGATACCATCATGAGCACAAACCACCATGAATGCCCCACAAAAAGGGCATCCAGAGTAGCCCTTATACTGTAGATTTTGAACATTTTAATCCCAGCTTTTGTCAGAGAGCTCAGGCCTGATCTAGACCAACAGCTTAATTCAGGGGTGCCCAAACTTTTTCCAAAGATGGCCAGATTTGATGAAGTGAACAGGCGTGAGGGCCGACCAAAGTTGTTGCGCTTTTTTTTAGGATTGAAGTTGTTGAGCTAGGATTTAACCCCAAACTTGATGAGCTTTTTAAAGGATTTTACCCGAAGGACATATATTGCCACGGGGCCCGGATTAAATCGACCGGTGGGCCAGATTAGGCCCCCAAAACAGACTTTGGACATGCACTCCTATGTGGACAGCACCTCTTCAGAATACAGGAGTGGGATTGGTCAACTGAATGCTCTCCCATGGAGGCAGGTGGGATAGTTGCTGCACAAAGGATGCCAGCATCTCATGGATAGTTTTAGGGCAGGCCAGAATGCCTCCTCCCGCCAACAGCCAATTTTTCTATGTGCAGTCAGTGAGTTGTTCTTTTAAATGGATGAGTAATCAAGAATGTGAGCACCCCTACAGTCAAAGATGACACCGCCCAGGAATAGTTTTAGCTCACAGTGAGCGCTTGTCTAGGCTGGCCTCAAAGCCTCTTGTAACAAAAGAATGTGAACAATATGTTTTCACCTCTAGTGGCCAAAACCCCCCCAAAATAAATAAACACAGCATGTCTTTTTGAAAGGGCAGCTTAATAACGGAGTAGATTGCCTAGGAAACTAGTGAAATCTCTTTTCTTCCCAGGGATACTTTAGCTATGGGTCATGATTCCAAAGAAACACAAGAAAACACATAATGTCGTTTGGGGCATGAAATTCAACTGACTGAGAATATCAGCTTTCATTTAATTAAGAAGAAGCAGTGGCAGCAGGTTTCTAGCCCTTGTGTTTTTAAAGATCTGTTATGACAGCGGAAATCTCAAAAAGCAGAGGGGGTGCTGAATGAGATGCTCAAAGGGGTTCAGTACCTCACATGGCTTTCTAAGCTGAGCCATGACTACCAAAGTCAGAATAAATCAGGCAAAACTAAACAAATGATGCAAAAAAATGACTCAAACAAAATGGTCTCATATGAATTATGTACTCAGGTCACACAATTCAATTTTGGGGGAGCATGGAATTTGCATTTGTCCAGGAAAAGATTTTTTTATTACACACATACACACCGAAGGGCAGATTATGCACAACCCTGCTTATGGTTGCAAAGATGCGCGCCGTTATTGATAAACCTTCAAACCTCTCATCAGGTTACAATTTTAGTTATGAAAGCAAGGTCTGGGGGTGACAAGGCCTTGTCAGCAAGTCCTCTATATTCTCTTCCTCCATATTTACACTTAACTTTTCTCTCTTACCTGTTTTTTCACCTCCCAACAGGCATGCTGGAAGGTGACCGTGCCATGATCACGGCCTGCTCCTTCATCGAGCCATGGTCTCAGCTGTCCTTTGCACAGAAGCGAGGCCTGAGTTCAGACTACAGCAAGGGCTGCAACTGCACAGTAAGTACCTGGCCCCCAGCAGACCCTTTCCGAGGGACCCCAGGGACAGGAGGGCATATGCTTGCAGATGGGGCAGGCCCTCCAGGAGAAAGCATGCACCCTCTGAAGAGCTCTGTCTAGCTCAAAAGCCAATGTCATTGGCAGCAAAGGGTCTAATGAAAGACGTGCTTCCTTATCTGTTATACGTATGGGCTGCCATACGTCTGGGATTACAAAGGCAGAATTGATGTCGGGGGGCGTTTCTGAAAGGTGGCGCTTTGTCCTGGGGTGTCCTGGTTTTGGACCCTAATTTGGAGCCTATTTGGACCCTAATTTATTTTTTAACAGGAACCATATTTTAAACTGAGCAAGGATTGAGGGGTCAGCAGCACTGACTCCACCCATTCACCCTCTCTGACATGACTCAGGGCTCCCTCCTTCATCCCCTTTTCTCCAGTGTGGAGAGCAAGGGAGTCTTTGGCAAAACTCTCCCCCATTTGATCTCCCTGAGTGGAAGAAAATGACTGTGAATTGTTGGGAACTATGGGCTTCCCCATGGGAAAGCCCTGTGGGGCCAGAGTGAGTCCTCAGGTCGCTGGTGGCTGGTCCTCACGATTAGGGCAAGGCAGAGCTAGCACATCACCAGCATGTGATGGCTGGGTTGCAATGGAACTGGTAGGGCAAAAGGCAGGGAGACCAACAGTAGGTGGCGCCAGAGCCAATGACAGGCACAGAGACCCCCAACAGGATGTTAAATTTTATATTTCATTAACAATCAAAGAAGAATGGATGGAGGCAGCATCCAGATCTTCATTTTTCCAAAATGTAAGTAAAAAGCCAGGCAAGTGGGGGCTGGCTGAGGGCAGAATGAGGTTGGTGGAGCAGTGCCCCATTTGCCCTCCTGCAGGACCGGCTCACCCATGAGGCAAGGTGAGGTCACTGCCTCAGGCAAGACGATTCACAGAGGAAGAAGATCCAGATATGGATCTTAGCCCACCTCACTTGTTCCTGATGTAGATCTCCCCCTCCCCCTTCTTCCCTGGTGGGGAGGGGGTGCCATTTTCTGGCTCACCTCAGGTGCTAAAATGTCTTGGGCTGGTCTTGCTTCCACTGGTCAACAGAGGTGGGGGATGGGATGTTGCTATGATGCGTGAGGGGGACCTGTCCACTCATGTTTCTGTGTGTCACTCTTCCTTCAAAAAAAGGTTGTGCCTTGCAATTCCATGCCGTGCTCCATCACTTCCGACAACCAGTGCCTGTGGACAGATGGGATCATGTCCAGGATATGGGATGGCTTCCAGGCCAAACGCTTGGCTTGCCTGCCCCGGGGCGAAAGCACTGGCCTCTGCACTTGGCAGTCGCTGAGCACTCAAGGGCCGGGCTCCCTTCGCAAAGTTCTCCTCAGGCAGTGATCTCTTTGTGGACCCTTCCCTTCCTTTCTCTGAATTGTTTCTTTTAAAAATAAACATCAGTTCCAAACCACCTTCTCTGCCCCTGCCTATTCTTCCTTGTTCGTTCTTTGCCTGGAAAATCTGAAGTTTCTGTTAAGAGCAAGCCTCTAGTTCTTTTTCTGGAAGAAAAACCAGAAGAGCCAAAACGTTTTCTGCAAAAGGCGTAGAGCCAGGAGAAGTTGTAGATGTTGTTCTTCAGTGGTCAGGGAGAGAATCTTCTTCAAAATGAGCCGTAGAGCCCTTCCCACCTTGACATTTTCTGCAGGCCCTTCCAGATGACCTGTTTATTGAGCCTCCAGCCTCATTTGTTTGCAGGGAGATGAGCTGACCCTGGCTATTGAAGGAGTTGTTTGGGAGGAGGTTATGTGATGTTGCACCAAAGCAAACATTATACCACTTTTCAGTGCATTTCCCTGTCATTTCTTCAGGCAAAAAGCCCAGTATTTGGGGAGAGTAGGCTTGTCATGCAAGATCTCCCCATCAACCATAACTGCAGAACCTGAATTGGCCATCATGTGTTTGAATCCCACTAGAAGATAGTGACAGTCTGGAACTGCCCTCTGACTCCTGGCCCTTCCCCATAAACCTGAAATGCTGCCCCCTGCCAAAGCATCTGCTTTCAATATTAATCATTAGCCCCATGTAGCTTCCAAGCTGTTCAAATGCGGCTCCTAATGCTGGAGAGGTAGCTAAGGGGCTTGCCCTTGTCCCTCCTCCATCTCCAGCCATGCAGTGAACTCAAGAGAACCTCGGAGGAGGAGGAAACAAAGGCAATAAGGCCACTCTGCAGGGTCTTCCCTGCAGACTGTGGCTCAGCTTGAAGAGGAAGGAATGGAGCAACTGCTTACAGCAATGGACTGTTTGGAGGTGTCCCCCCCCCCAGCACCACCACTGTGCCTAACAATTATACTAGGTGTTGAAAGACGAGTTTAAAATAAAAACTCCCTGTCTGCAGCTCTGTAGTTCATTGTTTTAAAGGCAAGGAGGAAACAGAAGGAAAGGGCGATTGGGAAGGGGGAGGGTTGCTAGATGATGATACAGATGCTAAGGAAAGAGGAATGACTGAAGCAAAGCAAAGCAAGAAAGAAGAGAAGCTTTTGGTGTTCAGAGGTGTGTACTACCTCTGACTGTGTGAGTAGCACAAAGCCATTGTGGCTAGCAGTTATGACCCTAGTTCCAGTAACAGCAAATGCAAACCATGGGTTGGGAAACCCCAGTCCAAGCCCTTATTCAAAGTCCTAGCTGCAGTCTCTTGATCAGCAAGGTGTGTCCATGGGAATACCATATAAGGAAGCATGTGACATATTTTGAATCTGAAAGCTGTGGGATCTCACCCCATGTCATTTAAATCCAGTGCACAATAAGAGCCAGCCAACATTTAAGCCCATGACAGCCCCATTTGAAAATGGCAATGGGCCAAAACCATCAAAATGAACGTCAATAGGGACAAATGTCAGATTCTGCACTTAGGCAGGAAGAACCAGATGCACAAATATAAGATGGGGGACACCTGGCTTACTAACAGTACATGTGAAAAGGACCTAGGGGTCCTAGTAGACCACATGCTTAACATGAGTCAACAGGGTGATGCAGCAGCAAAAGAAGCTAATGCTATTCTTGGCTGCATCAACAGAAATATAGTGTCCAGATCAAGGGAAGTCATAGTACGACTCACTTCTGTCTTGGTCAGACAACACCTGGAGTCCAGTGTCCAATTCTGGCACAATTTAAGAAGGATATTGACAAGCTGAAATGTGTGCAGAGGAGGGCAACCAAGATGAACCAGGGTCTGGAAACTAAGCCTTATGAGGAGTGCTTGAAGGAGCTGGGTACGTTTAGCCTAGAACGAGGAGACTGAGAGGAGATATGATAGACATCTTCAAATATCTTAAGGGCTGTCACATGGAGGAGGGAGCAAGCTTGTTTTCTCCTGCTCTGGAAGGTAGGACTCGAACCAATGGCTTCAAGTTACAAGAAATGAGATTCCAACTAAACATTAGGAAGAACAGTAAGAGCTGTTTGGCAGTGGAATGGTCTCCCCTCTGGGGGTTGTGGACTGTCCTTCCCTGGAGATTTTAAAGCAGAAGTTGGGTGGCCATCTGTCATGGATGCTTTAGTTGAGATTACGGCATTGCAAGGGGATGGACTAGATGACCCTCAGGATCCCTTCCAACTCTACAAATCTATTATTCAAGCCTCTCTGATCACTGATCTAGCACAAAAAAGGAAGAAGAAATATGGTATCTCTAGCCCTCCCACCACACTCCAGCCCAACTTACCATCTCCTTGTGATTGGGGTAGAAGGTCTGGTCAATGAGTGGGAATTCTTCCGGTCCAAGTTTGCGAAAGAGGCGAACCATCTGGGCAAACTGTCAGGAGGACACCACAGGTAAGAGACAGAACAAGAAAGAGACCTTCTAAATCTGTTCTCGGCTCGCTTCTGTTCTAACTCTCCCATTTGCCTCTATTGCTTCCTTGAACCCCTTTTCCCCTCTGGGAGCTGCTGCTGCCTTCACAGGCAGACATTCGAAACTCCACTTGGTGCAGGATGCCGCTGCCCAGCCACCACCAGAAGTCCCCTTTGGGCACAGCAGCACCAGCTGCCCATCAGCTGCAAGCCAAAATCAAAGTGGTGGTCATTACCATAGCCTTCCTTCTTATGACCTTCTGCTCTGTTTCCCTTCTATTTATGAAGCAAGAACATGAGAACATAAGAAGAAGCCTGCTGGGTCAGGCCAAGAGGTCCTCTCCCATCCTGCTCCCACAGTGGCCAACCAGGCCACTGCCTGTGCATTGCGCCCATGGCATCCCAATAGCTGCTCCATGGCTGAGGCAGGCTGCCATATCCTTGCCTGGATCTGGTGAGCTTACAGCAACGTAAGAAGAGCCCTGCAGGATTAGGTGCCTCTAGTCCAACATCCAGTTCCCACAGCAACCAACCAGAAGCCCATGGGAATCCTGCAAGCATAAGCGGAGCAGAACAGCACTCTCCTCACAGGTTCTCCACCCACTGGGATTTAGAGGCCTAGCTCCTCCAATACTGGAGGCAATATAGCCCTCATGCCTAGTAGCCACGCCTTGTCCTCCAAGAATGGTGTCATCTATGCTCTAGAACAGCCTCTCTGCTTGAATCCTGCCAAGCCTGTTGCCCACAATTTAGTTAACACTTCTCCTGTTTATCCAAGGCTTTTAACTGGTTTTCACTGGCCATTCAAGTTTTAGTGTCTCAGCTTTATGTCAATTTCTTTTTAATTTAGTGATGGTTCCATGGGAAGAGAATGAGCAAATGAGCCCTGTGTACGCATGATACCTGTAAAGTACATTCAAAACACATCCAGTCCCTCCAGGAATCCTGGGCTTCTTCATTCATTAAGGGTTTTGGATAATTATAATTCTCTAAGGGGTAAACAACAGTGCCCACAATTCTGTGAGGGGAAGAGTATGCTTTAAAGATAGAGTGTGTACACACCCCTAGTCCTTCAACTTGTGGGTATGCCAATAAACACTCCACTCGTTGTCACCACCTAGTCCAAAGCCTACAGTCACAGTCCTTGCCCCAAACATCGGCTCCCCCCACTCACCACCCAGGGCTTGTCGCAAAAGTTGTACACAGAATGCAGGGAGTTGACGCTGGGCACTCCTGCATACTGCAGTCCTATCACGATGCCACGGTGGTCTCCTCCACGGGCCATGCTGAAGGCGTGCTGACGGACCAGCACAAAGTCTGGCTTCAGGCTCCTAGAAGAAGAAGAAGAAGCGTGATAATGAAGAACAAGGGTGGCCAGGAAAACCACTCTCCCCCCCCCCCATCCTTGCTCATAAGGCCTGCTTCCTAGAGACACCAGGATCCCAGAATCTCGGCTCCCAGGTCTGTAATCTCTAATCTGCTGCATCTCAAAGATGAGACCAGGTGTTCTCTTGGACCATGTGCTTGCTTTCCTTTGACCACTGAAGGAGCCACAGATTCTTTTCCAGGGCTAAATCAACCAGAATGCATCTGCTGAGTCCATACATTGGTGTTGTCTGGTACAATGGGTAGCTCAGATTCTCTTTTATCGTACAGCCCTCCTATCTCCTTTCTGTGGGATGTAATCCACTGGAGCAGTCAAGTACAACATTACTTGTTTTGCTAGAGTGCACATGCAGGGGATGTTGGTCCAGCCAGTCAAACCTCCTGTTACACCTGGCTGGAGCATCCTTCCTTTGCATGTGACCAGTAGGGGGCGTGACCTTTCCAGACCTGGTAAAAGGCCAAGTCACGTAGCTACCTCCCTCCCCTCTTTTTCGTCCTGTCTGCTTCCTGCTTCACCTGGACTGCACTGCTGCTCTCAGCCACCAGTCCCTGGGTTATCTCCCATATGGGGTAAACCTATTTGTACTTATTTGTAACCTCAAGCCGTAAGCCTGCCTTCAAGGATCACACTGTGCTCTGCCTGATCCTGAGTAAACTTATTTTTGTTATTTATGAATAAAGACTGTGGTGTCATTATTCTTTTAGGAGGGATAAAGGGGGTCTTACCAGGAATAAAAGAACTTAAGAGATTCTAACGAATCTGCAACCAGCTACCTGTTGTGTAAAGGGGGAATGCACTCTGCTATCGCGAGTTACCGTATTTTTCGTCCTATAGGGCGCACCGGCCCATAGGACGCACCTCGTTTTTTTGGGGGGGAAATGAATAAAAAAAATATATCCCCCCCCAGCTGCGGCTGCCACCCCAAGCCTTGCGCACACCTGCCCGAAGCACGGGGCACCCTCCGGAGGGCTCCGCATGCTTTGGGCTGCAGGCTGCCGCCCCAAGTCTTGCGCGCCCGGCGGGACCTCCCGCCGGACGCGCAAGGCTTGCGGACACTCGCCCAAAGCACGGGGAGCCCTCCGGGGGGCTCCCCGTGCTTCGGGCGACAGGCTGCCGCCCCAAGCCTCGCGTGCCCGTCGGGACCTCCCGCCGGGCGCGCAAGGCTTGCAGACACTCGCCCAAAGCACGGGGAGCCCTCTGGAGGGCTCCCCGTGCTTCGGGCGACAGGCTGCCACCCCAAGCCTCGCGTGCCCATCGGGACCTCCCGCCGGGCGCGCAAGGCTTGCGGACACTCGCCCAAAGCACGGGGAGCCCTCCGGAGGGCTCTGCGTGCTTCGGGCGGCAGGCTGCCGCCCCAAGCCTCGCGCGCCCGTCGGGACCTCCCGCCGGGCGTGCAAGGCTTGCGGACAATCGCAGGGGCTGCAGGCTGCTGTCCGCAAGCCTTGTGAGCCCGCGGGAACTCCCGCCGGGCTTGCAAGGCTTGCGGATAGCTTCCTGAAGCCTGGAGAGTGAGAGGGGTCGGTGCGCACCGATGCCTCTCGCTCTCCAGGCTTCAGCGAAAGCCTGCATTCGCCCCCTAGGACGCACACACATTTCCCCTTCATTTTTGGAGGGGAAAAGGTGCGTCCTATGGGGCGAAAAATACGGTAGGAAGGATAATATTAATCAATATATCCTCTCCTGTTACCCACAACATTTCCACAAAGGGTTATTGGCCCCAGTGTTGCGTATTTTTGAAGGATTGCAAAGGATTGAGATCCTAAGCTGAAGAGTAATTTTCTTTGTCTATTTCCTGGTAAGAACATGGTCTATTGCTCCATTGTGTGAGGGAATTAAGCACACCTCCTTCCCTTGGAGCTCACAGTACCTAAGACAGTAAAGAGCTGTTTTTACTTTTGAGATTTTTGAGATTTTAATTTTGAAATTTTGACAAATTTTTGAAATTTTGAATATTTTTGAAATTTTTGATTTTTAAGATGGCTAGTGTGGTTTTTGATGAAGATGCAGGGCCAAGAATGCCTAAGCTGAATGAGCATAATTTTGTTCACTGGAAGCAACATTTGATAGTACTCCTAGAATCAAGAGATTTTGGATGCTATTGAAAGTCCTAAGCGTAGTGGCTCGAGTGAAGAGGACTTAGCAAAAAATAGATTATGGAAGCTACAAAATAGCAAAGCCAAGACTATTATTTTTGATGGACTTAAAGATGAACAGTTATCACAGGTTAACTACAGAGATGATGCGTCTCAAATTTTAAATGATTTAGAGCGCATGTATGTGTGGGATGTGAAACACAAGAGCAGTCAAGTACAACATTCCTAGAGTGAACATGTTTACACATGGGGAGGGATGTTTATCCAGCCAGCAGGTAAACTTCCTGTTTCCTTTTGGGCTGGGACAGACTTCCTCTGCATGTGACTAGAGGTGGGTGTGGCCTCACCTGTGCAGGTAATGACAAAAGCACAGGGCAGGGCAGCCATCTCTCTCTTTCACCACATGCATCGAAGAAACAACATCTACTGAGCCAAAGATGCCCTCTTGGCTTCCAGCCAAGAGAGGACAAAGGGACTGTCTTCTTATAAGATAGATTCCAAGTGTGTGTTACTTCATTAAGCTAAGTCTGCCTTCTGGGATCCGATTGTGAACAGAATGTGAGTAAACTCTTTTTATACTTTTGTAAAAGACTGTGTCGTCTCTTATATATTATGAGGAAATAAGGGGAAATACCAGAACAGTTATTATAGAGGCTTTAGCGAGCCTGAGCAAATGTAGCCGCTGCAAATTTTAAAGAAGGGAATGTTACTCTGCTGAAATTGTGGAACTTGTTAACACAAGTTGGATAAGGATATAATCAGACAATATATCCTCTCCTGCATCCCTGAACATTCCCACAGTATGGAGATACCATGAAACCATAAAGCAGAATTATAAAAGCATATAAATGAGTTTACTGCTATAGTACAAAAGATTCAACTCACGGAAAGTCCACTCAGTGAAGATATGAAGACTTCTTTCTTCCTACATCATTAGGATCCAAATTTGATGTATTTGCTTGATTATAAAGAAGGTTTAACTTTTAAAGATCTGACTGCATATTTGAGACAGGAATGCAAAACAAGAGCAGAGCCTCCAGTCCAAAATGTGAGGAGTAAAGACACTAATTATGCGTCTAGACAGTTTACAAAGGCCAAAGACACACCCAAGAAGGTTGTGTGCTTTAAGTGTAACAAAGAGGGCCACATTGCAAGGAACTGTAAGGATCCAAACAAGAAAAGGAAAAGAAGGGGAAATGTGAACACACCTTACTTTTGCAAGAAAAGAGTTTAACTGTTCAGAGACATGAAAATAAATCAAACAAATGGATTGTTGACTCTGGAGCTTCTTCACATTTTGGATATAAAAAGGACTATTTTACTGATATTAATGATATTGTTGAATCTCATATTGAAATTGCAGGTGGCATTGTTGTTAAACCTCAAGGTGCAGGTTCTGTAACTTTGAAATGTAATATAAACAATGAAGCAATGGATACTATTGTGGAAAGAGTTTTATATGTTCCACAACTGAGTTGTAATATGCTTAGTGTGTCCAGTTTGGACAGAAAGTGTTTTCAAATAACGTTTGGTAATGGAGAATGTAATGTGACTAAGAATGGTGAAGTGTTTGTTCAAGCCAAGCTAATAAATGGCATATATGAGGTTGATCTTTCAGAGAAGCAGTCTGCTAAGGTGGCACACTCAAACCATAAGCATGAGGCGGACCTGGAGCTGTGGCACAGAAGACTTGGACACAGAGACACCAACACCATTCTGGATCTACAGAAAAGAGCTTGCAAGGGGACTGCAGGTAACAAAGAGCAACACAACACCAACAAAATGTATAAGTTAAACTTTCATTTCCTCCTTGGACCAAGCAGAGAAGCAACAAAGTGCTTGACATAGTCTACAGTGACTTATGTGGACCTATGAATGTTCCTTCAATGGGGAAGAACAGGTACATACCAATATTTCTTGATGATTTTTCAAATTATTGTGCAGTGTTATTTCATCAAGGAAAAGAGTGAAATGCTGGAAATGTTCAAGGACTAACTTGCGATGGTGAAGAACAAATTCCAGAGAGCTCCAGCTATGCTAATGACTGACAATGGGGGTGAATATTGTTCAAATGACATGCAATCTCTCCTAGCGAAGGAAGGAATTGAGCATGTAACCACAATTCCTGATACCCCACAACAGAATTCCATAGCTGAGAGAAAGTTCAGGTCCATCATGGAGATGACAAGGTGCATGTTAAAGGATGCATCTCTACCCCATAAGTTGTGGGCAGACGCAGCATGCACTGCAGTGTATCTCCAGAACAGATTGCCAACAAAGGGAGCTGAACGCACACCTTTTGAACTTTGTCATTGCAGAACTCCCAACCTTAAATAAGTTGGAGTTCTTGTTATTAAATGTACCAAGAAAAAAGCACACCAAGAACTCAGGCCAATGTAAGTTTCAATAGTGGGAGTGGTCCCTCAATCAATAGTCAAGAGTAACAAAAACTAATCAGTTCAAAAGTATGTATTCTGACAAGGATTACGAACTCAAATAGAGATTACAAACTCTTAACAAAGATTACAAACTCAAACTCATAAAGATATGTATAACACAATAATTTGTTACAAAGATTTTCTCTTTTTCACTCGACAATAATGTTGATCCTTATAATTTATCAGCTTGCAGATGGAGACTCAGTTTCAAGCATAGAGCAGAAGTCAGAAGTCAATTATGGATTAGAAACCAGGACAGGGCCCTGTTTCGATGTATTCACCTTCATCAGCTAATTTTTAAAGGGTCGTGTAAGTTTGAAGACGTTCGGATAAATATATCCTGTTATTTACGTTTCTCAGGGATAACAAGTACGTGTGGGTAGATCAAGGTGTGCGCACAGAAAAGCTCAAGATACACGTTTGCCTCATCTTAGAAGGGAAAGCGCTTCCAAGGGTGCTTCCAGATGACCTGATTTTTAAGCATTCATCCTGCTTTGTTTACATGGAGATTAGGTGACATTCGATATTTAAGGAGCATTCATCCTGAATTGTTTGCAGGGAGATGAGATGACAGGACCACCGACCTTTATTTGCTGTGTGGGATTGGATCCCACTCTAAAATACCCACTGTGTGGAAGTGCCTTGAAACATGAGCAGAGAAAACACTTGGGCACCTGAGTCAAAACAAGCTGAACGAGCCACCGAAGGACAGGCACTGCCACTTACCTGACTACCTTAACACCGTTGCGTATAACCTCCATGTCAACGGAGAAGTTGCCATTGGCATGAGCCACCAGGTTGAGATCGGAGAACTCTGCCTGCAGGAGACACCCACAAGACCTAGTCATGGACCAAGCAGCACACACAGTTCAGTCAGCAGCCCCCCTCCTGACTCTATGGAGGGACCAGGGATACACAGAAAGCCTGAAAGACATAGGCAGGACAGTTCGCAGGTTCGCAACTGGAATGGTTTCGTGTGCTGACTTAAGTCCCAGGAAACCCTGTGGTCCTTTCAAGAATCTCTTCAGTAAGAAGATCAGGAATTTTATTTATTTATAAATGTTTTTAGACTGCCTTTCTGTGTACACTCATCCAGTGCAGCTACAACAGAATATATAGAACCAAAAAGCTACCACACCCCTCACTCAAGGGCATTGGACTGGTATTAGCAGAGCCATCTTTCCCATAGGGATTAGTGGTGCGTCGCACCAGGGCACTAGCCTCTCAGGGGCACCCCAGCAAGTGGGGGAGCTGGGCGGCTTTGCCGGCAGCCTCTGCTTTCCCTGCACACCCAACAGCTGCACCCCGCCAACCATATTGCTCTCCCGCAGTGGCATGGGGGAGAGTTGCCCTCCCGATGCCTGACAGTGCGCAGCTTCGCCATCCCCCCACTATCTGTGGTAATTTGGGGGCGCTGGGCGGATATTTGCACCCCTGTGCTGCATCTACTAAAGACGGCCCTGGGTATTAGCTAAAAAAAACATGCCTGGTCCAAGGGGGAAAAGCACAATTTCACATCGCAGCAGTTAAAAGAAGCCCATTTTTAACCAGGGCTTGAGCTGATTGACAGCCAACGCCTTTTAAAAATGTGCTGGGGAGGAGGAGGTTAATCGTGTTGTTTTTGTTTTTATTAAGTATTGTTTTTATATTGTGATTTTATGTTGTAACTGCTCTGAAATGTGCAGGTATAGGGTGGTGTGCAAATTTAAGAATACATAAAATTAATGAATAAATGGTGTATGTGCATTTTGCACAAGGTCGGTAGACTTTGGGGTTCAAGTAAAAGAAGAAAGCAGCTCCAATCAGCCTGAATTCCGCCTCCCCCATTGCAAGGCTCATTCTCAGTTCACAGGGGTAAACCAAGACCTAAGCAACCGCCCTGCGTGAACTCAGTGTGCACCCAAAACACAACAGACTTCACCATAATGCACAGAGGTTCCTCCAACGGCAAACCAACAATTAAATGCCAATGCATCTATCAATCTTCAGAAGAGATTCAGAATATGATGCACAATTGTTTGAGCTGAACACTTTTCTTATAGGGGTTTACATAGGTCTGCTTTCCGTTGCATGTTGTGTGTTTTTGTATGTGTGAGTCTGCTTGTTTGTTTCCCCTTTGAAATAAAAAAGGGGGAGACAAAGTGATGTTAAAAGGATTCTCAGAAAGTAAGACTTCTCGGAAACTGCTGACCTAAACCATCAGCCCTGAGTTTCACTTCCTGCTCTCACTGTGGTTGTTGCGTCCATTATTTCTGAGTCAGGCAGAGGTTTGCGCCAGTGGCTCAGCCACAAAAGCCGCCTCAGGACCTTGCCCTGGCTCAGCCTCAGGCTGGGGGGAAGAGAGTGAACAATGAACGGCAACTTGCCTTCCCCCAGGGAGGACGGAGAGGGTCAGGATGAGGCCGGAGCTTCTTTCATAAACGGGCAGCGTGCTCACCTATTGCCAACTGCAGACACACATGGTGTCTTCAAGGTTTAAAATGTGAGCTTCCTCAGTGACAAATTTTGGCGATGTGCATGCAGGCGACTAGTGTCAGTCTGGGGTCACAAACAGGACCACAGGTTTGAGGAGTTCTGCTCTTAGATCAGTTGGCCCCATAGGGGGCTGGGGGAGGCCCAAATTTGATGTGCATTGCCATTCAAACGATGTGTGTGCACATCACGTGAACAATTATGCAGGGTGGGGCTTAGCTGGCCCACCCATATATTATTCAAGTTGGCACCCTTGGTTGGCCCCAAGGAGTGCTCTGGATCACCTGCAACACCAAGAGGCAGCCATTTATATTTCCCACAATGCCACAAAAAGATGCTACCTTGAGGACATTGTGGAGATTTAAAATAGCAGCTCCCGGGCCGAGCCACCCATCACTGACTGAAGCACCAGCCGGGGTGGGGCTGGTAGAGCAGGGGCCAGCAGTGGACCAGGCTGCAGGTCGAGGGCTGCCATAGGTACCCAAAGGTGGGTGCTGCTTCTGGGTCTAGACAAATGTGCTTTCCAGCTCATGATGGAGGAGCTGCAACCACAGCAAACAGAATACACCATCCTGTTAGCCAAGCCCAGGCCAATGATAGCAAGCAAAGCCAAGTCAACCGCTCCACTCCGCCTGCCGGTCCCAGGTGCCAAGATGGTGCACATCCCTATTCTTGTCAGAGCCTGTGGAGAGTGTGGACTGTGGAGAGTCCTCACTAGGTTCCAGCCTGAGCCCATAAGGCTTTTGGCTCTTGAGTCCCCCACACTGGACACTGGCTTACCTGCTCAACTTTGATGTCCATCTCCCCATGAAGCTTCTTCCCCTTGAAATATTTTGCCCTAGAAGAAGAAAGGCATTGTTAATGTCTCTGACAGTAAGCAAAACACCACATTTAGCTCAGTTGGTAGAGCAAGAGACTCTTAATCTTGGGGTCGTGGGTTCGAGTCCCACGGGTTGGACTAGACAATCCTCATGGTTCCTTCTAACTCTACGGTTCTACAATCTAATCTCTAAGCTTATAATGATCCCAACTGGAGCCAGCAGCACAAACACAAACAACTCATCTGCATGGCCACACCACAGCCACAGTACAACAGGGCTGGATCCGAGCTAGGCCTATGAAGCCAAAAAGTATTGATCCAATTCAAAGCACAAGACCCGCTTCCTCAGAGGTGGGGCACCTGTGGTCCTCCAGATGCTGCTAGATCCCCAACTCCCATCAGTCAGCATGCCCAATGGTCTGGGATGGCGGAGGCTGGAGACCAAAAGCCTCTGCAGAACCACAGGTTTCTCCCTGCCTTGAACTGGAGGGAACAGAAGTCCTGGGGCAATATGCAATGTGAAGTAGTTCTGTCAGCAAAAGGATTTCTGCAGCACAATGGAAGCCCCCTCCCCTTCACACGGCCTAAATCTAGTCTAGGGGTTCCCTCCAACCCTCTGGAGCAGATTTGGAGTGGACTCAAGGCACACACAGCCGGAAGGGAAGGGGAAATCCTGCTGCCCTTGTGCTGACAGGACGGCTTAGTACAATCCTGCCCCTGGAAACTGAATTTGAGCAAGGATGGAACATGAATGTGTGTAGCTATCTGCTGTTAAAGAATATTCCAGCCTTGGTCAGCATCTTTTCTGAGCACAATCATTCCTGCCTGCTCTGCGCTGCTTTATTGTATTACTGACATTTAAAACAGAATCCCTCTATCTTCGAGATCGGTTCCTACCCAAAGAAACATATGGAACACGGCCTCCATCTCTTCCAAAACGCATCACGGCCTTCCAGAATGTAAAGATGGTTGGGTGCACTAAATGTGCAGTACTTAGTCATCTGTCACCAAGGAACCAGACGTATTCTCTCCCCGCAGCGCTCCTGGCATGGGGACGTCACATCATCAAAGCTCAGTATTTTGTTCCTGGGGAAATGAAACTCTCCCTTCCTCCTCCCACTTTCCATATTGCTGTTGTTTATTTATTTATTTATTGAACTGCTGTGTAAAGTGTGGTTGTTCAAATTATGGCAGGCTCCAATCTCCCCACAACTCTTGGTATTTTGCTGCCTGCAGCGGAAAATCAAAATTTGACACTCTAGGTACATATATTTTTAGCACCCACTCTAGTCATGGTTATAATTTGTTTCAAGCTGGTTCTAATAATGTGTTCTAATACTGCTGCAACCTGGGGCCTGCTGGTGGATAATAAATCTAATGATAATAATAGTAATTTTAAAATGGTGGTCCGCCTTCCACCCATTAACATGGGGCTCATGAATCCACCAGGACATTCACACAAGCCTCACAGAAGTGCACATCCCTTCTGTTTCCAAAAGCAGTCAGAGATGCCACTGGACTTTCACAAACAATGCATGAAACGGAGGTTCATTCCCTGACCGGACTCAAGGATTGACTGCCTGTGTACATGGAAGGTCCATGCAACCATCAAGGCAAACAGCCACCGACGGACCTTCCATTGCCACTGTTTCCAGAGTTAGCCATCACAAATCTCTTTAATGTGGAATCATGAAGAGCCACAAAGGGTATTTTCTACCCTCACAGTCAGAGCCAGTCCACCGCTATATACCAGCTGCTGAGAACTGAATGTCAGGAGAGAACTCAAGTCCTGCTGGCAGGCTTCGCACAGGCACCTGGCTGGCCACTGTGAGAAGAGGGTGCTGGACTCTCTCCTATGCTCTCATCAGCTTGGGTGCCTAAGTCCACTGGCGGTGTCCTTTAGTCCACAAAAACTGATGTTATAAATCAAATCAAATATCTTTAATACGGTCAGTGACCAGAAAGCAATTCATAAAAATATGACATTAAAAGTAGTATTGTGCTACAAATAACAGTAGAAATATGGTCAGTTCACAGAATTGGTGCTTATATTTATGACCAGGTTTCGCCTTTTAAGGTTTTAAAAATTCAATTCAGGTGTCACTACTGTTTGTTATCGTTCCTTCGATGTTTACAATTTGAACTCCGTTGTTGACATCATTGCTTGTTGACATCATTGCTCGTTCGATCAGCTCTTTTCTTGAGTCTCGATATAATGGGCAGTATAAGATGACATGCCCAATGGTTTCGATTTCGTTGCTGTTACAGGGACATAATCTTTGTTCGATCGGTATTTTATTGTATCTTCCCTCTAGAAGAGCTGAAGGGAGAGCGTTAAAGCGGGCCCTGGAAAATGCCCATCGGTGTTTAGCGTTGTCTAGAACTTTGAGATAGTTTGCTAGATGGGGCCTTTGGGGATTGTATAGAAGTTTATAAGTTATCGGAAGTTGATTAAAGTCATTTTGGACTTCAATGTCCCTGAGTCTTTCTTTGATTATGTTCTTGGCCCTTCCCCTTTCTAAACTTAATAAATAATCTGGGGAGAGACCATATGTGGCCAGTTTTCTGAGAGTGCCCTTCAACCAACTAGATTGGAATTTGTCAAGAAGCATCAGGGAAAGTAGTCCAACTGGCGAGTTGTTAAGTCTTAGCCAAGTGCATAAGGTTCTTATCCATACTTTGGCTTTAATGCTGTATAAGCCCGCTTCCAGTCGTAGGGAGGCGTTTGGGACGCATTTAGGTGTTAGCAGGAGTGATCTAAGGAAACCTGATTGTATCTTTTCATATGGGTCTAGATTAGAGAGGGAGACGAGTGGTGCGCAGTATAGTATTTGTGCTGTTGGTTTTGCAACGAATAGTTTAATTGCAGCAGGAATGAAATTTCCTCCCGTTGTACGATGGAATCTTAGAATTGCTGTTGTACTTTTTTGTGCTGTAGAGGAGCTGTAATTTATGTGGGCCGTCTTCTTCCTTGATGCTTGGAATATAACTCCTAGGTATTTAAAGCATGTCACTTGTTCAATCTCCTGATTGTCTAAATTCCATCTGTATATTTTTCTTTTGTTAGAGAAAACCATGATTTTTGTTTTTTGGTAGTTCACTGCTAGTTTCTCTTCTCTACAATATTGGGATAAGCTGTTAAGCGCTCTTTTGAGGCCAATCTGAGTCTGGGACAATATCACCGCATCGTCTGCATAGAGTAGGATAGGCAGTTTTTTGTCTGCTAATTTTGGGGCGTGTGTATCCGCTCCTTGTAGGTGGTTGTCAGGGAACTGCCATCTGAGGAGCAGGAGGTGAAAGGGCTCACAGAGGGTGAGAGAGACCATTCAGCTGAGGAGGGAACCAGCAGGGGGAGAAGTGGAGTTCCAAGGGAAAGTGAGTCGGAGGGAGGGCTCAGAGACACTTCAAGCGAGAACAGTGGGGAGGTTTCAGGACCTCCTATAGGGACACCCACTCCACGCCGGAAACTGTCACGCCGAGAGTCCAGAAGACGCGTTTCCGTTAAGGAGCTTTTATGCTGGAAGAAGTTCCGTAAACGCCCACTGTCCGATTCTACGAGCGACTGATGGAGCCATGCTTAAGGAGCTCCGTCACAGACAGAGGTTTGTGGACTTAGCCAAACTCTGAGGGACTAGGATTTTACGCACAAGCAGCTCACCATCCCATCACAGTGGTCTATTAGGGAGTTTATATAGATGTTGAACAAAAAGGGGGCCAAAATGCATCCTTGTTTAACTCCCTTTGTTGTTCTAATGAAATTAGAGAGTTGACCTTCTTGGCTGCATCTTATACGAAGTCGTGTGTTGTTGTACAGTTTGTATATTAGTAGCAGCAGACGTCGGTCTATGGATGATTTGTTGAGTTTGTCCCAGAGTCGGGTTCTTGGGATGGAGTCAAAGGCTGCTTTAAAATCTACAAATGCTGCGAATAGGTGGTGATTGTGGTGCGACGTGTATTTCTCAGCTAGGTGCTGTAAGATCAGGCAGTGATCCATTGTGGATCTCCCCTGTCTAAATCCTGCCTGTGCATCATCAAGAATCTTCGCTCTTTCTATTCATTCGCACAGTTTCTCGCTGAGGTGTTTAGCGTATAATTTACTTATTATATTCAGGAGGCTTATAGGTCTATAGTTGGAGGGATCGTCCCTCAAGCCTTTTTTGTAAATGGGAATAATGATGGAAGTCCCCCAGTCGTATGGAATCTGTGCAGTTCTATCTATGTATGTGAACAGAGAGGCTAGCAAGGGGGCCCACCAGTTCGCATTGGTTTTAAAAAGTTCCGCTGGTATACAGTCAATTCCGGGGGCTTTTCCGTTCTTTAGTTGGTCAATCAGCAGATGAGTCTCTGTTATTGAGACTGCTGGCCATGGCTGTATCTGGTCTTCCGGTATGTCTAATGCATAGGACTCGTCGCTAGATTCCTCGTAAAGATTATGAAAGAGTGTTTCCCAGGCTTTCATTGATATGCAGCAGGATAGTTGTGATAGGCCCCTATCCGGCTGTACAGCTACGATTCTCCAGAATAATGATGGGTTACTTGATTTGGAGGCCTCTATCAGTTGCTGCCATAATAACTTCATTGCGTACCTTTTCTTTTGTGTCAGGAGTTCTTTGTAACTTCTTTTGGCTTCAAGCATCTTTTGTCTGTTATCCTCTGTTGGATTATCCTTATGGCAGATGAAGGAGTGGATCAATGATTTCTTGGAGGCTATACACTCATGATCGAACCACTCCCTGGAAGTTTTTCCTATGGTGGGGAGACTTGGAATTCGGTTTTACAACAAACTCTTGAATTTTTTGTATAAGCATTTCATATGTTGTCATCATGTTCGGGGCACTCTCCTCTATTTCTAAGCACCCTTCCATAATTGCTTTTGAGAGACGGTAGCTCTCCTCAGATTTGTACCAGTTAGATATCCGCTCGCTCACTTGTCCATTCCATCTGATTTTCTTGAGGCCTGTTCCGGGTGTTAGATCTGGTTGATATCTGTGTTGTGGTTTGGGCAGCTCAAAGGGTAAATCACACACGAGGGATAAAGGTAGGTGATCACTTTCAGCTCTTGCTGTAATGTTGAATTTTGATATCCTAGGGATCAGGTCCTGGGAAACAATGCAATAATCTATCATTGACAGTTTGTGTCCTGACCAATATGTATATTGACCAGGATAATCTCCTTATATAGCCCCATTCAGTAAGTGTAGATTCTGTCTGTAGGCCATCTGTGCTAGATGTAGTCCTCCAATGTTGCATGTCTTATCGTAGGATGATCTTGTCATTAGGGGTGGGATAATTTCCATTTCTGGAGGCCATTGGTGAAAATGTGCGTATAGGGTGTTGTCGTTGGGGCCCACTCTTGCGTTTAGGTCACCAGCTAGTAATATCATGGCTGACGGGTGTTGTCTCCTCCATTGCACCACGTGGGCTTCCACTTCTTTCCATAGTTGTTCTACTTGTGCCTGCCGTCGACATGTAGGTAAGTATAAGTTTATGCATAGCAGTTTGATTTGTCCAAAATCTAAAACTGCTGCTACAGACCATTCATCATTGGAAGGTAATTGGGTAATATTAGCTTGTATCTGCGTTGAGAACAGTAAGGCTAAGCCTCCTTTGGGTCTGCCCCCTCTTTGACTAGGTGTTGCTCTTTTTATACACGAGTGGTAATTATCCAGGTAGAGCTCGTCTATTGACCAGGTTTCCTGGATGAACAGGATGTCAAATTTAGTGAGGAAGTCCATTAGATTGGGATCTTTACTTTTAGCTCCCCACCCTGCGATGTTCCACGTACAGGTGGTCAGCTTGTGATTTTTGATTGTCAGACATCTCAAGGGATGATCAAACTTAGGTTTATGGCCAATTTGGGATTTATCATTCATTATGTCCCTTTTGGGGTGTGTAGTGGGACATTTTGGCACGGTGTGTACTTGGACATATTTTAGTGTCCCGGAGGGGCGTTCTTTCCCCGTGACCTTATTTCAGTCATCCGTGTGAATGGTGTCTAGGGCTCCTAGGTTGTCCACAAAGATTGAACCGTTCTTGCCTGGTGGTAGCGCTATTTCAGCTTGATGTGTTATTGTTTTCTTTGTTATGGGTGGTTCCGTAGGTCCCAGTTCCTCTGGCGATAGGAATAGCCTTAGTATCCACTCACTGTTGGATAAAGGTTTTGTGGTATAAGTTGCATAGTTAAATTCCCTGGTGACGGGTGTGGCTAGGAGGGTAATAGATTTCCTTATGGATGCTAATCTTTCAATTAGTGCGTCCTGAGCTTTATGTATTTGTTCAATAGTTGCTATGAAGCGGTTTTCCTTCTCTATGCTGGAGCTTTCGTCTGGTGCGTAAATTGGGGATAGGGTTTTTGGTCTTTTAGCCAGCTGGTTTGGGGCTTTGTCTGCCTCTAGTTGAAGCATCTTACAGTTCTTGTCCATCATAGACATTGTCGGCTTTATTTTTATCTTATCAGTCGATTGTTTCGATGAGAGGAGTGGGAGTACCGGACACTTCAAATAGGTGAGTCACCTGCAATCCAACCCTTTGTAGCTTGTCCTTATTGTCTGAAACTAGTTTGGTTGTGTGCCAGTCTCTGAATGTTACCACAACTCTGTTTAGGTCCTTGTCTGATGGCAGAAATTTAACATTAATGAAGTTTTCTGCTGGGACGAACCCTCTAATGGCTAATTCAGTTTTCTTGAGAATATAGATTCTCTGTTGTGCTGGGGAAAGGAGATCTTTGTGCATGTATACAGGTAGGATGATAAGTTTTTGTTTATTTAGAATTAGATTTCTGTGAGAGTATGTTGTTTTAGGAGTAGTTTCTTGCTTAGGGGTCGGGTTTTCCCTTGATTTTCCTGCGGTTCCATTCGGGAGCGCTAGTTGCTCTGTTGAATTATGAAGCCTAGCCTTATGGAGTTCCTCTGTTGAATTGAAAAGCCCAGCCTTATGGAGGTTTTTATTTGGGCTTGGGCTTCGGCTTTTATCAAGGGGTGGCAGAACTGGGTTAGCTGGGCTCGTTGGATTTGAATTCTCTAATAGCTTAAATAGTCTTGTGAAGTTCGTTTTCTTTGTTCGAGATGGGAGCTTTGTCTTCCTTCCCATTTTTAGGTTCTTGGGCTTCTTCTCTTTATTCCTGGGACACTTCCCCTTTAAGAGGGGTTTCTTAGGGTCAATTAAGTTTCCCTTCTGATTTGCTTTGGTCCTAGATGTTTTCCTTTTTTCCACATCGTGTCGGGTTTTATTTTCCTTAATGCTGTTATCGTTTGGTGTGCTAGAGAGAACTTTATATGAATGCAAGTTGTCTATTCTCCTAGTTATTTCAGTCAGGGTGGTAAGTAGGCCCAAGCATTCTGAGAGGAAGTCTTTGATGTGTCCCAGTTCTCTGCCTATCTGCAACTTCTCTTCATTTAACAGATCATTATATAGCCCTGTTAGTGTGTAGGGGAGGCATTCCAAGTCCAGATATTGGGCTCTTGTGTCCTCCAGGTCCTCATTCGTCACAGTGTGAAACCCCATCTTCTCCCCGGGCCTGGGTCTTTGGGAGGGCTCATCTGTCTCAATTACTGGGTTTTCCTCTTTTGACTCTTGTTCCTGCTCCAGCCCCGGTTGATTCACTGAGGTTTCATCTTCTATGGCAACTTGTTTTATTTCCGTTGCCAGATTGACTTCCACCCCTTCTTCGTCTGTTTCCATAAGCTCCCCGTACCTGGTGCGGTCTATGGACCATTCGTGGGGGTGTCGTTTGTCAGCATTATTTATTTTGTCTGTTTTTGGTTTAAAATATTGTGAGATTTTCACCTGCCTTCCTCTTGTAGAGGGTTCAGCCGCTTTGGTGAGGGGGATTCCCAGCTCTTTATAGCTCTGTCTTGTGAACATCATTCTCTAAGTTGAAAGCTTCCCTTATTGGGCACTTTATTGTAGAAGTAAAGGTAGAGGTAAAGTTTGGAAAACCGGTATCCAGGCTGTTGGATCAGGGAGCCTCCCTACCTTTCCCTCTTTAAGCCTTAACTTGGGGCGGGAGGGTATTCATGGGGGAGTTCTTGGACTTATCGAAGTTAGGCTCAGTGGAGTTCAGCGGTTTCCTCTGCTTCTTTGGCTGTATTTCAAGCCAGTCCGTCGTCCGGGAGCTCCAAGGTTGTAAGTCAGTGTAGCAGTATCAGTAAACAGTGTGACAGTAAAACAATAAAACAATAAAAGAATAAGCTAATTAAAACGAGGCGACAAGACAGACAGCCAATAGTCTTTAGGGTCCTTAAGGTGCAGTTTTGAGGTCTTGAAGAGGCTAAAACTAATAAAAACTAGTAAAAACGCTTAGTTGAAGTCGGAGGCTCTGATTAGGCTGCTACCTCCGTCGCCATCTTGCCCTCTCTCAGTCATCTTGCCCTCTCACTGATGTTATAATGGGTTGGTCTTTAAGGTACCACAGGACTTTGCAGTATGCATATTTTAAAACCAGGACTCCGTTAAATCTTATTTTACAGCCACCTAACCTAGCGGCTTGTGGTAGTGAAATCCACCACACCTAGTGGCAATGAATTCCACAGGCTAGTTACATGTTCTGTGAAGCAATATTTCCTTTTGTCTCTCCTGGCCTCCTATTGAGGCCATCAATGGCTGCAAAGGCAGTTAACCCACAGGCACAATCACAGCAGGTCAGGGGCAGGGCTTTGGGGTCCATTTTGCAGCCCATTCTAATCCCCTTTCAGCAAATCCAGTTCTTGTAATATGGCGCCCCCTCGTGCCCACACACAAACATTCAGGTTCGTGGAAAATGGGCAGGGTAGGCAGGCAGGGCAGCAAGACCTTTGGAATTTTGCTTCCAGCTCTGAGGGAGTCTAGACACACAGCAGCTAAAAATAAGAAGCTTTCCCCTCCGTTTACAGCTCAGTCTCCTCTCAGCAACCAAATGCCCAGCAGGGACAGGACGGCGCAAACTGAAAGACGCAGCAGCAGCAGCAGCAGCAGCGAGGGAGCCCGGCTGCAGACACACAGCTTAAAGGGGGAAAGCCAGGACCCAGCAGAGGGGCTTGCGCATCGTCCAAGCATGAGCCCACCTGAAAGCATTCCCTGACAATGCTACTGGTACTTGTCATCCCCAGGGATCTTCAGCAACGGTTGTGCAGCTCTGGTGCCCAGCAGGGTCAGAATGAATGGTCTCCCCACCCTCTGCTCATTCCAGCCCCGCAGACCAACCTTTGCCCACCTGCAGTGGTTTGGCACTGTAGCTGCTCGCCAGTCAGCGTGCCTATGGCTATGGCAGGTGGGGGGTTTAGCCCCAAATGGCTGGAGGGCACCATGTTGGCAAAGCCTGCCCTAAACCCCATATTTCCAGCACAGTTAGAGGAGAACCTAGGAGTCCCTGACTCCCTCAATTCACCAAGTCGAGCTTTGCCTTCCCAGTTTGGGAACAGGTAGCCCACCAAAATGCCCAGGCATCATTCCTGTCAGAATTGGGCTGAGAATCTCATGACCCTTCTTCCTCTCAAATCATGAGACCAGAGATTCTCAAACTGCCTCCCTTTACAACTAGACTCAGACACCCGGCATATGATTCTGGGCTGCTTTCTAGGGCACACATTGGGCTCCCTCCCACCCCCCTTTTTTGCAGGGGGAGGCATGTTCCAGTCAGCCCTATTTGACCTCCTTCTTTCTGGCTGAATTCTGCCCCGATAAATGCCCCTTTTTCTGGCTCAGTAACACCCTACTCTGCAATTAGAGCCAGGGACAACCCAGGAGCCACCCCCCTTCCGGATCACAGGGCACTGCTGGAGAAAAAACCTGCCTGAGCCAACGCTCCAGTGCCCCTGCCCTTCTCCCCCGCCCCGCCCGCAACACCAGGCCCTTTTCTCTTCACAGGGAGAGAGCCGACTCCTGCACCCACAGCACCCTTTGCGCCTTTCTCCCAACTTCCGCACAGGGCAGACCTAGGGGTTGGCTATGCTGGCCCCCACCAAGGGCACAGGCTCGGGGGGGGCATAAAAAACCCTCTCCACTCTGGCTCGGAGTGGCTAGCGGCCTGTGCGCCCCACATCTCCTCGCCAAGGGCGCAAGGGAGCCCAGATATGGCTCTGCTTCCGCGCTGCATGTTTAAAGCAGCGCCACGCCATTTCTAAGCAGCCTGGGCTTCCGCCAGAGTGTCCTGGCGACGGGAGTGTTAGAAGCGACGAGAGTGGGGAGACCACCCCACCCCATTCCCCTCAGAGAGTTACAACTCCCGTAGTGCTTTCACAGCCTCTTTGCAGGCAACTCTGACAATTGTTCCCTAGGCTTCTCTGAGTCGAGGGGCAGCGAAGTGAACTATGCCCCGCTCCCCTTCCGGGATCCCCTAGGAGCAAAGATTATGTTTAAATCCTATGAAGCGGCTATTTGGAGGGGGCAGAGAGAGATTACCCCTCTCGACCGGGCTGCGATGCTACGGCGTGCCCTCCTCCAGTCTCCGATCCCGGACCGTTTTTCTCTCCCCCGCTCCATTCTGTGGCTGGAGCATCTCTGAGGCGCCCCCGCAACCTCCTGACTCAGTCGGATGAGAGAGGGAGGAGAGAGAGAGACGAGGATGCTTCAGCCGTGCGCACCGCGAGATCCCAAGATCCTGCCTAGCGTATTCCTTCCATCCCCCCGCGGTGCGAGCTATTCTGGAGCCCGAGCGGCTGCAGAACTCCCAAGCTAAAGGCCAGCAATCGGTGGAAAGGAACGCCTGGCAGGGCAACAAGAAGGGAACAACAATGGTCCCTTCTTAGCATCGAACTCTGCACCAAAATCCCTTTCTCTCCCCCGGCCAACGATGGTTGCATCCTAAAACTCAGACTTTTCCGCATCGCAAAACAACAACAACCACCCCAAACCCATCCATACGGAAGCATACACACACGTACGCATTGCAACTAAAGTCTGCGTGTCGAAGAGTGCAGCAGTCTCTGCTAAATAAATCCGCATTCCCTTCCCCGATCTCTCTGTAGCAATGGAAAACTGCGCTTGGGGAGAGAGAACGTGTGAACCTTCGGGAGACTGCAGCCTGCGGTGCTACGGATGCGTGTTTCTTCCGTGGATGCACTTTTCTGTACAAAACGCGACCTCGTCTCCCTTCACGATTTTTCAGCCTACTTATGAATCACTCCCCCCGAAAGCTACTGAAATCTGCCCGACGGAGAGTCTCTTGCTAAAAACTGCAGCGAAAACAGCTAGCAAGGGGACGTGAGCTGTTTTCGCTGCAGTTTTTAGAAAGTTAATGGGCCTCTCAGGAGGGCAGATGGCAACAGCTTTCTGAAAAAGCATTTCACAGGTAGGCTGCAAAATCCTGCACCATTCCAAATCACCTGTTTCCGGACTCCTCAAGAAAACTGCAAAATCCTATGGTAGCCTGCACTGCATTCCCGACGCCTTCAATTTATGCAAAGCCCTGCATTGAAATTTTGGGTTTACCCTCCAGGAGGCAGGACCCTGTTTTTCTGCTACAGGATGCACGCCCTGCTGGATAGGATGCTATTTACTTACAGAACATAGCAGACTGCTTTGTTACACAGTGCTGCATCTTTGGCGCAGCAGTCACCTTGCAAACATGCATATCATCTGCATTGCAACATGGACAGCTTCTGCTGCATGACTGCAACATGTTCTTACAGGCTCCTATTCTGTATTATCCAACTCAAACCCTCAAAAGCCCCCAAAATGTGTACAGCTCAGTTGGTAGATTCTTAATCTCAGGGTCATGTGATCAAGCTCCACATTGGGCAAAAAGATTCCTGCATTGCAGGGGTACCTTCCAATTCTACAATTCCATGATTGTACAGTGGTACCTCAGGTTAAGAACTTAATTCGTTCCGGAGGTCCGTTCTTCACCTGAAACTGTTCTTAACCTGAAGCACCACTTTAGCTAATGGGGCCTCCTGCTGCCGCCACTGCGTGATTTCTGTTCTCATCCTGAAGCAAAGTTCTTAACCCGAGATACTATTTCTGGGTTAGCGGAGTGTGTAACCTGAAGCGTATGTAACCCGAAGTACCACTGTATGCTGCTTGGGTTACAGCCATTCCATTGCACACTGCCTCTAACTCAAGTTGTGTGGGTGGAGTCTGTTCTGATGCCTGACAAACAACACAGCAACATTTGCCTGCTAAATGTGCATGGAAAACTGCACTGGAACATGCTTACTAGTTGCCTAGAGGTGAGGGGACTTTTCACCCCAAGGGCCACATTTTCTTCTGGGAGCCACATTCCATTCTGGGAGGCAAAAGTTGGAAGAGAAAGTCATGTGAATTTTACCTTTGTACAGTAGGCTGGTTTCTACCCACACATCTTTCTGTCCTCCCACAGGGCAAGCAAAATGCATGATCAGACTTCCAAGGATCTATTCCAGGCAGGCAAAGCCATTAAAGAAGGAGGGAAAGCAGGACCAGTATGAGGTGCGGCCTGGGCCCAGTCCCAAGGGCCAAGTGCAGACAACACCCATGTAGCCCTAGTCTTCCAATGAATGCCCACTTCAGTTTTCAAAAAAAATGGTTTGTCAGGCTGAGCGTTTCTGAACATGTGCAGAGTGTAGCCACACATGCACATATCACTGAAAGGAACAAAGTGGGCTTCTTTAAGAAGAAGATGTAAGGGCACTTTAAAATTAACTGCTTTTAATAATCTTTAAAAACCTTTTGAAGATGGTTCAGAAACTTCAGCTGGTGCAGAATTTGGTGGCCAGGTTGCCCACTGGGGGAAGATGGTTAGAGCATATCTATACATCACCAATCCTAGCCTGACTGCACTGGCTGCCAAGTAGTTTCTGGGTCCAATTCAAAGTGCTGGTTTTGACCAATAAAGCCCTAAACGGCTCAGGACTGCAATACCTCAAGGACCGCCTCTCCCCATATGAACCGACCCAGACCCTGAGATCATCCTCTGAGGCCCTTCTTCCTGTGCCTCCTCCATGAGAGGAGCAACATGAGAAGGGGCCTTTTCTGCGGTGGCCCCCATTTGTGGAATGTTCTCCCCAGGGAGGTTCAGCTGATGTCTTCATTATGTACCTTTAGGAGCCAGATGAAAACATTCCTCTTCAACCAGGCCTTTGGCTGATTAATATCTTAAAGGTAAAGGGACCCCTGACCATTAGGTCCAGTCGTGGATGACTCTGGGGTTGCGGCGCTCATCTCGCTTTATTGGCCGAGGGAGCCGGCGTACAGCTTCTGGGTCATGTGGCCAGCATGACTAAGCCGCTTTTGGCGAACCAAAGTAGCGCACGGAAACGCCGTTTACCTTCCCGCCAGAACGGTACCTATTTATCTACTTGCACTTTGACATGCTTTCAAACTGCTAGGTTGGCAGGAGCAGGGACCGAGCAACGGGAGCTCACCCCATCGCGGGGATTTGAACCGCCAACCTTCTGATCGGCAAGCCCTAGGCTCTGTGGTTTAACCCACAGCACCACCCGTGTCCCATCGATTAATATCTTATACCTTTTTAAAATGTGTTTGTGAGGGTGTGGTGAAGGGGTTTTTTGGTTTGGGGGGGTTGTTCTTGTTTTTATTATGTAATTTGTGGTTTTATATTTCATTTTTATGTTGTGATCTATGGGTGAAGGGTGGTTTAAAAATAAATAAATATTTCTCATGTATCACCTTAAGATGGTTGTTTAAAAGGCAATGATGATGATCACAATAGGAAAATAGGAGAACAGTGAAAATGCTCACCACACCGTCTCCAGCCTTCTGCTTTGTTCTTTCCCTCCCTGGCTTGTTATCCACCTGTTCCAACAAATGTTCACAAAGCAAGAATTTCTGGTTGCGCCTGTAAAATTCATTTAAGCTAACAGCTCCTAGCTCTCTGATAAGAAAATTTATTTCTTACTGCAGGGCACTGCATTCTACACTGCTAACAAGCAGCACTGCTTATCATGAAATAGTCATTGGATGCACATCTTGCTCCTTGCAATTCTGCAGCAAAATCAGAGGAGGAATAAGACTGCAAAGCAACTCCCCCAGCATCTACCTTGATAGAGTTTTACTGCACAAAACCTGATAATATAGCTGCCTTTTGCTTTTGACTTGTGCTTGCTAAAACCATTGCCCTCTGCAATGCACCACACTGTCCCTGCAGTCTTGTATGGGTACTCAAATCCACCGTGCTAGCACTGTTCTGCTTTCCCGTAGACCGGACCTTGTCTCTGCATTGCTGCAAACCAGATTTCCTCTCTGCTCTGCTGCACCTTGGTGTGCCTGCCACCCACACAACGGAGGAGCACATCTCGGTGCTCCACTAATTCCCCACATCCTGGCCAGAAATCCATCCCATCCAGGAAGGAGATGGTGCATTTAGACATATAGATAGACGCGTGTCCCCTTGAGGTGAAGCATCTGTTACCCAAACTTACAAATCTGAGGTAGCTTCTTTTTGCAGAGGAACTGCCCCCCACATCAACAGGACTAGTGTCACATCGAGACCATGCAGTCAGAGCACATGGCTTCCCCCAAAGCAGGGAAGTGTAGTTTACCCCTCACAGAGCTACAATTCCCAGCTCCCCTTGGCACATTACATTTCTCAGTATTTTGTGGGGAAGAAGCCAAGTGCTATGTGACTGTCTGCTGGGTCTCAGGGGTGGATCTGAACCTGCAGATTCAAATCTTCTTCTCAGGATCTCCAAGGGAAGGAGGGAAGCAGCAGCGAGAGGGAGGCCAGAATCGAGGGGACGTGGCATTTTTTGCTTGGCTGGAGAGCTTTCGTTTATTTGCTCTATGCCCATCAGTTTCCACACCTGAAGCTCCAGGTTGTACACCTGTGGGGATCAACCCACTGAACTGCCAGGACCACCCTTTCATTTCCAGGCTCTGCCCACTGAGCCCCAAAACACCTGGCGACTCCAGGTGGAACACATTGGCAAAGCACAACCTCCATGCAACACTGCTGCCAACCACACAACACTTCACACCTGCAGAATCAAGTGGTGCATTTCCAGGACTGCAGCACTTCAAGATACAGATGGGGTCAAATGTCTGAATGATCTCTCCCTGGGTGAACCTCCCTGCACATGGAAAACCACCCTCTTATAACTGTTCAGTTTAACCCCTGCAGAGAGCCTGGTTTCTTTTAACAGGGGTGCATTCAAAACACACACACACAACCCAGCTGCAGTGTAATGTGGTACAGTCCAGAATAAGTTTTTATTATGTAGTTCTGCTTAATTGAATGGGTTGCCTTTGAAGAAGAACTCTCCTGAAAAACAGAGCACCACCTCTTTGAATTGTCCAAGCCCCACCTCTAAATATAACAATGTTCTGTGATGCTTTATCTGTGTGACAACTGCAAGCAACAACCCCATGTAATGAAACAAGATGTTGTAGTCTACCCTTGTCCATCTTCATTACATTTTCTCCCTGCAGCAAAGACGTCAAGACAGTCACTATAACATTTTTTTCAATATGCTGTCTCAACTGGAGTTGCCAGCTTTTCAAACTGCCACAGTAATTACACCGTCAAACAGCAGCTTAACGTGAGGCATTAGCCAGCAGTGATGTTTAGCTCCATGTTATGAATTGCAAGGCCTACCATTTCCTCCAGATCAATCTGCTTTTAAAGGCAGAGAAGCAGGTCAGGTCAGTTGGCAACCCTACCCTCTAACCTAGACTCCATTATCAAATTGCAATCCACTCTCCTGCTCTAAAGAGTCTTCACTGCGGGTAGTTTTATACCTTCTAACACATTATGGAAGCATTAGGCACCACCCTCAGGGAGAAGACAGCACATCAACACCTCCTGGATTGCCACATGCTGCCTCCTCTTATGTCAACGTGCCTCACAAGTAACATTCTCTTCAGTTCACATCTACAGCCACATTTTGAAGAAGAGAAGAAGAGTTTGGATTTGATATCCCGCCTTTCACTCCCCTTCAGGAGTCTAAAGCAGCCAACAATCTCCTTTCCCTTCCTCCCCCACAACAAACACTCTGTGAGGTGAGTGGGGCTGAGAGACTTCAAAGAAGTGTGACTGGCCCAAGGTCACCCAGCAGCTGCATGTGGAGGAGCGGAGACGCGAACCCGGTTCCCCAGATTGCGTGACTACCGCTCTTAACCACTACACCACACTGGCTCTCACCACACTTGCTGCATTTTACTGTCTTCAGAGAAGGGAGACTAGCAGAGACTCTCCTGCAGATACAGTAGGGAGGACAGGGCTTTCCAAAATTTCTAATAATTGTGCAGAAGAGGAAATTTCAGGAGGTGTTAAAGATGCAGGAGCTCTGTCCTCTCTGGCATCTGGCAACCCTAGCATAGAGCAGTGCTGCTGATCAGAGCTATACCCTGGATTCAAAACTGGCACCTGTTTAAATGCCCCAGCTCACACTTGAAACATAAGGAACAATAATAAAAGTACCTCTGAGCATGTGCAGAGTACATTTCCCTCCACACCAAATATCACCCATCTGCGAAATTGTCTGTTTTTGGAATTAGAATGAACATATTCCATGCTGGAAGGTGTGACACTTTACTTAATAGAAATTGAGTGCTGTGTCAGTGTTTGGCTGCCACATGCACTATTATTCAAAGCCTGACTCTAACGTGAAAATGCCCTCTTCACTTTTTGAGAAAAAGCACACATATCCACCCATATTGCACTGCAAGAAGCTCCCTATCCTGCAAAATTGGTTAGGGAGGAGGCTTATTTGCCTATAACAACTCTGTGATAGACAGAAATGCAACAGGTATGTTGCCACAAGAACAGCTTTTCCTCTACTGGAAAAGGTTTTGCCTGTTGAATTTCTTCCTGTCAGACCTGTTAAAGACAGATTATCCCTTCCAGGAAAAGGCAGAGGTGCTACTTTAGGTGCCAAGATAGTACCCCTTAGAACAGGCATTCCCAAACTTGGCCCTCCAGATGTTTTGGGACTACAACTCCCATCATCCCTAGCTAACAGGACCAGTGGTCAGGGATGATGGGAATTGTAGTCCCAAAACATCTGGAGGGCTGAGTTTGGGGATGCCTGCCTTAGAACCTCTGGGCCCTCCCAATTCACTGTCCCCTTGGTCATGTGGGCTGGGCTTGGTTACCTTTTTCTCCCTTGAAGAAGGAAGTTGAGAGAGTGATGCTCTTTCCCACTTACACTTTCAACTCTATGGGCTTTTCAAGCAGATTAGTTCTACTAGATCCAGGTTTTACGGAGATCCCTTGGGAAAGTGACGTGAGGATGCATGCACATTCTGTCTCTCTGCAGGGGGCTTACTGGGTAGCGAGCAGTAACTAGAGAGTGGGTGGCACCCAAGGCACTCACTCAAATACACAGCTGCGCCCACAGACCTAAAGGGTGGCAATCACTGTATACGCAGAGCGTTAAGGGACCATTCATAAATTTGCTCCATCACCTCCATCATCGCATTCTGTAGCATGTGCAGACAGGACCTCTGTTTCTGCAAGTAGGCAGGAAGGAGGGGTGCTCTGGAAAGGCTGCTGTTCCACTTGGCTGGATGGAGATAAGGTGCACTGTTTGCGCAACAGGAATTTTTTGAAACAAGGGGTGGGTTCCTTCTAGCTAATGCCTCCCCATAAAAGGAGAGCTTTCCTTGAGGAATCTGAAGAGGTATGGAGTTTGACTGGGCCTTCAGAAAACTTTGATATCAGAAGAGAGGTTTCTGAACCCATAGAGAAGACTCCAAAACTTCCGCTGCAACATTAGTTTTCTAATTACAGGGAATCTTTCACATAGGGGAGCCTTCAGTCCATCCAGAGACTGAAGAGGCACAGTCCATTGGATTCCATGAGCTTATTCCCCACTTGGTTCTACCTGCATGTGGAAAGCAGGTGTATGGGATCTCAGTCCCCTCAAACACAAGAGATCAGGTCATGAAGGCTTATGCATCCTGCTGTTGTATATGCTGCAGCTCCCTCCCCTCCTCCCCTCAAGTTTCCTGCCTCTTTGACAGACAGAAATTCAACAGGTGCAACTGGCAAGCAATAAACAAAGCAAAGCAATGCTTTAGTTATTATTAGGCCAGGTAAAATGAGGGTAGGAAGGGAGTGTGCCTTTGAAATACCAGCTGAGCGCTGGTTTTTACTGGTGAGTCACAAAGCCTGCCCTAAGGCAGGATTTCAAGAACTGTGCTACCACAGCCATCTTTTGGAAAGAGAAAGCAAAAAGAAGGACTCCAAATTTAATCAGCAGGCATATCAACTAAAGTAAAAATGGGGGACCTGGTCTCCTCCAGATGCTGTTGGACTCCAAGTCCCACTAGTCCCAGCCAGCATGCCCAATGGTCAGGGATGATGGGAGCGACAGTCCAGCAATATATATGAAGTGTCACAGGTTGCCACCCCCTCCCCATACCCAAGTTATGAACTGGGGGGGGGGGGGGCTCAAATTTAGTTAGGACTGAGAGCTGAAGGAACATATTTATTTTAAGAGGCTGTTTTGATTTTGGGATGTTTCTGTAATCAAGCTTGATAAAAAGCAAATATTGCCTTCCAAAAGGAAACAGTAAAACAGAGAGCTTCATTCATTCAATTATCTTGCATTTCCCTCGATAGCTCAGAAAGGCCCTTAAATAGCAGTTTTTACCACTGAAATTATTTACATTGAACTTTGTAATTAATTCTTCAATTGCTTAAAAGGTGGGTGATTAGCCAACTAAAAAAATATTTAATTGGTTTCCTAAGAAAGGAGAGGGGCAAGATGGATAAAGAGAAGGGGGAAGGGGACACAGAGGCTCAGTGTATTGTTTTTTGCTTGGATTTTAAAATAGCCACAGAGAAGCTCCCATTTTGATCTGTGCAGCAGCACTGAGTGGAGCTGTTTAGCCCCTACATCCCCACAGTGGTGTTTCCCTGTCCTAGATGCCCACCCCCCTGCCACTATATTTTCCCCACCTTGGAGACTTCCGGGTTAGCGCCATCGGCTAATGGCGGATTCCCTCCGAGCTCCGGAGGGAATTGGCTCCGCAGGATCCGGGTCTTGCCGCTGCGGCGACGCGGGGACCCTCAGAAATCACAGGCGCTGAAGCCTGTGAACTTGGTGACTCGGCGGGCACCATTTGCGCCCCCCCGACCCGCGAAGGAGCCTTTTTAAAGGCTTCGGAACGGGGGACGGGGTGAGCGGCGCGGTGCTGAGAGTCGACTGCTTCTCCTGCGGAGTGAAGCCGCATGCCATGGTTGGAGAGCGCTGACTTCTTCTTGTGAACAATTGGACTCTAAAAGCAACAACCCGTGAGTAATACGGAAATTGGATTTGTAAAGAAAAAAAATTTTTTTAATTAGGCAAGATCGGGGAAGGCGCAAACAGGAAGTCCGTCTCCCCGTCTTATAAATAATCTAAAGCAAGGACTAGCTAACTAAGGTCGAGAGAATTTCTTCTTCTTTATTGGGTAAAAGACATTAATTTCACAATTTGGCATTATAAGTAATTTCACTGGAGGATAAGAGCTAATTTTGAGAGCTGAAGTGCCACCCCCCCGGACCCGGGAGTGATCCACGAGAGAGCCTGTTGAGGAGATATAGAAGAGTTTGACAGCTGTCAAATTAGCTGTCAAGAAGGAAAAAGAGAACTTTGTTTCTGCTGTCTCCGCTGGATATATTTGCTACAATTTGGTTATATTTTGTTGAAAACAAGGAAGAACTGATACAAACTAACTTGATTTTTGGATTTGAACTGGAAGGAAGATAAAGTAACCAAAATCCCTCTAGAGGGGATTTTGGGACATTACAAGAATGGCTGAAGGAGGAAAAATTCAAGCTAAATTGGACAGAGTGTTTCTTCTCTTGGGAAAGTTACAAGGCCAAATTGATGTTTTGGCTACAAATGTTGCAACTCTGGACTTAACAGTAAACAAATCCATTGAATTTGATAAGGACTTGACTCATGAAGTCCATGCAGCTGGACAAGAAGAGAAACTTGAAAGATTTGAGAGTGTGGAGAAAGAGATATATGTTGTTTCTGAGGAAAAGGAAGGAGGAGATGTAATGTTGCAGATGACAAAGGAGAGCCAGAGGCCTGACATGATGGCTACAAAGGAAAATAAGTACTGGATGATGAAAATCTGTTTTGAATTAAAGATTGAAAAATGGAGAGATCTCCTTATGTGGAGATCTGAAGATCCAAGGATTACAAATTTGATTAAGGTGAAAGTTGGAGCTTTTGGGACATTTGGACTTAAAAGGAGTAAGAAACAAGATTCAGGCTCCACTTTTAAGTATGGAGGTCTGGCTGGAAGAAATATGGACCCTATCGGGACAGAGCTTCTCCGAGATCTGGTGTTTAATATTAAGGACTACCAAAAAAACCGGCAGAGAGGAATTGAGAGAGAATTAAGAGCCTCGGACGTGAGGTCTCCAGGCTGATAGTAGACTAAGACTGATGGTCATTTGTTGGGGATTGAAACCGGGAAAGGGGGGGTGGGGTTTGGGAATCCAAAGGGTGCAGAATTATAATCTGTTTTTTTTATTTTGTTTTGTTATTAGTATGAAAATTGGGGAATTCGTGGAAGGGAATTTGGGTCGACTTTAGAAAAAAGTTTTAAGAATGAGCACTGATGTTTAAATACTGATGTTTATAAGTTAAAATTGGTGTTGTTTTTTTAAAATGAATTAAATATAAAAAGGTCAAAAATTGGGGACAAGAACTTGTTGAATTAACAATTTGAATTGGAATATAAGAAGGGGAGGTGTCGGGACGTCAGGGAAATATGTTATTGAAAATAAGGATTGTAAACTTTATGTGTTTTTAACTTTTTTGTTTTTTCTTTTTGATTTTTTAATGTATAAAGGTGGAAAAACTCAATAAATATATTTTTTAAAAAATATATATATTTTCCCCACCTTGGTAGAATTAGCACAGCTTCAGGTGGGCATGAGTTTGGTGAGGGAAATGGTACAGCATGTAACAGTCTAAGACACCATCAAAATTAGAGATCTCCTGTGGCTGCAGTAAAGTAAAAACAACAGAAAAACATCAGGAGATCCAATATGGATCTCTTGCATCACATCCATTTGGCCTAGATCAGGGAGAGGGGAACCTGTGGCCTCTGATATGTTGTTGGACTCCAAATCCCATCAGCCTCAGTCAGCATGGCCAAAGGTCAGGGAAGATGGGACTTTTTGAAGAAGAGGGGGGCAGATTAAGACAGACAGAGTAAAGGCACAACTTATGTGTGCTTAGAAGATTGATCCACATGGTTGTGCTCAGCCCCAACAGCCCATTTCACAAATGGCTGCATGCAGAGCAGCCCAAGACATTTTGCTGCCAGAGGCTGAAGACAAGATCCTTCACTCCACCCGCATTTAAACTGGAAAGGCAGCTGAATTTTACTTCAGCACTGGCGAGGGGACAGCATCCTCCTCTGCGCTAGAGCGGAAGCAAGCTCGCTCTTCAGGGCATGCGCAGCTCTGGCGTCAACATCTTGCCTGCTTCCCTCCCCATCTGCTGCCAGAGTTGGCAGCCTCACTCTGCCTCATAGTAGAGCCGCCTCTGGCTACACGAAAGAGATGGGGGTGCATGAGGGTGGTCCCTCAGCATCCTATAATAATAACCCTCCACAGGCTCTGTTAAGGCCAAGGTAAGATGAGTGGGTTACAGAGCAAGAGAGCATCTTTACTTTACTTTACTTTACGTTACTTTAACCACCCTCTCTTTGCACAGCTCATTCACCCTGCAACAAATTCTACGCAGGAGCGCAACAATGGCTGCAGCACTGGAGCAGCTGCTTTGCACGTCCAGAGTCCCAGCCTCAGTCCTCAGCACCCCCATGTCCTTTGTTATTGCCAGTCAGTGCTGACAGTACCAGGCTAGACACACCAATGGTCTGGCACAGTTCAAAGAAGCTTCCTAAGTCCCTAGAGGCTTAGTCCACTTTATTTACCAGCACCAGACATAGGAGTTGTTTTATTATTATTATTATTAAAATATATTTGCTGCTTCTGCTCTTGTGCATGAGGCTTCCCAGCTTCCCCACCCAAGTATCATTATTTTTAAAATAAAAATGGCCACTCTAACCTTGGCAAGCATGGGCTGCCTACATGTCTCGGCTTCCCTCAAAGAGTCCTGGGAACCATAGTTTGTTGAGGGTGCTTGTAGCTCTGTGATGGTAAACTACAGTTCCATACAGTTATTTTCAGTGTGGAGCCATCTACATTATATATATGGTTTGCATGCAGCCTTAACCACAGAGCTGGGATATAGAAGCCTTCTATGTCTTCCAGACAGAGAAGCTCTAGTCCCAATTATTATTTTCTTTCCACAACCTTTATAACCTTACATTTTCTCTCCCCACCCCCCATCACTGCCTCCTCTCCTGGAGCATCCTGGGAATTGTAGTCTTCAGAGCCAAGGCCGGTTCTCACTACCACTTCAGCAGTGTGGACTTCCTGCCTATGGAAAACCAGCCCCATGCGCATCCGCCAACATATGCAGGACTTGTCTTCTTAACCACATGCTGGGAAGATTCATTTCCTAGGCAAGCACCTCCCAATGAGTGCTTGAAAGCAAACTCTGCCCATGTCAGCCGGTGCTTTTTACAGGCCAGGGTTGTGTCCACACTCCTGTTCACTGTGCCCTCACTACATTTGCAGTTCTGGAGATTTAAGTCCTGTTCACACAACAAACTGCATCTGTATCCTAAACGGTTATAAAATATTCCTGTCTGACATGTTGTTTTTCAAACCAGCTTCATGCTAATTGAGGTCCTTAGCTGATCCTAATTTGTTGATAGCCAAGGTATGAACACCTTGTGTAAACACATTGGTGCCCTGGAGCAGCAGCACCAAATCTGACCCTAATGAAGCCATGCTGATGTGAACAGCTAGCGGGGAAAGACCTGTGCAATGCTTGGGGGTGGGGACAATGTCTCTTGTAAGGCAGGAATGTGAACAAACACTAGGAATAATAAACTTTTGCACACAACTGTGGCACAACTAAATGGTTGTTACAGGAATAGGCCCTTAGACTGCAGGTTGATACCTCTTAGCTCTGCGGGTTTTAAGCAGTCTTTCTCGGAACTGTAGGATTTCTTCCGTGTTTATCAGAGGTTCCTTGGAAGAATGATCAATAATTATAGACAAATTCCTCCAGAAACATCTTCTACTCTAAGGCAGCCCCCCTCCCATGCCTCAGTGCTCAGCAGTAGAGTTGTCACATTTTGCCTATAATTATTTTAGCATATGGGAGCGGTGAGGGCTTCTGAACACCCGCAGAGTTTCTTCCCCTGGCCCTCTTGGCATGAGCAGAGTGTCATTTGTGACCAGAATACCCTGCTGCCTGCCCACCAACTGCCTGGCTGTGCTGGGGAATCTGGTGCCTGGCATCCTGCTCCCAGGGGAGTTTGGTACCCAAACTGCTGCACTGCCTGTGAAGCCGCCCTGGTAGAAGACAGCAGGTGGCCAAGATGGCTGCGAGGGAAGAAGCTTAGGGTCTTCCTTCAGCTACCTGAACATCCTTGGTGAAACAATGCTCCCTGTTGCCATTTTGCCTTATGCCTCCTGCAGAAATGGTGCCAGTATACTCTCCGCCAGTTCACAAAAGAAAGCAAGGCCAGGCTTGCAATCCTCTCCCCTCACATCCTGTTTTTTCATGACATGCATCATTATCCTCCCTGCACCCATCATTCCACGCTGCCAAAGGCTTTTCTCTGCCTGCCGCCTGCTGTATCCATTTGCTCTGCACCGACTTAAAAGCCAAGATGGTGTTTCTTCTTTTGGTTTTACAAATACAGTAGAAAAAGAAAGACATGTTTGTTCTGTAGTTGGCAGTTCAAAATAGACTTCAGCAGGTGCAGTGGATGGAACAGCAGGCTGTGTGGTGTATGGTGACTTAGTGTTCATGCGTGCACATGCCATCGCATGTGCACTAGAGACAAGATATATGCTCTGCTCAGAGATTTCCCTCCTGGGGAGGGAACTCAACACTGCAGAAAAGGCTACACCAACCTGGTGTCTGCCGGCTGTTTTGAACTACAACTCCCATTGATCCCAGCATAGCTTAGGGAAGACTGCTGCAGAACTATAGCTCTTGCATTTTCTACTAACAAAAAATATTAAAAGGCATCCCCCCCAAAAAAATCAAAAATAGGGGGCATTAGTTTACCTGGGACAGGAAAGCAGAAAATAAAAGCTGCCCCTAGGAACCTAGACTGGCAAGGGCCGCTCATCATAGAATCATAGAATCATAGAGTTGGAAGAGACCACAAGGGCCATCGAGTCCAACCCCCTGCCAAGCAGGAAACACCATCAGAGCACTCCTGACATATGGTTGTCAAGCCTCTGCTTAAAGACCTCCAAAGAAGGAGACTCCACCACACTCCTTGGCAGCAAATTCCACTGTCGAACAGCTCTTACTGTCAGGAAGTTCTTCCTAATGTTTAGGTGGAATCTTCTTTCTTGTAGTTTGGAACCATTGCTCCGTGTCCGCTTCTCTGGAGCAGCAGAAAACAACCTTTCTCCCTCCTCTATGTGACATCCTTTTATATATTTGAACATGGCTATCATATCACCCCTTAACCTCCTCTTCTCCAGGCTAAACACGCCCAGCTCCCTTAGCCATTCCTCATAAGGCATCGTTTCCAGGCCTTTGACCATTTTGGTTGCCCTCCTCTGGACACGTTCCAGTTTGTCAGTGTCCTTCTTGAACTGTGGTGCCCAGAACTGGACACAGTACTCCAGGTGAGGTCTGACCAGAGCAGAATACAGTGGCACTATTACTTCCCTTGATCTAGATGCTATACTCCTATTGATGCAGCCCAGAATTGCATTGGCTTTTTTAGCTGCCGCGTCACACTGTTGGCTCATGTCAAGTTTGTGGTCAACCAAGACTCCTAGATCCTTTTCACATGCACTGCTCTCAAGCCAGGTGTCACCCATCTTGTATTTGTGCCTCTCATTTTTTTTGCCCAAGTGCAATACTTTACATTTCTCCCTGTTAAAATTCATCTTTTTTGTTTTGGCCCAGTTCTCTAATCTGTCAAGGTCGTTTTGAAGTGTGATCGTGTCCTCTGGGGGTGTTAGCCACCCCTCCCAGTTTGGTGTCATCTGCAAATTTGTTCAGGATGCCCTTGAGTCCATCATCCAAGTCGTTGATAAAGATGTTGAATAAGACCGGGCCCAAGACAGAACCCTGTGGCACCCCACTAGTCACTCTTCTCCAGGATAAAGAGGAACCATTGATGAGCACCCTTTGGGTTCGGTCAGTCAGCCAGTTACAAATCCACTGAGTGGTAGCATAGTCAGGACCGCATTTTACCAGCTTCTTTACAAGAATATCATGCGGCACCTTGTCAAATGCCTTGCTGAAATCAAGGTAGGCTACACCCACTGCGTTCCCTTCATCTACCAGGCTTGTAATTCTGTCAAAAAACGAGATCAGGTTAGTCTGACATGACTTATTTTTCAGAAATCCATGCTGACTATTGGTGATCACAGCATTCCTTTCTAGGTGCTCACAGACTGTTTGCTTAATGATCTGCTCCAGAATCTCCCCTGGTATTGATGTCAGACTGACTGGGCGGTAATTATTTGGCTCCTCTCTTTCCCCCTTTTTGAAAATAGGGACAACATTTGCCCTCCTCCAGTCTGCCGGGACTTCGCCTGTTCTCCAGGAATTCTCAAAGATGACTGCCAGTGGTTCTGAGATCACATCTGCCAGTTCTTTTAATACTCTTGGATGCAGTTCATCTGGCCCTGGAGACTTGACTACATCTAGACTAGCCAAGTATTCTTGTACTATCTCCTTAGTTATTCTGGGCTGTGTTTCCTCTGCTGAATCATTTGCTCCAAATTCTTCAGGTCGGGCATTGTTTTCTTTATCGGAGAAGACTGAGGCAAAGAAGGCATTGAGGAGTTCAGCCCTTTCTGTGTCCCCTGTTTGCATTTCACCATCTTCTCCTCTGAGTGACCCCACTGTTTCTTTGTTCTTCCTTTTGCTACGAACATACCCATAAAAGCCTTTTTTGTTGCTTTTAACCTCTCTAGCAAGCCTGAGTTCATTCTATGCTTTAGCTTTTCTGACTTTGTGTCTACACGTGCTGGCTATTTGTTTGAATTCCTCTTTGGTGGTTTCCCCCCTTTTCCATTTTTTGTACACATCCTTTTTTAATCTTAACTCAGTTAAAAGTTCTTTAGATAGCCACCCTGGCTTCTTTAGGTACCTTCCATGTTTCCGTCTCATTGGTATTGCCTGAAGTTGTGCTTTTACTATCTCCCTCTTAACAAACTCCCAGCCATCATGAACTCCCTTTCCTTTTAGTATTACTGTCCATGGGATCTCACCCAGCACTTCCCTAAGTTTTATGAAGGAATAACTGGAATATGATTTTTAAAAATATTTTTTAAAGACTCTTAATATAATTTTCAAAATCATTTAAGCATCTTACAATAAAAATGGATTTGTACCCCATCCCTCCTCCCAACCACTCAGGATGTGTAGTGCACACATTCACAACACTGTGGAATCAGAGCACACACGTGCTCATGCCTGCCTTCAATTGCAGCAGAAGCGTGGAAATGCCATGTGGCTTCTGAAAGACTAACAGCTCTACCATGGCACAAGCTTTTGGTGGTCGCTGAGTCCATGGATGGATGAAGTATAATCCTCAGTAGGCACAAATATATCCATGTGAGTATAAAAGTGGGTGGGGAGGGAACGTAATGGCTGGGGTTTACGGGGAAAGAAATGCAAAAAAGGGCATTTTCTGACAATAAAATTCAAGCTGAAAGGTTTGGCAAGCAAACACAGTGACCCTTTGCAACCACTTTTGCCAACCTGGTACCTTCCAGGAGTTTCAGACTACCTCTCCCCTCTGCCCCTGCCAGCGTGCTGGCAAAGGATAGGTGATGCTAGAATGAATGTGTTAACCTTCAGCGCAAGGATTGGGGAACCTTGTTCTCTCCAGATGTCTCTGGTCTACAGTTCCCTTCATCCCTGAGCACTGGCCATGTTGACTGGGGCTGATGAGAGTTCAACAGCATCCGGGGGGTGGGGGGTAGCTTCCCCATCTCTGCATTAAGATGACACAAAGTGTTTGTTGGTTTTGCTGCTGCCAGAGACTAGCATGGCTGCCTCTTTGGCTAACAATTAAAGCAAGTAGAAAGGAGAACTATGCAGTGGTTCAGTCAAAGTCAAGTTGGGTGGCAAGTATCCTTGCAAACCAACAGGCCATTCATTCCATTGAAAGTGATGCACGGAGCACATGGACCCGGGTAATTCAAGCAAGGCTCAGAGGCTGTGGCTTAGGACAATGAGCTGCCATCTCAGTGCAAGAGATGGCAGCATATACAAGGCAGCCTTTTGATCTTCTGTTCAGCATGGTGCTGCACACCCAGTGGGAGACAGCTGGGGAGCAGGGCTTTGGCTGCAGCTGCTTGGGGCTGCTGTGTGTCTGCCGCAGCCTTCAAGGCACTGACACCCTCTATCTTGCCCTGCCGTGAAACAACAGCCTTTGCATCCTGACACATCATCCCCAGCAGGGATCCAGAGCCGCCTGCGACAAACATCGCCAATCCATGCTCCCTACAGCGCACGCATCCTGAAGCTGCAATCTCTAGGAGAAAGCAGGATGCCCAAAGCATGCATTACGGTTGGGGGTATGATGCGGAGGAAGCCAAGTGGAGCGAGTAGGGCAGACCACCTACTACCCCACATTGCCCCTGCTTCAGCCAGATACTGTTGCTCTTCAGCCCCCTTCCTTGCTTGCATAAGAGGTCCCTAGAAGGGAAATATATTTGTAGCTCATTTCCCCAGCATGCACATCGGCCACATTAGCCAGCCTCAATTCTGCTGGGAGCTGAATGTAAGCCTAGGCACTTAACTTGCTGTGCTATTATAATAACCTTGGTGATGCCATTGGGGTGTTTCTGAGTCACCCTGTTAACCAGCTGGCCTCAGAGACCCAGAGAGGCTCTACAAGAACCAGTCATTCCAACAAGAGAGAATGCTACTCTGTGCTTTTTATTAAGGACTATTTCCTTTTATTGAGGGCTTCTTACCTTAAGAAGTATTTGCGCAATTGTCCACCAAATTCAATCATGTCAAATGGGGGGAAATGTGATATGTATGTCATTAGGAATATTAGAACAAATCAGATGAAAATCCCATTTTGGCCAGCATTTTGTTTTCCAATAACAGCCAGCAATCTGTATCTGAGAACCTCATAGGCAGGAGTTAAAGGCCTTCCCCTATTCTTGATCACTGTTATCTGATATTATACAGGTATACTGCCTCTGTACATGGGGTCTCCATTTCCTGACCATGGCTAGTTGCTGTGGATAAACATATTCCCACCCAACCCCATGGATCTGTCTCATCCTTTTGTTGAGCCAAATGCCATCATCCACTCCATCTTGCAGCACTGAATTCTGTAGGTTACATTTGTATAAAGGAGGTAACTGATTAACTACTCAGAAGTTTGGAATTTCTATGCTATTTGCTTGCAGGATAGATGATGATAGATGGTAGATAGATAGATAGATAGATAGAGAGAGATGCAAATTCACAACAGATGGCCAATTGGCCTACTGTGACAATCCTCAACATTGGCAGCCTGGGATTTGACACATTCAGGCTGCAGAAATCACATCTTGCTAATTCACATAATAAACTTAACTGGCATGCATGTTTACATTCTTCCCTATTGAGTATCCTGACCTCTGTCTAAGTGAGGTTCCTCAAATCTCATGCACCTTCACACATACCTACAACAACAACTGCAACCACACAAGGGCTGGCATCCCCATGCCCAAAACCCCCGGATGGCAACTGGCACATGGACCATGCAATGCTGGAGTGATGGGTTTGGGGGGCCTGTGCCAATTGGGAACAGAAGGAGCAGGGGTGGAGTGAAAGAGCAAGTGGGAGAGACTATACCATGAGAAGAAAGGGGGTAGCTGAGTGTAGCAGCATATTCTGCCATGCACAGGCAATCACAAAACACAGATACCCAAACCTGATATATCACAGGTGAGTGAAGGCCCGTCATAAGTGAGATAGAGCCAGGCAGGAAATCAAATGGCTACTAGAGGCTATTAATAAAAGGATGATCTGGTAATATATAAATCAGCATTTTTGCTTAAGGGACTTGTAGCAGGATACTAAATCCTCCTTCTTGGAAGTCAAATGGTTAAAAATATGCTTAAAAACACTCTCACTGAAGCCAAGATTTTAAAATGGTTTGTACATTGTGTTTGCACAGAATCTTGCCAATGGTTTCCCTTGGTTTATTTCAGCCTTGCCTTAACCACAAGTTGTCCCACAGATGATCAAATAAACCATGGCTTGTATCTCCAACATTTCTTTTCTTTTCCAACTGCTTCTGCTTCATGCCTTTGTAGGCAAGGACCTAGGGTGGGTTAGTGTTGGGTTCACAGATAATGCCAAGCCATAGTTAAAACAAGCCAAGGTTATGAACAATAACAAAAGGATAGCTTCAGCAAATGATTAAGCCACTGGGCAGGGTTCACATAAACCATGGTTTTAATGTCATTCTACCAGGGCCTGCAGGTATAAATTCAAAGAGTCAAAGAAGCACCTGCATATAGACCAAATGTACACCAACAGTAAGCCTGGTTACTTCAGAATTGCACCCAGAGCAATCTTATCCACAGAGACTGTGTCATGGTGCCCCACCAGAGAAGACATACTGGTAAAACCCAATCCACTAAAAAGAAGTGTGAATTAAGGAGCCCCCTGCAATCAGCTCTGCAGGGATGCACCACGACTCCCCTAAGGTCACCAATGTTTTTCTAACAAGACTTCCTTTGCCTGTGCCTGGGATGTAGAGCTTGAACAGAGAAACCACATGGCCTGAGATTGGGAGCTCGCCTAGTGAACCACCTAGGAATGTGTGTGTGCCCAAGCCACAGTGTCTTTCTCTGACTCAGAAGGAAATAGGGCTCTGCCATAGCCATGATGGTGAGGTGACTAAAAAGTGGCAGAGATTGATCAAGCTGGAACCCAGGTAGGTCTCCATTGGTCAATAGTTATTAGAGCTAACCGCCATCTGTATTGGCATTCTGTTGGCCTCTGAAGACACACCGGTTTACGCAGGCATTCCTTTGATGTCTCAACCCAAGTTTCCTGTTTCAATTGCTGTATTGTTTTAACAGGTATGCTTTAATTTTAATTTATTTTAATTTATGGATCTATAGCTCAATGTTTTAACACGATTATTTTGTTTTGTATTTTAATCAATTATTTTTATGTGTGATAGTACTCACTGAACTGAATTTCAGCCACCTCTTTTTCTTTTCTTTTTTCTTTTTTCCTTTTGCTGTTCATGACAACCATTGGGTGTTGGCACCCACTGCATGTTTATCAAAATATGAGTACCAGCACCTTATGATTTTGTTTTGTTTTTAACCAAAAAAAGCACTGTTTTAAATTATGGTTCTTTACATTTTAATTTTCTGTGTAGCTAGTTTTTTTATACTTTATGTTAGTTTTTTAAAGTGCTTAGGAGCCTATTTTTGCAGTGGGAGGTGCAACAACAACAACAACAATAATGATAACACAGCTTTCCTTATTCAGTTCATTTTTAATTTAAGGCGCATGCTCGCAGTCACTCTTTGTTGCTTACAAACAGATGTCCCCTTTTCCCTCAAGTGTTTGAAAGTGAAGGACTGTTCTGAGTTAATCTGCACATCCAATTCTGCCTTCACACAAACACACGGAGAACAGGAGCAAACTCTGCCCATAACTCTGCCTATTAATTACAGGCAGAGCTCTTGAAACATGAACAGTCCATAACAATGACAAAGAGGCAGCAAGGCCGGCACCTGCTCTGTCTGGCAACTGCAGGGATGATGGAGGACTGAAAACCATTGAGGTTGCAGAGCAGAGTGGCCCCACAGCTGCCAGAAATATATATATTTCTTTTCCAGAAGATCTTCCTCTGTTTATGAATAACACCCAATGTATAACTCAAAGGCATGAAAGGGCTGGGAAACCTTGAACGATCTTGGGAAATGCAGCTTCCTGTGGGCCACTGGGACATAAACATGCTGCATGAGAAACTGGTAGAATTCATAGAATCATAGAAGTGTAGAGGTGGAAAGGAGCCTGGCCCAAAGGTCATCTAGTCCAAGCCCCTTGCTTTGGTACAGTTCGTTTTGGGGGCCCAATCCAGCCCCCATGGCAGTATATGTCCTTAAAAAAAGCTCAGCAACTTTGGTTGGCCCTCACACATGTTCCCTTCATCAAATCTGGCCCTCTTTGAAAAAAGTTTGGGCACCCCTGCTTTAGTATAACATAGTTACTGATGTATCCTAAGGCTTAGTATGTCATGACAACCAATCATCTATTTTAGCCAGTATCCTGCTATGGACAGTGGACAGTATCAGGGGTTATAAAGGAGGTATATAAAACAGCTTACACTCCTTCAGTTTACACCCATTCTACAGGTTAATTAGATCATCATTCACAAAACCATTGTTTAACTAATGGTGAAGTCACAATGAATTGGCTTTTTCCTTTCCTCCCTCCAGGGGATTATGGCGCACTGGCAATCCTCCTGAATTCTCTGAGATGGACTGAGCTTGCAGGTCCTGACTCAGCCCACTTATGTTGATTTCCCCACATTAAAACAAAAACAAAACACAATTCTACAAACTGGTGCTGTCCTAATATTCCTGCCTGCCATCAATTTGTCTAGCTCATTTTCTAATCCAGTTATACAGTTGACCATTAGCATATTCTGGGGCATTCAATTCCAACGCTCAGCAGTAGTGCCGTATTTTCTAGTTTAAAATCCCTATTTATTTTACATTATATGCGCATGTGCTCATTTCATCTGATCCAATTCCATGCACAAGGACTGATCCCATTCATAATGGAAGCATTGGGTTCTCCATCTTCTTACCCATCAGTCTTGTTCAACTAGCCCTTCTTGGTTATCACAACCTCTCAAAATCATGATTCCCTTGGGAGAGTTCACAGAGTCCATTCTCACCGTGTAATGTTGCTCTGATAGAGAAATCAGGGGCAGGCGAGAGAAGGCTCTCGGGGGATGCCTAGCACAGGAAGCTAGGCATGATTTAGCTCCATGCCATATAACATGCCTGTCCCCAGCTGTTGTCCAGCCTGGGATTTTGGCACAGGAAGCAATGCTCAAGGGACTGTGGCTTGTGCTCCCTGCCTGGTGGGTCTCAGAGTCCCTGTATAGAAACCACAGGTAAATGGAGCCTTCTCTTCATGTTGACTTCTGGAAAACTGGACAACCATGCCACTTACTGGCCAGAGTGGCCCAACAGCTGTGGGTAGAGAAGGTCACCCAGCCAAGGAAGCCGGAAGGTTGGGGGGAAAGAAGGCAGAGGACAAGTGTAGGCTCTGGGAGAGCCAGGAGACAACTGGTGCTTGTGCTGTAGCCTCTGAAGGGAGGGGAATCTGGGTGAAGGCATGGTGGGGGCAGGAAGGTGAGTCTGGAGGGACTGGGTCTGACTGGTGTGTCAAACCAGAGAGTCACACATTCTCTGGAGACTTGGAACAAAATTAGACTATGCAGCCTTAAGAACAATCCTGGCTTTTGGTTGTGATCATTCCCTAAGGGAGTCTCCTTGGGGAAGTGCAAAATTGTTTCACCAAAAAGCTGAAGGATGAACCCAGACAGTTCCCCTTCCCCTTCATCTTCCATGAGCCTGGGGAGGGGGAAAGGCAGACACAGAGAGAAGCATCTTCCATTTTGCCCAGATAACTCCCTGAAATTCCTCTTCAATTATTCAGACCTCCTCCATACCTTAGCAAGGCCAGCCAACCCAAGATGCAGACTGGGAGGGCAGCCAAATTGGCACTCATCACCCAGCTGGCATTTTTGACTTCTCAGCCTGATACAGGTTGGGGCTGCAAGACAAATGCTGGTTGTCCATCCCCTCTTTTCTTTTTTCTTTTCTTTTGGTAAACCGTTTGTGTTAGGAAAACTAAGCACCATTTCTTTCCCACAACTTCAACACACACCAACCTGTTTCACCTGGAAATCTCTCCCTTTCCTCCTCTTAATGAAAACATGGTCTACAATGACCCTGGGCTGAGTTCACCTCTGGTGCAGGCCAAAGCGTACATAGCCTGGTGGCCATCAAGGTCCACCTGCTGTCTGACACCTTCCTCCCTCTATCCCTTTCTTTGTCACCTCTCACAGCCCTGTCAGACGGGCAATAGATACTCAGCACAGACACAGACGGGGCATGCGGCAACAGAAAAGTGCAAAGGGAAAATAAGAAGAGAAAGTGAGGGGGTGATGCAATAGCTGAGGGGGGAATGGATTTTGGGATGGAATGACAGGTCGGATGAAGAGGTGGAAGAGGGATGGGCGGGTGAACTCTAAAGGAAGGTGGGAGCCTGCAAAAGTGAGAACACTGGCGGGAATGAAGAGAGGCACTGCAGCGCATGAATGATAAGGAGCTGCCTGCCTTGTTGTGCGCTGTGACAAAAGAACAGGGGGGAACGGCAGGGTTTAAGAAGCTTTCCCACCTGGTGCCCTCCAGATGTTTGGGCAGTGCTGGCTGGGACCAATGGAAGCCGCAGCCTGAAACACCTGGAGGGCCCCAGGTTAGTCAGGACTGGGCTGAAGAGCAGCTACCAGGTTGCCAGCTTGCCCTATGCTTGACACAAAGGTGCCACGCAGTGTGGAGATAGTTGGGTGGGGGGGAGCCAGCCTGGAGGAAGCATCTGCCACATCTTGGTGCCCCGACACTGGAAGTGGCCAAGGCTGGGGGAGGGGAGAAATAATAGAGATGGTTGGCCCCCTCTGGAGAACTGGGAGCGGTGATGGGGGGGGGAGTAGCTGATCCTTTGTCTCCTTCAGGCAGAAGGAGGAAGGAAGGGTGGATGGATGATGGATGGATGGATGGATGGAGAGATGGAGGAATAAGCGGGGCGGGAGGGGCGGCTTCCCCATCTCCCCTTGCCAGCTCCTTACCAGTCTGTCCCTGGCTCATCCACCACCAGCAGCACTTTGCTGCGCCCCGAGGACCCTCCGGAGCCGGCGACCCCCCCGACCTGCTCGCTGAAGGTGGCCGCCGCCGCCGCGGTCGTCTGCTTCACGGCGTTGGAGAGGGAGGAGAAGAAGCCCCCGGCCCCGCCGCTGCTGCCCGCGCCCGGGCTGGGGGCCGACGGCGGCCTTTCGGCGGGCGAGACGCTGCCGGGCGACGGCGAGGTGGCGCTGGGGGGCGGCGGAGGGGGCTGCGGGCGCTGCAGGTCCGTCATGTAGCCGTTGGGCAGGTTGGCCATGAAGTTGCTGTCCGAGAGACGCCTTCGCAGGTAATTCATGTTGGCGCCGGGAGGGGGGTCGCAGGGGGTCGGCGGGGGGCAGGGGGACTCCTAGGGAGGGGACCCCCTCGAGCGCTGCGTCTCTGGGTAGGGTGGGGTTTGCTAAGCCTTCCAGGTGGGATCCCCACCACCCCCGGACGGCTGCTGCGGAGATCTCGGGGGTTGATCCAGAGAACGGCCAGCCAGGGGGGGCGACTAACGGGGAGAGGCTCCCTCCCTGCAGCAGATCTGTCTCCTGTAGGGAAGATGAGGCTGCTCTTTTCCTTTTACCCTCTGGGATCCTTTGCTTCTGAAGGGATTTACAGGAGGGATCTCTCTCTAGCCGGGAAAGGGTCCTCCAAAGCGCTTCCTCGGCGCGCCTGCCTCCTGGGGAAAGGATCTATAGGGAAAGATGGGTGCCCTTGTTCCCCTGCGCTTTGGGAGCGGGAGATCGCTCGAGAGAAAGGAACAGCCAGCCCGGCGCGGCTCCTCCCAAGTCCTTCTGCGAGCCTCAGCAACCAGCCCTGCCCAGTTAAGCGGCTCTCCTGCGCGTGGACTCGCCCAAATGCTTCCCTTCCCCCCTCTGCGGCTGCAGTGGTAGGCGCCTTGCCTCTGCGAAGCGAACTCCGGGGTGGACCATTAGACGACGGGAGAAGGGGAGGAGCTCGGCTGCTCTCTCCTCCGCCCCCTCCCTGGCGAGTGCGAATGGTACGGCCCGGTACCCAACAGCGGAGATGCAGGGACAGCGGCAGAAGGATGCTGATGATGCTGTGCGCTCCGGTGGAATTGATGCTGGTGGTGCCACTGCCCTTAATGCTGAGGTTGACGTCATGGTGCCAGTGTCGATGATGTCACGAAGTGGTGGCAAAGAAATCCCAAAGCTGATTTATATTCCCACTGGTCCCACTGCACTGTAGGATGTATCAATGGATATCGGAATAAGTGGAAAGCCTCCCTTGAGGGATGCAGGGAAGGGGATACAGTCACAGGGAGAGGCGGGAACTTCTCTCTTGCCCATATTTTGATCCTTCAATGAATGGGCCAGAGACAGACAGCCAACCACCACCCAGGACTTTGAGAAAGAAGAGAAATGGGAGGTCTGTTTCCTACCTGTTGAAGTGTGACCCGGCCGTTATGTGGACTTTTAATTGTAGAATTGTAGAAATGGCATTGGTTGTTTCTAGAGGTAGTTTGATTGTTTGCATTTAATCTTATTTTAGCTTATCAAATGCCACTCCAACAGCTTCTGGCATTCTGCCCCTGAATACCAGTTCCTGGGAAGCACCAGTGAGCCAAGCGCCGTTGCCGCATCCATGCCCAGCCTGCAGGCTTCCCACAGGCATCTGAGGGACCCCGTGAGAACAGGATGCCATGGACTGATTGGGCCATTGGCCTGATCCAGAAGACTCATCTTGTGTTCTTAAGCAGTTTATCAATCTGTAAAATAAATAAATAACAATTTACCTACAGAGCTATGAAAATAAGCAGAGAAGGGAAAGGTGCACACCACCAAGCAAAAAGAAAAAACCAAACCAATAATAATAATAATAATAATAATAATAATAATAATAATAATAATTTGTACCCTACCCATCTGGCTGGGTTTCCCCAGCCACTCTGGGTGGCTCCCAATAAAATATTAAAAACACAATAAAACATCAAACATTAAAAACACCTTCAGGTGTTTTCGAAAAGTCAGGTAGTTGTTTATTTCCTTGATATCTGATGGGAGGGCATTCCACAGGGCGGACGCCACTACCAAGAAGGCCCTCTGCCTGGTCTTTTAACTTTTAACTGAGTTAAGATTAAAAAAGGATGTGTACAAAAAATGGAAAAGGGGGGAAACCACCAAAGAGGAATTCAAACAAATAGCCAGCACGTGTAGACACAAAGTCAGAAAAGCTAAAGCACAGAATGAACTCAGGCTTGCTAGAGAGGTTAAATGCAACAAAAAAGGCTTTTATGGGTATGTTCGTAGCAAAAGGAAGAACAAAGAAACAGTGGGGTCACTCAGAGGAGAAGATGGTGAAATGCAAACAGGGGACACAGAAAGGGCTGAACTCCTCAATGCCTTCTTTGCCTCAGTCTTCTTCGATAAAGAAAACAATGCCCGACCTGAAGAATTTGGAGCAAATGATTCAGCAGAGGAAACACAGCCCAGAATAACTAAGGAGATAGTACAAGAATACTTGGCTAGTCTAGATGTAGTCAAGTCTCCAGGGCCAGATGAACTGCATCCAAGAGTATTAAAAGAACTGGCAGATGTGATCTCAGAACCACTGGCAGTCATCTTTGAGAATTCCTGGAGAACAGGCGAAGTCCCGGCAGACTGGAGGAGGGCAAATGTTGTCCCTATTTTCAAAAAGGGGGAAAGAGAGGACCCAAATAATTACCGCCCAGTCAGTCTGACATCAATACCAGGGAAGATTCTGGAGCAGATCATTAAGCAAACAGTCTGTGAGCACCTAGAAAGGAATGCTGTGATCACCAATAGTCAGCATGGATTTCTGAAAAATAAGTCATGTCAGACTAACCTGATCTCGTTTTTTGACAGAATTACAAGCCTGGTAGATGAAGGGAACGCAGTGGGTGTAACCTACCTTGATTTCAGCAAGGCATTTGACAAGGTGCCGCATGATATTCTTGTAAAGAAGCTGGTAAAATGCGGTCTTGACTATGCTACCACTCAGTGGATTTGTAACTGGCTGACTGACCGAACCCAAAGGGTGCTCATCAATGGTTCCTCTTTATCCTGGAGAAGAGTGACTAGTGGGGTGCCACAGGGTTCTGTCTTGGGCCCGGTCTTATTCAACATCTTTATCAACGACTTGGATGATGGACTCAAGGGCATCCTGATCAAATTTGCAGATGACACCAAACTGGGAGGGGTGGCTAATACCCCAGAGGACAGGATCACACTTCAAAACGACCTTGACAGATTAGAGAACTGGGCCAAAACAAACAAGATGAATTTTAACAGGGAGAAATGTAAAGTATTGCACTTGGGCAAAAAAAATGAGAGGCACAAATACAAGATGGGTGACACCTGGCTTGAGAGCAGTGCATGTGAAAAGGATCTAGGAGTCTTGGTTGACCACAAGCTTGACATGAGCCAACAGTGTGACGCGGCAGCTAAAAAAGCCAATGCAATTCTGGGCTTTATTACAGTTGTTATTTTTTATTTTGAAATGAGCTGGGGTATACATTTTTAAAAATTAAAAAACAATAAATAAAACACACAAGCAGAAGCACTTTACATGCAGCATCATTTCATATGGAACTATACAAGCGCACAGCTGTAGTCTGAGAATTTCCTTGAGGAAGCTGAATGATCCTGAGCAGATAACAAATAAAATGCAGCCTCCTATGTACCTCACCTGAGAATAAGCCCCACTGAATATAGATGGGGTTACTTCTAAGTAAACATGTCAAGAACTGGCCTGTTAAAGTAGCAGCCAGGGCATGAAGCTTTGCCTGTGTGTGTGCACATGGTGCTTTACAGGATAATGCTATTTACTCAAAAGTAAATCCTATTGAATTTAAGGGGTATACTCCCAAATAAACAGCATTAGGGTTGCAGCTTAAAAGCCTTAATGAAGATAGTAAAAAATGGTGACACAAACATTGGCAAAACCACTTCACATATGAATACCTGCAGCAGCAATTCACAGGAAAACACACACAAAGCAGCATTTCACAAACACACATCCATCTGCAACAACTTCACTTCCCACATCTTCTGTCTTCTGCAGCTGCTGCCTGCTCACTCTGGCAAGGGCCATTTTTCTTTTGGGAATCAGGCTCCATCTGGGAAGCTTTAATCTGGCAGTGATCATGTGCTGAACAACCATAGCAAGAATATAAATAAATGTGCCTTTATGTAATAATAATAATAATTTTTATTTATACCCTGCCCTCCCCAGCCAAGGCCGGGCTCAGAGCGGCTATGTAGATAACCTATTGCAAATGAAACCTTTGAGACTTTATAATATTAAGAATACACACAGATGTTCACCAAGCCAACACAAAGAGAACCTTTGCAGTACCCTTGAACCTGGCAACTCCAACCTACTAAAAGAGAAAATTAAGATTTAGGCCACATTCGCACCAAATGTTTAAAGCACTATGATGTCACTTTTGAAAGTCGAGCCTTCCTCAAAAGCATTCTGTAGTTTGTTAAGGGTGCTGAAACTGATTTAACAATCAATCCTTCCCAGGGAATTCTGCAGACTGTAGGTCTGGGAGGGGAAGAGGCGTCTCTGAATAGCTTTCAGTGCCTTTAACAAATGACAGCTCTCATAACTGGGAGGAGGGAGCCATGACTTTTTGAAGTGGTATCATACTGCTTTAAAAGTCTGGAATGAGGCCACAGTTTGAGGGGCCCCAAAAATGGTAGGAAGCAGGGACAGCTGCACCAGAAAAGAATATTTGAAGCTGCAACACAGCCATTATTTATCAACAGCTTTTGAAATGTGTCCAGATTTTACTCCTTTCCAGGTAGATCAAATTTCAGAAAAAAGCATCTTGATGTTATGATGACTAGAATTTTCAGTCTTTGTAAGGACAGAATGCTGAAAAGGTGAATGCTTTATAAAGTTTCTCCTGTGGCTTGGCTGTATCATTAGACAAAATTCCCACTGGAGACAACTTGATACTAAAGCTGCCCCTTCTCTCCTGAGTGCCAGAAATGGGGAGGGGGGTGAATGAAAGGGCTTAAACAAGCCCATAACGTCCCTGGAACTCATAATGCCCTAAGTGCGGGCGGGCAGAGGGCAACTAGAGCACTGCTCCACTAAGCACAGCCTGCCCTCAGCCTGCCCCACCTGCCTGCCTGCCTTCCTACTCACTAACCAGTCTAAGGGTTGACATTTCCCGCTGGCTTCCTCCTCCTTAGTCTCAGTCTTGCCCTTGTAGATCACAGCAGGGAGGAGGTTGGGGGAGAAACTAGAATTAGTTGACTCAGCCTGGCTCCACCTGCTCTTGGCCTCCCAGCCTTCCACTTTAGCAGTTCCAATGGGCACCAGCCACCACTCAGCACTGGAGGCAGGACAATGGCATAAGGTTTGACCAGGCAATATTTATCAGGATGGGTGTGCTGTCCATAGTGCTGAAGATGCTGTGCCTTTGTCCATGGTGCTGATTGAACCTTACAGTTATGCTCTACCCTGCATATGCTGTGGAGCATGGGTAGGCAAACTAAGGCCCAGGGGCCGGATCCGGCCCAATCACCTTCTCAATCCGCCCACATATCCCTCTCCCACCAAAAAAAGGCCAGTTAATGTGACACTGGTGATGGTAATATGTAGCAAAGATGCCTGTGCATCTAGCCATGATGACTCACATCTCCCTTTCAACATTTGCTGAAATTGGACTAAGCTCAAATACATCAAATATAAATTAAAGCCCTCGGTGTCAAACATTCTCTACCAAAATAATTCGGAGGGAGGGAGGATTACATCTTATTTTCTCTTTTTGCTATTGAATAAGTAGGCTGCAGACCTAGCTAGAACTATGACAGAGGGTCTCCACCCTCTCAGCCCTCAGGGTGTCGGCATACCACTAGCTTGTGTTTCAGGGTGTATCTGGGACAATTCATGCTGTTCACACCAGATTCTGAATAGTCACTGATGTGTGCTCCCCTTTTGGCGTGTGTGTGTGTGTGTGTGTGTGTGTGTGCACGCGTGCTGAGGATAAACTTTCCCCATGGTGTTCTTTGCAGTGAATTTCTCAGCACATAATTTTGTGTGTCTTTTCTTCTTCCTTTTTCTTGAAGCACAGAGCCAGGTCAAAAAGTGTCTGGGTTGACTTCCGGTCAGCGCCAGCAACTAATGGCAGATTCCCTCTGAGCTCTGGAGGGAACCGGCTCCGCGGGGACTGGGTCTGGCCACTGCGGCGAAGCGGGGACCTGAAGAAATCACAGGCGGTGAAGCCTGTGAACTTGGAGACTCGGCGGGCTCCATTTGCGGCCCCCCCCCCCGCTGCGAAGGAGCCTTTTTAAAGGCTTCGGAACGGAACGGGGGTGAGCGGCGTGGGGCTGAGAGTCGTCTACCTTCTTCGCGGAGTGAAGCCGCATAGCCATGGTCGGAGAGCGCTGATTTCTTTCTGGACAATTGGAATCTAAAGCAACTACCCGTGAGTAGGATCAAGCAAATTAATTGGAGAAAAATTTCAGTAATTTTGGCACCGAAACGGGAAAGGTACAAACAGGAAGTCTGCCTTTCCGGCTTGTAAATAGATCAAAGCAAAGAGACTTTAAAGCTGTAACTTTGAAAGACGTTCTCTAAAGGCTTAAGATCCAACACCAAAAAAGTGATTCCCCTCCTGTTTGCAGGAGGGGAGGGGAGAAATTTGAGCATTATTTACCTGCAAGAAAAGAGGGAAGTAAAGATATATCTGCTGCCTCTAAAATCTGGGAACAGACTGCCTATGACAGGGAAAGCCAATCAGTGGGAAGAACTGTCAGCACGTTAAGGGTAAAGAATCCTGATATAACTCTGTGAAAGATACCCTGTTTTTAGAACTGTTTTTGACTATAAAGTAACTTTTAAGGACACTGAAATTGTGGCTTTTAAGGGATACCGGGGACCTATAAGGACCATATTTGTTTTAAAAGTTGCAAAGTGAAGTTGGAAGTGTGTCCCCCTAGAGGAGACTATGTTGCAACAACAACTAAGCCACTAAGTAACAAGCTTGGAAAATTCCTCTTCAAAACAAATCTACCAGGCGTGAGACTGACCTTGGTTTTTGCATGAGAGTGTTATGGCAAATGAGAAAGGGAAGATAGAGCTGGCACAGGAAAAAACTACCAGGTCCGGTAGACAATACAAGACTGATATTACACATCAGAGAAGGGCTTCAACATCCGGAGCAGCAGGCACAGTAGGAACTGCTGCTTCGCAAGCAAAACCAAAAGCTATGTCATCTGAAGATTTATTGGCTCAGGCACTCGGCAAAATTAATGCATCTTTGGAAAACTTAGCCAAACAGGTTGCAGAGACAAATAAACAAGTAGCTGAGGCCTCAGCAAAAATTGACTTGAACACTACAAGTATTAATGAACTGGGAAAGAAGGTGAATTCTAACACACAGTCCATTGAAAAACTATTGGAGGAATCGCCTTGACTCGAAAGATAGCAGAGGAAGCTAAGGAAATTGCAACCACTGCTCAAGAGAAGATGCCACCGGTATATAAGAAACTAGAGGATCACGACCTAACACTGTCTATGATTGAATTACAAGGAAAGGAGAGAAATTTAAGAATCAGAGCAGTACCTGAAAGCGAGAAAGACAACCTGGCGGACTTCCTTACAAAGGAATTTACAGATTTTTGGCAACAGGACCTGGGGAAGGAAGAATTCAAGATAGTGAGTGCATTTAGGCTTGGTAAAAGACAAAGAAAGAACAAAGCAAGAGACTGTTTGATTACCTTAAGAACAAAAGAAGAAAGAGACAAATCTTGAATCTGCACTATCAAAGAACTCTGGAAATTGAAGACTCATTCGTGGAGATCTTTAAGGATATACCCAAATATATTTTGGATGTAAGGGCCTACTACAGAGATCTTGTTGTTCTATTGAGAAGAAACAGAATACTCTTCAGGTGGGAATTCCCCCAAGGTCTATCCTTCAAATACAAAGGAAGAAAAATAAGAATAAGGACAGTGAATGATAAAGACAAGTTCTTGAAAGACCACGAGGAGGATCTACAGAAGGAAGTGGAATCTGGTGAGGAGCCAATCGCATCAGGAAAAGGAATTTTAGACATAGCAAACTTATCATTTGGACTCCTTGGTCCAGGGAAAGACACACCACCGACAGAAGAAGAACAACAACTCGGTGCAGTTGGAGGGAAAACTAAGTAACTCACCATGGCTCTGCAACTTCTAAGTTGGAATTGTAATGGACTTAACTCCCCTCGAAAGAGAAAAGGTATTTTTCATATATTAAGAAAAGAACAATTGGACTTGATTTGTTTACAGGAAACACATGTAATGAGGCTACACAGGAAAATACTTATTAATAAGAGATTGGGACAAGAATTTATTTCGTCTGATAAGGTCAAAAAGAGAGGAGTGGTGATATATGCAAAGGAGAAATTTTCACCGAAATTAATTTTTAAAGATGAACAAGGAAGATATTTGGCAATCGAAATTCAATTTCAAGGAGAGAAATTTCTGATTGTAGGGGTGTATGCACCGAACGAGGGGAAATCTGATTTTTTTAAGAAGTTGCATGAGACTCTTTTGGACTATATGGACTATAATATAATTTTGATGGGGGACATGAATGGAGTTGTATCTACAAACATGGACAAGGCACAAAAACAGGTAGTCACCAAAGATGGTAGACTACCAAAAACTTTCTTTGAATTGACTGACAATATGGACTTGATTGACATTTGGAGAACTAAGAACCCCCTGAGGAGAGAGGGAACTTTCTTCTCTGAAGCTAAGATGACATGGACTAGAATTGACCAAATTTGGATTACTAGAGGAATGGCACCAAAGATAAAGAAAGTGGAAATCTGCCCTAAAACTTGCTCAGACCATAACGCTGTAAAGATGGAGATGAAGCAAACAACACCCGGCTCCTTTAGATGGAGGATGAATGACACCCTATTTAGAGATGAAGAAGTATATAAAAAGGCCCAAAAAACTTTGAGAGACTATTTTGAAATAAATATGACTACTAATGTTGAAAAAAGAGTAATCTGGGATGCAAGTAAAGCTGTGATGAGAGGGTTCTTGATACAACAGAATGCAATAAAAAAGAGAAGTCGAAATGAGAAAAAAGATAAAATTTTGGAGAAAATAAAAGAAGGGGAGAAAAAATTGAGAGTAAAGCCAAAGTCGCAGGAGATTTTGAGAGAAATAAAACTTTATCAAGTACAATATATGGAATTGATGAATCAGGAAATAGAATGGAAAATTAAACAAATGAGACAAAAGACATTTGAATCAGCGAATAAATGTGGGAAACTACTGGCTTGGCAACTGAAAAAAAGACAAAAACTAAATACCATCACAAATTTGGAAGTAGAAGGAAAAGATATACACAATCCAAATGAGATTAGAAATTGCTTCCAGAAATACTTCAAACAATTATATGCACAAGGGCCACAGAATGAAATGGATATTGAACGCTTTTTGAAAACAAATGGATTACAAAAAATTTCACAAGAAAGCAAACTAATGTTGAATTGCAAAATATCTGACCAGGAGATAGAAGGTGCCATTCAAAATATGCAATTAGGCAAGTCTCCAGGACCGGATGGGCTGACTTCCAGATATTACAGATCTTTGAAAGAGTGGTTATTACAACCTTTGAAGGAAGTCTGTAATGAAATTTTGGAAGGGAAAAGAGCACCAGAATCGTGGAAAGAGGCGTATATTACACTTATACTGAAAACGGAAACTGAAAAGACACAACTTAAGAACTACCGTCCCATATCCTTATTAAATGTGGATTTCAAAATTTTTGCTGATATTTTGGCAAAGAGACTGAAAAAAGTATTGATTGAGGAGATTCATAAGGACCAAGCGGGCTTTCTACCGGGAAGACATCTATCTGATAATTTGAGGAACATAATTGACATTTTGGAAAAGCTAGAAGTGAATATAAACACTAAAGCAGTTCTGATATTTGTGGATGCGGAGAAAGCTTTTGACAATATCTCTTGGAGTTTTATGAAAAAGAACCTACAGGGTATGGGGGTAGGCCAAGGCTTTGAGAATGATATAGGTGCAATATATTCTGAACAAAATGCTAAATTAATTGTAAATAACGTGGTTACGGAACAATTTAAGATAGAAAAAGGGACACGACAAGGGTGCCCAATTTCCCCATTGCTTTTTATATCGGTCCTGGAGGTCCTGCTGAACATGATTAGAAGGGACCGGTTGGTTAAAGGTATACAGGTCGGAGCTAAACAGTATAAACTGAGAGCATTTGCAGATGACCTAGTTTTGACGTTACAAGAGCCAGAATCTAGTACTAAAAGAGTTTTAGAACTAATTCAAGAATTTGGTCAGGTGGCAGGATTCAAATTGAACAAGTCAAAAACTAAGGTTTTTGAGAAAAACTTAACATTGACTGAAAGAGAGAAGTTTCAGAATGAAACAGGTTTAACTGTGGTTAAGAAAGTGAAATACCTGGGGATTAACATGACAGCTAAAAATGGGAATTTGTTTAAAGAGAACTATGAAAAATGTTGGATGGAAGTGAAAAAAGATTTAGAAATTTGGTCAAATTTGAAGCTTTCCTTGTTGGGTCGAATTGCAGCTATAAAGATGAATGTATTGCCTAGAATGTTGTTTTTGTTTCAAACATTGCAAATTGTGGACAAGATGGACTGTTTCAAGAAGTGGCAGAAAGACATTTCTAAATTTGTCTGGCAGAGCAAGAAGCCCAGAATAAAATTTAAGATATTAACTGATGCAAAGGAAAGGGGTGGATTTGCCCTGCCAGACTTTAAACTTTACTATGAATCAGCAGCGTTCTGCTGGTTGAAAGACTGGCTGCTTCTTGAGAACACAGACATTTTGGATCTAGAAGGTTTTAACAACGTTTTTGGGTGGCATGCATATTTGTGGTATGACAAGGTTAAAGCACATAAAACATTTAAAAACTATATTGTTAGGAAAGCATTGTTTAATGTTTGGATTAGATATAAAGATTTATTGGAAAATAAAACCCCAAGGTGGTTGTCACCAATGGAAGCGAAAGCTCAGAAAAAGCTCAATATGGAGGCCAAATGGCCGAAGTATTGGGAAATTTTGGAACAAGAAGGAGATAGACTGAAACTGCAGAGTTTTGAGAAACTAAAAAACAAAGTGCAAGACTGGCTTCATTATTATCAGATAATGGAGGCTTACAATTTGGATAAGAAAGTTGGCTTCCAGGTGGAAAAATCTAAATTGGAAACAGAACTGTTAGAACCCAAAACTAAGATTTTGTCAAAAATGTATAACTTGCTGTTGAAATGGAACACTCAGGATGAGACGGTCAAATCTGCTCTGATCAAATGGGCACAAGATGTTGGACATAACATTATGTTTGCTGACTGGGAGCAGTTGTGGACCACTGGGATGAAATTTACGGCATGTAATGCCTTAAGAGAAAATATTATGAAAATGATATACAGGTGGTACATGACCCCAGTCAAGCTTGCAAAAATTTACCATTTGCCCGACAATAAATGTTGGAAATGCAAAGAAAATGAAGGAACATTCTTTCACCTTTGGTGGACGTGCCCTAAGATTAAGGCTTTCTGGGAAATGATCTATAACGAATTGAAAAAGGTATTTAAATATACCTTCTTGAAGAAACCAGAGGCCTTTCTCTTGGGCATGGTCGGCCAGTTGGTGTCAAAAAAGGATAGAACTTTCTTTATGTATGCTACAACAGCAGCAAGAATACTTATTGCAAAGTACTGGAAGATGCAAGATTTACCCACTCTGGAAGAATGGCAGATGAAGATGATTGACTGCATGGGATTGGCAGAAATGACTGGCAGAATCCGTGACCAGGGAGAAGAGTCGGCGGAAGAAGATTGGAAGAAATTCAAGGACTATTTACAGAAATATTGTAAAATTAATGAATGTTGAATGATGTCGGATAGAAATTAAGGTTTTTTTTTAGCTGTAATGCTTTGAGATAAGGATTTGCTGAATAAATAATTTGAATTGGAATACAAGAAGGGGAGGTATGAGGAGGTCAGGGAAATATGTCATTGAAAACTAAGTATTGTGAATTTTATGTGTTTTTAAACTTTTTTGCTTTTTTCTTTTTGTTTGTATAAAAATTGGAAACTTTAATAAATATCTTTTTTAAAAAAGTGTCTGAACTTGCTGTGGTTTTGATTCTAAAAGAAAGTAAATGTTGAGGGTAAATTCAACTGCATCTCCCACAGGCCTGGTGGAAATAGTCTCTTGTTCTGGCATTGTCTCCTCTTTCTTTGCTAAGTGCTGTAATTGCACGTCTCAGTTCCAGACCTGCCAGGGGTTCTTTAGGTGTTAATAACACACTCGCCTGGTTGCATATCTGCAGGGCCCGGCTGTATTCTAAATTACACCTTGTCATGCTGCTCCAGTCTCGCTGAACATAATTGTACTGCTTTGAAGAGGAGGGGGCAGGAAAAGACCTATTGGAAGTGTGTGTACCTTCCAATTCCTACTTCTGCATGTGGAAAAGCAAATCTACATGTATCTACCTATAGATGTTTGTGGAAATCCCTGATAAAGTACTGAATGTGACATATACATTGCTCATGTGTATTAAGTCTGCAAGGACATGCCAGCATTTGATTTGGCAGGCCTGTTTCAGGCTATATGAGAAATTGCAAACATGCATGACTTGGTATGATGGTTTCTGTTTTAATGATTTAATGTGCATGTTTTTGTATATTTTAAGGGTTTTGCTGCCTTGGGCATTCCACAAGGTCCTAAATTCAACAAATAAATAAAGCTGGAGTTGTCATATTTGCCAGCATCAAAAGTGCATTTCTGTATGTGTTCCTGCATATTTCTGCCACAATTTGCACCAATGCAGAATGGCCTGCCTGTCCTGGTCTGCTTGCTTGTTTTTGTGGCCCCTTGACTTTCCCCCTCACATTTTCACATGAGGGGTTATGACTAAATGAGGCAGCCTCAGAAACTGTGAGGACTTCGGCTGCTGCAGTAGTGCAGGGGGGAGGGAGAGATGGAGAGGGGTTAGAGGATTTTCTGCTCTAGCATCACCATGACAACCACACTGAAAGAACCCTAGAAATCCCTTTCTTTCATCTAGGCCAATCCTGGCCTTTCCCAGTGCTGAGAGCGGGGGGGGGGGGGTGATGGAGGGAACAGAGAAAGAACAGCAGCTAAAGAGAAGCTCTTGACCACTCCAGTCGCTATGGGGATGTCTAGGATAGAGGGTAGATTTCCCCTTATTAGCCAGAGCATCAGCTGGGGCCCAATTGAGCTAGGATGTGCCACTAGGTGTCACTGCCGTCTTGATTTCATTCCACTCAGAAAGGGGCAAGATATCCCAAGATATTTCCCTTAACCCAGGGGTGGGAAGCCTGTAACCATGAAGATGTCTCCAGACTAATCTAACTCCCATCAGGCCTGACCACTGGCCACGCTGACTGGGCCTGATGGAAGCTGGATTCCAACACTACCCAGAAGATCACAGGTTCCCCACCCCGGCCAGATGGGTGGGGTATAAGTAATAAATTATTATCATTACTATTATCTTTTCCCAGGTGCCTCAGAGGTAGGGCTGTTCCGCCAGAGAGGCAAGGTGCTGTGACTGCCTCAGGTGGCAGGATCCACAGGGGCAGCAGAGCTGGTCTCCCTGGACTGCACCACCTGCTGCTGCCACACTGGCAAGAACAGCTGTGGTCCACTCCTTGGAGGCCAGATCTGCTTCTTCCTTGGCAGCCCCCCCCATGCCACCTGTGCAGTGGCCCCTTGACACATAGGAGGTCTGCTAGTCTTCTCCCACCCTTCTTCCCAATGATGAGATCTTCACTCATTCCTTCTTCCCTGGTTGGGGGAGGTGCCAAAATGTCTTGGAGAAGGACAGAAATGAAGCCCATGTCAACATTTCCAGCCCAGAGCATGGGAAATAATCTGCTTGAGTTTCAGTCTGTTGTGCCAGGGTTAAAGATTCGCTGACTTGGTTAGTGGGGAAGGAAAAAGAAGCCTGACCTGGCCATCTATATCTGTCATATTTCATACTGCTGCCGAGACCCTTTGTGGCTTTTGCTGGTATTCTCAAAACAGCCTGCTGCACTCCCCCCCCCCCCAACACGAAGCCCTCTTCCGGGCTTCCCATGCTGGCTTCCTGCTCCCTCCCCACCCAAACTGCAATGCTCCTCAAATATAGAGATTATCATCCAAATAAAGATAGTGGTACCTCAGGTTACAGGCGCTTCAGGTTACAGACGCTTCAGGTTACAGACTCTGCTAACCCAGAAATAGTATCTCGGGTTAAGAACTTTGCTTCAGGATGAGAACAGAAATCATGCTCTGGCGGCGCGGCGGCAGCAGGAGGCCTCATTAGCTAAAGTGGTGCTTCAGGTTAAGAACAGTTTCAGGTTAAGAACGGACCTCCGGAACGAATTAGGTACTTAATCAGAAGTACCACTGTAGTCTCCCTGCATACAGTTGCACAGCCTCCAGTTTCTCACTGATGAAAATAGGGACACTTGTGCATGCTTGCAACATCACTAGACTCACACCAAAGACACCCTCCCACATCAAATGTTGCTGAAGACACTTCACCACAGGGGGCATGTTTTAATGTGATGATTTGTTGCTTTAAACTGATTGTGTTAATTGTTAGCAGCTCTGGAAACCCAGAGAGGTATGTAATGTATGTAAATAAATTAATATTAATTAAATCTGCTATAGTCCTGTTCTGCACTGGCTGCTTCAATAAATCACTCATATTTTTCTTCCCTTCAGAGAGAAGCATAATCCCAATATATGTCTACTCAGAAGCAAGCCAATAGAGTTCAGTGGTTCTTCCTCCCATATAAGTGCGTATAGGATTGAAGCCGAATAATATATAGTAGACCATTTCAAGTCACAGTGGATCTGGTTGTACTTTCAGAATAGTTTCCAAGCATTTGTTATGTGACAAGTTGATGGCAGTTGTGGGTGGGAGTTTTTCATAGACAGAGAGCGAGAGAAATAAAGATAGAGATCCTGTTTTGCTCTACAAAATAATTATATTCAAAATGGCTTACAAAACCTAAAAAATAAAAGTATAAACATCAACTCATTCAAGCTGCAATGAAAACATAGAAGTATACAGTGCGAAGGGTTTATAATGTACAAAGACACAGCAACAAGCAACCAGGTTCAACATGGGGAGGACCTGCTAAGCATCAGCACAGCCTGATTAAGTAAATGTGCTTGAAGTGCCTGCCTACGCACAGGAAGAGAGGGATCCCAAGAGAAGGAATGCCATCCAGAGAAGGAATGCATCTCCGGAGAAGGAAGGCCATCGTTTTAGAGGAAAGGAAGCCATGCTCTGAAAATGTGTGCACCAAAACCAAGATGCATTTTCATTCCAAGGTGGGCTGAAAAGAGAAGGACTTGTGTGTGTGCGTGTGTACAGCAAGGCTGCAATCCCACCCTGAAGACTAAAGTCACCTCCACACCTTACATTTAAAGCACAATTAAAACACACAGATTTTCTGCAAAGGTTTCTGGGAACTGTAGCTTGCCCTTCACAGAGCTACAATTCCCAGCAACTTTAACCAAACTAAAGTTCCCAGGATTCTTGGGTGGGGGGCTGCCATGTACTTTAAACGTATGGTGTTGATGTGACCTAATAGAGTATGATGGATCCTTGTGTGCTCTGAGGTATTTTCTAGTAGAGAGAACTGGCGATCCTGTTGAGATCCTGTGTTACTGTGCAGCTTATCATAGACCCCATAGGAGCCAACCTCCAGGGGTCAAAGGGTCTTTGGTGCCCTAGTAAAATATTTGAGGGGGCCTCCCCCCCCCAAGTTGATGAGCATTGCCATTCAAATGGTATCCATGCATTGCATCATGTGGTCAATTGTGCAGGGCAGTGCTTACTTGGCCCCCCAATATTTTATTCAGGCCTTAGGAACTGCATATGCTCCAAGTGCCCCGATTTTCCAGGGATAGTCCCGGAATTATGAAAGCCATCCTGCTTTCTCATTTGATCTGAGAATGCCCCTATTTCACCCACCAGCTCCTCCAGCTCAGGGAGGAGGAGGAGGAGTTGGTGCTTGGCCCAAGCCATGGCGGGGGCAGTGGCAGTTGTGAGGGAGCACCCCATGGCCTCTCCATGGCCACTGCTGCCAGTCTCCTCGCTTGGGCAGCTCATGGCGGCTGTGGGTGAGGCGGGGGAGAGGCTGCAGCCGCCAGGGCCCAGCCCTGGGCCACCTTGGGCAGGGAGAAAGGGGAAGCAGAGCAGAGCGCAAGGAGTCTTCTTTTTTATTATTATTTTAAAAATGCTTTGTGCATCCACATCCTATATTGCCCCTTTCTAAAATGTATTTGTGTGTGTGTGTTTGTTTTTTTGTAAATCTACCAAAGAATAAAATAAAATTGGGATTAGGGAATTTTCTCAGGGCAAGGGAGGGCATGGGTACTGTGTCCCGTTGGGGTAGTGGGGGTGGCACTCGCCCTTCTTCTGATAGGAAATGCTCTGCAGGTGGGGGGAATGGGGGTTGAGAAGGGTCAGTTGGGGGAGTGAGAAATGTCCCTATTTTCATCTGTTGGAGTGTATGGAGCTGTGTGCAATGAAAACTCAGATCGTGCAAGGGTCACTGCAAACCTGATCAAACACGTGTTGGAACACATTATTCTGCCTACCATCTATCTATGAAGGCAATGAAGAAAATCTACCCCAACATGTTCATTGTGTCCTTTTCTGAGTGATTCAAACTTTGTTAACATGGATTCCATGCATATGCAAGGCCCCTCTGTCACGGGTTGCTGAAGAGACCCAGCTGACCTCTGCAAAGAATTGGGCCTTCAGAGTTGTGGGACCAGATCTTTGGAACTCTCCCCCCTTGAAATATGCCAGGATCCTACCATTTGTGCTTTTGACAGATGCTGAAGGCATTTTTCTTCACTCAGGCTTCTTTGGTATAATCTTGTTAATTTGTCCACAACCACTGCTGAAAGCCAGGGGAGGAGGAAGGGTGTGTGGTAGGGGTGGTCCGCCCCGGGTGTCACCACTGAGGGGGGGTGACAAAAAGCCGGCCGGCACTCATCGTGGGGCCTGAAACAAATACCCCAACACTGAGACAGTCTGGGACATATGCCGTTATGGAGTGATGCAGGATTTAGGATTGCCAGGTTGATTTCTGGCTTTGCTTGTGAGCCCTTAAAGGGCAAGGTGTGAAAAGTGGAAATTCAGAAAGTGAAGCTTTTCCTACCCTGTTAATGTGTGCTGTGGTGGGATACCTTCTTTAAAGGTCTTTAAAGGGACATAATTCCAGATGGTGGCAGAGGCAGGAACACCCAAAGCAATCCTAATGCATTCCTTCTGTGCGGTGACTTCTGTTGTGACGCTAAACCCTTTCCTTGAGCTATAACAAAGCAGCTCAGCTCCTCAGCGCCTCGCTGTTTTTCGTGCTTCCACCTGTAGCGCCACCAGGGAGGAGCAAGGCAGGCCTGAACGCAGACCACTGCAGCACACTCCCGGCTAGTTGCAACAAGCCCGGCATGAACTCCTGGCCCAGATGCACCACAGGCCTCCCAGATGCTTCAGAGGCCCAGGCAGCACCAGCTGGAGTGCAAAAATGCAGCTGCCTCTGGGCAGGGATTGTTGAAGGTGTGTTCGAGGGGGATTTCCTTTTGGGAGAGGGAGACTCCGGCAGAAGGAAGGGAAGAGGCAGTTTCACTTAAAGAGGGGGGAGGACAAGCAGAAGGCAGCCCAGTTTTGCCTTCCAAGATCTGTTCTTGAGTCTCCATCGTGGTGCCAATATGTGCCACTCAAGAAACCATTAACGATGCCTTCTTCTTCCCTCTCACTCACTTACTGTATGTGATTCTAGAGCACTCTCAGGATCCATCCAGACTGGTGTCTCCCAGAACTACCGTATTTTTCGCTCTATAAGACGCACCAGACGACAAGACGCACCTAGTTTTTGGAGGAGGAAAACAAGGAAAAAAATATTCTGAATCCCAGAAGCCAGAACAGCAAGAGGGATCACTGCGCAGCAAAAGCAGCGATCCTTCTTGCTGTTCTGGCTTCTGGGATAGCTGCTCAACCTGCATTCGCTCCATAAGACGCACACACGTTTCCCCTTACTTTTTAAGAGGGAAAAAGTGAGTTATAGAGCAAAAAATACGGTACTTTGTTCCTACTTTCCGGCTGTAAGCTGTGTGTGGAATGGCAACTGACTTTCCACACTTTGTGTGGGGTAGCACACTGTGTGTGCACTCACTTGCTCGCTCGCTCGCTCGTTATTTCACTGTAACACCCTCTTAAAAGGTTACACACTTGTGGAGCTCTATGGATGGAGAAGCGGCAAACATAGTGACAAAACAGCACTGGCTGTTAAAACCGGAAAAGGAAGTGTGCTTTACGAAGGCAATACTTTAATTTGTACCACAGTGCTTTTTCACCTAAACACTATTCTGTGAATTTTTCATTTTTTTAAAAAAATGGCAAAAGGTGTTTTAAAAGCTTGAAGAAAAAGCCCTAGTAAAATGGCACCATTGTGTCAATAGTGGGGTTGGCATATCTGGACACCCCCAAAATTGTTAAGCTTTTTTCGAAAATTCCTCCCACCTTTGAAATCCCAGGTGTATGGCAGCCCTGGTCAATAAGAGCTTTAACATATGGCCTGTTTATTCATGCATCCTGATTTACTTACACAAAGCTTATGTGGTTCTTACATCGTTATATCCAATATTCATTGAGCATTTGCTCTGATTTGTTTCCTTGGCTGTTATATGGCGGTGAGCATTCAGCCTGCATTCATCCTGATCTGTTTGCAGGATGTTTACACATGTTCTCATTAGTAATTCCTTAGTCCCACACTTTTCTGTGCAATTCCTCATCATTTTCCAACCCCCAAACATCTGTTTGCTTTAAATGGATTTGTTGCACCTGGGTGACACAGCCCTGCAATCTACTTTAATCTTTCAAACCTACCGGTAATGTTCTGGTATGCACTGACAGTCTGGAGGCTCTCAAAGTAGTTTTGTAGGCAAGGCTTATCTGTTGCTCTTTCTTTCTCGGGACAGTGCCTTGTGACAATGCAGCATTCATTTCAAGTTAATTGGGAAAATGGGAGTTGTCGTCTCTTCCCCTGAGACAAGTACTGTTAGTTTTCTGACACATTTAAAAAGTCATTTTCTTATGGTCTCTCTGAGTGTCCCTTATTTTGGAGTTCTTCCCATAGCTCACCTGCCCATTATTTCACTGCACTTGCCAAAATGGAAGGGGAACCCCAGGCTCAGACAACAAACTTCTGGGATTCAGGCCTTAGCACGGAAAGTGCCCAGTGCTCCTGACTATGTAAGTGGTGTGATTTTCAAAATGCACATAAAATCCAAAAACAAATAGGCCCAGATGATTGCTAGATTACCATACTTTATTCAGAAAATCCACTCTACCAAAAAGAGAGAGAAATCCTAAATATGTTGGAATATGCCTACACATGTTGCACGTGAATGTTACATCCTTGTGTGGCCATCAGGGGTATCAAGAGTGGAGCAGGCACAACCTCACTCCCCTCCACACATCATAGGCCAAATCGGGAGAGATATTGTTTGAGACAGCCTTTCACCCCCAACTAAGATCTTGAGATCTTGCTGCTGCTAAAGGCTCTGGGAGGTAGGGACACTTTTGCTTCTTGTTTTTAAAGGGTAAGTCTCCAGGTTAGTAGCAGAAACAAAGCGTATTTAAGTGCTGGCCAGGAGGGAGAATTTCACTGCTATTTTTCTCTGCCGCCCCTGGTTGTGCATTCAGACACGCAGATCTTCTTCGCTAGTCTTCCTCATGCATGTCTGGAGGGAGATTTTGTTCTTGAAAAGGAAACTGCCATGCAGGTGGAGTGAAGCTAGATGAAGAAGAAAATCTCTGGATCTGTGCCTCTGGGGCAAACCCGGGCAAGCCCAGGAATCCTGCCCCGCAGCCTGCTGCTTTAAACTTGCTGGTTCCCTTCCCCACCTCCTTTCCAGTCCACTCAGAAGTCCAGACTTCCAGACTCCTCACCCTCACCCACTAGACTCCACTCCTTCCTAACAAAACAGCTGCCTCTGGGGCAGGATGGGGCGTGCCAGGGGAGACAGGCCTGCTGGTCCAACCCAGGCCTGCCATCTTCCCTCCCTCAGGCAAGCCAGGGTGGAGAAGGCTCATGGAATGCAGCCCGACTGCTTCCAAGGGTGTGGGGCAGCCAGCCCTGACACGCGCCCCAAGTCATTGGGCTCGCTTGGCTCGTGGCTTCCCTCACGCCAGGACTGGGTGGGGCCCCCTCCCTTTAACCTCTCTGTTGCCAGAGCCTGCCACCCTTTCCTGGGCTGTTTCCACAAACTTCCCTGAGCTAAGAAACAGGGAGCCCCCTCCCCCTGCTTGGACCCTGTCCGCTGCCATGAATTCCCTCTCCGCCTCCGCCCTCCAGCTGCTGTGGGTGCAGAGTCTTGCCTTACAGGGTTGTTGGGAAGGCTGCAACCAGATAATGCAAGTGAAGCCGCTTGAACATTCTGCAGTACAGTAAAAAAAATCAGTTTCCAAAATACAGGTACCCCACAAGCTTCCCACAGAGCGTAAGCCAACTTCTGTTCTCTCCTCCGATCTCTTCTCTTTCTGTCACACGCACCTCTATTCTCCCAGTGCAGTAGCACCCCAGATTTCCACCCAGAATTCAACCCTGCCTCCACCTCATTACATACATTCCCATCACCTCATCACTACCTAAGTGGTGGGTGGGGGACGCATAGCACATGCCTTAGCTCAGAGCAGATTACGGGGGGGGGGGTTGAATTTGGTTTGACACAATCCTCGTGCCTGCTCTGATCCCCTCTAGATTCTCAGAAGCACACATCTCGAACATTTCTCCCAGGCTTCAATGCCATACCCACTCCCATGGGGGTAGCCAAAGGGGGCAGGGAGGAGCAGCTGCCCCCCATCAATAAAAATCAATAAAAATACATAGCTAACTGAGGTCCTGGCTACGCCCATTCCCACTCCCCATTCTTCATGCATTCAAAGGATGGACCTCTGAGACCCTTTCCTGCCATCCGTCCCTTTATGTACAGTGGTACCTTGGGTTACATACCCTTCAGGTTACAGACTCCGCTAACCCAGAAATAGTACCTCGGGTTAAGAACTTTGCTTCAGGATGAGAACATAAATCTGGTGCTCTGGTGGCACGGCGGCAGCAGGAGGCCCCATTAGCTAAAGTGGTGCTTCAGGTTAAGAACAGTTTCAGGTTAAGAATGGACCTCCGGAACGAATTAAGTACGTAACCAGAGGTACCACTGTATTTGACTGATCAACTAATACCAAATTAGAAATGAAAACTGATATAGGCTTTAAAAAGTGTGAAACAAGTAAATTGCTTGTTTTGAGATCAACCGTATGATGTACAAAGCAGCAATCAAAGTATAAAATGCAAACTGTAACACCCCCACAGACACTGAGATTAGCAGATCAGAATCTCCCCAAATTTATGCTCAAACCCCTGATTCCCCCCCCCAAAGTGCTTCCTTGCTCTTCCAGCATTTGTCAATGGAAGCTCTGTACAGCTCATCCCCTTGGAATATCCCCCCCTTTGCCATCTGCTGCACACCTGCCTCTTTGGGGGGCACTGCACTCTCTTCCCCCTCCCCACAAGGGTGTGACATAGTGCACAGACACACACACACTTGCCCTGAGGGGCTAACAAGAGAGGGGAGAGGAGGGTGTCGGGCCTGTTAGAACTGGCCAATTCTAGCCCCACCTCTCTGCCTCTGCTAGGTAGAAATGCAAAAGTTCAAGAAGGGATGCTGTGGGTGGTGACAGAAAGTTGCACTCTTCGAAGAACAACCTGTTGGGTCCAGAGAAGTGGTGGTCCCCTTCAGCCCTGGGGAGAAAAGGGGGCGCATTCAGAGCCTCCCTTTGCTGGAGTAGGGAAAGATCTCGAAATACCCACAGCTTGAGCAGATTAAACATCTAGATTCAGGGTGGCCCTGATTTCTGCAGCGAATTTCTCTCGAACAAGCGGCAACTTTCCTGTGAGGACCTCCTAGCAGAGATGGCCTTGGCTGATCTTCACTACACCACAGGCATCAGCAGTGGATTCAAGGTCTACATCTTGGAAGGTGAGTCCCACAAACCCTTGCCTTTAATGCAGTTTGTGTGCAACTTCCAGTGCTCCCTTTTGCAGCCGCAGAGGCAGTGGGATGTAGCGGTTAAAATGAGCACATCCCCTTTAACCTGACTGAGTGCTGAGCCTAATGCTGCGCACGGATCCCTGTTCCTGCTACACCACATATCAGCCATATCCTGAGGGCATGAAAAGCAATTGCAGGCTCCAGCTGTGCTCGGCCTGGGAGAGGCAGCACCCTGCCTGCCACCATCTCGGCTCTTCCAGGTGTCCCCACTTCGATTCTCCTAGTGGCCCACTTCACAGGGCTGGCCACTCTAACGCTGCCTTGCTCCACACCCCCACACCCCCACCCCCGATTCACCCTTAGAGGTGCATATTAGAGTGGAAGTATATTGGGGGAGAGAAAATTTTCCATTTTTAATTTGAATCTGCTTGCAGTATTTCGTTCACACATTCACCTCCTTCTGATTTTTCAATATGCATACTTTTATTTTTATTTGTTTTATAGGTTTATAGGCTGCCTTTTGAAAAAGGAAAACAGTTTATCCCAACCAGCTGGTGGTTCCTTTTAGATTTGCACACATTACTCTTGTCTGTGTCTATCCTCCTTCCCCCACTGTTGTCTTCACAGTTGGAATTTGGATTGTATGCTCTCTGGGGCAGAGGCTTCTGTCTTTTACAGTGATTATGGTAACACACCATGTGCTCATCTTGACTGCAGCCCACAAAAATAAGGGGTGTTAGAATCCCCTTTGGGTGGGGGGAGTGTTCTGTCTTACCTGCCTAGAGCAGGAACAGTGGGGTTCAGCTAGGGAAGGGGGTCAACAAAGGGTCTCTTGGCACATTGAGACCTATCGGATGTATTGCATCAGTAGCTTTCATGGACTTGAACTCACTTTGGCAGATCCAGGCAGTATTGTCCTCAGTTTCACGCATATGATGTGAAGTTGGCTCTCATCCCCAATAGCTTTCCCCACCACAAATCTGGGCAAGCGCTCTGAAACAAGCGAGAACTGGCATGAATATGGGACAAGGTGCACTGCTAATTAACTAATCCCACAACCTACTAACGCAGGTCTAGAGGCACATTGCATACAGAAGTGGTGTTGGGTGCCACACCAGTACCTGTCTGAACAGGAACCATTAGTCAATGCCATTGCTCCACCCACTTTGAAAAAAGGAAGGAGCATTCAGCCCAGACATTTTCTTTGAGGTCCAGACTTATGTGCTCAGAAAAGGCAAGTGGCATTGCCTACCTAGAGCTGCACATAGAATGCAGATGGAGGGAACTGCGTATGTATTTGAATGGTTGGCCTTAAAAGGGATATCAGGGATGGGGAAACTGTGCCCCCCCCAGGTGCCTTTGGAATACAGCTCCCATTATCCCCTGACCTTCAGTCACGCTGGCAGGGGATGATGGGAGCTTGAGTCCCAACAACCTCGGGGGGGGGGGCAACAGGTTCCCCATCCCTCATCCCTGTTTTAAATAAATAAATGGATGAATCAATGAATGAATGAAAGCCAAGTCTCCCTGCACATAGACACCTAGCATGGCTCAGCTAGGCTCTTTTCCCAAATGTGCTCATTTTTTATGGGTACTGTATAGGATTTTTAATTCCTTTTTTCTTTTTCTTTTTTGAATGAGGGGCATTCAGAATGGGATCTGCACCCTGAGGCAGTTCAGTCCTAGGAGGGCGATAATTTCTGCATCTGCCCTAAGACTTAGAGTGTTGCTCTTCTCAACAGGCTCATTCAGAGCAACTGATCCTCACAAGCCTCAGGTGCAGCCCAGACAGCTGCTCTAGTTATCAGGCAAACAGGAGGCAGCCCCACATGGGGGGTGGAGAAGTGCTGCTGCTCAAAACTCCCCTGGTCTTTTGGGTCTGTGGCCAAGCAGGAGAGCGTAGCAGTGCATTGCTAAATCAGACTGGCCCTGTGGCATTGTCTAGAAGCCTAATAAAAGTGAAGATCATGTTCCCTGTGTGATTATACAGGAGTGGGGGGGGTGGGGTGGTAAAGCTTATATTCTGTGAACCGCCTGAGACCCCTGGGTATAGGGCGGTATATAAATTTAATAAATAATAATAATAATAATCCCTGACAGGTGCCAGACAAAGTCAGTTTAGGAGTTTTTTTAAAAAGTTAAACGTCTGCATCTCAGGGGGGAAAGCATCTGAAAACAGAACTTGGAAAGGCGGTCATTTTGTGGAATTTGTTGACACCTGAGTATCTTTCCCTTTTGTTTCTGAAATCTTCATGGCTACAAAGTCAGCACAGGACTATTCCCTTTATCTTCAGTCTTGGAGAAAAGCAGAAGGGAAACTTGAAGGAAGTCCAGAGCTTTCATTCCAGCCATCTCTGATGAAAGGATTCTTGGTAGCAGGATTAGAAAGACCCCTCCTGGAGAGCTGCTACCATTCAGTCCACACCATGTAGAGAGAGACATGCACACCAGAGCAAGGGCTCTGTGACCTCCGCACTAAACAATAAAATAAAATTCTGCATCCAGACAATCTGAATCCTACATTTAAAAAAATGAATGTTGATGCCTGATATGTTGCTTGTACTCTTTTTTTAGACTCTCATTTAGCATAATTTATTCTTCAGTGTTTCCCTTCCTGCATAGTTTCTAGTCATGGGGAGGAGCAATGTCAGGCACCACTTTTAACCACAGGAAATCAAGGTTAGCCACTTCTCTGGCATTTCCAAATGTGTTGCTCACACCTGTTTTTAGATGAAAGCAGAGATTCTCCAGATGTGGTGCCCAGTGCCATGTTCTGCGCCTTTTCTGTGCTCCTGTGGAATCATGGCAGGCACACACTCAAGAAAACAGATACACGCTTATAACACGGCTGCTTTTCGTAATAAGGATCCCTGCCAGAGCCACAAAGCCTGACATTATTGTACACTGCTGAATGCTCTAGTCTGCCCGCTGCCTTCATTTGTTCTGCGAGAGCCTCTTCTGGGCAAAAGCCCCGGTGGTGTTTGTCCTTTTGGTTATGGATATAGCAGATTACACAGGATGTTATCAACAGTTCAAAATTGACTTCCCCCAGTGCAGTATGTGAAGCAGCACTTTAGTATTCATGCTCATGCATGTACTTGCACAAGCACTTGAATCAAGATGTATCCAGCCCTCTACTCCTTGGGCCCTCCAATCCTAAACCTGCTTACCTGGGAGTAAGTCCCATTGAATTCAATGGGGATTACTGCTGACACAACGTGTAGGATTGCACTGTTGCTGGACTCCCATTTCCTCTGACTGTTGGCCATAACTGTGGGAGCTGATGGGAGCTGGAGTGCATTCTTTGCTCTAGAGGCTCTGAGAAAGGGGTTCAGCCTTAAAGACTGACAGCTGTTGCTGTCTCATGCTGAGCAATCTTTTAAGAAGCCCTGCTATAAGGCTGTTTTCTGCAGATGCAATAGAGGCGATGAAGAAGGTCCTCTTTGCCATCACCGTCGCCACTTGGTAGGCTCAACATTGAGCTCTAACCCGTGTCTGGTCCGATTTCCGCCACCAGCGCTCTAGCCGTCTCAGCGATTGTTTCATCACCCTCAGCTCCGGGAGAAACTGAGGGAGAAGACGCTTCGGAGCCAGACAGTCAATAGCCCTGGTTAACTCCGTATTCCAACGGGTCACCGGGGAATCAGCTGAAAGGCGATCAACATGGGATAAAACATCCCCTACCACTCTCTGGAAACCGTTTGGATCCATTAAGTGGTGGGGCGGACCATCCGAATCAGTCCCACCTCCCTGCAGAGGGGAAGGGTCTCAGAGAAATCCAGTTGCACCAGGAAGTGATCTGACCATGGCACTTCTTTTGTTTTGCTTTTACTTAGTGTCAGAACACCAACATCCATAGAGGTGAACACCAGGTCTAAGGCATGTCTGTGACTATGAGTTGGGCCAAATTTATTCAGGGACAGCCCCATGGAGGCCATGCTTTCCACGAAGTCCGGAGTGGCCCCTTGTAAGGTCATGTTGGCATGGATGTTAAAATCCCCTAGGATAAGGTTACCAGGCACCCCCATTTCCTGGGGACAGTCCCTGGATTTACAAATCAGTCCCCATACAAAATCCATTGAAGTTGACTAGTGTCCCTGGATTCATTGAAAACAATCTGGTAACCTTACCCTAGGACAACCAAACTAGGTGTCTCCAGGAGCACATCCATCACGACCTGAAGCAGCTCAGGCAGGGAGTTCTTGATGCAGGATCCTTGACCTTCTCTGGGTCTCCATGCCTTCTGCCCAGTCACCATTGCATAATGGGAAACCCACATTTGCAGACACAGCCAACTTGCTTGCTGCCAGTGCCAGGTCCATTTTTGCTCTCATGCCTAGTCCCAAACCACAACACCCAGGGCCAGCCCCAGACATTTTGGTACCTGAGGTGAACCACAAAATGGTGCCCCCTTCTCACCAGGAAAGAAGGGAGGAGTGAAGCTCAACACCAGGAGCAATGGGGGGATAAAGATCTACATTGGGATCCACTGCCTCCGGGGACCTTGCTGCCTGAGGCGGTTGCCTTGCCTTGCCTCATGGGTGAGCCATCCCTGACGGCACCCCCACGCAAGCGTTCCCGTCCACCCTGCTGTCAAGTTGCACTGCAAGATGTTTCATTGGTGCTCTCTTTCCAGGTCAGTCGTCTTTCGAGAACGAGCCGAGGTTCCCCCGCTTCCCAGCCCATCGGCTGCCTGTCTATGCCATCAAGCGCAAGCCCAGTGTGGATGTGAGAAGCCCTGAACGGAGCTTGCATGGGCAGAGGGCGTCGAAAGTCAAGCGATCGACCTGCGGGCCTGTGGCAGTGTGAGTGACCTTGAGGACCACCAGGGGGCGTTGTAGCATAAGGGCTCAGCATTTTTGAAGCAACTTTTGAAATGTTTGGGCTCTGGCCTCTGGCAACCCTTAAAACAGCCCTGCAAGGTGTGTCAGTCTGCCCCTCACCATGGTGCTCATGGCCAGCCAAGGGTGACACAAGACTTGCTGATTTATAGGGCTCTGACATCCGGTTGCGTCACAATCTCCAGGCACAGCTTCGCTCTTTAAAACTCCATGTCCAAGAGGGTTTGGGTTTTTGCCCTGGCACTTCCCCCAGGAAAACCCACCTTTTACCAGTGAATCAGAGCAAATGGTTCTCCATAGAAAACTGCTGGTTTTGCCAGGGTAGGGGCAGAAACAATGGCTTCAAGTTGCAAGACAGGAGGTTCTGACTTAACACCAGAAAGAACTTTCTCACATTAAGAGCTGTTTGACAGTGGAACAGTCTCCCTCAGGAGGTGGTGGACTCTCCTTCCTTGGAGCTTTCTAAGCAGAGGTTGGATGATGCTTTTCTTGTATGATGATCTAGCTGAGAGTCCTGCCTTGCAGGGGGTTGGACTAGATGACCCTTGGGTACCCCCCACTTCGTGATGCTATTATTCTCTCCCAGCCCTACCTGGAGATGCTGGGACTGAACTAGGGGTCTCTGCATGCAAAGCAGGTGCTGTGGCACTTCCTCTAATCCCACCAGCTCCCCGTTGTGCAAGAAGAGTGAGCCCACACTGCACAGCCCAGAAGCATCTGTCCCAGGGCAGGGTTTCCTGTGTGCCTTCTGGGCGCTCTGTGCTGGGTGCTGCCCAAGTCACAAACAGATTCTTGCCACTTCCAGGTTGACGGTTGAACAGCTAAAGCTCTGAACCGTGCCTAGAAAATACTGTCTGCAGTCCCGGTGGAGCTATGTGTAGTGGGGACGTTGTTAGGAGAAGACAACGCAGGAAGCAAAATGGGTGTAAAAGCGTAGATATATGAACATACAGGATTTGATTTATTATAATTATGAAGACAGCTCTCTCAGTTCATTGACCAAGTACTTTACCATGTTTTATCCAATTTCTCCTAATGTTTTATCCAATTTTTCCTACTCTTGTGGAGTAGGTCACTGTTATTCCCATTTCATAGATGGGGAAAATGAGCCTTGAGTCCAGAGATCATGATTTGCCCTCACCTAGTCCATCTTTCAATAAGCACTGAAGGCCACTACTTTTGCAAAACATGTTTTTATTCTGAATTAATTTGCTCTAACATCTGCTTTTAGAGCTATGCAGTTGCTGGCATACGTTAGAATCCCCGATGCACTGATAAATGTGAGAGAAGCAGTGCAGCACAGTGGTTAGCGTGCTGGACTAGAACTTGAGAGACCAGGATTCAAATTCTCCCTCAGCCATGAAGCTCACGGGGTCACCTTGGGCCCAGCCTATTTTCAGACTAACCTCCCTCACAGGGTTGTTGTGAGGATAAAATGGACGCTGTACTCTGTAAAAACCATGTGCCAGTGCCCTTGTCCGGAGGCCCTTGGAGGAAGGGCAAGATGTAAACGTAGTGTAGAAAGTGAAAAGCCCTTCCTTATCCCCAGTGCTATTTTTCTAGAAAAAGAGGTGCTGGAACTCACCGCACCTTCTTCTCTTAGCATGGCAAAGGCACCAAAAAGCCCTGCTCATTCCCACTCTTCAGTCTAGGTCGCCGTGTTAGTCTGACACAGTCAAAATATATAAAAAAAATTTAAAAATGTCCAGAGGCACCTAAGAGACCAACTAAGTTTGTTCTTGGTATAAGCTTTCTGAAGAAGTGTGTATGCACACAAAAGCTTATACCAAGAACAAACTTCGTTGGTCTCTTAGGTGCCTCTGGACAATTAATTTTTTTATATATTTCCACTCTTCAGTGGTTAGAGTATTGGACCCGAGAGACCAAGGTTCAAATCCTCACTCAGCCATGAAGCTCACTAACTAGTCATCCTCAGGCCAGTCCCAATCTCTCAGCCTGACCTACCTCACAAAGTAGTTGTGAAGATTAAATGCGCAGAAGGATAGTCATGTTTGCCACAGTGCGCTTCTTGGAGGAACAGTGCCATACAAATGTACAAACACACAACTTTATCAAATGTATTCAGAGTAGAAGAGTAAATTTCTTTTGTAAATTAGGCATTATATTTTCTGTAGTTAAGCCTAAGGGGGCACATATTTATAGGCATGCCAATTGTCTGGAAACAATGGTTTCCTATTTTAAAATGGTGCCAGTTCCATGGGGACCAGGCGCATTTTAACTGGGAAGGAAGAGCCTTGGGCAACTCATTAATTTCTCAGCTTCAGTCCCTCAAGTGTAGAATGAATAAGCTGTATAGACTATTTTATATTAATTGTATAGGTTGTGCTTATATTTAAAACAAAACTGGGGGTAGGGACGAATACAAGCCATAGTTCTGTCTGTGGGTATAAAGCTGTAGTTAAAATGACTTACAGGGTGACACCCACATCACTGGGTGGCCTCTTCAAGATGCTCTGAGCCATATTCTGAAGTCTCGTTTCTCCAGATGCCACCTTCTCCTCTGCCAGTGCATGAAGACTAACAGAGGACGTGGGTTTCTGCTCTCCTCCCAGTTTATTGTCACAACAACCCTGTGATCAGGCTGAGAAACAGGACTGGTCCAACGTCTCCCAGAGAGCTTCATCTAGCCACCTCCTGACCAGCAAGTTCTAGCACAGGGTCACTGCTTAGCCTGGCATCCAAGTGGCAGAGAATTGCCAAGAGATCTAGTGTGGGGTCAGGCATGCCTCCTTCCGCATTGCAGACAGGGCTTAACTTCCACAGGGAAAGTGACAAAGTGCAAGACTTTAAGGAAGAAACATGACGCTCCATCTCTAATCCTTGAAGTGAGGGGGGGTTGGTGGGTGAGGGGAGAGCACTTTGCACCACTTCTTCACTGCTGTTTCCTGTGATGTGAGGCTAAGACCCCAGATTCCAAAGAGAGACTCTCTAGATTATTAATTAATTAATTAATTAATTAATCAATCAATCAATCAATCAAATGTACGAAGAATGGATGCTTTTGAATTATGGTGCTGGAGGAGACTCTTGAGAGTCCCATGGACTGCAAGAAGATCAAACCTCTCCATTCTGAAGGAAATCAGCCCTGAGTGCTCACAGGAAGGACAGATCCTGAAGCTGTGTCTCCAAGACTTTGGCCACCTCATGAGAAGAGAAGACTCCCTGGAAAAGACCCTGATGTTGGGAAAGATGGAGGGCACAAGGAGCAGGGGACGACAGAGGACGAGATGGTGGGACAGTGTTCTCAAAGCTACAAACATGAGTCTGACCAAACTGCGGGAGGCAGTGGAAGACAGGAGTGCCTGGCGTGCTCTGGTGCAGGGGGCCACGAAGAGTCGGACACGACTAAACGACTAAACAACAACAAATATGCTATCTTTCATCCATAGATCTCAAGGCAGTTCACAGCATGGCAATTGGCCCTCAAATAGGCTGTGGCTCCGTGCAGGAGCAGATTTCACATATGGATTAATCTAGCCCTGTAATCCAGTATCATTTGTACAGCGGCGGAGCATATGCCCGTGCTGCCCAGGGTGGGTGCACTCCTGAGGAGGTGAGGCACAGAGGGGGCCTCCCAGGTGTGGGATAGCTGCTCGGGTGCACAGAGCGGCGCATGCACCCTCCATACTGAAGTGGTTTTCAACCAGCGTGCCATGGCACCCTGAGGTGCCTTGAATGATGGTCCGGGGTGCCGTGGGCAACACTGGCCTCTGTCCCTCCCTCTTTCCTCCCCTCTGATGCCCTCTCTTGTCTCTGCCTCCTAAAGGCTTGCACAGCTGTTTGTTGCAGCAGCCCTGGCTACAAGCTCCCCAGGCGAAGGGTGCCTCTTGGGGTGGCCAGGGGGTGCTTCCCAGGCCCCTGTGCGGCAGTGTGAGGAGGCACCTCTCTTTGGGGCGGGGGGGGGGAGAGTAGTTGCCCCGAGGACTCCCAAGGAGAGAAGAGGAGGCTGAGGGAAAACTCCACAAGGGAGGGTGTTTGAAAAAGGGTGAGGGTCTGCCAGTTCTGTGGACAAGGGGTGACATAACTGGGCTCCTGAGCCCCACAGGGGTGCCGCAGAAAGAATGTAGTTGGTTAAGGGAGCCATGGACTCAGAAAGGTTGGAAACCTCCGATATACTGTATAGGTGACTCTCTCTCTCTCTCTCTTCAGCTCCCTAGAACAGAGGGTTCCTCCTGCTGCACAGATCCCGATTGCTGTTCCCTGTGTCACCACGTCCAGACCTGAGCCTTGCAGAGACTCTCAAGCGCTTCACCCATCCTGCCCACATAAATGCCCATTGAGGAAGCCCCTCCTGGAGCCAGCCCTCACTGTCTCCCAGTTGCAGCAGGTAAGTCCTGGCTAAGCGCTCCTTCCACCTTCACCTTGTCGTTCCTCATCTCCAGCTCAAAACACCTCTTTCCCTGATCTTTCAGATGCGGCCTTCAGTTATCACCTGCGCACCCCGCCGGAGCCGGCCAGAGAAACCTGAAAGCACCAGCCCTGCAGTGAGTCCCCATTTCCCCCCCCCCCTCTCTCCTCTCTCACAGTCTCTTCCTCAACCTGCTGACTAAGGATTGATGGGAGTTGTAGTCCAAGCCACAGAGAACTAAGCTTTTCTTAGGCAGGAAGAAGGGGGTGCTTCTATTTATTTTTATTCTATTTTTGTAAAGTTTTACATTATTCTTTCATGTTATAATGTATATAAAACAGAGATGCCAATTATAACACCAAATGACCTGCTTATTGAGCATTCATCCTGATTTGTTTGCAGGCAGATCATACAATGTTGGATATTTAGTAAGCATCCATTCTCATTTGTTTGTGGGAAGATTAGAGGATGGTTGCATCAAACCATCAAATTCCTGACCTGCTACTTTCCTTATTGCAAAAAATCTGATCTCTTAAGTGGGTTTGTTGCGCAAGACCTCCCAATCAATTATAATTGTGCGACCTGAATGTGTCAGTACAGTGGTACCTCAGGTTACATGCGCGTCAGGTTACAGACTCCACTAACCCAGAAATATTACCTCGGGTTAAGAACTTTGCTTCAGGATAAGAACAGAAATCGTGCTCCGGCGGCGCAGCGGCAGCAGGAGGCCCCATTAGCTAAAGTGGTGCTTCAGGTTAAGAACAGTTTCAGGTTAAGTATGGACCTCCAGAACGAATTAAGTACTTAACCCGAGGTACCACTGTATGTGATTGAACCCAATCCAAAAACAGGAGCTGCCTGGAAGTGTCCTCAGGTGACTTTTATGTCACTGTAACTGTCATGGCTTCTCCCAAAGGATCATGGGAATTGTAGTTTGGTCACACTGCTGAGAAATCTGTTAGAGACCCCTAGTTTTGCCAGACCCTCAACATAACTGCATTTCCCAGAGAATTCCCAAAATCTGTATATGAGGCCCCCTTTTACAGCATAATGTCAAATATTTGTTTGTGCAGAGTACATGCAGTCCTGATTCTAATTCACACACAATTCCCATATATATTTGCTCAGATAAACATGCTGTGCATTTGGAACGCAGAGAGGGGATGGTAGACAAAGACCTAGAGGAGAAGTCACAGAGTAGTTACTCCTCCCACAGAGCACCCTTTAACCACCCTGCTGCTCTCACAGCTGGGGGGGAGAGAGGTTGAGGGTTGCTTTCCATACATCTGTTCACCATCTGGTTTTCAATTCACATACGGGATTATGAGCACAGAACCAGATGCTGAGGGGCAGGAGAGCAGGCCAGGTTATGGCTTTTTGCAGGTGTCATCAGAAGCCCATATTTCCTGACCAAACCTGTTTTTCCCCAACAGATCACCCCATCAGACCGCAGGAGCACGAGCTCTGATCCTGCCCCCCCACAGAGGCTCCATGCATGGACCACGGGCTCTGTGGGGCCTTCAGCACAAGTCAGCAGAGAAGCATCTCCCAAGCAAAGAATCCAGCGTGCAGACAAGAATCCCATCCCCAGTGCTTGAAGCTCTTTGGCTTTGACCTAGCAGGTCCCTCCTGTGTCCCTGTTGTCCAGCAATGAGGAATCCTCCAAATGTTGCTGGACTCCTGATTCCCATCAGTCTCAGGCAGGGAAGCCAGCAGGGAGAGACGATGGCAGCTGCAGTTCATCAACATCTGGAGGGCCACAGGTTCCCTGCCCATCTGTATTGGCTATCCTTGGACCCCTAAGCCCAACCCCCATCCCTTTTTATGGCCAAGTAGCTGTCCATATTCCTACACCATGTCCCTGGCTCAGTGCCCTCCTTCCCTACACCTTGTGTTCTTATTCCCCTTCTAGACCTACAAATTGAACTGCCTTTCCTGTCTCAAACCCATTTATGTGAAAACCCTGCTGGTTCCAATGGAACTGACTTCTAAGTCAGCATGCTCCTTTAACACAAGAATTGCTCTTGCCCGGTCAGATACCACGGAGGGTCCATTCCATTTTGCTTTCAGCAGGAGCCAGGCCAGTGCTCCTGGGAAGTGAAGATGGAGCAGGTGCAAAGGCAAGAGCCCTGTAGTGAGCCGGGTTCCAGAATGGTGATGTGTACAAAGCCTAAAATTCCAGCCTCTGTGCTGTGCACAGAGACTGGAACTGGAACTGAGAACGGAAAGTCTGAAAACCTCATACACTCCAGGAGTCCAGGTGATGTGTAGCCAGCAGGTGATGGCTAGAAACTTCCCACCTTGGCTTCCCCAGTGCAAACAAGCAGATAAATTCCAAGAAAGTACAAGAAAAGAAGAAATAGTGCCCGATCCAGCACTCATAGGAAGATCCAAGAATCACAAGTAGCCTCTGACAGAGGAACCAAACTAAGACAAAATATGGACCCTTTCCTACGTGGGACTCAGCCCTGAAAGTGGAGGAGAGCCATTTTAAAAAACACATCATTTTATATTTCTCCAATTCATGAGTGTCAATAAAGTAGCGTTGAACTGTGTCTTGTGTGTGCAGTAAGATTTCTGCTTGTGGTGCTTTTGGGTTTTTTGGCCTCAAAGCACTCTCTGGGTAAAGTGTTCAGGTTTGGTAACCAGCGTTGGATCTCCATTCACTTTGTAGAAGTAATTGTTGCCAATTCTGCCCAAAATTAAACCTAATGTTTTAGTCCTGTTAAGCCTGTTCCATTACCATGGGGAAAACAAGCCCTGAATTCTAGTTTATATATACTGAGAGGCCTAACAGAGACTGATGCAAAACCCAGAGGTCTCCACTTTATTGTGTCAGGGATATGTGTGTTAGATGAGTCCAGATGCAACAACCCAAATAGATGATTGTCTACCAGGACATCCCTTCCTACTCAGCTAATCACTACAATGGAATGTATTGCCCTACTATTACCTCTGCAACCTCAGCACACAGCCCAGCCCAGGAAATGCTTTTCACTCTGGAATACTTAGAACCTTTAAGAGCATTCCAGGATAACAGGGCAGGCAAGCAAATAGCTAGAGAGGTTATTGCCTTTTTTACAAAGCTCCTGTCATTGTTACTAATTTTTTAGCATATTGTCAAAGATACTATTGTTCAGCAAATCTACATAGAATAATAGAATTGTAAGTCCAACCCCTTGCAATGCAGGAATCTCAACACATGGTTTCCCATCCCATTTGAAACCATACTGGACCCTGCTTAGCTTTGCAAATGTGCGAGCAGTTTTATTGCTGCACCACTAGGAGGTACATACTTTTACACCATATTCACCTGTCTGCAAGCAGAGCTCTCAACAAACAGCCTAAAACATCCAGATGCAGAGTAGTGGTTGCTTTTACAGTAAATGAAAACAGTAGAATCCATAATGTGATTAAAATCTCCCACCTAGGACACACACTGGCCTGATATGCTAAGCATTTTTTTTAATTTCAAAAATAACAATCATATATTAAACAACAACCAACAAGCATACAATGAATTATATCTATGTGAAAATGAAAAAATGCTTATGAAATGGGGGAAAGCTTATATGAATTAATATCCACATTACACAGTGTGCTGACATGTAAGTGTGTTGACATATAAGGCAACTTATTGTACTGATTATTCCTCAGTTCTCAAGGTCACCATTTCAAAAAGAGGAAGCAGCTATTGGGGGTTGCAAAGATGAAAGGAAGCTGACATTAGCCTGGCTCCTGGTAGTCTCCAGCACTAAAACCCACAGTTTCTTCAAAATCAGTCTGGGGGTGGGGGGTGGAGAGAAAGAGAGAGAAACGTGGTTAAATCCAGGGGAAATGCTGGGCTCCCCCATCGTTTTCTCCTCCCCAGAAGATCGCCACCAACTCACCTTCACAGGGGGGCACATTTTGGCATGGTGCTTGCTCCTCCACCACCAGCCCCTGTCCATCCAGCGGCTGGCAGTTGGGTCTTGGGCGCCCCCAGAAGCTGACATTCAGTACCTTCCCGTTCTCTCCTTCCACTGTCATTCTGCAAGCCAGAGAGAAAGGATCACAATGAAGGGGCTGCTTGGCTTAGGAGGTCACACTCCCCTCCCCTGTTCCTCCAAACTGGCTTCTCTGAGACAATAACAACACGACAACTCCAGCAGGATATGTCTTCCCCCACCTCCCAACACAGCGTGTGGTACCACTGCACATTTAAGGCTGTGCCATACCACTATATACAGTCATGGTTTCCCCCAAAGAATTCTGGGAGCTGCAGTTTTTTTAGGAGCGCTTGTAGGAGACCCTACCCCGTTCCCCTCACAGAGCTGCAATTCCCAGAGTCCCCGGGAAGACCAATTGACTGTCCTAACAACTGTCAGTATGCTTAGCACACTTCAGTTACCAAGAGTTGTGGTTTTTTTTAAGGAAGCCATGACTTCACCCCACTGGATTCTGGCTCAGAGCACCCCAGATATTGTTGCTGGCTACCTTTTGTACTGGTTTTGCATGTGACTGTGAAAGGCTCAGGTGTCTTTATATTCAGGGCCAGACTTAGGGGGTAACTAGGACCCTTTCCTGGATAATCCAGCAATGGAATCCTCCATTGGATTTTAACCCTTGCTGCATCCAGGACCCCAGGAATTAGAAGGGACTCAGGCATCATACAGCCTAACCCCTCCCTGCTCAAACTCACAACAGCCTATCTGTTTCCAATCTGATTTTATTTATTTTGATAAATTGTATGCCCATTTGTTTTTCACGTGTGATTTTTATCAGTATTATTAGTGAACATTCTTTATTGTTTTGTGCAAACTGCCAAGTAAGTTTTTGCCTATTAACTCTTGTCAGATAAATACATGAATTCTGCACTAGCTGCAGCTGGCCAGTTAAGCAAGTCAGAAAGTGGTTTCGCAGGCTTGCCCTTCAAAAATCAAACAACTCCCTATTTCTCTCTCCCTCAACTCAACTCAACTCAGCTCTCTCGCTCTCTCTCTCGCTCTCTCTCTCTCTCTCTCTCTCCCTCTCTCTCTCTCTCTCTCTCTCTCACACACACACACACACACTGCCCTTCCCTCATTTCATACTCACGGGTAATTGGGGTAGATGGCTTTGCACTCCCTCTTGCGAGATTTCATGGGCTTCTCCCCACAGGGCGGGTTGCAGAGGCCCCAGGGGCTCCATTCTGTCCAGGCTCCTTTCACTGAGAGAAGCCACACAAATCAGACCCACAGGCTTGGCATCCCTTGACTCCACCTCTGCCTGCTGAACAACTACCATGAAGGGAACTGTAGCTCTGTGAGGGTTCTCCCAACAGCTCTCAGAACCCTTAACAAACTACAGCTCCCAGGATGCTCTGGGGGAAAGCATTACAACTGTTAAAGGAGTATGAATATGGTGTCAATATGACAAGTAGAGTATCTGAAGAAGCAGTGGGGCATGCCAGTGAGAGCCTCAGAAAGGGACCAGAAAGACATGGGACTCAGCTGCACGGTAAAAATAAAATGTTATAAATGCATTATAACATGTGATACCAGATGGTGCTGTAGAGCTGGAATCAGAACTATAAAATTTTCCATTATGAGCTTTTAAAAAAAATTCAGAGCATTTCTTATAGTTGTGTAGATGCAGCCCTGCTCAACCTGAAGCACACAGGGTGGCTTTGGGCCAGGCATTCAAAAGCAAGGGGCAATAATCAGGTAGGGAGAGGCAGTTGGCTCACCTACCCTCTGCCATCGTGCCTCATGTCTACAGCTCACTAGGGCTGTATCTGTTTGGAAAGAGATCTCAGATACTACACTTGATCTTAACCAAAAGGCCTAAGAGATGGGAGTCTGTTACAGAGAACTCACTTGTGAGCGGACAGGTGTAAGGTTGCACTAAATGAGAACTGAAATTTTATGTTGGAGATGCACAACTTGGATCCGGGACTGGATAAAATTAGAAAACACAGATTTATTAGATTTGAAAGGGCACGACAATAGATTTGGTTGGCGTGCGTATTTGTGGTACAACAAAGGGAAAATACATAAAGCATTTTATAATCATATAATTAGGAGATCACTTTTAAGGGCATGAGGAAAACATAAAGAACTATTAGAACTAAAGACCCCATGGTAGGTTTCCCCTACAGAAGTAATTTCAATCAAAAAAATAAATAGGGAGAAAATATGGCCTACATATAGAGATTTGCTAATAGAAAAGGAAGGGAAGTTAATACTGAAAGAATATGAGGAGATTAAAGAATATGTGTATGATTGGCTGCAATATCGTCAATTAAATGAGGTATTTAAAGAAGATTTTAAAAAGGTTTTAGCTTGAATATTTCAAGATTCCAAAGAGAAATTATAGAAGATAATACCAAATTGTTGAAGAAAACAAATAATTTATTATTAGAATGGGAAACAAAAGATAAAGAGGTAAAAAGTATAATGATTAAATGGGTGCAAGATATAGGACACAATAAAGAAATGGAAGAAAAGGGGGAAATTATGGAGAGTAAATTTGAAATTTACTGATTGTATTTTAATAAAAGAGAATTATATGAAAATGATGTTGTTGTTTAGTCGTTTAGTCGTGTCCGACTCTTCGTGACCCCATGGACCAGAGTATTACACCAGAAAAAATAGCAAAAAGGTATAGAACAGGTTCAAATAAGTGTTGGAAATGTAAAGAAAATGAAGGCAACTTTTTCACATGTGGTGGAATTGCAAACTGATTAATAAGTATTGGGATATGATTTGTAATGAAATTAAGAAAATATTTAAATTGACCAGAAGCTTTTTTATTAGGTATTACAGGTTAAGATTTACTAAGAGAAAAGAAGAAACGCTTTATGTATGCTACAACTGAAGCTAGGAGGTTATTAGCCCAAAGATGGAAAAGCGAAGAAATACCAACTAAGGAAGAATGGCTACAAAAATTAATGGAATATGCTGAAATGGCAAAGTAAACAGAAAGACTCAGAGACTCAAGAGAGAATTTAAGAAAGAATGGGAACTTTTCATGTCGTACTTACAGAAACAATGTAACAATGTAAAGATCTAAACTCACTACCAGGATTTGAGTAAACATTTACAATTAACAACAGAAATAATAATTATCAATACGGACAATATGTACAGTATCTGAAAGCAGGCAGGGTTTAATGGGGGGGACGGGGGACCGACCAGAAAAGGAAGTTGAGGGAAGTCGGGGGGAGGGGGGAAATTGAGGGAATGTATTTTGTTGATTTTGATATGTGGCAATGTGATAAAAATGTAAAATCCAATAAAAAATTATTTTAAAAAAGGAAAGAGATATCAGAAAGTAGAATCTTTGTTGCTGTTGTTTTTAAAAATCCACATGATAGAGGAATCATGAATGGCCTTATTAGATTGCACCATCTGTGCCCAGCATTCTGCTTCCAGGAGAGGAGCTTTGGGCTCTCGGAAGCAGGACACAGCCTCTTATTCACCACGCAGCACCTCAGGAGTATTGTCCAGGAGGCCTGAGCCCCAGGTGTTTGGCACTTTTCTCCCTTCTACCTGAATTGAAAATCCTTTTTTTATATATATAAGGCCACTTTCCCTCAGTGCTCACATCTGTGCACATCTATACATCAGCATATGCTGGTTTTAGCATATGTGTGTCTTTGGGGGATCTAGCAACACCCCTATGGCAGCTTATTCAAAGAAATACGGCTTCTTTAATATGGAGGTTCCATTTAAATATCCTGGCTAGTTTTTAACAGAGTGACCTATACTCAAAACAAGTGCCTAATTCTTCTTTCTTTCTTTCTTTCCTTTCTTTTTAAACAAGCCACCCAAGAAATGGCCATCACATTGTGGGTGGGGAAGACAAAAAGGAAACTCGGATTACCTGGGGCTCCCAGCAGCCTCCCATCCTCCGGGCTCACCCATAAGTGGCATTTCTGAAGCTTAGCCTTTCATAAGGGCAGCTCCTTCCGCCTCTTTTCATCCCCAGTACTCACAAGAGCATAGCTGGACATTGTAGCAGCTTCTGATATCCATGGTTGGCCCCACACAGCGCTTGCCCTCATGCGCCCGTCCAACGCATGTCCTGGTTCTCGCCTGAAGTCCAGTCAGCTCATCGCAGGCGATCCTGATATTACTGGCTTTCCTCTCACAGACACTCCATTCGGACCACTCCCTCCAGCGCCCGTCCACTGTGTGGCATTGCGGGAGAAGGAGGAGGGTCAAGAAGAGTGCCAGCCAGCTTTGATGGTGGGCAAGGGCAGCCAGCCCCACAGTCCGGGGATGGGACTTGAGGGCCACCCCCCACCGTAGACACCCCCTCCCCCCATCCAGGGAAATGAGAGTCACCATCCCAGTTCAAGGACACAGCCAGACAAAAATCGCTACAGGAGAGAACAGAAAAAGAAGGGGCATGTTCTGGGCAGAGCAGGAGCTATGTGGGGTGCAGCTGGAGCATTCCAGGGGCCAGATAGAGAAGTCTGGGGGTCCACATTTGGCCCAAGGCCTGAAGTTGTCAACCTTGATGTCAAGCAGATTCACAGGGAGGGGGAGGGGGTATTGTAACTTGGAGCAGCCCTTGGGACCAGGGTTATAATTAAATATAAATTCTTTCCTAGAGGTATGGATCAAAGAAATTGCACGCTGTTTCACACACATCCATATATGTAGTTGTTAAGTGTGTACCTCCACCCCAAATTACCAACTGAACTTTAAAACTAACTTTTAAAGCATTGATTGTTCAAATTATAAAAAGATTTCATCAAGTTACAAAAATATAGCCTAAAGTCAGAAACAACACATGACCACAGCCCGTAAGCAGACCCAGCAAAGCAGGAAGATTCCATGGCATGAAACTTTTCATGAATAAACAGCTGGACCCTTTTCATTATCACCCGTGTTATTATATTCTATTAAGATTTTAATTAAATAAAATGTAAATTCCAGCTATCCAGATGTTTGCGAAATATACCAGGCCCAGAGTCAGCATGCAGCATCCATCTGCAGCACCCCCATGTTGGCTGCCCTGACCCCCAAATAGTGTCACTTCAGGGCATGGTAGGAAATTTACATGGCAGTTCCCAGACGTAACCACAGGCAGGGCAAGGGAGATAGAAGCGGCCCACCGCCAAAGGAGACCCCCTCAAACCTGGAGCTGGCCAGGCCTCATCCTCATTGGTCAGCAGGCAGGAGCAGGCTGAGCTCTTAGCAAGCAGCTAAGCAGAGTATTTGCATGATCTCTTTTTAAAGGGAAGCTGAATAACTCACAGAAGAAGCCTGGCCACAGCCCAGAGATGTACAGACAGACCTCCACAGTCTCCTCAACATGTGACAGCTCAGAGTGGACAGAGTTTTTTTTGGATCTGGCAACAATCCCAAAGCACCTTATTCAAAGCGATACAGCCTCTGTACACAGAGGTTCCATTTAGTTCTTCTGGCTAGTTTGGGAATAAGTGGGGACTCCCCTTCACCTCTCAATTCCTGAATTTCACAACCTGAGGGACACAAGCCTTCTGAAGAAGGGGCAATATTCACCAGCAGAAGAAAGCCAGAAAGTGGTAGCAGCAGGGCCGCAGATGGCAGTGGGCACTGGGGGCTGGAGGGAATGGAAGCAGCCAGGCAGGAGCAAGCGAGCGGGGCAGGCTTTGCAGTCTGGCTCTAGATTCCCACCCACAAGAGCTGCCCCTGCCATATCTCCTTCCTTCCCCATTACCTGGGCAGGGCGTCCTGGTGTTACAGGTGTCGGTGTGGGTGTCTGGACCAGGGCAGAACTTCCCTCCATGCTTTGGCGCAGGGCTGTCACACAGACGCTTCTCCACCGTTCGGCCAACCCCACAGGTCACCGAGCAAGAGCCAATGGGCTTCCAGCTGCCCCAGCTGCCGTCCTCTGTGGGGCAACACAAAGAACTCTGGACCCCCAGCCGGACTTGCTCAGACAAGCACAAGCTCTAAATGGGCATCGCTGTGGCCCATCAAGTGTGGAACTACATTGTCCAGGACACAACAGAAATTCATTTGGAAACTCCCTGCAGCAGGGCTAGGAAAACTGTGGTCGCTGAGAGTTTCTTGGACTCCCAGCAGCCCCAGCCGTCAGCATGGACAATGGTCAAGGGTTAAAGGGGTCTTCACTGCTACATCCATCCCCAGCCTATAAACTAGGTCTGTCGCTTTGGAAAGCATTGGGACAGGCCAGTCTCTTTGCCCATTTGCTTTCTGGATCACGATCCGGCTGGCCAGAGACAGCAAAGAATCTAACATTCACATATGCATTAATGTAACATTTGTATATGTTAGCTGTAGTTTTGTAATATTTTCTGCTCTTTGCATTGTTGTTGCTTTAGTTATCTGTACACCGCTAAGAGATATTTTAAAAATACACTTTGTGATATACAACTGGCATAAATAGGTACACACTAAATAAATCCATAAGGGGGGGGGGGCTTGTCTCTTCAGAGGCAACAGGGTCATCACCCGCAAGCTGCTTGCAGGAGGAGGGCTGGGTAAATGAGGCAGCTTTCTTTCCTTACGTGGACAGAAGGGCAGTCCGCTGCAGGAGCGGTAGTCTTGGTCAGCTCCAGGGCAGGGGTTTCCAGGGGGGTCTCTGGAAGGTGGGGGGCTGTTACACTGACGCCGGCGCTGCTGCCTGGGCTGTGGTCCCGAGCCCTCGGGAATGCAGGTGGCAGGGCAAGGTTCCCAGTTGCCCCAGTTGCCCCAGTTTCCATGGGCTGTGTGAAAAGAGAAGCAAGCACAGAAAGATGAGGGGTGTGAGGGGGAGGCGGTGTGGGTCAGGATGGGCTGTGCAGAAAGAAGGCAAGCAAACCTCACCTCCCTAAGACCTGTGTCCCCTCCATCCTTGCTCCAGACTGTCCCGTCTCTCTTCTCCATCAGATCATTTGGTCCCAGCAAAGCTCTACCAGCCATATTTCCTTTAATGCGTTCAGCACCCCAACCCCCCACCCTGATTCCCTCTCCTCCATCCATTCCCATCGCCTTTTTAACAGATCAAAGGAGTGTAAGAACTTACACTTTTATGTATAAGTATAAGAACTTATACATAAATGCTGCCACTCATGGAAAGATTGATTTTACCATTTTCATTTTTTGTACTGTACCACAGTAAAAAAAAACCTCCCCCAAAAGTAAAACAGCCTTTTAAAAAAACACCACTATAACCATTTCTTGGATCATTTTGTATGGCTACCTACCAGTGAAATTCTTTTGGTGGCTTACAAAATAAAAATAAGCATCCAGTATTTTTTAAAAGTCAAGATACAACAATTGAAACAAAATAAAAAGTCAATAAACACAGCAACACCAAAAAAAATCCTAGAAGAAGCAGAATTAAATAATTTGCAGCTCATTTCAAAACCCCACTAAGAGAGTGATCCTATAGAAATATCCACCAGGATGAGTGTGGTTAGGATCCAGTGGATCTCTGAACTCTAAAGACTATTTTGAAGGCTTGTTTTCCCTCTGCCAGGTTTAGGCAGCTCAGCTGGTAGCAGCTAGCCCTGCTCCTGAACAGAATTTGGATCTGGTGTTCTGTACACAAGCTTAACTTATGCTGGCTTATTGTGTATGGGATTTCTCCCTGAAAGATGGCGAGCATAAGCTTTATTTAAAACAATATTAAAACTGTGAAGGCCTAGCCCTAGGGTTTGTTTTGAAACACAAGCTTAAGCTTCATTCACCTTAGTGAATAAAAAGGTACCAGAAAGACCACAAAAAAGACACCAGGTGCACCTCTCTGGGGAAGGCAATAATCAACTATATATGTAGCTGATTAATCCATATTACATGTACTGCCTTGCTCCCTCCTCCATTTCAACTCTCTGACCTCTCATTGCATCCATTTTCCTTCCCTTCCTGACATCCTTTGACCCAGTTCTTATTTTCCAATATTTCTGTCAAAAACCTACTTGGGCAGATCAGGTTGGTGTCACAGGACCGTTGTTCGGCACCGTCTCCTAGGCAACTGCCTCCACAGTCTGGTGCTGGATTGGTGCAAGTGCGCTTCCTTGTCTGCAGCCCTCTGAGGCAAGTCACGGAGCAGGGACTCCAGGCAGCCCAGGCTGACCAGCCTCCCACCCCTGCAAGGAAATAAGGGGCGGCATCAATGAAGACTGGGATGAATAGCTTCCTTGACATGCCCTGAATTCTCTTCATGAAGCCCAGTCTTTTCTGCAGAAATGCTCTTAGGAAGCAAGCAAGCCTGCCCATCTAACCCCCTCTTGTCCACAGACGGACTGGCAGCCGCTCTCCAGATAGCTGATATATTCAGAAGACAGAAAGCGGGAGCTATTAGGGAAGCTGAAAGCTTAAGATTCATCTCATATATTTAAATCAAATCAAGTGGGGTGGGAGAGGAATTCAGCAGTTACAAGAATCCACAGTAATGGGAAATTATCATCATATAAACAGATAGGTGAGCCACAGGTGTGATCAGGATGCAATCCATATATCCACTGGCGGAGGAAGATGGGGGTGGGGGAAGTGCACCGCCCTCGGCAGCATGCTCCGGGGGGCGTGCCATCTTGGCTGCCCCCCGCCCCCGCGGCATGCCACGCCCCTGGGATGCACGTCGCCCACACCTGCTCTCCGCCCCCCGGTGCCGGAGCATGAAGCTCCACCACTGCATATATCCTGGATGGGGAATTGGTGGTCTTCCAGGTGTTGCTGGACTCCAGCTCAGAAGAGTTCCAGCTGGCAGGCCCAGGGGTCAGGATGATGAGAGCTGAGAGTCCAGCCCCATTGAAGAGCCACAGGCTCCCCCCCTGTACTAACACACTTACCTGGGAGCCTGTTACAGAGAACTCACTTGTGAGCAGACAGGTGGAAGGCTGCACTATATGAGAACTGAAATTTTAGGTTGAAGATGCACAACTTGTGGGCTGGATTCTAGTTATGGGTAAATTTTACCTGGCCCTGTTTATCCCTACAAAATGTTAAAACAAACAAAAACCCCTTGGTTTTACAGATAAGGAAGAGAAGCAACTGGTTTCCATGTGGATTTAATTATAAATATTAATGATTTATTTACAGCATTTTTACCCTGCTCTTCAGTCAAAAAGTCTCCCAGAGAAGCTTGCATAAGATACCGTATTTTTCGCTCCATAAGACGCACCTTTTCCCTCCTAAAAAGTAAGGGGAACTGTGTGTGCGTCTTATGGAGCGAAAGCAGGTGGGAGGCTCTGCTCAGCGCTCCCTTTAAAGAGCCACGCCTAGCGTGTGTGCGGCTCTTGGGGGCTTTTCCGCGAAGTGGGAGAAGGGACTGACAGGCTGCCCTCTGTCCCTTCCCACATCTCCCGGAAAAGCCAGCAAGAGCCGCTGCCAGGCTCTGCTCAGTGCTCCCTTGTAAGGGCTCCCTTTCGTCGCTCCTCCCGCTTTGCTGGGAAGCCAGCAGAACAAGAGGCGCTGCGCAGCTATCGCTCTTGCTCTGGTGGCTTCAGCGAGAGCTGCGCTGTTTGCTCTGCTGGCTTCTCAGTGAAGCAGGAGGAGCGACGGAAGGGTTTAAAGCAAGAAAAGCAAGAGGCACTTACATGCTCTGCGCAGAATATATTTTTTCTTGCTTTCCCCCTCTAAAAACTAGGTGCGTCTTATGGTCAGGTGCATCTTATGGAGCGAAAAATACGGTAAATAAAAACAAGGCAGCCCCTGATGAAGACTTACAAACTAAAAAGCACAATACAAAGGGGAAAATGGATGAGGAGGAAAGAGGAAAACAAGTAAACTCAGGCCCTAGATCTTAGCATACCATAGTAGTTCTTAAAGACCAGATGGAATGGAAAACAACCTGATAACAAGAGTGTATATCTGAGCAAGAAACTCTGTAGCTGAAAGGAAGCTGTGTTCAGCCCAAGTTAAAGGACCCTGGGTGACTTCAAGGTGATGTCTGGCTTCACCCCAAGTTCAAGAGCGGATAAAGAGATCACAGGGGTAAAAACTGGGAAAAGTGAATTCAAGTTAAAAGCGTATGCAGATGACCTAGTGATAACAGTGGAAGAACCTAAAACCTCACTCCCTAAAGTAACAGAAAAAATTCAGAAATTTTGGGAGGTGGCAGGATTTAAATTAAATAGGAATAAAACTAAATTATTCGTTAAAAACATGAAGGAAGAAGAAAGAACCAAATTAGAACAAAACATTGCGATTGAAGTCCATAAAAAGGTTAAATATTTAGGGATTTGGTTAACATCAAGAAATATAAACCTATTTAAAAATAACTATGAAAAAATTTGGCTTGAGGTTAAACAAAATTTAGAAATATGGAGTAGAATGAATCTCTCATTGTTAGGAAAAATATCGGTGATTAAAATTAATGTGTTGCCAAAAATGCTATTTCTTTTTCAAGCGATACCAGTCATTCTGAAAGATGAATGTTTTTAAAAATGGCAGAAAGAGATTTCAAAATTTATCGGGGGGGGGGGGGCAAAAGGCCAAGCATAAAACATAAAATACTTACAGGCGTAAAAGATAGAGGCGGGTTTGCCCTCCCAGACCTTAAATTGTATTACGAATCTGCTTGTTTGGTATGGATCAGGGACTGGATGAGATTGGACAAGCAAGAGGCACTAGAAGGACATGACAACAGATTTGGTTGGCATGCATATTTATGGTACGGGAAAGGGAAGATTCATAGAAGCTTTTACAACCATATAATCAGGAAATCATTAATGAGAGTATGGGAGAGATATAAAGACTTCTTGGAACGAAAGACTCCGTGGTGGCTTTCACCACATGAAGCAGTCGCTCAAACCACTTGGAAAGAAAGGGAAATGGCTCACATATGTTGATTTATTAAAGGACCATGATGGACAATGGAAATTAAGAGATTACGATGAGATCAAAGACCACTTTCAGAGTTGGTTGCATTATCGACAACTATATGAAACACATAAAGAAGACAGCGAGAAAGAATTCAGTTACACAAGATCTAGGTTTCAAACGGAAGTGATCGAAGGGAAAGTGAAATTACTGAATATTATTAGAATGGGAGACGAAAGATGAAGAGATAAAATCAGTTATGATTAAATGGGCACAAGAGGTAGATCACAACATTATGATGGAAGATTGGGGGAAATTATGGAAAACTGATTTAAAATTTGCAGATTGTTCCCTACTGAAGGAGAATTACATGAAGATGATGTACAGATGGCACACGACACCAGTGCAGTTAGGGAAAATGTACAAAACTAGTTCAAATATATGTTGGAAGTGTAAGGAAAAGGAGGGGACTTTTTATCATATGTGGTGGGATTGCAATGTAATTAAAAAAATTTGGGAAATGATATACAATGAATTGAAGAAAATGTTCCATTTAACATTTGTTTAAAAAACCTGAAGCATTTTTGTTAGGGATTGTAGGGAAAGATCTGCCCCAAAAGCTGAAAAACATCTTCATGTATGTGACAACGGTGGCGAGAGTTCTAATAGCACAAGGATGGAAGACTGAGGAAACCCCAACTAAAGAATCATGGCAAGAAAAATTGATGGACTATGCAGAACTGGCAAAATTGACATATAAGCTACGGGACAAGGATAACTGTGACTTTAAAGATGAATGGGAACCCTATACAAAGTATTTGAAGACACAACAAAGCGAATCGGACTCCTTGGCTGGCTTTGAATAAACATTCACAAACTTTTCTATTGATGATAATCAGCTAAATAGTTTGAGGATCTATACAATTGTGTAACATGCAGAAAACTGCTTTCTTAGAGAAATCAAAGACTGGAACTGAGGGAAGCCGGGGGGGTGGGGGTGGGTGGGTTTTGTGTGGGAGGAAAAATGGGGGGGAAATAAGGATGATATGTTTCTGGATAATATGTTTTGTTTTAATTTTGAATTAAAAAGTTTTTTTAAAAAAAAAAAGAGAGAGAAAAGAGCCAGAATAGGAGAGCCAAGATGCTTACTGGGGCAACAGGCCATCAGGCTGCAGGCCTGCATCTCCCACTGGCGGGTGCTGGCCTGACAAAAGCCGGCCGGGCCGTTGCGCCCATGACACGTCCGGTTGCGCCGTTGGACACCTTCCCGGCAGGAAACAGAGCAGGGGCTCCAGGGGGACCAGTCACTCCAGTGGGCTGCCCTGTGCAAAAAGAAAGAGGAGCAGGAGGAGGTTACAAGTCCTCCCTGCTAGGGGGAGTCATAAACCGCCCCCCCCAGGGAAATTCCACAGATAACCCAGGGCAGAATTAAAGTACAGTGACTCCCCACTTGCATGGGGGTTATGTAGGCCCCCACACACTTCAGTGAAACTGCGTTAAGTGGGGAGCACCCTCTAAACACCCTTCAGAAGCCCTCTCTCCCGCTCTCTCTTCAAACCAAACCCAAAAATACCACATCCAAAAATATCCGCAACTGGAGTTGAAGCTCTGCTTCCTGCAGAGAGCCCCAGGGCCAGAGACTCTGGAAGGACTTCCACCAGCTTCTCCTCCCCATGCCCACCACCACTGCTACCCCACATGGGCTCTGGAGGGTCAGGAGAACTCCCCAAACAGCATGCAGCAGGAGGGAGAGGGGAGATTCAGGCCAGCAGGATTGCTGGTGCTGACAGAGCAATCTGCCTAAGGCTATACTAAATTCCTCCCTTAACTGCGCACTCACAAAGTCTAGGTGCAAATTTGTATTACGGTGAGCTACCGTATTTTTCGCACCATAGGGCGCACCGGACCATAGGGCGCACCTAGTTTTGGGAGGCGGAAAACAAGAAAAAATTATTCTGAACCCCAGAAGCCAGAACAGCAAGAGGGATCTGGCTTCTGGGATACCGTGTGGCTGTTCTGGCTTCTGGGGTAACCGCGCCAAGCCTCTTCAGGGCAGTGGGATGAAGGCTCCCCCTGCCCAAAGAGGCTGTGCAGGGCTAAAGCAGAAGCCAGGACAGAGGCGTCGCTGAAGGGGCACTGCACCTTCTCTCTCTCTGCGCAGCGGCCCTCCTTCACAGGAGAGGCGCTGCGCAGAGAGGGAGAAGGCGCAGCGCCCTTCAGCAAAGCTGGAGAAGGAACAGAAGGAGACCCTTCTGTTCCTCCTCCGGCTTCGCTTGATAGGCGCGTTGCTCAAGGGGCGCTGCGCCTTCTCTCTCTCTCTGCGCAACGCCTCTCCTTCACCTCTCCAGAGAGGGAGAAGGGGCAGCGCCCTTCAGCGAAGCTGGAGAAGGAACAGAAGGTGACCCTTCTGTTCCTACTCCGGCTTCCAGGACAGGTGCGTCGCCGCGAAGCCAAGGAGCCTGCATTCGCTCCATAGGACGCACACACATTTCCCCTTCATTTTTGGAGGGGGAAAAGTGCGTCCTATAGAGCGAAAAATACGGTAATTCCCAACACACTAGTTAGACAGCAATGAGGGCAGCACCCTACTTAGATTTTCTGTTCACAAGGAAGCCATATCATTGCGGGGAAAATATTTGCCTGTAGCAAAGTGCTTATTTGCATTTAACACACACACTATCACAGTCAAATTGTGGTCTCACAAAAGCTGTACAAAAAGCAGAGGATGTCATGCTGGTTGATTAACCAACATTCCAAATTTAACAGCAGGACAATACCTTTACAGGGATCCCCCCCCTCCATGTTGTCTGTGTGTAGTTGACCTGGTACTAGGCAAGGCAGCTACAACCACACCAGGGACTTATGGTATGTAATTATCCCCTGTGCTTTAAGGCCCAACCCCTGGCGTAGTGTCTGGGGGGGAGGGAGTCCCATTGGGGATAATGAGGTTGGTGGCTGAACCAGCTGAGCATCCAAACATACTTTTAAGGGAGGCCAGTGTTTGGCCCTCTGGAGCCCAGGTGCCTCGGCTAGGGTGGGAGAAAGAAAAAAAGTGAGCTTCATGCTGTAACCACTTATACACAATCCATTGACAGCAAATTTGGTGCACATTTAAAGCACATGGCTTCCTCCAGACAATCCCTCATACAACAACACCCTTAGCAAACTATAGTTCCTGTGATTCCTTGGGGGGAAATCCATGTGTTAAATGAGCATATGGTGTGAGTCCTGAGCACAACAGCATTCTCCCTACTTGTGATCCCGAGCAACTGCTCTTTGGCCACAGAAGGTATTTGGGGATCTCCAGCAAGAGAGATTGGGTGAGCTAGAGAAGGTGCTGAGTGAAACATGGGTACAGTGGTTAGTGATAAGATTCTGGTGTGACACTCACTGGCAGGCCTGGCAAGGCCCATTCCTGTCCAGCTGGAAGCCGTATCGGTGGTTTAGGCAGCAGTCGTCCTGGGCAACCCCTTCCCCCAGCAGGTCGTTGCACTTCCCTGAAGTCACATCAAATGCCCCGTAGCAGAAAACATTTTGCGCTCCTGAAATGAGAAAACCCAGCTGAGAGCATGAGGATAGGAACCCCCCTCCTAAGCACAAAGGGGGAGCTGTGAGTTCCCTATGTGGCCTTGGGGACTCCCTTCAGGCCACACCCTCCTTGATGCCTCCTGCTTGCCTGGAAGACGAATGGACAGAGGTGTGTGCATAGGAATCTCTGGCTTTGACACAGTTGGGGTGTCCCTACAACAGGTAAGGTTTGCATCCAGTGCTGTGCCTGTTTCTGCATCTGGGCCCCATCCATCACCCCTGGGAGGTAGTCCCAGGTGAGGCTTGAAAAGGTCGGCCAGATAACAAACCCTTATCGACACAAGAAATACAAGACAAACGAGGTGACACCCGAATGCCCTGGCTAACACACCAACTACATGCCCTCATAAAATCAGCAGCAACTAGGCCCCTGACAACCTTTGAAAACCTCTTCCCAACAACAAAGGGACACGGCAAAGGGATGGTGTCCACAATGTACAAAATACTACTCCAAAATCCCACAAACCCCCTAGAGGTAATCAAAAAAATTGGGAGGACGACATTAACCCCACCCAGTGGACTAGAATATGGTCTAATATGGCCCTTTAAATCCATATCAGCGAAAAGGAAAGAACTTGTTCTGAAACATACTTACAGATGGTACCTAACACCAAGGAAACTAGCACTAATACGCCCAGGAACGTCCCCAAAATGCTGGAGAGGATGCACTTCCATAGGCATATACATCCACAGGTGGTGGGAATGCCCCCAAAACCAACTATTCTGGACAACAATCATACAAGAAATATGCAAAATAACTAAGCAAGTATTAGAAGTCACCCCAGAACTGGCCCTACTAAACATCTTCCAAGATAATAACCCCCACTCACACCACAAAGAGCTCATAGCCCACCTCAGCAGCCAGAAGCCTCAAAGCCAGACACTGGAGAGACCTGTTAAGAGTAAACATGGACCAGCACCAATGGTATCAAATAGTATGGGAAACAGCCTTATTAGAAAAACTAACCAACAAACTGAAACTGACACAGGGACAAATAGAAGAAGACGCCTTCACCCTTTATCACATTCACAACCCAACAAGACAACAACAAGAACCCACCAACAGCAATCTGTGATCCAAAAACACACACACATGGAAACAAAGTTCACCACAGCCAATCACAACTAACCAACCACACCCTAGGCCAACCCCAACTTCTCTCCCCACCAAAGAAATACAAGTGAATAGTAAAGGGAACCCACACGTGACGCTGACACAAAACCCCACATATACACCAGGTAGAAGAGAAGCATTGCCACCCACTCACCTTCCCCCCTTTCCCCATTTTCCTCCTAATGTAACACTAATGTCTCAACAAATGAAACTGATCTGTAGAAAATGTAACTTCAAAAAAGAGACATTGCACATACTTTTGTAAACCAAGAAATCTTTAATAAAATATGTGAAAGAAAGAAAGAAAGAAAGAAAGAAAGAAAGAAAGAAAGAAAGAAAAGCTCGGCCAGCCCTGAGCTAGAGCAACCCCACCCACCCTCCCATAGCAGCAACTGGTTGCCAGTTTCCTCCACCTTAGAATAGTATTATATTTAACTAGATAACGTTTTAATTTTTATAATAAAAAAAGAGAACACATGGTGGCGGATCCAAAGGACCATGTGTCTTCCTCCATGTCACTCGAACTGGTACTTAAAGCCTGAGAACTTGCAGTTGGAGGGGGAAATTGTAGAAGCCCACATAACTGCTTAGGTCGTTGGCTCTTGACTGTTTTCACATACAGTGGTACCTCGGGTTAAGTACTTAATTCGTTCCGGAGTTCTGCGGGACTTGACATCTTTCTGCAGGGCCTGCAAGACAGAGCTGTTCCGCCAGGCCTTTGGCCAGGGCACAGCCTGACTCCCTCCTTCGGCAATCTTTGCGGAGCTCTGGCCCAATGGTTGCCAGTGGCTTGATTTGAATTAATTTTATAATGAATGATTTTAGAGTGTTGTTTGTGTTGTACTTTGTACTGTTTTATTGTTGTTAGCCGCCCTGAGCCCGGCTTCGGCTGGGGAGGGCGGGATATAAATATAATTTATTATTATTATTATAATTTATTATTCTTAACCTGAAACTGTTCTTAACCTGAAGCACCACTTTAGCTAATGGGGCCTCCTGCTGCCATCACGCCGCTGGAGCACGATTTCTGTTCTCATCCTGAAGCAAAGTTCTTAACCTGAAGCACTATTTCTGGGTTAGCGGAGTCTGTAACCTGAAGCGTATGTAACCCGAGGTACCACTGTACTAATACCACATCCTGTAGAATTCTTTCAGTTATATTTTATCTGCACAATCAGAATGCATTTGAGGAACCAAAATGTTTTTCTGTGCGGCCTGAGCAGGAATAGCGATATAGTGATTGCAGTAGCTTGTCTTTGTCCCCCCCACCCCCGCCCTGCTCACAGTTGTGAAGAATATTCCTACGTTATGAATGGTCCATGTCGCCATTAAGAAAAATAGGTCAGAACAGGCAAATATATATGTGGACAGTCCCTGGAGCAAGTGACTTTTCTTCTTTAAGTTCTCAAAGCTCTTAACTTAGCTCAAGGTTGTCATCTGAACTGGCCAGATGTTTAACTGAGAATCGATCAGAGTCAGTCCAACATTTGGAAAACAAGACTTTAGAAACGTTTTGCCCCAAAATGGCAACTAAATGTTCCATTTTGGCACTGGCAGAGGAGTGCGGGGGGAGTGCACTGCCCCCGGCAGCGCCATCCCGGTGGGGTGCCATCACAGCTCCCCCCTTCCCACGCTGGGCACCACGCCCCCAGGACACATGACACGCCCCCGGGACGTGCGCCAGCCCCGCCCCCACCTGCTCTCCCCCCCTCCGGTGCCGAAGCATGAAGCTCCACCACTGGATTTTGGTGACTGTAACCTTGGTTTAAGGAGCCATTTGGTGCCCAGCTTATAAATCTGAGTTTCTAACACTGCTTATGGACGTCTGCCAAGTGAGGTTAATGCTTCATGCAGCTGCCGGGTCTGCAGACCCTAATGAGGTGAACTGTTTTGCTAACATGCATCTGGTGAAACTACCAATTGCCCATGACCACTTGTGCCATAGTAAACATCAGGAAGCCACGGGACTCACTTGTCATTTCTCATCGCTTCAGGCCAGAAAAAGTTTCTCTGACTCAACAGCTCCCTACCGGGAAGCTGATATTACTTTTACAAAAGCTCTACCAGGAAAGAAATCTGGAAACCCTATGAAGGATCAACTACAGTGGTACCTCAGGTTACAGACGCTTCAGGTTACAGACTCCGCTAAGCCATAAATAGTACCTTGGGTTAAGAACTTTGCTTCAGGATGAGAACAGAAATTGTGCAGCGGCGGCAGCGGGAGGCCCCATTAGCTAAAGTGGTACCTCAGGTTAAGAACAGTTTCAGGTTAAGAACGGACCTCCAGAACAAATTAAGTTCTTAACCAGAGGTACCACTGTATGGGTAAAACCTTTGTTGTTTCAGTTGGCCCTTGAGAACCAACAGCTATAATCTTTGCATAGGAAGGACTGTCACTCACTGGCAGAACAGCTGCCTGGCATGCAAAAGCTCCTTGGTTTGATCCCTGGCATTTGCAAGGAGGAGGTGCCTGAAACCCAGCCTGTTTCTTGACAATACTGATCTAAATGGATCAAGAAATGGATCTAAATGGATCTGACTCAGTATTAGGGCAGCTCCCTGTGTTCTAGTATTCCTATGTTCTAGTATTCCTTGGTTCATACTGTTTTGCTGCATCACCCGCCTCTGTTATTGGTGTTCAGAGGTGAGTGGTGCTGCTTGTGTAGCCAAAACAGCACTACCCATGCACAAGATGGATGCATGACAAAGCATGAAAAAAGCTTTAGTGGGAAAATAACTATGGGGAAGCCCCGCCCCCAAAAGCCCAATGAAGACTGAGCTGCATTGCCATTAAAGACTAACTGAGGCATCTGATCAAGGCCTGTATTTTAAAATGAGCTTAAAGATTTGCAAATGTTTCATGCCAGGCAGAAAACCAGCTGGCTAAGGACTTTGGCAGTTGTTTATCTTCCTGGACAAGGGCCCCCCTGATTTATAGTAGTAGCAGGAGACAGGTTTCTCAAGGTTGTAAAAGGGAATTACAGGCTGGGAGCAAAGGTTATACTGACCCTACATATTACAGAATACAATCAAGCTGCAAAAACACTAATTAAGAGTTGGTAAATAGTAAGATTTATTGTTTAACAGAAAATAATACCATGTGCCTCCCATCAGACTCTAGCCATATTTTCCTAAGGTCTAAGGTATAATGAGAGAGTTAAAGGGCAATAAATTTTGGGAAGAGCTAATGGGAAAAGCAGCTGGCTGGGAAAGGAGGTGTAAACTGAAGAGGCTTCTTTTGAAGCTGTTTTTTACTGAGTTCCTCTTTACTTTGCAAAGGCCTTTTCTTCTAAAAAACTATCTATGCTATGTATGAGATTTGTTGGCTTAATGTAATTATGCAAAGGATTTAGAAAGTAAGAAATGTTAGATTCTTATGTTAGATTCTTATTTCATTGATGGTGTGTGACAATGTGAACCCAAGATCTCTGTTTAGATAGAACTTAATACCACAAGCCATCTGTTTTAGCCATTTGTTTTGGAATGCAGGGGCAACAGGGCAACAGGGGCAAAAGGTGATCTGGTAATTAAGGTGCCTTGTCGAGGCAAATGTAAGATATATGGCTACTTGTCTGCCATTTATGGATAGAAGGAAATATAGCTCTTTGTCTCCCATAAAAGGTAATAGGAAATGGGTGTATCTTTTATGATTGGTTCTAGCAAACAGCCAAAAGGAATTTCAACCAGGCTGATTGGACAGAGGCAGCCAAAGGAGGAGCAAGGGGGCTGGGCTGAGGGAATATAAGTGCTGGCCATCAGGGCTGGAGGGCAGGCAGAGCTTTGGTAACCATATACCACTGTGCCTATCATTTATTTGTCTGACAAATAAATTATTATTTTAATTTCTCTATTGCTGCATTGAATATTTCATTCCAGCTAAGCGTTAACCACAAGCAGGGTGCTACATTGGGTTGAGGGAAAGGATCCATTGCATTGTATTTTGGTGTCAGGGAACTGCCATCAGGGCCGGAGGGAGAGAGCAAGCTCCAGAGGGATTCCAGAAAGCGTCCCAGGATGGGGAGAGGCAGCCCATCTTCTGGGGAAGAGAATCAGCGTAGCACCAGTGGAGAAGGGGGGCAGATGGGGGAAGCGGCAAGGCAGTCCCATGACTCCTTGCCGGGGACCAGCGGGGAGAGTAGGGGTCCTCCGCTGCCTACGCCCTCCTTGCGCAGAAGGCTTTCACGCAGAGAGAGTAGGAGGAGACTAGGCGTCAAAGAGCTTCTTTGCTGGAAGAAGTTTAAGAAACGCCCACTGACGGATTCTGCCAGCGATTGAGACAGCCACGGGTGAGTGGCTGTCCGGACAGAAAAGGTTCACTCAGGCAATACAGCCGGGTGTGGCGCCGGTTTACGCACGAGCAACCCCTAGAACCATTACATTTGGTTTGGGTATTTTATTCTAATTTTGTGATCTGCTGTTTATATATTGCTGAATAGCAACGTATTTATTATTTAAATAAATGCTTCAAGTTATAAAGGGATTGTTCTGCATCAGTCCTCCTGGACAACAAAAGGTCTCTGCTGAAACCACACGAGAATCCAAGCCCTTCCAAGGGAAGATTTGGTAAGAAGCGATAAGTAAGTTCTATACCCGTGGGATACTTTGGTCACATAATAGGCAGGTTTTGCACTATTTACGGTACTTTTCACATCTCAGGTTGCATGGAAATGTTTAAGCCAAATCTGTGGCTTAAAGGGGCCTGAAAGCTTCCTAAGCACCCCTAGGTAAAGGTAAAGGGACCCCTGACCATTAGGTCCAGTCGTGGCCGACTCTGGGGTTGCGCACTCATCTCGTTTTATTGGCCAAGGGAGCCGGCGTACAGCTTCCGGGTCATGTGGCCAGCAGGACTAAGCCGCTTCTGGCGAACCAGAGCAGCGCACGGAAACGCCGTTTACCTTCCCGCTGGAGCGGTACCTATTTATCTACTTGCACTTTGACGTGCTTTCGAGCTGCTAGGTTGGCAGGAGCAGGGACCGAGCAACGGGAGCTCACCCCGTCGCAGGGATTCGAACCGCCGACCTTCTGATCGGCAAGTCCTAGGCTCTGTGATTGAACCCACAGCGCCACCCACGTCCCCAAGCACCCCAGATGCCGCCTAAGTCTGCTACCCTTTTCCCATGGTGAGGGTCCTGGGATTAGCATCTGCATGACAGGCAGAAATCCAATAGGCAAAGTATTCCCTATCACATATAGTGGGGAAAGGATTGTGTGCACAGAATTCCTACCTGCTATGCAGCTGGTAAAAAGGCAGGGCACTGCTGCTGCGGAAATAAAAAGTGGCAACTAAACACAACCTATGTCCAGGATTGTCACTTAGCTACCAGTACACAAATGTTAAGGACATCAAGCTTTCCCCAGAATGCAGCTCAGAGGAGTCTGTGCGCATGAGGACATTATTGGCTTAATTTCTGCTTGCTTTGCAGGCACAGGAACAGGCCCGGCCAGAGAATGGTGGCCTCTCTCCCTCACTACTAGGGGTGGGTGATTTTGTAAATTTCAATTTCTCTAATTTCTCAGTTTTCTAATCTTGAATTCCGTTCTCCATATTTCCACATCAGTTTGTAATGATTTTTTTAAAAATTCCTCATGAAAATTAATCTTCATGTTGGTGCATATTTCTCCTAATATTTTATTTTTATTCTGAAGCATTTATAAACCAGTTAACACTTCAAAAACCTCCAAGCAGTCACAGTTATAGACATTCTTTTATGCAGTTTTGCCTAAGGTACACATTCTTGCAAAACAATTTCCCCAAATACACTGATGCATGTTATTTTCACAAATATATGCATTTTTGTGCACAGTTCACCCTGTTATATGCAGCATTCTACACATTACTTGGCAGGAGAACTGCCCTGCAAAATTTGGAGAATCCCAGATTTCAAAGGATAGTTGCATTTCAATTCACATATTGTTTCAGAGAGTGCAGATTAGGCAGGTCAGCCTTTAAATGCAAAGTGAAGCAAGACACACACACACACACACACACACACACACACACACACACACCCCACCGGCAACTGATACTCATTACCAAAACATCCCTGTCCCCTTTACCTGCAGAAGCCTCCAGGACCCCAAACCACCAAGACACCACCACCAGGAGCCGGAACTCTTCCCCCCCAGCCATGGCTGCCTCTGGAGCAGAGTGAAAGGAAGAGAGAGAGAGAGAGAGAGAGATGACATGGCCAGCTATTGGGGAAGTTTGGAGCAGGGGAAGTCCCTGGTCAGCCCCTCCTGCAATAGTCCCTTGGAGTCACTCAGCCCTGATAGGTGGGGCAGCACCCTGATCAGAAACCTGCAGCCGAAGAGGACGGAGTCCAAGGAGAGCAACAAAGCACTCAGAAGGAGGTGCCTGGATAGCTCCATGTGTTAGAGTGTGGTGCTGATAACGCCAAGGTGGCAGGTTCAAACCCCATGTGAGAGAGCTGCATATTCCTGTATTGCAGGGGGTTAGACTAGATGATCCTTGGGGTCCCTTTCAAATCTGTGAGTCTATGATTCCATGAAGCAAAGACCCCCAGGAGATCTCAAGTTTGCACCAATATAAGTAAGGTGAGAACATATAGACCAGTGGTTTTCTTTCTTTCTTTTTAATAGTTATTGAAATTTTACAGACAAAAGAGAATTGCAGAATAAGAAAAGAAAAATAAGAATAAAAAGAAAAAAGATACAAAAATGCAAAGAAAAATACAAAATACATGAGGAAATAAAAAACAATTAAAAACAAATAATCTTTTCGTATCTTATATTTCAATTACTTGTTTCCTGACCTCCTCACACCTCCCTTTTTTGTATTCCAATTCACATGGTTAATTCAGCAAATCCTTTCCCTCTTTGTATTTATCTTAATTCTATATCTTAACATATTATAACTTTATATTTCATCTAATTATCAGTCCATTTTTACATATTCTTTTTAACCTTATTGCTCATATAGACCAGTGGTTTTCAACCAGTGTTCCCTGGGGTGCCTTGAATGATAGTCGGGGTGCTGCGGGCAACACTGGCCCTCTTTCCTGCCCTCTGATGTCCTCTTGCATCTCTGCTAAAAGCTTGCACAGCTGTTTGTTGCAGCTTCCCTGGCTACAAGCTCCCCAGGCGAAGGGTGCCTCTGGGGCTGGTCAGGGGGTGCTTCCCAGGCCCCTGTGGGGCAGTGGGAGGAGGCACCTCTCTTTGGGGCGGGGGGGAGCTCAGAGACCAGGAGTGGCATCAGCAGTTGCTCAGAGGACTCCCAAGGAGAGGGGAGAGGAGGCCGAGGGAACATTCTACACGGGAGGGTGTTCAAAAAGGGGTGAGGGCTGCTGGCTCTGAGGGCAAGGGGTGACATAACTGAGCCCACAGGGGTGCCACAGAAAGAGTGTAGTTGGTCAAGGGAGCCACGGACTAAAAAAGGTTGGAAACCTCTGATATAGGCATATGTACACCGACCAGCCAAGGATCTAGGAGTCTTGGTTGACCACAAACTTGACATGAGCCAACAGTGTGACGCGGCAGCTAAAAAAGCCAATGCAATTCTGGGCTGCATCAATAGGAGTATAGTATCTAGATCAAGGGAAGTAATAGTGCCACTGTATTCTGCTCTGGTCAGACCTCACCTGGAGTACTGTGTCCAGTTCTGGGCACCACAGTTCAAGAAGGACACTGACAAACTGGAACGTGTCCAGAGGAGGGCAACCAAAATGGTCAAAGGCCTGGAAACGATGCCTTATGAGGAACGGCTAAGGGAGCTGGGCATGTTTAGCCTGGAGAAGAGGAGGCTAAGGGGTGATATGATAGCCATGTTCAAATATATAAAAGGATGTCACATAGAGGAGGGAGAAAGGTTGTTTTCTGCTGCTCCAGAGAAGCGGACACGGAGCAATGGATCCAAACTACAAGAAAGAAGATTCCACCTAAACATTAGGAAGAACTTCCTGACAGTAAGAGCTGTTCGACAGTGGAATTTGCTGCCAAGGAGTGTGGTGGAGTCTCCTTCTTTGGAGGTCTTTAAGCAGAGGCTTGACAACCATATGTCAGGAGTGCTCTGATGGTGTTTCCTGCTTGGCAGGGGGTTGGACTCGATGGCCCTTGTGGTCTCTTCCAACTCTATGATTCTATGAAATTGCCCACAGTCTTAAGTGGTGGCAGCGATAACTATTTCCTTTCCAGTTTCATTTTTGCTCAAGATCACCCCTCTGTTTCCAGCTGCCTTTTTCCTTGAGAAGTAAAATATTCAGGGAAACAGATATCTATGTAAAAGAGGGGATTGTGGAAGGTGCTCCTCATAAGTGCCACAGCACTCCAGGGGTGGGGGAAGTTGCAATGGCCCACAGGTGCATAAATCTTCCATAGCCCCAAGGCTCTGTTGCTGTTTCCCTACTCTGACATCACTGATGTTTGTATAAGGGGGGGAAATGAAATCATCTCTGCATTCTTGGAATCTGTCACTGCACTTCAGTCTCAAGGCTGTTTTGTTTTTAAGGCAAAATCTTGTACCGCCATTAGAGCATTTGCATATCTAGCTTGGGCAAACTTTTGCCAAACAGTCCAGACCAGATTTCAAGCTCCTGACACCAGTTACCAGATCAAGAGAAAATAAATCCAGGACCCCCAAAAAGTGTGATCATTATGTGTATTTAGCAGGGAGTGGGGTAGGCACTATTTATATTCTCAAAAACTATCTGTGGTAATTATTATTATTATTATTATTTTAAGTGACTGTGTTGGAATAGAAAGACACACTGTACATGCTGAGAAACATTTTGTCTTTAAACTCTTCTTTAAAATTCCACTTTGGCAAAATGCATTTTGCATGTCCTCAAAGGCACTTGGCCTGAGGTGGCAGCATTCATTGTGCCTCCACCTAAGATTCTTGAAAATCTTAGGAAACCTTTATAGGAAGTCTTCTGCCTTCTTGTTACTTAACCAGGAGGTTTTGTGCTGACTCTGTTTATTGCAGAAGCTTCTGCCATTGCACCCTTATGCTTCCACCCTGCTGATTCTGCCTAGTGTGCTGTTCCTTGCTATGGGATTGTTCGACCAACGAAGATAAGATTACAATTGAAATAAATGGTTCCTTTTTGCAAATTCATGATCTCCAGAGTACAAAGACTCAACCAGCCCCAAGTGCTGGGGATAAATATGCAGCAAATAGTTATTTCTGGCAAGAAGTTGCACTAGATGACCTTTGGGACCCCCGTTCCTTTATGCTCTGGTTGTGACACATCCCAAAAGCAACTGGCCGACTGCTGTTGGAAACAGCTTGCTTGTCTGATCCAGGAAAGCAATTACAATTTGCTATTACATTCTTGTTGCAGTAGAAGAGCTGGGCCTCAGGACATTGGCAGCTGAGGAGGACAAAGTGAGCTGGCCTGATCTTGGGCCTCTCACATCCACTCCATTTGCAAATATCAGCAAGTGAGGCTGTCTACAGGATGTGCATGAACATTAATCCCGGCTGATGTCTGCAAATCAAGCTGGTTGTAAATGCAGAGCTGCAGTGGAGTCACCCCTTGGAACAGTGACCATTCTACGGCTGTGTACCCTGACTTAAAGACAGTGAGGTCATTTCCCCATTGCATTTCAAATTGCAAATGCACATCGTTGTGCGCATCAGTATGATTGAATGACTTTCCAAGTCGCCTATTGTCTGTTCACCATATCACTTACATTTTCAAATTGGATTGAAGCTTGTCAGGGGGGAAATACATCAAAATGCAGTATTTCCAAAGAAACCAGGGTAGCTGTGGATTGTGGCCAATTTTGTGACCCGTAGTGGGAGAGCACCAGGTGCAGAATAAGCAGCCAAAGGGGCAAAAGTCCCTGTTCCTGGGGTGACCCAAGAGCCAAGAATCACTGCCAGGGATGGAAAGATAGGGGGAAAAGATTATTTCAGGTTTATGTGAGAAAGGCACAGATGTGCTAGCATACACCAAAATTCTGCGCACCATAAAGAGGCATGAAGTTCATATTTATATGATTGTTCTACCACGTTTCATGTGAACACAACCTATTATGAATACACATTGGCTGCTTGAGGTGTGATCAGCACATGTGCACATTTTCATTGGTTAATAAAAACATGCTCCTATCTGCATAAGCATTACCATGGCAACAGGCAACTTCAATCAAAGCTGCATTTTTTAGCTTGGCCTACTGTCCAGACCGGGGACGCGGGTGGCGCTGTGGGTAAAAGCCTCAGCGCCTAGGGCTTGCCGATCGAAAGGTCGGCGGTTCGAATCCCCGCGGCGGGGTGCGCTCCCATTGCTCGGTCCCAGCGCCTGCCAACCTAGCAGTTCGAAAGCACCTCTGGGTGCAAGTAGATAAATAGGGACCGCTTTCTAGCGGGAAGGTAAACGGCGTTTCCGTGTGCGGCTCTGGCTCGCCAGAGCAGCGATGTCACGCTGGCCACGTGACCCGGAAGTGTCTCCGGACAGCGCTGGCCCCTGGCCTCTTAAGTGAGATGGGCGCACAACCCCAGAGTCTGTCAAGACTGGCCCGTACGGGCAGGGGTACCTTTACCTTTACCTTTTACTGTCCAGACCAGCTAGGTATGAACTTCTACTTTGATTTAATACTGCCTTTGAGTTACTGTTTCTCTTTATTTGAAGCCTCCTGGTCTTCCTCTGAAGGTCAGCTCATCCCCGCTGTTGTGTGCCAAGTGATAATGAAGCAAAGGGTCTAAAGACAGAAAATGTCATTTCTATTCACAGATGGGAGTGCGGAGAGAAAAGGCAAAGCTGCAATTTAAGCAACATGGGGAGAAGACAGCTTATCCACTTGGCCCTCCCCACTCCATCACCTGGGCTGCCAATCAGCTACCAGGCCGGGTTCAAAGTCTTATTGTTAACTCTGGGAACACACGAGGACCAGGTTCCCTGAAATACCACCTTCCCTTGTACAGACCTGTGAGATTTCATTGGGTGGGACTCAGCTAACCAACACCATCCTTGTGTAAAGACTTCTTGCTTGCACATAGAGAATTTCCCCATCTCCCCCCCCCTTTTGGCTTCTTTGGGGGGGGTCAGAGGAACCCCCAAACAGCACACAAGTTAGGAAAGGGGGGTTGTTCAGTCCAGCAAGCCGAAATACATGCCCTGATGGAACAATCATATGGGGAAATTCTACTCCTGGCACAGAGCCCTGTACCATTCTCTGCCATTGTCCCTGTATTACAGAATGGCCTCGTTTCTGCCTTACATGATGCTGCAACCATTAGCTGCTTCATACATCTTGTAAAGACTTACCAGCATCTTTTAGCCCAGGCTTTGACAAATAATTTCAGATCATAGCTTATGCATTTGAATTCCCCAAATCCCTGTTGTAATGATTTTATAGGTGTTTACATTACTGTATTTTAATGAGTCCCTTCCCCTCCAATAGTGTACACCACTGAGAGATTTTCAAAATTGTAAGCAAAATTGTAACTGGCCTGTTATATTGCCAAACCAGTCTTCAAGGCTCGGTTTCTCTAATAACCAGCCCATGTACATTGAGATCTTCCTCAAAGGCACCTTTCTCAGTGGTGTTGCCCAGTTTATTGAATGCTCTCCCCAGGGAGGCATGGCTGGTACCTACTTTGTTCTGGTGGTTACATTTTAGTACATTTTAGCAAATGTCTAAGTTTAAACAGCATGTGTAATGGGTTGTTTTTAATTGTTATTGCTGTGTTATAGTTTATTGGGCATTTTGTGGTCTGTGGTTTGTTAGATGCTCCAGGAACATTGAGAAATGTTCAAATATTATAATTGCTGTTGTTTGTTTTATTGATAATAGTATTAGTAATTAGTCTTCATTCATTCATTCATTCATTCATTTATCTTAAGAGCTGATAACAACAAGCACTGTTTATTAATATTTGGGCAAAAAAGGGGTTAAAATGTCACCACATGGCATTTGGAAAAGAGGTTTTTCTTTTCTGTCTTGCACAATGGCTTCTGGGAACAACCTTGATAATGATCTAAATTAAGAGGCAAGAGCTGAGGCTGAAACTGCAGCTGGAAATTTAACTTCTTCTTAAGAACTGAAACGGGATTGGAAGAGCTATTCAAGTCAAGGAAATAAGACACATTATTGGAAGAATGAGGAAGCTAGCAAAGACCAAAAGAGAGGGGGGCGGGGAGAAAAATCTCCTTGGCAGATAAATCTCTGCTCTGCAAAAAGAAAGAGATGGGACCTCTTCATAGCTCAAACAAAGCAGTGAATGGTAAAAAGCAGCTTTGGGGGCTGATACCCCCACAGAACTGCAGCAGTAAAGAGATGCTTTGCACACCAAGGAGATGAGGGCTGCTCCTTCCTAATGTCTGCAGCTCAAGCTGCTGCCAAAGATGTGGGGACCAATTACAACATATTTATTTGTTGGCCGCTCCTACCTGGAAAGCACACTTTTAAGGCCAGGCTGTTGGACTCACAACTTTCATCAGCCCCAGCCGGCCTGATCAATGGTCAGGGATGATGGAAGATGGCATTCAAAACCATGCGGCATGCTCCTGACATGGTGGTTTTCAGCAGCAAGCTGGCAGTCAGTAAATCGCACCATGCATAGGATCCCACTCCTAGGGGCAACGGGTGCTTTGGCCCCTGCAATAAAATATTTGAGGGGCCCAGGCCCCCACAGAGTTGATGAGCATAGCTATTCAAATGGTGTGCATGCACAGTGCCATTAGTAAGCGTTCCCAGGTGTGTGCAGAAACAGGCCTGTATGGCATAGAAGACCCTGAAAGGCTTATTCTGCTGATTGCTGCAAATCAAGCTGCTGTTTAATGACATAGCAGCAAGGGCAGGACAAGAAGTTGACGATCCTACCTGAGCCACTGCAAACCATGAAATCCCAGTGCAGTCCTTTCCCCCTTCCTTGGGATAATGATCACATCCACACACTATGTTTGAAGCACTTCCTTACACCTGCCTTAAATATACCAGCATTCCGGTTCCATTGGGTAAACTCTGGGTTCTAGTCTTCCCACCATCCATTTTTCCACACCATGTCCTCTGTAAAGTCAGACAGCTGTGAAGCAACTCTGTGAATGAGGCAGGCCGTTTCCAGACTCCCATTATTTTCAGGTGGAATTCAAGTACATACTAGCTAATTCAGGTTGTGCTATTACAGCAGATTTGGAGATCTTGCACAACAAACCTGCTCTCCCCCTCCCCCCTTTATTATTTTTTTTCTTTTTGTAATAAAGAACGTGATAGGGAAATGAGTGCTCAATAAACGCTCCACGTAATCTAAGCTCCAGGAATTTTTTGTGCAAACAAATCAGGATTAATGCTTGATAACCAGTTCACCTGAAAGTGACGCCAGTTGGTTTCTGAAATGGTAGAGTAGAGCTGTAGCAGGGAAAACCCCCCCCCCCATCATCCAGTTTGTACAAACTTCACACACACTCACACTCACACACTACATACGCTACACTTCTGTTATAAATTCATAGAAAAATCAACCATGCATTGGATTTGCACTGTTCTACTTTTATTTTACTCCATGAAGGAAGGACTACAAAATGGGGAAGGCTTGATACAGGGCAGCCATAATCCCTTCACCATCCCAGCACATCCACAGGAGCCTTGCCCAGTTGCTATGCCAACCCTGATGGTCCTAGACAGAAGATAATCAAGATCACAAAGAACTTGCATATGGGAGTGGATTCAGCATGGACTGAAACAAAGGACAATGATCAGATCTTCCCTCTGGGGGCAGGAAACTGCCAACTCCCCTTTGTGTAGCACCCTGCTTGTGGTTAACGCTTAGCTGGAATGAAATATTCAACGCAGCAATAGAGAAATTAAAATAATAATTTATTTGTCAGACAAATAAATGAGAGACACAGTGGTATATGGTTACCAAAGCTCTGCCCACTCCAGCCCTGATGGCCAGCACTTATATTCCCTCAGCCCAGCCCCCTTGCTCCTCCTTTGGCTGCCTCTGTCCAATCAGCCTGGTTGAAATTCCTATTGGCTGTTTGCTAGAACCAATCATAAAAGATACACCCATTTCCTATTACCTTTTATGGGAGACAAAGAGCTATATTTCCTTCTATCCATAAATGGCAGACAAGTAGCCATATATCTTACATTTACCTCAACCAGGCACCTTAATTACCAGATAACCTTTGGCCCCTGTTGCCCTATTCACTGCAAAACAGATGGCTAAAGCAGATGGTGCATGGTTTTTAATTTTTATCTTAAAGAGATCTTGGGTTCACCTTCTCACACACCATCTATGAAATAAGAATCTAACATAAGAATCTAACATTTCTTACTTTCTAAATCCTTTGCATACTTACATTTAAGCCAATATATTTCATACATAACATACGGTATATAGATTTTTAGAAGAAAGGGAACTTAGTAAAAGCTAATTTCTCTAAGTTCTCTAAAGCTTCAAAACAGTTTCAGAGAGCTGCTTTGCCTAGTCCAGCTGCTGTTTCTATTTGCCCTTTTAACCTTATGAAAATGTGGCTCAAGTTTCTAATGGGAGGCACAATAATTCTTACTATTTACCAACTCTTAATTGTGTTTTTGCAGCTCGATTGTATTCTGTAATTTGTATGGTCAATATGACCTTTTGCTCCTAGCCTGTAATTTCCTTTTACAACCCTGAAGTACTCGTCTCCTGCAATAAATCAGTGGGGCCCTTGAACAGGAAGATAAACATCTGCCAAAGTCTTTTTAGCCAGCTGGTCTTCTGCCTGGCATACAAACATTTGCAAATATATTTTTTTAAGCTCATTTTAAAATACAAATCTTGATCAGATACCTCAGAAGTGACTCGTGGGGAGGGGGAGAGAAGGGAATCAGCCAGGTGACAGGACACTCAGGTTACCACCACCACTCCTCCCTCAACCCCTCCTTTCTGTAATGTATGCATGATGTTTCTGGGGGTGGGCTTGACTTACAGGATGGGAATTCTAAAACTTTTTATAAGACCTTGCACACCATTTTTCTGTGTCTTTCCTCTCACCTGCAAGTGAGGGGAGCACCCTGTCGCGACAGTCTTTCTTCAATAAAGACCAAGCCTACAGGCTGCTGATTTGCTTCAATTTACTCTGGTTGGTGTCTTTACTTTTTGTCCAAGGGAGCCCTCGGATTTTTCCGGTAACAAGCATATCACTTCAGTCTTAACTGATATTTTGAATGCTCCATGCAAGTTGAAAAGAAGTGTAGGAAAGAGCTTTTCACCTTGGTGTGCCAAGCTGGCTGGCTGGCTTGCAGAGAGTTGATGTGGCTTTGTGATGAAGGGAATAATTAATAAAAGGTGATTTACCCCACCTACTGTACCTCCTGACATGGTACAGTCCAGTTACCATCTCATAACCCTGTCTGTTTTATGAGTCACCCTGGCTTTTGTGGCTGCAGAAGTCTGGCAAAAGGGTGACTCAGCTAGAAAGAACATCAGAGCCACTCAAAGAATGGGACCGTGTTTCATTCCATTTTCCCAACTTGTGTGCGTTTTGCTTTGTTTTACACTACAGCCCTTCACTGTGCTGAATCATTACTGTTCTGCAATTGCTGAGAAGCAGAATCATAGCTGTGGTTCTGAAGGGCATTATATTCCAATTAAAACCCTGCAGTGCTCATCCTGACGGCAAAGGCTGCTTGTCAGCTTTTGTTACTTTATTGTCTTTTTGTGAACACAGTTCCATTGTAGGGGCACCTCCAGACTGTTACTATTGGGGGGGGGGATCCCAATCTCATACTGAAAAAATAAAGATGTGCAGTTGTTGTTAATTGGCAGCTCTGGTGCAAGAAAGCCACTTCACCAAAGTACCGTAATCAGACTTGTCGCAAGAAGGAAAGCACCAGGAAAAGGCACCTGCAAGTGTGGGTGAAATATACTCGGAGTCGCATAGTGATTTCATGCTCTTTATTGCAGCTCGTAAAACAGTGAATGAATTCCCCCCCAAACCTCTGGCTTTATATACATTATTTACACAATGGTCCCGTCTGACTGGCTGATTCTGCTTCCCTCCTGGAGCCTCCAGTTGTTGCATTCTAGGATCCTACCTCCCTAATAGACTGATTAACTTCCTCCAGGGGCCTGATGGTCTGCTCCTGCAGGCCAATCAGGTTGTTGCATTCTAGGATCCTACCTGCCTATTGTTCTAGGATCCAAGCTCAGTACATAACAGTGGGGTAACAGTTGCTTTGACGCAAGTGTCATCTAATCTCCCTGCAAACAGATCGGAGTGAATGCTCTTTAAACAGCCAACTGCTTTCTAATCTCCCTGCAAACAAATCAGGATTAATGCTCAGTAAACAGTCACTCTGGAAGTCTGGAAGCAAGCGGCTGAATTTCAGTAGAACTTACTGCTGGACAGACATGGTAAATATTGTGCTGTCAAGTAAGAGGGGTTGTTTTTGCAAATACTATAAGGTAGTGAACAAATACACACACACATTCATTAAATGTATTTAGGGAAGTGACTATGACTCTGAGGCTATGCTTAAATTATGCAAGTGCATTGTTCCACTCCACTGGCAAGTACACTTTAATTCTGGCAAATCTAGGGCTGCCATGTTTGAAATAGGAAAAACCAGGTCACTCAAAAATTGTAAAATTGTTGACCTTTTTTTTTTTCAAAAACACCAAAAACATGATTTTTTGATTGACTTGCCTAAGATCCAGGACAAAACACCACCTTGCGGAAATCCTGCCCCCCTCCCCTGAAGTCAATTTCGCCTTTGAAATCCCAGTGATGTCTGGGAAATTCAGACATCTGGCAGCCCTAGACGAATCCCTTTTCTGCAGCTGAGAGAAGCGAAGAGGGAATCACCTGGAGCTGAGTGTGAGCTCCACTCAGACAAACTTGCAAAGCTGCAGACTCCAACCCTTCTCTCCCACCAGCTCAGGGTTGCACTGGAGGCACCAAAGAAACCATTTCAACCACTTTTTTGTTCCCCTTTTTGATCCCTTGTGCTACATTCAGCACAAAAACAAACTTTAGAAGAAACACGTAACACTGGCTCTGAAAATGTAAATAGGAAAAGGGGCACATCTAGGCTGAAGAGCAAGTCAGGGGGATAATAGTGCTTTGCTAGCACACATGTGGAAATCTGCTACTGAGATATCATTCAAAATAGGGTTCTCTTCCGAGAGAAAGAAGTATGGCAGTGCAGGGGTCAAGAGTGTGGGACTAGGGAACAGGGTGAAAATCCCCACTCAGCTTATCTGTAGTGGCTGGCATGTCACACTAGGAGCTGGGAGACCAGCATTCAGCTCTGAACTCAGCCATGAAGCTCACTGGGTGACCTTGGGCCAGTCACAATCTTGCACCCTAACCCACCAGCAATGGGGAAGGGAAGAACCATAGATGCTCCTTCAGCTCCTTGGAGGAAAGGTGGGCCGGAAATGTAATAAATAAAATAGACCTTACATGCATGATGGGAAAGCTTACGGTATTTCCTGACAATAACATGACACGAATTCTCCGGAAACCCTGAAATGGAACCTGAAACATGGGTTGATATCAGTTCTAGAGAAAACACACAGTTATCCTGGTGAACCTAGGAACTTCAATTGTTTTCACACAATAAAGGGCTCCATAATTTGATCAGCAACATTTCCTGCATGTGGAATCATTTTGTTTCTCCTGTGCTGTTCTGCCTCATGTTTTCAGCAGGTCTCCTGGGGATACTGGTGTGCTGTTCCTGCATTGTAAATGTGTTGATTCGGGCTGCAAATCCTATCCACACTTCCATATGAAACTAAGCCCCCTGAACTCATGAGGACACACAGGGGATTGCCCCATTGTTAATTTAAAACAAACAAACAAACAAAGCATTTTGAGCATCTGCACATGCACGAGTGGCGAAACCCAGAAGTAACGCGCTCCGTTACTTCTGGGTCGCCGCAGAGCGCAACCCGAAAATATTCCTCCCGAAGCTACTTCAACCGGAGGTATGACTGTATCTTGGAGAAACCTTTCCCAATAGTTATTTCACCTACAAATCCTTAAGGGAATATTTTGCGTATGAATACAGTATGAATCCTGTGACCTGGATTCAAGAACTAAAGTATTTGCCATCTCAGAGGAATGGCCAGACAACCAGCAAGTATTATCTTGACAGACAGGAAACAAGCCAGACTCTCAAATTTCTGCTGCAGACCACCTCTTTCTGTGTATGATGCTTTTTGGGTGGTCTTTGGCTAAGGGGCTGGGCAATTTCCAAAGTCTTTAAAGGTTCTTTTACACCTTTGCTCTGGGTCTTCACCTCCTTGCAATGCAGTGGGGAAACTGTTGCCATGGAGAAATAAAGCTCTACTTTGCTTTCACTGAATTCTAGTGGACACAGAGTCCCTTGATGGAGAGTCGAACTGTAAAAGCCAACCCCAGTTTTTTTCTATAGCACAGCTTTGCACGGGTAGTGGGGGAACGGATAAATGGAGAGTGGTGGGGGGACAGTCAGAAGGGGTTGTCCCAGTCAGCTTTAGGAGCTCCTTCTGTGCTGGTTTTCTCACAGCAGCCTGGCAATGTAGGGAGAGTCACAAGGTGGGGCGGTTCTAGGGGTCTTCCTGACTCTGCCTTCTGAGATTTTGCCTTTGTGCACAAATCCCCACAATGTAAGTCAAAGGCCTGCTGTGCAGTTGTCAATCAGAAGATTGAAGGGGTTTTTTTAAAATCAATTTTTATTGAAAGTTTCCCACCGGCATAAAGTTCACGGCGTGTAACGCCTTAAAAGAAAATATTATGAAAATGATTTATAGGTGGTTCATGACCCCAGTCAAACTTGCTAAGATTTACCACTTGTCTGACAATAAGTGTTGGAAATGTAAAGAGAATGAAGGTACATTCTTTCACCTCTGGTGGACGTGCCCAAAGATTAAGGCTTTCTGGGAGAAGATTTATAATGAAATAAAAAAGGTATTTAAATATACCTTTCTGAAGAAACCAGAGGCCTTTCTCTTGGGGATGGTCGGCCAGTTGGTGCTAAAGAAGGACAGGACATTCTTTATGTATGCTACAACAGCAGCAAGAATACTCATCGCGAAGTATTGGAAGACAGAAGAACTACCCACCGTGGAAGAATGGCAGATGAAAGTTATAGACTATATGAGACTGGCAGAGATGACCGGCAGAATCCGAGACCAGGGAAAAGAGACATCGGAAGAAGAATGGAAGAAATTTAAAGATTATCTTAAGAAACATTGTAAAATTGTGGAATGCTGAGACGTTTGTGGATTTGGAAATATGAGGTTGAATGCTGTAACCATTATGTTATATGAAAAGAAAGGTTAAAATTTATTTACTAGAAAATAGGGAAGGATTTGTTGATCATAACTAATTAAGGATTGGAATGCAGTAAGGGGAGGTATGAGGAGGTCGGGAAAATCTTTTATGAAAAAAGGGTTTGAAATTATACATGTGGTGTTTTTTGTGTTTTGTGTGTGTTTATGTTTTTGTTTTGTTGTGATTTGTGTTTTTATAATCTGTGAAAAATTAATAAATATTTATTAAAAAAAAAAAGAAAGTTTCCCACACAAAATGCAATAAAAGCCAAGCTAATCTAATGTGCCATTCAAGGAATCATTAGCGAGCTCCGCGTTAGTATTGTGTTATTTGTGCTATTTTATTAGTGTTTTATTATTGTTTTAAGTGATAAGGAAGATTAATAGCTGAAGGAAACCTGCTGTGAACTTTTACTGCAGCTGAGTGAGTATAACTCCCTAAAGGAAAAGAACGTGACTAGAGAGAAATCCTTGGGAGGAAAGAAAAATCGCTTACCTGATAAGGGCCTGGAGAGGCCTTGGAACCTCTCCCTTTTACCCAAAACTGCCTTGCGGAGAGCCCTGCGACGGAGCTAATGATCCTAGTTTAGTTTAATTAAGTTTTTAACTCAAAGTTTTAAGGTACTGAGACCCTGAAAGAAGATATATGTGTGTGTGTGTGTGTGTATATATATATATATATATATATATATATATATATATATATATGTTGTGTATTGAGTCAAAGGATTTTATATCTGTATTATTATTGTCTGTATTTGCATTAGGGTAAAGTAACTGCCTTTTGGTTCCAGAGGGTACAGCTACTATTGGTTCATTTAAGCTGCCTTATTTGGATCCTCTGTCTTATTGGTTTCCTCCAAAAGGCAGGACTGTGATTGCCTGATATTGTTCCCTCCAAAATGTATCCTTTCTAGCTAGTTCCCTGTCCCTATAAATGTAGCTCTCCCCTCCTCAGTTCTCAGTCTTGTTTGCTTTAATAAAGAAGTGTTACTACAGAACTGTCTCCAGCATATTATGTCAAGAGAGCTGAAATCACAAACCCCACGTCACAACAACTGGCGACGAGGATGGGATCCGGAATGCTGAGGAGCGGTTAAACGCAGCCCTGCCTCAGAGTCCGGATTGTAGCTAAGAACAAGACTCACTGGCCAGCTGAGAAGACGACCCTGCCCACAGGACAATGGAGAGTCCAAGGGTATTGGAGCCCTTCCAGCTATCAGAGCCCCACACGTGGGAAGACTACGTCGAACGCTTCGAGTTCTTCGCAGTGGCTCAAGGGATCACCGATGCCAGCAAAAGAAGGGCCACATTCCTGAGCTACTGTGGGCCTGAGATCTTCAAGCTGGCCAAGGCATTGCTTGCTCCAGCGAAGCTAAGTGAGACACCTCTCAAAGATATTCTTGCCTGCCTGACAAGCCATTTGGCGCCTACTGAGACCAAGATGGGCCGGCCAGCAGCGTGCTGGGGAGTCTGTATCTGCATTCCTAGCTGAACTGCGGAAGCTTGCTCAGCACTGCGACTTCCAAGATCTGGAAGAGACTCCTGGATCGGTTTATCGGTGGTCTGAGCAGCAAGAAAGCCAGAAGACGCATCGTGGCTAAAGAAGAGGTTACCCTTGCTTCAGCCTTGAAGGAGGCCACCGCCACGGAGAATTATGAAAGAGAGGAGCTTGATGCCAGTCGCAAGGCCCCTAAGCCACAGATAGAAGTTGCGCATGCCATGGACGAGCTAGAGGCTACTCCGAGCCAAAGCCCAGTCCGTGGGGTCGAGTCAGTGCGTCAGGCCTGCACAGTGCACAAAGAGCACCGAGGCAGGTGCCCTGGTTGTGGCGGAAACCATGAGAGGAAGAGTTGTCGTTTCCGGGATGCTATGTGCCAGATGTGCAGGAAGACAGGTCACATCGCCAGGGTCTGTAGATCGGCGGCGTTGGGAGCGACAGGAGCACCTAGACTGGAGCATCGCAGACCGCCCACGGCAAACCATATTCTAAAGGACTGCCACTACGTAACGGAGATCAACGGGAGGGTCGTGCAGTTTCCAGCGCAAGGCAAGGCACACATCAAGGTGAAGATTGAGGGTCAGCTGTGCGACATGGAGGTGGACTCCGGATCTGGATTCACTATCGTGTCGGACCAGACCGCGAGGACATTCTTCCCCAGGGGTAAGTTGCCCCCTCTGGAGCCCTTCCCGGCAACTTTGCAGTCATACTCAGTGGGCCGCATCCATGTCATGGGAATGTGTGCCGTGAGAGTACAGTTCCGGGACAAACAGGCGGTACTCAAACTGGTGATTGCGAAGGGCAGTCACCCCAGTCTCCTGGGCACTGACTGGTTCCCCGGCCTGGGACTGAGTATATCAGGGCTTAATTCAATCCAAACCTGCCCTGAGATGAGCGAGGCATTATGCAAAGAATTTGCTGGTCTCTTTAATGGAAAACTGGGTTGTTATAAAGGGCCCCCAGTTGACTTCGAATTGGACCCTGGGGTGGCCCCAATCTGACTCAAACCAAGGCGAGTGCCATTTGCACTGCAACCCAAGATCGAAGCAGAGCTGGATAAATTGGTCAAGCAGGGAGTTCTCTCACCCGTGGACTCTGCTAAGTGGGAGACTCCAATCGTCACGCCCCTTAAAGCAAATGGGGAAGTCAGGATCTGTGCAGATTACAAATGTACTATCAATAAGGCACTCGGGAAACTCATACCCCATTCCAGTCGTATCACATCTGTTAGCTAAACTGGCTGGGGGCAAGGTGTTCGCCAAAATTGACCTGGCACAAGCTTACCAACAGCTGCCAGTAACCCCACAATCAGCGGAAGCACAGACTATTGTCACACATAAAGGGGCGTTCAGAGTTGACAGATTACAATTTTGAGTTTGTGTGGCCCCAGGGATTTTTCAAGGGCTCATGGAACGCCTGTTAAGAGGTCTGCCGGGGGTCTTGCCATTTTTTGATGACGTTTTGATTGCTGGAAAAGACCCACAGGAACTGGTTGCGCGTGTCCGTGCAGTGTTGCTCAAGTTCAAGGAGGTGGGGTTGCAACTGAAAAAGGAAAAATGCAGTTTTGGGGTGCCAACTGTGGATTTCTTGGGGTTTAAAAACAGGGTTCTTGAGACGCTTCACATGGGACACCCGGGAATGGTCAGGATGAAGTCGCTAGCCCGATGTTGTGTGTGGTGGCCTGGAATGGACCAGAACATAGAACAATGGGTACGAACATGCAAGGCATGCCAAGAGGTGCGGCCAGAAGTGGCCAGAGCACCAGTTCACTGGTGGGAGCAGTCCAGATCTCCCTGGAGCCGGCTGCACTTAGATTTTGCTGGGCCATTCCAGGGGAAGGTCTTTTTGGTTATCGTCAATGCATATTCCAAATGGTTAGAAGTGGCGATGGTCCCTAGCATGGCATCAGCTGCCGTAATCAAGGTGTTGAGGCAGCTGTTTGCAACCCACGGGTTACCGGAGACCATTGTATCAGATAATGGGGCGGCTTTTGTATCCCAAGAATTCAGGGCATTCTTGGATGATAACTTCATAAGAGGGGTCACATCCGCGCCCTTTCACCCATCCTCCAATGGGCAGGCTGAGCGCATGGTAAGAACAGCCAAAGAATCCATTGCGCGCTTAATGTAGGGTAACTGGTCAGCTCGCATCGCGCGAATGTTATTTTTGCAGCATGCGACACCGTGTACTGCGACGGGCAAGTCGCCAGCTGAGCTGCTCTTGGGTAGAAGACTGGTAACGGTGCTGGATTATGTCCACCCGGATAAAATGCCAAACCGTAATTCAAGAGCAACCCCCCAGGCTGAGACTGACACAACAAGGTATCTCGCCCCTGAAGATCTGGTCTGGGTGAGGAACTATTCACGAGGTTCGCGGTGGGTGGCTGGTGTGGTCACCCGGACTAGTGGACCTGTGTCCTATTATGTGACCTTGGAAAATGGGCAAGTTTGGAAGAGACATATAGATCAGCTGAGGCGCCGGGCGCTCAGCAGGGAGGGGTCAGATAATTCATCCCTGGCTAACGACGCAGAGCTGCAAGACCAGAGTGAAAATGGCCCAGAGGTGCAGTCACCAGGGGCTTCAGCAAATGAACCAGGGTCTGCTAGTCCTCAGGATGACGAGGTACAGGTAGGGGACCCTGCGATGTCTGGGACTCCGTCTGTTCCTGACGAAACCCCTATAGCACCCCCCCCTACCACAGGTAACATCCAATCCAGAACCGGCAACACCTGTTGTCAGGAGATCAAGTAGAAGTTGTAGGACCCCACAGTACCTGAGAGATTATGTCTGCGGTGCTCACTAGGGGGGGAGGGGTGTTGTGTATTGAGTCAAAGGATTTTATATCTGTATTATTATTGTCTGTATTTGCATTAGGGTAAAGTAACTGCCTTTTGGTTCCAGAGGGTACAGCTACTATTGGTTCATTTAAGCTGCCTTATTTGGATCCTCTGTCTTATTGGTTTCCTCCAAAAGGCAGGACTGTGATTGCCTGATATTGTTCCCTCCAAAATGTATCCTTTCTAGCTAGTTCCCTGTCCCTATAAATGTAGCTCTCCCCTCCTCAGTTCTCAGTCTTGTTTGCTTTAATAAAGAAGTGTTACTACAGAACTGTCTCCAGCATATTATGTCAAGAGAGCTGAAATCACAAACCCCACGTCACAACAATATATATATTTTAAAATCCTTTTTAAGCCTCTTGATTATTACCGGGGGAGTACCAGAGCCTCTGCGGTAATCACTCTGTAGCAATTGAAGAAGTAAACTCACCCCTGCTTCTCCACCACGTTGTCTTTCTTCTCTTTTACAAATACCTCCTGTCTATTTATCTCAGTCAATGCATTGTAGCGTGTTTATTACAACAATAAAGAAATAATTTACAACTTTAAAGAAACAATGGTGACGACCAGGAGTGGCTGCAAAACCTCAGGCTTTTCTCTGAAGGCTGTAAGACCCACCTTTAAAAGAGCCACTCTAAAGAAAGCACAAACAAAAATCACTCGCTTCTACATGAACAGAGCAAACTGTGGAACAAATGAGGAAACAACTGAAATGAATGAGAACAAGAACAAGAAGGGAAGAGAAATTCTACTCTCTCCTACCAATCTCTCTTACAGCCATAGTGAAGGACTGGTTATGCAAAGAAAGGAGTGTACTAAAAGCAGCGATAAAAGCCTGAATATATTGGAAGCAACACAAAATATCCTCGATACAGCCGATGAAGCATCCCCGAAACTGAAAGCCAAATCCCAAGTTCCCCCCGAACCATCGTTAGATCAAAAAATGGAGGAACTAATGTTAAAACAAATTTCGGAATTGGCCTCGGGAAATATTAAACCTTCGAAAGACTCTTATCCTCATTCCCACGAGACAAATGAAGAGGGTCTCTCAATCATCAAACGGCTAGTGCTCCTTACTGAGGACATTGAATCCATAAAGTCCTACTTGGACATTTGCACAAAAATTCTTACCATCATGGCTGACTCCTGTAAAACTCTCTGGAGAAAACCCGTCGGAATGCCTGCAGAATCGGAAAGTAAGCATGGCCTCGCCTCCACCCTCTGTAGGAGTGGCCCATTAAGGAAGGGTAAGAAAGCCTGCAGAGCTAATGCTTGTAAAAGGAGATTCATAGTTGTAAAAAATGTTTAAAAAGTAAAAACATAAAAAATCTTAAGACAGTGCATTATAAAAAAAATGGTTTTTAAAAAGCTTTTTAACCTACCCGAGAGCACATCAACCTCTGGGACTAGAGGGCACCTGGTGAAGTCTTTAGCCAAGAAGTCAGTTAAACAGGATTTGCCCCCAAACGTCTGTGCTGATAAAGCTCTGGATTGTCTAAAACCTTCAGCGCTTGCTCCACCACCAAGCTCTAAGCAAGATTTATTGCCCCAAGATCCATGGCCCTACGTTTTAACCATAGACAACTCCAAATCCAATAAGGAGAGCATTCCAACAAATAAGAACTGGAAGCTGGTGTTGCTTCAAAACAAGCTTGTTTTTTCAAGCTATCCTAAGCCTCCAGGATTTTTATCTCAAGAGGATCGCAAAGTCCATCTACTGAACTTCCTTAAGGCATACATGCCAGGTACTCTGAGTAATCCCTCGGAGTTGGACCAAGTGGAATATCTATATTTTGATGGCTTGCTTGCCAGGGCGGTGGCTACATTCCATGATCGGAGATTGGCAAAACTGATATATAAACACAGAGAACACCTAAAGACAAGTGGTGTAAAAATATCAAGATACTTTAAAAATGAGGCCTCTCCTATCCCACTATTCCCCAGTTCTGCAACCTCGACTGCAGCACCTCATCAAAAGGCTGAATAACACACTTTAATTGATATAAAAGCCACTGAGGACTCGCCTAATCACCACCCAGAGTTACTTACTAAGATCTTCAAAGACCAGACTCTCCCGGGACTTTATATGAGGCGAGCCAAGGTAACGGGTTTGAAAGTTTTGAAAATAACTTAGTTTACTCCTACTGCGCTCTCCCCCAAGAAACTCAGAACAAAATACTTTATAGACTGAATAACCTTCGTTCTTGTCTGACAAATCTGACGAAGGACCAACCGGAACCACACAACCAAAACATATCTGATTATGTCCCAGATCAGGCTTCATGCTTCTATCGTCACGAGCTGGATTTATGGGTCGGGAAACCCTCCGTTACCCCAGGCCAATTGGTTGCTGCGGAGATGAATCCGCATATCTTGGATCTTGGAGCTGAAATGCCCCTCCTATAACCCAGCTCGCATGCAATCCATCCCAGAGGCAAACCTGGTCACTACATTAGCATGGGATAAAATGAGAGAATTAAATGAGACTGAATTGGGCTCCCCAAATAAAGTGCCCAGCATGGGTGCGCCAGGTTGCAACCCTAGCATTCCACCCTCCTCAAATGTGAGCATACATCTTTAAACATCATTGAATTAGCATCTGAACTATCTGAACCCGCTGAAAGGGCTAATAGTAAGAACCAGAGGAACTTGGTGTGACATCCGGAATGCACCACGCATACCTCACTAGCACCCTTAAATCAAAGATCTCTCCAAACTCTTTCTATTATGTCCTGGAATGTAGCTGGACTCTCATGTAAATTAGCTGATTCTGATTTTATAAATTTTCTTGAGTCTTATGATACAATACTTTTGCAGGAAACCTGGTCTCTTAAACCTTTAAATATTCCTAATTTTATTACTTATAATTTACCCACTACTAAAATGTCAACAAAAGGTCGCCCTAAAGCCGGTTTGATCTGTGGTATTAAGCAGTCTTCTAACCTTAAAATTAATTATATCAGAAATATTGGACAGTATGCACAATTGTTATCATTTTCCATTGTTTACAGGGAAATTCTTCTTTTAAATATATATTTTCCTCCCATAGAGTTGGAAATTAGACCAGATTATGGTTGGAATATAGTCTCTGAAGAGTTGTATTTAATACGTAGTAAATCTCCAAATATCCCCTTGATTGTAATGGGAGACACCAATGCTCGAATTGGATCAGATAATACAGCTCTCTATAAACGCTATGTCTCAAATCTAGCTGAAGATGCCCCACTTCCATTGAGAATAGGGAGGAATTCAAAGGACAGCATTATTAATAAAGCGGGAGGAAAACTTTTACAATTGGTTTTAGAATTTAATCTCTCATTTTTGAATGGCTCAATGTGGCCGGATATTCCAGGAAATTTTACCTTCAGCTCCAAAAGGGGTAGGAGCGTAATTGACTATTCTCTAGTTTCCGTTGAAATGTTAAATGAAGTTGCCTCTTTTACAGTTGTACCTCGCTCAGAGAGTGACCACTTCCCAATAGTTTTAGAGATGTACAGGAATCCTAGAAATAATGATATTTGTCCTCTTATTAGTATTGATAAGACTATTTATGCCAAAAGAATTTATATAAGTGATAAAAATAGGATCTATTAGCAGTATTTGAAAATAACCCAGTTATTCTCGAACCTGTGGCTAACCAAAATTTGATGCCCTTGGAGGACAATGATTGTTATTATAAGACTATCCAGGAATTATTTTCTTCTTTTTTAGACCCTCAGTTCAGCAACAAACCTTTAAATAAGTATAACTGGTTTGATAAAGATTGTATTAACTATAAGAAAGAACTTAGAACTTGTCTAAAGGAAGCCTATATTACCAACTCTCAAGGTCTCTGGAAGACTTATTTTGAAATGAAAAATGCTTTTAAGAACATGCTCCTGGAAAAAAAATCTGAGTTCGCACTAGCCAAATGGTCTAAAATTGTTACTGCATTAGAAATTAAAGATACCAAAACTTTTTGGTCACTTCTCTCAATAAAAGATATCACTGATTTCCCTAATATAAGCGATGAGGCTTGGATTTCACATTTTACTGCTGTTTTTTATGATCACCAAGTTTGTAAAAAGGAAAATTTTAAATTTTCTCTGGCAAAAACCACACAATTTCAAATTACTGTTGAGGAGATGAAAAGGATAATTTTCTTGTTTAAGCAAGGGAAATCACCTGGTATGGATGGCATTCCAATAGACCTGTTGAGATTAGATGTAGAATGGTGGGCCATTAAACTTGTGCCGCTTTTTAATTCTATCTATCACTCAGCCCTTGTACCCAAGTCGTGGAACAACTCAATAGTGGTACCGATCTTTAAAAAAGGTGATAGGAATTGCCAAGAGAATTACAGGCCTATAAGTTTGTTACCATGCATAAGTAAAATCTATGCCAAATCTCTGCTTATTAAATTGGAAGAATGGATGCTGACAAAAGGTCTACCTGGTAAAGAGCAGGCTGGTTTTAAGGCAGGCTCGTCAACTCTTGACCAGTGTCTAGTGTTAAGTCATCTTGTGGATAAATATGTCATGAGAAATAAACGAAAACTCTTTGTGGAATTTGTGGATTTAAAAAGTGCCTTTGATTCGGTCGACTGCAACAAACTATGGACTAAACTAGAACACCTTGGTATCGACCCATATCTACTTACACTGATTCAAAGTTTACATTCTAATAACCAAATATGTGTTAAAGTATCAAAAGATGGTAGACTTGCAGGTCCTATTCTGAATAATCGAGGAGTTAGGCAAGGCTGTATCTTGGCCCCTACCCTATTTAATCTATTTTTATCTGACCTACCATTATTTCTTCAAAACGCAACCACTCATACTCCTTATTTAAACAATAGCCCACTCTTTTTATTACTTTATGCAGATGATGCTGTAATTATTTCACTCTCTGTTTTGGGTTTAAAAAAATTATATAAGAGTTTCTCAAACTACTGCTCTCTCAATAATCTCAAAATTAATTATGATAAGACAAAGATTATGCAATTCAGAAAGAGAGGGAACCCAAAAGGCTGTATAATTAATGGACATCTAATACAGGAAGTTAAGCACTTCAATTATCTGGGAATCACATTCAAAAATAATATGAATTGGAATACACATATATGTGCTGCAATAGTTAAGGCCAAAGTGACAGCCCACCATATTAAATCCTATTTTTTTTCTCCAGTAGGAAACAGATTTATTCCAGCTGTATTGCAAGTGATTGACATGAAACTTTGTGCCCAACTTCTATACGGCACACCAGTGTGGATTTCAGGTGAACTCAAGAGGTTGGATAAATTTCACGCATCCCTTCTGAGGTCATTATTAGGACTTGCAAACTCTGTAAAATATGAAACAATATGTTGTGAGCTGGGAATATTGCCTTTATCAGTAAGAGCATGGCTGAGGACCTTGAAATATTGGATCTTCCTCCATTATAGAGCCCTATCCCCTAATTCTCTACTTTACGATCTTTTAAGTGATAGTGCAATCTACAATCTATCATTGATTTGTAGGAGAAAACTGGATTCGATAGGGCTTACTCTAACTGACTTTGAAATCTCTGATCCCAAAGATACATGGGAAATTATCAGGAAGACTCTTACAGAAAAAAGTGTTCTCGCCATGCTTGAGGTTGCAAAGCACAGCACCTGCTCTCCTATCCACTTAAATCTCCCTTTGTGTAGAGATTTCCAAAAGGGATACATGACAAATCTGAAGAAACATGAATCGTGTAGGCTGTTTATGTTGGCCAGATTTAACATGTTTCCCTCGGCGGTAGTGAGAGGAAGATACTTAGCTATCCCAGAATCAGAGCGTCTCTGCAAATGCAGAAAACAGGAACCCGATACTCTAGAGCATATATTCTTTTCCTGTGATTTTGGCAGTTATGCCAGAAGACAATTATTTGAGGCCCTAAAATTTAATAGACAGATTTTTACACAACCAACTGTTCAGGACCTGCTGGCGGACAGCGATGATCAAATTACTTTAATAGTGGCTGAATTTTTAAGTGCTGTCCATGAAGAAAGAATGGGCCATGATAAAGAGACTTAGTGGTTTTTAATGGTAGGTGATGTTGCTGTGTTGTATTATATTATCTATGTACATCGATTTATTTTTTGGAGTTAAGATTAGGACTGGGATAAATTGTGTTCGCTGAGCCCGTATTTTATACAGTCTGTATATGATGTTTGTTTGTTAATGTGTGGTGTGCTATGCCTAATAAAGGATTTTGAATTGAATTGAATTTAAAAAAGAAAGAAAAGGAAGAAAATAAAGAGTAAAAGTAAATACAAAGCCCTCTAGCACCATTATATATTAGTGTTTATTCCACACACAAAAGAGTGAACCCTCCCAGGTCACCCCTGGGAGCTCCCCCCTCTTCCCCCAGCCTCCCACCCAGGGAGATCCTCTCTGCCCTATCCCTCAGGCAGGGCCCCTCCTCTCCTGTCTATCACCTTCCTATGTGTATCAGCAATAATCCAAAATAGGGAAATTCAGAAATCAACACAGAAGGAAAGCATGAATTGGAAATCACAAAGAGCTAAGATAGGTTTTGGGATGAAGGGAGCATCTTGGAGTGAGGAACCACCATCATGTCCAGCCTTGAAGGTTCGGCCTCAGGGCATCAGGTTATGATTTGGGTGACCTGTCTGTCAATTAATTTTCACCTAGAACACAAATTATATGCTGGCATAAGAAGATACATTAACTAACATTAACTAACAGGCTGAAAAATAATATAAAAATTGCATCTACAGTCATACCTCGGGTTAAATATGATTCAGGTTGAGTGTTTTCAGGTTGCGTTCCATGGCAACTCGGAAGTAACAGAATGGGTTACTTCCAGGTTTCGTGCTTGCGCATGCGCAGACGCTCAAAATGACGTCACGCGCATGCGCAGAAGTGGCAAATCGCAACCCGCGCATGCACAGACACGGGTTGCGTTCTGCTCAGGATGCGAACGGGGCTCCAGAACAGATCCCGTGCGCATCCAGAGGTACCACTGTAATTATCTGACATTAAGAAAGATTATAAACAGGTAAGGATGCTTGGGTTATTAAGAATTGTTATTTTATATTACTTTTAACTCTCCGTCCTTTCTGTGAGCGCTGGTTGCAAAACTGAAACTACATTCCTTAGCATGGGGAAAGCACGTCTTTCTTAAAGAGACAGATGCAGATTTTGAAGGCAGAGACTGCTAAATTGGAAACCAATGGAACCCAATGTGGCAAAGATATTGCTGATTTTTGGTATCATGAAGCAATTATTTAATGAGCAATTGAAAGAGGGAGGGCTTTAAACTGACTAATGTGGGGGAGGGAGACAGTGCTCCTGAAGGTAGGAGTCTATCAATTGATGAAGATGATCATCCAAATGTCATAGACCAAATGGAGCAAACAGCACGCAGACCTAGTGGTGGGAGGAAAAAATCCTTAAATAAGAGACACGGGGGAATGATTAATGGACTTCAATGTCTGTACACTAATGCACAAAGCATGGGAAATAAACAAGATGAGCTTGAGCTCTTGGTACAGCAAACTAAATATGACATAATAGGCATCACTGAAACCTGGTGGGATAAGTCCCACGATTGGAATGTAATAATGGAGGGATACAATCTATTTCAGAGAAACAGACCAGACAAGAAAGGAGGAGGAGTGGCGTTATATGTCAGGGATGTGTATACCTGTGAAGAGAACCAAGATTTAGAATCTCAAAGCCAAAGTGAGAGCATTTGGGTCAAAATTAAGGGAGAGAAGAATAACAGTGACCTCATAGATCCCCAAGCCAAACGGAGGACATAGATGATGCCTTCCTGGAACAGATGGCCAAGCATGCAAAAGGAAGGGAGATAGTAGTAATGGGGGACTTCAATTACCCGGATATTTGTTGGATGTCAAACTCAGCCAAGAGCATAAGGTCAAACAGATTCCTCACTGGCCTTGCAGACAACTTCATTGTCCAGAAAGTGGGAGAAGCAACAAGAGGAACAGCCATTTTAGATCTGGTCCTAACCAATGTTGATGACCTGGTTAGTGGGGTAGAAGTGGAAGGATCATTAGGCGCGAGTGATCATGCTCTTCTGAAGTTTACTATACAGCGGAAAGGAGCAGCCAAGCATACTAGGACTCAATTTCTTGACTTTAAGAAAGCCGACTTCATAAAACTTAGGGAAGTGCTGGGTGAGATCCCATGGACAGTAATACTAAAAGGAAAGGGAGTTCATGATGGCTGGGAGTTTGTTAAGAGGGAGATAGTAAAAGCACAACTTCAGGCAATACCAATGAGACGGAAACATGGAAGGTACCTAAAGAAGCCAGGGTGGCTATCTAAAGAACTTTTAACTGAGTTAAGATTAAAAAAGGATGTGTACAAAAAATGGAAAAGGGGGGAAACCACCAAAGAGGAATTCAAACAAATAGCCAGCACGTGTAGACACAAAGTCAGAAAAGCTAAAGCACAGAATGAACTCAGGCTTGCTAGAGAGGTTAAAAGCAACAAAAAAGGCTTTTATGGGTATGTTCATAGCAAAAGGAAGAACAAAGAAACAGTGGGGTCACTCAGAGGAGAAGATGGTGAAATGCAAACAGGGGACACAGAAAGGGCTGAACTCCTCAATGCCTTCTTTGCCTCAGTCTTCTCCGATAAAGAAAACAATGCCCGACCTGAAGAATTTGGAGCAAATGATTCAGCAGAGGAAACACAGCCCAGAATAACTAAGGAGATAGTACAAGAATACTTGGCTAGTCTAGATGTAGTCAAGTCTCCAGGGCCAGATGAACTGCATCCAAGAGTATTAAAAGAACCGGCAGATGTGATCTCAGAACCACTGGCAGTCATCTTTGAGAATTCCTGGAGAACAGGCGAAGTCCCAGCAGATTGGAGGAGGGCAAATGTTGTCCCTATTTTCAAAAATGGGAAAAGAGAGGACCCAAATAATTACCGCCCAGTCAGTCTGACATCAATACCAGGGGAGATTCTGGAGCAGATCATTAAGCAAACAGTCTGTGAGCACCTAGAAAGGAATGCTGTGATCACCAATAGTCAGCATGGATTTCTGAAAAATAAGTCATGTCAGACTAACCTGATCTCGTTTTTTGACAGAATTACAAGCCTGGTAGATGAAGGGAACGCAGTGGATGTAGCCTACCTTGATTTCAGCAAGGCATTTGACAAGGTGCCCCATGATATTCTTGTAAAGAAGCTGGTAAAATGCGGTCTTGACTATGCTACCACTCAGTGGATTTGTAACTGGCTGACTGACCAAACCCAAAGGGTGCTCATCAATGGTTCCTCTTCATCCTGGAGAAGAGTGACTAGTGGGGTGCCACAGGGTTCTGTCTTGGGCCCGGTCTTATTCAACATCTTTATCAACGACTTGGATGATGGACTCATGGGCATCCTGATCAAATTTGCAGATGACACCAAACTGGGAGGGGTGGCTAACACCCCAGAGGACAGGATCACACTTCAAAACGACCTTGACAGATTAGAGAACTGGGCCAAAACAAACAAGATGAATTTTAACAGGGAGAAATGTAAAGTATTGCACTTGGGCAAAAAAAATGAGAGGCACAAATACAAGATGGGTGACACCCGGCTTGAGAGCAATACATGTGAAAAGGATCTAGGAGTCTTGGTTGACCACAAACTTGACATGAGCCAACGGTGTGACGCAGCAGCTAAAAAAGCCAATGCAATTCTGGGCTGCATCAATAGGAGTATAGCATCTAGATCAAGGGAAGTAATAGTGCCACTGTATTCTGCTCTGGTCAGACCTCACCTGGAGTACTGTGTCCAGTTCTGGGCACCACAGTTCAAGAAGGACACTGACAAACTGGAACGTGTCCAGAGGCGGGCAACCAGAATGGTCAAAGGCCTGGAAACGATGCCTTATGAGGAACAGCTAAGGGAGCTGGGCGTGTTTAGCCTGGAGAAGAGGAGGTTAAGGGGTGATATGATAGCCATGTTCAAATATATAAAAGGATGTCACATAGAGGAGGGAGAAAGTTTGTTTTCTGCTGCTCCAGAGAAGCGGACACGGAGCAATGGATCCAAACTACAAGAAAGAAGATTCCACTTAAACATTAGGAAAAACTTCCTGACAGTAAGAGCTGTTCGACAGTGGAATTTGCTGCCAAGGAGTGTGGTGGAGTCTCCTTCTTTGGAGGTCTTTAAGCAGAGGCTTGACAACCATATGTCAGGAGTGCTCTGATGGTGTTTCCTGCTTGGCAGGGGATTGGACTCGATGGCCCTTGTGGTCTCTTCCAACTCTATGATTCTATGATTCTATGATTCTAAGAGCTCATCTTTTGCCTTAGCGATCCTAGATCTCTCTCTATCTCTCTGTGCTGCTCTGGGCTTTGCTCAAGTGGCTTGACCTCATGAGAGCAGACTGCTCCTGCTCTAGCTAGATCACTTCCCTTGCCACTTCTCTGTATTTATTGCTTTCTTTGGGCTAGTTAGGACCCTGAAAGGAGCACAACAGAAGCCTCATGCTCACCATTAAATAGTTTATTATTATTATTGGGAGGTCCTAAGGAGCTCTAGTCATGCTGGCCACATGACCACATGAGCTGTACGTCGGCTCCCTCGGCCAATAAAGCGAGATGAGCGCCGCAACCCCAGAGTCGGTCACGACTGGACCTAATGGTCAGGGGTCCCTTTACCTTTAAGGAGCTCAGTTTGCTTGCTAGGACAGTGCAGAGCCCAGGGCTTAAGGGTAACCTAGAAAGCCTGCCTTATGTGTTCAGCCACTCCATCACAGCCAATGTTCTGAACAATACACAGTCTCCTTGTTATTATCTGCAGACTGTCATACATTCATAAGACTTGTTGCCTGGCACTTGCCAGATCTCCAGTATACAACTGCAATGCCCGCAGGTCACAGTGACATTCAGGAAATTGCTTCATCTTCTTCCCCTTTCCTTGGAACAGCTTATTCCAAGTCATGATTTATTATTTCCCTTTTTCTCTGTCGTTTCCATTTCCAAAAAAAGGGCTGTCTTTTTTGTTCCCCATGTGCCTGAAATGTGAATCATGCATTCAAGTATTTCCCCGACCCCTGATGCATCTAGGACTCCAGTTCAAGTCACCAGCTTCTTGTACCCCTCCCAGTTTATCATACCGCAACCATGAGGCTCTCTGCTTCTGCCTGCTTCTATCAGTTTCATAGGCAAATCTATGCTCTTGGTCCAGGCAATGTGGGCTTGGAAGGTAAGTTGTGTGTGACCTTGCTGTGATGAACCATTTGGCCATTTGGCAACACTACATTTGGCCCTGCAAGGCACAAAGCCATTTTACACCCCTGACTGGCATGATTATAGGTACATAAATAAATTGTTTTATTCAAACTCTGATTTGGTCTCAGTGGTTCTCACCAATTTCCCCCCAAGAACTTAAGGCAGAATTCAATATCCCCCAGGGAGATGCCGTGGCCTCCCGTATGCAACTGGTCTCTGACTCCCCCCCCCCCCCCGCAGACATGGCCAGGGTCAGGAAGGAGGGGCCACCTGCAGCTGCCCCATCTCGGTTTCACCTGCTAAAGCACATGGGCTCGGCTGCTGGAAAGGGCACAGCAAAAGGTGGGCATTCTGGGCACCCCTTGACTCACCTGCTTCCCTCCACCCTCTTTGCCCCTCAAGGATCTCAAAGATCAGCAAGATATGTGGAAAGTGAAGAGAAAGGGCCAAACTGCGTCTCATCCATTTGACTCTGTATGAACTCCATTCTCCCCTTTCATAAACGCTTCTCTTGAGAGTATTAGGGTGGGGCTCTTTTAATGCTTTGCATGTCTTTCAAATCACATACATACAGTAACCATTTGTTTTGTTGTTGTTTTATTATATTGCACTTTTCAAAATAGTTTTCCAAGAATGAATTATTAATTATTAAGATAATTACTAAAGGAGCTTGCTTGTCCCCACCCCCATGTTCTCTCTCTCTGTTGGCTTCACTTAAAGAAAAAAAGAAAAGCAAGAATTAATGGATGTGTAATAGCCATGTCTGGCCACACGAGGGAGGTACCAAACCACAACAACACACCATGTGCAGCAATCAATGAGATGCTGGGGTGGGCTCCCAGCGAGGGGTTTGGTGCGCTGGGCGGGGCTTCCTTCCAGAGCAATGGCAGAGTCGGGGATCTGGAATATCCCAAGTGTGGGAACTCGGGAACTCCGGCTGGCAGGCAAAACACTTTTAAATAAAACAGGTGTTTGACCACCGAGGTCTGTCTGGGCTGCTCTAGGCTGCTTGTTCGCCTCTGCTGCCATGTTTGCAATTTAAATACGTTTTTAACTGCCTTACATTAAAAAAAAAAACACTTTCCCATATGCTCTGATGTTTACATTGTGTTACTGCATAATACAGTTTGCAAATTGTTTATTTTCTGTTGCAGACCTTATTGTTAGCTTCCATGAACAATTTTTATTGAAAAGTGGAAGGGATAAATCTCTGGCAGAGACAAATAAGATGCCCTCCAAAATTTCTCTGATGAAAATAGGGACATCTATTCTTCATTTATATTTATATTTATATTTATATTTTTTATATTTATATTTATATTTATACCTTGCATTTCTGACAGGGTTGCCCCAGCTACTCTGGATGGCTTCCAACATATATAAAACCATAACAAAACATTAAACATTAAAACTCTTCCCTATACAGGGCTGTCTTCATATATCTTCTAAAAGTTGTATAGTTACTTAAATCTTTGGCTCGGGCGTCACATGACTCCATACTCTCCAACATTTTTCAAGTGAAAATAAGGATGTCCTAAGGAAAAGTGGGATATTTTGGGATCAAATCAGAAAGCAGGACAGCTTCTGTAATTCTGGGTCTGTCGCTGGAAAATAAGGACACTTGAAGGGTCTGAAGACAGCCTTTGTTGAATACAAATTTGAAGCAACAACTCAGAGTACAGTGGTAAGCAAGCAGCATGCATCTCCCTTTCAGATAATTGCCAAAATACCCTTTGTCATGGGGAAGTCCAGGCCCAGGGAACAAATGCAGCTTCCTTGCCTCTCTGTCTGCTCTTTGGGACTCTCCCCCCCCCCCCCGCACTGCCCTTGCTTCACATGCCTTGAGAGTTTTGGGGGGCCAGGGGTTGCCCAGATGTCTTGTGTTCTTGAACACTCAAAATAACATCCCATAAACACCTGAATGGACAGAGAGAGAGAGTGTAAACTAGCCTGCTGTACATTCATTGTTCTGAGCATTTTGGCCTCTGGACCTTCCCATTACTGGAGGATCTGCCAGAAGAGACCACTGCCTCAGGCTAAACATGCTTTCCACCCCATGACAGCATCTTGAGTCATGCTGCTGTGATGCTGTGCTGTACAAAATGGGGAAATGCACCATCCCATAGTCTTCCATGTATCTCTGTCATAGGTGGAAACTAGATAGTGGACAGTAATGAACAGAGAACTGTTCTAAGCACCTGGAATACAAGTCATGTCCACCCACCACAGTGAATGCTGAAACAAATTTTTGCTTGCTCTGGTAGTGCTCCTCTGAGATCTCGCGGAGTGAGAGTCAGGAAGGCAGAATCCCAGGGTCCTGATGCTGCCTTGACGTGACACTTGCCTGCCTGCCTGCCTGGCTGGCTGCTTGCTCCCATGATTAAGACCTTGGCATTTCTTTCAAGAGCTGGTCACCCATGGTCAAAGGTCAGGGGTGATGGGAGCTGTAGTCCAGAAGCGTTCCAAGAACCTCAGGTTTCCCAGATCTGCCTGGGAGGGGTAGAGCCTAAGATAGCAGTTTTCACAACCTTGGACCCTCAGGCAACTGAGCAGACAGAAATTTCCAGAGCAAGTTCTGGGGCATCATCACATGTGATCTAGAACAGGGATGTCCAACAGGTTGATTGGGATCAACTGGTCGATCCCCGGGAGGTTTCGGTAGATCATGATAGATCACTGGCTCCTCCATCCTGCCCCGCCCCCTCGCCCTATCCTCTAGATTGCTAGAGCGGAAGTTGGAGTTATTGCAGCAAGGCTGACTGTCTCATTAGTGATCTCTTTGTGAGTGCCTTATTTTATTTAATAGACCTAAGCCGCTAAATTCACAAACAATTTCTCCCTAAAAGCTCAACAACTTTTACCTGAAACCCCCCCAAAGGGGTAGATCACTGCCAGATTTTAATTGTGTGAGTAGATCACAGTCCCCAGGAAGTTGGACATCCCTGATCTAGAAGATACTCAACACTTGTCTACAGCTGCACATTACTGCAGAAGCCTAGCTGTAGTGGCCGGGATGCATTTCAAAGCATCTCTTCCACAAGGATCTCTTGTCTCTTTGAGAAGCCATAGTTCAATATCAGAGGCTCAGAGCGCATGCTTAGCATGCAGAAGGTCCCAGGTTTAAACATTTCCAGGCAATGCTGAGAATGTCTCCTGTCTGAAACCCTGGAGAGCTACTGCCAGTCAAGGTGGGCAATATTGAAGCAGATGGGATAATCCATTTACTCACTATAAGACATCTTCCTATAGTCTGAATCCATGGCAATGTAGTGCTTTTCAAACATCATGCAAGGTTGCCCTTCAAAAAACCTGGGCACATTTCTAAGGCCCCTCTTCTGATGTTAGCACCAAAGCTGATGCCATGATCTCTAGTAAATCATCCACGGGCACATCTCCATTGCAGAATGAGGGGGAGCCACAGTTATTTGATGCTGGGGCCCAGGTGTGATGTTAAGAAGCAAAGCTGAAGAGTGTCTTAGAGGCCTCAATATCCTAACCATCCGATCTCCAAGGTTGACCCCATGAGCAATAAAGTGGAACATTCTGTTGGTGGACAGGGTCCCCAAACTTTTAATAGTCATCTAGAAGAGAGAAAAGGGTGGCGCTGTGAGTTAAATCACAGAGCCTAGAACTTGCTGAAGGTCGGCGGTTTGAATCCCTGCGATGGGGTGAGCTCCCATTGCTCGGTCCCTGCTCCTGCCAACCTAGCAGTTCGAAAGCACGTCAAGTGAAGTAGATAAATAGGTACCGCTCCGGCGGGAAGGTAAATGGCGTTTCCGTGCACTGCTCTGGTTCGCCAGAAGCGGCTAAGTCATGCTGGCCACATGACCTGGAAGCTGTACGCCGGCTCCCTCGGCCATTAAAGCGAGATGAGCGCCACAACCCCAGAGTCAGCCATGACTGGACCTAATGGTCAGGGGTCCCTTGACCTTTAGAAGAGAGAAATCCAGCTTTGTGGCTTTTTCCCTCACCTGCATAGCAAAGCTGCACCTGATGTACTTCTCTCTCTTCTGCACTACTGTTAAAGGCATGGGAAGTCTGTCCATTTAGATCAGTGCTTCCCAAACTTGAGTCTCTCTCCAGCTGTTTTGGGACTACAGCATCCGTCATCCCTAGCTAGTAGGACCAGTGGTCAGTGATGAAGGAAATTGTAATCCAAAAACAGCTGGAGACCCAAATTTGGGAGATCCTGATTTAGATAGTGCATCTCTCTTTTCAGATTCTGCAGGTAGCATCTATGAAAGAAGTCAGTGCACCTCATTTGTCAATAGTGCAGCCTTTCACAAGCTGGTGGCCTCCAGGTGTTTTTGAATACAGCTCTCACCAGCTCCAGCCAGTAAGTCTTTGCTGACTGGAACCGATGGGACTGAAACATTGAGGGGAGAGCAGTAGGTAGGAGCTGGGTGCAAGAGCTCCATAGCTGGAAAGCTCTTCTTGCTAGACGCTGCCAAATTCATCGTGTGCTGTGGCTGCTAGCATTGGGAGATGAATTTAGTCATAGAATCATAGAATCATAGAGTTGGAAGAGACCACAAGGGCCATCGAGTCCAACCCCCTGCCAAGCAGGAAACACCATCAGAGCACTCCTGACATATGGTTGTCAAGCCTCTGCTCAAAGACCTCCAAAGAAGGAGACTCCACCACACTCCTTGGCAGCAAATTCCACTGTCGAACAGCTCTTACTGTCAGGAAGTTCTTCCTGATGTTTAGGTGGAATCTTCTTTCATGTAGTTTGGATCCATTGCTCCGTGTCCGCTTCTCTGGAGCAGCAGAAAACAACCTTTCTCCCTCCTCTATGTGACATCCTTTTATATATTTGAACATGGCTATCATATCACCCCTTAACCTCCTCTTCTCCAGGCTAAACATGCCCAGCTCCCTTAGCCGTTCCTCATAGGGCATCGTTTCCAGGCCTTTGACCATTTTGGTTGCCCTCCTCTGGACACGTTCCAGTTTGTCAGTGTCCTTCTTGAACTGTGGTGCCCAGAACTGGACACAGTACTCCAGGTGAGGTCTGACCAGAGCAGAATACAGTGGCACTATTACTTCCCTTGATCTAGATGCTATACTCCTATTGATGCAGCCCAGAATTGCATTGGCTTTTTTAGCTGCCGCGTCACACTGTTGGCTCATGTCAAGTTTGTGGTCAACCAAGACTCCTAGATCCTTTTCACATGTACTGCTCTCAAGCCAGGTGTCACCCATCTTGTATTTGTGCCTCTCATTTTTTTTTGCCCAACTGCAATACTTTACATTTCTCCCTGTTAAAAGTCTGCAGGACACCATATGCTCTGCAGGAGCATATGCATATGTTCCCAGCTTCTGAAAGATCAGTGGAGTCACTGAGACTAGAAAAGTTGGTCACCTGCAGTATAATGACACCCCACCGCAGCCTCCCTCCCATTTGCTACCACACAAACGCCCATCATCCCAGAACCCTGGCCAGGCTGGATGCGGCAGATGGGAGTTTGAGGGCATGAGCAACATCTGAAGGGCACACACACGAAAGCTGTACTTTCTTTCTAGGAAATGCAGATGACTCAGGTCCCAGAAACCCTTTTCAGGTCTGCCCTCAACTCCTTGTGACAATTGTTTGTACTGCTTCGTTGATTAATCTGTGAACCAGATCTAAGTGTTATTGTGCAATACACTTTAAAGTGGGCGGGTCCCAGCCATATCGACTCACCATCTAAGAGCTTGTTCCATCCAGCATTTCCATCATGCCCTTATCAAAAGGGTACACAGAGGGGAGAGGAATGTCAGCCTTTGGTGATGTCATCTGTATGAAATCACCTCCAGCCCTCCAACTGCCACTTATCCCTCAGGTATCAGAGCTGATTGTATTTTTATAAATTGCAGGGTGACATCACCAGGGCCCCCAGTAGCACATTTTCTTCCCAGCCTGTTTCTGACATAGTTAACTGCCCAAATGTGCCCCCACTAAAAGCAGAGAATGGATGTGGGAGCCCCTATTCCCTGTCTTTCACCCCCTGACCTTCCCATATCCATTAAATACTGTCTGTTCTTGGACAGTAAGGCTCAGCAGCCCCTCACAAGTTTATAAACACCCATTCGCAATCCGACAAATGTTTTGAATATGAGACATCACAGGGAATATCAGTGTGATCCTATGAATGTGGTGTTAGAGGAGCCCAGGTGTCTTGGCCTCATCCTCCCCCCAGACCCAGACATCAAACAAGAATCTCATCTGGTTCTTGATCTGAGAATAATAAAAGCCCACTTCAAATGTTCAAAGCTCTTTGCATATATTATTTTAGTAATCCTTCTAGCAACCCTGTAAGGTAGACCAGTATGGTCAGTGCATCTGGCTGTAAACCAGAAGACTGGTGTTTGAGCCCACCCAGGGGATGGACCAGATGACTCTTGGGTTCCCTTCCAACTCTACAATTCTGTGGTTCTGTGACCATTCCCCATATTAAAGACTGGGAAGGCACCGAGGAATAGTAGCTTGTCTAAGGTCGCCTCACCCCTACACAGTACATTCAAAGCACTATCATCATACCACTTTGACAGTCATGGGGAATCCTGGGAACTGTAGCTTCTTAAGGGTGCTGGGAACTGTAGTTCTGGAAGTTCAGCACCCTTAACCACACTGCTCAGGATTTCCCATGGCTATTAAAGTGCCTTAATGTGGGATTCCTGGCTCACACTTGGGCAGGTAAACTTGGAAGTAAGTTCCCCTGGGTTCAGGGAGGCTTATTCCAAAGTGGGTATGCACAGGACGGCAGCCTTTACTTCCAAGCTGCACAAGCTCTAGCAGAAGGGATTCCGCCAGCCCCTTCTATGCCTACGCCTAATTAGCCTATCCCCAATTTCTTAGGAAATTTCCCCTTCCCCAGTCTGCCCCCCAAGACTTAACAGACGCGTTTCCAGCCCATAGAGAGAGCCCGGGTGTCCTGGTCTTGTGTGTTCCCCCGCTCAGCCTGGAGCGGAGCCCCAGAAGGGAGAGGAACCTTCGCCAAGGTATTATTCACCAGCCTAGCTAGTGGCCCGCTTTCCAGGAAAGGCGGCGGCGGCGGAGATGGAAGTCAGCCTAACATCATCCCAACATCTTCCCCCTACCTCTCCTCCATACATCATGACATCATTTCTGTCCCCTGCCCACCCCACGGAGTGGTGATCTCCATCTGGGCGGTCCCTCGCCTCTCCATTGGCTAGGAAGCTATGTCCGTCATTCCCTGAAGTGGGCGGCCCCCACGCTGCTCTCCTTACAACGCCCCCCCCCCCGCTTTGAAATCTGGGACTTCAGAGCGTGACAGCTGGAAGCAGGAGTTGGGTACCTACTGACCCCAGCAAAAGAAGCCGGATCCCGGCTGTGCCCTAGGCAAGGCAGCGGGTGAGTGAGCCTGGGTTCCCCAGTCCACGGTCGAAGGATGCGGTTGCTGCGGGAGACGGGATGCAGGAGGTGGAAGGGGCGGAGTGGGGAAGCAGCTAGGCGGAAAGTTTCCCGGCTTCATCTCGTCCTCTGTACTGACCTAATTCCTCAGCTCCTCTTCCTCAATCCCAGCACCATTCTCCCAGCCCATCTGGCCATCCCCGCTTCTTCTTTTTAACGCATCCACTTGGGTCCATCCAACGATCTGCACTATTCCCCCATCCTGCTTCCTGCTCCAGGGACAAAAACCTCAGGGATTCCCCGGTGCCCAGCCCACCTTCCCTAGCATCCCACTCCCCACCTAGGATGGAGGATATAAGCAAGCCAGGAGTTCTGCAGACCAGCTTTCCCAGCTCTCTAAAGTCAAATCCAGTCCAAGCAATCATTGATTCTGGCACAAAAGGAAAAATGCTATGCTTGTGGTATTTGGAGTGATTTTTAAAGCTGCCCTTCTTTTGTCACCATGGTACATGCCACATCTAGGACTGGGCAAAAAAAGAGAGAAACAACTCCTTGGGTCATCCCTGGAGTGTTCCCCTCCTAAATTGCACAGGCAGGTGAGGTGGGGCTGGAAGCCAGGGCTTAAGGTGATCCACCATAGCCAGGAAGGTTGATGAGGGAACCCTGGGACTCGACTAACTGGGGGCACAGACTTCCATCCCCGTGCACATTCAATGCAGCCAAGCAGGCCGTGCCATTTTTAAGGGTTAGTTTGACTCCCCGTGCCTGCCTGCCTCCAACCAGCCAGTAGCCATCAACACATTGCTTCCTAGTTTCGTTCCAAGTGCTTTGGAATTAACTGAACAGCCCCAATATGTACTGAAGTGCATGGTGTGCCAACTGACAGCAGGTTTAGCTCTACTGTGTTACTTCACTGTGCTGTCACTTATGTTTTGATTCAAGGAATGGTGAGGTTGAAGTGCTCTTGCTCTGTTCCCAACCTTAAAAGCCTCTAAAATGGCAGCAAAGAAGGAAAGCTCTTTGAGGGTGACCACAGGAAAGGGGAGCACAGCTCAGGAAGAAAGCACCTGCCCAAGTGTATCTCCAGGTGGGGCTGGGAGAGACTTCTTGCCTGAAACTGTAGGAGATGCTGCCAGTCAGTGTAGAGGAGCCAACCGTCTGACTCCACTGCTCACTGCAACTCTTGAGAGCCTGGACAGAGACTCTGAAGCAGTGCAGAAACTCTAAGTGGAGGACAAAGTTTCGCTGGGAGAAGCCACCCTCCTCCATGGGACTCTCTTGTCCTGCCCCAGCTTCCCAAGGAGAATGTGCATTGGATGAGAGCAGATCCCACGTCCAGCCCCTAAGATATCTTCTAGACAGAAGCAGAAGTCTTGGAGACACTGGGCAGATGGGAACCACCCATTCATCTGCGCCTTCTCTGCTTTTCAGTGTCATCCTGTAATCACCCTGCACAGGTTGCGACAGAATAGAAAAACGAATTCCGCATGGGGAAGGCACAGCTCAGAGTATGAAGGGCAAAGGCTGTCCTTTGCTAAAGGCCAGTCCTTCCCCAGAGATGACCTTCTGGGATGGAGGGGAGGATTCTCATCAGAAAAAAGGAGAGAAACTAGCCATGCTTTCCCTTGAAAGCATGCAGCCCCACTGGTTAAACAAAACAGAGGCAAAAGAGAAAGAGAAGTTAGAGGAGCTCTTTGTTGCACCCAGCTGTGGTGGGTTCTTCTGGGCAGTCTCCCTTTGACCCCTGTTTAGGATTCAGTGGATATGGTCATTCAACAATTGTCCACTGATTCATTCATATCCCCCCCTCGTGTCCCCATTTCCTCTTCTTAATGCAACTGAGCTCATTTATGAATTATTATTTTTTGCCTGGATGCCCTCATCTAGGTTAATTTTGGAGATTTTGGTCATGTCCCATAAGAAAAGAAGGTCAGCACATAACAGATAAATTAGAAAGATTCCCAGCCGAGAAGGGGGATTCAAATCAAAGAGCAAAGAAGAGAAGTTGAGGGAACTGGGCAGTTTTTACATTGGGATGAGGAATGCTTCTGTGAAGAAATCACTACCTCTGTGAGATGTGCACTGTAATGGGGCCCAGGACTCCCTGAGGCCACCTAGGGGTCAGTGAGAGGCAGCAGGCTTGGAGACCAAATCAAATGCAAGAACAAAACAACAACTTTCCTGCTACCAAAAGTCGGTCCCTGTTGCTGGAGGAGCATTGGGTACACATTCATCCAGAAAGGTTTAGGATAAAATTATCTCTGCTTGATGCAGTGGCAAATCTCTCAAGGTGCCCTCAAAGGCCAGAGTTCTCCTGGCACAAAGTAGCAATTGAGTCCCTTGATCAGCTGCTGACACTGCTTGCTGGCTGTACTGCGTTATTTCCATCTGTTCATAATAATACTTGTTATTTGCCTTTCCTATCCATGGACTCAAGAGAAGCAAACAGGTTTTTTAAACAAGCAACAACAACAACAACAAAAGATCACAGTAAAAACTACACCAAAAATAAGATACTTTTTTTAAAAAAGCCAACTGGCACTAATAAACCAACCAGCCCTGGGGGAAAAAGCCTTCAATATATGACAAAATGTAGTTACTTGTGTTCTGCATATACAAAGCAAAGCTCAGGTAAATGGTGTCTGAGATGCTTATCGAAAGTGGCCATGGGAGGATGAAAGAGCCTTTGGATTCTGCGTCTTGGGGGAGGCAAGGAGAGCCTGCTTACACTCTTCCTTGCACAACTGCCTTGCAAAGTAGGCCTGTCGCATCTGCAAACTACCCAGGAATCACTGCCATCAAACCCCTTAATTCAGCTAATCAGAGCATAGGTCATGTTTGCCAGGTAACCAGGTAACCGACTTCTTTCCAGAAGTTGAAGATCTGGCAGACGCCATGGTTATTGCTGGTGGAGTTTGCCAGTGGGGTTTTCTCAATCTTCCTGTGCTTATGATTTCAGTAGTACATGCCTCACCTGCTCAGGCTAAATGGAGGGGGGAGGGGGAGCAGGACAGCAGGACATTTGGCTCATGCTGGAGTGAGTCAGTGGCCACAGCCAAAGTCGCTGGCCTTTCAGACCTTGCTCAGTTCAAAATATGGTCCTTGTTAGAATATCAGTTGCCCACTTGGGGCACACAGGAAGGATGTCATCTTCTGCTCCTAGGGAAGGGAGCTCCCAAAAAGAAGGCCCTGCTATACACAATCTGTGAATTCACTTACAGAATTATAAAACCATAGCTCTGTGGAGTTAGAAGGGACTCCAAGGGTCACCTAGTCCAACCCTTTACAATGCAGGAATCTCAACTAATACACCCATGACAGATGACCATCCAACCTCTGCTTAAAAGCCTCCAAGGATAGAGTCCACAACCTCCCAAGGTTCCACTGTCAAAAAGTTCTTCCTGGTGTTTAGCCAGAATCTCCTTTCTTGTAACTTCAATTCATTGGTTCAAGTCCTACCCTCCAAAGCAGGAGAAATCAAGTTTCCTCCATCTTCCATGTGACAGCCCTTGAGATATTTGAAGATGGCTATCATCTCCTCTCAGTCTCCTCTTTTCCAGGCTAAACAACCATTCCTCATAAGGCTTGGTTTCCAGACTCTTGATCATCTTGGTTGCCCTCTGTATTCCAGGTATGGTCTGCCCATGGCAGACTAGAGCAGGACTATGATTTCCCTTGATATGGACACTAGACTTCTGCTGATGCAGCCTAGAATAGCATTAGGGTCTTTTGCTGTTGCATCAACCCAGCTGCCCATGCTAAGCTTGTGATTCACTAAGACACCTGGATCCTTTTCATACGTACTACTGGCAATCCCTCATTTTATATTTGTGCAGCTGGCTGCTCCTGCCTAAGTGTAGAAACTTACATTTATCCCTATTGAATTTCATTCTGTTAGTTTGGACCCATTTCATAGAATCATAGAATCATAGAGTTGGAAGAGACCACAAGGGCCATCGAGTCCAACGCCCTGCCAAGCAGGAAACACCATCAGAGCACTCCTGACATATGGTTGTCAAGCCTTTGCTTAAAGACCTCCAAAGAAGGAGACTCCACCACACTCCTTGGCAGCAAATTCCACTGTCGAACAGCTCTTACTGTCAGGAAGTTCTTCCTAATGTTTAGGTGGAATCTTCTTTCTTGTAGTTTGGATCCATTGCTCCGTGTCCGCTTCTCTGGAGCAGCAGAAAACAACCTTTCTCCCTCCTCTATGTGACATCCTTTTATATATTTGAACATGGCTATCATATCACCCCTTAACCTCCTCTTCTCCAGGCTAAACATGCCCAGCTCCCTTAGCCGTTCCTCATAGGGCATCGTTTCCAGGCCTTTGACCATTTTGGTTGCCCTCCTCTGGACACGTTCCAGTTTGTCAGTGTCCTTCTTGAACTGTGGTGCCCAGAACTGGACACAGTACTCCAGGTGAGGTCTGACCAGAGCAGAATACAGTGGCACTATTACTTCCCTTGATCTAGATGCTATACTCCTATTGATGCAGCCCAGAATTGCATTGGCTTTAGTTCTCCAATTCGTTAAAGTCACTTCGAATCCCAATTCTGTCTTCTGTGGCATTAATTTATATGAGGGTGAGACCATTTTCCTTTCAGCATCCTTAAAATAATGGCATCTGACTCTGAACATGATTCATTTTGGAGACAAATGAGTCTTAGCTAAATCTATCACAATGGAGTGCAGGATTTCAACCAATGCCATGATACTGACGCCTGACAATGGCTCTCAAAGTGAACCATTCACAGGGTTGTGTTATCACCCCAACACTGTTTATTATTTTCATTGTCATGATCCTACACTTTGTCCAAGGGAAACTCCCCACCAGGGTAGAAATATATCAAACAGATGGAAAGCTCTGTAATCTGAGTAGGCTGAAAGCAAAGAGTAAGGTTACCGTAACTTCTGTCATAGAGCTTCAGTATGCTGATGACAACGTAGTGTGTTCACACTCAGAGGATGACCTCCAAACCATCCTTAATATCTTTGTAAGTAAAGATATTTGGTCCAGTCGTGGCCGACTCTGGGGTTGCGCGCTCATCTCGCTTTATTGGCCGAGGGAGCCGGCGTACAGCTTCCGGGTCATGTGGCCAGCATGACCAAGCCGCCTCTGGCAAACCAGAGCAGCACACGGAAATGCCGTTTACCTTCCCACTGGAGCGGTACCTATTTATCTACTTGCACCTTGACTCGCTTTCGAACTGCTAGGTGGGCAGGAGGAGGGACCGAGCAATGGGAGCTCACCCCGTCGCGGGGATTAGAACCGCCGACCTTCTGATCAGCAAGTCCTAGGCTCTGTGGTTTAACCCACAGCGCCACCCGTGTCCAATATCTTTGTAAAAGGTAAAGGGAGCCCTGACCATTAGGTCCAGTCGTGGCCGACTCTGGGGTTGCGGATCTCATCTCGCTTTACTGGCCGAGGGAGCCAGCGTACAGCTTCCGGGTCATGTGGCTAGCATGACTAAGCCGCTTCTGGCGAACTAGAGCAGCGCACGGAAACGCCGTTTACCTTCCCGCCGGAGTGGTACCTATTTATCTATTTGCACTTGGATGTGCTTTCGAACTGCTAGGTTGGCAGGAGCATATCTTTGTAGAAGCATACCAAAAGTTTGCCTATCACTCAACATCCAAAAAACCAAAGTGCTGCACCAACAAGCACAAAATAACCCCTCTGCAGCGCCACAAATCCAACTCAATGGAGTAACGTTGGAAAGTGTCGATCACTTCTCCTACCTGGGCAAAGCCACTTCCAGGCCTGCCCCAGGAGGTGGGGTTGCGGGCATCACGCCCTCCCCACGTGAGCGGGGGCTGGTTTCAGCCCCCGCGAGGACAGGGGAATCCCAACCGTCCACGCCTCTGCAAGTGCAGCTTTTTCCTAATTGAAGTGCAGAGTGTTTGAGGACCGGGAAATTTGCAGGGAAACCAAAATGCTTGTTTACAAAGCTATTGTACTACCAACCTTACTGTATGCTTCTGAAACATGGACCACTTACAAACGCCATCTCCGACTCCTTGAAAGATTCCATCAATGGTGTCTCCAAAAAAATTTACATATCACTTGGGAAGACAGATGAATTAATGCCAGTGTACTTGAAGAAGCAAAAATCACCAGTGTCAAATCAATGATTCTTCAACATCAACTTTGTTGGACTGGTCATGTTGTGCAGATGCCTGATTATTGTCTTCCAAAGCAACTACTCTATTCTGAACTTAAAAATGGAAAGCGTAATGTTGGTGGTCAACAAAAGAGGTTCAAAGACTTTCTCAAGGCAAATCTTTAAAAATGTAGTATAAATACTGACAACTGGGAAACACTGGCCTGCAAGCGCTCCAGTTGGAGAACAGCCTTTACCAAAGGTGTCATGAACTCAGAACACAAGGGAGAAACGTGCTAAGAGGAAGGCACGCTTGGCAAATCCACACCATGATCAACTCCTGCCTGGGAACCCATGTTCCCACTGTGGAAGGATGTGTGGATCCAGAATTGGCCTCCACAGTCACTTACGGACTCACTGTTAAAACCGTGTTCATGGAAGACAATCTTACTCGGCCAGGAGGGATCGCCAAAGAAGAAGAAGAACTGGTGCCTGGTGCCTGACCCCGTGAACTGACTTTGGAACTTCCTCCCAAGGGAAGGCCACTTTGCCACCTCTATAGAGAGCTTTCGCTGCAAAGAAAAAAGCCTTTCCTTTGTGGGTTATTCAGTTGCAAGCTGTTTTAATTGTTTCATTTGATGCCTTTAGATTGCTTCAGCCTTGGCTACTTTTAATTTTTGCACATCTTCTGTGTTGTTTAGATTGGCTGTTGTCAGCTGTCTTAAAGTGTTTTTGAGGAAAAGTGGGGTTTTAAAAATTGCTTTACATGGATATATGACTCAGAAATAAAGGAAATGAAATGCACCCTTCACATGCTGAGGTGCAGTCTTCTTTGCTGCTGCTTCACTTACAAATATTCTGAGAATTGCATATTCTTGTCATCCATAGCAGAGCCTCCAGATATCCTCATTCACTCGGGAATGTCCATATTTTCTGATGCTTGTCTCTGCGATATAATCGTCTCTATTTTTGCCTTTTAAAATTTGTGCTCATGTGAGATGCTAGTGTCATACAGGTGGACTTCTGATGAAAGAAAGAAAGGACTTGTCTTCTCTATCTGGGGAGGGTCATTGCAGGCAGACAATTGTCTGTGACCCTCAGCCTCGTTTTATGCAGCACTCCAAGGAGGAGTGGTACAGAGAGGGGTGGGGTCATACAATGGGAGAAAGTGGTTCATAGAACTGTAGAGTGGGAAGGGGCCCCGAGGGTCATCTAGTCCAGCCCCCTGCAGTGCAGGCATCCTGCCCACAGCCATCCCTGGGTGAGCTCAAATCACCCTCCTTCTGGTTACCAGCCAGACTACAATAATGCAAACCCCATTTCTTCATGGGTGAAGCCAGGGGGCAGCTGCTCCTCCCACCCCAAATCAAGTAAATAAATAAAAAATACTTCACTGACTGATTGTGTGGCAGATAATTCAGTTCACCCCCCCCCCCCCGAAAATAAAGCCTGGTTACATCCATGCACTTGCTTTTGTCCCTGACTCTGCCCAGACTGGTACTTAACCAGGGGTGGCTGGTTTCCATGGGTACTTTTAGGGTAGAAGTCAGGAGGCCAACAGTAGGGGGAGCCAGAGACAATGGCAATTAATTCTTGTTCCTCTCCCATCCTCTGCCCCCTGATGCCTACAATGGCAGCCATGAGACTATGGAGGTGGAAGCTGATTGCCAGGGCCTCCATTGGGCTGGTTGCAGACAAGAAGGCAACAGGTTGGCTCAGAAGAATCAAGGCTGAGGCTGGTGGGGCAGTGCCCCATTTGTCCTCATGGACAGCACTTAACTTCCTGTTCTCTAGTAGTGCAGAAGAACTAAAAGACCAGATGGAATTTCCTGGGTTCCTCCACTTGGTTGGGTGAGGTGGGCTGAGGGACAGACATAGCCAGCCCAGGGTTTCTTGCCACCTTAGGGGCAGCGCCAGATTCAGTGCAGTGGGGGTGGTTCTCTCGCACAGGACGCTGAGCCAAGGGGGCACAAAATTGAGAAGATGCATTTGGGGGTGCCAGGTGTTGGCCTCACACATAGTCTGACCCTGCTTAGAGCTGATGCTGCTTGCTACCTGTTGACCATTGACTATGGCATTCAGGCTCCATATGTGTGCTGGTTGACTTAACGGGCTAAACTTGCAGGGCTTTATACAGCTCCCTGGGGTGGGGCTCTTAAAGTAGTCCTGAAGGATAGTTTCTCCCCCACTCTCTGCACCCCCTAAATCCTAAGAACACAAAAAACTCAATGGTCAATACAGTTAGATAACATAAAATCACTCTCTGTTAGCATCCAAAAGCCTTCTGAAATAAATAGAAAGTCTTCACCAGTTTCCATTAAACCTACCAAATTCACATTTGTGTCTCTGCCCACATACCCATAGGTTTCTGCAAAATGTTGCTTGCTACTTTTTCCCAGGTTTTCCCAATTCTCTAGGGATTTACTGAATCCTGGACTTTTGTTTTTGCCTGTGGAGGAAACAAAAATAAACTGAGAATGGGCAGGGTGTGGGTGTGTGGAAGCTTCGTTAAATGAATGGCTTCCATGATATGGGTTATTTTTCTACTCCAGATCTAGAATTCTTCCTCTGCAGCAATGACCTTACTGTTTAGGCTTATAAATTTCTCCTGGCAGCTGTTCTCCCGCTGGATTAGCATCAGGGTAACAACTATCAAAATAACAGAACCCTCATTTGGGCAATGAAACCTCAGGACTGTGATATGTTTAAACAGGAACACACAGACAATATCGGCTTATCAGTTAGGCTGTCCTTCTCTCAAAAGGGGACAAAACACACATGCCATTGTCATTATCATCACTTTTCATGTACATATGCTCATTTATTTAAAGAAATTTACTAATTGTACTACTAACTAGGTAGCACCTTCTCATTAAAGCATGAGTTGCATTTTTTATATTATACAAGAAACCTCATACCCAGTGTTGCTTGAGAATTCTAAGAAACAAACAAACAAAACAAAATCAATACAGAGTTAAAATCATTGCAATTTTGAAAGGTTCAGCCCATCATCTTGTTTAATGGCATCCAATTATATACAAATTTGGACAAAAACATGCTCCTTGATCTGAGGAACCATCATGCAAGATTTGGTTACAATATCTTAAATATCCAAATACATGGTGAACAGACTTTTAAAAATATTTTGTAGACATATTACAAACCCCGCCTCTGTCCTCAAGGGCTTAAGGAAGATCACCCAAAAACATTCAAAATGTCTAGCAAATGCCCATCCTACACAAGTGAAACATCCACACAAAAAGGAAACATATTTAGTGCACAAAGACACATTTTGAACTACACAATATTGAGATAAAATATGCAAACTCTTGATTCCAAACCCAGCCAGCTGTACAATTTTAAAAAGCTAAAGGACCACATATGAAAATAATGAAATAAAGAGATCTGAAACTCTGAAACTTCTACATTACACCTTAGAACAAGCCCTTTACTTGTGCAAGGTCTGGGGGGCAGGGCCATAGCTAGAGGGTGGTGAGGTAGGCCCCCACCAGGGGTGCAGGCGATGGGGGGCACAAAATTGGCTAAAATATGTCCATAAATATAAATATTGATTATTGCCTCGTAGGAAATGGTTTAAAATAGAGGGTGAATTGAATGGGGGGGGCAGGGTTGGAGGAGTGGAGGAAAGAAGAGCTAATTTGTCTGTGGCTAGGGGGAGCAACCTGGATGGTTCTGCCAGGGGCACAAGATCACCAGCTACGGCTCTGGTGGGGGAACAGTGGCAAGGGAAACTAACTACATGTTTGGTTTGCACATAAAACTAAGCCATGGTTTGTTTAGCCAAAGTGTGGCTTGTTTGAATGTTTGAAACCAGTTCAGCAAACTAACCGTGGCACGTTTCCAGCACAAATTATGATGTGAAACTATGGCTTCTTTGAAGTATGGGTTGGCATTATGCCTGAACCCAATAGCCTTGCTTGACTACAGTTTGTTTGATCACCCCATCCCAGATGCTCACCGAACTATAGAGGCATGAGGGAAAAACAATCCGAGCTTTGTAGAAACACACCATGGCTGGTTTGCTCTTCTGTGAGGTGACTCATGGTTTGTTGAACAAATTCTGCTTAAAACAAACCATAGCTTTGTTTTGTCAGTCTGGCTATCTTGCTATATCATGCTGTATCATGGCAACATAAAAGTTAAACCACAGAAGACATCTGAAGGCAGCCCTGTTTTGCGTCATGTTTAATGTTTTATTATGTTTTTATATATGTTGGAAGCCCCCCAAGTGGCTGGGGCAGCCCAGTTAGATGGGTGGACTATAAATAATAAAAGTATTATTATTATTATTATTATTATTATTATTATTATTATTATTAAATAGGGAATCACTATGAGAAATGTTGGAGGGTATGGAAGCAGCCTAACTATCTGGGGTTCTTGAGGGAGAGATGTACAGTGCATTTGTTTGTTTTGCAAAAAACAAAAAGAAAACAGTGGGGGGGGACAGATCCCCAAAGGGCTTACAATCTAAAAATAGACACAAGGGAAAAACAGATGAAAGATTTTATCTCTCTCTCTCTCTGACTTAGTTCAGTCAGATATTGGTTCTAGGGGCTTGTTCAAATGGCTTAATGTAACATTATGATTATGTTGTTTTATCGTATAAAAAGTGGCCAGGTCCAAAGGAAGGCAGTGCTCCTGTACCTTGGATGAGAGAATGTTGGCAGGTTTTGTTTTTTTCTCCTCCCCTTTGGGATGAGCAGCTGCACCTGCCAAAATCCCTGCTTTCGTAGATCCATTTGACAAGGAGCCTGGTTCTTCTCTGCATCTAGTTACCTGCCAGCGCAGCCGCTGCAAACACATGCAAATAACCACAATGCACAATCATCAGTGGGCAGTCACAAGTGCGCCCCCCCAACTATGTGAGGCCCTGCCCCAACACACTCCAGAGCCAGGTCCCTCCTGGCATTATGCGCTGTGCATGTGAGTGTGTACAAAGAGGGTCAGTTCAAGTTCGGGATTGATGGGTGTGGGGATCAATTATTCAAGAGGCCCAATTAATATTCATAAGCCTCCGGCACCAAACTGTCAAAGACAAGGAGGGGAAATGAGAGCAAGCGTCAATATGCTGTGTTTGTGTGTTGCAGGGCAGAGAGAAAAGCAGTTCCATCCCAATACTTGCAACTCAATAGTCCCGGAATTAATAGTCTGTCCATTAAGTTGGGCTCTCAACCTTGGCCCAAGAAATGACCCTAATGAAGAGTAAGAAAAGCTATGTTTGCGCATGTTCTGTCCCACAGACCCAAATGTAGACCTGGGTGAGAGGATCGATGGGGCCCCAAAGGAACCAGTTGCAGGGATTCCAAAGAAGGCTGAACAAAGTGCCCTGGGATCAGTTCTAAAGCTTTGCTGTAGAGAGACTTACAGTGAACCACTCGGTCAGGATTCATATTTGGGCCTGTGGGAGAGAGCAAGTGGGTAAACCAGCAATCCAAAGCCTCACGCACACTAATTGAAATCAGCAGGAGCAAAGGAGTCATTCAAAACCTTACTGAGTAGCAACTACTGTACAAGATTTCCCAATTTTCCAAGCCACTGGGGGACAGCATGGCCAGGGGCTGTGACCACAGTGGAATCACTGTTGCCATGTGGCAAACCTTTAAAAGGCATGTGCAAGTGCTTCTCTGTTCAGCATGTCTGCATTGCCTACCTTTAATTCTAAGCAAAACTGCCGGGGGGGGGGGACAACAAATACTAAATGAGGCAGCAGTAAAACAGTAAATAAAAAAACCCATTAAACAAAGGACAGAGCAAATAAAATAGTCTTCCTCTGACAATTCATCTAGGTGCTAAGAGAACCTTGACATCATACATTTTAAGTACATGGCTACCCCCCCAAGAGAATTCTGGGGGCTGTAGTTTGTTACGGGTGCTGTGAATTGTAGCTATGTGAGGGGTAAACCAGTTTCCTCGATTCTTTGAGGGAACCCAGCCACTGTAAGTGTGCTTCAAATGTCTGGTGTAGATGGCTCTGCAGATGATGTTCCAGAAATTTAGGCATGCTAAGAAAAGGCCTTATCTAGAGTCTGCATCTGCTTTTCTCCAGTGGTGAGAGCATTCGGAGCAAGATTTCCAGGGATGGGGCACCTGTGGCCCTCCAGAGATTGATGGACTGTGACACCCATCATCCCTAGCCATTGGCCATGCTGGCTGGGGCTGATGGGAGTTCGACAGCATCTTGAAGGCCACAGGTACCCCATACTTGAATGAAGCAAACAGGCAGGTACTGGATGCGCTAACAGCTCAGCTGTCAAACGCCAGGGTCTTTGCAGCTGGGAAAGATTACATGAGACAAGTGGTTGGCAACAAGCGTCCTCAGACCAAGGAACATAGAAACATGGGAAGCTGCCTTAGACTGGTTCAGACCATTAGGTCTATCTAAGCTCATTAGTGACTGGTAGCAGCTCTCCAGGGGGTCGTGCAGGGGACAAATGGTCCCCTTCCCTCTTAGACAAGTGTGGATCTTCACTCACCCCTTCTTCTCTGGTGGCGGGCGCCATTTTGTGGTTTGCTTCAGGTGCCAAAATGCCCTTCTTCATGACAGGGCTGGGGGGCGGTCACCACCATGTTGCCAGCTCTGGCTCTCTGCCACTTGCAATTCCTTGAGTTCCCTCTCTTATACTTGCCCCAAATATCTCTTCTTCAGCATCCATACAGTCCTAGGGGGCGGGGATGTCCTCACATTCAGCTTCCGTGTGGCAGGCAGACTTTGTAAGAAAATAGTCCCAACTTCCCTGCCAGCGGCTTACAATGCGGCTTGCTGGTTAAAAAATATATATATAATCCTGCTTCTCCGTCACTGCAGTAATCAGATGCAAAGGAGAGTGGAGCATCTATCTCATAATTAGTAAAGTTGCCTTTTTCATTAAAATAAATAAATAAAAGGGCCCTGCTCTTGTATTTGCAGTGACAGCCTTACATGCAGCAGTTTAGCAGGCGGAGAGTTTCTGAGTGCAGAGAGGAAGTGATAGGAAGAACTTAGCTTAAAATGTTCTGCATGTCACATTGATGTTTGAGAAAACTAGAAGGGCGTAAATCAAAACGAAAGCAACCTTGCCTTTGTTAGTTGTGGCTGCGGGTCTAAACCCCTGCTCAAGACACATACACACACAGTTTCTCATTGCTGCATGCCCTTACCTGCTAAAATTTAGTCTTCGAGAGCAGTGGGTCCCACTAAGCTAAGGGCTGCAGATCCCCCTGTTTTTAAAGCCAAGCCATGGACCCCCTACTTTTGAAAAAAAAAAAGATATCTCTATGGTAGTTTGTGTTATGCAAACAGTGCTATGGACCCCCTGCATGGGTTACACAGACTTCCTGGGGGCTGCAGACCACCAATTGGGAACCACTGAGAATAATCCTGGATTCCTGTTGTGACTTTTTTTTTGCATGTGACAGGCCAGCACATCTCACAGCGTGCAGATGTGACATCAGCATATTGCACAGAGTGCTCAGGTCACACAGCGCAAGTCCCCTCAACTGCAGGGGCAAGTCGGCACACCTGAACAGAAGTCTAGCGTCCTGATCAAGGGAAGTCATAGTACCACTCTCTTCTGCCTTGGTCAGACACATCTGGAGTCCTTTGTCCAGTTTTGGGCATCACAATTTAAGAAGGATGTTGACAAGCTGGAAGGTGTGCAGAGGAGGGAGACCAAGATGATCAAGGATCAAAAAACCCAAGCCTTGTGAGGAATAGTTGAAGGAATTGGGTATGTTTAGCCTGGAAAAGAGGAGACTGAGAGGAGATATGATTGTTGTTGTTGTTTAATCGTTTAGTCGTGTCCGACTCTTCGTGACCCCCTGGACCAGAGCACGCCAGGCACTCCTGTCTTCCACTGCCTCATGCTGGTTGCTTCGAGAACACTGTCCAACCATCTCGTCCTCTGTCATCCCCTTCTCCTTGTGCCCTCCATCTTTCCCAACATCAGGGTCTTTTCCAAGGAGTCTTCTCTTCTCATGAGGTGACCAAAGTACTGAAGTCTCAGCTTCAGGATCTGTCCTTCCAGTGAGCACTCAGGGCTGATTTCCTTCAGAATGGATAGGTTTGATCTTCTTGCAGTCCATGGGACTCTCAAGAGTCTCCTCCAGCACCATAATTCAAAAGCATCAATTCTTTGGCGATCAGCCTTCTTTATGGTCCAGTGATAGCCATCTTCAAACATCTAATGGGTTTTCATTAGATGTTGTATTCTGTATTCTGCTCTGGTCAGACCTCACCTGGAGTACTGTGTCCAGTTCTGGGCACCACAGTTCAAGAAGGACACTGATAAACTGGAACGTGTCCAGAGGAGGGCAACCAAAATGGTCAAAGGCCTGGAAACGATGCCTTATGAGGAACGGCTAAGGGAGCTGGGCATGTTTAGCCTGGAGAAGAGGAGGCTAAGGGGTGATATGATAGCCATGTTCAAATATATAAAAGGATGTCACATAGAGGAGGGAGAAAGGTTGTTTTCTGCTGCTCCAGAGAAGCGGACACGGAGCAATGGATCCAAACTACAAGAAAGAAGATTCCACCTAAACATTAGGAAGAACTTCCTGACAGTAAGAGCTGTTCGACAGTAGAATTTGCTGCCAAGGAGTGTGGTGGAGTCTCCTTCTTTGGAGGTCTTTAAGCAGAGGCTTGACAACCATATGTCAGGAGTGCTCTGATGGTGTTTCCTGCTTGGCAGGGGGTTGGACTCGATGGCCCTTGTGGTCTCTTCCAACTCTATGATTCTATGATTCTATGATTCACATAAAAAATGGAGAAAGCTTGTTTTCTCCTGCTCTGGAGGCTAGGACTCAAACCAGTGGCTTCAAGCTGCAATAAAGGAGTTTCGGACTAAACATCAGAAAGAACTTTCTGAAAGTAAGAGCTATTTGATAGTGGGGGGGCTCTCTTTCCTTGGAGGTTTTACAGCAGAGGTCGGGTGGCCATCTATCATGGATACTTTAGTTGAGATTCCTGCACTGCAGGGGGAGGGACTAGATGACCCCTGGGGGTCGCTTCCAACTCTACAATTCTGTGATTTTGTGAACTAAATTAACAGGATCAGCTGCCTTTGAGAGAGTCCACAGGAAATATATGGTGCCTTTGGAATCATCTAGGCTTCCCCCCCCCTTTTTTTTTTTTTTGCTTTCACAAGTGCCCCTGCAGAGCAGGCCGTGAGACAAACCTTATCCCCTGCTAATGTTTGCCGATCATGCTATTGTTAAAGCCACAGGTGTAGGAATCAGAGAGGCTGGCAAGCCCACTTTAGATCGAAGCCCAAAAATGTCCCTTCCCCTACCAGGCTATGGCAAACGGAGGGACAGTTCAGTCGCATCAGATCCAGGGATTTCCCCTCTTTTGTTTTCCTTCTTTATTGCTAAGGCTTGAGCAGCAGCGGGTGACGCAGCAGGTGATGCTTTTCCTGGTAGGAAGCGGTTGGGCAGGTGCAGCTTGCTCTGCCAAGGCTAGCACAAACTGCAGCTGCCAAAGCTCTTCTGCAGGAGTTGTGCCTGCTCAGCCCAGTCACCACAGGCTATTTTTTCTTATAATGGCAGGCAATTACCAAACAACAAAAGGCAAGCCAAACAGTGGGTTGTCGTGTTGCATCTGCTGCTCAAACTGAGCCTGTGCTTTGTGACCCTTGCAATCTGGACCATTTGTGCAGCCATTAAAAATCTGTGGATCAGAGGCTGTTGAAGGTTGCAGTTTACAGGCACACTTCCATGCAGGGAACAAATCTGCCAAGGAAGTGCCCCAGAAGACCATGCACACACTAGTCCCAAGCCAGAGCGGGGTGTGTATGTGTCTTCATTCACTTCCTATGGGAAATGAGACACAGCATCATTGGAGTGTCCCATGTGCTTCCTCTGTCTTTTCTCAGACTGCAGAAGGCAGACTTTCTTTTCATTGCTGTCAAGAGAATGGAGCCCTTATTGCCATCTCTAAAGGTTAGATTGCTTTAGTGCAGAGATGAGCAACCTGTGGCCCCCCAGATCTTCTTGTACTCTAACTCCCATCGGCCCCAGCAAGCATGACCAATGGTCAGGAATGGTGGAAGCTGTAGTCTAGAAGCCTCTGAAGGGACCCACCAGTTCCTCATCCCTGTCAAGTGCTCTTCCTCTCTCTCTCTCTCTCTCTCTCTCTCTCTCTCTCTCTTTCTTTCTTTCTCTTTCTTTCTTTCTCTTTCTTAACAGGTGTGGCTTAGATATGTGCAACGAGGCAACAGGTGGGTGAACCCATATACCTTGATGCACTTTCACTGTTACGTTTCTGGTCAGGATCGTTTTAGGTGTATGGAGTTTTTTTAAAAAAAAACCCCGATATTTTAATTTGTATTTTTCAGCTATATAGTTTTTGAAAAGCTAAGTATTCATGGCTAAATATGTTATAGTGCAGTTTTGAATTTATTTATTTTTGGCCAAAAATATTGCCTTATTAATTGGTGTAATTTTTGAATCGTATTTGCTTTTTTAAAGTTTTCCTTCTGGTTTTTAACAATACCAAAGTAAAACATACCAGCAGTTGTCTTTTGAAGCTCTTTGGTGCCAACTTGAAAAATCATTTAAAATTTCAGCAAAACTGTTTTTAAAAATTGAATGCTAGGTGAACTTTCCCTTATCTTCATGTCAGTTGCAATTCTGCATGTAGCACACAGCACTGATTGTGTACCTCTGGAAACCATCAGCCGAGGCACACATTCAAAATCACTTCAATCTGATTAGTCCTCAGACTCACCAGCCTTTGACTTTTCCAGATCAAAGACTGACTTTTAAGTCAAACTTGCAATGTATGACCCACTTTAATTTCTGTAAGATCTTCCTCTGTCTGTCTGTCTGTCTGTCTATCTGTCTCCTCTCTCTTTTCTCTCCCGAAGATTGCCATGGCAGTTCTTGTGTGAACCACTTTAAATCGAGCCTCAATCCAGTTCTGGATCACATTCTACTCAGGGAAAGATGGATAAGTCTAGATCCAGTCCATTTCCAGCACTTCACATTTGTTCATTGATAAATCTTCATCCCCTTTTTGTATCAATCTTCTCTTTTAAAGAAATATGTTCCCCAAAACTGTATTTAAATGTATGCTTTCTCACAAAATACACATTACTAAATGTATTTTATCTTAAAACATAGACTTATATATGCTTTAAAAAAAACTTTTATTTGCTTTTTGAGCCAAGAACTACATCACAAAATTTGGAGAAGAGCAGTGTCTGAAATATATCTTCATACTGATCACACATTAGTCCAAAACATGTGGATCAGATCAGTCTGCAAATTGGCAGAAGTCAAAATTCCTCCAGCCTTCGTCATTCTACCTGTTAAACACCAGTGGCCATATTCACAAGCAGTGTACTTAAACAGAGGTGTAAAAGGGATGTCAAACTCAAAAAGTGGTTTGAGTGCCAAAATTCATCATTCATGAGATGCCATTACAGTGGTACCTCGAGATGTGAACAGGATCCATTCCGGAGCCCTGTTCGCATCCAAAAGCAAACGTAACTAACGATGGCACGTCTGCGCATGCGCGCGTTGCTTTTCGCCACTTCTGCACATGCGCGTGACGTCATTTTGAGTGTCTGCGCATGCGCGAGCGGCAAAACCCGGAAGTAATGCGCTCCGTTACTTCCGGGTTGCCGTGGAGCACAACTCAAATGTGCTCAACATGAAGCATATTCAACCCGAGGTATGACTGTACTACAAAAATGTCACTTTTTGTGATTGCAAAGCCAAATTATTAAGTCTACCTCAACCTGATACAGTGGTACCTCAGTTTAAGAATGGTCCAGTTTAAGAACGATTCGGTTTACAAACTCCGCAAAATCGGAAATAGTGTCCCGGTTTGCGAACTTTACCTCAATCTAAGAACGGAAGCTGAATGGTGGAAAGGCACCGGCAGCGGGAGGCCTCATTAGGGAAAGCATGCCTCGGTTTAAGAACAGCTTTGGTTTAAGAACGGACTTCAGGAATGAATTAAGTTCATAAACCGAGGTACCACTGTACAAAAAATGCAGGGCATGGGGGAGGGATGTTAGTTGTTTCTGCAGCTGAGGCAACTTGCCTGTTCTCAAAGCACTTGAATGTGAAATAAAGAATATGTTCTGTGTACACACCTTTGACCATGCTGAGTGCTGGGCACAGGCAATGTGGCTTGCAAGGAGTCAGACTATTAGGCCACGTAGCCCAGAACTAGTTGCCCCAAGAGCATTCCACCAACTAAAAGTCATCTTTAAAACAGCATGCAAGCCCATCACACAAACCCACACAATATCCATGAGAGCAGAAGGATCAAACCGTCGTAGGACAGGAAGCCACAACAGAATCACGTGTATAGTCAAAAATCATTGGGTTAAATGGCAGGCAGGAATGCCAAAGGCATTTTTCCTGGAACTCCACCTCCTTTCCATATTATTATTATTATTATTATTATTATTATTATTATTATTATTATTGCCACATGTGTTAAGCTGAATGTGCACAAGTTAAATGCGTAAGTTGTGAGCTTACTGTAACTGGCAAGAGTCAGTTCCTGTGGTTTACAAAGGGGCTTTTGGCTTCCATGAAGGTGGCTCTGTGCAATGTGTGCGGAACGCACATTTGCAACCCTGAAAGAGCTGGATCTCCCCCCCTTGTGACTCAGGGGCAGCCAACAGGGTCCCATCCAGATATTTGTGCTGGACTACAGCTCCCGTCATCTCTGTTCCCTTGGCCATGCTGCCTGGGGCTGGTGGGAGTTGTGGTCCATCTGGGGGGCAGCCCATTAGCAGCCTGTGTGGAGTCCCAAGGAGGAGTACTTCTGCCCATGGAATGCCAGAGCAGAACTCATGGGAATTTCAACATTGCACAGCACTAAATAGATCTCCCTTAAAAAAATTAAAAACCTTTTTTTTAAAAGCTGCTTTTCTTTAGTGACCAGCCACAAAGCAATGTTCTCCAGCAAAGCTGACAGCTCTGAACAAGAGAGCCGGGGACAAGAAGGGATGTGAGGTCAGGATTAAGAGCATCAGTGGCAGAGGGGGAAACATGCCTTCATCACAGGCCTTGTCAGCGACTGCAAGCAGCCATCCTGAACAGATGTACCGCCCCGCCCTGCACCTTGCCACTGCCACAGTTCGAACAAGGGAAGCAGCCAGGTGAGGACACAGGGCCAGGATCTGTGTGCCATGCCTGTTCCGAGTCACTGACAACTTCCATCCGCTGTTTTCCAGTGCTGCTCACCCTTAATGCAAGTCCTCTTAAAGTCACAGTCCTAGTCACAAATTCTGCTCTCCACCTCCCCCCGCCCCCGCCCCGTCCGCCACTTCTCTCTCTCTCCTCTCTCTCTCTTTGACACATCTCTATTTTTAGCTTCCCCTTCACGGCAGCATTTGGCTGCTGTTGCTGCTCTCGGCCCTCGTGCAAATGAGCTCACGCTCTGCCTCACATGCCTCAATCGCAGTACCTTCCAGGCCTGGCGCCAGTTCTGCGGCTGCAGGGGAGAGGGGGGCAGGAGGGGCAGGGAATGAGGAGTCTCAAAAATCCCCCAGCTTCTGCTGGCCCTCTGCTTAGTGGTACACCTTGTGGAAGGCACCTGTGTGGCACAGTGGCTTGGTCATTGGGCTAGGACTGAGGAGACTTTGGGGGCCTCGAAGCCTGATGGCTGGACTTGGACCAGTCACTGGAGCACAAGGCTAAAATTGGCTCTGCAATGCCATACCCTCCAACATTTTCCCAATGAAAATACTATTAAAGTGTTGTTGTTGTTGTTGTTGTTGTCGTCGTTGTTGTTGTTGTTATCATGATCATCATGCCCCCACCCTTCTGACTGGGTTTCCCCAGCCACTCTGAGCGGCTTCCAGCATATATGAAACCATAACAAAACATTAAACATTAAAAAGCTTCCTAGCCAGGGCTGCTTTCAAATGTCTTCTAAAAGTTGTGTAGTTACTCCTCTCCTTAACTCAGGGGTCGCGTAACTCCATACCCTCCAACATGTCTCTGGTGAAAATAGGAATGTCCTAAGGAAAGGGGGACATTCCAAGATCAAATCAGGAACCAGGATGGCTTCTGTAAATCTGGGACTGTCTCTGGGAAATAAAGGAGGGTCTGCAATGTTTCTGAATGCCAGATGCTGGGAACCTCAGGAGAGAGGGGAGGGCTCTTGTGCCTGGGTCTTGCTTGGAGGTTTCCCTGTAAGCATCTGGGAGGACACTGGGAGGACAGCTGCTGGACTAGAAGAGCCATTGGCCTGATCCAGATGGTTCTTCTTATGTTCATTCATCCTGATTTGCTTGCAGAAAGGTTACATGGTGGCTAGACAGTGTATGGTATTTATGGAGCAGTAGTTCTGATTCATGACCATGAGCATTCATCTTGCAATCCTAAGAGGGAGAGAGAAGCCTGAGATTGGCCAGAGGCACCTAACTCTGCTCAGTCCTTGCCCCATCTTCCTATTGTGCTTGTAGTCCAGTCATCCAAGGGGAATATGGGCAGGAGACGGCATTGCTGTGCCCTTCAGAGCAGACAACAAGCAGAAGCTGATTGTGGGTGGGGAGATTCAAGGGACTGCATTCAGGCTGCAATATCCCTCAGGCAGAATCCATCGCTTTGGTTGCTCCTGTACCACCTTCAAGGATTGCAAAGGAGAGTGAATATAAACAGGCGTCTCCTATCCTAGTGGTGCCAAGATGGGAAAAATCACACCTGGTGAAGTTCTCTCTTCTATGCAACCCTCAAGACAGAGGTGGCTAACTTGAGGCACTCAGCGCCCCTCCCAGCAGAGCCAGGAGCCAGGACTGATGGGCACCCGACTGAACTTAGATGGACAAAAGCTCTCTCATGGGGTCTGAATTTGGCAATCCATCATCCTTCCTGCTGGGATATGACTTACTGCTCCCAGCATCCTAAACCCATGCCTCTACTTTGCTCTCTCCTCCTGCCCTCCACAAATCCTGCCCTGCTCCTCACATATCGCACCAAGTGCCCTGATCCACAGGGTCATGTCTTCCCATCTTCTGTCCCCCGACTCTCTCTCCCCCCATGCCCCCGGCCAGAGATCTGCAAGGCTTGTCAGGCTCCAGCTGTTCCACACAGTGGTTTATCTAGGTCACCAATTACCCAACAGGCCCTCTTGCTGCCAGCACCACTGTCTAGAAAATCCCATCCTGCACAGATGGGACAGATCAACAGCACCCAGGGTTCAGGAGCCGGTCACTGATTTTTGCTCCCAGGGACGAGGAGGGGAAGCTTGGGAGAATACAGCTCACCCCCTCAAGCCCCCAAAGCAGGAACAGAAGCGCCAGCATCTACACCAGCTGTTTTCCTTGAGATTAGTCCCAGAACAACCCAAGAAAAGCTGGTATAATCTGCATCTCATCTGCTGTATTGGCACTGATCAGGGTACCAAACCAGGTTTATTTCATGGCCATAACTGCTTCTTCATAGATGTATTATGCTCACCTATGACATTTTTCATCTCCAGAGACCTCCCAGGGAAAATGGTTCTGCCCTCAAATTTGCCACATATAATGACATGATGGTTGGGAATTTACAAACAGTTCCATTCCTGGAGAATATTATTATTATTATTATTATTATTATTATTATTATTATTATTATTAACCTGCAAGTAAATTTGCTCACAAACAAGCACACTAATCAGCCATTTCAAGCAATGTGCTGGTGTACCTACCCATGCACAGATTGCCCCTCAAATTAAGCATTTGAGGCTGCCACTGCAGACTGTAGGTGAGAGACATTCCAGGTATATTTCATTTGCTCGTTTGTTTAAGCTGCAAGCATTTCTGCTGCACTCTTCAATCTTAAAAGAGGTCCCAGAGCAGGCAAACAATAAAAAAACAGCAACAAATGATCACACTAAAACTACGATACATTTCAAAACATCTAAAAGGCTTACAAATAAAATTCCCTGGGCAACAGAATAAGATTTTTACAGAAGCCATTTCACACCAAAAAAATTGGACAAACTCTTCCTAGCTGGCACTATTTAAAAACTTTTTACACCCACTGACTGTCAGTAAAACAGGATTTACTATCTATCACTACTCCTGTCCCTGAGAGGTGAGAGATTCCAGGGCTTCCAGGAGCTTCCCCAGAGTTTGTGTTTCTTTTGGAATGAGGAACAGCGGAGACTATGGTGTCTTTAGGATATATGGTTTATTTACACATATATCCAATCTGAGCCTACGGTGGAGGGGTTTACAGCATTAAACCCCCCAAAAGGGTCTTGCTTCTCCCAGAGCTGCAGCCTTGGCTTCAAACAGAAATCAGGCATAGCTCTGTCTCCCAGCTGCCCAGTTGGCAGCCTGCTAGCTTCTACTTCAAACACACCTGAGCTCCCAGCTCTGGCCTTTGATTCTCTAACTACCAGCGAGTTGAGGGAGGGAGGTCCAATCATCTGGCACAGAGCCATTTCCTTTGTTACCTTAATGGCCCATACTTAGAGGGCCCTTACCAAGAGACTTGTCTGGCTGTTTCAGCAATTTGAATTAGATTTTAACACTTGCTGTATCCAGGAATTAGAAGAGTCTCTGCATACAGCCTTTCCCACCCCCACCAACTCATAACACTGTGTTAATTTCTGAGCCTGACTCAGGCATAAGAGGTGATACTGTTCATCTTGCTAGCTAGGAACCTTTTGGATACCCCAGAGGCTGCATCTTTCACTCTTTCTCCGCCTTTTCCTTATCCCTTCTACAGTACTTTGTGCTTCTGAAGAGCTCTCCATCCATTTCCATCAACTCTGATGGACCCCTGTCTCACAAAATAAGGACCTGGCATTAAACTTCCTTTCTGAAGCCCATCAGCTGACCACACCAGTCTCTGACCTTCCACTTCAAAGTCCAATCAGGTCCCTGTTCCTTGAGAAGACTTGCTCCTTTTCTTCCTCCAGTTAAGGACTGGTTCTTTGGATACAATCTAGGGCTCTTTGGAAGAGCGTCCCTTTGTTAATCTGCTATTTATGCAAACAAATCAGAAGCACCCAGCCCAAAAGAATCCTGGCAGCTGTAGTTTACACCCCTTGCAGAATTACAGTTCCCAGCACCCTTAACAAACTACAGTTCCCATAATTCTTTGGGAGGAGAGAATGTGCTTTAAATGTATGGCATGTACCTGGCCTGGATTCTGGTACCTTTTAAGGGTGGTAAAGCAGAGGACATTTCAGTAGGTGCAACTTGTTATGGGTGGGAGAGAGAGAGAGAGGGAGAGGGAGAGGGAGAGAGGGAGGAGAGAGAGAGAGAGAGAGAGAGAGAGAGAGAGAGAGAGAGAGAGAAGCTGCACTTGCTAAAATTCCATCTTATTAGAGACCCCCTTCCTTTTTTTGCATCCGGTCATCCAGCTTATAGAGACAAGAATTTACCTGCTTTGGGCCAGATCAAATTCCTCTTAAATGGAAGAGACAACCGTGTAAGCAGGAGTGTGACTTTGTTTTCAAGCAGCAAAGCTCTTAAGGATTTTCTTAAGTATGAATGTGATTGATTGCAGCAGTGACAATGTGCTTCAGCAATGCACTTGGGGTGTATAAACACATAATTCATCTCAGATTTGATCTCTGATTGATGTATGGAGTTACAGATACATTTCTACAGATACATTCCTTGCACATTTTTGACTTTGGCATTCATTACTTTTTAGCTTATGGCCAAGACAAATAAAAAAAAGAAAAGGGGGTGGGGAATGTGCTTGGAGCAGACACAGCTGAACTGCAGCAAACCAGGAGTTGCCACCAGCGACACACCGGAGAAAAGTTGGTTTGAAATTCAGATCCCTTTCCCAACAAAGGGCACATTGTTGTTGTTGTTGTTTAGTCGTTTAGTCGTGTCCGACTCTTCGTGACCCCATGGACCAGAGCACGCCAGGCACTTCTGTCTTCCACTGCCTCCCGCAGTTTGGTCAGACTCATGTTTGTAGCTTCGAAGACACTATCCAACCATCTCGTCCTCTGTCGTCCCCTTCTCTTTGTGCCCTCCATCTTTCCCAACATCAGGGTCTTTTCCAGGGAGTCTTCTCTTCTCATGAGGTGGCCAAAGTACTGGAGCCTCAGCTTCATGATCTGTCCTTCCAGTGAGCACTCAGGGCTGATTTCCTTAAGAATGGATAGGTTTGATCTTCTTGCAGTCCATGGGACTCTCAAGAGTCTCCTCCAGCACCATAATTCAAAAGCATCAATTCTTCGGCGATCAGCCTTCTTTATGGTCCAGCTCTCACTTCCATACATCACTACTGGGAAAACCATAGCTTTTACTATACGGACCTTTGTTGGCAAGGTGATGTCTCTGCTTTTTAAGATGCTGTCTAGGTTTGCCATTGCTTTCCTCCCAAGAAGCAGACGTCTCTTAATTTCGTGGCTGCTGTCACCATCTGCAGTGATCATGGAGCCCAAGAAAGTAAAATCTCTCACTGCCTCCATTTCTTCCCCTTCTATTTGCCAGGAGGTGATGGGACCAGTGGCCATGATCTTCGTTTTTTTGATGTTGAGCTTCAGACCATATTTTGCGCTCTCCTCTTTCACCCTCAATAAAAGGTTCTTTAATTCCTCCTCACTTTCTGCCATCAAGGTTGTGTCATCTGCATATCTGAGGTTGTTGATATTTCTTCCAGCAATCTTTTTTTTTTTTTTTTAATTTAATATTTATTAGGATTTTCAAAAAACACACAACAAACAAGAACAAGAAATAAACAAAACAAAAGAGAAAAAAAAACAAACACAAAAATACAAAATATTCAAAACTAAACAACAATAAAAACACATAAAAGTTTCTGATACTTATTGTTCTTAACCTTATTTCTCAGACCTCCTCACACCTCCCCTTCTTGTATTCCCATTTAAATTGTCAGTTCAGCAAGTCCTTAACTTATTTCTTTACCTTAACTTATACATTTATTCTAACTTACTATTGTTTTACTTTCCTTCTTTTTTCCATTTCCTCCATTTATTTTTAACAATCTTATTTTCAATTAATTTAAAAAGAAAAAACCAATTTTACCTTATTAAAAACACACATCCATACTTATACCCCATTAATTATTCTTAAACCTTTTTCCTGAAGTCGACCGACATTTCCCTTCCACGATTTGCCCAATTTCCTTACCATTAACTAAATTATAAAAAACAAATTATCCTTATACACCCTTTGGATTCCCAACCTCCGCCCACCCTTTTCCCGGTTCCAGACCCCAACCAATGTCCATCAGTCTTTATGTTATTTATTTAGCCTGGAGATCTCACGTCCGAGGCCCTTATATCTCTCTCAGTTCCTTTCCGCCGGTCTCTTTGATGGTCCTTAATGTTAAGCCCCAAGTCTCGGAGGGGCTCCGGCCCAACAGAATCCATGTTGCTTCCAGCCAGTCCTCCATACTTAAAAGCAAAGCCTATGGGGTGCTCCAACTCTTGTTTCAGATTTCTTACAGATCCAAATGTCCCCAAAGCTCCAGCTTTCACCTTCAACCAATTTGTAATCCTCAGGTCTTCAGGTCTCCTCCCGAGGAGATCTTTCCATTTTCCAGATTCCCATTCAGACCAGGCTTTCCACATCCAATTTTTATTATCCTTTTTTGTCATCATGTCAGGCCTCATGTTGTAACTCTCCTTTAACTCCTGCAAATCTCCTGCTCCTCCTTCATTTTCTTCAAAAACAACACATTGCTCCATCGTTTCTACGCTTTCAGTTTCATTTATTTGTTCAGTTAAATAGGCTTCCTGTTTCAAGTCCTTATCAGGCTCCAAGCTGTTGTTTACTGTCCAGTGTAGTAATGATACGTTTGTAGACAAAGCATTGTATTCATCTTTCAAGTTTCCCAAGAGAACGAAAACTCTGTCTAGTTCTGCTTGGAATTTACATACTCCAGTCATTTTTGTAGTGTAATGTCCTTATTCCCCCTCTAGGGGGATTTTAGTTCCTTAATGTTCCTTTCAGCTCAAAACCAAAAGTCCAGTTATTTTGTATCAGCCCTCCTTGTTTTTAACAAAGTTGTACCAAATAAACCAGCAGAAACAGCAGAAACAATGTTTTCTTTTTCCAGCTGACAGCTAGCTGACTAACAGCTCACTTGACAGCTGTCAAAATCTTCCATACACCAGGCTTTCTCATAGGGCGTTCCCGGGTCTGGGGGGGGGGGTAAAATTTCAGTCCCCAAGTTCTTTTTATCCTCCAGTAAATCTTCTTATAGTGTCAAAACCGTGAAATCAAAATCTTTTCATTAAAAAAAACAAGAAGCAAATTCTTTCGACCTTAGCTGCTCAGTCCTTTGCTTTAAATTGTTTACAAAGAGGGGGGGGTGACTTCCTTTTTAGCCCCTTCCCGCTCGTTCCAAATCCAGAATTAAAATTTTTTATAAAGTCCCAATCTCCGTATTACTCACGGGTTTATATTTTAGAGTCCAGTCGATCTTGGAAGAAGTTGGCGCTCTCTGTCTATGGCTTGCGGCTTCACTCCGTAGGCGAGGGAGTACTCTCAGCACCACGCCTCACCCTGCCTCCGTTCCGAAGCCTTTAAAAAGGCTCCGTCGCAGATTGGGGGGGCGCAAATGGTGCCCGCCGAGTCTCTGTGTTCACAGGCATCCGCGCCTGTGATTTTAAGGGTCCCCGCTTCGCCGCAGCGGCCAGACCCAGACGCTACGGAGCCGATTCCCTCCGGAGCTCGGAGGGAATCCGCCATTAAACAATGGCGCCAACCCGGAAGTCTTCTTCCAGCAATCTTAATTCCGGCTAGAGATTCATCCAGCCCAGCCTTTCGCATGATGAATTCTGCATATAAGTTAAATAAACAGGGAGACAAAATACAGCCTTGTTGTACTCCTTTCCCAATTTTGAACCAATCCGTTGTTCCATATCCAGTTCTAACTGTAGCTTCTTGTCCCACATAGAGATTTCTCAGGAGACAGATGAGGTGATCAGGCACTCCCATTTCTTTAAGAACTTGCCATAGTTTGCTGTGGTCGACACAGTCAAAGGCTTTTGCATAGTCAATGAAGCAGAAGTAGATGTCTTTCTGGAACTCTCTAGCTTTCTCCATAATCCAGCGCATGTTTGGAATTTGGTCTCTGGTTCCTCTGCCTCTTCGAAATCCAGCTTGCACTTCTGGGAGTTCTCGATCCACATACTGCTTGAGCCTTCCTTGTAGAATTTTAAGCATAACCTTGCTAGCATGTGAAATGAGTGCAATTGTGCGGTAGTTGGAGCATTCTTTAGCACTGCCCTTCTTTGGGATTGGGATGTAGACTGATCTTCTCCAGTCCTCTGGCCACTGCTGAGTTTTCCAAACTTGCTGGCATATTGAGTGCAGCACCTTAACAGCATCATCTTTTAAAATTTTTAATAGTTCAGCTGGAATACCATCACTTCCACTGGCCTTGGTATTTGCACATATTGGGCACATATTGCACACCAAAAGAGGAATTCTCCCAGACAGACCTCTTAAACCTTTTAAGAGTGGTGGAGGAGAGGACCAGAAATGTTGCTGCCCTGGACATGCTCACTTTGAACTGCAACGGATGAGAGTTGGTTGCACCATGAGAACACCATGGAAGCCCCTCCCTCTGCTGCTGACCTCTCTCCATCTTTTCCCAACTGACACCAACTTGGACCTTCTCATGGCTGTGACATTGCAATGCCTTAGCCAATGGCTTGTATAGTCTGTGTTTTCATCAGGTCTTGCCCTTTTGTGACCATTTTTGCAAAAGTGCCGTGTGCACAGATGTTGTTGTTAGCTCCTAAAATTCCATTTACTTAGAAAACCTGAGTTAAGAAATGGAATATAGACTTTTGGGCTCAGAATGGGATCTTGTGTAGAGAGCAGCAGGAAGTTCTTTACGGATATTTGCACACATTTTCTTACTCTGATTTATTCTGTTCTAAAATAGTGATGATCGGAGAAGAGTTGAGAAATAGTTATGTGAAAAAGTCGAGGTGGGGAGAGACCGGGAAGGGGAGAGCTGCAAGGAGCAGCACAGGGCACGGGCTGCTTACGTCTGACCACGGCTAAATTCCTACTTGTGATTTCCAGACCAGATGTTGCTCACATTGTCCACTACAGTATTGAGAACTAGAAACGTACTCTTAAAAAGAGACAGAGGGTGTGTTCACATTACTCCTTTAGAGCACAGTGAAGTTGTTACGGTGGGTTTTTTTTGGGGGGGTTTTTTTTGCCATTTCACTGCTCTCCCCACACCCAGCTGTTCACATTCTTGTGCTTCATTTTCTTCTGTTTGTGTGCACTCCAGGGGGCACTGGCTGCCTTTACTCTGTGAAGAGGGGTTCACACATGGTCTAGAGATGAGCTAAAAGTAAAGGGACCCCTGACCATTAGGTCCAGCCGTGACCGACTCTGGGGTTGCGGCATTCATCTTGCTTTACTGGCCGAGCATGTGGCCAGCATGACTAAGCCACTTCTGGTGAACCAGAGCAGTGCACAGAAACGCCGTTTACGTTCCCACCGCAGTGGTACCTATTTATCTACCTGCACTTTGACATGCTTTCGAGCTGCTAGGTGGGCAGGAGCAGGGACCAAGCAAGGGGAGCTCACCCCGTCATTGCGGGGATTAGAACCGCCGACCTTCTGATCAGCAAGCCCTAGGCTCTGTGGTTTAACCCACAGCGCCACCCGCATCCCTCGAGATGATGAGCTAGGGACTTCCGGTCAGCGCCAGCGACAATGGCGGAACTCTTCTGATCTTCCAGGGGAGCCGCTCCGGGAATTGAGGGTCTGCTGCTGCGGCAAAAGCAGCGACCCGATAGAAACCACAGGCAGTAAGAGCCTGTGGACCTGGGATCCGGCTGACACCTTGAGCGCCTCTCTGGCTCGCAAGGAGACCTCTTTCCGAGGCTCCGTCGCGAGGCTGGGTAAGTGCGCGGTGTTTTGGATCAACCGCTACATTCCCGGAGTGAAGCCTCACAGCCGTTGTCAGAGAGCACTGATTTCTTTCTGGACAATTTGGTTTGAAAAAACAACTACCCGTGAGTAGAACCAATTAAAAGAGCTAAGATAAGATTAAAGGTGCAAGGACTTAAATATTGATTGGAGTCTTTTAAAAAGAAAAATTAATCTGGCGTTAATAGCGGGAAAGTGTAAACAGGAAGTCCACTTTTCGCTCTTGTATATCATCTGAAGCAAAGGCACCATAAGCAAAGATCCTGCAATTTTATTTGCAAGTTTAAATATCCGCAGTTTTAAAGTTTTTTCTTTTTTTTGGGAGAGTCTTTGTTTTCAACAATATTGGACCTAAAACCTTTTCATCACTGACCTGGGAACAGGCTGTCTGAAGTATTATTTTTTTTAAAAAAAAAAAAGACTAGTAAAATTATTACCATTTGGATAATTGGAAGCGTTAGAAGTTTAAAAGTTACAGTTTCATCTTTCCCTTTCTGCATTTAAAATGGAGTCTTGATACATTCTCTTCTTCTTGTTTACTTCTTCACGGATCTGACATGGCATTTGGAATATAACTTGTATCCCTCTAGTGGGGAAACTTGGAAAACTTTGAAACTGTTACAAATAACTTTCAGATGAAAGTGGCAAATGGAAGCGTGAGAATTAACCTTGAACAATAAAATGCAGACCTCAGAAGTAATAACAAACCTACTGTACAAGATAAATTGCCAGCTGGAAGGCCTTCTAAAGAAACTTGATTTTATAAATGGACGGGACAGTGGACAACAGGAAAAGAACTCTCTGGATCAGGCTGACTTATTGGAAGGAAAGGATGGAGGAGAGAGTGAAGCTATATTTGAGCCATCTAGGAATGTACAATTGCAAACTGTGGATTATAAAATAAGGACAGATGGTAAAGATATGGCAGATGGACAGGCGGGGACTACAGGATGCCAATCCGGTCTGATCAAGTACAAGGACTCTGTCATATATGGATTTTGGGACTGTGGAGATATGGACATGGACTTGAGTTTAAAAGAGATGGATGGACTTGGGGTCTGTGGGACTAGAGGTATTTGGATATATCTTTTGAAGAGTAACATCAATTATAACCCCACTTGTGGAATTTTGGTTGACCTACAGAAAGATTGCAATTTTAATGTTAGGATGAAATTCTTCAGAGATGAGTCAGATGAAATGAGAGAGCATAAAAGAGAAATGAAAGGGTATAAACGAAATATGCAGAAGGGACTGGGAGGAAATCTAAGAGCCTCGGATATTAGATTTCCAGATTAAGTAACAATAGGGAATTTGACGGGAAGGCCAGGCAGCCACTGGGACCAGGGGGGTGATGGGGGAAAAAATTTGGGGAAAGCAAAGTGTGTAAATTTCATTTTAAGTTTAAAAGTTATAGTAAATTGCTAAAGTGTTGGTGAAACTATATAACGGTGGATATAGGTTTATTGGACTTTGTACAAATTGGGTGAGACTTTATACAATTACTTTTGGATAACTATGATGCTATTGAAGATTAAGAAAATGTTTAAATATATTAATTAAATATATGGGAAGGATTTGCTGAAACAATATCCGAAGCGGAATACAAAAGTGGGAGGTGTGAGGAAGTCATAGAAACAAGCAAATGAAAGATGGGTTTAAATGTATTATTTTGTTTTTTGTTTTTTTCTTTTTTTTGTTTTTGTTGTATGTCCTTTTTTGTCTTTTTCTCTTTTTTTCTGTATTGTTGAAAATCAATAAATATTATTTAAAAAGAGAGAGAGATGATGAGCTAGGAATGGCTGAATGTCTCCAGAAGCACATGGGGGCAGCCTTCCATGGAGCAAGCTGAAAAGCTGGCCTGGACAGAAGGCTTGCCATGGTGCTACCTTGAATTCCTCCACCAGCACTGGAAACACAGGGAGTTCACAGTCAGCAGGAAGCAGAATACAGCCAGAGACAGGAGGCTAGATTTGAACTCAGAATACATGCCTGCTCTGAGAAACCCCACTTTCATATTTGTCTAAGCCAGTGTTTCCCACAGTGGGCAATACCACCCCCTGGGGGGGGGGCGCTGGAATGACCCAGGAGTGGTAGTAGCCTTGGGTGCAAATGGAGGACATTGAATAAGGGGGCAGTGGAAGCATACAGTAAGAAGAGAGGAGAAGAAAATTTTTAAAAACAGTTTGTACATGTTTCATCTGTTGTGGTCAGCAGGACAGCAACAGTGCCTCCCCTGGATCTGGCAGTCAGGCTAGAGACAAGGGCTTTTCCTTTTCCAGCTTCACCCAGGCCTGGAAAGTGGGAAGTGTTGTAGAGCATAGGTGGCAATATAAACACATAAAAGATCACAAATTTGTCACTGCATCTTTCTGTTTGCTTGCTTAAAGAAGGTAGATTTTCGGGGGGGGAGTATTTTTTTTTTCTGTAAAGGCGGTGGTAGGCCAAATAAGTTTGGAAACCTCTGGTCCAACTCATTCTCTCTTTTGCCTTCCAGAGATGAGCTTGCTCCATGGACTGCCCTAGAGCTCACATCTGACAGATCAAGATTTTCTCCCCAGCCTCGCCAAGGGTGCCTGTCTGGGGAGGACACAATGCCCTCCTTCCCGCTCTGCGCTCTGCTGGTGCTGCTCCTGCCAGGATTGCTGCCTGCCACTCTCACCTGCCCGCCACAGTGTGTCTGCGAGACTCGCCCATGGTTCACGCCACAGTCTGTCTACCATGAGGCCCGTACAGTGGACTGCAATGACCTGCTGCTGACCCAAGTGCCAGGGAATCTCTCTTCAGAAACCCAGGTTCTCCTGCTGCAGAGCAACAAGATATCCAGGGTCAGCGGGGAGCTGCAGCACTTGCTCAACCTGACCGAGCTTGACCTCTCGCAGAACCACTTCTCCAGAATCAGCGATACTGGGTTAGCTAACCTCTCGCGCCTCATTACGCTTTACTTGGAGGAGAACCAGGTGGAGGAGCTACCTGACCACTGTTTGCATGACCTCACGTCACTTGAGGAACTTTACATAAACCACAACCACATCTCTTCCATCGAGCCGTTGGCCTTTGCTGGTTTGAGCAGCCTACTTCGGCTGCATCTCAATGCCAATCATCTCCGTGCCATTAACCACCGCTGGTTCCTCCCTCTCCCCAATTTGGAGATCCTGATGATTGGAGAGAACCCCATCTCACAGCTAGAAGGGGGCAGCTTCCAGCCACTGGGACGGCTTCACAGCCTCGTCTTGGCTGGGATGGAGCTAAGCGAAGTACCCGCTGATGCTTTCCGAGGGCTGGATTACCTGGAAAGTTTGTCGTTCTATGACAACCATCTTCCACATGTTCCCACCAAGGCACTGAAGGGCCTTCCTCTCCTGAAGTTCCTGGATCTCAACAAGAACCCCATTGCAGAAGTTCGGACAGGGGACTTCAAGGACATGCTGCACTTGGAGGAGCTGAGCCTCAACAGCATGGAGGATCTGACCGGCATCCACAAAGACGCTTTTGAGAATCTCCCGGAGTTGGCAAAGCTCGAGCTGTGCAACAACCCACGTCTCTCCTACTTGCATCCTGGAGCCTTCCGGGAGGTGCCAGCTCTTCGCACCCTTCTGGCCAGCAATGCAGCCCTCAGCCTCTTCCCTCTAGGCCTGACAGGGGCCTTGCCAGCTTTGGCAGAGCTCAGTCTCTATGGAAACCCACTACGCTGTGATTGCCCAGAAGCCTGGCAGCCGTTGACCATGGGACATGTCCGGTTAATTGAGTCCCAAACCACGCTCTGCACCCTGCCCTTGGAAGCCGCTGGGCAACAACTCCAAGAAGAGCTGAAAGGTGTCATGGGAGGATCATGCCTGCCAGAAATCTCCTCCAAGGCTCTCTCCGAGAGGCTGGAGGTATCGGCTGGCTCAACAACAGCTCTGGATTGCCCAGCCAGCTCAGAGCCACCACCGCAGTTCCACTGGATAACGCCATCGGGGGGGAAAGTGACCACAGGGTCAGGGAGGCTCCATCTGAGGGTAGGGGGAACTCTAGAGATCAGTGCCACCAGCCTGGCAGACTCAGGAGTCTACACTTGTGTGGCGTGGAATGGGCTGGGCTCTACCAGCCGCAGTGTGGTCCTTGCTGTGACGGAAGACAGACCCACTGCCCCCATCCGGCTGCTTGTCCTTGCTAAGAAGGTTCAGTCACATTTTGTGGTGGTGGAGTGGACGACATCCTTTGCGGAGGGGAGGAAGAGTGAGAGGAGTGATGAGTCCTCCACAGCCCACCCACCTCCTCCACTGCTGCCGTGGTCGTCAGCTACCATGCGAATCCATAATCCCCACCTGAGCTACACAGCACGAGTCCCTGTGGGCATCAAGGAGTTCAACCTCACGCACCTACAGCCAGCCACCCGCTATGAGATTTGCCTTACTGTTGTGTCCTCTGTTCCCAGGTCCTCGGCAGCTGCTGGTTACGCGGATGTCCCCCCATCCTTGGTGACCTCCACCAGCTCTTTGGAAGCTGCCTTAGCAACCCCACGTGCTTCCGCAACTTCTCTGGATTCCTGGGCAACCCAAGAAGGGTCTTCCGCCTCGTCTGTGGGTCATCTGACAACCACAGTTTCTTTGGCAGTTTCCAAGGGCTCCTCGGCGCCCCCAACAAGCCCCTTGCCAACCTCTGCCATGACTCCGCCTCTTCTGCAGCTGCCCCACACCCAGCGCTCCTGCCTCAATGTCACCACCAAGGAGGCCTCGCTCGCAGTGGAACTGATGGGAGGTTGGGCTGGAGGAGCAGCCTTGGCTGCCATCACCGGCTCCTTGCTGGCCGCCCTGAGCGCAGTGCTGCTGCTTCTCTGTGCCTCGCGGCGACTCAAGGAGAAAGGCTGCCGTCATTCGCTCAAGAAGTACATGCAGCATGCGGCGGCCATCCCGCTCAACGAGGTCTACCCGCCCCTCATCAGTTTGTGGGATGCGGAGGGGGACCCGCCCCTGCCCATGGCACCGCTGGTGCAACTGGCTCCGCCCATGTCAGCTCCGCCACCTCCTCCAGCCACAGGAGGGGGGCACCCTCTCCTGCTGCCCCCTCCACCAGGCCAGATTGACACGTCCAAGACCTACCTGTGGCAACAGCCGTGAAGGAAACAGGTGGCAGGTGGGCACACACACCTCTGCCTCCTGCTCCTGGTGGGAGAACTCCCTTCCCCATGGATTTTAGGGTATGGGGCTTCCCAATCCATGCCCTTTCCTCCCACTTTTCTTCCTTGCGCACCCACCTTTGCATACACCGCCTCTAGAGAGCACCAGGAAGCTGGATGTTTATTCTTTAGTCAAGGTCTCACTGTGTAGTCGTAGCCAAATAAGGAGGGGAGTGTGACAGGTGGATGACAGAGCAACTGGGACAGTGTAGCCCCTGGGGGGCAAGGGGGGAGAGATGAGTTTTTGAATAAAGCTGTGGCATTAGAGAACACAGAGAGTGTTTGGGTGTGTTGGTTGGAAAGGAAGCCAACACAGAACATCCCTGTGCAAGCTGTGAAATGTATCCATCTTACCCAAAGTAAAAAATAAGTTGCTTTTAGAAACTAAGGTTGAGATGCTTCCCTCTTGTGGGCATTTGGGGATTAACAGGCCAGTTTCTCCTCCTGGGCTGGACTGCAGCTTCAGTTTCAGACGGGAGAGAGGAGGAGAGAGAGACCTGTCCAGATCAAGGCATCCATGGCCTTTAGAGACCCTAAGCACTGGGGGAGGGGTATGGTGCCCCCAAATTCATGATGCAAAATAAAAACAATACTAATCCCCTAAAATATATTTTTGTTTTTCAAAATGACACAAAACTTACACATATGCCGAAATGCACAAGCATATAGGTCCATGCAACCTCATCATTGTGATCTACTGTAGCAGGACACCCCCTGGTTTAGGTGGGTGTTAGGAAGAGAGCAGGAAAATGGGGGGAGGCTGCCTAGGAGAGTGTAAGGAAGCCTAACAAAGTTCTGAGTTTTCACATGTTTTTTTAAAAATATCAAATGTCATTTTATTTTTAAAAAATCTCATTTGTGTGTGGGGGGAGGGGGAGTTTGGTACCCCTGCTTTTCTGATGCCCTAAACACATGCCTAGTCTGCCTGTTGGATAATCCAACATTGCGTTAACAGCAATCCCATGCTCTGGCCTGTAGGTCCTCTGTTCTGATCTCAGGCATACAAGGACAGATGGTACTTACCTGAGTGGCAAAAAAAAGGCACTTTGCTCAAAGGGCATTACTTCTCATGTCCCAGGACTAGGAGCCATGGCATTAAAAACTGGTTTTGCGGTTTGAGCCCTGAATCTTGTGAGCTTTCTCCATGCTGTTTTCCACTGGCTGGCTTCTGGCTAGCCTCAGCCAAGCCCCATAGACTCTCTTTGTCGGAAGGTGATGAGTCAGCCGGACCTGACCATCTTTTACCATTGAGAGTTCGCTGAGCTTCCTCAGAAGACAGCTGACAGTTGCTGAGTGCTAATCCCGTGGCCCCATCGTCATCATCCTTGACCAATTGAAGATGACTCTCACACCAAATCCAGGTTACAGAAAAGGTTGGAATCGTAGAATGGTAGAGTTGGAAGGGGCCACGTGACTCATCTAGTCCAACCCCTGCAAGGCAGGAATCTTTTGCCCAGTGTGGGGCTCAAACACACGACCCCGAGATTAAAAGTCTCATGCTCCACTCACAAAACATTATGGCAGAAGCAGGAGAAACAGGAATGGCCACCCCAGGAGTTCACATTATGCATAGTTTCAGAGGGGAACGTGCATTTTCTGCTGCAACAGTGTGGCCATGCTGTCTCAGTACACACCTTCTGCTCTTCAGGAACACCAGAATGCAGAGTGCTGTAATATGGCCATTGATAGGATATTGCGCTTGCAGCACTGAAGCCTCTGTTTGGCTCAGCTAGTCCACTGGCACACAACATCACAATCCTGACAGCAATGCTGACATGGTTTGCAGGCCAAAGCCTGCGAGGTAATGGGAAACTGTCACTTCGAATGCAAATAAAAAAATATTGTACAGGAAGGACCTTGGAGGGCAGGCTGAGTGGTAGAAAAGTATAGGACAGGGAGCCAAGGGGCAAGACGGCTAAAGAAAGGGTCAAATGCAAGCAATGGAATAAGAACGAATAACCTGGAAAAAGGATAGGCTGAGGACAAGACTTGAGGCAAGGAAAGGGACTAATGAGAGAGGGGCTTCAGGTGATGAAATCTCTAAATTCTTAAGATCAGCTTGCCTTCGGGGGGTAGAAGGATACAGAAGGTACCAAGGAGTAGGGCTGCCATACAGCTGGATTTCCCCGGACATTACCAGAATTTCGAAGGCAGAACTGACATCCATGTGGGAATGTTAAGGAAAAGGAAAGGATATATTGAATAAGTATTATCCTTCCTTCACTCACACCAGTGAAGGAGTGAGTGATGTAGCAGAGCAGATTCCCCTTAATATGGCAGGGGAAGATAGTAGGAAGCTGGTCTGCACATTTGTTTGAATCTCTTTAGTTGAGTAATCCAATTTGGCTTGTCCAGATGGATTATTCCTGGTGTCCCCTTTGATCCCTCTTAAAAGAATAAAGACACAAGAGTCTTTCCTTAAAAGTAACAAGAAGTTTACTCACATTTCAGTTCACGATTTGATCCCTGAAAGGCAGGCTTTACTTAGTAGTTACATAACAAACTGAGTTCATTTCACATGGAGATTGAGCTCATGGGTTGCTGGCTAAGAACCAGCAGACAGCAAAATTACATTAAGAGAACAAAATGGCAGCAAGAGATCAGCACGAGAGAGAGATGAAGAGAGAGAAAATGGCTGCATGACTCGGCTCCTTTATGGAGTCAGCCAAGGCCACGCCCATCTCCCAGGTCACATGCAGGGGAGGATGCTCCAGACCAGCAGAACAGGAAGTTACACTGACTGGAGTAGCAGCCCACTACCTGTGCCCACTGGGGAAATAAAGAATGTTGTACTGTACTTGACCGTTCCAATGGATTACATCCCACAATCCAGGCAGCACTTTCCCTGATTTTATGCAAGTCAAGTGAAAAACCGTGGTCTTTTGCAAAAGCTCAGCAACTTGCTTGTCCTAGTTTTTACATTTTGAAATATGGCAACCCTACCAAGGAGGAGGAAGTCTAAAAGAAACAGGAAGTGGGGCAGAGTAGGAAGTGGGTTGAAGAACCTGGTGAAGACATGGGACTGAAGGTGTGCCAAGTCCAAGGGGCCGAGGTGCCTTTGGCCACCTCAGTGTTGGGGGGCGCTGCAGAAACTGGTGCAGCCTAGCAGAAGGCTGCACTGACCTGTGCGGTGTTGAGAGACATGCGTGACGTCATGCACATGCAACGCACGCTGAGGCCCCTCAATCTTGGGGGCAATGGGGTGCTTCTGAGCCAAGGAGAAAGAAGATTGTGGTGCAGTCACACTCATGGCCCAGGAGAGGAGGAGCTATGTCCTGTGGCCAGGAAGGAAATCTCCAGGCAAAGGAGGAGATTTTGGGGGCTGGGTAATTGTGGACCAAAGACAGAAGGGAGAGTCATACCCTGTCACCTGTGTGAGGCAGAAATGGGGCACCTGTGGCCCTCTAGGTGTTGTCCCAACTCCCATGATTCGCTGACCATTGACTACGCTGCTTGGGGCTGGTGGGGGCTGGAGCCCAGCAGCATCTGAAAGGGCCACATGCCCCCCTTGCCACCATCCCTGCTATAAGAGCTGCTGGGCAGGGATTGAACTCTGCCGGTTCTGTTCTCAGCTGCCACTGCAGGAATGTGACCTGGCAGCCCCATAGAGGATGAGGATCAAACTCAGAAGGTGGGTGGGGGCAGGCAGGATGAATTTCACAGTGTGGTCTGGATTAATGAGCCAAATTCCTTTTCCAGTAGAAGCTGTGTGTTCTGTGGCAGGAGGGCCAGCAAGAGGTCCTGGGGGCTGAACATGGTGCTCACTTTCCAGAGAGAAATGCCAATGCTATTGAGCCCGTCAGAAAGTGGAATGCTCTGCTTGTCTGCTGATAGCAAATGTAGCAGAAATGGAGGCACCCTTAGCGGGGGGGGGGGAGAAAAGTGGGTGCAACCAAAGGCAAAAATGAACAGGGCAACAGATGCGGCTTTTACCTTTGTATAGTCAGCCATGTCCCACCCCATACGTGGGGTGGCTTACCCAAGGAATCCTGGGAGCTGTAGTTTGCTAAGGGTTCTGGGTATTGCAGCTCCATGCAGAGTAAACTACAGTTCCCATGATTCTTTGGAGGAAGCCAGGCACTTCAAATGTATCTTGCAGAAGTTGGAGGCTTGTACAGCAACCCCAACTGCCCAGCCCCATGGATCCATCCAGACAAATGAGAGGCATGATGTGAGTCCAAGCACACATTCCAAGCCAGCCCCAAGCACTCCTGTTGGACAGTGAGTGGGGCCAGTGAGGGACAGCATGGCCTAGGGAGCAGGTGTGCACTGGCCAGAGTCAAGGGTCAAAGAAAGCCCCATGGGCAGAATGGCCGTATTTGGCTCAAGGCTGAAGGTTCCCCACCTCAACCTAAAGCCACCTCCTGAGTGGATGGCAGCTGGGTCATCCAGAGGCCAGGGCACCTGATGTTCAAAAATACGGGTGACTGGAAGTGTTTCATTCACAGTGGGCATGGAATGAGTCCTGGGCACAGGTGTTGGTGTGGCACAGGCCGTGGTAGAGAAGGAGGGTTTTTTCTGATGAGGGCTCCTTTCTCTTTGCAGGGACGCTGTTTGTGGGTTCATGCCAAGTGGCTGAAGCTGGTGGGAGGGAGCCACAGCTGCAAAGAGAAGGGCCACCCCTTTTCCTCTGCCTTTTTCACCATCTCCTTTTCCATCCAGTGGTTCCATCCGGGACAGAGGCAAGTCACTCATGAAAGATGTCTGAACTTGTAGCTGGAGTCTCCTTGCAAGTAATCCCTAAGCAGCCAATAAGATGTCATCTCAGGAAGGCCCCCCCCCATGTTATTTATCATCACTCCAGCAGCCGCTACAAGCTGCCCAAGGGAGGAGGCCAAGGGAGGAGGCCAGCAGTGGTCAGCAGCCATGGAGAGACCTTGGAGAGCCCCCAGGATGCTCCCTCACAGCCACTGCTGCTCAAGACAAGCGCTAGTGCTGGCAGGGGAAATAGGAACGTTACAGGGTCAGATCAGAAGCCAGGGTGGCTTTCATAATTCTGGGACTGTCCCTGGGAAATAGGGAGACTTGGAGGGTATGCAATGAGATTTGAATGAGCCTCTTCCCCACAGTGCTACACCACCTCTCTGAAGATCTCCTTCACTGAAGATTTTAGATAGACTGTGGAGCTGGGGGTGGCCAGGGGGTGGTGTGCTGGAATGAAGGAGAGCCCCAGGAGAGTAGAGGCCTTTATCTTGGCAGCCAAATTTGGCTTCCACCCCCACATCCTGCCAACACTGCAGTCAGCCAGAAACAGATCAGCGTGCATTAAGGAACAAAGAGAATGGCTATGGCAACCACAAATCTGTGCTACTTTTAAAGCAAACAGCTAATGAGTGCTTGGGAGAAAGGAAGAGGAGGAGCGAGGGTTTCACCCACTCATTAGGCCCAAGATTACCAACTTTTCTGCTATTTGCTGGCAGGCCTCTCTGCTTAGGTTTTAACAGCTGCATGGCCAGTTGAAGTTCAGAAACAGAAGTTCAGCAAGTGAAGACTCCCGCAGTCTTGCAACTGCAAGGCCAGAAGGAGATTTGTTAACTGAGTTTCTGGTGGTTGCACAGCTTAAAGGCACAGGAGCCTTGCCCCAAATGAGAATTGACAACCCTAGAGGAGGTCTGACTAATTAACTGTAAATAAAAAGTAGAATATTTTAAGAGTATTGGTAGCAGTGACATCTCAAACCCCAGAATAACAACAGCAAGGTTGCTTTAACACATGAAAGGGTATATTTTTTAAGTGATGGGTTTCCTGCCTTTGGCATACATACCATAAGCTCATACATTTTTTAAAAATGAACAACACAAACCAATGGATAGATGTAAGTGCTGTCAATGGCAGGACTGCCATATTTCAAGAAGTACAAATCCAGACACAGTTGCTCCAAAATGTTGTTGGGCTTTTGGGGCAATCAGACAGTGGGGTGGCAAGCGCACTTCTGAACTCGCCATCTAGGAGGCAACAAGGAAGCGACCACTGCACAGCACTTCCACTTCCATCAGGGGGGGAACTAAATCCTGGACATTTACTATTAATTGAAAATTCCCCCCGGGCTCCAATTTAGCCCACACACTCCAGACATTACCAGAAATTTCCAGTATATATAGCGACCCTAGTCAATGGATATTCCCAACAGTGTTTGAAACCAGCGTGGGATGGAGCCACCCTCTCAAAATGGCACCCTCCTCAGTCAGCAGTTACTAGAAGGGCATTTTGAAGAGAGGTGACTAGGGAGGGCAAGAGTCCTGCCTCACCCCTTTAAGGGATCTGCCCATGCAGGTGCCATGCTTTACAGCAGGTGGTAGCAACTGGGAGAGGGAATAGTATTCCTCAGTCCTGAGACCACCCATGGCTGGTTCTTAGGGTAGGGTCTTATGACTGTATGTACCTCAGTAGGCCTCCAGGGTGGTGCTCTGCAGCAGGAAGCACATGCCGAGTGCAGCTCTGGACAGCTAGCCTCTATCCTCTATGGCAAGACCTGTGGCTCCTTTGTGCCACACACATCCCTGAGCATGGGGAGCGCCATCTGGAGTGTGTGTTTCCCTCCGAAATTCTGGAGCCCGACTGAACTGCACTTCTGCCTACCAATAAATTTCACAAGTCCACCTGAGCAAACTTGAAATCAACAGGACTTACTTTCCTCCAGTGAATGTGAGGAGAACACAATGGTTTAAAACTTCAAAGTGGGGGAAATGAGTGCAGCAACTGCGGGTTGATCCAGGCTGAGTGTTAGGGCTGCTAAATCTCAAAATAAAAAAAACAGTGAGTCCAACAGCAAAGCCCAAGGTGTTTTTTGGGGGGAGAAGCAGTGCCCAATAGTTTTTGACATCTTGGAGTGAATCCTGCTACAAAAACTCATGCTAGATGCACATCTAAAAGCACAGGAGGGTGGGTAGGCCTCACTCAGTGTCTTCCTGGAAACGGGTCCGAAAGTAGAAAATCCAGTGAGACTGGCTTTACGTGTGTGTGTGTGTGTGTGTTGGGTTGGCAACACTACTGAGGACACACATTATGTACCTGCCCAGGCACTCTCTTCCACCTCATCGTTTCTGCGCTTCCAATCATCCCTTCCTGAAGCAGCTTTTCTTGGGGTGCTGTAGGTGCTGATAATGTGAGTCAGTTAGGCCCTGAGAAAGAAACTTTAGCAAGGCTGGTTAAGGGCTGCTTCTTGCCCCAGGAGTCATCTCCATTATATAAAGGGAACCCTTCTCAAGAGAGAAAGAAATTTTAGGTTTTGAGGTGGTGGTGGGGAACACAGCACGACTATTTTTTCCTTTGCAATAGATGAAGGTTGTTCAAGAGTTATTGTAGATGGTTTCTGCTCCTCAAGGCCACCATGGTCGTGAGGAGAAGCAAAGGCCTCTCAGACAAGGTGGCCAAGATAGGGAGCTGGGTGCAATTTAGGAGCAGCAGTTTGTCTGAACTATGCCATGTCTCTCTGGGTTCAAACTCACCAACTTCGGCCTTTTGGGGGTGTGGGGGAGAAGAGACTCTGGCCAAAGAAAATACACAGAATGGGAGAAAGCTCCTAGATCATTGCGCATATATACTTCAGTCAAGGCGTATTAAGGCATAAAAAAAATGTGTAATGGTCAAAGTTATAGAGATTCACAAAAAATGAAGCAGCATTCTGTTAATCAGTGAGATGCAGCCACATTTAGCATAGGTGCTTTGTTTTTCAATTCTGCATATTTAGCTTTTTGCTAAGGAAGAAGCAGAAAGAGCTGCTTTGGGCATAGCTCACTGTGGAAAAAACACACAGAAATAAATTGAATTAACACTTTCTAGACTGGCCCAAAGTCAGTTGTTTTAGGAACTGCGTGTGCGTAACCCAGCTGCTCAGTGTTTCCACCTTCGTCATTCCTGCCCTGCTGGCTTCAGCCAACTAGACGGAGGCAGAGGAGGAGGAGGAGGAGGAGGAAGCAACCACCCTCCTTTACATGTTCTACTCTGAGGAGCTTTTGCTCTTGGGGACGGGGGAGAAATGATTCTGTTTGCCTTTGAAGACAAACCTATTGAATCCACACTCTCCAAAACAATATGTAACCCAAAATAGGTATCCTTCAGAATTCAGTTATCCAGATTTTGTAATTCTCCAAGCAATGCATTTACAAAAATGCACATATTACAGTAAAGTGTGCATTAAAAGAACATATTAGTGAAAAAAATTTAAATGTATATTAGGAGAAATTGCTTCCAAAAGGTGTACATTAGTCAAAATGACAGACAAAAATGTGTGTAGTATGCTGATGAATTATCACAAGGATGTTGTATTGTTTTTCTTATGCTCAACTTGCAGCAGAAATGTAGGAAACTGGATTTAAGATTAGAAAAATGGGAAACCGAGAGAACTGAAATTAACAAACCTGCCTATCTCTAACTGCTACTGCCACGTCACTCCAGGCATGTGTACAAGACAGCCACTCAAGGTCAGCCCTATCAGTAGGCAAGCTGAGGCAGCTGCCTCAGGCAGCTGATTTTGAGTGTCAGGCAATGGCAGCAAATGATTAGTTATTTAATGAATTCTTTTTGTATTTTTACTACCGGGGTGGGAAAGGAAATTTTCTGCCTTCGGCTCCAAACTAGCTTGGCCAGCCCTGGATACTCCTCTGTCTTGTAGAAGGGAAAGCCATTTGCTGTTTGGCTTCCCATAGCAGAATGTCATGGAGCAGCCCTGATAGGCTTCCACCCCATGGTTCCTCCGTTGCCCTGATTGCTGTGTCACACTCACGTGGACTAAGGTAGGAGCAACTGTAGTGAGAGCTCTGCGTCCCATGTGAAAAACGGTGTGTGTGTCTTTGTTGCCTATAGTTTCCCTCTGCTCTCCATGCCTGGCTGAAGAATCAGCTGCAAAACCACAGCTAGAAAGTCCTCATAACTCCTCTCCCCACAGGGACAAACTACACATTACACAGCAACTTGGCATAAGAGAGATATCAAGAAGGCATGGTTTGCATCAGAGAAAGGGAGCAGAAAGGGAACCCTTTATCACCTTCTTCCGTTGACATCCCCCCCACTTTTTAGCAATATTTTTAGCTGAGGCTATCTGGGAAATGACCACAGAGAACTGAGAGGATTTGCACGTGGGGGAGGGGGCAGACACAGAGAAATTTATCGATTCTATTCAATAAATTATGTTGTAGAGAGGGACACTGCTGTCCAGGAGCCATTAGCTGCAGGCAGTATCCCAGTCCAGAATGAGTCTCCCCCGCCCCCACCCCCGGGCCCCCGATCCAGAGCATGTGCATTGGGGTACACTTCCAGAGTAACATGGCTTTGGGTTATTGAGGCAGGTGCCACTACTCCCACAAAGAGTGACATTTTGTGTGGTTTACATTAAGTAGCCCAAGGGAGAAAGAGGCTTCCAAGAGACTAAAGGATCTGGAAACAGTCAGGGAAAAAGAAAGAGTCAGCAATGAAAGGGTTTTGTTGAAAAATAAATTTATTTACAGGGCAGGATCCCAGAGAGAGTCATCATAAAAAATAAAACAGGATCCAAGCCCCAGTGCAGAGGTAACCAGAGAGGAACAGATCCCCATCACCCCTGGCTCAGGGCACCAGACCAGGTCAACAATGAAGAAGATCAGGAAGGGGAAAACTGCAGTACTTCAGCATTTTGCAGGATCCCAGCAGATTATCTACTTCAGACCAAAGTGCTGAATCCCTGGATTTTGCCCGGGTCTTCCCAGGTGTCTCAACCAGTCCCTGCCACATTGGCACTCTGTGGGACTCAAAGTGCCACTGAGATAAAAAAAGAAATCCTGAACAGCACGGACCCAACAAAATTGACAAGTCCTCAAATACAAACAGAAGCATGTTCAAGCGAGGAAGGCCAAAAAAAAGTCACTTCTTTCCACGGAGAATTGTTAAGTTACTGCAGCAAGTTCCTTTGCTATGTATTAGATGAAATTATTTTGGAATCAGTGGTACAAGTCCCATCCCCATAGCCCAGTCTGAATGTGATGTGAGGCTCAGGGAGAACTGGTGCAAGCCTTTTAAAAAGAGGAAGACACCACATTCCCTTCTCTTGGGCACACGTTACTGTATGGCCACATCCAGAGGCTATTCATTTAGACGTGGTCAAGATGTGATTCTATTCTATGATTCTATGATCTTACATCCTCAACAAAGCTTTGCAAAAAGTCTCTTGGCACCTTAACACCATGAGAGATTTAGTGCAGCGCAAAATTTCATTGACTAAAACTCACTTCATTAGATGCCATTTGATTTCATGACTTGTCTTTAAAAGCTTGTATGGCAATATTGTAAGCCACAAGACTGTTAAGTTCAGTTCAGTTCAGTTTATTAGTCACAACCAAAAAGGTTTTACCCACTGTGACTCTGTTTTGCTTTAACTTGACTTTTCTGCTTGGCCCTGTCTCAACAGACACACTGGCCAACAGACTTAGCTTTGAAATTTGACAATTATTATATTTGTTTATTAGCAGCTTTATACAATATTGTAATTACCAGTGAAGTTAAACCAGCTTCTTCACTTAGCAAATTGAAGCTGGTAAGGTTGGAGAAAGGGCTGCAATTTCCACCTTCTGCCTGTCATGCCTATTATACAGAGATGTTACCTACTCTCTCTATATAATAACAGCCACTCCCTGGTACCCCATTGTTGCTTTATTCAAATGTCAATGAAACATAAAGGGATCAGTTGGTTTGGGAGACGTAAAGGAGGCAATACATGGAAGGGTTGGGCCTCAGCTGAGGTGAAGAAAGGAAACAATGTGGTTCTAAAAAAATGTTTAGGTAGGGGTACTCTTATTTTAACTCAAGAAAATCACCGGGAAAGGAAATGAAGCTGCCATCAGAGGTGGTAACAACGAAACTGACCATCACCATACTAGATTCCAACTCCTACCTCACACATTAAATGCTCGCATCAGGGGTAGCAGCGGAACTGACGGTTCACAGTGCTAGAGAAGAAACTATATATATATATATATATATGTTTCTTCTCCCGTTAGATTCCCAAAATGTTTAGGGGTATGCGTACCCCAGGGGGGAAAGCACTGGTTCTGGTTCTTGCTTCTTCCTGTCTCCCCAATAAAAGGGGGGCAGTGCATCAGAAAACTCCTTATCTTATCCACCAGTGGAGCTCTAGTCTCAGGAAGTGCAAGAGCTGCTCAGCTTACAAGGCTGGAGAAAGAGTTGGGAATAAGCAAAGGAGGGTAGGGCCACACACACAGCCTGTGTATTTAAAGTACATTACTCTCCCCAAATAATACCAGGAAGTGCAGTTTACCCCTCACAGAGCTACAGTTCCCAGCACCCTTAACAAAGTACAGTTCCAAGGTTTATTTTAGGGAAAGCTATGTGCTTTAAATGTATGGCATATGCAGCCCAAGCATGGGAAAAGGCTGGAACCCTAGAAAATCATCAGCTTTTAATTCATACTATGTGATAACTCCACTACCTCCTCATAGAGCTTATGATTTCTTTCTCTCAGGATTCTATCAAGTCAGGAAGGGCATATAATGGTACCAAATACAGTTTAGTGAAACTGCTGCTTCAAGTTATTTCTGCTTTGAGAGCTTGCACCCACACGTCTGATTACTCCTCAATTTCACCATGATGTTGGCATGAAAGGATTCCAACTTGGTGACTCTGCAGAGTTTCCCTCAAATGTGCAGCAGCAGCCCAATCTTGTGAAGAATGCTGTAAGAAAGCCCATTGAACTCAATGGGCACACTTTTAAGCACACTGAACTCCACAAGGGATCAAGCTGCAATGTGTACAAGACTCTTGATAAAAACAAAATTACTCCCAATTAGAACATTGCCCTTTAAAAATTAAGCACTCCCACTTCTGGGTGCTGCGGAATGGTGGACGGAGCAGGAGCCTGCTCTCTCTGACAGGCTCGGGGTTAGGGGAAGTGCAAAGACGATGCGTACCCCTTAAAAACCTAAAAGGATTCATATGAGGCTCTTCGGGGTCCTGCTGCCCGAGACGTGAGGTCTCTTGCGCTCCCCCGCTGCTCTGAAAAGGGGAGGGGGCGAGTTTGAGCCACCGGACAAAGGCTCCAGCGAAGAAAAGCCTCAAGCTCCAGCCAATAGTGCTTACCTTTCCCCAAAACTGTAAAGCTGAAGATGAAATAACTTCTGGACTATTTGGAATACCTGGAAAAATTGGATAGGGTGTTAAAAAGGAAGTCCATCCCAGCCGTGGCTTCCTTTACTCTGCATGGGAACATTCTACAAGTGTAAGAGGATCTCTCTTTGACTTTCACTTATTTTCTCCTACTAATACTACGAAAAGATTAAATAGTTAAAAAAAATTGGATAGAGGACTTGACTATTCCTTTGTGTTATTTAGAAATGAGTAACCTTCTTGGGCAACTGAGCACCCAGGTCAATTTTGGGAGTTGAAATCTTGCTAAACAATTTTTAATTTCTTTAAAAGAATACTTTTATACTTTGAAAGTTGAGGCATTGAACTGGAGACATTAAATTTGGATTTATGTATTTATTTTAGCAAAAAAGTTGAGACATTGAATTTGGTCTCTCTGCTAGGGAATTGTGAATAATATTGAATGACTTGGCTTGATCATCGTTGTAGACATTAATTATAAGATATCCAATACACATCTTGGGAAATTCGATAGACAGAGCCTTCAGAGTTAAATCAAGTTATGCTTGATTGCCAGGAGATTGCCTAGTGATTTTTTAATTCATGTGTAATAAAGGATACAATATTAAAAATGAATTATCAAAGAAGATTACAAATTATCAAAAAAAGATTACAAATAGGAGAACAGAATTCAATCATCCTGAAGGAGATACCTATTGGATTACTTTAAAAACTAGCTAATTACAAATTCTGACATATGCTCTGAAAAGTAATCAAATTCCATATAGATGGGAATTCCCAGAAGGAGTTTCCTTTACATATAAGGGTAAGAAACATATCAGAGGTACAGAAATTTTGGAGAAAGTATAAAAAAGAATTAGGAGAAGTGAAGCCCTTGACAGAAGGCGAAGGGGAGCGAAGACAAGAAGAGGTGGAAAAGCAACAAGACTCGTAATTAGGTAACTAGAAATAATAAAATTTTAAAACAAATCAGAATGGTGGATTTAAACGTATTAACTTGGAATGTAAATGGCCTTAATGGTAAGGCAAAAGGAAATAAGATAGAACATGTGTTGCAAAAACAGAATTTAGATATAATTTACTTAAAAGACACTCATGTAGCTAAAAAACATAGAAGAGTCTTGATAAATAAAATAATTGAATTGGAATTTGTAACTCAGATAAGAGAAAGAAAAGGGGAGTGGTATCATATGTAAAACCCAAGCTGGAGCCAAAACAATTATTTAAGGATGTGAAGAGAAGAATGATTGCAGTACAAATAACATCACAAAGCGAAAAAATAATCTTAATTAGAATATATGCACCAAATGAGAGAAAGTCAGATGTTTTTTTAAAATGTTAGAAGATAATATGTTGGAATATATGGACCAGAAGATAATTTTAATGGGAGATACAAATGGGGTAGTCTCCCTAGAGATGGACAGAACAATAAGAAAAACAGAAACAAAGGAAGGAAAGGAGACCCGCAACCTTTTTAAAAATGGTGGAGAATTTTGGTTTGATAGATATTTGGAGATTTAAACACCCACTGGATAGGGAATTCACATTTTTTTCAGGACCACACCAGTGCAGTGGAAGAATTGACTCAGTATGGCTCTCGAGAGAATTATCGATACAGGCCTAAAAGGTAGAGATACAACCAAGAACACTTTTGAACCATAATTTAATAATACTTGAATTAAAGGGAGAGAAAAATACCCCATGTAGATGGAGATTAAATGAGGGACTTCTAGATAACCAGAACATCTTACAAAAAGCAGAAAAAGCCCCGAGGGATTATTTTGAGCTAAATTTCAATCAAGAAACAGGTAAAAAGATGGTCTGGGATGCTAGTAAAGCTGTAGAGAGGATTCTTTATCCAACAAAATGCCTATAAGAAAAAAATTAGAGAAGAAGAAAAGAAAGAAGTATTGGAAGAATTTAGTTGGTTAAAAACCCGGGAAAGTCAATAAAACAAACAATAAAGATGCTACAAACACAATATTCAATTATAATAAATCTGGAAATAGAGTGCAAAATAAAAAGGAGGAAACAGCAAATTTTTGAATATGCTAATAAGCCAGGTAAATTACTAGCATGGCAGTTAAGGAAAAAAGGGCATAAATTTAATAATAATAATAATAATAATAATAATAATAATAATAATAATTATTATTATTATTATTATTTATTAACACCCCACCCATCTGGCTGGGTTTCCCCAGCCACTCTGGGAGGGTCCCAAACAAATATTAAAAACAAAATACAGCATTAAACATTAAAAACTTCCCTAAACAGGGCTGCCTTCAGATGTCTTTTAAAAGTACTTTGAAAGAAACAAAGAGAGATTTGAGGTAGGATTAATTTATCTTTTTGGGGAAGAATATCAGTGATAAAAATGAATGTATTGCCAAGAATGTTATTTTTATTTCAGTCAACACTGGTGATCGGCAGTGCAGGACACTTCAAGAAATGGCAAAAAGATATTTCTAGATTTATTTGGCAGGGGAAGAAACCAAGGATAAAATATAAATTGCTAACAGATGCTTTTGCCTTACCAGATTAAAAATTCTACTATAAGGCATCCTGAATTTGCTGGATCCAGGAATGGATAACATTGAAAAATGCAGATATTTTAGATTTAGAAGGACATGATAATAGATTTGGATGGCATGCATATTTATGGTATGAAAAAGCAAAGGTACACAAAGATTTTCAGAATCATTTAATAAGAAAATCATTTTTTATGGTATGGGGAAAATATAAAAACTTATTAGAACAAAAAAACAACCTTGGTGGCTCTCCCCTTTAGAAGCAATATCTCAGAAAAAAACTGAATATGAGAAGTAATTGGCTGACATATAGAGAGCTGTTAACCAAAGTAGAACACCAAGTAAAACTAAAAGACTATGAGGAGATAAGGGATTTATTAACGGATTGGTTAGAGTTTCACCAACTAAATGATATTTTTAAAAGACAATAAGTGTCAAGGAGAGGCAAACGGCTAGAGAGCTAAGGGGAGAGACCAGCACTTATAGAGAGCCGAAAGAGATAATTAGCAGTCTGTCTTCTGACAGCGAAGAGGAGGCAGAGAGCAGAGAGGCTGAGCCCGGAACTAGTTATGCTTTGAACAGAGGGAAACAGAGGCGGGGTTTCCGCCGACTTGCATGTTGGGGGAGAAAAAGTAAAAAGAAACTAGACGCGGCATCTGTGCCGCCCGGGTCGGACACGCTTTGAAGCTCTGAAAATGTCCTTTTGAACTGTGTTAATAAGTCAAAGAGATTTTAACTGGCAGCGAGCCTGGAGTTTATCTATGCCGGCTTTGGCAGCGCACACCTCTTACAATAAGAAAGGTTTTAATTGTGAGATAGCAAGATTTCAAAAAGATCTATTAGAAAATAATCCCAACTTATTGTCGAAAATGTATAGTTTGCTCTTAGAATGGCATACAAAAGATGAACAGGTCAAGTCAGTAATGACACACTGGGCAAAGGATTTGGGACATAATATTTAGATGGCAGATTGGAAAAGGTTATGGAAAACAAACTTGAAATTTACGGCATGTTTGAAATAAAATTATATGAAAATGATGTACCGGTGGTATTTGACTCCTAGTAAGTTAGCAAAAATGTATAGGACAAGTACAAATACCTGCTGGCAATGTACAGAAAAAGAAGGTACTTTTATCAGATGTGGTGGACTTGTAAGGTGATAAAAGCCTTCTGGGAGATGATATATAATGAAATTTAAAAAAATGTTTAAAATACCTTTGTTAAAAAAACAGAAGCTTTCTTATTAGGAATTATAGGTACTGACATCCCAAAGGAGCAGAAAATCCTTTTTATGTATGCGACAACAGCCGCTCGGATGTTACTAGCCCAGAGATGGAAAGAAGACAAAGTCCTTACCAGAGAATAATGGTAAGCTAAGCTGATGCCGAAATGGCAAAGCTGACTGGAAAACCCAGGAACCAAGAGAACAAAAACTTTTTTAAAAGAATGGGAAAATTTTATAAGTTATCTAGGAGACCACTGTAAGCAGATGGAAACATTCGCAGGATTTTAATTCCACTTGTAATGTAATAAATACTTTGGATAATATGGATTGATATAAAATTTAGAGTATGGAAGAAGTTGTAAATGTTGAAACTAGAGGGAGTGGGGAGAAGTCGCAAGATTCAGAGTAATTTCAATATATGGATATGTATTTGGATTGTTATAATTTCATATTTGTAAAATCAAATAGAAATGATTTCAAAAATATAAAAATTAAAATTAAGCAACCCCAAATGCTAAAGTATTTTCTGATTGTTTTGGCATATAAAATAATTCAGATCCACTGATCTTGCAGAATTCCTCTCAGTTTACAAGATCATAGAATCATAGAATCATAGAACTGAACTTAGATAACTGAACTTAAGAAGGAAAATATGTGCAGTGTATGTTATTTGCTGCAGTATCGTGTTCCATGATCCTTTTGCAGTCACCTCTTGAACATGCCTCCACACGAGGATCCCTTTGTCACATGGGTCAGCACTAATGTATGGCTACAAAAGTTGTTTTACTCCAGCACAAAAAGTTATCGAAAGCTGCGCATGGTGAAGGGAGGAGGGGGAGCAAAACACCACCCTAGGACTGCGTGCCGTTCCTTTGACTCCTTCGGAGCCGCGCCCTCCTAAGTCCCCCGGGGACTTTCAAGCAATTAACCCTGAAGACACAGGCTTCAGGATGGAGAGCGCCAAAGAGGCCGTTTGTCCTAGGCAAAAGGTTGATAAAGTTACTTTGCTGGGTGCTCTCAAGAAAACTGGGACAAGCCCAATGGCACCTGCATGAGAGAGAGGCTCCATGTGGAGAGCCAGCAATTGGAGAAAGCCCGGCTCAAATGGTTCTAAGCATTGTGCAGGCTCTCACATGGCTTGACCATATCAGTCAGTCATGGCTTACTTGATCTCCTCACTGTTTGCATATGGTGTACTCAAAGTGTAACCATATTTCACTTAGTTTATATGAAACAATATTTGCATTTTACTGATTGTTTACTCATGGCTTACCTGCGGTTTGCATGTTGGATGGCTAAAGCTAAACCACAGGTTACTGATGAAATTACGTTACAAGTTCATCGTTTACAAATACTTACACATGATGTATTAGAGGGTTACACAATGTCTTGCCATAGTTCACTCTTCCCTTGCCTGCGCGTTGCCAATGGTTTATCCTTCCACCCGCCACTTGGATACACTGGGCTCAGCCACAATGTGGGATTCTCGTTCACATCTGTTTTGCTATCGTGTAACTCATGGCTTATGATGGTGTACTCACAGTTTGCGCTAAAGCACACCTTACTTTATATACAAATCACACATGATTTGTTAATAGTTAACACTCATGGTTTGTACCTGATTGAGTTGCAGATTGCTGTTTACACAAAGTGCCTAATTTATTAAATAAATCTGTAAACCACCCCTTGTAAAGCACTTAAGATTTCTCCCAATGGGAGGCAATATGGAAGTGCAAAAAAGTATAATCATTATTACTATTAAATGCTACACAAAGGGATGATTAAAATTAACCACATATTTCTTTTAAAGCACAGAAAATGTGCCACTTAAAATGCTCTTCGGCCACCTCTTGTCTCATCCAATCTCTACTCCCTCTTGGCTTCCTCTGGCTTCATAACTTGTGGTAGCAAGAGCGCATTTAGCATCATCGGCCACAAAAGAGCCAAAGGAATGAAGCCTATGCATCTTAATTACTTCTAAAGTTACAACTGGGTGTAAGTGAATCAGGGCCAAACTGGACACAAATGCAGCAGGTGTGTGTTTTCAAACTGCAAGAGGGGCAGATGGGTGGGGGCGATAACCTCTTACCCCACCCTTTCCATAGTTTTCTCGCAGCTAAACTCACTTTCCATATGGGATCCCTGCTGGTGGAAAAACCATGCAGAACAAACTGTGGGGTGGTAAGCTGTGGGTCAGGGAGGGTTTCATGTGCCTCATGCAGAAGACCTTCTCCCTTTGTCAGCTCCTCCCCAGCCCCAGTTTCAAGGTAGCATGGGGTCATTTCCATGTTTAAATACATGGGCCTGTAGTCAACTAACCTGTCACCATAGCAAAAGCCAGTGCAAGGGCTCCCGCTAGTGCAAAGGGGCCTTCTACCTCCCCCCCACACCCAGCCTTCCCCAAATGTGCTCTGGAGGATCAGGAGAACCCCCAGAACACCCCCAGGGGGAGGAGAGGAGGGGCTATTCCATCTGGCAAGCAGAAATGCTGGCACTGACAGAACTATCAGAAGAGCGTGACACAGAATTCTTCCCCATGGATTTCATGCCGTTGCTCTAGTTTGGCCCTCAGATACCAGAGAGAGAGAGAGATTTCAATGAAGTCACTCTTCATCCCCACATCCTGTGTGACCCAGGTGTACAGCTTGGCACAGTCAACTATCCTCTCCATTCAGTGAACCCTTCCCACAAGGAGGGAGGCCTTGTCGCGGAGGAGCTGCTGAGCATCTGCTACCAAGTCCCTGAATGCATGCATCCAGGGCTCTGGACAGCCTCCCTGGGCTCCCCTAAATCAATGCTCAATGTTTCCCTGTTGCTGAAGTTGGGGGAATCTCAGTAATGGTAGACATGTTGTCTCACAGAGCAGCCTATCCATCGTTTCTGAACTTCTAACTGAGGGAACGTTCTGGGAACAATCTGAAAACCATGGCCCTGAAAACATGTCCCATAGTCTTCTGTCCACTTAAAAACCAAACACAACTGGAGAGCCAAGCACTTCTCTTTCCCACTTGCTTTAAAATAAATCTTGATCTCCCACCCCCACCTTAAAAAATAGATATAAAAAATGGACAGATAAAAAGATAAATATAGCTTTAAACCATCTACTATTCTCTCAGTATGACTTTTTTGATAATAGATAAAACTGTGATATATACTCTGTGAAAAAATAGAAGGCGCCAGGAGTTCTGATTAGGAATCATATGATATTTCTGAAACACCATATTTTCTGCTTCATTAACAAATAGTTCTGAGGAATCCCCACAAAAACCTCAAAGCAGAAGGGATGGAGTTTTCACGATCTGAGGACCCAAGTTAAAAACTCACCTTATGAAAAGACACAGCCCTTTTGTAAAGAGTCACAAATTCCCTTTTGATGTAACTGGAAGGAAGTGGGAAGCTGCAGAAAGAGGCTTAACTTCCTTTTCACTGTTTCCATAGAAAGCCTCCCCCTCCCCTGCCCCCTTGTTTGGGTTGCAGGAAATGACCAGGATACCCTCTAAGGTGGGAATTTGTCACTGCGGCTTCCAGGGTGACTTGAGAGCTGGAAGTAAGTGAGGAGGTATGTGAGGACTTTCTCTTTAGTGACCAGTCAGCAAGTTAAACTTCCCCAGAAGATGGTCAACATCTGATATTTCTCCACTGAAGAAAGAAATGAAGCCATTAAGACCGACTCCCAAGTTGAAAGGATTAAGACTTCTCACTCGGTCTTTTCTGTGGTGACCTTTGTCGTCAGCAAATAAATTAAGGAAACCATTCTGTAAAGTCGGTGGGACTTCCATTCTCTGGTCTCCACATTGACGAACTGGTGACCTTTGACCTTTAGGTGCATCAGTACTGAGGTGCATGTAGAATAAAACAAAAACAGGGCTTCCTCAGCTGCAGTTGTGATGTCAAATGGAATGTCTAACATATCCAAAAGAAACACCAGAAACATCTCCCACCTCACTGAGCCAAAGGACTCATGGACAACATTGTTTAGCCAGAACTATCATGGCTGACACTGCTACCTTTTCTGGCAAAACTGAACATGACTAGCAGTGCCTCCTCTTCCGGTGCTGACCAGCAAACACATCCAATGCATTTTCCTTTGCCATGCCAAGCCAATTAAAGAACACTCTGTGCCAAAACCATCTTTCGTGTAGTCTGAAGAAACATGACCAACTGTGCTTCCTCTTCTCCTTTCAGCCACAACAGATGTGGTTAACCTTGACATCCTTACTTGCATCCAGCCACAAACATGGCTGAAATTCTTTTGGCCCAAAAATAGCTTGCACACCAACACCCTGATCATCCATAGTTGAAATCAACACACAATCAACACAAATATGGTTGGTGCTGCTTCTGCCCCCCTGCATACAACCAAAACAAACATTGCTGGCAGGGTCTGTACCTTTCTACCTTTGAACCAAGGCTCTCCTGAACAAGGAGAGAGGGAGCTGATGAGATGAGATAGTTGATTTACCTTGTAGGATGTCAGGAGATAGGTCGCCTTCTGGAACTTGGACCATCACCTCAACTCATCTCCATTATGAGACTGAATAGCAAGAAAGAGAATACGAAGGACAGCCCAAGCTGCTATACTAAAGGTAGATATGGGCAACCCCTTAACTGGGGCGGCGGGCGGCAAATAACTGAGGTTATAACCTCTTTGCCCCCAGAGAGGTATTTGAGGGTCACATGAAGCTTTTCAGAAGCAGGTAGGTGCAGCACAACAACTTCTTGGTGTTAGGGAGACACCGTTTAGTTTCAGAGGAACATCCTGGCCTATTCGAGGCAATTGGATGAGATCTGTTTGCTACACCATTTCCATCCTTCAAGCAGCTCATTAGTCCTTGGCTCACCAAAGGGATCCTCCGGCCAGTGAAGAGACACACAGTTGTCCATCCAGAGAAGTAATCCCAACTGCTTGGAAAGAAACTCAAACCAGCTCTTTGGCAGGAGTACAGGACACAGCGATGCTGAGCAGAAAAGCTATGGCTTCTGGGGTCCGGGAGAGAGGACTACAGGGGTGGAGAGTCCATCCACGCTGAGAGAGGGGATGTGAACTTGGGAGCTGGAATTGCTGGGAAACTGAAGAGAGAAGGGGAGGGAATTAAGATCTGCATACATTTATAACAAAAGTCAAAAACAGCTTTTCCTGGGCTTTGAGGGGGGGGACAATTTTGACCACAAAAGCAGAGAAGTGCAACTCTCCTCTGCTCCAAATCTCGCCCCCCCCCAAAAACCCCCCCACACACAGAGCTCCAGATGCCTGGAAATGGGGTAAAAATTCAATTCAGTTCACTTTTACAGGTGAATCTACCTAATTTGCACACAAAATGAAACACAACCATCCTTTGAAATTTACACCTCTCCAAATTTTGCAAGGCCATTCTGCAGCCTTGTAATGTGTGCAACAACAGATACACTAGGGTAAAGTGTTATGAAAATGTGTATAATAGTGAAAATAACATACAAAAATGCTTTGTATTAGGGAACACTACTTTGCAAAAATGTGTGCATTTAGCAAAATTTCCTACAAACAGCTGTATATTAGAAGAAATTCACACTGAAATGTTGATGAATTTTAATAAATTTTAATACAAAATCACAGACTGATGTGGAAATGTGGAAAAATGAGCAACCGAAATTGACAGTTTCACCCATCAATCCCTATTGAAGCTCCACCAGAAGCAAGTGGCTGCATGTGCATGCAGAGCTTACCTGGAGCAAAGAACTGGCGAGATGAGATATCCTCCCCGCCCCCCCACTGGAAGCTTTCATTCTATGCACCACAGCAGAGACACATCAGGTTTCGTGCACTGTCCCTCAGATGCCACATCCGTCTCCCCCATGTCCCTCAATTCTTGCCCAATGCTAGGGCATATTTCACATGCATCCCCCAAATTAAACATTCGGTTATTTTTTTTGTGAAGCCATGTACCGTAGATACCATGTTAGCCACAATTCACATCTATCCTGTAATTTCTTGAGAAACACTGCATTTTGATGCACTGCCCCCCAAAGGAACTTCAGATTTGAAAATGTCTATAGTGTGGACGTGGGTGGTGCTGTGGGTAAAACCTCGGTGCCTAGGACTTGCCGATCGTATGGTCGGCGGTTCGAATCCCCGTGGCGGGGTGAGCTCCCATCCTTCGGTCCCAGCTCCTGCCCACCTAGCAGTTCGAAAGCACCCTTAAGTGCAAGTAGATAAATAGGGACCGCTTTATAGCGGGAAGGTAAACGGCGTTTCCGTGCGCTGCGCTGGTGCCGGTTCGCCAGAGCAGCTTCGTCACGCTGGCCACGTGACCCGGAAGTGTCTCTGGACAGCACTGGCCCCCGGCCTCTTAAGTGAGATGGGCGCACAACCCCAGAGTCGGACACGACTGGCCCGTATGGGTTAACCGTTAACCGTATGGGTTGACCTTTACTATAGTGTGGACAGTGGGCGATTTTGGAATGTATCCAACCACCCTGACACCTGCAATGGGGTGCAAACATGTTTTGAAACAAAGCAGAAAACCTGCCCTTGCTGCCTTTTAAGTTGGCAATGTGTGCATAGCCTCAGACTTCCACTTTTCAGAACCCGCCCAACCCTTCAGCAATTAAGCTGTATAAAAGCCTCAAAGAAAGGTCATCTCCACACACTGTGGGGCCCTTACAAACTTTTGCCTTTTTGTTTTCTCCCTTAAATTCTAAATGTGCACCACGGCACCCATATGAATGACTGCAACAGCATTTCACCCTAACCAAAATAAATGAACAAGTAGGCTATTTTTTAATGAAAGATGAAGGACAGGACCAAGGACAGCACATTATTTCTGCCCAGACCAATCACAAAAGCTTCTACCTACTGAATGAGGCACAATATTTATGGGAGTGGGGATGAATCAAAGCAGAGCACAGCCAGTTGTAAATCCCCAGAGGTGGTATAAAGTTTCACCCTGTTCTTATGTCAATACCCATCAGTCAGGACTGGCTGGATGAGGAAGAGTGGTGGGAGCCACCCACCCAAGAGCCCCCAGGGAGGGCACAGAAGACGATGACTTAGATCCCGGACACTGAAGGGCAGCCTGTGGAAGGGACAAGCTGGGAGGTGCCAGAAGCAAGGGGGCTGAGCGATGAAAGGGGGTCAGTCACAGTGGGAGCACAGACTCAGACAGAGGGGAGTCAGAGGCTGCCCTTGCCACACAGCAATGGGACAATCCCAGTCCTGCTGCCTCTCCTCCCCCTCTGACACCCGGCTCGAGAAGAGTCCTGCACGTTGCCGAGACCCTGAGCTCTCCCCCTTGACACAGCCTTTGTCTGCTTAGGAGGGAACCAGAGTACGAGGCTAGAGAGGGAAGGGTGGGGTCAGTTTCAGCTCTGGAGTCAGGCGAACCAAAGACTCTGCTGTGGCATTATTTTCTGTGGCATTACTTTCTGTTAATATAGAGCTAATTGCATTTCATGCCTTCCATGTGTGTGCCTGCCCTGTGGTTGATCTGACTCACTGACAGCTCCTTGACACTAAGGGAACCTTGGGAAGAGGGAAGGGAAGAGGGACCTTCTCCCCCCCCCCCAAGTAGCAGCAATGGCAGCAGGAGAGCAGGTGGGATGTGGCACACTTTACAGGGAAACTGGTGGCCAGTTGAAGTTCCCCAGCAGCAACAGCAGCAGGTGCTCTAGTTAAGGGAGGTGGAGTGGGTCAAATCTGCATGGCAAAGCTATCCCTCCGGAAAACCAATGATCTTCTGCAATGCTTGGGAACCACATATTGCACATTAGCACTCAGGTGAGCCATTTGGTCTTCAGACACTACTTGCACATTTCAAATTTTGTCCCAACTATGAGGATTACAGGGAAGGAAGGAAGGAAGGAAGGAAGGAAGGAAGGAAGGAAGGAAGGAAGGAAGGAAGGAAGGAAGGAGCATATACACACAAGTGGTCAAGTGCACGTGGATACCAGAATTTACACTTGCACAGGAGGATTCCAGATGTGCAAGAAAACACACCGCTTGTTATATTCCCTTTGTAACCAAGCACCAGACTCCCCAAACAAACCCGATTGTCTCTCTGGCTCTACCCATAATCTTCCACCCTCACCCCCCACCTCAGTCCTTCTGTAAGACCTAGGATCTTACATCATACCTGGAAGGAGAGCTTGGCTGGGCTGCGGGGTGCGATGGGGCTGAGTGTGCTCCAGAAATGGATGGTGGGTGGCAAGGAACTCGGAGTGAGCAGCACTGGGGTCTGCAAAGAAAATCAGGACGTCACAACCAGAACACGAAATGGTTGGTGGCAGAGAGAAAACAGCACTCCTTTAAGAATCCTAGTCCAGCTCCATTGGCCTGTTTTCTGTGTCTGGCTCTGTTTTCTGTGTCTGGCTCTGAGAAGGCCGAGGGCAGGACTAAGGGATTAGATTTTGGCACAGCGAAAGGTAAGAGGCAGGAGCGTCTGAAGGAGCTGTCTCCACCCCCATCATTCTGCAGCGCCGAGGGCCTTCTGGTGGTTCCCTCATTGCAAGAAGTGAGGTTACAGGGAACTAAGCAGAGGGCCTTCTCGGTGGTGGCACCTGCCCTGTGGAATGCCCTCCCATCAGATGTCAAGGAAATAAGCAGCTATCCTATTTTAAAAGAAATCTGAAGGGAAGTTTTTAATATTTAATACTGTATTGTTTTTAGCACTTGATTGGGAGCCGCCCAGAGTGGCTGGGGAAACTCAGCTAGATGGGTGGGGTATAAATAAATTATTATTATTATTATTATTATTATTATTATTATTATTATTGCCATTTAAAGACAAGAGAGCACATTCTGCCTTCTCCTGCAGCACAGGGTTCTAGGTAGTAGCTGAGGACAACGAGGCTAGTTGGCTATAGGAAGTGGGTGCAATTTTATGAGGCCATTCTTCTTCATATGTGTTGCTCTTTGGAGCTATTTGTACTTAACGCTACCAGTGGCAAAGGGCTCCTGACCTGCACCTTTGACTGCCACTCAGAAGAGACAATTTTGGCAGAGTTAGCTTGTTGTGTGAAGCGAAAAGGCAACCTCCTTTGAACCTGATGATCCAACTGGCGCAGTTCACAACTTGAGGTTGGGACAGTGGGTGGTGGGTGAGAACACCCTTCCCCAATGCCATAAAACAAACTGCCAGCAAATCCCTTTGCTGCACAAAACAGTCTCTCTGGGTTGGTAACCAAAGTGCCACTTGATGGGCCAGATTTGGGCTCTGGAGCCCCACTTGCCAATTCCTGCCTGACTGAGCCATGTCCATAGCTGTTGGTTGGTTGGTTGGTTGGTCGGTTGGTTGTACAAAGCAGAAGTCACATTTGCCATCCAGGCGGAATGTTAAGCATCCCATTCAAATCAGGCACATCCTCCCTGACAAAAACAATTTTGGAAAAGATACCCTAGTTCTACCCCCCAGTTTTCTGGGAAACGAATGAAGTCCGGTCCCAATGGGGCCAACTGAGAAACATGGTCTCACCAGTGCATGAGAAGAAATGACCGTGGTTGGGGTCAGCGTACTCCCTGCCCCTCCAGGTGCCAAGAGACTGTTCACAGTGGCATTCACTTTCTCCTGGGTTGGCAGTGAAGGTAGCTCCAGGACTTTGGGCTTCTTGCCCTTTTGGGGCTGTCCCTCAAGAGACACGGCTGCTGGTCTGGGGGACTGAGCTTCCTCTTTCAGCAGACCACCCCCCTCCTCTGGCAGCTCAGCCTCCAAGGACACCTTCTCCAAAGAGGCCTTCTCTGAAGGCAAGGTCTCCTCCTTGACTCCAGCCTCCATTAAGACCAGCAGAGCAGCTGCTTCCCCATCAAGGTCAAGGTTCTCTTCCACCTTCACCAGAACCTTCTCATCAAGGGGGGGAGGATCCAATGGGCTGGGCTCCACTATGACCTGGATGACAGGAAAAATAAATAGAGGGAAGGGAAGAATCAGTCAAGTAGTCTCTCATGCAAAGAGAGGGTTGGGGTCCCCCCCCTATCAAGCAATATGTACATTTTATGAAATAAATTATGAATTTGCTAGTGCCCTCCCCAGCTTCACTTGACCCCCAACCTTGTTTCAGGAATCCTTCCTCAATCCTGCTCTGCTTTTCAGCTTTGCTCACCTGGGACCCATTCATTTACTCTGCTCTCCTTGTTGGCGTTCAACCAAATTCTTGCCCCAGCAAAAGCATTAGCGGGATTCCCCGCCCCCAGCCTCAACCTGTGCCATCCCCAAATCTGCTCCAGAGGGATTGGGAGAAACCCCAGAACATATTTAGGGAGAGGAGAGGGGAGAGCATTCTGCTACACAAGGAGAACACTGGCCCTGATGGAATGTTCATCTTAAGTCTACGTTGACCACAACCCCTGGACTTCAGGCCTCACAAGAGCTGTCTTGGGGAGGTCAGATCTAAAGGCCTGACCAATCTCACATTCTCTTTCCTTCACAAAGGCCTGTTGGATACTAACAAGAAGGGCAGGAAAATGAAGGGCATCCCCAGCAATACACCCAACATTCAGAAACAGATGGTCTCAGAAAAAGGAATCCTACCAAACAGACTCCCTGGAAAAGACCCTGATGTTGGGAAAGATGGAGGGCACAAGGAGAAGGGGACAGAGGACGAGATGGTTGGACAGTGCTCTCAAAGCTACAAACATGAGTCTGACCAAACTGCGGGAGGCAGTGGAAGACAGGAGTGCCTGGCGTGCTCTGGTCCGTGGGGTCACGAAGAGTCGGACACGACTAAATGACTAAACAACAACAACCACCAAACATATATGGCTGTTACCAACTTTTTTTCCTAATACTTCCTTTACTGTGCCTCATGCTCTGCCGGTATCCCTGCGGATGCCTGTTTGAGACCTCTTCTATTCCATCCATTTGCTGTTTCCTGAATGCATTGTGGCCCCCAGTCTATGCTGCTGAGTCACACCTGCTCACCTGATCCCTGGTTTCTGCTTTATGTTCTCCTGCTCTTGCCGACACAAAGCTCCCCAGCTCCCACTCCCGTCCCAGCAAGTTCTCAAGTCAGGGGCGGAGGAAGGGGGTGGGGGCGGTCCACCCTGGGTGTCACCAGAGGGGGGTGACAAAATGCCAGGCAACACTCACCATGGGGCCTGCAGCCTGCCCGAGCCACACATCTCTCCTGGGAGTGATGCAGTGTCTTGGGTGCCCGCAGGCTCTGCACTGCCCCAAACAGTCCGCCCACTGCCTCCCCCTCAGTTGTAGGGCGGCTGAGTGGGAGGAGCCCGGCAGACTCCTTGGAGGCCTGCCCCAGCTCGCCCTGCCCTGCAGGCAGCTGGTCCCACCCCTGGGCACAAGGCACACACGCCGCCCCAGGCGCCTAATCGGCTTGCTCCGCTGCTGCCTTAAGTACAGCGTTTCACAAAAGAAATACTTCCACTTGCTGACAGGTTTTTTTGCTTTTTGTAATGCATTCCACTCACTGTACCTCAATGCACTTTGGCACTGTGAAATGAAAGCCACAGAAATTGTGGGTGGTATGTTAATGAAGAGTAAATTATAACACACTGGGACTTCCGGGTTAGAGCCCCCCGACCCGCGAAGGAGCCTTTTAAAGGCTCCGGAACGGGGGACGGAGAGCGGTGCGGTGCTGTGAGTCGACTGCTTCCCCTACTGAGTGAAGCCGCATGCCATGGTCGGAGAGCGCTGACTTCTTTCTCTGAACATTTGGATTAAAAGCAACAACCCGTGAGTAATACGGAAATTGGACTTAAAAGGGAAATTTTCTTTGGGAATTAGGCACGACCGGGTAAGGTGTAAAGAGGAAGTCTGCCTACCTGCCTTGTAAACATCGTAAAGCAAGGATTTTATAACTAAGGTTGTGAGAATACCTTTCTTCTTTGTGGATAAAAGCAATTAACTCCACGTTTTGGCAATTTAAGTGATTGTGCTGGAGGATAAGAGCTAACATTGAGAACGGAATTCACCCCTCCCCCAAGACCCGGGAGCGATCGGTGAGAGAGCCTGCGGAAGAGACATAAAGACTTTGACAGCTGTCAAACTAGCTGTCAAAGTTGGGGAAAAAGGAGAACTTTGTTTCTGCTGTCTTTGCTGGTTATATTCGTTACAATTTGGTAACAAATTGTTAAAAATAAAGAAGAAAAGGCTAACTTGGCTTTTGGGTTGGAACTGGAAGATACTAAGAAACTAGAATCCCTCTAGAGGGGGTTTAGGACATTACAAAAATGGCTGTAAGTGGAAAAACACTGGCTGAACTGGAGAGGACTTTTTTTCTCTTGGGAAAGTTGCAGGAACAGAGTGATGTTTTGGCCACAAATGTTACAATACTGAATGGAACAGTAAATAAAGTTGCTGAGCCTGGGAGGGACTTGACTCAAGTTTTTGCAGCTGAACAGGAAAGTTTTGCAGTTGACTTAAAAATTTTTGCAGCTGAACAAGAAAAGAAATTTGAGAAATCTGAGAATGTGATGAAAGAGGAACATGATGATTTGAAGGAAAAAGAAGGAGGGGCTATAATGCCACAGATGATTGAGGAGAGCCAGAGGCCGGTTAAGATGGATATAAAGGAAAATAAGATCAGGATGATGAATATTTGGTTTGAATTGAAGAATGGAGAATGGAGAGATCTCCCTATGTGGAGATCTGAAGACCTATGGAATACAAACCTGGCTAAAGTGGAAACTGGAGCTTTTGGGACATTTGGACTTAAGAGAAGTAAGAAACAAGATTTTGGCTCCATTTTTAAATATGGAGGCCTGGCTGGAAGAAACATGGACCTTACTGGGACAGAGCTCCTTCGAGATTTGGAGTTTAATATAAAGGACTATCAAAAAAACCGGCAGAGAGGAATTGAGAGAGAATTGAGAGCCTCGGACGTGAGGTCGCCAGGGTGACTGCAGATGGACTGATGGACTTTTGTTGGGGTTCGAAACCGGGAAAGGGGGTGGTGGGGCTTTGGGAATCCAAAGGGTGTATAACTATATTCTGTTTCATTTAATTTGGTTTTGCCACTAACATAAAAATGGGGATTTCGGGGAAGGGAATTGGGGCCGACCTTAGAAAAAGACCTTAAAGAATAAGTATTGACGTATAAAGATTGAGGTTTATAAGTTAAAATTGGTTAACTAAAATGATGGGGCCGACCTTAGAAAAAGATTTTTAAGAATAAGTATTGATGTATAAAGATAGAGATTTATAAGTTAAAATTGGTTAACTAAAATGAATTAGAGAAAATAAGGTAAAGTTTGGGGACAAGAACTTGCTGAGCTAAAAATTGGAACTGGAATACAAGAAGGGGAGGTGTCGGGAAGTCAAGGAAATTGGTCATTGACAGTAAGAAATGTAAATTTTATGTGTTTTTAATTGGTTTTTTTATGTTTTTTCTTTATTTTTTGAAAATTCCAATAAATATCTTTAAAATATATATATATATAACACATTGCTTAATGGGGGCTTCACTTTTCTGTGAACCATCCTGAGACCTCTGGGTATAGGGTGGTCTATAAATTCAATAAATAATAATAATAATTAACTGCATATCAGTTCATCTTCATATCAGAAACTTCATGCACCTGCAAACTAAGCTCCAACCAGCATGATATATAAAAAGGCACAAAGTCAAGGTGTTCCCATCCCAAGTGTGCACAGCACAAAATCTACTGCCAAGTGTGTGGGGTTCTGGAACCACAGCCTTTACAAAAAAATAAAAACCAACCCAAACGCAAATTTGTGGAGAATGGCGGGATTTATGCTTTCAGATGCAGACTGACAAGCATAAGAGGGGATGGGGAAGCTTCCCAGGCTTGATGTGAAAAGCTTCACTTGTTTTATGTCAGGCTGCTGCTAAGATGCAAGACTAGCAAATGGCGCTGGCACCTCTAATAATGTCTACCAAGGATGAAAAAGAGACATGAGGATGGGCAGAACTTCCAGCAGGAAGGACATGGTGAATGGGTGTGCCTTCTGTGCACCTCCTCTTCTCAGGGCCAGCTATGTGAGCCACCACCGGCCTTCTTTATTGCTGCTGCTGCTGCTGCTGCTACTGCTGCCTGTTCAACATCCCTGTCTGAGTTCAAGAGCAGTGACAGCAAGAGCTTCTACCTCCAGGCCCAAATTGGGCCCAGGGGGAGAGAGCAAGGAGATGGACAGCTGTGACCACGGGAAGGAGGAGGTGCGTCCAATCAGGGCATCTTGCTGCAGGGCCGCCAAAAGCCTTCTCCAGTCTTGTTCACTTATCGTCAGCCTGCTTCCAGTCAGTTGCTGTTTTCTGGTGGGATTCAATCACATACTGTACCGTCAAATAATTCTGCACAGTTATAATGGATTGGGAGGTCTTACACAATAAAGCTTGGCCTTTTTGCTATGAGGAAAGTGAATGGCGGAAAGGCACTGCAAAGTGTGGGATAATACTTGCTTTGACACAGCGTCACCTAACTTCTAGCAAATAAACCCAAAAGAATGCTCATTCTTTTGCCAACTACTCTGCCTGCAAACAAATCAGGAGGAAAACTCAAAGAACAGGCCTTATTTTGAAATATATAGAACCTCCAGCCATCTATCCCTTTGGAACCAAAGTCCTGTCCTTCCAGCAAAGTGGAATGCACTACCTGGAGTCGCTTGCGGCTCTGAAAAAGCAAAACCTTCCACCACTTTTGTGACTTACCTGCAGGGGCTCCTGAGACTCCTCTGGCTCCTCAATCCTGATGTGCAGCTGAGGCGGATTGTCCACTGTGGCCAAGGAGGGGGGTGGTGGTTCAGGGGCAGCAGCAGGGGGTGGCACTGTGGGCAAGAGCTCTGTCTCCTGGCGGGAGACCCGTCCAGCGGGCGAAGGAGCCTGCAGCGACTGAATGGTGAAAGTGGAGTAGAGCCCAGAGCGCATATACTCATTCCGGCTGCTGCGTGGGGCACCCCCAGCTCCACGCAGGGCTTTGGGGGCCCCAAAAGACCCCTCGCCCCCTTTTGCTTCACTCTGCACCTGCTCAGGCCTTTTGGCTCCTCCCTCATCCTTTACTCCCTCCATGCTTGAAAGCTCCGGGTAAGAGACAAATTTGTAGACGAATTTCTGCCCACTGACTTTACGGATGATATTCTGGAAGGAACAGAGGGTGGCAAAATTAGCACAGCACAGGGTACAGTGATCAAACTACATCTGCCATGCATCTCACAGAGGCTCCGTCAATGGTATCTTCCAGAAAGGGAGTCTGGTGTGTTCTAGACTTGCTAGGCTACAATTTCCATCAACCCTGAACTTTCCCAATGCTCATGGGAGCTGATGAGAGTTGGAGTCCAACCGCATCTGGAAAACACAGCAGTGGCCACCCCTGACTTGGGGCATACATGGATGCCAGGCTGGCACCTGAGCTGCCTCTGCTTGCTGCTGAAACCACACAGCCAAGACCAGGCATACTGTATGCTTTGTACATGAAAATTACATGCCACAATAAAACTCAAATTCTGCACCAAGAAAAGATTAATACTCTGACCAGCATTAATTATGTCATTTGTAAATATTTTCTTGTATGGCATGATTTATTATTTTGTGGAGAGAAACAAGCTCTGCCCCCTCCCTCACTGTTGTTGTTTTAAAAGTGAAGATAGATATTTGAAGAGAATTCACAGCAGGTTCTTCACCCCTGGCAACAGCATACCTTTGTAGATTTCTTCATTTTATTTAAAGAGAAAAATGGATTTATTTTTTTTACATTGCAGAACGACTCCTGTGAGTAGAGCTGTGTAGATGATGTCCCGGCTGCTTTGCAGAAACAGAGTCACACACGCACAAACACCCACAACCCCCAGCCCTGGGTAGGTAAGAAATACAGTTATGGTCAACAGACAACCAGCAATCCACCTGATGAAAGCTAAGAGTCCCTAGATGTCCCTTTAAGGGAGTTAGTCACAGAGATATGGTTTTGATCTTGCTTGAAAGTAAAAGTCATCAGACTTGGTTACAGGTGTATGTGTGGGTATAAAGAAACAGTAGTTCTGAGACACCCACAAAGAAATCCTGTGCAAGTTCACGTAAGAGCAAAGTCCCACTGTATTCCGTGGGGCTTAATCCAAGGGCAGAGATAGAAGCAGAGAAGCGGAAGACGACTAATGGGAGATCTCTCTGGAGATCTGATATCAGGAGGTGGATTAACTGGGTGCTCTTGGCCTCCACTAATGATTCATCTATACATTTGTAAACAAAAACAAAAACAAATATTACACAAATGTCATAGGTTTCCAGTGCTGTCTCTTCCAAAGGTAAAATACCCTGTGTGGTGGTGTGCTGTCCCTGGAACTTCTTGCCACTTGGGGAAGTGGGGAGCATTTGTATGGACCATAGCCAGGGTGCTTGCAGATCAGCCCTGCTGCTCTGCCTCTGTCTTCACCCTTACACAGCCAACACTCAGCCTTCCGAGATTTCACACACTCTCAAGCTTCTTCTCATTGCACAAATAAGGGCTAGGCATGTGCTTTAAAGAGAGAGGGAGTGATGGGGTGGGGGGCGGGGGTTGAATGTGAGATTCTCATAATGCTGAACTCTACTTTTGATGGTCCTGCCCACCAATCCTTCTCTTTTGGTAAATATGCAAAGACTGCACACACACCTCACCCCAAATACCCTTTTTTACTTTCCAGTGCATTCTCCTTCACAGGTAACTGATCCTGAAAAGGCTGATCTGAAGGGGAAAGCAAGGCAGGGTTAATCTAGGAGTCCTTGGTCTTCTGCAAGGGAGATGCTGGGAAGCCAGACTGCAGACTCCCACCTTGTCATAGTAGTAGCGCAGGGCCCGACTCAGCTTGTCGTAGTTCATGTTGGTCTTGTTCTTCCGCAGCCCCCAGAGCCGTGCGACTTCCTCAGCATCAACTAACTTGAACTCTCCGTCATTGGATGTCCATGCGATGAGATGTCCGTTGCTCTGCTGCTCCAGCAGCTGCAGGAGGAATTGCCACAGGGTGACGGAGGGATCCATGACTAGAGGGGACAAAGGGAGACAGAGAGGCAGCCAGGTCAAGGGTGCTGTTTATGATGTCTTCCTGTTCCCTTGGGGGTCGGGGCAGTTTATACCGTCAGGAGAATCAAGCAGTACAGCTTTTCCTGAATGACAGGTTAGGAAAGCACCTATCTACCGTATTTTTTGCACCATAACACTCACTTTCTTCCTCCTAGAAAGTAAGGGGAAATGTCTGTGCGTGTTATGGAGCGAATGCCTACGGATGGCGGGGGGATCTGCTGCAGTCGTGAGCAGAGGATCCATGGTTCCCCTTCCTTCCCTCCTCCGTGGCTCGCTTTGAAACAGCAAAGCGGGAGAAGAGCCGCTGAGTGGGGGGAAGGAGAGGGACAGAGAGCCTGCTTGCTTTAAAGGAGCAAAGCGGGAGAGGAGAGGAGCCGCTTACACGAGTGTAAGCGGCTCCTGTCCGGTTGGCTCCTTTAAAGCAAGCAGGCTCTCTGTCCCTCTCTCCTCCCCACTCAGCTGGCTAAATAGCAGCAAAGTTTTTCAGCTCGCTAAGCCGGGGAGGAGGGAGAGAAGCACAGCCTGCTTGCTTTAAAGGAGCAAAGCGGAAGAGGAGAGGAGCCTTCTCCTCTTATACCCCTCTTCTTCATTATTAACAGCATCCTTCTCCACCCACCCCGCGCGTGTTCCTTGTCCCTTGAGTGCTTTTCCTTCCCTCCCCACTTAAAACGTGGTTACAAAGCACGGATCCACATGGATCCTCAGGATTTTTTCATTGGGCTACCCCAAACTCACCGTCAGATCACATGTCTCTGGCCACAGCATGAACCACAAAAATCATACATCCACTGTTTTGTTTAGAATATTTTTTTCTTGTTTTCCTCCTCTAAAAACTATGTGCGTGTTATGGTCAGGTGCGTGTTATAGAGCAAAAAATACGGTAAATGCTCCTGGGTCCAGGAGGGAACAATTCCCTTCACAGAAAAGCAGCATATCAGGGGAAAGGTCAGGCTAAATGCTGCTTTACATGCTAGAATTCTGTATGCAAGGAGGTGCCTCCCTTTCCTCCTTGGGGAGCAATGATGTCATTCCCTCATTCGGATCCTGAAGTGATCCAGCCTTAAAAAGTCCCTTTATGTGTTGCTTGATGTTGCCTCAGCTTTACTGTGCTGAGGAGCAGGCAGCTGTGTGGGCCTGATTCTACACACGTTCCTGTCACTTGCCTGGGCCACTCAGAGTTACACTCCACCTTTGCAGATCACCTGTTGATCTACAGTCTTCCAGGGGACCATTTAATGACAATTCAACCTACTGTACAAGCACAGCACAAAACACAACAGATGCAGCAAGAAAGCAGGTGCAGTGGTACCTTTTCCATCATTTTGTTGACTGTATCCTTTTGGGACCAGCAAATTAGGGAGGCTGCAAGAAACTCACTACACAGCAGTCAAGTTACCACTAGTGACAGTTGGAAACACCGGCTGCCAAGTTGTGCATGTGCTTCTTCCTTACAGGGTTAAGTTTATGTCACAAGTTCTATGGTGGTAATTGATTGTATGTCTCAGGCAATTTGCTTGCCACTGGAAGATGTGCAGTGATCATTTGCCCATAACTGTTCCTAATAATATTCTACATACACTTGTAGAAGATGAAAAGATAACAGTTGAAAACATAATCGGACTTCCGGGTTAGTGCCATCGGCTAATGGTGGATTCCCTCCGAGCTCCGGAGGGAATCGGCTCCGCAGGAGTTGGGTCCTGCTGCGGCAGCGACGCGGGGACCCTCAGAAATCACAGGCGCTGAAGCCTGTGAACTTGGTGACTCGGCGGGCACCATTTGCACCCCCGACCCGCGAAGGAACCTTTTTAAAGGCTTCGGAACGGGGGACGGGGTGAGCGGCGCGGTGCTGAGAGTCGACTGCTTCTCCTGCGGAGTGAAGCCGCATGCCATGGTCGGAGAGCGCTGACTTCTTCTTGTGAACAATTGGACTTTAAAAGTAACCCGTGAGTAGTACGGAAATTGGATTTACAAAGAAAATTTTTTTTTTTTTAATTAGGCACGATCGGGGAAGGTGCAAACAGGAAGTCCGTCTCCCCGTCTTGTAAATAATCTTAAGCAAGGATCAGCTAACTAAGGTCGAGATAATTTTTTCTTGTTTATTGGATAAAAGACATTAATTTCACGATTTGGCAGTATAAGTAATTTTACTGGAGGATAAGAGCTAATTTTGGGAGCTGAAGTGCCACCCCCCCGGACCCGGGAGTGATCCACGAGAGAGCCTGTTGAAGAGGTATTGAAGAGTTTGACAGCTGTCAAATTAGCTGTCAAAGCTGAAAAAGAGAACTTTGTTTCTGTTGTCTCTGCTGGTTATATTTGTTACAATTTGGTTATAATTTGTTGAAAATAAGGAAGAACTGATACAAACTAATTTGACTTTTGGATTTGAACTGGAAGGAATATTAAGTAACCAAAATCCCTCTAGAGGGGTTTTTGGGACATTACAAGAATGGCTGAAGGAGGGAAAATACAAGCTAAATTGGACAGAGTTTTTGTTCTCTTGGGAAAATTACAAGGCCAAATTGATGTTTTGGCTACAAATGTTGCAACTCTGGACTTAACAGTAAATAAATTCATTGAATTTGATAAGGACTTGACTCAGGAAGTTTATGCAGCTGGACAAGAAGAGAAACTTGAGAACTTTGAGAGTGTGGAGAAAGAGATATATGTTGTTCCTGAGGAAAAGGAAGGAGGGGCTGTAATGCTGTAGATGACAAAGGAGAGCCAGAGGCCTGACATGATGGTTACAAAGGAAAATAAGAACTTGATGTTGAAAATCTGGTTTGAATTGGAGATTGAAGAATGGAGAGATCTCCTTATGTGGAGATCTGAAGATCCAAGGATTACAAATCTGATTAAGGTGGAAGTTGGAGCTTTGGGGACATTTGGACTTGAAAGGAGTAAGAAACAAGATTCGGGCTCCACTTTTAAGTATGGAGGTCTGGCTGGAAGAAACATGGATCCCATTCGGCTAGAGCTTCTCCGAGATTTGGTGTTTAATATTAAGGACTATCAAAAAAACTGGCAGAGAGGAATTGAGAGAGAATTAAGAGCCTCGGACGTGAGATCTCCAGGCTGATAGTAGATCAAGACTGATGGACATTTGTTGGGGATTGAAACCGGGAAAGGGGGGGTGGAGTTTGGGGATCCAAAGAGTGCATAATTACAATCTGTTTTTGCTTTTATTTTGTTTTGCTATTTGTATGAAAATTGGGGAAGTCGTGGAAGTGAATTTGGGTCGACTTTAGAAATAAGTTTTAAGAAGGAGAATTGATGTATAAATATTGATGTTTATAAGGTAAAATTGGCTTTTTTAAAATGAACTAAACAGAAAAAGGTTAAAAATTGGGGATAAGAACTTGTTGAACTAACAAATTTGAATTGGAATATAAGAAGGGGAGGTGTGGGGAAGTCAGGGAAATATGTTATAGAAAAATAAGGATTGTAAACTTTATGTGTTTTTAACTTTTTTGTTTTTTGTTTTCTGATTTTTTTTGTATTAAAGTGGAAAATTTCAATAAATATCTTTAAAAAAAGAAAAGAAAACATAATCGCTGACTGCTCTGCCTTATCCAGGCACAAAACAATTTGCAAAAATCATTTGCCACCAACCAGTGCTTTTTTTCTAAAAAAAATGTTTAGGGGTTTTCTCTTTTTCCCACTCATATTGAAATATTGCCCCTCAATGAGGCCAAACTTAGATTCACAAAATGTTTAGGGGTATGTATACCCCGTTCCCCCAGAAAAAAAGCACTGCTGCCAACTGAGTATGCAGTAAAAACTTATCAGTTCTTGCTCCAAATTTAGTTCCAGCCCACTTCTTGAGAATAATGATTACACCTTGTTCTGGGATAAACCTGTTATACCAAAACAATAGATTGCAACAGAGCAGACATCATTCTGGTATACAATGCACAGGAACACAGAAAGCTGCCTGCGACCAAAGCAGATCATCAGTATTGTTGACGCTGACTAAAAGCAGCTCTTCCGAGTCCATGATCCCACCTGGAGATGCCAGGGACTTAACCTTGGATGTTTTGCAAAGCATCTGTTCTACCTCTCAGCTCCAGCCCTTGCACCTAAACACCCCAACTGCTAAAACAGCTACTATAATAGATCTTTAAATACTTCTCTCTTTCACACACATGCACAGACACAAAACAAGAGCATTTACAAACTAGCCTTGGAAATAAAGTGTGCCAGTAAATTCACTGCAACTTGTACATGTCCCCTCTTGATATCAGCCCCAGGAGTTGTTCAAACTGCCCTGAAGCAAAACTTGATGCATGTGTGCCAGCAGACCTATGAAATACAATACAGGAGGTTGTCATTCTCCAAGCTTGTCATATATACATAAGTCTAATATACATAAGTACCCCATCCATCTTACTGGGTTGCCCCAGCCACTCTGGGCGGCATCCAGCATATATAAAAACATTAAAACATCAAACATTAAAAGCTCCCCTTCAAGTGTTTTCTAAAAGTTGTGTAGTTATCTCCTTGACATCTGATGGGAGGGCGTTCCACAGGGTGGGCACCACTGCTGAGAAGGCCCTCTGGCTGGTTCCCTGTAACTTTGCTTCTTGCAGTGAGGGAACCGCCAGAAGGCCCTCGGAGGAGGACCTCAGTGTCCCAGCTGAGGGATGGGGGTGGAGACGCTCCTTCAGGTCTACAGGGCCAACACTGTTCAGGGCTTTAATGGTCAGCACCAACACTTTGAATTGGGCTTGGAAATGTAGTGGGGGCCAGTTTAGGACTGGTGCTATATGGTCCCAGCAGCTGTTCCCGTCACCAGTCTAGCTGCCGCATTCTGAATTAGTTGTAGTTTCCAAGTCATCTTCAAAGGTAGCCCTACGTAGGGCACATTGCAGTAAGCGGGAGATAACCAGAGCATGTACCACTTTGGCGAGACAAGGCAGAGGCAGGGAGTGTCTCAGCCGGTGTACCAGATGGAGCTGGTAGACAGCTGCCCTGGACACAGAATGGACCTGTGCCTCCATGGACAGCAGTATATATATATAGTATGGCCTATATAGGCATTCCTTGGAGGGACTTCCAGGAATAAGGGCAGCAAGAGAGTAAAGGGCAGAGACATTTAACTATGGCAGTTCCCATTTCTCTATATACATCCAAAAGGAATCAGTACTGAGGTGTGGTCTAAACCACAGCGCCACCCACAAGTTTGGTGGTTCGAATCCCCGCAATTGAGTGAGTTCCCGTTGCTCTGTCCCAGCTCCTGCCAACCTAGCAGTTCGAAAGCACACCAGTGCAAGTAGATAAATAGGTTAGGCGGGAAGGTAAATGGTGTTTCCGTGCGCTTTAGTTTCTGTCACGGTGTTCCGTTGCGCCAGAAGCGGTTTAGTCATGCTGGCCACATGACCTGGAAAGCTGTCTGTGGACAAAAGCCGGCTCTCTCGGTCTGAAGCAAGATGAGCGCTGCACCCCATAGTCAAGTCTGACTAGATTTAACTGTCCAGGGGTCCTTTACCTTTTACATGTGCATGCATGAGGAGCTGTGGGCAGAGGGGCTCTAGGAAGCTGTGCAAGTGACATTTGCAGGCTGTGCCAGAGCCCAGTATAACAAGAGACAGACGGATCTGTTCCAAGTGCAAGGGAAGGACACTCTCCTTCATGGCTGGGATTGATACATGCCCAGGACATGCACTAGAGGCAGGATCCTTGCACGGGAGGGAGAAGCTGGAATAACAACTTCCTTTGGCAGAATACAGAGTGCACAACCACCAGACAGTAATCAGAAAATGGAAGGGACTATTCACTTGTGTCCCCTAGACTTTAATCTCCAGCTGTCCTTGCCTCATATCCTATTGGTGGCCCTCAAAGAGTGATTAATTTCTAAAATGGAAGCAAATGGTGGTGAGGTATTATTATTTTTTGGTCACATCCCACTACTAGATATGTGAGGAGCAGTTGTGGTTATTCAGTGTTAAATGAAAGGTAACTCTGCACATGCTCAGAATCACACACTCTGGACAGCAGTCTTGCTGTGGCCTGGCTAAGTCCAAGCCTGAATCCTGGACCCCGCCTGGGATGGGCCTCCTTCCTCTCTTAGCTCCCCTTTGCATCCCCATCAGCGCCAGACCCACCCCTCCCTTGCTTCAGCTGACAACCCCCGAATTGCCACAGGGAAGGGTCCTCTGTTAGCCTCTGGTTTACCTTCCCTCCTAGGAGGCAACCCCCCCCCCCATCTGACTCTGGGGAAAGAAGGGCCTGCACCGGATCAGGAAGAGGAGCTGCAGGGATGGACAGGCAAAGAAGGCTGATTTGGCTCCTCTCCTGCTGCTCCATCCCCCCCCCCCCAATCTTTGGATTTGGCCTAAAGAAAGGATTTTCTGGTGCTGGGTTTAATACAAAACCCCATCAAACACTCCGTAATCCGGCAGTTGATGCCGAGTGCGGAGGCGGCAGGGGGCGGAGAGATGGGGGGGCAGGTGGTGATCTCGAGGGCAGGCAGAGGCTGGGAAGAGTCTCTCGGCATTCGCAGCGCAGGAGACCTGAAGAGCGAAGTGGGCAGACCAGCAGCGGAGCGGCTTTTGGCAGGAGAGCCCGAGCGCGCTCCTCGCCAGAAGGGGCTGCAACTCCGTCCGAGGGAGACTCCGCTGCTGCCCGGGGACACCCACCTGCCCATGGGGCGAAGGCGGTGCTGGGGTCCCCGGGCAGGCGGCCTGGCGGGGCCAAAGGCCTCTGCCCCCCGGTGCCCCCCAGGCAGAAAGGAGGCAGCGTCGTCCGGGCGGGGTCGCCCTCCATCCCCAGCTACTCACCCGTCAGCAAGGCGGCAGCCGCCGCGCCCGACCCGGGAGGCTCCATGGGCTGCGCGGCGCGTCCCGGGCGAGGCTGCCGGCGGGCTCCAAGTTGCTTCTGGCCCCGCGGGACGCGCGGGTCCCTCTCTCCCCGGGGGGCTGGGGGGAGGCGGCGGCCCCGCTCTTCTTCTTCTTCTTCCTGCCTCCGACCGAGCCGCGCAGGCCGGGTCCCTCGTCGGGGAGGCAGCGTTGACGGCGCCGTCACATGCAAAGCACGGAGGCGGAGCTGGCGCCCGGACGCCTGGGTCCTTTCCCGGCGGCGCGGGGCGGGGGAGGGGAGAGAGGTTCCGGCCGGACTCCTGGGCCCTCCTCTCGCTCCTCTGGCGGGAGCCGGAGGTGCCAGATCTCCCGGGTCCGCTCGGTACTAACTGGGGAGGGGGAGGAGTTAAGCGAGGGCGCCGGGACTCCTGGGTCCTCTCCCAGTTCAGCAGGGAAAGATCTGGACCCGGGGAGGGGACTGGAGGGGGGGAGCGAGCGCCAGGACTCCTGGGTCCTCTTCTGCCAGCCGAGAGGGATCCGGGCCAACTGCTCCTGGGTCTCTGCGCCAGGACCGAGGAGGAGAGAGAGGCGCGGGGCCCCGGGGCCAGCCGGGTCTGAGCAGGGCGCGGGGGGCGGGCGGGGGCTGGTCCTGCCAGTGCGGGGCCGCCCCTTGGCCTCCTCCTGCCCCCACGTTGCGAGGGGGCTGCCTGGCACAACTGCCAGCCCACCACCCGCTCGCCCCCTCGCCATGCTTGCGCGCCCCCGCGGTTGCCGCGGCAACGGAGGGAGGGGATGCAGGCGGAGGCGCGCGCGGGGTGCGGGGCGTCGAGAGGAAGTGAAGGAGGTTGCTGCCATGGGAACCTCTCTGCCTCTGCCGGGGGCTCCGCCGCCCAAGGTCGCCCAGGGCCTCGATCGCTATGGAAACCAGGCTGAGATGGCAGGGAGACCTGTGCATCCTGGCCAGACTCGGTGGTGCTGGCAAGCTGCTCCATCCAAGAAACAGCCGCCTACCTGGCAGACTTCTTGTCAGGATAACCAAGCTCATGTGTGTCAAGTGCTCAGATTTAGGGCTTAGGCTGCAATCATATCTACACCCAAGTGGAAGTCTTTACTTCTGAATAGACATGCACAATCGATCTGTTTCCCATGAAGACAGAGAGATGAGTGGCCCACAGCAATTGCAAAGGATATTTCTTTAACCACTGAAAAGCTAGAGTCCACACACATCAGGGTTTAGGACAGAGGTTGTCAGCATGTTGTTGGTGTAGGACAGGTTTTAATGGGTAGGACAGGATATAAAGGTAAAAGGACCCATTAGGTCCAGTCGCAGACAACTCTGGGGTTGCGGCACTCCTCTCGCTTTGCTGGCTGAGGGAGCCGGCGTTTTCCCAGGTCATGTGGCCAGCATAACTAAGCCGCTTCTGGCGAACCAGAGCAGTGCACCCGCCGGAATGGTGCCTATTTATCTACTTGCACTTCGTGCTTTCAAACTGCTAGGTTGGGAAGAGCAGGGACCAAGCAACGGGTGCTCACCCCATCGCGGGGATGAACAAAGTTTCAAAATCCAATCCTAGGCAGTCAAATTTAAAGCATAGGAATTAGGCTGTAAAACCTCATTTAGAGGAAATCCAGCTATGAAGTAAGCTGGCTCCCTTTCTTACTCCGCTTAATAATCACACAACAACCTGGGAAGTAAGCTTAGAAATATTATTTACTTGCTTCTTACCATGTTTTAGTTTATGCCAATGGTGGCAAGTTTTGGTATCCATCCCAACTTCAACCCCTCCCCAATGATTAGGTTCTAAATTATAGCAGTCTTATTATATGCACCATGCTGGCATTAAATGTGTATGCAAAACCTTTTATTAGCTACTCTTCAGCCATTGCTTTCAGAGTGGCTTACCAAACAAAACCATAAAAATACAGGAAGGAAGGAAGATGGCAGCTAGTTAAATGTCCAGTATAAAATAAGCACACACTAAAAGGTTGCCTGTCTGTTCGGGATAAAACATAATAATCTTTGATTTGGTTTTCTTTAAGCGTAGAGCCACAAACCTGAACCTCTAGTGGTAACTCAGGGACACAGTCCAAATGAACATATATTTTCTCATATCAGATGCTTAGCGTTGGAATGCCATTTGGACTTTCCGTCAGCACTGTGGTTGTCAAGTGGCTTGGGGGCATCAAGTGTACTGCTAATTCAAGGGGTCAGACATTTGCAAGTCTTAGTACCCTAGATTGTCCACTGCTTTTTATTTTTTTAACTTTCACAAAAAAACAGTACCATCTACAAAGTTCAAAACAAGGCAAATAACAGTAATGATTTTTGAATTTACTTATACTGTAGTATGGAAAAGCTCAGAAATGTAATGGCTATAATGCTGCTGAAATCTCAAAACAAGGGATAGAATTGTTTACAATAGCTTGTCAATTAAATTGTAAACCAGCTGGATCCATGCAGGGAGGAGGACACATTTCCTCCACTAGTGAGGAAAAAACTGCACAGAGCTTCAATCCATTTGACTTGGCTTCTAAGGAAAATGTCACTTACAAAGCAGAATTTCTGCAATGCTGAAAATTTCTGCCAACATGAAAAGGTATCAGTTTTTGAACAGGATAATAGAAAAGTGAAAGCTATCCTTGTTTGGAAACTAATTTATTGAGGTGGGGCCTCCTGTCAGTGGACAATCTCCCTGAGTATACCCACTTTCTCCTCACAATTGCCTTTCGGTGGTTTAATACTCAGCAAGGTAAAAACAAATATGGGCCAATGTTCTCTAAGACTACAAGACAGAAGAAGGGTTTGGATTTGATATCCCGCTTTATCGCTACCCGAAGAAGTCTCAAAGCGGCTAACATTCTCCTTTCCCTTCCTCCACAACAAACACTCTGTGAAGTAAGTGGGGCTGAGAGACTTCAGAGAAGTGTGATTGGCCCAAGGTCACCCAGCAGCTGCATGTGGAGGAGCAGAGACGCGAACCAATGGGAAGGTGGGTGGAAGAATGGGGCAAAAAGACAACCAACTGGAATAATCATCTTTATTTGTTACTTTTGCAAATTGAGATGAACTTATACTAAGACACAGTTCCTGGGGAAACAGAGGCAGAGAAGGCTTGAATATTTGGAGCAGTGAAATCAACCACCCCAAGAGAAACTGTTCTCTCTCAAACTCTCCAATCTGCTGTCCCTGTAAGTACATTCACCCTACCCAACTCATAAGGGTTTCCTCAGTTACAAACGAAGTTCCTGCTGCCACCACCAAAATGCCCAAGAGACTAACTCTTCTTCCAGCATATCACATTGAAAACGTCCCCTCTAGGAAGGGCTGGTGCCTAAAGGAAGATGTCCCTTCTGGTCTCCTCAGGCAAATCTTGGAGACCTTGGAGTTCATGCAAGCCCTGCAGAGAGGAGTTGGGAGTGGGAGAAAGACAGTCTGAGCCTAGGATGGTCTACTGATTTCCTAGAGCATCTCTTTCATACTGCACCATAAGTTAAGTGCTATGGGGTGCAGCACATCTTGCTTTTCAGGCTGAGGGAGCTGGCATTTGCCCACAGACAGCTTTCCAAGCCATGTGGCTAGCATGACTAACTGCTTCTGGCACAATAGAACACCACAGCAAGTGCCAGAGCACATGGAAATGCCTTTTACCTACCCACAGCAGCGGTACCCATTTATCTACTCATGCTGGTATGCTTTCAAACTGCTAGGTTGGCAGGAGCTGGGAGAGCAAAGGGAGCTCACCCTGTCGCACAGATTCGAACTGCCGACCTTCTGATCAGCAAGCCCAAGTGGCTCAGTGGTTTAGATCCCAGCGCCACCAGCCAGTCCTACGCACCAGAAGTAAACATGCTTCCCACACCATAGGCAGCACTCCAAGGAAAAGCAGGCCACAACTTTCTGCTGCTTTCCTCCTTCCCCTGCTGGATTCCTGCCCAATAGGAATCTGTCTGCTTGGAGCAAGGAACACCCATCATTACCTCTAAAACCATCCGAATATTGGCTTTGATCTTGGCAGAGTCTTTGGTAAGGGCTTCACTGAGTCTGTTGGAGACAGAAGAAATTGTGGGTAAGGAAGGAGGGTGGATGCAGCCTGAAACTCTAAAGCAGGCTTTCTCAACCTCAGCCCTCCATATGTTTTTGGCCTACAACTCCCATGATCCTTAGCTAGCAGGACCAGTGGTCGGGATGATGGGAATTGTAGTCTCAAAACATCTGGAGGGCCGAGGTTGAAGAAGCCTGATCTAAAGACTCTTGGACCATTCACAAATTAGGGCAACATGCTATACCGGGAGGAATTTGCCTGAGCCCACTGAACACAGTGGAACTTTACTTTCAAACAAACATGCTCCAGACTAAGTGGCACAAGGAGAGAGAGGGCAGAGTTTGCTTGTTTCCATCTAAGAGATCTCACCTGTGCTTTTCTGGCTCTTCTCATTGCTTTGGGGGGCTCCTGCCATCTGCATTCCCAAAGCATAGTCTGCTTGCATTAGCAGACAATTGGTTGCAAGAGATCATCACCCTAAGCTATTGAAGAGTGCTCTTGTGAGGCCTGCCAACTAAGATTCCTTGGATAGCATGGGGGGCACAGTGGGACAACTGAATTCCTTCTACTCACTCTGTTAGTAGCTTGTTCTTCTTCTCAATGAAGGCAAGCGCCTCAGGAAGAGTCAACTCCACAAAGAACCCATAACCCAGTGCTACAAATATGGTGGAGGCATCAGGCCTGCAGGAAGAAAAGGTGTTTAAAATGGCATGAATTTATACCACTGAGTATAAATGGGAACACTTACTTTGGAAGAATGGATTACAAAAAAAATGGGATATTGGGTGCATGGTGAAATTAACGAATATGTTTAATAAATGTTATTTTTTTCTTGAAAGAGAAAACAACTGTTTTCCCAAGGGCAAAAGGATGTCACATAGAGGAGGGAGAAAGGTTGTTTTCTGCTGCTCCAGAGAAGCAGACACGGAGCAATGGATCCAAACTACAAGAAAGAAGATTCCACCTAAACATTAGGAAGAACTTCCTGACAGTAAGAGCTGTTCGACAGTGGAATTTGCTGCCAAGGAGTGTGGTGGAGTCTCCTTCTTTGGAGGTCTTTAAGCAGAGGCTTGACAGCCATATGTCAGGAGTGATTCTATGATTCTATCGGCTTTTGACAGTATCTCTAGAGAGCTGCTATGGGGAAAATTGGCAAAGTGGGGCCTAGATAAAAGGCTGTTGTGGCTTATGATCAAATTACATGAAGGGACGGCCGCTAGGGTGAGGTTAACACCTGAGGGCGATCTCACAAACTCTGTACCAATAAATAAGGGGGTACGACAAGGGTGCATCCTTGCCCCCTATCTCTTTAACCTCTATATTAGTGACATGAGAACTCCCCTAGTTGAGGCCAAAACCACCATTCACGCACCCAGGCTTGCAGACTATCACTGCCCCTTACTATTGTACGCTGACGATGCGGTGATCCTCTCATATTCAAGAATCGGTTTGAGGAGGGCCTTTAAGATCTTCGCGTTATATTGCCAAACAAATTTACTTACTATTAACCATTCCAAATCTAAAGTCCTAATTTTTTCCAGGAGTCGTAAATTGTATAGGTGGGAACTCGAGGAGAAGCCAATTGAACAAGTCTACAAATTTCAATATCTAGGAATTTACTTCCAGCATAATATGGGATGGAAAGCGCATATCACATACTTACAAAATAAGGGCAAAGCCCTTATCTACGCTCTATTACGCTTTTTCTTTACAGAGGGGGCTATGCATGTTCCATCTGCCTTAAAAGTTTATAGTGCAAAAGTGGTTGCAACTATGGCCTATGCGGTCCCTTTATGGGGCGCTTTTGTAAACCTCATGCCTCTGGTGACATTGCAAAATCTTTTTCTCAGACACCTTTTGAAACTACCCTCCTGTGTAAGCAACTCGGCTATTCACTTAGAACTTAAGACCCCCTCCTTAGAGATCCTGATGTGGAGACATGCCTTTAATTACTGGCTGTCCCTTTGGCATAAATTGCCCAATTACCATCTTATTCAGTGCCTTTGGAGAGATGAATTTACCAGCCCATGGGCAACAAAAATCCATTCCAAACTGTTGTCTTATGGAATCTCGCCTTCCGATATACTAAATTTAGATCTAATTACAGCAAAAAAGGTCATCAAACAAAGATTGGAGGAGGTTGATTTGCAACAAAATCTTACTACAGGTGGAGGTACATGTTCCCCGATAAATCAGGGCATTACATTTATGTCCCAGATACCTCGATATCTGTCTACCTTATTGGTTGCGTCACATAGATTCGCTTTTGTTAGAGCCAGATTTAATGTGTTCCCCTCAAATGTGCTGAGCAATAGATTTTCTAACGGTAAAACCTCTGTTTTATGCGCATGTGACAACAAATCAATAGAATCCCTTTATCATATATTGTTTAATTGTCCTTTATATATTGTTCCCCGATCAAGGATTCTGAGTTCAATCATTTTGGAAACTGTTGCTAAACCACCTGAATTACATCTAGCCTATCTACTCCAGGACATTGACTCTTATAGAACATTACAGGTTGCCAGATTCCTGAATTCAGTTCTTTCATATAAAAGACTTCATGGAATGCTGCAAGACTATTAAGAATCTAGTAAACTCTATCCACCATCTTTATATTCAAGGCCACAATATGGTACATCTAGAGATTGTATGTAACGTGAAGGAGATTATGCGTTGAAATATTTTAGTTGATATTTTAGAATGTAAAATGCTATTTTATTTATTGATTGGTTTTACCTTGTGGGCTTATAGCCGAATAAAGTATTATCTATCTATCTATCTATCTATCTATCTATCTATGATTCTATGATTCTAAAATACTTATACCAGCTGGGTGTTTGGCCTTGCAAAGGTTGAGCCTGAGCTACAGCAGCTATCCTGCCATTCCTCCCTGAAAGACCTGACTTTTAACTTCCTAGTTTCTTCTGCACAGATTGAGCCCATCTCCCTTTTCCACTTGTCCTGATCCACAAGCCCAAAGGAGTCTTTGTGTGAGTGGTTTGATGCAGGGCCACCAAAAATGCTAGAGTGATCAATTCTAGTGCTTTATTAGAAAAAAGTGAAAATGGCAAGCCCTCCTCATAATTTGTCCGCAAGAGGCTAATATACAAAATGCAAGCTACGTTAGTTGGCCTCAACAGCCCAATTAACTCACCCCTAATTCAGAGGCCCCTTCTCAACTCTCACCCATCTCTCAGAAAAGGAAGTAGCGGACAGGCAGGCAGCCAGTCTCCTGACTAGCTAAATCAAAATACAATATTTTTAGACTTCCATCAACACCTCTGATTATTTTCCGTTTTAATCACTTATTATGCATTTAATTTCATATTACCTTTAATTATCCTTAACTAATATTTCTCCCCATTGTCTTTTTGCAATATTTCAAATAATTCCCCTTACAAAACTTCTTGCAAACCTACTAGCATAATCTGTTCATCACAACTGCTTTTCAAATAGTTCGTAAATTTAGAATCATAGAATCATAGAGTTGGAAGAGACCACTAGGGCCATCGAGTCCAACCCCCTGCCAAGCAGGAAACACCATCAGAGCACTCCTGACATATGGTTGTCAAGCCTCTGCTTAAAGACCTCCAAAGAAGGAGACTCCACCACACTCCTTGGCAGCAAATTCCACTGTCAAACAGCTCTTACTGTCAGGAAGTTCTTCCTAATGTTTAGGTGGAATCTTCTTTCTTGTAGTTTGGATCCATTGCTCCGTGTCCGCTTCTCTGGAGCAGCAGAAAACAACCTTTCTCCCTCCTCTATGTGACATCCTTTTATATATTTGAACATGGCTATCATATCACCCCTTAACCTCCTCTTCTCCAGGCTAAACATGCCCAGCTCCCTTAGCCGTTCCTCATAAGGCATCGTTTCCAGGCCTTTGACCATTTTGGTTGCCCTCCTCTGGACACGTTCTAGTTTGTCAGTGTCCTTCTTGAACTGTGGTGCCCAGAACTGGACACAGTACTCCAGGTGAGGTCTGACTAGAGCAGAATACAGTGGCACTATTACTTCCCTTGATCTAGATGCTATACTCCTATTGATGCAGCCCAGAATTGCATTGGCTTTTTTAGCTGCCGCATCACACTGTTGGCTTCAGTCTTCTGAGAATTTCTGGTCCCGCAGGTTTCAAATCCTTCCTGTTAATTTATCTAATTCTGCGTAGTCCAACTATTAATCCTGTTGTTATCTTGACTACCAAGATGGCATTTACAGGACTTCAGGAACTTTTTCACTGTTTGGTACCACACACCACTGCCTGATCCAGTTAGCCCGGCCTGATTCAGTTAGCTGAAATCCTCCTTAAACTGCTACTCACATTCTCATGAATAACATTTATAGAGCAGTGAAAGTGTCCAAAGTATTTCACACAGCTTGTTCCACTAAATCTTACAATAACTCTGAAAAGCAGGCCGTGTTACTATCCCCATGCTGCTGATGGGAGACTGAGACTGAGAGATGCTGGGTTACCTGGTTAGCTTGTGGCAAATGTAAAATATGCCTTCAATGACTGACAGATGTTCCAATAATGAGGAAAGCTATCTACTTCCCTCTCCATAGTAGATTCCTCAGCTTCCCTCAGCAAGAAGCACAATTTGTCTGCCTGCCTGAGGCATCTGAAGCTTGAAAAACATCATACACATACACAACACATCTGCTTTCTGATTGTGGCACATAATCTGGATTGAGTAGGATTATCCAGAGATGCCTGCTTTGTTAGAGGGAGTTGGATTAACTGGCCTTCTGCCCTTTCTCAACTTTTAGGATCCTAGTGTCACACTTTCCTTACACGCAAGGATGCCATGAAGGAGATGTGCAGAACCTTTTTCAATGGAGAACTACCGTAGTTTTCGCTCTGTAAGACACCCTTTTCCCTTCCTAAAAAGTAAGGGGAAATGTGTGTGCGACTTATGGAGCAAATGCAGGCTGCGCAGCTTTTGCTGAAGCCAGGAGAGCAAGATGGATCGGTACACACTGAGCTCAGGAGGCTTCGCATTGCTTGCGCTGAAGCCAGGAGAGCAAGAGGGATCGGTGCACACTGAGCTCAGGAGGCTTCGCATTGCTTGCGCTGAAGCCAGGAGAGCAAGAGGGATCGATCTCTCTTGCTCTCCTGGCTTTGCATCGCTTGAGAGGTGCTGCACAGCTTTCCTCTCTGGTCAGCGCCCCTTCAGCGAAGCGGGGGGAGAAGTGGAAGGGGCTCTGCTTCTCCTGCCGCTTCGCTGAAGGGGCGCTGCACAGAGAGGGAAAGCTGCGCAGCGCCCATTCAGTGAAGCAGCAAGAGAAAAGGAGCCCCTTCCATTTCTCCTCCCGCTTTGCTGGAGAGGTGCTGAGCAGAGAAGGAGAGAATTTTTTTTTCTTGTTCTCCTCCCCTAAAACTAGGTGCATCTTATGGTCGGGTGCGTCTTATAGAGCAAGAAATACGGTACATTCCCTTGTGGGGCAAATGCCAACCGTGGGTGATTCCATAGGCAAAACATTAGATGCAATTCTTCTCTCTGTAGTAGTTTATACTGTAGTTGCACAACTGAAATAAATATTTCACATGGCAAAAGCACTTGAGGACAGTGTGAAGAAGGTCAGGTGATGGGTGTGGTCTGGGGAGAATCCTTAGGACAGATAGACCCTGAGATCATCTTCTGAGGCCCTTCTTTGTTTTCCTCCTCCACGTGAGGTCCAGGGGGTGACAACATGAGAAGGGGCCTTTTCTGCAGTGGCTCCCCATTTGTGGAATGCTCTCCCCAGGGAGGTTCAGCTGATATCTTCATTATGCACCTTTAGGAGCCAGGTGAAAACATTCCTCTTCAACCAGGCCTTGCCTGATTTAACATCCAATACCCATTTAAATACATTGTGGGAGGGGATGAGGGAAGGGGAGTTATTGGTTTGTTTTGTTCTTGTTTTTATTATGTATATTGTGTTTTTATGTTGTGAACTGTTCTGAGAGCGACGGATGAAGGGAGGTATACAAATGCAATAAACAAAGAGGCCTGGAAAATCCGTTTGGCACTGCGGCTCCCCATCCCTGCCATAAATAGGGCCAGGCAGTATCTGGTTTTCAGCATCATTATATATCAGCAATATATCATGATATCTGAAACAAGGATGGAGTTATGTAGAGGAACTGCCTGACTTCAGGGATTTTCCCACATTGTGATTTTTGCCCACGCCTGTTCTTGTGATTCACCGCCCAATGCAGGAGGCAGGGGAGAGCTGAGCCGTTAAGAGTTAACAGGGGCTGCAGGAATCAAGAGAAGCACTGGCTGGCTTCACGATATATTGCCAGGTCAAAAGTTATGAAACAGTCATCACAATATGGATTTCAAACCAGTTTTGGACAATATATTTATATATCACCCAGCCCTAGGCATAATCCTTACTTTTTATATCAAAGACAGGTCTCTCCTGTCACTGGAGCAGACAGGAAGTCAAGGGGCAAGAATACATGTGAAAATGGATACAGATGAGCTCTGTCTTTGTGCTACTCACACTTCTGCATTGACATAGAAATTGCAGCCTAGATCCACTTGAGTTGTCAGCTCCTGGCTTCCTGTCTCCTGGGAGAAAAGGAAGAAACGTTTACCGATCTCTACTCTCTGGAGTAAAACAGCTGTTATAGTAAGTAACACGCAATACCCTGCTGTCTCCGACATCTAAACCCCCGCAGAACACTGCTGCAGATCTTTCAGTGTAAAGTGCTGTAAACAACTTAAAGAAGTTTTTAGTTACCTGCAACCGCTCAATAATATTCTTGAGCTGCAGGTACTGAGCCATCTTTTCATAGACCTGATCCCGCTGCTCCAGAACCTTCCTGGGGAGAAACACCAACAACGGTCTGGAAGCACGAGCAGAAAGCGGAGCAAAAGAAACCGAGGGGCTCTATCTCACAGCCGGGGGTGGCGTGAGAGGCGCCCGGGAAGGAGACACTCACCGGAGGTCCCTCTGCAGAACCTCGCTGACGAAGGCCTCGTACTGAAGCACCTTCTCCTGCACCTGCCGCTCGCCCGGCATCCCGGCCAGCTGCCCGCGGGAGCTTCGACGCCACAGCCTGCGGGGGGGGGGGAGATCGGCGCCTCCGCCAAGCGCGGCAACTCTGCGCCCGCCCGCCCGCCCGCCTTCCTCCCGCGGAAACCAGGAGACGCGGGGCGCTCCGCCACCCGGCCCCGCCCCTCGCCCGGCGCGTCTCTCAGCTCATGGCCGGGACCCGAGGGAAGGCCAGGCGCGGGGGCGCTCTGCTCGGCAGACTCTATGGCCCACGCGCGCTCGCAGGCAGGGCGCAGACTGCGCAGGTACGGAAGGCGACTTCCGGCTGCTACATCCGGGTTCCCTTCAGAGGGGGAATCTCGTAACTGAAAGAAAACGTGCCTCTTTTAGGCCCAAAAAAGGATTCCTCTCGTTAGAAACTGCTCGCCCGTCGACGTAATACAAGAGACGTTTCTTTTGGTAAACAAAAGTGTGTTCTGAGCCCGCAAATACGGTGCAGGAAATGACGTTGTTTCCGCAGGGTCAACCTCCGACCCCCTTTCTCCTGATATAGAGACGCATCTCCATCTCGCCACAAAGCTGGAAACCGTGGCGGGCGCGAGAGAAAGGCGGCCGGAAGTCGGCGTTGAGTCAATAGCGCCACTTCCGGCGCCCTATTTGTGCGTTTCCGGCCCCAGGAGCCTCTTCTCTCAGACGCCATGGCGGCTCCGGAGCTGCGCCTGGACGGCTCCATCCGCTTCTGGGTTCTGCTGCCCGTGGCTTGGATCGCGCTCGCCATAGGGGTTCTGCGCCTGCGCATAGCGGGCCTGCTGCGCGGCGAGCGCGCGCTGGGCTGGCTCGAACAACGGCAGGACACGTGAGCGGCGGGGGGCGGGGCTGCGGGAGGCCACGCCCACATGCCAGGCCCCTGGAGGTGGAGTCAGGGAAGAGGACGCGAAAGGGACGCCTTCCTGTTTCCCGGGATGGGGGTTTCTGGGCGCGCGCGCACGTCTTCGCAAGCTTTTAAGTTTCACAGAAGTCTGAGCTACACTTAAGGTTACCAGATTTCTTTCAACGAATCTGGACACTTTTCAACTAAATAGATGGACTGATTTGTAAGTCCGGGGACTGTCCCCGGGATCGGGACGTCTGGTAACCTTAAGCTACACATGACCAAGAGTCCTGTGACACTTTGCAGCCTGCGTGTTTGTTTTCTTTATGTATTGGTAAGTTTAAAATAGTGTTTCTGCTACAATCAAGTATAACAGCACCTTGCTGACAATCCAGAAAAATATGCACACTTGGAATAAAAAAGCACAAACCACCATAATAAATGACAACCTTCCATATGCCATCTTCCTCCAGTAATAGAATCATAGAATTGTAGAGTTGGAAGGGACATCAAGGGTCATCTAAGCCAGCCCCTTGCAGTGCAGGAGTCCTGCCCACAACCGCCCCTTCCAGTTAACACCCAGACACCCTGACCCGTTGTGCTGCTGTCTCGTAGCTGTCTCGTAGCTGCTGCTCCATGTCTCGTAGCCACAAGGGCTACATTCTCCTTCCATTGTCAGAGGCATCACACCTCTGAACACCACTTGCTGGGAATTGCAGGCAGCGGCAGAGCATATGCCCATGCTGCCCAGGGCAGGCACGCTCCCGGGGGGGGCGTGGTGGAGCGGGTGCCCTTCTGGGCATGGGTTGGCCACTCAGGTGCATGGAGTTGCACACGCGCCTTGCTGCCTGGGGCGGAGCGAGCCGCCGATGGCGGACATTGGGCGCACTGCCCACCCACAACTGCCAAATGTCCCCTCCCTCAGCGAAGACACCCAGGACGGTTTGCCCCCACCGCACCCCCCTTCCTCCACCCCGATCACAGGTGGACAGAGTACTGTGTGTTCATGTCCAGCTCGCAGGCTTCCAGAAGGTTGTGAGAACAAGGTGCCAAATAATGAAAAAGCACAGCTGCTTAAAATATTGAAACCCTGCCTCCCTCCAAAAGCAATCTGGAGCAGGGATGCTTTAACCCAGGGGTTGGCAAAGTTTACCTCGCCTGGTCCAGTTCACTCCATCGGAGATCCCTCTGCGGGCCGAATTGCGTGCACGTGTGAGTGCGTGCACCCGCAATTTCCAGCATCTGCGTTTGTGCAGACGTGATTTCTGGCACCGTGGACGTAAGTCCCTACACCGCGCTGCACCGATTTAGCGCAGTGCGGGGACTCCCCAAGCGGGTGGCTTGGTTCGGGGCGGTTTGTGGGCCGGTTAAATGACCCCCTTATGCCGCTTGTGGCCCATGGGCCTTAGGTTTTCTGACGAAGAGGAAAGAGGCCGCTAGACAGGCTTTGTTGTGGAGGTGTACCAGGACTGCTGCAAATACCTGCTGGCCACTAACCCCCAAGGAGAAGCAGATGATGTAGAATGGAACAGGAAAAGGGAAATTAATACTATATCTCTCATTTGTGCATGTCTCCACTCCATGTAACTATATGCTACTACTACTATATCCTTAAGGGACGCTTGTAGGGCAGCAGCTGAAGAAGGAACAAAAAGGGTTTTCTTGTGTGAGTTTCTTGTGGCTGATTAGCTGCTTTCTCTGTGCAAAGGTCAGAGGGGGCAGGGCTTCTGTTGAGGTAGGTGATTAGCTGTGGGAGGAGCTTGTCAGAGCTTGTAGGGCAGCAGCTGAAGAAGGAACAAAAAGGGTTTTCTTGTGTGAGTTTCTTGTGGCTGATTAGCTGCTTTCTCTGTGCAAAGGTCAGAGGGGGCAGGGCTTCTGTTGAGGTAGGTGATTAGCTGTGGGAGGAGCTTGTCAGAGCTTGTAGGGCAGCAGCTGAAGAAGGAACAAAAAGGGTTTTCTTGTGTGAGTTTCTTGTGGCTGATTAGCTGCTTTCTCTGTGCAAAGGTCAGAGGGGGCAGGGCTTCTGTTGAGGTAGGTGATTAGCTGTGGGAGGAGCTTGTCAGAGCTTGTAGGGCAGCAGCTGAAGAAGGAACAAAAAGGGTTTTCTTGTGTGAGTTTCTTGTGGCTGATTAGCTGCTTTCTCTGTGCAAAGGTCAGAGGGGGCAGGGCTTCTGTTGAGGTAGGGGATTAGCAGTTTGATCCATCTTTTAGATTTAGGGGAGCTAGTCTCAAACGTTTGTTGGGGGAGATATAGGTTTATTTGGGGGGATTTATTTGTCCTGTCTTCACACTTTTTATGATGGAGGACCGCTGTAGTCACCCCCAACGACACCTTCTCAAGATGGAGGGTGAGGGAACAGCTGCAGTCGCCTGTGGTTCCTGCGCAATGTTTGCCATCTTGCCAAAGGTTGCAGGCAGCTTTACCTGCAGCAATTGCATGTTGATTGCCCTCTTAAAAGACAAAGTCCAGCAACTGGAGGAACGTGTAGCTACGCTCCAAAGAATTAGAGAGCTGGAGCTCTTCTTGGAAGCAACAGAGCACACCGTCTCCACCAAGGAGGAGACAGGGGACTCCCCTGAGGAGGCTAGTTCACCAACACAGGAGCCAGATATATGGAGAAACGTGACTCAAAGAAGTAAGAGGCCCAGGGTTTGCTCTGATTGTTTAGAAATACGCAATCGCTTTGAGGTCCTTTCCCCTAGCATGGAAGACGAAGAGCAGACTCCATTTGAGGATCTCTCCCTCATTACAGTCGATCAGGTATATGAAGACGAGCAGCAAAGGCAGTCCTCAGGGAATGTGCATGCGACCTTGGAACGGACAGCTCACGGAAGAACCCCGACCAGACCTAAGAGGAGGCGTGTAGTGGTGATAGGGGATTCCCTACTGAGGGGAACAGAAGCAGTGATCTGTGGGCCTGACAAGATGTCTCGGGAAGTGTGCTGTCTCCCCGGGGCTAAGATCCAAGATGTAACTGAACGACTGCAAGGAATCATAAAACCCACTGACAAATACCCCTTCCTCTTGGTTCATGTGGGAACCAATGACACCGCAAGCAATAGCCTCCAGAAGATCAAAAGAGATTACGAGGCTCTGGGCAGGAAATTGAAGCAATTAAATGCACAAATTGTCATCTCATCTGTCCTCCCAGTTGAACGACGTGGCCCAGGGAGAGAGGGAAAAATAGTGGAAGTGAACAACTGGCTTCGCAAATGGTGTAAACAGGAACGGTTTGGATTCTTAGATCACGGAATGCAGTTTCTTGAAGATGGACTTCTGGCAAGCGATGGGCTGCACCTCACAACGGTTGGGAGGAATGTTTTTGCAAAAAATCTCAGAAACCTCATCAGGAGGGCTTTAAACTGACTAATGTGGGGGAGGGAGACAGTGCTCCTGAAGGTAGGAGTCTATCAATTGATGAAGATGATCATCCAAATGTCATAGACCGAATGGAGCAAACAGCATGCAGACCTAGTGGTGGGAGGAAAAAATCCTTAAATAAGAGACACGGGGGAATGATTAATGGACTTCAATGTCTGTACACTAATGCGCAAAGTATGGGAAATAAACAAGATGAGCTTGAGCTCTTGGTACAGCAAACTAAATATGACATAATAGGAATCACTGAAACCTGGTGGGATAAGTCCCACGATTGGAATGTAATAATGGAGGGATACAATCTATTTCAGAGAAACAGACCAGACAAGAAAGGAGGAGGAGTGGCGTTATATGTCAGGGATGTGTATACCTGTGAAGAGATCCAAGATTTAGAACCTCAAAGCCAAAGTGAGAGCATTTGGGTCAAAATTAAGGGAGAGAAGAATAACAGTGACCTCATTGTGGGAGTTTACTATAGATCCCCAAGCCAAACGGAGGACATAGATGATGCCTTCCTGGAACAGATGGCCAAGCATGCAAAAGGAAGGGAGATAGTAGTAATGGGGGACTTCAATTACCCAGATATTTGTTGGATGTCAAACTCAGCCAAGAGCATAAGGTCAAACAGATTCCTCACTGGCCTTGCAGACAACTTCATTGTCCAGAAAGTGGGAGAAGCAACAAGAGGAACAGCCATGTTAGATCTGGTCCTAACCAATGTTGATGACCTGGTTAGTGGGGTAGAAGTGGAAGGATCATTAGGCGCGAGTGATCATGCTCTTCTGAAGTTTACTATACAGCGGAAAGGAGCAGCCAAGCATACTAGGACTCAATTTCTCGACTTTAAGAAAGCCGACTTCATAAAACTTAGGGAAGTGCTGGGTGAGATCCCATGGACAGTAATACTAAAAGGAAAGGGAGTTCATGATGGTTGGGAGTTTGTTAAGAGGGAGATAGTAAAAGCACAACTTCAGGCAATACCAATGAGACGGAAACATGGAAGGTGCCTAAAGAAGCCAGGGTGGCTATCTAAAGAACTTTTAACTGAGTTAAGATTAAAAAAGGATGTGTACAAAAAATGGAAAAGGGGGGAAACCACCAAAGAGGAATTCAAACAAATAGCCAGTACGTGTAGACACAAAGTCAGAAAAGCTAAAGCACAGAATGAACTCAGGCTTGCTAGAGAGGTTAAAAGCAACAAAAAAGGCTTTTATGGGTATGTTCGTAGCAAAAGGAAGAACAAAGAAACAGTGGGGTCACTCAGAGGAGAAGATGGTGAAATGCAAACAGGGGACACAGAAAGGGCTGAACTCCTCAATGCCTTCTTTGCCTCAGTCTTCTCCGATAAAGAAAACAATGCCCGACCTGAAGAATTTGGAGCAAATGATTCAGCAGAGGAAACACAGCCCAGAATAACTAAGGAGATAGTACAAGAATACTTGGCTAGTCTAGATGTATTCAAGTCTCCAGGGCCAGATGAACTGCATCCAAGAGTATTAAAAGAACTGGCAGATGTGATCTCAGAACCACTGGCAGTCATCTTTGAGAATTCCTGGAGAACAGGCGAAGTCCCGGCAGACTGGAGGAGGGCAAATGTTGTCCCTATTTTCAAAAAGGGGAAAAGAGAGGACCCAAATAATTACCGCCCAGTCAGTCTGACATCAATACCAGGGAAGATTCTGGAGCAGATCATTAAGCAAACAGTCTGTGAGCACCTAGAAAGGAATGCTGTGATCACCAATAGTCAGCATGGATTTCTGAAAAATAAGTCATGTCAGACTAACCTGATCTCGTTTTTTGACAGAATTACAAGCCTGGTAGATGAAGGGAACGCAGTGGATGTAGCCTACCTTGATTTCAGCAAGGCATTTGACAAGGTGCCCCATGATATTCTTGTAAAGAAGCTGGTAAAATGCGGTCTTGACTATGCTACCACTCAGTGGATTTGTAACTGGCTGACTGACCGAACCCAAAGGGTGCTCATCAATGGTTCCTCTTCATCCTGGAGAAGAGTGACTAGTGGGGTGCCACAGGGTTCTGTCTTGGGCCCGGTCTTATTCAACATCTTTATCAACGACTTGGATGATGGACTCAAGGGCATCCTGATCAAATTTGCAGATGACACCAAACTGGGAGGGGTGGCTAACACCCCAGAGGAGAGGATCACACTTCAAAACGACCTTGACAGATTAGAGAACTGGGCCAAAACAAACAAGATGAATTTTAACAGGGAGAAATGTAAAGTATTGCACTTGGGCAAAAAAAATGAGAGGCACAAATACATGATGGGTGACACCTGGCTTGAGAGCACTACATGTGAAAAGGATCTAGGAGTCTTGGTTGACCACAAACTTGACATGAGCCAACAGTGTGACACAGCAGCTAAAAAAGCCAATGCAATTCTGGGCTGCATCAATAGGAGTATAGCATCTAGATCAAGGGAAGTAATAGTGCCACTGTATTCTGCTCTGGTCAGACCTCACCTGGAGTACTGTGTCCAGTTCTGGGCACCACAGTTCAAGAAGGACATTGACAAACTGGAACGTGTCCAGAGGAGGGCAACCAAAATGGTCAAAGGCCTGGAAACGATGCCTTATGAGGAACGGCTAAGGGAGCTGGGCATGTTTAGCCTGGAGAAGAGGAGGTTAAGGGGTGATATGATAGCCATGTTCAAATATATAAAAGGATGTCACATAGAGGAGGGAGAAAGGTTGTTTTCTGCTGCTCCAGAGAAGCGGACACGGAGCAATGGATCCAAACTACAAGAAAGAAGATTCCACCTAAACATTAGGAAGAACTTCCTGACAGTAAGAGCTGTTCGACAGTGGAATTTGCTGCCAAGGAGTGTGGTGGAGTCTCCTTCTTTGGAGGTCTTTAAGCAGAGGCTTGACAACCATATGTCAGGAGTGCTCTGATGGTGTTTCCTGCTTGGCAGGGGGTTGGACTCGATGGCCCTTGTGGTCTCTTCCAACTCTATGATTCTACGATTCTATGACGCGGGTGGCGCTGTGGTCTAAACCACAGAGCCTAGGGCTTGCCGATCGGAAGGTCGTCAGTTCGAATCCCTGCGATGGGGTGAGCTCCCGTTGTTTGGTCCTAGCTCCTGCCCACCTAGCAGTTCAAAAGCACGTCAAGTGCAAGTAGATAAATAGGTACCGCTCCAGCGGGAAGGTAAACTGCGTTTCCGTGCACTGCTCTGGCTTGCCAGAAGCGGCTTAGTCATGCTGGCCACATGACCTGGAAAAACTGTCTGCAGACAAACGCCAGCTCCCTCGGCTAGTAAAGCGAGATGAGCGCCGCAACCCCAGAGTCGTCTGCAACTGGACCTAATGGTCAGGGGTACCTTTACTTTTGCTATATCCTTGAATGATAAAACGTAACTTAAGTAAAATAATAATGTTGGTACCTAGGATTGTCAAATGAACACACTCTGTCTAACTGCCTTGACGACTTTGACAGGTCCTCAGTGCCACCTTCTGGGTCTACAAAGAACCACATGAATCCATAAACTAAAACACTCTTTATTGAATGGGTCATTCATAAAAAGCGGATACACCATTCAGAAATGTCAATAGCCCATTCACAAATCCTTCCTTTCCCCTTGAACAATAGCTGTCAATTGTTAACGGCAGGATCTGGGAACCCCCGATCTTTATCGATAACCTCAGAATCCTTTTGCCCACCAAGCATTACCCCCAGCGTCCCCGTCCCTGCAATCAAACAAAAGAGTGATCCTTAGCACCAGGGTGGGCAATATGGGACTCTCAAACACTCAGACATCTACATATGTGCTCATACTATTGTACTATCACCAAAACGTCAACATTCTAGCAAGCTGCTTTTGTCTAACAAACACTTACCTGTAATCTCCCCAATATGTGTTTTTCCTTCCTCCTCGCATATCCCGAGGCGTGGGAACCAGCGACTCCACTTGACTTGAAATGAAACTTTATATAAGTATATATAGCCAGGCTCTACATTACAGCTGTAGGAGGGAGGCGGGAGGCAGTGGAAGACAGGAGTGCCTGGCGTGCTCTGGTCCATGGGGTCACAAAGAGTTGGACACAACTAAACGACTGAACAACAACAGCAACACATTACAACCGCATCTGTTCCAACTCTACAGACAGGGATTCTTACCTAAGAGATCTATAGCAAACCTTTTTGGAACTAGAATATCTGTCCGATGAAGTTAAACAACAGATCAACAAAGCCAGACTGATGCCCAGAGAGAAGTTGCTGCAAGACAGACCCAAAAAATAACAGAACACCACTAGTAATCACATACAGCTCCCAAGTTAAAACACTTCAGCACATCATCAGATATTTACAACCTCTCCTAGACAATGACAGTTCACTTTCTCAAGCTCTGGGAGGAAGACCTTTCATTGCCTACAGACAGCCACCCAATCTTAAACAACTCCTCACCCACAATAATACAACAACCAGACTTAACATGGACACTGGTACCAGAGACTGCAGTAAACCCAGATGCCAACTTTGCTGCCCAGACAACACCATTACTGGTCCCAACAACATCAAACATACCATCTCAGGCCTATTTAATTGCTCATCTTCTAACATTGTGTATGCCATCAAATGCCAGCAGTACCCTTCAGCTCTCTATATTGGACAAACAGGCCAAACCCTACGCCAAAGGATAAATGGACATAAATCTGACATCAGGAATCACAAGACAGAAAAAACCAGTAGGACATTCAATACGAGATCTCAAAGCAGCTGTCTTATTCCAAAAGAATTTCAGAAATAGACTTGAAGCCAAACTGAAAACTATGGGGAGCAATGCAGCAGCGAGCTCCAGATGGCTGGAAAGCCAAACAGGATGTTGATGCTTGGGACTGTAGCATGGGAACAAAGGAACAGTCTATTCACTGTACTGAGCACCGGATGTTAGCTCAGAGTGTCATCTGACCTGTACTGGAAGTACAGGGGAGGAGTTATTCTCTCTCTGCTGTTGGTGTTAAGAGAGCGCAGACATGTTTCTTTGTACTGCTGGAAAGACAGAAATAAAGGCATGTAAATACATTTCTGTCTGTCTCTCTCCCCTCCCTGGGGATGGCAGGGGAGGAGTGGTGTGTTCTTCTCACGTTAGAGGAGGATCGCCGATTGAGATCTCGCCTGATCTTGCCGGGAGTCGCAGACGGGGAGGTCAACAAGGAACTCAAGCCGGGTGCCTGGAGAGTGGCCAATTCCTCTGACAAGGCTTGATTCCTACATCTGGTAGCAGAAGCCGATGGTTCTCAAGATCCACGGGAATCAGCATGAGAGGTTGATGGATCGTTTGTCATCCTCTGCACTAAAGGAAATAAGATAACGTCTGCGTGCAGCCAGAAGCTGAACAGACGGCTGGACACCGAGAGGGGGTGTTTTCCAAGCAACGGAGCCCCAAAAGGTATGCTGAATTTCGGGCTAAAAGTGTGAACGCAGATTGATTCATTTTCTGGTTCACGGGAGCTGCGTTTGGAAAAACAGCTCTGAAAGCAAAGGCTTGCATACCAGGAATTCTTGTGGTTGATAAGATTTCCTGTTCGAAGAGAGGTATGCACAGTTGCTAGGCAACGACTGTCAGTAAAGTGGAAAGCTACTGACAAATGGGGCTGGCTCAGTGAGAGCCTGGGAAGTGGAATTGTTTTGGCTATCTTCGCAGCTGTGCAAGGACTTTGAGACAGCTTGCAGTTTGCCTGCCAGAGTAGGCAGTAAACAACCCAGAAAAGACTTTTGGATTTTACAGGCTCAAGAGTGAGAGCTGAGACTTGGATTCAGAATGGATGCCAAGAAGGGGGGAGGTTTACCTTATCCACCTCCCCTGAGTGCCGTGGTTCAGAATGAACACGACCGGCTTGCTGCACTGGAAGTAAAGGACAGGGGGAGGGAGGAACGGAGTTCTAATTCCCCCACTGATGTTGCTACTGGAGAGAATACTGTAGCTTTGAACGTTGTCCGATGTTACAATTGTGGAGAGGCTGGGCATCTTCAGCGGAACTGTAAGAAGCCACGCCAGCCAAAAGGAGCTAAGGGCCGCTCAGCAAAGCCTGAGGCATCAGGCAAAAGTCATACCAAGTCTACAGTGAAACCTGCAAAGGCTTTGATGTCAAAAGGAACCACGCCAGATGTTGAGAACGCGTTTGTAATCGACACGGGGTGCTCTGTTCATATGTCCCCACACAGAGGACTATTTTCAACGTTTAAGAAGCAAAGCTTAGCTGTGAAACAGGCCAACAGTCAGGAGCTGGAAGCGACCGGGATAGGGACTGTGTATCTTGAGAGTCTGAACTTGACTATAAACAATGTTTACTTGGTTCCTGAATTGAAGTTCAATCTGCTGAGTGTTTCACAGATTGCAAAGAAAGGACTGAAACTGTCCTATGATGCTGAGAGCTGCAAGATCTTCAAAGATGGAGAGTTGTATCTTTCTGCTAGAGAGAAAGATGGACTGTATTTGTTGACTTATGAACAAAGTGATTACATGAAATGTAATTCATCTGAGTCTAACTTAATTTCTCTCGCAGGTGTGACTAAAATGGACACCAAGAAGGTGACCAGGGTCGACAGAGCGTTTCAGCGGGTGTATGCTGATGTGATTGGTCCTCTAGCACCATCTAGAGGCAATGCAAGATTTTATCTTGTGTGTGTGGATCATTTCTCTAATTTTGTCTGGATTTATGTGTTAGAGAAACCACAAGAAGCCTTGGAAAGGTTTCAGGAGTTTTGTGACAAGGTTGAAAATATGCATGATGCTAACATTGATTGTCTTTTCACAGATGAGAAGCAAATTTTTCTTTTACAGGATTTTCAGGAGTTCCTGCAGAAGAAAGGGATAAGACACAAGGTTGCTGTTTCAGCGGAAGCGTGGAACAGGGGTGTCTGTGTAAGGGTGAACAAAGAATTGCAAAAGGGGATGAATGCACAATTGCTTAGTTCACATCTGCCACATGAGTACTGGGTGGAGTCGCTAATGTCGTATTGTTATACGTGGTTGAGAAAGGTTTCAAAAGAGTTGGGAAGTTCTCCTTTTGAGAAACTGTTCCATAGAAAACCTTCTGTTGCCCATTTCAAGGTTTTGGGGTCTCATGTGAGGACAGAAGCTCCAGGTGGAGTAAAGAATGCCAGAGGCATTTTTGTGGGATATGAAAAGGGTCTCTACAGAGTAATTTTGTCTGAATCTGGTCAGGTGATTCTCCCAAAATTTCTAGAGAGTGCTCCTGAAGAGGAGAGAGTGATAGTACACACATTTCCCACAGAGGACAATTCAGATGATGATGAAGATTATACAGATTACAGTGGTACTGAGAGCAACAGTGATAGCTCAAAGAGCTCAGTTGACACAGTCATTGAGAGGAAATCTCACACAATGGATAGACCTTCACAGGTGAAGGATGAACCACTGTTTACCATTGGAACTGGTTCTCCAAAGAGTCCTGAGACTGAACCAGTGAGCAGAGAGAATCAGCACCTCATACGAAGGTCTGAGAGAGTTACAAAGGGTGTACCACCCAAGAGGTACTCAAAAGAGTTTGGTAACTTAGCTGTTGCATGTGTTGCTGTTGTACACAACCGAGGACAGGTTGGAGCTGTGTCTAAGTCAGAGACAAAGACACAACAGAGAGTTGCTAGCCAAGGTAATGCAGATGCACTCATTCCTTGGAAGCCAGAAAACCAGAGAGGTACACTGGGGAAACCAGTGGCGAGGAGTTCCAAGGGTGGAACTGTAACAACAGGGGAGTGTTATGTGTATAACAACTGTTTGTTTTCTTCTCTGGATCACGCTTTGCTTGCCGCAACACGCATTGATTCTTTTGGGGGAGGATGTTACGAAAAAGGAGCAATGCAGCAGCGAGCTCCAGATGGCTGGAAAGCCAAACAGGATGTTGATGCTTGGGACTGTAGCGTGGGAACAAAGGAACAGTCTATTCACTGTACTGAGCACCGGATGTTAGCTCAGAGTGTCATCTGACCTGTACTGGAAGTACAGTGGAGGAGTTATTCTCTCTCTGCTGTTGGTGTTAAGAGAGTGCAGACACGTTTCTCTGTACTGCTGGAAAGACAGAAATAAAGGCATGTAAATACATTTCTGTCTGTCTCTCTCCCCTCCCTGGGGATGGCAGGGGAGGAGTGGTGTGTTCTTCTCACGTTAGAGGAGGATCGCCAATTGAGATCTCGCCTGATCTTGCCGGGAGTCGCAGACGGGGAGGTCAACAAGGAACTCAAGCCGGGTGCCTGGAGAGTGGCCAATTCCTCTGACAAGGCTTGATTCCTACAGAGCCCTGGTCTGAATAGAGATATTGGATTCTTGTCTCATTGCACATGCTATAGCTATTTTTGGTCATCTGCATACTATTCCTTGCTGTTTCCTGTAGGACTAATTGCAGTCGTTAACAGTCGTCAACAGGTTTACCATACACATTGAGCCAATCACCCATCTCTACTACCCTTCCGAGAAAAACCCCACCCCACCCTCCCACTATATACCGTATTTTTCGCTCTATAACACGCACCTGACCATAACATGCACGTAGTTTTTAGAGGAGGAAAATCCGTAGGCATGCCACCCGTAGGCGTTCCCTCCATAACACGCACAGACATTTCCCCTTACTTTTTAGGAGGAAAAAAGTGAGTGTTATGGTGCAAAAAATACGGTATAAGGGTCTGGTGACTTTTGCTTATACCAGAACAAACTTACGGTAGTTGGTCTAAGTTTGGACAATTTTAAAAAAATATTATTTTTGTATATAAGTGTGTTTTGCCCTTTTGTTCAGGGTTTCTCTGCATGTGTGAGTGAGGACCCTGTTGCAACAGTCTGTTTTTCTGACAATAAAGATTGGGCTTACTTGCCGCTTTGCTTCAGCATATCTCAGGTTGGTCTCTGTTCATTCTCCAACTGATAGAGAGCCTAGCAACCTCTATACAGACTTCTTGCGTACCTCCTACAGGGAAAGAAGCAGGTTTTTAATATTTCTTGATCACAGATGACACAGTGTTATAAGAAAGGGAAAAACCCTGCTCTATTCCCCTTATACAGTATCCAAGAGCCCATATAGAGTCCTTAAGTAGGTTCCCTATCGGTAGGAGAAAATAATGGAGGCCAACCAGAGTATATTGAGAAGCAAATCGACTAGTAAGTCTGATCTTTATTGCAATAGAAAAGTACTGTTGCAACAGGTCCCCACTCCCCACACACAGGAGGGAGGAGAGAACCCAAAACAATGGTGCACAAGTCCTTATATAGACTTTTGAAAGTACCCACCCTGTAGCCCCGCCAAGGAGGCTGTCTGCAGCAGTGGAGGTGGTCTACAGCAGAAATCCTGTTTGCCAGGATACCTGATGATTGCATTACCTGGGCAGCCTGGCCATTCTTTTGTGATGGTAAATACTTTAGTTCCCGAATCCAGGTCACAGGCTCACCCTATTCATACACAAATATGCCCTTAAGACAGGATTTGTAAGCAAAAAGACAATGGCTTTCCCCATTTTCCTCCCATACTGCAGAGGAATATTTGAGGTCACTGGGATTCTCAAAATGGCTTCAGAATTGCTGTCCTGTACTATTACAGACATGTGGTTTCTAATGTATGTGTTTGCCTTGTACATTTATGAACATTTATTTTATTTTTGAGACCTTAGAATTCTTATAACAACAGGATGGCCTCAGAGGATGGATGCCAGGAGCATGGAGCCCTGGACCAGCACATTTAAGGCTTTAAAAACCAAAATCATCCATTGAAAACAGTTTTCTTCCTTGCAGTATTTAACTTTAACCATAAGGAGAGCTGGTGTGATGCAGTGGTTCGAGTGTCGGACTAGAACCTGGCAGACAGGGCTCAAATCCAATGCAAAAAAAAAAAGCCAATGCAATTCTGGGCTGCATCAATAGGAGTATAGCATCTAGATCAAGGGAAGTAATAGTGCCACTGTATTCTGCTCTAGTCAGACCTCACCTGGAGTACTGTGTCCAGTTCTGGGCACCACAGTTCAAGAAGGACACTGACAAACTGGAACGTGTCCAGAGGAGGGCAACCAAAATGGTCAAAGGCCTGGAAACGATGCCTTATGAGGAACGGCTAAGGGAGCTGGGCATGTTTAGCCTGGAGAAGAGGAGGTTAAGGGGTGATATGATAGCCATGTTCAAATATATAAAAGGATGTCACATAGAGGAGGGAGAAAGGTTGTTTTCTGCTGCTCCAGAGGAGTGGACACGGAGCAATGGATCCAAACTACAAGAAAGAAGATTCCACCTAAACATTAGGAAGAACTTCCTGACAGTAAGAGCTGTTCGACAGTGGAATTTGCTGCCAAGGAGTGTGGTGGAGTCTCCTTCTTTGGAGGTCTTTAAGCAGAGGCTTGACAACCATATGTCAGGAGTGCTCTGATGGTGTTTCCTGCTTGGCAGGGGGTTGGACTCGATGGCCCTTGTGGTCTCTTCCAACTCTATGATTCTATGATTCTAAATCCTCGCTCAGCCATGAAGCTCATTGGGTGACCTTGGGCCAGGCCTACCTCACAGGGTAGTTGTAGGGATTAAGTGAGGGGAACGGAACCATGGAGCTCCTTGGAGAACTGGTGGGATAGGAATGCAATAAATGAATACAATTTCTCAACGTGGTTCACAATATTGAAATCAGATGCATAGATGACAGGTCCTGTGAAATGTGTCCAAATCATACTGTGTTCTTAAGTGTGGAATTCCAGAAGTGCACAACTGCTTTGTTCGCACCCCTGAACATATTGCTCCAAGCAGCTCTTTGTATGTAGTCATGTGGATTTCATGAGCAGATGTGAGCGGGTCAGTCTTTTACTGCCGCATTTGGTTTGATGACCTGATCCCATTACTTTTGTTTGCAAATTCTGTTGGACCCACAGCTGAGTTGAGTGTTCTTTGTCTTCAGGCAGATTCTGGCTCGTAGTCGCCTCCTGAGAGAAAATGGACGCTTCCTAACTCATCAGGTAAGGGAGCGTGTGGGTGCAGCTGCTCCTGAAAAGCCACTTGCCTCCTTGCACAGAGAGAGGCCTCAGCAAGGGTACAGACATAAAGCTAGGAAATTTCATGGTCCACACACAACCTCCTTTGGCTTGTGACCCAAATGTGATCTATTCCCCACAGTGGTTCTGGATTAATACTGGAACCACTTGATTGATGCAAGTCAGAGGGGTTTTTGTTTTACTTAGGCTGCTGGCCTAAAAAGAACTGATATGAGGGTTTGAATAGCAGAAGTGAAACTTTATTCCCCTCTCTGAATTTCCTTTGTAATTCTGTCTTGTCATTCTTGAAAAGGAGGGGAAGAGCACAAGGGCGCTTCTTTGGGGAGGGGTTCGGAGCATCCCTGCCATGTGGCTATTCTCAAGAATGCCTGTATCATTGCTTAAGATCATAGCTATAACAAATGGGGTTTTTAAAATATATCTTTGCAATGTAAATATATTGAAGGGCAGGCCTTTGAACGTCCCCTGCCTTGAGCCATCCTGCTCCAAAGCAGGGAATGGCACCCTCAAAAAGGCAGGTGACCAAGACTTCACACCTGTGTGCTTTTACCTGGAAGGAAGCCCCACTGAAGATTTAACTTATTTATTTAACTTCTGGGCACATATGCATAGCATTAACATAAGAAACTGCTTGCCCTGGTTCAAATCTTTCCTTTTCCATGAATTTAGTATGTGACATGAGGCCATTCTAAGGTCCTATCGGGGAACCTGTAGATGCTGCCGCCCTCCCAGCTCCCTTGGGTCCTAGCAGTCAGGGATGAGAGGAGTTAGTCCAGCATTGGAGGCCACAGGTTCCTTTTCCCTGGTTGAAGATGTAAGGCTGTCAAAGATCATGCATATGAAGCCCTTCAAACCATCTCAAATGCAATGATAATCTTCCTTGTTGAAAACACCTTCAGCTCATCTGGATTTCTGAGGCCCTTCCTCTTTCCCCAGGGCTTCCTCATGCGTAAGCATCACTTCAATAACCCTGAAAGTGGCTTCTTCCGCCAAACGAAGCGTAAAGTGCAGCCCAGAAACCTGCTGACAGGTAACCATGGGAACGGGCATGGGAGTACAAGGGGCAGTGGAAGGGTTCTGCAGTCTCATCCCCCCCCCCCGTCCCGCTTGCTCAATCAGTGCTGCTGTCCAACCGTGGAACTGCTGCCTGGAAGCAGTGATAGACTTGATGGGGCCCAATAAGCTGAAGCTGATAAGGTGGAGGTCCTGTGAGTGGGTTCCTTCTGTGTCCCGCCTTCTTCTTGGAGTGGTGGGACTCCGCTTGAAGGAGCAGCTTTGTACTGTGGGAATACTCTGGGATTCCAACTTGCCACAGGAGTCTCGGGTGGCTTCTGTGACTATGTGCCTTCAGCCCAGCTTTGGGCAACCTGCCAGCTACAGCCTCTCCTGGGCCATGATAGCCTCACCTCAGCTGACTGCCCATCTGGACTACCATCACAGCCTATGTGTGAGACAGCCCTCAAAGGTGGCCCAGAGGCTGCAGCTAGTGCAGAATGCGGCTGCTAGGCTGGTAATGGGGGCACCATGTGGCACTGGTTCTGAAGGTGCTCCTGCACTGGGCCCAATTCAAGGTGTTAGTACTAGCGTAAAAAACCCTAAATGGCTCGGGGACCAAGCACTTTGTTCTCCAGTATAAACCACCTTGGACCCTACAATTGGCAGGTGAGGCTTTGGCGGCAGCAGTGGAATAAGGGGGGGGGGGAGATGAGCTGCCAACCATGAGGGGGCCTGGTTCTGTGTGTCCTGGGGCTGGTGCCTGTGGACAGAACCTGATTTGCCCTCCAGAGTCACCAGCTCAATTTAACAGACATTGGCTGCCTCGGGATATCAATCTAACAAACAAAACAGTTTTTTAAGGCAGGGCTGTGAGCGCTCTGTGCTCAAGTTTATTCTGGACCAACGTGGTGCAAAATCTGCAAGAAAACGAGCGGTTGGATTCTGTGGTCTGTATATAAATTATGCTATTTAAGCACCCTTCCCTTATTTTGGACATTTTGTTCGAGTAGACCTCTGCTTGTGTTTGAGATTTCTGCAGCTATCATACGTCCCCACACGCCCACAAACCCCAAGGAGCTAGAACTTGCTTTTGTTTTTGTTTTTGTAAGATGCTGATATTCACATAAAACCAAATTTTGTTCCTGGCACTTCCTTCTGTGGTTTCCATGTGTCCTTGTGGAATCCCAGGCTGCACAGTACCCTGTTTGACACCCACCTCTCTCTCTCCCTCTCTCTCTCTTGCAGATCCCAGCCTGGTTATGGAGATGATGAAGGGCAACTTGGTCCATGTCCTGCCCATGATCCTAGTTGGAGGCTGGATCAATTGGGCCTTCTCTGGCTTTGTGGCCAGTGAGTGATGCGGGGATTTAACACAGGCCTGGAAGCTGCAGGGCGGTGCCCTCGTGGAGACCCATTCCTTGTGCAGCAGAGGATGAAGTGAAATGGTGGCCCTCTAGCTGGTTGCTGGACTACAGTTCCCATCATCCCTCACAGTTGGCCACAGTGGCTAGGATTGATGGGAGTTGGGAGTGTCAGGAGCTTGTCCTACACTCGAGTAGGACCCTAGCAGAGACACATGCCCAACTGGCATGTTCCCTCCCTCCTGGTCAATCGTTTGGGAGCTTCAAAAGCTTTCTTCAGCCCGAACATCACAGCGACTGATGCCAACAGACATCAGCACACTTAGGGATCTGCAGAGTCTTCACAGCTTGCAACTCAGCACTTTGGCTAATCTACTTTATTTACATATAAACACACACAGAGCACTACAACATGGCTCCCTCTCTCTCTAGCATCAGACAGCAAAGAGAAAAAGAACAAAGGACAATAGTCCCACTTCACGGAACACAGTAACACAAACATCCTGTCTCCGTCACTTCCCACTCTGTGCAGTCAAAACATACACCGTCATGTGATAGACAAAAATCCCATGACTGCAGTCTTGGAGCAGGAATTCTAACAGGGAGCCCAATAGCCCCTGCAGGGCAACAGGGGGCCCCTCCCCCTGGTGGACAATTTAAGTATTGCTGTATGTACTATTTGATTACAGTGGTACCTCAGTTTAAGAACAGTCCGATTTAACAATGATTTGGTTTACAAACTCCGCAAAACCGGAAATAGTGTCTTGGTTTGAGAACTTTACCTTGGTGTAAGAATGGAATCTGAACGGTGGAAGGGCACCGGCGGAGGGAGGCCTCATTAGGGAAAGTGCACCTTGTTTTAAGAACAGTTTCAGTTTAAAAACGGACTTCCGGAATGGATTAAGTTTGTAAACCTAGGTACCACTGTATTTTGTTTCTAAATCTGCTGCTGTTTTGTTTTTGTTTTGCCAGGAAGAGCAGTATAGAAATATTTTAAAATAACAATATTTAAAGAGATCATTTAAGGCAGGCATTGGCAACCTCCAGCCCTCCAGATGTTTGGAACTACAATTCCCACCATCCCTAGCTAACAGGACCAGTGGTCATGGATGATGGGAACTGTAGTCCCAAACATCTGGAGGGCCGGAGTTTGCCTATGCCGCCAAGATGCACTCTTCTAGCATCCGGTGTGTTTCATAGCCTTTGGCTCAGCTTGCCTGTAAAGCAGACCACCCCCCCTAGTCGTCCTTTTATTCCAGACCAGAGAACTTGGGCTGAGGGCAGGTTGCCTCTAGCTAAATTAGGTGTAGTTATGAATCAGGAAGGCCCCCATCCAAATCTGCCCTCTGCCCTGAACTCTTAGGATCACCCTTCTCAACCTCTTTCCCTCCCTGCCTGCCTGCCACCCACCCAGCCCAGTAATTTACTGGGATTCTGTGACCTGAATGAGAAGATTTGGTAAGAAGGGATTGTAGGCCCCTTAAGTTGCTCCTTTGCTTGCAAGGGGGGGCTTTAGCTTGGGATCTGAGCTGATCCGGAGGGTGGCACTATGCACAAGACAGCTGGGAGCTGTAAATCACTGAGGAGGAGGGTGGCGGGGCAGCAGCCCTAGAGCTTGGGGTAGGCGGGTCCAGCTCTAACACCTCTCCCTCCCAAACTCCCTCCCTCCCAGCCAAGGTTCCCTTCCCCCTGACCCTGCGGTTCAAGCCCATGCTGCAGCGTGGAATTAGCCTTCCTTCCTTGGACCCCTCTTGGTAAGCACCTGCCTGCCCCCAGGCCCAGCCAGCCCTTCCATGGGTTTGGGGTGGGGATGGCTTCTGGCCTGGGTTCCCACCCTGGGGGACTGGGGGCCAGGAAGGCTCCCTGAGATAGTCACTGACAGATGTTTTCACTTCCCAGGGTGAGTTCGGCCTCCTGGTACTTCCTCAACGTTTTTGGCCTCCGCCGAGTGTACAGCCTCATCCTGGGAGAGGAGACTGGTGAGAGGCAGCTTGGGGACAGGGAGTGTTGGGCTTAAAGGTGGGGTTGGTGTCTTACGTGGGATGTACCTCTTCAGATTGCAACGTGGAGGGTGGACGTTTGAGGGCTTATTGCGGCACGTGCTTTCATGAACTAGAGACTACTTTGACGGCTGCATGAAGTGGTGCTGATACTTTGGGGAACCAGTTTGAAAGCATGGGGGGCAGCGCCCAACCTCTCAGGGTTGTAGCGGTCACATGTTGGAACTTGCTCTGTACAGCCACTCACTCCTGCACTTGGACTACTCTTTGCAACTCCACTATTGCTCTATAGGTCAATGCAGAGGAACAAGTGTAAAAAAAAAAACCATTTCTGCTGAGTTTACACCTAATCAAAGGCAGCCAGACTGTTAATAGCTGACAGTTATCTCTTGCCTTGTTGTCAACTTGCAATGTTTACATGCCTCCCTCACAAGCTTCCCTGATGTTCTCTCCACAGCTGCAGAGCAGAACCAGCTGCTCCTGCAGGACCAGTTCCTCAGCCCAGCTGTCCCCACCCCACCTGATCCCAACAAGGCTTTCAAGGTACTGCCCTAGTTTGTTTCAATGGTTTCACTTAGGTGAGAGCACGTAGCTGGTAAGATTAGATGCAGTCCATTTGATGCAAGACTAATTGGCTGGATGGCATCTTATCTGCAGGGCGACAGCTGTGCCACTCCAGCTGCTGTGCATGTGCAGGGTCTCTGCTGTGCCACAGTGAGACTTGTGGGTGTAGGCAGCCCCGCAGATCCCAAGAGCTGGTGCTGTGGCCCAATATGTGCGCTAGACAATATCTTTTTAAAGAAATGACAGGAGGGGGGCTCAACATATGGTTGAACTCGCAACTCCCATCGGGCCCCAGACAGCAGGGCAGTTGGTCAGAGATGATGAGCCAGTTTCCCCTCCTACCTTAAATCATTGCCATGGCCTCCTTGGGTGGTCTTAGGAGAACCCTCTCGGCTATCCTCCCCCCACCCCCAACAAGGAGACAGTGCTGACCTTTCCTACGGGATCACTGTAAAACTGTACTGTGAGTGAGCATGGGAACACTTTGGAAGTTAAGGGCCATACAAACACCTCGGGAACAGTCAGCGCTGCTCATTTTGAAGCTTAGAGCTTTGTGCTTGCCAGGGCTGTCACCTAGCAAACATCTCTGATGGCACTGGTGTTTGCACACACAGCCACACACATCCTGTTCAGCACAATAATTTCTGTTTGTGCAATGGGACTTCCTTCTCCCCCCCCCCCCAAAGTATCCCAGAGGGCTGGGGGAACCATATGGACCAGATTTAAGGGGCACATGGGAGAACATTCCGTTGCACAACCAGAAGTCCTTACGCTGACGGAACGATGGTCTTGGTGCTGCTGGATCCCACCCTTTGATTGCAGCTTGATGCAGAGCTTGTATGTGTGAGTTTCTGCAGCGATACGCTGCTCAAGGCTGACAGACTCTTTTTCTCCATCCAGGCCGAGTGGGAAGCTTTGGAGTTGGTTTCTCATCACTGGGCTCTGCAGGATGTGGAAGAGCAGTTGATGTCACAGGACCTCAAGCTGGCAGGGCTGCCTGGGCCTGATTGATCCCATCCTGTGACTGCTGCAGGCTACTTCTGTCCTATGGGACAAATGTGTGTGTGCAAGAGACCCTTTCACCTCCTTGGGAGGTGGAAGAGGCTGACCCTCCCTGCATAATCAGTGTGGAACGGCTTTTCATCTTAGAGGCAGGAAGGTTGCAGAAGAGAGCTTGAAGTCTGTAGCATGACCCGCCCCCCCCATCAGTCAGTCAGAGCAGTGGGCAAATAGCCTCTGTGGAACTGGCTCTGGGTGCCTGAAGTCTTGCAGGCGTAGCTGGAGCCAGCAGGTTAATGTCAAAAAGCTCCTTTTCTTGTTCTGCTTGCAGAGAGAGAAGCCCAGTGTGGCAGACAGCTTTATGGGATGCCAGTCCCAAGTGTGTGTACAACAAGTTTGGCTATTAAAAGCAAGGTAGCTGCAACAAACCCTGCTTTACTCTCCTTATTTGCAGTCTCCATGCCTGGCCTGCCCCTTGGTGGCTGGTGCATAAACACTGCCTAGGTTCTTCCACGCTGCACCTTGAAAGAGTTTTCGAGAAAAGCAGCACCTCCTTAAACTTTGCAGGGAAAGGGAGGACTGAGTGGAAGCTCAGGGCCAGTGTAACTTGAAATATAAGGCACCAGTTTTGAGCAGGGGGGCACACAATGTATTAACTGAGAACTCCAGTAATGCTTCTGCCACGTTGAACAGGCTACTTAGCACTGTCAAAGGCCTCCACCTCCAGCCTCTCCAAGCACCCAAGTTGAATCCCACCCTGCAATGGTACTCTGCCCATCCAGTCGAGTTCTTTTCTCCTTCCGAGAGAGAATCATGGCCTCCACAGCGCAAGCTGGCCACCACATTGGAGGTTGCTGTCCAGAAGTTGGAAGAGTCATGTTGTGGTTGCCTCTGTCCAGGCTGGCAGAAACCGATGGTTTGGAGAACACGATCCTCCTCTACTTAGGGGTAAATGTATCATTGAAGCTTGCCAACTGTCTTCCTTCCCAGAGGTCAGTCCACTTCTAAGCTATCCAGCACCAAAGAGCATGGAACAGCTTGAAGGCTACCAGGGAAGCGTGCACCTCCCTGCTGCTGCTGCTGACCAGATTTGAATTCATTGGTGTGGCATCTCGCTACCAGACATTGGTTTTCCTTACCCATCCCTCTGCAGAGCAGATGGCAAAAGCAGCAGAAGGAAGTGCAAGTCTACCGCTCTCTTATGGCTTGCTACAATGGCCAGGAACGTTTGCAAGAGAAGTCCCCACGAGTGGCACCATGAATTCTCTCTGTTCCCACACGTGGGCATAACTATGATGGGACATGCAGTGGCAGCTTGAGACTGGAGATGCCAGTGCCTGAGGAGGCTGGAAGTGAGTCAAAGCACTACCACGACTGCATCACAATCTGAAGCAGCGTAGAAGTCGCCAACACGGTGCCCTCCAGATGTTGCTGGGATTACAAAGTCCTATAAGGCCATGGGGGTGTTGGGGGGCATCCAGTTGGCTTGCCCTGTTTGTGGAAGAGTCCTGGATCCAAAGAGAGGAATGAAGCGCTCAGGAGGGAAATGGGGGCAAAAGGAGGCCACATGCCATTTGAAAGAAGTTACTTTATGTACAAGTTTTGCCACGTGCCAAAAATATTTTCTTCTGGGAAAAAAAAACACCTTCAAAAGAAAAGAAAGAAGCCCCCAGAGTCAAGTGAAGGAATATTCTTCCCAAACTCCTTAAGAAAACACCCGATGTGCTTCTGCAGGCCAACCCTGCCTCCGCGGGTGTCCTGTCCCTGCTCTCCCCAAACATTGCACACAGAAACCTATTTACAAGCCAGTGCAATCCCTGAGCCTGGAAGCAGCAGCAGTGGCACCAGACACACTCAGCAGAGAGAACTTCCATGCACTTCTGTGGGCCCAGGGCAGGCGCACCACCCCAGGCACCAGGTGCCAGGGCAGAGAAGGAAGGGGGCATTCAGTGCTGGTGGCGGCGGGTGTTGGAGACACTCCTCCTCTGCCGGGGGGGGGGTGTGTGGTGGCGGCAGCAGCAGCAGCTGTGACCCGGTGCAGGCCCCAAACCCCTCCGTGGCCTTGCCACAGGCTTTGCTGCTAGACTCTGAAGCGGCACCTCAGCCCAGCAGCTCGACCACCACCCCTGTAGCTAGAGAGGGGCTTTGGAAGCAGCCAGCTGTCAGAGAAGGAGGTCCATGAAATGCAGGTCAAGGGGAGCCGTTGGCTGAGAGAGGAAGACGGCGGTGGGGCAATGGCTGGAATTATTGCTCTTGTTGAGGGGAAGAGGAGGCACTTGGGAGGTGAGGGGGGAGAAAACAAGGGTCTGTTTATCCAGCCAGTGACCAATGGGAGGGGTTTTTTGGGGTGGGGGAAGTGTCCCAACCGGCTGCAGAACCACAGCGGGGTTTGAATACCTTTGCAAAGTCCTGCAGGGCTGTCTAGAGCAGAGGCCCTAAAACCAGGAGCAGCAGAAAAAGGGCAACTCCCCCTGATGCTAGAGAGTAAAAGGGGAGGGGGCAGCACCCACAAGGGATCACACGAACGATGCACACATCCCCTCCCCCATGTGAGATGGAGAAGAGGGACACTTCACCCCCTCCCCCTTCGCATCTTATAAAAATGCTGGTGCAAGACAGTGGCCCTGTCAAGGGGGCAGGACACACACACACACCAAAACACCCCCTTCAGAGCAGGGGAACTATGTGCAAAGCAAAGGGCCCTGCGGTTTGGGGCACAGCAGAGGGGATCCATTCCCCCTCCCCCCTATTCCATAGCCTGAGTAAAGAGCTGCTGCCCTTGGAGAATCCACTGCTGGCTTCAGTCTGAGGAAGGGAAGAGGCAGGGCATGCAGCCGCCCTCCCCGGCTGCAGATGGAGGAGGGAGGGTGGGGATCAAGGTCAGTCCACATCCATAAAGTCCCTACTGGCTTGCTCTCTGGGGTGGGGCTCGCAGCAGGCCCCGCCGCCACCACCGCCGTCCTGGTCTCTGGAACCTGCGGCACTCGTGGGCGCAGCAAGGAGGACAGGGTGCCGGATTTTGTCCTGGCGCTGGTAGAAGAGCACATAGGCAGCTTTGGACTGTTGGGGGAGAAAAGAAGCATAAGAGGCAGCAGGTGAGGGCAAAAGGGATGCTTGGGAGCCTAAGATGCAGATCAGGGGAAGGGGGGTCACAGGATGGGGCGAGGGAGAGTCGGGAGACATGCAAAGCTCCACACCGTTGAGTTAAAATGTCCTGTGCCGCTTTTTCAAAGAGGATCAAAGCAACTTGCACTACAGGAAACTCAGTTCACAAAGAATCAATGGGGTAGAGTAGATCACATAACCAAGAAGGGGGGTTTGTGTTTGAGTTCTCCTTGCCCCACATCTCCAGGCCATGAAGCTGATAGAACAAGTCATTCTCAGAGGTGTGAGGATATTGTTGGGTTGGAGGGGGAAGGAGAGCAGTCAGATCTCGAGATCCATTGCTTGAGGGCTGCATAACTGCTACCCTGAGCTCACTGGAGGAAGGGCAGAGTGCCAACGTGAGAGATTCAAGTTCCTGACCCTCCATTCTTAGTCCATGGAAAGACCAATGAAGCGGACAGACTGCAGTGCCAAGACCTCCTTCCTGCCCCCACTGCACCCCTCAACTTGTTCAGGATAACACCAGGGAGCTTCTAAAGCAGGAAAAAGGGATAAGTATCAGTCTGCTTGAGAAAAGAGACTGGAGGACAACCAAGTTCTGCTTCTTCCTTGCAAATGAAAAGCCCAGTCTGCTTAGAGACATGCCTTGCTGAGATGCGATGGAGGTGTTTTTGTAAAGAGATGCACAGGCCATCGAGAGGGAGATTTTGCCAGCCAGGCTGCCAGCCAAGAGGGTGGGGTGGCATTGGCATCCAAGACACCTGCCAGCAAGTGCCAAGAAGCTGAGCCCATCCAGGGCTGCCCTGCCTGACTCACCTCAATCTGGACTTTGGAAACTGCAGAGACACTGCTGTCATCAAAGTAGAACCACGTTCCGCTGTCTTTGTTCCGGGCAAAAGTCGTGTCTAGAGGGCACAAAGACCAGTCAGACTCACCAAAGTGCTGCTTTGCCCTCTGACACCCATTGTGCCCCTTCAGGTGCTTCACAATCACATCACCTGTCAGCCACTACCTAAGCACTTGGGTCCTCCATTTGTGGAACCTTCCTCCCATTTGAAGAGAAAAGAATCGGGCCAGCTGGAGCTTCTGCACAAACAGCATTTTGCGTGGCGCACCCAGTCCTCTGGGGCGGGAATCTGCGGGGTGGGCTACCTGCACTGCTCCTCTGCTGCATGAATCCTGCCGCTAGCTGAGACATCCATCAGCAGGGCCTCAGTTTACATTTAAAGCGGAACCGAGCAAGTTCTAAGCTGAACTAGTGTCCACTAAGATCTCTGAAACTACAAAAGGGCTGGTGAGGTCTTAACAGTTGGAGAAGGGATTTTCATTCCGCACTGAGCTTTCCCCCTCCCCTCAGGGACACCACTTCCTACCCGCCCCTCTTTCATCTACCAATAGCCAACTTAGCCTTTTCTAATAGCAGCTGTTTACTCCCCATGTGAAATTCTGCAACAATGAATTGTTCATTTCTAGACTGTTCTCATGGTCATTTCTGTTCCTTACTGTTTTGTTCCCCCAAAAAGAAATAGCTCTCGCACAGACACACAGGCCACATTCACCTGCAGTGCTAAAGAATGGTTTAGCATCCTGATAGGCCACAGCAGGCCGTGGGCTTGTGTTTTTGGCAGGGGAGCTGCAAGACACTTCAGTTTCTGTCCTAATTAGCCAGAGTTCAATGTGATGTCCTAAACTGAACTTAATCATAACTATGGTTACAGAAAACAAACTGGCTTCATAAACCATGGTTTGAAGTTGGCTGGTTTTCACTAACCATGGCTAAGACTAATTGAACTGACATAAACTGTGGATGTCACAACAAGCTGAGGTTACGCCCTTCCTCAAGGAGTTTCACCCCATGTCTCATTTAATTAAAGCATCTGCTCTGTTGTATCTGTACAGCATGTCACCAATGCTGGTTTCATTTACTTGCTTCTACTGACTCCGCAAATGTTCTCTGCTCTGTTGGTTTGTACAGTTTTTAAAGCTGAGTTTTATTATTCTACTGTTTGATGTGAACCCCCCACCCCCGGGAGGGGTTCTTTGTAACTAGAGGGTATCATATAAGTATTACAAGATGGTGATAATAACAATACAGATTTAAATTCAGTTTACCCCTTTTTTCTGTGTTTAAGATGATGTTTTTTGCTAAATTTTGTTAGTCAAAAATTGGGGGTCATCTTATACATGGGAAAATATGGTATTTCCTTGATCTTCCTGCAGCTGCCAGAGAATGCTTCCACACATGCCGCTCTTTCTCACATGCACACACATATGTGCCGGGTCATGGGCTGCGCTGCAAACCACGCAAAGTTACGGGCAGCAACCGGAGCACTGAAAGGCAAGTGCATCTGGGGCCCGCTCCCCTCCTTTGCTTGGCGTGTGTGCCCTGGAGAAAGAAACAGAGTGCCCCAAGTGCCAACGGCTGCCTGGGGAGACTTCAGGCTCTCCAGCAGTAAAGCACAATGTCCCTTCAGTGCCACCGCCAGGAGAATGGGGGTTGCGGTCAAAATTATCTCAACAGCTTTGAGGGCAATTGCCCCCCAAAAGCTGAGCAAATTCTTAATTTCTTAGTTTGAGGTTAAAAAAAAATAGGGGTCGTCTTATACATGCAAAAGTATGGTACTACATGGGGTGGGATTCACCTAATAAGCCCTGGTCAGGAGAAGCCCTGCCCAGGGACTTCCACAATGGGGCTTTCCTTCCCTCTCCCCTCTCTGAGCTCCCCCTGAAATTGGCTCTGGGGGCATGTGGAAATTGAGAGAACTCGCCAGATCAGCACACGGGGAGGAGGGGAGGGATCATTCCATCTGGCAAGCTGAAATGCTTGCGCAGACAGAATTACTGGAAAGCCACCCATTAGATCTCAGATTTACCTATTGTGAATTTTCACTTTGTAGGAAGGATAAATGAACCAAAGTCTGCCCAACAAAAAGCTGGCTCTAATTTTGCTGTTAACCATTTCATTTCAACTCCACGTGCCTCTTCCCCACCCTGCATCCATTCCCTTCAACACAAAAAGAATACACACAGCCCCAAAAGAATACATACAGTGCCCATCTCGGAGGCCCCCGTAGTGGTTCGACACGGCGATGAGGTCATATTTGTACAGTGTGGGGTCAGTGTCTTTCTGTGGCTTGATGACGAACTCTGAGAAATCGAGATCCCTACAGGACAGAGACGATAATGCTGCTGTTTCCTAGGGCCAGAGGGGGATCCCCTCAGCAACACCCTCCACACAGTTTTGGGGCAGAACCAGCACTGGCATCAAAAGTCACAGCCACCCTATTCCTAAGCATACTCCTAAGCATCATGCTAACTTCTGGGGTTTAAGGCTGCACTTTCCTGAAGTGTTTTCAAGAACACCTTGAAACACAAACACCCGCTCAGAAATTCTCCCCCCCCCCCCCCGGTAAGGCCCGTTACTTCCTGCCGACAGCTGAAGAGAGTCTTGTGAATCAGCCCATAGAAAGTTGCTAGCTTTCAGTTGTTTTTACTAGACTGCTAAGGGGGAGAAGAAAAGGCTAAGGAGTAAACCCCACAAAATTTTTGAGTGGAGTCCTGCATATGGCCAAATGGCACCTTGAACGCCTTCTTCCGGCAACTCCTGCAGGCAAGCTAGGGACAAATATATTGTTCTGCTTCCTTTGGAGGCCAAAAGGGGGCAGGTCTTGTCTCTGGGCAACCCAGAACTTCCACACTGGCTGCCCAGGCTTGCGCCTCGGTTTGGTGGTGCTAACACAGTGGTTTGACTGCCCACTCCATTGTCTCTTGAGACAGACGGATGCCAACAAGTGACTTCTAACCTCTGTTTCCCAGCAGGTTGTGGCGGGAGAGAAACCCTTTGCTTTCCGTAAAGCAGGAAAATGCAGACGACTAACCTCCGAGCACGCTAGTAAAAACAAATGTCTTCTACCAGTTGGGTTGGTGTAGGAGGAATGCTTAGACATGCTAGTGATCAAGTGATCTATAAATGCCACGAACAAACAAATGCCAGGCTGGCTCAGGCTCTCAAGCACCACACAATTCTAGAGTGCCCTCTGGGTGCCCTGAAGTCTGACATGGGGGGAACCCATGCTGGACTCTTGACTCTCATCATCTCCACCTTTGGGCCACCCTGACTTGGGCTGATGGGTGTTGAGAGCCCACAGTGCCCGGAGAGCCACAAGTTCCCCATCCTGCATTAAAGTCATTTTTTAAAAAAGCAAATGTGCTCCATTTTATCAGGTATCTTCAGAACTGGGGAAGTGCTCCCTGCAAGCTGCATAAGCCAGCTCCAGTGGGAAGTCAACATGCCTTCTGAAAAACCTTTATTGATACTGGGTTCAAAAGGAGGAGATAACTCTTTGGCCCATGGAATCCTGAAAATTTAACAAGCATGCCTGTTTCCTCTGAAAGATTTCTCCCCAGTGGAATGATTTCAGAGGCATGAGCCACCCCAAATAAGCTGCCCCCATGTCTCTTCTCACCCCTACAAATTGTCTAATGATTTGGACCAAGTGGCTTACTGGACAGGGAACTCCACCAGGGTGTCAAGCTTCTCCCTGGAGAACTTGGTGTAGGAAAAGCGCTTGAGGTGGATGATCAGGATCTCTGGCAGCGACCACAAGTCCAGCTTCTTGGTGGCCAACTGGTGCTTCTTGCAGGTGGGGCAGTACCTGCACGAGAGGAGCTGGGGGTGAGCACAGCACTCAGAACAGCAGAAAAGCCACAGGTGTTTGCAGGAGGACTAGCAGGCAACCCATCTTAGGACACAAAGGAGGAATCCTGAGATGGGTATCTGGGTTGGGGGTAGGAGAACGTGAAAATGATTTGGTCAGGGCACCCAAAATCCTGCAACACACACCAGTTCTGAAAACTGAAAAATGCCTAGCCAAACACTAGGTGAAAAAGAGGGTCATCAGGAGGATCTGCAAAGAGACTGGCATATTTACCCACCAACCCCATGGTTCATCATCTCTTTGAAGTGAGAAGTCTGGAAGTCTGGTGTCATCAGCTGTGATGGACCAGAAGACTCTGCCATTGATGCCCGCTGCACATGAAGGCATGTTGCCCATGATGAAACCTATGCACATCCTGTGTGTGCGGAGGGGTGGGGGTTGTCTTCCCCTCTTACATAACAAAAGTGCACAGGGTCACATTGCATGGGGGGGGGACTCCCTCCTTCTCAAGATCCCCCGAAGGCTCTCCAGTCAGGCTAGGCAAGAGGGTTCCAGCTGTAAGGCCCCTTGGCTGCCACTACCAGGCCAGAGTCGAATGGGGCCATCTGCACAGCAAGCAATACCAGGCCTGAACAGTTTGAGCCATAAGAGAATCTGAGGCGCTGCAGCTTTGCCAACCCATGACTGGAAGGTCAGAGCCAGCTGCCTCCAGGATTCGACTCTGCTCCACCGGTAGCTCCTTCCCTTCCTTTCTGCCTCTGGAAGCAAGAGCCCCACCCGACCCACCAGGGCTCTCACCAGGGATTCTCCTCCTCCAGGGTCTCCACGGTGGTGAAGAGTTCGAGGCACTCCTGCAGCCTCACTGGATTCTTCCTTGGCGTGAAGTCCATGCAGTCGTGCTTGATGTAGCCCTGGCAGTGCACACACAGTGGGGGGGGGGAGAGGTGAGCAGAAGTGGGGAGAGGGCGCCCATCACCCTCCAGTTTTTTGCTTGTTGTCCCTGAGAGCCAGGCAGGCAGGAACTGGGAGTCCAGAACCCTCAGGAGGTCTGCCAGGTCCCTGTGGCTGAGCTGGAGGAGGGCAAGGGAAAGAGAAAGGAGGACGACTGGGGGCAGGAAAATGCCTAGCCCTCACCTCCGCCTCCGCCTCATTGTAGTAGCGTTTCCTCATGTTGGAGTCCCAGTCCATGGCAATGTACGGTTGGGCTGTGCCAAGGGGAGAAACTGTGGTTAAAGTGGCAGGAACCCCGAGCATCTCTCAAGGCAGTGCAGGGGGAAGTCATTCATGAAACCCCAGGCTAGAAGGACCCTGAACAGGACTAATCCTGCTGCTCTCCAGTCACCACTGCCACACCCACTACAGTCCCACCCCCTACAGAAGTATCCAGAGGGCAGTGCGTCAGAAGGAAAGGGGCGAAACAATGAGGAATTTTGCCACTGGAGCAGAAAAGGGTTTCTAGCCAAAGGGCCATCTTCCCTTCCAGGTAATCTTTTGTAGGGCACATGTCACTGGTGGCTGCAATTACTCCAGCAATGCAGCCATTAAGACCTTACACGGAGCCTTGACACTCACTGACCAGAAGGGGGAAAGGCGAGAACACGCTCACTTCTTAGGGCTGTATCCTTAAGAGCACAAGAGCCCTGAGAGATCAGGCCAAGGCCCCACCTGGTCTGGCATCCTGTTCTCACAGGGGGAGACCCCAGGCAGGACCTGAGGGCAGCAGCACTCTCCCCTCCTGCAAATTTCAGCAACTGATAGGACCACCAAAATTAGTGGACCTAAGCGAGTCGTGTTCGTTCGTGTCAACGGGTCCACTCTGGTTAGGACTGACCCGGGACACAAGCCTTAATCAACATTCCAGTAGATGAGTGTTTGCATATCTGAGCTGGAGACCGTTAAACAAAAAAGGTGAACCTGAGAATTTCACAGAAGGGGGCTGGAATAGCCCACGGAGACGTGTGCAGCCAGGCTGGGAGAAAGGCTCCAAAGAGGGCCTCCCCACCCCCACCTGTCGCTGCAACAACCGCAAGGGAATCCCAGAGACTCTCCCGCCCCCCCCCCCATATTGGGAGCTTGCATGGACCAGGAGCCAGAGGGAAGACTCACAGTTGAAGGAGACGGTGCTGCCCTCGTCCTGGGCAGCCGTCCGGTCGCTGGTCCCATTGGAATTGACGGCCTGGAGGGTGAAGAGCAGCTTGCGGCGCTTCTGGCAGCATTTGCGTTTGGCCTGGTTGGCCATCGGGGGGCTGGGGCTGGAAGAGGGTGTCTGGGGGGACTGAGGGGGCTGCTGAGGAGCTGGGCTGGGGCTGGGCCTCCCCTCCACGCCAGCCCCTTCCTCCCCCACAGAGGCGTCCGACGGGTTTTCCTCCGCCTCCGAGCTGGGCTCCTGGCTCGTGGAGCCTTCTGCAGTCGTCTCTTCCTCCTCCTCGTCCTCCCCTGTTGTGCATTTGGGGAGGAAAGGACAGGCAGCGGCCAAATTAAAAACCTAGCCAGCCCCACCCCATCAACACTCTGCCCTCGCACCAACCCCTCACCTTCGCTCAGCCCATTGGGCCTCTTGTTGTAGAGGTCTTCCTCATCCTCCTCACTCGGATCCTCCTCTTCCTCAGAGTCTGGTCGTGTCACGTAGCGGCTGCCAAAATGGGGGGGGGGGGAGGAAGCAAGTCACACCCTTGGCCACTAGGGGGAACCACTGTCATGGGCAAGCTCCACAGCTCCCCCTGTGGCAGCACTGCGCAATGAAGGGCGCTGCTGGATGAAGATTCGAGTGAAGAAAGCAAGAGACATGCTTGTCAACTGGGAGAGGCACAGGGCTGGAGGGAGAGCAGGGGCAAAGCTGTAAAAAGCTATAAAAGGCTATAAAAGGTTTGTATTCCGGAGGGTTAATGAAGGAGAAGTTGTTACAGCCGCCATCTTCGGGCTCCTCCCTATCTACTTTGCAGAAAAATAATGTTAAAAGAAGATTCCGTAAAGTTTTTGCTTCAGGCATGAACCAAGGTTTACCAGGTTTAATAGAGAGCAGAGCGTTTGAGCATGAATGGGCCACATCTCCCCCCTCCCCCTCGGGAGCAAAGTGCCCCAGATCATGCACTGAACGCTTCTCACTTTTTGGTAATAGGAATATCCCTCTGAGCATCTGGAGACCAAGGGGGTGCAACTATGGTGCCCTGCACTGCCAAGTGCAGCAGCAAGCCCAAGGCTGCTGCAGGGAGATGGCAGGCAAGTCCAATACAACACACCTGCCGGCCCCAGGGCAGTTCTTCCATCTGCCATAACTGCAAACACAGCTCCCTGTGAAGATTTCTCTCCCTGCAAGCAGAAGACCTAGAGCCTCCTCTGTTTTGGAAGGGCCTGAATGGGGAGTTCAAACTCAAACTGGAACCAACAACCCAGCTAGACTTTTATATCTTCTCGCACACAAGAAGAGAACCTGGATTGCTGAACCCAAAGCAGTTTTTTGGGGCATGCAGGAGCGTCCCCAGATCCAACCCCTGGCATCTCCAGGGAGGGCTGGGAAAAGAGCCCTGCCTGAACCCCTGGAGAGCTGCTGCCAGCCAGTGCTGACAATACCAAGCAAGACAGACCAGTGGTCCAGCTGAGGGTAAGGCCGTTCCCCATGTTCCTTTGTTTCTACTGAATTCTGTGCTGCAAACCACAAAGTGAGGCCGAAGCCGTTCAGGAAGTGCCCTGCCAAAGATGTGGATCTTGAGGGACGTAAAGAAAAAAAGGAGTGGGGTAGGAGGAAGCACAGCATAGGGGAAGGCAGATATGCTTCAGATATGGAAAAGTACCAGAAAGGGAGCAGACCCCAGCAAGGAATTCCTAGGAAACAGTACAGCCCCAAGGGGAAAGCACCTTGGAGTAAGGAAAGGAGATTCCCATCCCACAAACCTGTGGGATAGAAGGAGCCATTTACTTGCAGGGGACAATGGGGGATTGAGGTTCAAAGGCATCCTCAGCCTTGAATGCTCACTGTGTGATCTTGTCTGTGAAAGTCACCCAGGGCTGGTTGACCCATGCGCAGAAACATCATTTTGAGGCCTACCGTCAAGCATGAATGAGGCCACCAGAACCAAGGGTTCCATGTCCCCTCCAAGGTTTATAAAACAAGAGACTGTTCAGACACACAAGCTGCTGGCCCTCCTATATGGAGTAAAATCAAGAGATGGACACTGAACCACCTGGATCTCACCTTCTGGCCTTCAACTTGAAAGTTGCTTAATGTGGATTATAAAATTTTTGCAGACATTTTGGCTAAAAGATTAAAAAAGGTATTAGCAGAAGAGATACATAAAGATCAAGCAGGCTTTCTCCCGGGCAGACATTTGTCTGATAATACGAGAAATATAATTAACATTTTAGAAAAACTACAAGTGAATATTAATACCAAAGCAGTTTTGATATTTGTGGACGCGGAGAAAGCTTTTGATAATATTTCTTGGAGCTTTATGAAGAAGAATTTACAGGGGATGGGGGTTGGTCAAGGTTTTGAAAACGGTATAGGTGCAATTTACTCAGAACAAAAGGCCAAATTAATTGTCAATAATGTAGTGACGGAGGAAATCAAGATAGAGAAAGGAACACGACAAGGTTGCCCAATTTCCCCATTGCTTTTTATATCGGTCCTGGAGGTTCTTTTAAATATGATTAGAAGGGACCAATTGGTTAAAGGTATACAAGTCGGAGCCAAACAGTACAAATTGAAAGCATTTGCTGATGATTTAGTATTGACATTACAGGAGCCAGAATCTAGTACTAAAAGAGTATTGGAATTGATTCAAGAATTTGGTCAGGTTGCGGGATTTAAGTTGAACAAGTTAAAAACTAAGGTTTTAGAGAAAAATCTAACAGTGATCGAGAGGGAGAGGTTTCAGAAGGAGACAGGATTAACATTGGTTAAGAAAGTGAAATACCTGGGGGTTAATATGACTGCCAAGAATGTGAATCTGTTTAAGGATAATTATGAAAAATGTTGGATGGAAGTGAAAAAGGATTTAGAAATATGGTCAAATTTGAAGCTTTCATTGCTAGGCCGTATTGCTGTGATACAAATGAATGTATTGCCAAGAATGTTGTTTCTGTTTCAAACACTGCAAATTGTGGATAAAATGGACTGTTTCAAGAAGTGGCAGAGAGATATTTCTAGATTTGTCTGGCAGGGCAAGAAGCCCAGAATAAAATTTAAAATATTTGCCCTGCCAGAACTTAAACTTTACTATGAATCAGCTGCATTTTGCTGGCTGAAAGAATGGCTGCTTTTTGAAAACACTGACATTTTGGATTTAGAAGGTTTCAATAATGTATTTGGGTGGCATGCATATTTGTGGTATGATAAAGTCAAAGAACATAAAGCGTTTAAAAACCATATTGTCAGGAAAGCATTGTTTAATGTCTGGACAAGATATAAGGACCTACTTGAAAATAAAACCCCAAGGTGGTTGTCACCGATGGAAGTGAAGGATCATAAAAAGCTCAATATGGAGGCCAAATGGCCGAAATATTGGGAAATTTTGGAACAAGAGGGAGATAAATTAAAACTGCAGAGCTTTGAAAAACTAAAAAATAAAGTGCGAGATTGGCTTCATTATTATCAAATAATGGAGGCATACAATTTGGACAAGAAAATTGGCTTCCAGGTGGAAAAATCAAAATTGGAAACACAACTGTTAGATCCCAAAACTAAGACTCTGTCAAGGATGTATAATCTGCTGCTGAAATGGAATACTCAGGATGAAACGGTGAAATCTGCTATGATTAAATGGGCACAAGATGTTGGACACAACATTATGTTGGCTGACTGGGAACAGTTATGGACCACAGGTATGAAGTTTACGGCATGTAATGCCTTAAGAGAGAATATAATGAAAATGATATACAGGTGGTACATGACACCAATCAAGCTTGCAAAAATCTATCATTTGCCCGATAATAAATGTTGGAAATGTAAAGAGACCGAAGGTACATTCTTTCACCTTTGGTGGACATGCCCAAGGATTAAGACTTTCTGGGAGATGATCTACAATGAAATGAAAAAGGTATTTAAATATACCTTTCTGAAGAAACCAGAGGCCTTTCTCCTGGGCATGGTCGGCCAATCGGTGTTAAAGAAGGATAGAATTTTTTTAAGGTATGCTACAGCAGCAGCAAGAATACTTATCGCAAAGTATTGGAAGACACAAGATCTACCCACCCAGGAAGAATGGCAGATGAAGGTGATGGACTACATGGAACTGGCGGAAATGACTGGCAGAATCCGAGACCAGGGAGAAGAGTCGGTAGAAGAAGGTTGGAAGAAATTTAAAGACTATCTACTGAAACATTGTAAAATTAAGGAATGTTAGAAGGATGCCGGAATGAAGTTATGTGGTTTTAGCAGTAATGTTATAAAGGAGTATGTAAATATGGATTGTTAACAGGTGAGAATGTAAAGTCACAATATACTAAGATAATTTATTAAGATAAAAACAAAGATGGAAAGGATTTGCTGAATTAACTAATTGAACTAGAATACAAAAAAGGGAGGTGTGAGGAGGTCAAGGAAACAAGCAAATGAAAGATAAGATGTGGAAAAATTGTCTTGTTTTTAATTGTTTTACTTTTCTGTATTTTTTTGTATTTTGCATTTTTGTTTTATTTTCTTTTACTTTTGTAATTCTTTGAAATTCTAATAAATATTATTTAAAAAAAAAAAAAAGAAAGTTGGGATCCAGGAGTGGACAGCAGCCTGACCACAGGTGAGCCGCACCAGCACCATACAAAACGCAACACAAACAATTCCCAAGCTCCCCAAATACCTATGTTTGGGCTAAGGGTGGGTCTCAGGTCTAGACAAAAGTTGAAGACTACTGGCCTACCTGATGCAAAAAGGAAAACAAAGGCAAAAATAACCCAGGGCAAAACTCTAAGTCTCCCCACTGCCTTTGGATGGCAGGCACATCCTACAAGGCAGGCCCTAGGCAAGGCACTTCTGTCCCCTCCGCTCCCACCCTCTTCAAAGCAAGGCAGGCAAAAGCAGGAAGGGCACTCGGTCTGGGAGGAACTGGAGGGCCAGGGCTGCTGCCAGGAACTCACGAGAGCCGGTGCAGCAAGAGCTGATAGAGCGAGTCCCAGGAGAGCTGGTCCCGGGGCACAGACACCAGGAGCGGGTGACCAAAGAGAACCACCCCATAGTAGGTGTTGCTGTAGTCGCGGCCCTGGGTGCGCTCGCGGAGGTACACGGGGAGCACCACTGCATCTGCCGTGGCCGGATCCTCCAGTGTGGACACAGACACCTCGTATCTGGAGGGAGAAGGAGACAAAGATCCAGAGGGGGCGGGAAACAAGCAATGCCCCCCTTGCCCTCCCCCGAAAGATGAGACATGCATATTACCAGGAAGTTGGAGCAAGGCTTTGAGTGTGGTGGCGCCTGCCCCCTCCCTTGACATATTAGACAGGTGCCGCCTCCGTTGTCTTTTTGGCACCCACAAGACCTCCCTCTTTCAACAAGTGTTTTAGATATGCTGTAACCTGCCCAAAGTGGCTGGGGAGACCCAGCCAGATGCGTGTGGTGTAAATGGGTGTGGTGTTATTGTTATTGAAGTGGAGATCTTTCTCCCAGGCTGAGTCTGCATTGGAGCTATTTTTAACCAGTTTTATAAACAGAATTGTTTTGCCATTGTATATATATACGGAACCATTTTTCTTTCTACACTTTTCTTGTTTTATGTTCGTAACTGTTCTTTGTTTCATTTTACAGTGGTATATTTCATTGTTCTAACACACCTTGGGGCATTACAGTAAAGGGTGGGTAAGAAATCTAATAAATATCCAGAGGGCAGGCCCCGCCAGGCCTCCAGATACATTTCAGCAGCAGGCAGAAAGAATAACAGAATTGCAGCGTTGCAAAGGACCCCAAGGGCAATGCAGCATTCTGTAGCTGGCTGTATGCTACAAAGAGCCACTTCTGTCCCTGCCCAGATATGCTATTTCTAGGGCCAGTTTCAATTATCTCACTAACTCCTAGATGCCTTCCATAAGGCGCTCTTTGTACACATGAGCCCATTTCTCCAACTCCGGCCAACATCAGGTTCCACAGAGGTACTGCAAAGATGCCCCCCTCCTCAAAGAGAGCTCCTCCCTACTGGTCTTCAGGTGCAGCCAAGACAAACCCATTCTTGCAGATTCAGGTAGGTAGCCGTGTTGGTCTGACACAGTCAAAATAAAAAAAATAAAAAATATAAATTGTCCAGTAGCACCTCAGAGACCAACTAAGTTTGTTCTGGGCATAAGCTTTTGTGTGCATGCACACTTCTTTAGATACACCTTCTTGCAGACCTAGGCATCTTCCTTCTCCAATGGATCTACTCCAACCCTCCTCCGCTGCAGCCCCCCTGCTCGCACACTCACATGAAGATGTCGTCCCGGTCCAGGATGCAGCTGAGGGATTCTTCCATCTGGTAGATCTTGTAGAAGCGGTGACTGAACACGTCAGCCACCATCATCTGAGAAAGAGAGACACACCGGGTCACCACAGAGGGAAGAAGGAACTAAGGGAACTCTTTTACTGATTATATATTTAACCAGATTCAATCAAAATCTCTAAGCAGTTTACTTAACATATGCACTAAAATTACTGATTTAAAAAATCAGATGTTTTTCTCTCTGCCCCCAAACTCACCCGCTCAGCAGGCACCTCTGTATGCTTGGAGAGGCTGTGGCAGAGATCTAGCACCTTCCCGGCCTTTGGGACAATCAGTCTGTGCTGTAAAGAAAAGAAAGGAAAAAAGGAAGTTCAACTTAGTGTTGAGAGTCTGCCTGGAACAAAGCCAGAAGCCCAAACCCAAGACAAGTTGCCGTGAGGTGACACGCTATCTCCTTGGGGACCACCTCCCATGGCTCTCCCAAGGCTCCCTTCAGCTCACGGCCAGATACGAGCAAGTCCTGCCCCCGCCTCTGTGGTGCACCCTTGTTCACTGTCCCCAGGCAGGAAGAGTATATACAGGAAACTGCTGGGTACCAAATCACACCATTGGTTCCCTCTAGCTCAGCACTGCCAGCAGCTCTCCAGGGTTGCAAACAGGAGACATTTGAAGCCCCACCTGAAGGTGCTGGGGATTGAACCAGACTCCAGGCAGGCAAGCAAGGCACTGGCTTTCTGGTCCTTACTGCAAATCCCAGCGACTCATGCAGAAGCCCTGCTCGTCTTGCCAGGCACCTTCCCTGACTAGTTGCTTACCTGTTCGGGTTTCTTGCTGGGGTCCATGGACACGAAGAAAACCTCCATCACCCGGTCCTTGCTGATGGGCAGGGGAGCACTGAGGTAGCAGAAGGGATCAAAGGTCACCGAAACCTTGCCACATTCGGGACACACCAGCGTCGACTTGAAGAGCCCGTGGAAGATGTCGACAATGATGGAGTGGTTGCGGCGCTTGTGGTTCCGCCACGCTTCCTCCGCTACTTCCTGGGAGGGAGAAGGAAGAGCTGAAGGAAGGACAGGGCTTCCCTCTAGCAAGGGGCACATCACTGCCAAGGGGTTCCAAAATACATACACCCAAAACCCAGGCACAAGCCTAGCTGATAAATCAGTTTCTAGGACGCAAGGCTGGCAGTCAAGACCTTTGTCCTACTGCTGCCCTCCAGGGGTTTGGGGCTACAGCTCTGTGCTGGTCAGGGTGGAGGGGATTGCAGGCCAAGCATCCAGAGGGAGGAAGGCTGCCTTAGAAACTGCACTGAGCTGCCTGCAAAGCACAGAAACCTCCTGCAAACCCCCTCAAGGACAGAGCTCTCCTCCAGCTTCCCTCTTGCCTCACTCTTCTCGGTAGGCTTGGAAGCCCAAGAGCAAAGCTAAGCTCCTCTTTGCCGGCTGTGGAGGCGAAGGTGGGATGTGCCGTCACCTGAGATATTGTACAGTGGTAGAAGGCTCCAGAAATTCATCAAGATTATGAACTGAATTGAACATACAATGACAGAGTATTTCCTGCATCCCACCTTCTATGGCAGCAGTAGGGGACCTGTGGCCTTCCAGTTACTGTCAGACCCCCAAGTCCCATCAGCCACTCTCCGTGTGGTCAATGGCTCAGGAATTGCTGTCCACCAGAAATCTCAAGGACCACAGGCTCCCCATCCCTGCTCAGGGCACTGCCTCAAACAGCCTTCAAATTCCATCATTGGCCAGTGAAAAAGCTTTGGCCGAGTCAGCACCTCTGTTTTCCACCGCATGTTACAGGAAGCTAGTGACCTGCTCCATGAGGCTACACTGAGGATCAAGACTACCAAAGACTCAGCACATCACTGAACTTCCTATGGAAGCAACACACAAAGAGCATGGAAATCACAACTGAGAAGGTTGCGAGTTTGCCCAGGTTTACTCCCAATGTGCCGCATTCATTTAAAAAAACAGCGCAAAAGTGGCTGGGCCCCAGAGTTGAAATCCCCAACGCTGCCCGGCCCTGTACACCCTGCTCACCTCGTCTGGCCTCCCTGCTGCATCCTTCAGCTCGATGTACTCTTTCTTCTTGACCCGGTTGAGGTCCTCATGCAGCCCGTCAAGCAGAAAGGAGAGCAGCTCCTGGGAGTCGTGCTGCTGGTAGCCAAGGAACTGGGAGGCAAAATGGCCCACTTTGGTCTGCAGGGAAGAGGAACCCCAAGAGGGTGGCCTTGAGCCCCAAGGAAGATGGCAAGAGAAAGCGCAATGGCGAGGAAAAGGAAACTCACCTTGAACATGCGAGGCACGATGGAGCGGTGGTGGCCGGACCACTGCTGCTTGATGAGGTCAGCGTAGGCCTCTGCAATCTCACCCTTCATGCCCAGGGGGTTGTTGAAGTTCAGCTCGTCCAGGTAGCGGTTGTTGAGGAAATACTCAGTAAGAGGGGGCACATTGCTGAGACACTGAGAGAGAGAAAGAGGACCATAGTCCATAGAAGGAGGAGCTCAGCAATTCCAGAATGGAACAGGTCTTGCATATCCTAAGAACCTCAGCTGCTTGTGTATTCCAAGAAAGTCTTTAGGTACAAGAGTGAAAATAAACTTCCAAGTATGCACTGAGACCTGCACAGAAGACTCATTCCCCCAAGCCAGGATATTTATCCTGGCAGTTCTTTGCCCCTTTGCTTCCTGGCGGCTCCTCAAGCAGCTCAGAGAGCATGCGGTAAGGACACAATATTAAGCAGCTCACCAGTCCGGGGGGGGGGGGGAGCTGCAGAAAGAAGATGACCACTTGGCTTCTCTGCCTTAGGAGGATCTAGTTCCCACCCATTAACCCACCAACACCTAACCCGAGATCTCCCGGTGTAGGGCAGTAGACAAATTTAATAAATGGTAATAGCAATAATAACTGGAGAACTGCTTCAAGTCTTTCCAGCAGACAGCAAGTTTTGCTATTTTACTCCCCACTAGTGGGCAGACAGAGAACTGCAACAGTGCACCCTGCTAGAGAAAGAGATCAAGCAAAACCCTCCTTTTGGCCGAGGGGCTCAGCCTCCAAGCAACAGCCCCCCCCCAAGCCTCCATTTTTATTTACTGTGCTCATGTCCTACAAGGAGCTCAAGGCAGAGTCTGCTGCTCTTCTCCCCACCAGCCTCCATTTTTATTCCCACAGCAACCGGAGTGAGGTGGGTTAGGCGTTAAAGAGACAATGACTGGTCCAAGACCACCTGGCGAGCGCCACGGTCGAGTGGGGAATTTGAACCCGGGTCTCCCTGGCCCTAGTCCACCCACTTAACCAGCTACGCTGTCCTGGCTTTCAGCTCTGCACCTGCCACAGCCTGCGCCTCATACCTGCAAAGCAGAGTTCATGAAGCAGGTGTTGCCCAAGTTGGTGAGACCACAGACGCCAGGCTGGCCCTGATAGAGTTCCTCGTCCTCGAGGGAGTTCTTCCTGGGGGGGGGAGGGAGACTGTGAAGAAGGGCAGCGGGAGGATGAGGCCCAGGGTCAGGAGCCAGACCGCAGTGAATCCCACAGCACAAGTTGCAGTTAACTCTTTAATTGCAAAAACACATTTGGCACAGGAGTGTCAGGCCTAATGAGCACAGCAGCGCATCTCCAGTAGGTTTTGCCTGCATGAAGCCAACACTGAGACAGAAGGTCCCCACCTCTCTCAGCTGCCTAAGCCCCCTCCTCTCCAGGGTTTCCCCCAAGCAATTGGAAACTGTGCCGGCGTGAAGCCAACCTCTCCTCCACCCTCTTCATGCCTCTTCTGGTTCTGGGACACCAGGGGGAGGGGCTGCACCAGGAGGAGGAGACCCCCCCCCAGGTTCCTTTTTATTACTTTTTTATCATTTTCATTTTTTTACAACTTTAAACAGATAGCTTTAAGTCCAAATACAAAACATACATTTATCGTTGATTTCCCTCCCACCCCCATCCGTGGTTCATTTTCTTTTCTACTACATATTCTATTCCGCCGCCACCCCACCCCATTCTCATTTTTCCAATTTTATATCAATATATTTCTTACTGCTGAATTTATTCTAATGCTGTTAACATTTTAATATGTTTATATTTTTTTTCAAATATCTTTTCCAATCTTCCTTAAAAATTCTTTCATCCTGATCTCTTATTTCTATATATTCTGCCAATTTCATCTGCCATTCTTCCTTTGTTGGTGTCGTGCCCTCTTTCCATTTCTGTGCAGACACCAAGGGTGCTGCTGTAGCTGTGTACACAAAGAAATTTTGAGACCCCCTGGATTCTTCACCAGCTGGACTCTGCTCTGCCTCCGAGTCTGGACTGCTCTCTGCCACAGACTCTCCCTGTTCACTAAGACCTGTTATACCCCTTCAGCTTCCACCACCTCCTCTTCCCAGTCTCCTTCCTCTGACCACGCATTGTCGTCCCACCACAAATCTCTAGGCTCATGCCTTCTTCCCTTGGGGGCTCTCCAGCTGGTTCCTCCCACCATTCCTCAACATCCATGACACCCGACTATCTGCTGGAACAGCCAGAGAACAGCAGCACCTGCAGCCTCCCACAGTTCAGGCTCAATCTGCTCCTGAGATGCAGCAGCCTCTCAGGCAGGGAGGCAGACTCTGAAAGCGTTGAGGAAAGCCAGGTGCCCCACTTTGGAGCTGTGCAAACACCACATGCAGGTACTCACATGATATGTGGTCTAGAGCTGGGCCAAGTGCCGTCCTTACTCCTGGTCTCCATTACCACCACCTGGCAGGAGTGCAGGTGCCAGCAGGGGGAGGGGAGAAGGGACGAAGGAAGGAAGGAAGGAAGGAAGGAAGGAAGGAAGGAAGGAAGGAAGGGCTGGATTAACTGCCATGTATCTGGACAAGCGTCTCCGAGGGGCTCATAATAGAAGCTGCCATTCCTTCAGTCCAAAACAGATGGGCCCGGAAAAAGCCAACTGGTGGCAAAGCATCTCAACGCACTCGTATACACTTTAAAACTGTTTAACTAACTCCAGCACACTTTGTTTTAAAAAAAGGGAAATGGGGCAGTGAGGGAGAGGTGCTAGCGCAGGTGTCTGTCTGAAGGCAACTGATTCTTCTTTTTTTCCCCCCTCAGCCTCATCTCCCTCCATCACTCCTCCCAGTTTTGTGTTGTTAGTTTTTAATGGCAGGAACAGCAGGAGGGTATGGGCTGGTTTTAAATCAAGCATATGCGATGGACTCTTCTCTGTTCTTTATTAGCATCCAGTGCAGCAGAGGGGAAGACAACCCAGGATCCAAGTCCAAGTCAGGCTAGCCTGTGGCTTGTGCAGGAATCATAGAATCATAGAGTTGGAAGAGACCACAAGGGCCATCGAGTCCAACCCCCTGCCAAGCAGGAGGGGAACTGGCTAGAGATTCTGGAAGGCTGAGCTTAAACACAAATGCTCCTCATTATGGTGTCAAAGCCTCACACAGAAGCTCCACACTGGGGACCCCAAGAGGATAGGAACCCCTCCTTCCTCTCCCACCAGGCTGCTTTTCCCTCTAGCCCAAGCTGACCAGTGAGCTCAGAGCAGACCAGGCCAACTGGCCGTAGCTCTCCAAGGCCAACTCAAACCCTTGGACTCAGGTGTGGAAAATCTTGCTGAACTGCAATGCCCATCCCTCTTGGCCCTCCTGGCAGTGGTTGGTGGCAGTTCTGGTTCAGCAACATCTGGGCAGAGGTTCCTCACACCTGCTTTGCATGGACACGCCAGGGATGGATCCTGAGATCTTCTGCCCGCAAAGCAGCCCCAGACCCTGGCGATAGGAGCGTTACCTGCCCTGAACTGAGGCAGGCATCCAACACCGTCATCTGCAAGTTCCGTAGCCGCTCACATGAGCCGTCTGAGTTTTTCACCCACAACCTTGTCTCAGCCTCTGCTGGAACGGAAAACTGGCGTCGTGCTTCCTTCAGCACCGTTTCTAGGTGAGGGAAAGAGGTTGTTTTATTTATTTATGTTTAAAATAGATATGTGACCAGTGCTTTTTTCTGGAGGTACATACCCCTAAACATTTTGTGAATCTAACAGAAGAAACTAAAAATTAATTTTTTTAGTTTCTTCTCTAGCACAGTGAATCATCAGTTCTGTTGCCCCCCCCCCGGCAGCCTCATTTCCTGTCATGGTGTTTCCTGAGTCTCAGAGGGAAGCGAGCGTTTAATGTGTGAAGCAGGAGTTGGAATCTAGCACCTCATGGCAATGTGGAAGTTACTGTGAGCTGTCAGCTGTGTAATATGAGGTAATGCATGTTCTTTGTACTTTTGTCTAATTTAATGTATTCATTTTTCCCAATTTGAACCACAAAATGGATTTTCTTGAGTGAAAATGAGTGTACCCCTAAACATTTTTTTAGGGGGAAAAGCACTGTACGTGACCAAAGGAGAAATGGTCCCTCTGTGAGAATCCTGGCCTTATTCCTTCTCCTCACAGCCCGTCTTGTCTCCACCATCTGGGTCCTTACCGATAACATCCATTCGGCTAAACTGGGCAGTGACAGGGTTGTCCATGTCACTGTGCTGGCAAAGGTAAAGTTCCACCAGGTAAACCTCCACTTTCTGCATGCTGGAAAGATCCACCACCTGAGAAGGAAGAATCAGAACTGCATCCGTCAGTAAGAGACCGTGTACCATTAAAGGGGGGGGGGGACCTGAAGCAATGCATTTCTTCTCTGCCAACACCAAGGGATCCTTGAGGAACATCAGTATTTCTGAGCAACGTGGAATGCGTTGTTCTGTTGGACTCTACGACAGGAAAGCACGTGTCTCCACAGTGAGTTTCTAGCTCTCATGGCTGTGGGGCAAAAGACTGAAACTGTGCAGGGAGTTTCTGCTAAAAGCTCAGTAAAACTTCACAGCCTAACTCCATGTGCCTTTTTGCTCAGAGGTGATACTGCCCCACAATCTGAGCTGAGGTAAGCACAGGACTGCAGCCTTTAAAGCAAGCGGAGCTAAGGTCCGGAGAAAGAGAGAGAGAGAGAGAGAGCCCACTGTGCACCAAAAGGGAACAAGCAGAGCACTTGCTAGGATACTGGGCTCCACCAGAGAGCAGGAATGGCTCCAGAGGGGGCTGTGTCCAGTTAGTCTCTCTCCAGCCATGACCTCAACAGGCCCGCCAATCTTTTCAGCGCCCCCTGCAAAACAGGGCCACTGGCCTAGATTGAAGGGACGTGGTAAAAATTTCTGAGAGAACGTTTATGAAGGACGCCAAAGGAACCTATGCTGCCCAGGGGTTGCCAACCTTTTGGCACCCATTGGGGCACCTGCAAAGCACCAGAAGTGACATGAGCACCGCGTGCGGGAAACGCCCTTGCCCCTGGGCCAGAGTTAGGCTTGCAAAAAGCCACCAGCTGGCCAAAGGCTCCCTCTGGGTCTAGTTCCAGCAAGGGGAGGGCATGGGACTCTCTGGGTGCCGGGGCAAGCCTCTGCAGGCCCATGTGCACCTGCAGGCAGCACTGGGGATCAGTGATAAAGCACACTTCCAGTTAAAATTCTTCTTATTCCACACAAGACAGCTGCTGTCACACAGAAAGTCCTGCAGCCTCTCCTCACATTCCTGTCACACTCTTGGTACAGTGGTACCTCGGGTTACAGACGCCTCAGGTTACAGACGCTTCAGGTTACAGACTCCACTAATCCAGAAATATTATCTCGGGTTAAGAACTTTGCTTCAGGATGAGAACAGAAATCGCACAGCGGGAGGCCCCATTAGCTAAAGTGGAACCTCAGGTTAAGAACGGACCTCCAGAACGAATTCAGTTCTTAACCCGAGGTACCACTGTACTCTATAACCAGTGCTCCCCCCTCTAAATAAATGTTCAGGGGTTTTCTCATTTTCCTACTCATATTGAAATACTGCCCTCAATGAGGCCAAACTTGGATTCACAAAATGTTTAGGGGTACGCATACTCCTGCGTCCCCCCAGAAAAAGAGCACTGTCTATAACTTAAGCTAAATGGCCTGTTCTTACATCCTGGCAAGTGCTGGCCATTACAATGGCTGGAAAGCAGGCAAAGAATGAGAGCTTCTGCGTTGGGAGCAACCTGAGCTAAGGGTGGAGATGCCAGACAGAGGCGGCCAGACATCAGTTTCCAAGGGCTGAGGGTCCATTAACCTCAAAGAGGGTCTCCAGGGACTTTTCTGCATAAGAGTGAATGGAAAGCACTTGGGTGCACAGGTGAAAATAAAGGCTGACCTCAGGGATACCTTTGGCGTGGGGACTCTGCCAGTTGCTGAACCACCAAGGCTCTTGGGCAGCCCTCTCTCCACTGAGAACCAAGGGAAGTCCCAGCCAGGGGGCACACCTATAGAGTGTGACTGTATGGAGGAAACTGGGAACAACCTGTGGCCAGCCAGACGTTGTAGGAATCCAACACACAACCAATTGCTCAGGGATGTGATGGCAGCTGGGAATCCCAATATCAGGAGCACAGATTCCTCAACAGTCCATGCTCTCTAAGCTACAAACTTCTCACCTTGCGTTCAATGGCTGGCTGGTCATGCTCAAGGCCATACCAGGTCACCAGCTTGTTCCAGACCTCCTCTGGCACCAGAATGTATTCCTCATGCTCCACCAGTCTATCCTTCAACCGGTATGACTCTGTATCTGGGAGGATGGAAGGAAAAGGGCTTGAAATCCAACAGGGCCGTCTCTCTGTGGAGAAGGAGAAAGGCTGGCACAGGACCTTCATCAGCAGAACTCCCTGCTGTAAGATGGGAAAGCTATTTCTCAACTTCCAACACATTTCCCCTTCCATGATACAGCAACTGCATCAAGGATGGAAAGCCAGATGAACAGCTGACTGGGCATCTTTGGATCTGTTGCTACATCTTAGCCCACTCTACCCCACAGGGTTGTTGTCTGGATAAAATGAATGACATTCTGGGCTCCTTGGAGGATGGGGGTAAAAATGACATAGTGCTGGTTTTCATCTAGCCGTGCTGCCCTGGGAATGTATGTCAAGGGAAGAAGGAAAGAATCTCAAAATAAAATAATAGGACAGAGGAAGCTGTACCTTCAAAGAGCTCAGCATTGTTGATCCGTCCAGGGAAAGAGATGGAGTTTTGATCTCCAGATTCCACGTATGCTCTCCACTGTTTGTACCAATGATTCTCCAGCAAATACCTGTGGGCAAAGAAACATCAAGTTCAAATACAGAACCACACCAGTGTGCATAAACATAAGCAGGCAAGTCTCCCTCCATCCTCCAGCCCAAACAGGGTCAGGAAGAATGCCTCCTCCACAAGGAAAGCTAAGGTCTCGATCCAAGGCCTTGCAACTGTGCCAAATACTGCATACATCTGCTTGCAGCTTATCAGTCCAGACAACTGAGAATTCCCACTATTTTGATTGAAATAGCAAATTTCTAGTCCTCTTGACCACAGAGATAAGCTTTAAAAAGGTAACGATCACACCATCCAAAGGCTCAGATAAGGAGGAGGCAGGTCATGGCTCCCTTCAGCTGCAACCGCTCTTTGCAGCTTCCTGTCACAGACCCAGTACCAGCTCGCCCAGGTCTGCTAATATCCAAAGTCCTCCTTTTCTCCACTTCCCTAGACTATGGAAGTAAAGATGGGCAACATCTTTACTGTTGCGTGTGACTACAGCTTCGACTGAAAGCAAACAGGTGTGCCTAAGAAATCGTAAGTTATTTCTAGGCCCATCATCTAAAAATATTTAGTTAAGTAAACACCTTGAACCAAACTATGGCTTAACTTAAATATATATGTACATATTACCCACACTTCAATCTATGTGCTTTGTTGCAATGCGAAAGAATACACAAGGTAACTTTTGCTTATTAAATTGTGAATTGCCACATCATTAGAAGGAAAGGCCCTCACTTGCAGCCCCCCAGAATAAAAGAACCCCTTCCAGTTGCTCCTGGTTCAAATATCAAGTTAGCCAAGAATTTACCAGGCAATCCCCTGCCATTCAGTCTCAACCCCAATCCTACAATTTGCAACTACTGGATAGAAATGACCATTCCTCACACCAGGGGCAGGGCAACGGCGGTCCCTCCAGACATCAGCTGCCATCACCCTGACCAGCATGGCCAATGCCCTGCAAAAACTGGAATTTTAGCCCAGCCAAGACCCGGAGGGCACACATTTCCTCATCCCATTTTGCAGGGTCACTGTGTAAGAATTAGACTGCAATCCAACACTCACCTACCTGGGAATAAGCCCCACTGAACTCAGCAGGACTTCCTCCTTAGACATGCAGAGTATTGTGCAATGTATAAGAAATACTTGGGACGTTCGAAATAAGAGTCTTTCTATTAAATGGATTAAATCACGTAGCCTCAATTATTTGCATAATTTATTCTTGCATTCAACTTGCAGATGTGGATTGTCTACAAAAGTCAGTTTTAATTTTCTGCTTGGCAGTAAACCTTGGCAGAAAAACCTGCATTCCACCCCAAGGTGGTTGATTTTATATTACCCCTTTATACCACCATAGGGTCAGCTCAGACCATGAAATATGTGTCCCATCCTGAAAAACAGTTCCCTCTCCTATTGCCCTGGGGCACTATATTAATAAGTCCACAGAAGGGAACAGGCTGTCACCTTAACACCAGCCGCACGATGGCAAGGAGCAATCTGACAGCAGCGGAGCCTCCGCCTCATAGAATCATAGAGTTGGAAGAGACCACAAGGGCCATCGAGTCCAACCCCCTGCCAAGCAGGAAACACCATCAGAGCACTCCTGACATATGGTTGTCAAGCCTCTGCTTAAAGACCTCCAAAGAAGGAGACTCCACCACACTCCTTGGCAGCAAATTCCACTGTCGAACAGCTCTCACTGTCAGGAAGTTCTTCCTAATGTTTAGGTGGAATCTTCTTTCTTGTAGTTTGGATCCATTGCTCCGTGTCCGCTTCTCTGGAGCAGCAGAAAAAAAACCTTTCTCCCTCCTCTATGTGACATCCTTTTATATATTTGAACATGGCTATCATATCACCCCTTAACCTCCTCTTCTCCAGGCTAAACATGGCCAGCTCCCTTAGCCGTTCCTCATAAGGCATCGTTTCCAGGCCTTTGACCATTTTGGTTGCCCTCCTCTGGACACGTTCCAGTTTGTCTCAGCCCCAATCCTACAATTTGCAACTACTGGATAGAAATGACCATTCCTCACACCAGGGGCAGGGCAATGGCAGTCCCTCCAGACATCAGCTGCCATCACCCTGACCAGCATCTTCCAGTCACATCTCTGGCGGCTCAACACAAACCACAGGGCCATAAAAGGGGTCGGCACAATCGTAAATACATATTTGGTGCGTTGTAAGCAGACCACCTCAAAGTTTCCACCCTTTTCACGGAGGAAACTTTGTTCTAACAGCAGCATCAAGGTTTGGACCCCTTCCTCATAATATTGCCTTGGACATTAATGTAAGTTCAAGTGCAGAATGCTCAGCTTCCATCCTTTTGTGACCGTGCAGGGGTCTCTGGACATTAAGGAAAGCAGGTGGGGTAAGGGGAAGACCCCCCTCTGCTCTTCCCTACATCCAATGGCACACTCTCACTGACTGAGCTCAGCCCTGGGTGCTTCCTCCATCCAGGCAAGCTCTATGGGGCCAGGAGGAATGGGAAGGGCTGAGGAGGGGGAACCCAAAGGCAAGACCACAGCTTGCAGGTGTTACGCTAGCTCAGCATCCAATGGCACAGTCCCACTGAGAATCTGGGAGCGACACCATCTGATAAAGCCAGCATCCTTGAAATTCCTCAAGGCTTTGGCCCGCAAGGAGAAGCAACACATGAAATGAAAGCATGCCTTTTAGTTAAGACAGACATCAGCCCAGCAAAGAGTTCTATGTAGCTAAAAAGCCTGCCAAGTCTAATATATGGTCTCTCTTTCCTTTGCTCATGATTTCAGGCCCAGACTAGTTCTAACTCAAGATCAATGAAGACCATTAATTGGCTGGGAAACATTTTTAATGCTAGGAAAAAGTTCTAAGTTCTTCTCAGGCTGGGGAAACCCTCAGGCCTACCACAGTGGGACAAATCTTAGGAAGGAAAGGGCAGAACAGCTTGTTGAAAGCAGTTCAACCCCCCCCCTCCTGGGTGAGAGTCTGCACCAGCTTCCCAGGCAGCTACATATTGATCATGACACTCATTCACTGCCATGCAAGGCTGGCTCCTCCCACTAGTGAGTCATGGGGAGGAAATTAAATGGGGGACCAAACTGGATCTGTGCAAGCAGTAACTGCAGCAGCTTTCTTGTCTCAGCCCACTGTGTGAGCAGGAGCAGAGGGGAGAAACAGCAGGGGAGCCTGTGCAGAATGAAGGGCACAGGAGAGGCGTAGAGAGCTTTAAAAAACAAGGACTAGATCAGTGGTTTTCAACCCTGTGGGGTCCACAGCTCCCTCGACCAACCACATTCTTTCTGCAGCTCCCCTGTGGAAGCCACTTACCCTGGGGTTCCAGTACAGAACGTGCATTAAGTGGGGACTTCCCCCGTTCTGCCGTGCCCCTTTTTGGAGCCACTTTTGGACACGTGCATGTGGGAATACAAGTGTCAATGAGAACCCAAGCAAACATGTAAAACTAAGGAACTGAAGTTGAGGAGGTTTCTTGTTTGTGTGTAGGGAGGGGGAGATTTTAAGAAGATCAACAGTCAGGCAAAAATGTTTCCCCACTTTTTTTGCCATTGTTTTATTTCAGGAAGATAATGGGCTGCAAGTTAAAGGTGTCGACTCCCCCGAATGTTCCTCAGAGAGAAAAATAATGCAGGAAGATATGGGCTGCAAGTTAATGAAAGGATGCCACCCCCCCCCCCCCGGGCTCCCCTGAATGTTCCTCATGTCACCCCAGGGTGCCACAGCACACTGGTCATAAACCAATGGACCAGAAGCTTGAAGCTGGTATGCAATGTGAACCGACTTACTTGTCCCACACTTATCTCATTTACGCTGCAATCCTATGCACACATTTACTAGGAAACAAGCTCTTTTGAACTCAGTGGAATGAGTGGCTTCCAAGCAAAGGAGCGTGAGATTGGACTACGCACCTCATGGAACTGTAAAGTTTGAAGGGACCCGAAGATCCTCTACAACCCCCTGCAATGAAAGAGGAAGCTCTGCCTTTCTGCTCTGTGACAACGGAGGTGGTTTGTTTCACTATTGGGGCTGTGGTTCCCCAACTGTCTTCCCCAAGACACAACTGCATGTTAGTTGGCACAAAACAGGTTGGAGAGGTAAGATTTCTCTAAACCCCATCTAGGAGAAAAGTAGGTGCAGCTGACACAGGGAGTCTAGATTCAGTGACAAAAACAGGAAGTTTGCCAGTTTATCGAGAGTGAAACTAAAACTCATTCCACAGAAGATAAAGCCACACAAGGATACAGAAGACCGCCAGGCGCTCATGCAAGAGAGACAGGGGCTGCTACCAAATGAGGCTGGCCTTGTAGGTGGGGCAGCTGAGAAACCGAAACTTCACTGCACTTGGATGAAGCCACTAAGAGGGCAGAGGGGGGGTAAGAAAGCTTTGGAACCAAGCCCACAGCATGTCTATGGGGGATCACCCACCTCCAAAACTAAGGTAGCCCTTAAAAACAACAACTCAGTGCTCCTTGGGGGGGGGGGCGGCAGGAGCAGCTCTCTCCAACAGTAACTCCATGCTAAGTACCTATTGAAATTCTTTCTGACACAGACACAGAAGTCTTTTCTTGGGGTGGGGATCACCAAGGTCACCTCAATAATCCTGCTACACAAGAAAAAACAAATGGGGGGAGGGAGGTGACTGGTTTTCAATCACATAGTTGTTTAGAAATATTTGAATGCTACAGCAAAGCACACAAATTTTGGCAAAGAGTTTAGAACCACGAATTCTTTTTTTTTTTTAGGGGAAAAAAACCATGTAGGAAGAGTGGGTCGCATTCACGAAATCCACTGATGTAGTTGGAGTGTCTACCCAAGACACAGGAAGGAACAGAAGAAAATGAATTAAACAACCAAACGCCAAGATGCCAAGTTGATTCAGAGCAGCCATTGCCTCCCAAAAGGAAAAAGGGGAATAGCATTTTCATTCCGGAAGTGAGCATGTCAGCAGTATGAGAAATGTGCTCCAGAAGAACTTGAGGCTTTTGCTTCCATCGGAGACTAAGGGAGCCGAAGCAGCGCGTCTGAAGGGAGCACATCCCGCGAGCTTCCAGGGAGAGGAAATGCTCCGCGACGCCCGCCGGCCGGGCAGCCCCGTCCCGCCCGGAGGAGGGAGGCCTCCCGGGAGCCCGGCGGGGCTCTTCCGAGGAAGGAGCTCAGTCGCCCCCGTCCGAGGGAGGGGACTCAGCGCCGGTTCCCGGAGGGGTCTCCTCGCGAGGAGCCTCCGCCCCGCCCCGCTCACCACTTCTCTCCGGCGCGCAGCGGGCGCTCCCTCCCGGGCTGCTCGGGCCCCTCGCCCTCCACCTGCCGCCTCTGGGCCTCCAGCCCCGGCAGCGCCGCCGCCGGCAGCCCCCGCTCCGCAGCCATCGCCGCCTCCCGCCCGGAAGCCCGTCGAGGAGGCGCCCGGCTCCCGCCGACACGCCCCCCCGCTTCCGCCGGCCCGAGAGGTGTGGCGGGGAAGGGGAGGCGGGCCGGCGCCATCTTGAGGGCGGCGACCGTGACGAGCGGGGCGGGGACTCGGGCCCGGCCTCCTGGCTGCCCGGCTCTAGCCGAAAATGGACGCGGCCTCTTTTTCTCCGTGTGCCGGGTGCCGTCAGAGAGAAAAGTAAAGGGGACGCGATGCATTCTCTTCCGCAAAACCAGGCCCGTGTCTCAGGGCGGAAGCTTTTGCTGCCATGTTTGTTGAGGGCATGTTCCCTGCGCTAGCCCGTCTGAAGTCAACCATCTTTGGTGCTGGTAAATGTGCGGGGCGGACAGAGACGCCATCTTGAGAGTGGCATGTGTGATTTTTCCCCCCCTTTCCAAACCTTAGGTCCTCATCTGTTTAGTCGTTTAGTCTTGTCCGACTCTTCGTGACCCCCTGGACCAGAGCATGCCAGGCACTCCTGTCTTCCACTGCCTCCCGCAGTTTAGTCAAACTCATGTTTGTAGCTTCGAGAACACTGTCCAGCCATCTTGACCTCTGTCGTCCCCTTCTCCTTCTGCTCTTCTTCTTTCCCAACATCAGGGTCTTTTCCAGGGAGTCTTCTCTTCTCATGAGGTGGCCAAAGTCTTGGAGCCTCAGCTTCACGATCTGTCCTTCCAGTGAGCACTCAGGGCTGATTTCCTTAAGAATGGATCGGTTTGATCTTCTTGCAGTCCATGGGACTCTCAAGAGTCTCCTCCAGCACCAGAATTCAAAAGCATCAATTCTTCGGCAATCAGCCTTCTTTATGGTCCAGCTCTCACTTCCATACATCACTACTGGGAAAACCATGGCTTTAACTATGCGGACCTTTGTTGGTAAGGTGATGTCTCTGCTTTTTAAGATGCTGTCTAGGTTTGTCATTGCTTTTCTCCCAAGAAGCAGGCGCCTTTTAATTTCGTGGCTGCTGTCGCCATCTGCAGTGATCATGGAGCCCAAGAAAGTAAAATCTCTCACTGCCTCCATTTCTTCCCCTTCTATTTGCCAGGAGGTGATGGGACCAGTGGCCATGATCTTCGTTTTTTTGATGTTGAGCTTCAGACCATATTTTGCGCTCTCCTCTTTCACCCTCATTAAAAGGTTCTTTAATTCCTCCTCACTTTCTGCCATCAAGGTTGTGTCATCTGCATATCCGAGGTTGTTGATATTTCTTCCGGTAATCTTAATTCCGGCTAGGGATTCATCCAGCCCAGCCTTTCGCATGATGAATTCTGCATGTAAGTTAAATAATCGGGGAGACAATATACAGCCTTGCCGTACTCCTTTCCCAATTTTGAACCAATCAGTTGTTCCATATCCAGTTCTAACTGTAGCTTCTTATCCCACAAAGAGATAGGGTGAGGAGACAGATGAGGTGATCAGGCACTCCCATTTCTTTAAGAACTTGCCATTGTTTGCTGCGGTCGACACAGTCAAAGGCTTTTGCATAGTCAATGAAGCAGAAGTAGATGTCTTTCTGGAACTCTCTGGCTTTTTCCATAATCCAGCGCATGTTTGCAATTTGGTCTCTGGTTCCTCTGCCTCTTCTAAATCCAGCTTGCACTTCTGGAAGTTCTCGGTCCACATACTGCTTAAGCCAGCCTTTTAGAATTTTAAGCATAACCTTGCTAGCGTGTGAAATGAGTGCAATTGTGCAGTAGTTGGAGCATACTTTGGCACTACCCTTCTTTGGGATTGGGATGTAGACTGATCTTCTCCAATCCTCTGGCCACTGCTGAGTTTTCCAAACTTGCTGGCATATTGAGTGTAGCACCTTCACAGCATCATCTTTTAAAATTTTAAATAGTTCAGCTGGTATATCATCACTTCCACTGGCCTTGTTATTAGCAGTGCTTTCTAAGGCCCATTTGACTTCACTCTCCAGGATGTCTGGCTCAAGGTCAGCAACCACACTACCTGGGGTGTACGAGACATCCACATCTTTCTGGTATAATTCCTCTGTGTATTCTTGCCACCTCTTCTTGATGTCTTCTGCTTCCGTTAGGTCCTTACCACTTTTGTCCTTTATTATGGTATTCGTTGTACGAAATGTTCCTTTCATATTTCCGATTTTCTTGAACAGATCTCTGGTTCTTCCCATTCTGTTGTTTTCCTCTATTTCTTTGCATTGCTCGTTTAAGAAGGCCTTCTTGTCTCTCCTTGCTATTCTTTGGAAATCTGCATTCAATTTCCTGTATCTCCCTCACATTTTGCTTGCCTTCTCTCCCCCGCTATTTGTAAGGCCTCGTTGGACAGCCACTTTGCTTTCTTGCATTTCCTTTTCATTGGGATGGTTTTAGTTGCTGCCTCCTGTATAATGTTACAAGCCTCCATCTATAGTTCTTGTGAGAGCCAGTGTGGTGTAGTGGTTAAGAGCGGTAGTCACATAATCTGGGGAACCGGGTTCACGTCTCCGCTCCTCCACATGCAGCTGCTGGGTGACCTTGGGCCAGTCACACTTCTTTGAAGTCTCTCAGCCCCACTTACCTCACAGAGTGTTTGTTGTGGGGGAGGAAGGGAAAGGAGATTGTTAGCCGCTTTGAGACTCCTGAAGGGGAGTGAAAGGCGGGATATCAAATCCAAACTCTTCTTCTTCTTCTTCAGGTACTCTGTCTAAATCTAAATCCTTAAAACTGCTCCTCACTTCCACTGTGTATTCATAAGGGATTTGATTTAGATTGTATCTTACTGGCCCAGTGGTTTGCCCTACTTTCTTCAGTTTAAGCTTGAATTTTGCTATAAGAAGCTGATGATCTGAGCCACAGTCAGCTCCAGGTCTTGTTTTTGCTGACTGTATAGAGCTTCTCCATCTTTAGCTGCAGAGAATATAATCAATCTGATTTTGATGCTGCCCATCTGGTGATGTCCATGTGTTGTATTGTTGGAAAAGAGTGTTTGTGATGACCAGCTTGTTCTCTTGACAGAACTCTATTAGCCTTTGCCCTGCTTCATTTTTGAACTCCAAGCTGGACTACAACTCCCATCATCCCTGACGACGGGTCCTGCTATCTCAGGATGACGGAAGTTGCAGTCCAATGGCAAATGGTGACCCTGGGCGGAGAAAGGCAGAGCTTAAACAGAGATGGAGGAGGCTGGCTCTTTGCATTTGCTATGCAAATAAAACCATTTTTAAGGGGGGGGGGAACCCTCACCAATTTCTTGCTCTTTTGAAAAGGATTGCGGAGCAAGTACTTTTGGGTAAGTATGGAGATATCGAAGAAAACCCTGCATAAAATGCAGATTTCCTTCTTTCTATTTCTGTGGCAATCGGAGAACTGGAGTGCGCAGGATAAGTTGAGAGAGAGAGAGAATGAGAGAGAGAGAGAGAGAAGTGTGTTCAGTGTCTTCTGATGAAGGCTGGTATTAATAATAATAATCTCTCCAGGAGTAGGACTGGCCCAAATCTGAGCCCCCCACTAGTGTGGAGCCCTCTGTGGGCCAGGCGCCTTTCGTGGGCGGAGCCAGAGGGGAATGTGGGTGGAGCAACAAATGTATTTTACCTTTGTACAGGAGGCTGATTTGTGCCTCACACTCGCCCCTTTCCATCCATCCAGATAAGAAGAAAGCCGCATCGGTGCTGAAGGGCACATCCCAGGCAGGCAAAAACTCTTGGGGTGGGAACCAATGTCAGGGAAGGGTTTGGCCCTTGGAGAGTTATGAGGGCCAGAGAGACAGAGGCCTGAGGGGCTATATTGAGCCGTGGGACTGAGGTCCTCCCCCCCCCCCATGAATACATCACTACAATTTCAAGCAAATCCCCCTGCGAACGGCAGAGGGAGAACTTTATGCTGGACTAGGCCCCTTTTAAAGACATCCTGTGGTGCTTAATTATAGGATTGGGGGGGTTACCTGCAAGTTTCTTTAGTATACCAGATGTCCCTCCGTCATCAAGACTGTGCCTAGATCAGCAGTTTTTACACAAGTTGCTGTAAAATGCCCAAAGTCCAGGACACACCTGGCAAACTCTTTGGTGCTGCGCTTCCTGACTTCCTTGTGCAAAAACACAGCCTCATGTATTTTTAATCATTGTTGGAAGCCGCCCAGAGTGGCTGGGGAAACCCAGCCAGATGGGCGGGATATAAATAATAAATTATCATCATCATCACCATCACCATTTTAAAAGGGGGAACATTTTGTATAATTGGTTTAATCTCACAATGTACCTCTTCTGGGCAATTTTCCTGCCTATTTTCTTTCACTAGCAGAGCCCTTTTCAGGTTTTGTTGGTGTGACTTTGTGACACAGGGGAAGCTGGATTGAATTACAAGCCTCACAACCCCACAAATGCTTGCATTTTGCAAATCTGGTTTGTCTGAAATCTTAATGTTATGCATCTGCATCTGTACACATAAAACACCATATTCTGCATAAGATGTTGTGTTGAAATGGTATTTGGGCAGGAGTCTCCCTTAGCTCCACCTGGAGATCATAGAATCATAGAGTTGGAAGGGATCCTGAGGATGAAATGCATAATTGAGAGGTAAATATGGATGATTGTCAGAGAAGCCGAAGGAAGTCCAATAAGAACTAAATTTGTGGAAATTTCAATACGATTGTATATTTGTGTTGGAAAATCAATAAAAATTATTTTAAAATAATTTTTTAAAAAAGGAATTGCTGCTTGGATCGACGTGATCATTTGGGCGGCACCATTTTAAATTTTTTTGCAAATTTTTTTAGGCGCCATTTACCCCCCCCCACACACACACACCATTGCGGTGCCTCCTCCCTCCTGGCTTCTCCCCACCCTGCAGAGGAAGGGAGCTGGGCTTTGATTGGTGCCAGCCAATCCGAAGCCTCGCCACCCGTGTGCTGAGGTGCAGCCCAGACTCGCCACCCGCCCACCGGCCTCTCCGTCCATGGCCATGCTGTGGGCATCATGATGGGCGCGTCGCGGGGCTTCGGCTGGAGCTTGGCACGCCTGTTGGCCCCATGCCTGGCGCCCGGGAAAGCTGGCCTAGAAAGGAGAGGTGCCACCACCACCGCTGGCTCCCAACCACAGGCAGAGTGGCAGAGGAGGTAGGAAAGAGGGGGGAGGGGCTGGGGGAGAGAAAGAAGCCCCCCTCCACCACCTGTGTGTGTGTGTGTGCGCGCGCAGTCCAGCCCGCCACAAGGTCTGAGGGGCAGTGAACAAGCCCCCTCCTAAAACAAGTTTCCTCACCCCTGCATATGGGGATCAGACCTGCAACCTTGGCATTTGTATTGCTCAAGCAATGCCCGAAAGTGGCGTTTCTTGATCTCAAGGTAATTGCAGCAGTAAATCTTTATCTATCTCTCTAATGTAGTTGCCGTGGCAGAAATCTGTCGTTAGATGGTGCATCTGCTTCCAATGCAGCTTTGCTATAAATCTACCTGTACAATGAGGAGTTAGTTGGCGTCAAGCGCAGGTCTAGCCAGCTGGCCTGATAAGCAGAGGAGTCAACTAGCGGACAGGGCTACCTTGACCCAGCCACTGAACTGGCACTTAGACATGAACTTTGGCTTGCTGCTGAAAACAGAGGGGAGGAAAGATGATATCATGCGAGCACCTGTACAACCTGGCATGGAGTCCTTTCTTTGCCTATAAAAACACCGGCCTGAGGAGATGAGTTCATTCTCTGAAGAAGCACCAAAGAGCTGAGAAACTAAAAGGAACAGAAGAATCAGCAGTGCAGGGACCGACCTCTTTTACCACCCAGGTGTGTGACCTGCCCACCAGCCTGAAGTGTCAGAGCAGTCTCTTAGTGGTGGGCAGGATGTGCAGTTGAGCTCATGCCTATTAATACTGTTAGTATTTGCCAATCAATAAACCACTTCCTCCTTTATCAGTCCACCAGTCTTCCATCTGCTGGGATCCAAGAGAAATCCCTGCTTGCTCTAACCATTAGACAGCAGAGCACAGTAAAACAGTATTATCAGCACCATGCTCTCACCAAATGAGCAACCAGGCGATGCAGGGATATTGAGCTTGAGATCTTTTGCATGCAAAGCAAGAACTCTACCGAGAACATAAACTGCCTCTGAGAAGTTGTGTAATACTAAGAAAGAGATGTCAATGAGCTCTTCAGGCAATGGTGAGTGTGAGGTTTGAATGCAGAAAGTGCAGCCCTGAAGTATTGGCCAGAACCCAAGATCTGAAACCACTGTTTGAATTGGTGCTCATAAACCACAGGTTATACTTCTGAAGGCTAAATGTTACATCTGATTTCAGTAAAAGCCCAGCTGTGAAGCTTTTGTAACTTTTGCAGCAGGGGCAAAACACCTGGAAGAAACAGCACTACCAGCAGAATATTCCATGGGGAAAGGCTAGGGAGGGGGATTTCCCCCCTCTTGCTCCTTGTAAAGGACAGCCTGGTCCAAGTGTACCACCAAGGCTGAAGCAGAATGCTTTCCTTTTCACCAAGACCCACTCCATAACCCAACCAAGCCAGAGAGTGCTCCTGCCACGTGGGTCCCAGTGAGAAGCATCAAACACCCAGAATTGTTGGAGACTTTTTATTCAGTTCCATACATTTGAATATGGCGCATTTGTTCACCCTGAACAGGGGCAGAGGGAGCACCTGGGAAAGAGAAGTCTGCCCATGTCCTTCCGCAGGGAGTTTTCTTCTGCAATGATAAATTTCTTATTTGATAAATAGAAGGGTGCTCCCTCAATTCAAGTTATGTACAAGAACAAGAATTCCCTTTTCCGTACCAGGACAACTGATCTCCATATCTACTCTGTCAAATGGGGCAGGGAAGCACATGAAGAGAAGTCCGCTCCAAATGTGAATGATTATCTGCTCCAGGGTTTCAGTTTGCTGCAAGGAAGGGTTGGTTTATCACCTCCAGCCCAGAAACAAATTCTGGGGAACTCCCCTACCCCTGCTACACACAAAAAAGCAAAGTCCAGATCCTCTGTACATTCATTGTCCAATACATCGTTTTGGGTTTCCCTCTCACACGCAGAGATCCAATCCAGATGTTCTTACCCAGATGTGCCCCAAGAGGAAATCCATGCTGGTTGAATTCTTGTGGCATTTGTCCCCCCTGTTCACCTCTGAGAATTCTCAATCCGGGGGTGGGGGAGGGGCTTTACATTTTAGCCCAATCAGAACCCTGGCACTTATTTGAGTGGGGGGGGGGCAGTGGATGGGTGCAGCACAGCTATGTCCCCCTTTTGCTACAGTTCCCTGAACTCTAGAATCCCACTCCTTATCTGCCAACAGCAGACAAAATGGAAAGCAGTTCCATGAACCAAATCAGATTGGATTTTGGACCCCACTCAAAAAAGTGGCACCATGTATTTTGGCCAGCGTCTCCCCACTATTCTACCCAGGCTGCACTGAAAAAGGAGCTCCCACAGGCCCAATGCAGGCCCAACACTTAATTAACCATGGTCCATTGTCCTCAGCCACAATTAAGTGTTTAGTCTCAGTACCTAAACCATGGCTAGGGATAGGCTGCAAACCAAGATCTGAAACCATGGTTTGTAGTGGGGCTCATAAAACAGTTTATGCTATTAGTAGCTAACCATTACATCTGAATTGAGTGAACACTCAAGGCAGTTTCCCTGCCCCTTTCTTTCCATATTACTGAGATGCACCCTGTGGGAGAAGGATTTAGCTTGGCAAATTCAACAGAGGCTTCACTGGATACCTGGAACCTTAATCAGCATTAAGGCAGCAAACCACGGCCAGGGCTAAACCACAGGAAAGCATTCTGCCTTCACTGTGTAATAGTAAAGGTGCAACAGAACACATGCACCTTGAATGGAAGTTCCCATGGGAAATGGGATTGATACCCCAGAGATGGATGAAGAATTCAGAGGTCGAAAAAGCTCTTAAGGAAGAAACAGGTAAGAAGAGGGCAACTGTGATTAGATGGGCTTCAGAAACAGGCCCACCTAGCACAATTATGGTGCACCCGATGGAAGAGACTAAATGGAAATGGGAGTCTAAACTGGAACAAGCAAGGAACGGGGGGGGGGGTGTCATGCAGGCAGGTTATTGGGCTAAACAAAGACCCTTCGTTGCTGTTCTCTGATCCGAAGGGCTGGCATTTCCTGTTTATTGGGTCCCCTTTGTAAAGACACCCTTGGCCTTGGCCTATTCACAGCAGCTGTCCTTTGGCATCAGGTGACCATGCCTTGCGTGCTGGGGGCTCTCAGATCTGTCTGCCCTCCCAGGCAGGTGCCAAGCAGAATTTTCCCTGTGCTGTGGAGTCCTTGAATTCCAGCCCAAGGCATATCCTCTATGGAGGAGACTCCTTCCCAGATATTTTTTATGTTGCCTGAGGGTTATAATAGTTGAAATCATCATCATCATCAGAATAATAATAATAATAATAATATGGCTCTCATTGTGGGAGGGTGGAGATTTGTGAAACTTACAAGTGCTTCATGCTGTATATAAAAATGGTTACATATGTACATATAAACACACACAAACACACTCACTCACTCACTCTATGCTGTGATCAAAGGGAGAAGGCCGGGTGCCACTTTGTCCAGAAACATGCAGAGAGCAAATGGGCAGCCTTTGGATCTGCTCCCTTTAGTTCTTCACACCCAGGCCTCTGTCCTGAGCTGGATAGAACAGTCCTAGCCACCTGGGAAGCTGCAATACAGTTGGGGTTTGTAAGCTGGGGACAAATGTGGTTGACATTTCCCTCTTCCCTTGAGGCACCTCAGAGTAGGAAGCATAGTGAGCCGAAATCTTTGGAGATCCCTCAGGCAGGCAGGAATCTCCAATGTTTCCTTTGCTTAAAGGAAGATTTAGTGTAAGGAGAGATATGGGATTGACTGGCCTTTGAGGAACTGATAGCTTGCTTCAGGGATTGAGAACCTGTGGCCCTCTAGATCTTCCTGGACTACAACTCCCATCATCCCTCATCATTTGCCACACTGGCTGGGACTGATGAGAGCTGGAGTCCAGCAGCTTCCAGAGGGCCACCAGTTCTGCACCACTTGCTTCTGTGTTGCAAAAAACAAGAGGAGAAGCTGAGATGAGTAAGTCTTTGGAGTCAAGACTTAGCATGAGGCCAAGCAGTGTCTGATGATACAAGCTGGGCTTAGCCCTTGGGCAGGAACTGAGTGACTTCTGAGATCACTGCATAAAGAGCTGAGCCAAGGGCCCATTAACCCTTGAGTGGCTTGCCTGTGAGTGAAGGAGTGGAAGTCTGTGAGCCTCAGAAGAGCTACTGGTTTACTTTTCATGTGGGACAGAGTAGGACCTGGTCATTGGATTACAGTCTGAGAAGCAACTAAGTAAAGGTGACACAGAAGGGGGAAGGTGTTAAGCTTGCAGAGACCGACACAGACTTCTGTGAAAGAAAATACAGTGGAATAGGGTCCAAGACAAGGGTTCTCTTCACGAAGACCGTCTAAGGAGTGTCCAACATGGTGCTCTGCAGATGCTGCTGGACTACAACTCCCATTGTCCCTGACCACTGGCCATTCTAGCCAGGGCTGATGGGAGCTGGGGTTCAGTAACATCTGGAGGGCACCTCAGTGTCATTATATCAGCAGTTTGGGTGGTACCATTAAAAACAGAGCTGTTTGGATTCAGGAAACATGGAACAAGCAACGAAGAGTGATCATCTAAGCACTGCAGGACAAGTAAGTATGAAACGGAGGGTGGGGGATGGATGAGGCCCAACCCACCAGGGACTTCTCCTACACATGCCTGGTTGAAATAAATGGCACCTGTGTTTAAGTTCCTGGTGGACAGAGCCAGCAAAGGCAAAGGAAGAAGATCAAACCCTGAGTATAAGCAAGTAATGCAAGAGGCGTGACCGGTCGACAGGAGTAACTCAGCCGAGACTGACAGCGTTGGCTGAGGGTGTGGGGAGAGCCCGAGCGAGGCACAAATCAAGACCAAAGGAAGACACAAGCAAGAGAAGAAAACATGGGACTTGGCTTTGGTGTGAGGAGAAAATCGGGAGGAGCAAGTAAGTGGCAGATCTAATTGGAAGCAGGGGGGGGGGGGCGGCTTGCTGTAGCAGAAAAGCCAGACAGATGAATAATCTTGATAGGGATCGAGTTGGCTAGGAAAAGATGGGATTGTGTTCTGTTCCTTGAGGATACCTGCTTGCCTGTTCAACACTTGGACTCCTAAACAAGTATCCGCAATGGGAAAAGATCTTGCCCCAAGTCCACAGAAAGGTGGGGGAGAAAGAAAATTCACATGAAAAAAGAGCTCCCCTTCTTCCAAATCACTGGCGTTGTTCACAGCTCCAAGATATACAGCGGATCAGGACCCAGGCACAGTGGGCCCCATGCTTCTCCTCCCTCCTCCTCCATGCTTCTCTCCCCCGGTCCAACCAAGTGGGGAGGGAGGTGGGCTCCCTTGCAGTTAATACTGTACACTCCCCAGAAATGGAGAGGCGAGGGGTGTCTCTCTATAGATATTTGCAAATATAATATTTATAGTATTGCATTGAAAAAATAAAACTTAAAAAATAAAATGAAACACCACGTGGGGGGGGGCAGTCCATTCCACAGCAGCAGAGGGCATCCGTGCCTGGCTGTCGGGTGCTGGGGCAGGCTGCACTTCTGCTTGGCATCGTTGCCCCCAGCCCTCACCCCTACGAAATCCCAGCACAAGTCCTTGCTCCACCGTCTGATATGGAGAAGCCGGCAGTGGGAGTGTCCGCGGGGTGGGGGAGCTATCTTAGCTCCTGCCCCCACCAACCCCAATCCACAGGTTTCAAAGCAGCAGGCTTGGTCGTCCGTTCTGCCCATTCACTGCAGGAAAACAGCAAAGGGTTATGGGCATCTAACAACCTAAGAAATCTAAGCATCTAAGAAAAGGTTGGGCAGATTTCCTGCATTGGCAGGGGGCTGGACTAGATGACATTTCTGGATCTATTCCAGCTCCAAGCTTTCTAGAAGGCTTTGACCTCCCTGAAGTGTTTCCCAGTGATTCTTACCACTACGTAGGGAGCAGCTCTCTGTAAATGCGCGTTTCCCACACGTTATCTCGGCCATCCTTGCTATCACCCTACAAGGTGGATGAGCACCATGTTCTCACAATGCAGATGAGAGGCTGAGACTCAGGGCGGCATGCCTGAGGCCCTCTTGGTACTGAGTATGCGGTGGAGGGCCGTCCTGGCTCACAGCTCAGCCTCTAGGCTCTCTGCACCCTGGCTCCCTCCCCGCACCTCCAGCGCCTGACCTCTCTGCTCCCTGCCTCTGATCCCAAGTGATACAGCGCCCACGAGCTGGTGTGGGATCAGGGGTGCAGAAAGGACCACAACCATATGCTGATGAGAGAGGGGGGAGCCACCTTGTCATGCTGAGAACAGGAGGGGGTCTGATGGAAGAGAGGCGGCACATATACCTGACCTGGCGGCTAAAATTCAGTGTCCACTACCCGGAACGCGGCGCTGCCTGTGGGAGAGGAGAGACCGTTCACCGCACAGTTGTAGACAATTGCTACAGGGACTGTACAGCTGCATCTCTAACCTGGAAGGTGAGACCAGAGCTCTCCCCCACCAGTAGATGGCCTTGGGGGGAGGAGAAGGGACAAGAGGCAAGGAAGAGGCTGTCAAGGACCAGCTTGCCCCTTACAATGCTGAGTGGCAGGACTACCTGTTCACAAGAGGGAGGATGGAGAGAGCTTCCATCCGGAGCCAAGGCAGAGAATCTAAGCAGCACCCATTCCCCTCTCATGCATTAACACCCAGGGGCATAATCTGCGGGGAGGTTCTCCTGCACAAGTCTGTGGTGGGGTCTCTCTGCTTCCTGCTCTGGCAACTGCAGCTGCCTCGCCTTGGCCTCATCCAAGGACTGACTCTGGCTTGGGTGACTTCTGAGTAGGAAAGGATGGGGAGGAACGTTTGGGGAAAGCGCTGGAGTAAAAGTGGGTGGGGCTTGATTCCCAGTGGGCGGGGCTCTCATTGCTTAGGCAGTAGCCTCTCACCTGATTCGGGCAGGGAAGCCGATCTCAGGCCCGTCTCTTTCTGTAACTGAATCTCCTTTAGTGCAAATATTGACGTTGCTGCAAGAGGAGGAGATGGAAAGGAAGAAACACAAGAGCAGGTGAGAGCCTTTCACAGGAGCTGCTAGTCTGCAAAAATAATGGGAGAAAGCATCTGAACTGCAGCTAAAATCCATTTGTGTGGGAACTCTTCTAAAAATTGTGGGTTTTCCCTACTGGGCTCCTTTGGGGAGGTGGGATATAAATTTAATAAATAAATAATTAGATCTCTAGATCCACATTTTTTAAACACATTCTTCAATTAGGGACGGGGCAGGTTGCCCCTCAACAATGACACTTAATATATTAAAAATTCAGATCAATTTTGAAAGTGTGTTAAATCTTATTGCAGCTTAGGCTCAAACTATACATTCTTCATCAACCTTCAGCGTTAAGAGGAAAAAAATAATACGGTGATCAAATGATTTTTTTAATTAACTGCTTACATAAGTTAAATGATTAACTGATTAAATTTAAATAACCTTTCCCAATTATTAGTAGGAAATACCACCTAATCTCCTGCAATGATTTTGCAAAGTTGTTTGCAGATAAAGTCACTCATATTCGGAAGGAGGTAGACTCCACTGTGGGAGCAGGGCCGGGGTGGGAGAGTGCTAGAGTCCTGTCTGGTCAAGTTGCCTGGAATCAATTTCAATCCATTACCCCCGAGGATGTAGGCAGGTTGCTTGGACGCGTGAAACCAACCACCTGTCTCCTTGATCCTTGCCCATCCTAGCTAATAAAAGCAAGCCAGGAAGGGTTGGGCAATGGGTTCTGTGGGGTGGTGAATGCTTCCCTCTGTGAGGGAGCCTTCCCAGACCCGCTGAAAGAGGCAGTCATTAAACCGCTTCTTAAAAAAAATCTTTAGACCCGGCCAGTATGGCCAACTATTGCCCAGTCTCAAATCTTCCATTCCTGGGCAAAGTGATTGAGCAAGTGGTTGCTGAACAACTCCAGGCACGCCTGAAGGATATGGACCATTTGGATCCCTTCCAGTCAGGATTCAGGCCTCATCATAGGACTGAAACTGCCTATGATCTCCGGAGGCAGGCTAGGGACAAAGGTGAAAGCTGTTTCCTAGTTCTGCTAGATCTCTCAGCGGCTTTTGATACCATCGACCATAACATCATTCTGGACCGTCTAAATGGGCTGGGAGCTGGGGGCACTGTTATACAGTGGTTCTGCTCCTAACTCCTGGGCTGCGTTCAGAAAGTGGTGTTAGGGGATGAGTGTTCAGACCCCTGGGTTCTCACTTGTGGGGTGCCTCAGGGTTCTGTCCTCTCCCCTATGCTTTTTAACATCTACATGCAGCCGCTGGGAGAGATCATCAGGGGGTTTGGGCTGGGTATTCATCAATATGCAGATGATACCCAGCTCTACCTCTCCTTTAAATCAGAACCAGTGAAGGCGGTGAAGGTCCTGTGTGAGTGCCTGGAGGTGGTTGGAGGATGGATGGTGGCTAACAGATTCAGGTTGAATCCTGACAAGACAGAAGTACTGTTTTAGGGGGACAGGGGGCGGGCTGGTGTGGAGGACTCCCCGGTCTTGAATGGCGTAACTGTGCCCCTGAAGGACCAGGTGCACGGCCTGGGAGTCATTTTGGACTCACAGCTGTCCATGGAGGCGCAGGTCAATTCTGTATCCAGGGCAGCTGTCTACCAGCTCCATCTAGTACACAGGCTGAGACCCTCCCTGCCCCCTACTGTCTCGCCAGAGTGGTGCATGCTCTGGTTATCTCCCGCTTGGACTACTGCAATGCGCTCTACATGGGGCTACCTTTGAAGGTGACCCGGAAACTACAACTAATCCAGAATGCGGCAGTTAGACTGGTGATTAGGAGCAGCCACCGAGACCACATAACACCGGTCCTGAAAGACCTACATTGGCTCCCAGTACGTTTCCGAGCACAATTCAAAGTGTTGGTGCTGACCTTGAAAGCCCTAAATGGCCTCGGCCTGGTATACCTGAAGGAGCATCTCCACTCCCATCGTTCTACCCGGACACTGAGGTCCAGCGCCAAGGGCCTTCTGGCGGTTCCCTCACTGCGAGAAGTGAAGTTACAGGGAACCAGGCAGAGGGCCTTCTCAGTAGTGGTATCCGCCCTGTGGAACACCCTCCCAAAGATGTCAAAGAGAACAACAACTACCTGACATTTAGAAGACATCTGAAGGCAGCCCTGTTTAGGGAAGTTTTTAATGTGTGACATTTTAATGTATTTTTAATTTTTGTTGGAAGCCTCCCAGAGTGGCTGGGGTACAAATAAATTATTATTATTATTATTATTATTATTATTATTATTATTATTATTTGCCTCTAACTCTAATTGGCTCAACTGGGTTGATGTTATGGATTGCCTATAAACATTCCAGCTTCATAGGGATTAAACCTCTCAGCAGCAAAAAAGGTCTACAGTCCAATTTCTGTGAAACCAGATACTTTGCAGCTTGTCTGGGATGAAAGTCTCCGTAGGAGGAGAAGGCTAAGGACCAGAAAGCTGCCTGTGGTGAGGGAAAAGCAGGCGAGACAAGGAGAAGGCTGAAGGAGAGCGGCAGCATAAGCTGAGATACATGCACGTAAGAGGGCAGGTGGGTGAAAAGGCTTCCAGGGCTGAGCCTAGGGCACCAAAGGGTACACCAGGTTGCAACACCTGGACCCTGACAGAGCTCCTGCCCACTTAAGGGTGGCACAGAAACTGGTTGCTTCTACTATCACTGCTGCTCTGGAAACAATCGTAAGGGAGCAGTGAGAAGAAAGCAGCTGGCGGGTGGGGGCAGAATTCCACCTCTTGCGCTGACCAGCCAATTCTTTCCCTTCAGGCTTCCAACCAATCAGAAGCAAAGCAGCTTCAAAATAAGCTATTGTTCCCTTAACTTTTAGCCTCACAGATCAAAACTTGCCTTCACCAATTAATCAAGCAAAGCTCATCTGCCATTTAAACAAATCAAATCTGGCAGCCCTACAAAATAACAGAGGAACCTGAGAAATGGGGGGGGGATCCTGCACTCCCACTCCAGGGACAACAGATCACAGAGCATTATCAATACCATAGACCCTCACCCTGCTGGTCTGCACTCAGAGGTCAACACCACCTGCCCTTCCGTACATCAATGTGCCCATCCCCATATCCCATAGTGCCGGCCTCCTTCCCTCTCTCCCTCCCCAGCCTGCACCTACTGTCTGGGAGTTTGAGGACTCGTTCGCCCAGACTGTGGAAGAACAGGTGCCGCATGGCCTCGTCTGCAGAGATCCGCTTCCTGCCCTCAAACTGCGTCGGGAGAGAACAGGGAGGGGGAAGAAGAGAAGACGAGAGAGATCAACTGCTGTGCTGCAAAGAGAGGTGCCTGCCCTTCTGCTTCCACCAGGAATGCCATTCTGAGCAGAAGTGGGAATGTATAGCCATTTACCCAGGAGTAAGCTATGCCCAGCAGTCACCTGGCTGGATAGAGAGGACTCCTTCACCACATGTTCTAACCCCCACACCGGCTTTCCCCAGCCTGGTTTCCATTTTGTTCCCAAAGGACAGATGTTACGTTTTTCTTGGCACAAACAACAAGCCCCTGAAGATGGACAAATGCAATGCCACATAAGGCTCACAGTCCTCAATCCATTCTGCGATTCCCTGAGGAGGGCAAGGCCAGGCCATCCAGCCCCAGCAGAGAAGGCCTTCCTGTCACCTGAAGCTGCAAAGACAATAAAGGTCCGCATCCGGCCGGAGGGAGAGACAAAGAGGAGCCACAACTTCTCACCTGCAGCAGCTTCCCCAGGAGGTCAGCCCCTTCGCTATCCAGCCTGTGGAGACCCAGGAGAAAAGGAAGATCAGGCTCTGGAAGGGAAACGGAGGCCCTGCTTCCCAGGTGGAGGTGCTCAGCTGCTCTGCTAACAGCATTAATAGGGGCTTGTAAATGAGCAAAGTACATCCCAACTACGGGTTGGCAACTGGTTTGAAAAAGGGGCAGGTCTGGAGCAGGACTCAAGGGCCAGCAATGTCCCCAGACCCTTCAGAGCCAAGACACAGGCAAAGGCCTTGTAAAGCCCCCAGAGTCAGTTTTGGCTCATGCATCAGTCAGCAGAGGAGGGGCACCAGTCGCCATCTCTGACAGAATCCATGTTCTGGAAAGGAGAGGGATAAAAAGCCTTTGATCTGCACCTCTGCTCAGGAGAAAGCAATGGAAGCCAGTGCATAAAAGGGGGGCCGGGTGTCTCTGGGATCAAGGGCCAAGTAGAAAAACAGCAAGAAGAAGAAGAAGAAGAAGAAGAAGAAGAAGAAGAAGAAGAAGAGGAAGAAGAAGAAGAAGAAGAAGAAGAAGAACCACCTGTAAGTACTTGACAATCATTTCTAATGATTTCTATGCAATTTTACACACATTTTACTTACTAAGCTAAACTAAATTACATTAATTAACAAAAGTATCTTTTGAATTCCCAAGTCATGTTACAACTTTTTAGCACCCTTCATTTGGGGAATTGGAAAGTTGAAAAGTTCAACCCACCCTAACATTCCCTGAATGGCAGGTTGACACTCACCTTGGGGCATGGTTGATGAGGGCCTCGGGACGGTATTTAGGGTAATTATAGGCTCGGAATTCTTCATTAGACTGGATTCCAGGCCATGTCTCTTCGTTGGGAGTCCCTGGTGATGCAGAGGAGAGAGAAGGAGAGACCAGAAAAGAGTCAGCTCAGGACACAGGCAGGTTGCCCTGCTGCCCTGAGCAGGAGAGCGGCGCTGATCCTGAAACAGGACTTTTAAGGAGCACCCACACCAGCACTTCTGCCATGTTTACTTATGTATATGTTGTCCTTTATTGATTGACTAGCAGAGTTGTTTGGGAATTCTAAGAAACAAAGAAATCAGTGGTTAAAATCAGTGAAGTCTTGAAAGGCTCAGCCTGCCATCTTGATCCAAAATGGCATCCAGCTGAATCTTTGATCTTCTTTGATCTCAGAAATCACCATGCAAAATTTGGTTAAAGGTAAAGGTAAAGGTACCCCTGCCCGTACGGGCCAGTCGTGTCCGACTCTGGGGTTGTGCGCCCATCTCACTTAAGAGGCCAGGGGCCAGCGCTGTCCGAAGACACTTCCGGGTCACGTGGCCAGCGTGACAAGCTGCATCTGGCGAGCCAGCGCAGCACACGGAAACGCCGTTTACCTTCCCGCTAGTAAGCGGTCCCTATTTATCTACTTGCACCCGGGGGTGCTTTCGAACTGCTAGGTTGGCAGGCGCTGGGACCGAACGACAGGAGCGCACCCCGCTGCGGGGATTTGAACCGCCAACCTGACAATCGGCAAGTCCTAGGCGCTGAGGTATTACCCACAGCGCCACCCGCGTCCCTACAGCGCCACCCGCGTCCCTAAAATTTGGTTACAATACCCTAAAAGCTATCCAAATTCATAGCAAGTAGACAAGCAACTTGCTAAAATATATAATAGACTGGTTATCGTTATGGATTTATTATGGTAATTGATTATTGATCAACTGAGCTGTATCCCCCTCCTTGTCTAGATTCCTCAAAGCAGCTCAGAAGACTCCTGTGAATCAGCAGTCTAGTCTTCTGTAAAGCCCTCCTGCCTCTCCCACTGATCTCTCGGCAACACAGCAGTCCCAGCAAGGTCACCCCAGGACCATACCCAATATCCGAAAGATGAAGTGCAGCTGCTCCTCAACTGTGGAGCCTGGGAAGAGCGGCCGTCCTGTGGACATCTCATAGAAGATGCAGCCCACACCCCTGTGAAGAGAAAGACAAGGACATCGCTGGGAGGAAGTTCAAAGCAAGGACCATGCACTCTAGGCTTTAAATCAAAACCCTGATTCTCTCCACTGGATCAAAACATTATGTTCCAAGAAAATCCAAATTCTGCCACTTGAATGTGCTATGCGACTTAACCAAATATGTATCTATTTCTTCATTTTGCAGCACCATTTTCTGGTGAAGAAGAAGCAACAGAGGTTTTCCACAGTCAGTGGGTGGAGCAGCTTCTGGATTCTGCACAGATCTTTGTCCCACCCATGAAAATCAGAAGCAGAATTAGAAAGATATAAGAAAATATGCAAAATTCACATAATTTCAAGAGGGTACAGAATTAAACTTTTCTTTTTCTTTTTAAATCTTAATTATCGTTTTTAATCATACAAAATTTGCACATTTACATTTACCAAAATACAAACCAAACATTTAACACCGACTTCTCTTCCATGGTTTGTTTTCATTATCATATATGTTAGGGATTTTCAACCTTGCCACCTTTAGAGTATACTTTTTATAACTAGTCGGCCAAAGACCTTCCCTGCATCTCTGCCATGGACCTTAGCCTGCATATTGCAGAGGATCCTGGCATGCATTGAGAAGGGCCAGAAATATCTCAGAAACAAGTAGGGCCTGCAACTAAATGTTACAGCGAAGAGTCCTCACTAGCACCATGGCAATGCTTAGTCAGCATCTATGGCCAGTGAGCATTCTCAAGACTTCATGAGGCGAGTGGGGAGGGGTTTCTCTCCTTCTGTTCCACTCCTGACCCCTCCCCAATGTACAGTGGTACCTCAGTTGTCAAATGTAATCCATTCTGGAAGACTGTTCGACTTCCAAAACGTTCAACAACCGAGGCGCAAAGAGCGGTCGGCAAAGTCAATGGAGAAAAAAAGGGGGGAAACGCAGCGGAAGCTGTTTGACTTCCAAGGCGCGTTCGAAAACGGAAGCAATTACTTCCAGGTTTTTGGCATTCCGGTTCCGAAATGTTTGGCTTCCAAGACGCTTGAAAACCAAGGTACCATGTACTTCTTTCTGCAAACCTTTGGATTCCCCTCACCGTGCCCCAAGCTTTCTGGTATCTCCCTTTTGTTTGAAGAGGGTACCATTTTGGAGCTGCTGTTGGAGAGCCTCGTTAACTGTTAGCATCTTATCCTCTTCCCTGGCAAACGTCCCCTTGGGAGGCCACCTGACACTTAGAATCCTTGTTTTGAAGCATAGAAGAGAAGGCATTCCAGGGCAGGGACAGCCAATGGCACTGGGCAAGTTGTCCTTCAGAATGGCTTGTCTGCCACCCCTGGTCTCTACATGGAGGGATTGGGGACAAACTTCTAAGGAACTCCACCACAGTTTGTGTTCCTTAGTGGGTTACTGTGACTCAGCTACTGGCTCCATGCATTTGTTTGCCCCTAGCTTCAGTCTCCTTTTTTAGCTCTGAGGTTTCCTGAGATCCAAGCGGCTCAGCTCTAGGCATTCACTGCTGTTTCCTTTACATGGCCTCTGTTTACTTACGGTAAAGGTAAAGGGACCCCTGACCATTAGGTCCAGTTGTGACCAACTCTGGGGTTGCGGCGCTCATCTCGCTTTACTGGCCGAGGGAGCCGGCATACAGTTTCCAGGTCATGTGGCCAGCATGACTAAGCCGCTTCTGGCGAACCAGAGCAACGCATGGAAACGCCGTTTACCTTCCTGCCGGAGAGGTACCTATTTATCTACTTGCACTTTGACGTGCTTTTGAACTGCTAGGTTGGCAGGAGCAGGGACCGAGCAACGGGAGCTCACCCCATCGCGGGGATTCAAACCGCCAACCTTTTGATCGGCAAGTCCTAGGCTCTGTGGTTTAACCCACAGCGCCATCTGCGTCCCTCTTTACTTAAATCACCTTTTAAAAAGACAAGAACCATGCAGAAAACAGGCTGCACCCCTAGATGGGGAACCTGTGGCCTTTTAGATGTTGCAGGACTACAACTCCCATCTCTCCTAACCATAGGCCAAGCTAGCTGGGCTAAAGAGAAAGTCCAACAACATCTGGAGGGTCACAGGTCCCCCATCCCTGTGGGAGATGACAACTGATGGGCAAATGGAAAGTACTATCAAAATTCACGGATTTCAACCACAGGGAGGGAGAGCTGGCCACAGGCTGCTGAATCCTTACCACATGTCAATCTGGGTGGAGTATTCTGTCGAGCCCAATAGTATATCTGGGGGTCGGTACCAAAGTGTCACAACTTCATTGGAGTAGGTCTTGGTGGGAATGGATTTTGCCCGGGCCAGACCTGGGAATGTTAAGTTGCATTGCATTACATTTTACATTTCATTACATTTGTTAGTAAATGTTGCAGAGCAAGGGCAGAGAGATAATTAGTACTCACCAAAATCTGCTAGTTTGAGCTCCCCTCTCTCATTAATGAGCAAGTTCTGGGGCTTGAGGTCTCGATGCAGCACCTTCTGACGGTGGCAGTAGGCGAGGCCACGCAGCAGCTGGAAGAGGAACAGCTGGAGGAGGGAACAGAGCCATCTCAATGCCTTTCCCTCTAGTTTATTGCTAGATCTGCCATATACAGTACTTCTAAGCAGCCATGGATGCAAAACGAGTGCATTTAGGAAAATGTTTCCAATTCATATAACTTCTTCAAACAGTGGGATTTTCTTTAGAAACATGCCTTTATTTTCTCAGGACAGTTCCACGTTCGTTTGATGGGGTCGCCACCAATAACCAGAGCATTGAAGGAGAACATGCAAAGCAAGTATCAAATCCCCCAGCGCAATCTCATGCTGAAGTGAGCTTTTGCCAGCAACATCTGTAAAGTTGCTTGCTACGCAGTAAAAGAATCCACTGAAACAGACTCAGATGGGAGTCAGCAACTTACCTTCACATTGTGCATATTTATTACATTGCCGCAGTCGTCAAGATACTGTTTCAGATCTTTATCCTGGGGTAAAAGAAGACACAGGATTGACAACTTTCCTCTTCATTAATTTAAAATGACTGATTTGTGCAAATAAGTCTGCAATCCTATGAGCACCTACCTGGAAGTTAGTCCCATTGAATTCAAGGGAATCTTACTTCTGAGTAAACATGGGCAGGATGGCACCCCTTATCCTTAAGACTATATGGGAATCCTTCAACCTAGAGTGGGCATGGCATTCCCATGCAGTGGACTTGCCATAGGACTCAGCAGAATTCCCCCACCCAGGAATGGGCCCTGGACCAATAAAGTGAACAGAAGGTTCATACATCCCACATCCCCATTCTTTCCCCTGTGCCTACATGGTTTGCACCAGGCTGAGCAAGAGGGCTGGATGGGGATGTGGGAGTCACGTCCAAGCCCTCACCTCCATATTGGCCCAGCATTGGTAGTGGTCTCAGGGGCAGGGAACTGACACTTACTGTACTTCCTAGGTTTCGGGAGACTATCCTTGAAACACTCGCCCCCACTTATGCTACAATAATTTCCTACTGAAGTGGCTGCTTCAGGAGGGCATTGAAAGCTACCTTGAGCATTCTTAAACCTATCATAAAACTGTAATTCCCAGGAGTCCTTGGGAGGAAGCCATGACAGTTTTAACACCCTCTCTATGTGCAACATCTTCCTTCAAACCAGCCAGGCTGTTCAAAATACGGGTTTTCTGAATGTTCAGCTTTCAGTCGTAAATAATTTGAGATGTTTTCATTCATAAAGAAGTATAAGTTACAGTTACCATGCCCGCCCCTGTTTACTCACTAAATACTCGAAGACAAGCGTGAGGGATTTCTCTGTATGGATGATATCATGCAGGGTCACAATGTTGGCATGTTTCAGATCTTTCAGAAGTGAAACTGGAAAACAGAGAAAGAGAGGCACGTTGTGGGACGCGCAGCAGAAGCACCTCTAAAGAGTTTAATGGAGCCATTCCTAAACTCTGGGCTTTGAGAGAAGAACAGCAAGCACACGACATGAAAGAGAAAGCTAGAAAGCTCCAGGGAGCCTAAAGCACCCACCAGGGAGGAGGTTATCTACTGTGTCCCTGCATGATCCACTGCTCTGGACTTGCTGCTGCTTGGGGTGGGTAATTTTGCGCCAGTGTGCGCCAGTATGCCGCTCCCCTGCCTCTCCTGTTCTTCTCTCTCAGCCTCGCCAAGGGCAGCAGAGTCCATCTTCCTCCTGCTCCCTGCAGACTTGGGGGGGCCCTTTGGGTCTGCCCTCTAGATACCTACTGGGTCCTACTGAGGCAGGTAAAGCTGTGAGAGGGAACTGGCTGAGCTGGGAGGGGCAAAGAGATCTGGTCACAGATCAGAAAATGACCTCTCTCGGCTGTGTGTACATTTGCTCCCGTCTTCCTTCCCCTCTTCATGTGAACCACACACGGGCACAGACATCCTTCTCTTTCTGTCTAGACCTCTCTTCTTTTGCTCCCTAAGTTTTTTAAAAAATGGTTTTACCGACATGTAGTGGACGTGTGAACTAGGAGAGGGGTGAGGAAAACTTCAGGTCCAATAATTAAATCATGGCATAATAAGGTGTGGGATTGTGTAACAATGGCAAAAACTAACCTGTTTTTATTAGACTTAGAGAAAGAACATAAAAACAGTTAATAGGAAAATATTTTTTTTCTAAAGTGGAGTAAGTTTATTGACAATTGCAATTTCTATGGAATACCTGTGTGTGTTAAAGAGGGGATTTTCAGTACTTTGACTGGAGATTAATAGTATCCTAGTTCTAACAACACACCCTCACTGGTTCTTTTGATTCGTTGCCTTGTTTTTATGCTTCTTTGACTGACTGACTGACTGACTGATGATGATGATGATGGATCAAGTTCTGCTAACCTCAGTTCCCCCAAGCCCACTGATACCTCCTCCCTCCTGAGCATGGGAAAGGTGTGTGTGCACATGTCCTTATGGCTGCACATGCACCCCTGAACTTCACTAGCAAAGGAAATGATAAGAACACTGCAGGTGATATTCCTCTTGTCGGCAACATCTGAGACTCTGGGTTAAGAGTCTCTACTGCCCTAACATGAATTCCTCTGGACTTCAGGCTGCTACAGTAATTTTTCTGGTCAATGCAAATATCTTATGACGAGTCTTTGTGTTCACCTGCATTTTCAGTCTGGGACCCCCTCCATTCATGGATGCAGCTGTTTGGCTCATCCAAACGTCTGCAGCCATTTCCACTTTCCATTGGCTATGGAATTCTTGCAGCTGCTCTCTGAGACAGGCAGGCGGTGGCGGGGTCTCCGCAGATGGAGCAAGAGCTAAAGAGAGGCAGAGTTTCCCCCCATCTTCCTCTGCCTTGAGTTCTACAAGGGCAAACCTGAGACTGGTACGGGACGCTGTCGGCCAGGGCCATCCCTTGGACTGGGCACAAGGAAGGAAGCGGTCTGGTGACAGCAGAGTGCCCTAATGGACCAGAACCCACTGAAACGGGCTGACCCTTCTGATTTCAGGGAGTGTTGATGTACCTTCCCGAATGGCTGTGCAAGGTGCTCCTTCTTCGTGCTCAAGACGGATCTCCTTCAAGGCCACCAGGTTATCGGTGAGTTTGCTCTTCCCCTTGTAGACTGTGGCGTACGTCCCCTTAATGCAGCAAAAACAGAGCTCAGGCTAGCATCCCAATGCCCAACCTCTAGTCAACTGGCCTCTCACCCCAACTCTCCTCCAAGTCCCAAGTTGCCCTGCAATTTAGTTATGCCCCCACACCAGCAAAGAATAAATTTCACCAAAAAACCATGTAATTGCAGAAAGATGTTCTCAACACCATACTGGTCTGATCAGGGGAAGAAAGTTCTCTGCCCTAGAGAGGCATGATTTACTTTTGAATTCGTAATCTTGGGTGCAGTTAATGCAATTCCCTTCTCTCATTTATCCTCTCAAGAGCCCTATGATGGATTCATTAATTGGCCCATTTTACAGAAGAAAGAGTTGAGGCTGACAAGAGATATGGGTCAACAAGGAGTTCTGGATAAGGGTGTTAGTGGCAATCCTGGAAAAAACGAGATTCTGTGTGCTTTAACGTGTTCTGAATGCATGTGCTGGAAAGGATGGGTGACTGAATGGAACTCCCCAAGGCCATTCTGGAATTTGAACCAGGACCTCTTAAATCCACTGAACTAAAGGAACCCTCCCAGTCTGAATGGATCAAATCCACCGTGAGAAGTGATACTAAGGTGGGATGAGCTGGAACAAATACCCTGGACTGGCCAAGCTCACTGCTCTAAGGCTAAGCGAGGGTGGTGTCCTGGGTTGAGTGCTGGGGAGATCCAGGTTCAAATCCCTGCTCCCTGACCTATGGCAAGCCACCCTTTCGTAGCCTATTCTACCTCACAGGGTTGTTGTGAGGATATGAGGTACACCATCCTGCACTCCTTGGACTTGGAGGAAGAGCAAAGTAGAAATCAATACATTAAAAAGAGAGAGAGAAATATATTAAAATCAGCGTGAGAATGACCCTATCCCAGGTGCCCTGAGATGAAGCAAGCCGAGCTGAGTGGTCATCCCAAGTGTGTTCTAGACTGGAATTAGTTCTCAGCTCCGCCTTCCGGAGGACGGTCAGGGCACTCACTTCTCCCAGCTTGTCCAGCTTCACATACGTCTCCAGCTTCCCAAAGCCAATCTCCGACTGCACAAGAAAGCACAAAGAGACAGGGTGGGAGGGGCTGCCTTCTACAGCCGGGGGGCCCTACTGCACTAGCACCCCTCCAACGACTTCGTGATTATTTGTGCTCGTCATAGCAGGAGGACGGTTATAGGTGATAGAGACTTTATCCCACCTTTTTTGTGCTGCAGAGAAGGTGGCAAGCAGGTGGGAGCTCTGGGAAAGAATAAATGTGACTCTACCACTAAAGCACCATTCCAGCATCAATGACCCATTGCAGAATCCACCTACAGCATGCCCCCCCCCAAGTCGGGAGGGGCTCCTGGTCACTGTTCCTACTGCAGTGAAAGGACAGAGTAGGCAGTTGGGGGGAGGCTATAAGTACTTGTCTTAGCCTTTAAAGCCCTGAATGGCATGGGGCCAGGTGACCAAAAGGTTGCCTTCTCCCATACACACCTGCCCAAACCTCTTTAGAGACCCCCAGCAAGTGAGATAAGGAAATGGCTATTAGGAGAAGGGCCTTTTCAGTGGTGGTGCTCTTTAAGCTTTCTGGTGCCAGGTGAATGCCTTTCTTTATTCTCCCATGCCTTTATAATCTGTGATCTTTAAAGATCTGAAAGCTGGATTAGCGGAGGTGCTGTTTGTGCAAAATGAGGCCCCCTTGCTCAATGAGACTCTCCGCCTCCTGCTGCCCCACACCCCCTAAATCTGCTGTAGAGGGTTGGGGGAATCCCCAGAATGGGGCAGGGCAGGGAAGAGGGTGAAAAGTCCTGTTTTGCACACAGACTTCCTTCGACACATGCAGACCCACAAAGCACAATGGCAAATTCCAACCTGAATTTTGATCCCAGTGATTGCATATTTTGTATTTTTAGTTCTACTGTGAATTTTATTTCAGCATTCCCACCTCTGCTGAAAATGTATACACAGTCATTGTTTTCATGATACTGTTAATATTGTGTTTTATCGTTTTATTTGGCCAATCACCCAGAGAACTATGTCATGGGAGAGGGGCACTATAAAGAAAACCCAAGTGAACAAATTGCATTTAAATCTGACTTACCAAAGAGACTCTCCGTAACCGTCTGCTCAAGGGCTTGTCAAACAGGGGGCTGTTTAGAGTGAGCTTCTCGAGGTAACCTTCCGGCAGGCGGATATCAGCGGGAAGTGACAGGCGCTTGTTAATGTCCTGGAGAGGGGAGGAAAATGGGGTCCAAATTCTGGGGGCAGAACTAGAGCTTGTAAACCCTCAATGAAGACTGGTGTCTTCTGAGGGCTTTCTCTGTCGTTGGGCCCCCTGCAGGATTCCCTTCTGAAGGGCACGCCTCAGGATGTCTCAGCTGGCAGAGCCTGAGACTCTTAACCTCAGGGTTGGGGCTTCAAGATTCCTGCATTGCAGGGGTTGGACTAGATGACCCTCGTGGCCCCTTCCAATCCTACAATTCTATGAATCAGGCTTTCACACAGGCATTCCTCAGAGCATTAGGAGATGATTCAGCTGCATCGGTGTGACTTTTACCTGCCTGATTTCACAGAAGGTTAAAAGTGCCGGCTGAGGGACTATGATCCATGTATGGTGGGGCTGCAAAAAAGTTAAAAGATTCTGGGAATGTATCCACAATGAGTTAAAAAAGATGTTAAAAATTTCTATAGAGAAAAAAACCAGAAGCGTATTGGGAAAGGATATCCCACAAGATAAGAAAAAATTATTCTTATATGCCACAGCTGCAGCTAGACTACTACTTGCAAGGAACTGGAATGGAAATATTATCCCCACAAAGGAAGATTGGATATGTAAATTAAGCAAATTTATAGAGTTGGTGAAGTTAACAGCAACCATAATGCATCAGACTAATCAGAATTTAAGGTCGGAAAGGCAATGCTTTGAGGATTACATGAAAAAATTACCTGTTCTAAGGATAATATGGTGATATGGATAGACTAAGTTTGTAAAGTAGAACTAGAAAAAAGTAATATATTAAGGATATTAAGGATGACCAAAAGATGCAATGTTAATAAGAATCTAAAGATGATGATGAGTAATGGGGGAGGGAAGCCACATGGGTGTATGCTTTATTTTTGTTTTTGTCTTTGTTTCTGTTTTTGTTTGGTTATTATTTTGTATTGTTATTGCTAATTGAATATTGTGTACCTTTGGAAAATAAAATAAAATTATTGGCGGGGGGGGCGTGCCAGCTGAAGGAGTCTGTGAAAAGTAAGTATATTGCTAGGTAACTGAACAATTCACACTATTTTATTTAAGGTTTCTTGGCGCAGACTTCGTTATTTCCTGGCTTTTGGGGGGGGGGAGAGAATGAGTGTGGGTCATATAGACAGTGGTACTTCTGGTTACGAATTTAATTCATTCTGGAGGTCTGTTCTTAACCTGAAACCGCTCTTAAACTGAGGTACCACTTTAGCTAATGGGGTCTCCCGCTGCCACAGCCGCAAGATTTCTGTTCTCCTCCTGGGGAAAAGTTCCTAACCCGAGGTACTACTTCCGGGTTAGCGGAGTCTGTAACCCAAAGTGTTTGTAACCCGAGGTACCACTGTAGAGCCATCTCTATACATTCCTTCCATGGTCCTCTCTAAAAAGTGACTTGTGCGAAAGGGAGATGAAGAGAGCCCCTCAGTGACAACTGCTCTGAACTTTGCACGCCTATCTTTAATGCTCGCACCTCGGTGGAGATCTTGCGCGCTGGGTTGTTCCTCATGCGCACTCGGACTGGAGATTGCACCTCATCAGATGATGTCCCTGACGCCTGGTCGCTCTCACCATCTGAACCCATCTTGAGGTCTTCGTGGACAATTTCTGCATCACAGAGAGATGGAGACAGCACAGGCAGGGAAATTAAAAACCTTCTTCTCAAGCAACTCCCTCTAATACCCCTCAAGGATCTCCCGTGGTTCTCAATATGTCATTGTACCTTCCCTTCATGGCCACCTACCCACTGCCCCCCACCTTTGCAAAAAAAATTCCATTCTGTGGGACAGCCTGTCACTACAATTGGCCTCCCACAAGCAAAAAACAAATGGGTCTGGTCTTTAATGGAGCAGACTTCTGAATTGGGCTGTCACATTTTGAAATGCTCCCCTATCTACATTGAAAGCTCCTCGCAAACAGAAAATCAGTGCAGGAGGCAAAAGTCTGGGCTAGAAATTTTCTTCCTGATGTACCTGTTTTCTCTTTTCAGTTAATTTTTCAGTGTTAGACCATTCAAAAGCCACTCCCTCCAGCCCCCTCCGTCTGCTGCTTACGTAGACCAAGACCAAGACCTAGCTGCTTTGAATAACATGCCCCACATGCACAAATTTCCCCTTTCTCGCCCCAATCCAATTTGACCATGTGTGTTATAAAGTACCATATTTTATTAAGAAAAGTCCACTATAGCCCAGTATGGTATTAAAGTAGCCGGTGGTTTTCATTTTTTAAATAGATTGTTATGGTTGATACAACAGAAACTTGCACAATGTCATGTAATGAGTTCATGGCCAAGAAAGTCCACACCCAAGGCAACAGAGCAAGGATGGGAAATGTGTGGCTTTCCAGGTATTGCAGCACTCCAAACTCCCATCCGCCCCAGTCAGCCTGGCCAATGGTAAGGGATGATGGGAGTTGTAGTCCAACAACATCTGGAGGGCCAGAGGTTCCCCATCCCTGCTCTAGGCACTGAATATGTTTTAAATACCAACAGGGACCTTATAACCTGTGTCTAATAAACTGTTTCAATTAAAAAAAATAAACAGATAGATGTTGGTTTCATGTCAGTTTCACTTCCATTTCACATCACACCACCCTGTTCTGTGTGACATCTTACCTGATAAAGAGCTGAGGAGATTGCAAGCGCCTGCCACACTTTTTTTTACATTTTGGTTGACTCTTGTAAAGGTGGAGATTGGGGAGCTTTCACTCCTGGGGATCTAGAAGGACAGGAAGCCGCTTCAGACCAAGTCATTCTGCTGGTCCATCTAGGTAAGCAGCAGTTTTCAGACAGGAGACCTTCCAGTCCTTCTGGAGATGCCAGGGACTCCCTCATGGAGCCACAGCCCTGTCCCTAGGAGCCTTTGTGAAACTGAGATGAAACCGAAACGCTTCTTTCTGGTCAAAAATGGCAACTGACGCAACATTGAGCCACAAATCTTAAGATCTGTGTTGATAAGGAGCTAGCCCCTGAAACCAAGATCCCTGGGAATAAGGCCCCTAAGCCTTGGTTCCCAGCACCCTTCCCAAAGGCCTTCTGAAGCAAGAAACAGAAATGAAAGGCTCAGGGTCCCCAGACTTCTTGCTCCAGGGATTCCCAGCTCTGATGCAGCCCAGCTTACTGACGAGAGGCCCAGGTTGAAAGGATTTCAGGTGGGACTCCAGAAAGGCTCTCCTTTGGACCGGCCAGCACTGGCCAAGCCCCTGCCCACACAAGGGGGAGGTGCAATAGTCACCTAGTCGGGCGGAGCGGTTGAGGTGGGCGCTCAGGCTGCGGCTGACGGCCAGTCGGGGCCTGCGGAAGGAGCCTGCGTAGCGGTGCAGGAGGGCGTGGACGCTGCGGGAGGTGCTGGGGCGCACGCTCTTCCCTGTGGGGCCTGGGGGGAGGGAAGCGGGGAGGGAGGGAAGCCCACACATGGACAGCCAGATGGGGCAGGTGATACAAGAGTTATGAGAGGCACCAGAGAGTCAAGCGGGCAGCGGGATGGAGCGGGATGGGGGGCGGAGGACACAGCAGTTAGCAGCAGAGGCAGCGTTGGCATTGGGGAAAGAGCCCACCCAAATGTCCATCGCGCCACCCAACCACAAAGGAGAGTTTAAGGGATTGAGAAAAGAAAGTGTGATATAAACAGGGAGGAGGGTGAATAGGAGGCAAATAGGAATCGCAAACACTCCAAAAGGAGGGAAAAAGTTTGGACACAGTGGAAGAGAAGCACAGATGGCAAAAGCTCACAGGAAGAGAAAGCAATATGCATAAAGAGGCAGGGAGGGGAAGGGAGTCACACCACCAGAATGAAAGGAAGGCAGAAATAAAGCAGATACACAAAAAGAAACAAACAGAGGGAAGAAAAAGAGAGAGAGAAATATGAAGGAAGGAAAAACAAAAGAAAAATCAAAGCAGAACGGGAATCAAACTTAAAGTGGAATGAAAGGGGTGTAATGGAAAGGCAGGACTTACCTGAGAGGCACAGCCTTCTCCCCACAGCTCTGGTAACCTGAGACACCCCCACTTCAATATTTGAGGAGTGGGGAGGACAGTTATAATGAACCCCAATGACCACCTGATCTGCTTCCATCACAGCCGAGGACCAAACTTTCCAGCATCTGATGCCAGAGCCACATCAAGGCCTTTACTCTACCTGGCAGGGACAGGTTTCTATATGGCTTAAAATCAAGAATGTTTTCCAGTGTGGTCTCTGGAGCACCTAGCAGATACCTTGGAATCCCCAGGTTTCACTTTAAAAAAGAAAGCCAACAAGTTTCTAGTCTGCAGTGTGACAGAGATAACCTAAAAATGGCAAAGACAACTATAATCTGAATACACCTATGAGAGACTTCTGGTGATAAGGATTAGCCCCCTTCACAGTTCCTTCTTCTTTCCTCAAGGGGAGCTATCCCTCTTCCCCATCCCTTCCTCCTGGTTTTCAATGCTCAGTGACTGGATCAGTAGCCAGCCATTCTCTGTGGTCTTTCCCTCCCTCTGACTGCCAGAGGATTTGCAAGATGGGAGCAAAGGCCTCTTACTGGGCTTCAGTGCAGCAAAAAGCAGCAAAAAGCCTCTTGTGCTGCTTCTGCTGACACCAAAGCTCAGCATAGACAGAGAGAAACACTCCCTGCCCCCATGTGTCTGCTGCATCCATCCAGCGTAAGCAATCTCATCCGCATTCTCTGCAAGTCATAAAACCAGGAGGAGGGGATTCGTGTGCTGCTCAACCTCCCCTGTCACGCTGCCAAGGAGATTTGTGGAAGGCAGCTGATGAGTCCTATTCCCACTCCCCCTTCATTGCCACCCTCTGCAGTCAAGGCAACACCTCACCCTAGCAAAGGCGGTACAGTCTTATAGGAAGTGGCCTCACCTGGGCAGAAGAGAAGACCCCTCGCCAATTTGCAGTGGCCACCTAGTTCTGGTTGCCAAGATCCCTGCAAAGAATACTGGACAGGAAGCTCTTGCCAAGTACTTTCTGAAGCAGGGAAACGGAAGCTGCTGTTGGACTCCAATTCCCATCATCCTTGATCACTGGCCCTGCTGGCTGGGGTTGATGGGAGCTGCGAATTCAGCAACATCTAGGGCTGAGGGTCCCCATCTTTGTTCTTAGGATAATCCAGTGCTTTTTTTCTTTAAAAAATGTTTAGGGGTACTCTCATTTTCCTACTCATATTGAAATAATGTTCAGGTGTATGAATACTCCTGCATCCCCCCCCCCCGAGAAAGCACTGGATAAATCATTTGTGAAATATGATGGATAACACTCATGGAAACTTGAAATTGGTTGGTAAGTAGGTGGAATCTATTAAATGTCTAATTCCCAAATCAGTAACAAGCCTGCGTTTTAAGTCAACAAACTTTAATATTTCTGTAATTCAAAACCAAATGGATTAGGGGTTAGTTTATATTCTCTATGCCTAAATGGTCTGCATGACTAAGCTTCCAAACATCACTGTTTTTCACATGCTCTGGTGTTGGTTGCTACCCCCCCTTGTTTTTTTGAGAGAAATGTGAATGTCCCGTTTTATGTTAGTCTTTTGACTGCCCTAAACCAAACATTTTAAAAGGTTGGATCTGAAACGAAGCAGCGACCTATCATGTTTGACTAGTATCTACCTGGCAGATTCAACATTTCCTTTTCATATGGTGTTCATTTCTGATCCAGCTGTTTGATTTGTGGTCAAAATCTCTCTTGCATTTCACACTGAAAAGCAGCTCCTTGTTGCTTGTTGATCAGTAAACCTTTAGACTCGAGTGCTGGGTGGCCCGGGCAGGTTCATGCTTCCTCTCCAGGTTAGTAAACAGAGCATGCAAGAAAGCAGATGCATGACCCTGAGACGAGCAAGCCTGGGGGAAACCACCATTTTATGCCCGCTACTTTCTCAAGAATTGGCACATTAATTGAGATCTTGAATTAAGAGGTAAGGCTGCATCCAATGCCAGTCCTGAGCAGAGCACTCCCTGAAATTAATGGACAGGACTAACTCAGGTTCATACATTTCAATGGGTCTACTCTGAGTAGAGCTAGCTATAACTTTTGACTGAGTTTGTAACATGGTGAGCTAATTACAATTTCTGACAGGAAAAGTTTACCCAATGCCAGCAAGACTGAAAACAGTTATGTAATATTTGCACACATTAAGCTACTTGCATCTTCTTACAACAAGGGTGTTTTTTAAGAAGTTAGAACTTTGAACCAGAAATTCACTGAAAAGTACAATGAACCTATGAAGGCAAAAAGACAGGGACGGAGGAACCACCAGGAGACACCAGTGCCTGTATGATGTATGCACTGAATTAAGTACACTTACGGTTTTTCTTTATTAAGCAGTTTATAAACTTTTCCAAATAAATAAAAGTATTAAGCAAAAAGGTCCCAGCACCTGACCACTGAAATCCTCAGCCTGAACAAACTGCAAACAATCTTCCCTGTGTCCGCCCCCCCCCCGCCCCTACTCTCTGAAACATTAAGGGCTAGAAGCTTGCTCTTTTAGCAATACTTCAAGTTGGAGGGTTCCATAGTAGGCAGCAGACTCTGAGCAAGAGGTGGCCCTCCTTAGTGCGTTCCTGGGCATGTGAGAGCATCGGGGGAGCTCCCCCGCCACATGCACGGTTCTCCGCTGCTGGCAATCGAGAGCACTCACCATTATCGCTGCTGCTGTTGTTCTCCTCTAGGTTGATGGGCTCATTGAGGTTTTTCTCTGCTGTCCGGCTCCCACGCAGCGTCATGGACAGCTGCCGCTTGATCTTCTTCATCCGATCCATGGTGGGGAAACGGCTGAAGTCACTGCACGTGGCAACAAGGAAACAGGGGGTTAACCCACAAGGTGAGCATGTGAGCAACTTCCACTTGACAGGGAATGGGGACGGGGAAATGCCAGTCCACAGGGCGAGATACAAATCCTAACCCCAATCCACTCTCAATGTAGGATAAGCCAGATGTAGCAAAATGTACGCATATACAGTATACTTCATTATGAATCACCCTGTATTTATCATTTTAATTCTGCTTCTTTGCCTACAAGGTGACCCATAAAATATTTCAATGCTAAAAAACAACACCCACTTAAAAGTCTGCATATATGCAGTCAATAACACACGTGGGCGGGGGGCTAATCCAGGGACACAAGAGTGCACAAGGGGAGGGGACTCCTGGGTCCTTTGAAGAGCCATCTCACGTGCTACTCATATTCAAAATGCATCTGCTTCTTAAACTGTATTTTTAGGCATGTAAAATATTTATGTCTCGAGTTGTGTACTATGGTGACTACAGTGAAAGAACTAAAAGTAAAAAGTCTCTGGAAGTATGTGGGGAAGGAATTTTACAAAGTTAAGAAAACTATCGATCAGATGCCTGGAAAAATAAAGAAAAGGTCCGCACATGTTTCTGGAATGCAGGTAAGGAGGGGGAAGTTTCCACAGCTGTGGACCCCCCCCCCTGAGAATGCCCAACTGCAGGACCCTTAACAGCACAATCCTAACTGCCTCTACAAAGAAATAAGCTCTATTGAATTCAATGGGGTTTACTGCCAGGTAAAATAGGTTAGGATTGCAGCATAATCTGGGAGCAAAGAAGCACCTGGAAATGGATATGTTTATGAAAGGCAGCTTTTGCCCTTTAATTTGCCGTTTCAGTTGCGTAGCTGAAAACCCAGTCTGTCACTCAATTTCTCCCAAGCTTTTCTTTCAAACAAGGTTGCAAAGAAAGCTGATAAGAGGTTCCTCAAGAAGATTAGTAACTGCTTGAAGGACAGCTTGCCCAGCACCACACAGCTCCAGCTGCTAAGTCCGAGTCCGGCCACTTGCGCTCAAGCTCAGGATTCCCAACACTTTCAGGCGGGGGACATTTCCAGCCCCATTTGGAGAGGCTGGGGGTTGAGCTATGGCCCTTTCACAGAAGCAGTGGGGATACAAATACTACATGCTCTCTGTTCATGTAGAGCTTGAGGAGGCCTAAGAGAACGGAATGTGCAGCCGCAAACACTCCCCAGAATCCTCTGCAACATACAGGGGCTCCATAGCAGATTTGGGGTCCCAGGCTGACAAAAGGAAAAGGAAAGTGTTCCCCCCCAAAAAAGAGAAAATGTGAAATCCACTGCTCTGAGGCATCGAAAATTCCCAAGGCTGCACATATTCACATTTGAGGAGCTTACTCTAGATTTGGGGGGAAATGAGACACGGGGGGGAGAGGGGTGACCCAAACCCTTCCTTTTGTAGAAGGATGGGTTTTATTTTACGCTTATCACCATATTTGGAGCTGGGAAGAAATTTTGCCCCAGGGCCAATTGGCTAGCGACACCATTAAGCATAATTCATTCCAAGCGCATAATTTGGAGGGTGTGTGTCCATGCTCATCATACACACAAAGAGCCAGCCATAACAAAGAAGAGAAGGAAAATGATTTCATTGGAGGCTTGAACCAGCCTCGTTTGGTCACAAGCTGTATTTTTGGGTATTCTTGCTTTCATCTGCCTCTTGAGCCTTTCCGTAATGAATGGTGGGGTTAAATATAGCCCCAGGAGCCGGAGAGTGTGCGAGGAAACCGCCCAGTCTGGGTATTCAGTTGACAGATGGAATCCAAAGGCAGCTTAAGAAAAACACAGGTGATGGTCTGCTTGGGGTCAGGTTCTTCAACTGCAAGACACACGGACACAACTGAGATAGGTGCAAGTCAGAGGCTCACCAGCAGCTGTGACAATTTCAACCAAGCCTGCAGCACTGGGAAGTCTTGGATCCAGACGGCAGTTATTCTGAATGACCAGAACTATTATGAGACGCCAGCAGTGTGTGAAACTCCCCTTGGTCTGGGCACATTTTGCTACTAGGAATTTCATTAGCGTGAGCGGTTTCTGAGCTCTGGACACAGTACTGTGCCTAACATTTCAGATTAAAACTGCAGAGTGGAAGGAAAGGAGGACCTTTTTCTGCCTTCCCACTTCTGGCCACTCTCTGAAGACTGGAGAAGAGACCCTCTTAAGAATATCAGGGGGGTGGGCAGGGGAAGGACCAGACCATGTGAAAAATGAACATAAGATTTTAGCTGCAGTTCATTCATTTTCAGCTTTGTATTCTTGTTCTAAAAAGTGTGCCTAGACATTCTGTTGTTGCGCCCATAATATCAATTTAAGGTGCTGTTATGAGAATTATAAGGTCTAAGATAATAATAATAATAATAATAATAATAATAATAATAATAATAATAATAAATTTTATTTATATCCCGCCCTCCCCAGCCGAAGCTGGGCTCAGGGCGGCTAACAACAATCAAAATAATCCAACATTCTAAAAACATTCATTATAAAATTAATTAAAATCAAATTAAAATCAAATTGATGGCAACCATTAAGCAAAATTCTGTGCAGATTGCCAGAGGAGGGGGTCAGGCTGCGCCCTGACCAAAGGCCTGGTGGAACAGCTCTGTCTTGCAGGCCCTGCGGAAAGATGTCAGGTCCTGCAGGGCCCTAGTCTCTTATGACAGAGCGTTCCACCAGATTGGAGCCGCGGCCGAGAAAGCCCTGGCTCTAGTTGAGGCCAGCCTAACCTCTCTGTAGCCTGGGATCTTCAGGGTGTTTTTATTTGCAGACCGTAAATTTCTCTGTGGGACATACCAGGAGAGGCAGTCCCGTAGGTATGAGGGTCCTAGGCCGCATAGGGCTTTAAAGGTTAAAACCAGCACCTTAAACCTGATCCTGTACTCCACCGGGAGCCAGTGCAGCTGGTATAGTACCGGATGAATGTGATCTCGCAGCAAAGACCCCATAAGGAGTCTCGCCGCGGCATTCTGCACCCGCTGGAGTTTCAGTGACCATTATCAGGTACCCTGGCAAACAGGATTTCTGTTGTAGACCACCTCCTCTGCTGCTGACCGCCTCCTTCTGTGATGTATGTATGATGTTTTGGGGGGTGGTCTTGGGCTACATGGTGAGCAATTTCAAAATCTATATAAGGGCTTGCACACCAATGTTCTGGGTTTCTCCTCCCTCCTGCTTGGGGGTCTGAGCACCCTATTGCAACAGTTTAATAAAGATCAGGCTTACTTGTCGCTTTGCTTCTCAATATTCTCTGGCTGGCCTTTGTTTTTTTCTCCTACCGATAGAGAACCTACATAAGGACTCTCTACGGGCTCTTGGGAGCAGTTTTTTCTTATAACAGTGCCATTTAGCTCCAAGCTTCCATATCTCAGTTTCTAACACTGGACAATGGCCGTCATTATGGACATGGTTCATTCACTAGGGACTCAAATTGCTACTGTCAATATCAATAAAAGAAACCACATGCACTTACTGTCCTTGCAACAGCAGATGTTGACAACCTGGCTGTGAGCCTCCCCCAGTCCAAAACAGCCCATTATTCATCTACAGTGGTACCTCTGGATGCGAACGGGAACTGTTCCGGAGCCCTGTTCGCATCCTGAGTAGAATGTAGGACACGACTGCGCATCTGCACAGGTCGTGTTTCGCCACTTCTGCACATGCGCGTGATGTCATTTTGAGCGTCTGCGCATGCGCAAGCAGCAAAACCCGGAAGTAACGCGCTCCGTTACTTCCGGGTCGCCGCGGGGCACAACCCAAAAATGCTTAACCCGAAGCTACTTCAACCCAAGGTATGACTGTATTGCAGTTAGTGAGGAATTCAACAGCCTTGTAGTTGTTAAAGGTAAAGGGACCCCTGACTGTTAGGTCCAGTCACGGACGGCTCTGGGGTTCTGGCGCTCATCTCGCTTTATTGGCCGAGGGAGCCGGCGTACAGCTTCCGGGTCATGTGCCCAGCATGACTAAGCCACTTCTGGTGAACCGGAGCAGCGAACGGAAATGCCGTTTACCTTCCTGCTGACGTGCTTTTGAACTGCTAGGTGGGCAGGAGCAGGGACCGAGCAACGAGAGCTCACCCCGTCGCGGGAGTCGAACCGCCAACCTTCTGCTTGGCAAGCCCTAGGCTCTGTGGTTTAACCCACAGCGCCACAAAAAAATGAGAGGGGCTGCATTCAATATAGTGCTAAGAAGATGGTGAGAAACATAATATTCTCCCTCTCTCCTTCCCCTGGAGGTCCCCTCAAACTTCCAGAGCAGGTTTGGGTATGGTACAGGGCATGCACAGATGGAGGGAGAGAATCCTCTTCTGCCAGAGAAAAATGGTAGTTGAATAGTGCCCATGGTTTATTAACTGCACTCCAGCCCATGTTGTTTACTGACTGTAAAAGAGAGGCCTGCTTTTACTCCTTAAACTGCAGTCTGATGAGCAGACATCAGCAGGTGAAACTTTTGACAGCAAGGAGATAAACATCAGCACCTATTCCAGCCTGTTGTGAAAGACATAGCTCCAAATGGTTGCAAAGACTAACTTAGGACATCAGAGGCAACGTCTGACATTCTCTGGCACAGGACCTCTGAAGGTCCCAGTGCTGGTTGTGCCGCTGGGGCTGATGGAGCAGAGGGCCTTGGGAATCACATCGTGTGTGTGTGTGTGTGTGTGTGTGTGTGTGTGTGTGTGTGTACGCGCGCACGCTGATGCAAGGGTGTGCACTAGGGGGATGTTCCCAGCACTGGAAGTTCATTTGCCACCTTGGTGTGGGGTCAACATGTGGTCACAAGCAGAGTTCGCGACTGGTGGCCAATGGCACAATTTCCAGGGATATATACCTGACAGCTTTACCCTGTTTTTTGCATTGTCTACTTCCAGACTGAGCCTCCATGGCTATGGTGTATGCTCCACTGGCAAAGCAGAAAAAAATGGCCCACTTCCAGGATGTTTCCCCCTACAAATAAGAAGATTGTCTTCTTATGTGAGCACCAAATTTAGCATTTCTATTTTGTGCAGAAATATCCTGACACTTTTGCTTTTCCATAGAGTTAGCCCCAAGTGTCTCTCATATATACCACCAATAACTGTTAGGCCATTCACAAGCATTAAAAATGCAGTCTAAAAAGCAATGTACAATAAAGCAAGAATCGGAAGAATACAATGCTATGCAGGCAAAAGTCAACAAGTTTAAGTACAAAAGAGAGAAAAACTCAAGTTGGAATACAAGGGAAGTGAGAAACAAGTTGGTCTTGGAATATCCATGGTTCCCTCTCTGTTCCTCTTTGGCTTTCTGTCAAATGGCTATTCATAGTGGTATTTAGCATATTTCTGACTACTAAAACTTTTCCATTCCATCAGGCTTATGCAGGAAACTAAGAACAGACCTTTCCACAACACTGATTTCTGATTCTTTTATGTACAATTGTTGTAAACTGCTCTAGTTTTCTTAATGAATAAGCTGTATATAAATACTTTTGATAAATAAATCCTTCTGCCTTTCTGCTGAGTAGACGTAGACGTAGACACACACACACACACACACACACACACACACACTGCTAACAATATAAACATCTTATTTATTTTAAATACTTATGTTCTGCCTTTTAGGACAAAGGTCTCACAAGGCAGCTTAACAAAATAGACACTAAAAGAAATGAAAAGAAATGCAATGCAATGTGTGCATCCTTCCACGGCTGTGTTTTTGATGCTGATCAAGACAAAAGCATGGCTTTTTTGTTCTGAAACCTTAGCAATGTACTGCCCTCCTCTGAGTATAATTTGAATGGATTGATTGAATTTCAAGGACAGAAGCTATGGATATTGTCCAGCCTTCAAGACAAATGGCACAAACATTATGTGTGTACTGTGGTCGATTACATTTTTCCAACCTCTAACCTTTATTGTTGTTAGCCGCCCTGAGCCCGGCTTTGGCTGGGGAGGGCGGGATATAAATAAAAATTTATTTTTATTATTATTATTATTATTATTATTATTATTATTATTATTGCGTATCCTTGACGTTTAAAACGATGGTGGTGAGGCTGGCAGAACACGATGGAACCTTGAAACCAGGATCAGCGCTCATTCCCTCCCTCTACCGGCAACACACCTTCCACCAGAGGTCGAGGGTATGAAGAGCTGGTGGTATCTGCTGCGTCTTAACCCCCCCCCCCACTAAGCCGCCCTGGGCTCCCTCTCTGCCAGGCCGGCACGGCCGAGCCAGCGCGATGTGACAAGCTGGGCGCCCAGGGCCATGAAGGAGGCAGCAAGCGGTGGATGCAGGCTGGTCTGTCACTCTGCGTTAAAGAGGACTGGGACAGGGGGTGGGGGGAGCCCCCGTGGCCCCCAGTGGCAATCATAGGAAGCGGAGAGCAATGCGTCTCAGAGCGTCGCAGAACAATTGGACTCCAACTCCCATCAGCCCCAGCCAGGAGGGACAATGGTCAAGGGGGGTGGGAGTCGGAGTCCAACCAACATCCAAAGGTCACAGCTTTGCCACCCCTGGTCTGCAGTGTCTGGCAGTGGCTCTCCTGGGTCACAGGCGGGGGCCTTTCACAGCCCCTACCAGGAAATGCATGGGATTGACGGGACTTTGTAGATTCAAAGCGGCTTCTCTGCCACTGAGCTCTGGCCCTTCCCCAACAGTGGCTGCAATCCTAGGCCCTGCTGAAATCAATAGGACTTACTTCTGAGTAGCCTTGGTGAGGACTGTGCTGTCAGACAAATGAGCCTGGCTACGTTAGGGTCCCCTTCTGCCCCACATCAGACAGCGATCAATAAGGCCCCACCCCCATCTCCCCACTTCTTCACCAGTCCTAACCCATACATTCCTGTGCTGGGATGCCTACCCCTGATCTATAAGATGCCCTGCAAGGGGGCTTCTAGGAGCAGGCATCTGGCACAGACATTTGCATCCGGATCATCTAAATTATTTTACCTTACCCTATATTATTTCTTCTGGCTTTATGCCCCGTTGTAGTGCTATCTGGGGTATCTGCTCTTCCAGTTGTACTGCCATCAAGCCACACAAACTCTTCCACTCTCTTAAAATGTTTCCTCCTAGTCTCCCTGTCTCTCATAAGATCTCCCTTGCTGCAGTCTTTTGGTTTTTTGAAAAAGAAACAGATCTCCTTCAGCACTCACTTGCAGCAAGGCTGTCCTTCATCTAGGGGTCGGCAGAGTTCAAGCTGGTGGGATCTGCTTCTACACCCCAAAGACTCAAAGTTCCACCAAGAGGAGGCCAAATGCCAAACAATGGCTTAGGGCAGACATACACTTAGAACTCAGGAAGAGAGCGATTCTGAAGCCACCTTGGCCCAGTAATTTGTTTTCACGATCAGAAACAGAAAAATCTGCTCCTGGTTTCCCCTGAACTTTTATTATTTTCAGCAGCCTTTTGCAGCAGGGAGGATGTTGATATTACTAGAGTTAGACAAATTGCCCAAAGATCCACCAGGAGACCCTGATTGTCAGGGATCGGTTGGCAGAGAAGGGAGGAGAGACCGGAATGTACAGAGAGCACCTGCACTTGAGGGAGAGGAGGAGGGGCTGTCAGGAAACACAGAAAATGAGATCCAAAGGCTGGTATAGCAGAGAAAGGAACAGCCTCTGATGCTTAGGTTTTCACATAAGGAGAGGAGGAAAGGGGGGGGGCTCAGGGAGTTTCTCTGCTGGAAGGGGAACAGGCGCGAGCCACTTCCGGCAACTGAAAGCGACTGAGGCAGACATGCTTTTAAGAGCTCCGTACTGTGCATAGTTTGGGACTTAATAAATCTTGTAAAGACTGGCTGGAATCGCGGGCTGTTATCTCGGCAAGCACCCACATATCATCCTGACACTGATCAACCTTCCACCCACATGGAATATGAAGCTACTGTGCTAGCACCCTCACAGCAGCACAAAGGGTAAAAATGCACCTACAGCTCCAAGCCTGGGAAGCCTATAGAAAACGGCATTTCCATAATTTCAGCTTTCTTTTCATTAAAAGCAAGCTTCTAGCCCTCTTGCACACACAAAACCAGAGAACTTTTAGGCAAAATTTTCAGAGTCCTGTGAACAAAGCATTTCAGAACAGGACAAGGCTGGATCTGGCCTCGGACAACCTGGGTTCAAATTCCTGTTCAGCCACAGAACTCTTGGGGTTTTTCTTGTGAAGACAGTATTATTTTATTATTTATTATTATTTAGTGAATTTATATACCGTCCTATACCCGAAGGTCTCAAGGTGGTTCACAGAAAAGATCAACATAAAAATCGCAATATATATAATCAAAATAAAAACAACAACCCAATAATATCCCCATGAATAATATGAAAAATAAGTCATGTCAGACTAACCTGATCTCATTTTTTGACAGAATTACAAGCCTGGTAGATGAAGGGAACGCAGTGGATGTAGCCTACCTTGATTTCAGCAAGGCATTTGACAAGGTGCCCCATGATATTCTTGTAAAGAAGCTGGTAAAATGTGGTCTTGACTATGCTACCACTCAGTGGATTTGTAACTGGCTGACTGACCGAACCCAAAGGGTGCTCATCAATGGTTCCTCTTCATCCTGGAGAAGAGTGACTAGTGGGGTGCCACAGGGTTCTGTCTTGGGCCCGGTCTTATTCAACATCTTTATCAACGACTTGGATGATGGACTCAAGGGCATCCTGATCAAATTTGCAGATGACACCAAACTGGGAGGGGTGGCTAACACCCCAGAGGACAGGATCACACTTCAAAACGACCTTGACAGATTAGAGAACTGGGCCAAAACAAACAAGATGAATTTTAACAGGGAGAAATGTAAAGTATTGCACTTGGGCAAAAAAAATGAGAGGCACAAATACAAGATGGGTGACACCTGGCTTGAGAGCAGTACATGTGAAAAGGATCTAGGAGTCTTGGTTGACCACAAACTAGACATGAGCCAACAGTGTGACGCGGCAGCTAAAAAAGCCAATGCAATTCTGGGCTGCATCAATAGGAGTATAGCATCTAGATCAAGGGAAGTAATAGTGCCACTGTATTCTGCTCTGGTCAGACCTCACCTGGAGTACTGTGTCCAGTTCTGGGCACCACAGTTCAAGAAGGACACTGACAAACTGGAACGTGTCCAGAGGAGGGCAACCAAAATGGTCAAAGGCCTGGAAACGATGCCTTATGAGGAACAGCTAAGGGAGCTGGGCATGTTTAGCCTGGAGAAGAGGAGGTTAAGGCCATGTTCAAATATATAAAAGGATGTCACATAGAGGAGGGAGAAAGGTTGTTTTCTGCTGCTCCAGAGAAGCGGACACGGAGCAATGGATCCAAACTACAAGAAAGAAGATTCCACCTAAACATTAGGAAGAACTTCCTGACAGTAAGAGCTGTTCGACAGTGGAATTTGCTGCCAAGGAGTGTGGTGGAGTCTCCTTCTTTGGAGGTCTTTAAGCAAAGGCTTGACAACCATATGTCAGGAGTGCTCTGATGGTGTTTCCTGCTTGGCAGTGGGTTGGACTCGATGGCCCTTGTGGTCTCTTCCAACTCTATGATTCTATGATTCTATGATTCTATGTGCTTGCAAGTGCTAGAAACCCAGGCTGGGATACAAATGTAATGAATAAATTATACTATGAACTGGCTCAGTTTATAAACAGGGCAATTATTTAGTAATGAAATAATTGTCTGACTCTACTTATGAACCAAGACAGTTTAAAGAAGGGCAAATAACCTTGTTGCAAACGACTCTACTCCTCAAATCACACATGGACATGAATCCCAAACATGATTCAGCATGACTACTCCTTGTGGGCAAAGAAGGCTGCATCATGGCAGAACAGCGGAAAAGAGTGCAGCTCTGGAGCCTGTGGAAAAGGCATCTTGGGAGCCACAGGTGAGCCAGGCGGCTCTCACTCTTGCTCCAGCTCCAGTCTTTGCTGTGGGGCCCAGGTAACCAACCAGATGGTCTCTGAGTGCTGCTGGATTACAGCATCTGGAGGACACTGGAGGGCATCTGAACTTGAGACCTGCTTCTGGCTGATTCCCACTGGGGTCAGTCCACATCTAGCATTGATACATCACTCCATACAGCCTGACCAAATCAGAAGAGCACATGGGCAGTGCAACTAAGGACAAATGTTTCCAATATTTAGCTTCCCCAAACACTTGGGATTCTCCAATTGCTCTGTCATGCAACAACTTTAGGCTGGTACCTAGAAATGTTTTTGCTTCCCTGACACCCTAATTCAACACGGATAAAAAGGAAAACTTCAAAATGCACACAAAAACATTCCAAGATGTTCTGCATCTGCAGTGCAGGCATGGGTCATGCTGGTTCCACCACCCCACCCCACTTGAGCAGACGCTCCCAGTCCTGGCCCAGTAAACTTCCTATTTATACCTAATCTTCTCTAAGCTGGGCCCGAGAAATCAGCAACCGGTAGCTACACATGAGGCCAAATATATCCTTGGGGTTGCAGTGCTTCCTTCCACCGTCCACACTCCAGGCACTGACGCTCATTAAGAGAAAAGTATGGGAAGTCCTCTCCCCAGATCAGAGAATCCCTTCCCTCTGTTATCCAACTAACAGGTCTGGTCTCCTGCCCGTCTTCTGAGCCTTGACCCTCTGATGGAGAGACTTTAGTCTAAAGGAGTTAAACAGGGACAGGACTTGTCTGCCAGAGTGTGCACTCAGCTGTGTTTGCATCCTCCAGGAATCTGAAGTTCTGCTTCTAGTTTGGAGAGTGAAATAGCAGTATCCAAAAGGTTAGGGTTGGCACCCCATGGTGGTAAAATTAAATTCCACACAATGAAAGAACCAAAACTGGTAAAAAAAAAATCCTTCATTTCAACAGATTTTGCAGATATACAAATCTAATTAATGCCTTGCTGAATCAAAGCAAGGTCTGTCTAATTCAGCAATCTGTCCTGAACAAGATCATCCAGATGCAAGATGAGGCACAAAGGTTATGACTGCCCCCTCGACTACGTCTCAATATCTGCTGCTCAGCAATATACTGCCTTCTACAGAGGTTCAATTTCACTATCACAGCTGATCCTTTGCTATGAATTTGACTAATCTATTTTTTAAAGCCATCTGTGACTGAATTTAGATATGCAGCACAACATAGTTAGACAGCCAGTACGGAAATCCATTTTTGAATACTCCCCTACATGGAGAAATGGCGCTTTAGTTCTACTGCCAACAATTTCATCCTGTCAGGCAGATAAGGGCCTAATATTTTTTTTAAGTCATCACTTCACGGTCTTGCAGTTTAGTCCTGATGCCACCCTGGGCTGCTTCTCAGGAGGAAGCTGCATGCAAGCAAGTGTTAAAAGTTTGCAGTACAGTATCTGTGAAATCCTTGGGGGGGGGGCTTTGCTCAGCATTGCTGGGCCTGTGGAAGACCATTAAGGGGGGTGCATGGAAAAGACTGCTCAGTTTCTTTCTGCTGAGAGATATATTCATTTCATTTTCTCCTTATGTTTATATCCCACGGAACCAATTCTGTGCTGCTGAATGGTGGGGGATGAGCAATGGCAGAGATTTTTTTAAATTGCTAGTTTGTCCCCATTGTGTTTTGAGCAGGTCTGCTGCCTCGGATTAGACATGTAGAAGGTTTTTGACTACCAGCACTGAGTAGCTAGTAGAAAGTCCTGCTCCACTCTGTAAAATTCATTTTGTTTTTTTCACTTGCCACGAGCAACAAGCAACAATCCAGGTCACTGAAGTTCCAAACCCCTGAAAATATTGTTTGGCTTCCTTTCTGGCTTCTGAGATTTCAGCAGGAACTGACCACACATTTTGGAGCAGGACTGCGGCTAGAAACCTGAGGGTTTTTTAAAAAAATGAAAGCTGACATTTGCAGGGAGCCAAACCTTCTGCCTTTACTGTGCATGACCTTCTCTGCTCTCTGAGAAACTGCAACATCTACACAGGACTTCCCATGCATTTCTCCCTGCCTGTCAGAGAACCGCTGCTTACCAAATGTTCCTCAAAATCTTTCTAAAATAGCAGCTTCCAAATAAAGCACACAGAAGAAGGTTGTTGACGCAAATCTGGGCAGCACCATCAGTCAAAAGGACTGACTCATTAAGGAGGCAAACAGAAGAGAAGGCTGCCTTGAGCTTGAGGCTCTACATCCTCATGTTATCATCAAGGGTAAGAAGGCTCATGCTTGCTCTACATATGGTCCACACACACAATCCCCATATGGTCTCCCTAATTAGAAATCCCCTTCCAGGTTTTGTTAATGGAAAGTTAGTTCCTCATCAAGGGCAGGACTTCCACTTGCGCAGCCGGCCTCCCTCCTCCCCCCTTCAACATGGGGTTCCTGGGGCTGGGAGACCGCTCAGAACAGGGCACAAGGGCAAGCAGAAATGCCTAAACAGACAGAATGGTAGGAAGAGCAGGACGTTGAATTCCACCCAAGCTCACTTTCCTGTTGTAGACGTCAAGTTACTAGGAGAGCCAACTTATTGTCCTGAACAGCAAGTTCCTAACTTACCTTTGAGCACATTTGTCTCACCTGACGCTGACTACTTTGTACATATGACCTCCATATGATACACAGTAGAGCAGAGGGGCAGGCAAGGAGAAAATCAAAAACCCAAGAGTGAATCAGCTGCAACAGGCGGCCACTGGTTCTATCTCCCTTTTGCAGCTTGCTCTGCTTTCAATAAGTTCCAGAAGAGCTGAGAGATGCTGCCCTGAAAGAGTTTGCAGAGTGCAAGTTAGCCTCCCCCAACTTGGTGCTCTTTCGCTGTTGCTGCTGGTTGGCAACTCCCATCAGCACCAAGAATCAGGGATGACAGGGCAGTAGGACACCACACACGGAGGCCGCCATATATTGGCTACACCTGTTGGACACTGCCCTGCAGCTGGATGGGGAAGAGTGGCACAGAAATGTATAAATAAGTGCTGTACAGAGAGGGGGCAGAAGGCAAATTCTACGGCCAGGCAAAGGAACTGGGGATGTTCAGCTCAAATGCCCAGTGGGGGAAAACACGGTGGCATTTCTTATGTATTTAAAAGGTAAGTTTTGTTTTGTTTTTCTGGGGGTGAAGTATGAGATTCAGAGCAAGGCAGAAAGGCTCATGCTTAGATATATTCAAGATTAAACAGAAAAAGAAGCTCCAGCAGTGCATTGTATGAGCGTGGTCTTTTTACACAGCATAACTTCAACAGTGTTTTCAAAAGAGGTCAGTCCTAAGTTTCCTTATGAATGGGATTTGTATCTTTTGCATGAGTAAATATAGAATATAGAATGCCATGCACACACCTATTTAATTCTTTAGAGCACCACCACTCAGTGTGTAGAATGAGTGATACGGTCACAGACTTAAATACTCCTGATGAACCATCACACAAGGTTTGAAACACAAGGTGGAGGGAACTGTCCTCTGCCACCCCTCCCTAAATGGCACTTCTGGTGTCAAAAAGGAGGACAGGTCATTCCTGTCCTGTCGCTGACAAAAGGACAGAAAAAAGAGTTTACACTTCACAAACTGCAAGGCTGCATCCCTAGACTGAAAACTGGGGGAGCTCCTTAGTGGACAGAGCTGCCAAGGAAGGTTCTAGAACTGCCCCGCTTGGAGTTATTCAGGAGAAGGTTGGACAAGCTTCTGCCAGGGTTGCTTTAAACAGAGAACAACCTGACAAGAGAAAGCAGGTTGATTTCTCTTTTCCCCAGGAGCCTGAAACAAGGCTTCAGAGGCACAGTTGGACATCAAGGTCCATCTTCCACCAGCAGGGAAAATGAGCACCAACTGGCAGCCTTAGGCATTGTTTGGCAGAGGAAATGCTTGTCTCTGGGTGCCCTGACTGCAATCATCAGTTTCAGAAACCCCAAACCAGTCTTTGGCAGCTTGGTGGGGCCATGGGGAGAACAGTCTGATGTAGAATTTGAATTATGCACTCCCTACCTACTTCCCCATTTTTTCCATCAGATAGAACACTGTGATTGGGACAAATTAAGCAGGATCAGCACAGTCTTAGCATAGTACTATATTTCAGTAATTTATCACTACAGAAACCATTTCATTCTTGGAATAATAATAATAATATTTAAAGGCTCAGAAACCTAGAGGTGAAATAAAGGTAAAAGATATCGATAGGCAACAGGAGCTGCATTGCACCTTACAGCAGACACCGCCAATGGCTACGCCACTTTTTCCTCCCGCTATGTGCACAGGGGGGAAGTTCCATTAGTCCCAGCTCCCTGCCGCACACTTCTGTGATTCAGATGCAGTGAAAATCACCTCAGGGGACCTACTGGCACATGGAAAGCCTTTTACCAGAGCACCCACTTCTTCTGCAATGCGTGAAGCGGACCTTTGGAGTGTGGGAGTGAGCAGGGTAAATTAAAACCAATTCTTTTTTTTTTTTAAGATATTTATTAAAATTTCCAATTTTTATACAAACATAAAGCAAAAAAGTTTAAAAACACATATAGTTCACAATACTTAGTTTTCAATGACATATTTCCCTGACCTCCTCATACCTCCCCTTCTTGTAGTCCAATTCAAATTATTTATTCAGCAAATCCTTATCTCAAAGCATTACAGCTAAAAAAAAACCCTTAATTTCTATCCGACATCATTCAACATTCATTAATTTTACAATATTTCTGTAAATAGTCCTTGAATTTCTTCCAATCTTCTTCCGCCGACTCTTCTCCCTGGTCACGGATTCTGCCAGTCATTTCTGCCAATCCCATGCAGTCAATCATCTTCATCTGCCATTCTTCCAGAGTGGGTAAATCTTGCATCTTCCAGTACTTTGCAATAAGTATTCTTGCTGCTGTTGTAGCATACATAAAGAAAGTTCTATCCTTTTTTGACACCAACTGGCCGACCATGCCCAAGAGAAAGGCCTCTGGTTTCTTCAAGAAGGTATATTTAAATACCTTTTTCAATTCGTTATAGATCATTTCCCAGAAAGCCTTAATCTTAGGGCACGTACACCAAAGGTGAAAAAATGTACCTTCATTTTCTTTACATTTCCAACATTTATTATCGGGCAAATGGTAAATTTTTGCAAGCTTGACTGGGGTCATGTACTACCTATATATCATTTTCATAATATTTTCTCTTAAGGCATTACATGCCGTAAATTTCATCCCAGTGGTCCACAACTGTTCCCAGTCAGCAAACATAATGTTATGTCCAACATCTTGTGCCCATTTAATCATAGCTGATTTGACAGTCTTATCCTGAGTGTTCCATTTCAGCAGCAAGTTATACATTTTTGACAAAATCTTAGTTTTGGGTTCTAACAGTTCTGTTTCCAATTTAGATTTTTCCACCTGGAAGCCAACTTTCTTATCCAAATTGTAAGCCTCCATTATCTGATAATAATGAAGCCAGTCTTGCACTTTGTTTTTTAGTTTCTCAAAACTCTGCAGTTTCAGTCTATCTCCTTCTTGTTCCAAAATTTCCCAATACTTTGGCCATCTGGCCTCCATATTGAGCTTTTTCTGAGCTTTCGCTTCCATTGGTGACAACCACCTTGGGGTTTTATTTTCCAATAAATCTTTATATCTAATCCAAACATTAAACAATGCTTTCCTAACAATATGGTTTTTAAATGCTTTATGTGCTTTAACCTTGTCATACCACAAATATGCATGCCACCCAAAAACATTGTTGAAACCTTCTAAATCCAAAATGTCTGTGTTCTCAAGAAGCAGCCAGTCTTTCAACCAGCAGAACGCTGCTGATTCATAGTAAAGTTTAAAGTCTGGCAGGGCAAATCCACCCCTTTCCTTTGCATCAGTTAATATCTTAAATTTTATTCTGGGCTTCTTGCCCTGCCAGACAAATTTAGAAATGTCTTTCTGCCACTTCTTGAAACAGTCCATCTTGTCCACAATTTGCAATGTTTGAAACAAAAACAACATTCTAGGCAATACATTCATCTTTATAGCTGCAATTCGACCCAACAAGGAAAGCTTCAAATTTGACCAAATTTCTAAATCTTTTTTCACTTCTGTCAGGGAACTGCCATCGGAGAAACAGGAGGTGAAAGGGCTCACAGAGGCTGAGAGAGACTTATCAGCTGAGGAGGGAACCAGCAGGGGGAGAGGAGGAGCTCCAAGGGAAAGTGAGTCGGAGGGAGGGCTCAGAGACACTTCCAGCGAAAATAGTGGGGAGGTTTCAGGACCTCCCATAGGGACACCCACTCCTCGCCGGAAACTGTCACGCCGAGAGTCCAGAAGACGCATTTCCGTTAAGGAACTTTTATGCTGGAAGAAGTTCCGTAAACGGCCACTGTCTGATTCTACAAGCGACTGACGGAGCCATGCTTAAGGAGCTCCGTCACAGACAGAGGTTTGTGGACTTAGCCAAACTCTGAGGGACTAGGACTTTATGCACAAGCAGCTCATCATCCCATCTCAACTTCCATCCAACATTTTTCATAGTTCTCTTTAAACAAATTCCCATTTTTAGCTGTCATGTTAATCCCCAGGTATTTCACTTTCTTAACCACAGTTAAACCTGTTTCACTCTGAAACTTCTCTCTTTCAGTCAATGTTAAGTTTTTCTCAAAAACCTTAGTTTTTGACTTGTTCAATTTGAATCCTGCCACCTGACCAAATTCTTGAATTAGTTCTAAAACTCTTTTAGTACTAGATTCTGGCTCTTGTAACGTCAAAACTAGGTCATCTGCAAATGCTCTCAGTTTATACTGTTTAGCTCCGACCTGTATACCTTTAACCAACCGGTCCCTTCTAAACATGTTCAGCAGGACCTCCAGGACCGATATAAAAAGCAATGGGGAAATTGGGCACCCTTGTCGTGTCCCTTTTTCTATCTTAAATTGTTCCGTAACCACATTATTTACAATTAATTTAGCATTTTGTTCAGAGTATATTGCACCTATACCATTCTCAAAGCCTTGGCCTACCCCCATACCCTGTAAGTTCTTTTTCATAAAACTCCAAGAGATATTGTCAAAAGCTTTCTCCGCATCCACAAATATCAGAACTGCTTTAGTGTTTATATTCACTTCTAGCTTTTCCAAAATGTCAATTATGTTCCTCAAATTATCAGATAGATGTCTTCCCGGTAGAAAGCCTGCTTGGTCCTTATGAATCTCCTCAATCAATACTTTTTTCAGTCTCTTAGCCAAAATATCAGCAAAAATTTTGTAATCCACATTTAATAAGGATATGGGACGGTAGTTCTTAAGTTGTGTCTTTTCAGTTTCCGTTTTCGGTATAAGTGTAATATACGCCTCTTTCCACGATTTTGGTGCTCTTTTCCCTTCCAAAATTTCTTTACAGACTTCCTTCAAAGGTTGTAATAACCACTCTTTCAAAGATCTGTAATATCTGGAAGTCAGCCCATCCGGTCCTGGAGACTTGCCTAATTGCATATTTTGAATGGCACCTTCTATCTCCTGGTCAGATATTTTGCAATTCAACATTAGTTTGCTTTCTTGTGAAATTTTTTGTAATCCATTTGTTTTCAAAAAGCGTTCAATGTCCATTTCATTCTGTGGCCCTTGTGCATATAATTGTTTGAAGTATTTCTGGAAGCAATTTCTAATCTCAGTTGGATTGTGTATATCTTTTCCTTCTACTTCCAAATTTGTGATGGTATTTAGTTTTTGTCTTTTTTTCAATTGCCAAGCCAGTAGTTTCCCACATTTATTCGCTGATTCAAATGTCTTCTGTCTCATTTGTTTAATTTTCCATTCTATTTCCTGATTCATCAATTCCATATATTGTACTTGATATAATTTTATTTCTCTCAAAATCTCCTGCGACTTTGGCTTTACTCTCAGTTTTTTCTCCCCTTCTTTTATTTTCTCCAAAATTTTATCTTTTTTCTCATTTCGACTTCTCTTTTTTATTGCGTTCTGTTGTATCAAGAACCCTCTCATCACAGCTTTACTTGCATCCCAGATTACTCTTTTTTCAACATTAGTAGTCATATTTATTTCAAAATAGTCTCTCAAAATTTTTTGGGCCTTTTTGTATACTTCTTCATCTCTAAATATGGTGTCATTCATCCTCCATCTAAAGGAGCCGGGTGTTGTTTGCTTCATCTCCATCTTTACAGCGTTATGGTCTGAGCAAGTTTTAGGGCAGATTTCCACTTTCTTTATCTTTGGTGCCATTCCTCTAGTAATCCAAATTTGGTCAATTCTAGTCCATGTCATCTTAGCTTCAGAGAAGAAAGTTTCCTCTCTCCCCAGGGGGTTCTTAGTTCTCCAAATGTCAATCAAGTCCATATTGTCAGTCAATTCAAAGAAAGTTTTTGGTAGTCTACCATCTTTGATGACTACCTGTTTTTGTGCCTTGTCCATGTTTGTAGATACAACTCCATTCATATCCCCCATCAATATTATATTATAGTCCATATAGTCCAAAAGAGTCTCATGCAACTTCTTAAAAAATTCAGATTTCCCCTCGTTCGGTGCATACACCCCTACAATCAAAAATTTCTCTCCTTGAAATTGAATTTCGATTGCCAAATATCTTCCTTGTTCATCTTTAAAAATTAATTTCGGTGAAAATTTCTCCTTTGCATATATCACCATTTCTCTCTTTTTGACCTTATCAGACGAAATAAATTCTTGTCCCAATCTCTTATTAATAAGTATTTTCCTGTGTAGCCTCATTACATGTGTTTCCTGTAAACAAATCAAGTCCAATTGTTCTTTTCTTAATATATGAAAAACACCTTTTCTCTTTCGAGGGGAGTTAAGTCCATTACAATTCCAACTTAGAAGTTGCAGAGCCATGGTGAGTTACTTAGTTTTCCCTCCAACTGCACCGAGTTGTTGTTCTTCTTCTGTCGGTGGTGTGTCTTTCCCTGGGCCAAGGAGTCCAAATGATAAGTTTGCTATGTCTAAAATTCCTTTTCCTGATGCGATTGGCTCCTCACCAGATTCCACTTCCTTCTGTAGATCCTCCTCGTGGTCTTTCAAGAACTTGTCTTTATCATTCACTGTCCTTATTCTTATTTTTCTTCCTTTGTATTTGAAGGATAGACCTTGGGGGGATTCCCACCTGAAGAGTATTCTGTTTCTTCTCAATAGAACAACAAGATCTCTGTAGTAGGCCCTTACATCCAAAATATATTTGGGTATATCCTTAAAGATCTCCATGAATGAATCTTCAATTTCCAGAGTTCTTTGATAGTGCAGATTCAAGATTTTGTCTCTTTCTTCTTTTGTTCTTAAGGTAATCAAACAGTCTCTTGCTTTGTTCTTTCTTTGTCTTTTACCAAGCCTAAATGCACTCACTATCTTGAATTCTTCCTTCCCCAGGTCCTGTTGCCAAAAATCTGTAAATTCCTTTGTAAGGAAGTCCGCCAGGTTGTCTTTCTCGCTTTCAGGTACTGCTCTGATTCTTAAATTTCTCTCCTTTCCTTGTAATTCAATCATAGACAGTGTTAGGTCATGATCCTCTAGTTTCTTATATACCGGTGGCATCTTCTCTTGAGCAGCGGTTGCAATTTCCTTAGCTTCCTCTGCTATCTTTCGAGTCGAGGCCGATTCCTCCAATAGTTTTTCAATGGACTGTGTGTTAGAATTCACCTTCTTTCCCAGTTCATTAATACTTGTAGTGTTCAAGTCAATTTTTGCTGAGGCCTCAGCTACTTGTTTATTTGTCTCTGCAACCTGTTTGGCTAAGTTTTCCAAAGATGCATTAATTTTGCCGAGTGCCTGAGCCAATAAATCTTCAGATGACATAGCTTTTGGTTTTGCTTGCGAAGCAGCAGTTCCTACTGTGCCTGCTGCTCCGGATGTTGAAGCCCTTCTCTGATGTGTAATATCAGTCTTGTATTGTCTACCGGACCTGGTAGTTTTTTCCTGTGCCAGCTCTATCTTCCCTTTCTCATTTGCCATAACACTCTCATGCAAAAACCAAGGTCAGTCTCACGCCTGGTAGATTTGTTTTGAAGAGGAATTTTCCAAGCTTGTTACTTAGTGGCTTAGTTGTTGTTGCAACATAGTCTCCTCTAGGGGGACACACTTCCAACTTCACTTTGCAACTTTTAAAACAAATATGGTCCTTATAGGTCCCCAGTACCCTTAAAAGCCACAAATTCAGTGTCCTTAAAAGTTACTTTTTAGTCAAAAGCAGTTCCAGAAACACTGTATCTTTCACAGAGTTGTATCAAAAATCTTTACCTTTAACGTGCTGGCAATTCTTCCCAATTAGGCTTTCCCTATCATAGGCACTCCGTTCACAGATTTCAGAGGCAGCAGATGTAACTTTACTTCCCTCCTTCCTTGCAGGTAAATACCTCTCAAATTTCTCCCCTCTGCTCCTGCAGGCAGGGGGGGATCGCTTTTTTGGTGTTGGATTTTAGACCTTTAAAAAGATGTCTTTCAAAGTTACAGCTTTAGAGTCTCTTTGCTTTGATCTGCTTACAAGCCGGAAAGGTAGACTTCCTGTTTTTACCTTTCCCGTTTCGGTGCCAAATTTTTTAAAAAAGTTTTTCCTTGAATTAATTGACTTAATCCTACTCACGAGTAGTTGCTTTAGAGTCCAATTGCCAGGAAGAAATCAGCGCTCTCCGACGATGGCCATGCGGCTTCACTCCACGGAAGCGGTAGACGGCTCTCAGCTCCACGCCGCTCACCCCTGTTCCGCTCCGCAGCCTTTAAAAAGGCTCCTTCGCAGTGGGGGGGGGGCCGCAAATGGAGCCCACCGAGCCTCCAAGTTCCCAGGCTTCACTGCCTGCGATTTCTTCGGGTCCCCGCTTTGCCGGAGCGGCAAGACCCTGTCCTGTGGAGCCGATTCCCTCCGGAGCTCAGAGGGAATCCGCCATTCGTCGCCAATTCTTCCATTTAAAAAAAGCTGTGGTATGCATTACTTTTTAAAAATAGCCTGGTTTTAAAATGAAATCTGAACACAAACATGTTAAAGTCTACACCTACAGTTTTTTACAGCTGGATTGTAATCATCCATCAAAGACACTGTGTTCCCACGATACATGGAGAGGGGTAGCTAATGCCACTGGGCTCAAACTAACACAATGAATGTCAAAAGGGACCAATGTCAGGTTCTGCACTTAGGCAGGAAGAACCAGATGCACAAATATAGGATAGGGGACATCTGGCTTACTAGCATACATGTGAAAAGGATCTAGGGGTCTTGGCGGACCACAAGCTTAACACGAGTCAGCTGTGTGATACAGCAACAAAAAAAGGTAATGCTATTCTTAGCTGCATCAACATAAGTCTAGTGTACAGATCAAGGGAAGTAATTCCTTCTGCATTGGTCAGATCACATATGGAGCCAAGTGTCCAGTTCTGGGCACCACAGTTTAAGAAGGACAGGCTGGAACATGTGCAGAGGAGGGCGACCAAGATGTTCAAGGATCTAAAAACTAAGCCTTATGAGGAGTGCTTGAAGGAGCTGGGTATGTTTAGCCCAGAAAAGAGGAGACTGAAGACAGCCATATTCCAATATCTCAAGGGCATGCTTCTTTTCTCCTGTTCTGGCGGGTAGGACTTGAGCCAATGGCTTCAAGTTATAAGGCGGTTCAGACTAAACATTAGGAAGAAGAGTAAGAGTCGTTTGACAGTGGATTCCCATGAGAGGTGGTGGACTCTCCTTCCCTGGAGGTTCTTAAGCAGAGGTGGGATGGCCATCTGTCATGGAGGCTTTAGCTGAGATTCCTGCATTGCAGGCGGTTGGACTCGATGACTTTCAGGGTCCCTTCCAGCTCTATAATTATATGAAAGTAAAAAATAATAAAGCATGAGGAAAAACATCTGAGCCTAAGCATTTTTAGTGACACAGTAAGTCATGCACTGTGTTTATTTACCGTGGGTGACATTTCCTGGATCTCGGCATTCATGATGAATTGCCAGATCCTGAGTCAGTAGGAGCAAAGGTGGTGTTGGTAACCTAGCAGATACCTGTATTGGGTGACTTCATTGAATCAGTCCAGCCTGGAAGCAAGGGGTCCATAAGACCGAGGTAGTGTGTGGAATAAGAAAACTTCCTCCCCAGAAAAAGCTCAGTTGTTGCAAATGGAAACAGTATAGAATCATAGAATCATAGAGTTGGAAGAGACCACAAGGGCCATCGAGTCCAACCCCCTGCCAAGCAGGAAACACCATCAGAGCACTCCTGACATATGGTTGTCAAGCCTCTGCTTAAAGACCTCCAAAGAAGGAGACTCCACCACACTCCTTGGCAGCAAATTCCACTGTCGAACAGCTCTTACTGTCAGGAAGTTCTTCCTAATGTTTAGGTGGAATCTTCTTTCCTGCAGTTTGGATCCATTGCTCCGTGTCCGCTTCTCTGGAGCAGCAGAAAACAACCTTTCTCCCTCCTCTATGTGACGTCCTTTTATATATTTGAACATGGCTATCATACCACCCCTTAACCTCCTTTTCTCCAGGCTAAACATGCCCAGCTCCCTTAGCCGTTCCTCATAAGGCATCGTTTCCAGGCCTTTGACCATTTTGGTTGCCCTCCTCTGGACACGTTCCAGTTTGTCCTTCTTGAACTGTGGTGCCCAGAACTGGACACAGTACTCCAGGTGAGGTCTGACCAGAGCAGAATACAGTGGCACTATTACTTCCCTTGATCTAGATGCTATACTCCTATTGATGCAGCCCAGAATTGCATTGGCTTTTTTAGCTGCCGCGTCACACTGTTGGCTCATGTCAAGTTTGTGGTCAACCAAGACTCCTAGATCCTTTTCACATGTACTGCTCTCAAGCCAAGTGTCACCCATCTTGTATTTGTGCCTCTCAATTTTTTTGCCCAAGTGCAATACTTTACATTTTTCCCTGTTAAAATTCATCTTGTTTGTTTTGGCCCAGTTCTCCAATCTGTCAATGTCGTTTTGAAGTGTGATCCTGTCCTCTGGGGTGTTAGCCACCCCTCCCAGTTTGGTGTCATCTGCAAATTTGATCAGGATGCCCTTGAGTCCATCATCCAAGTTGAATAAGATGTTGAATAAGACCGGGCCCAAGACAGAACCCTGTGGCACCCCACTAGTCACTCTTCTCCAGGATGAAGAGGAACCATTGATGAGCACCCTTTGGGTTCGGTCAGTCAGCCAGTTACAAATCCACTGAGTGGTAGCAAAGTCAAGACCGCATTTTACCAGCTTCTTTACAAGAATATCATGGGGCACCTTGTCAAATGCCTTGCTGAAATCAAGGTAGGCTACATCCACTGTGTTCCCTTCATCTACCAGGCTTGTAATTCTGTATTCTTGGAATTATTGTAATTCCAACATGATAAGGAATTTTGTGACAAGGATAAAGGACGCTTACGGCGATTGGCTGAGGTGCCCTAATATCTCAGACAAATAGGCGCCCCTGCCGTATCAGACCAAAGGTCGGCAGCATCTGATTTACCCCAGTGGCCAACCCAACTCCTCCGGGAAGCCTGCAAGACAGCATGAAGTCAAAATACCACGGCTGTTCCTTCGGAACTGGCGTTGTGCTATTCTGCCCCAGAACCTGGGGGTAGGATAAGGCGTCCCCTTGAATTCACCTAATCCCCTTTTAAAGCCATCACTACATCATGTGGCAGCAAATTCCACATCTTAATTATGTATTGTACTGAGTAAAAACAGATTTTACTTTGTCTCTCTTGAATCTCTTGCCCAATTTCACTGGAGGACCCCAAGTGCTAGTATTTGGAGAGATGGAGAAAATGTCTTTTTCCATACAATACACAATGTTATAAACCTCCACAAGTACTTCCTTACTCACCCTTTTTCTTATCTAAAAAGCCCCAAATGGTTTAGCACACTCATTTTGTTTTCTGCATCTCTTCCAGGTGTGCAATATCCTTTAGAATGCTACAAGCTGGGAAACAGAACTGTATACAGGATTCCAAGAGTGGCTGCAACATGGATTTGCATGGGGACATTACCGAAGTGGGAGTTTTATTTTCTGCCCCTTTACTAATCATCTCTAGCATGGAATTTGCCTTTTTCACAGCTGCTGCAGACTGGGCTGACATTTCCAAGTGTCTCTGGCTGCCATCTTCTGAGTTTCTCAAATCCTAGAGAGAGGTAGATCAGGCAGTAAGGCCTAGAAAAGGAAAAGTAGGAAAGGGAGGGCAGAGAAGAGCTGTGCCCCCAGCCAGGCTATGCAGACATGCACAGGACCAGAGTTCAAATATTGATTTGAAATACATAGCCAAATAATTGACTAGTCCTCATCAGAAGCAAAAACTCATCAACAGCTACTATTCTCCCATAGGCCTTCTTGCCACATTCTGATCTGAATGCAAGCCTTTAATCATGAGAACCATGCAGTCATGATCTGGCTTATTAGGGCACACAATTCTCAAGCCCCTTTTGAGTTTATTTTGATCAAAAAAAGCATATATCCCACTACAAAAACCAAGACTTAAAAATCATATTGTAAAATCACAGTAACATTTTTCTTAAAATATTGGAGTCTTCAGACTGATGCAAATGTGTTGCTGTTGCATCATGTGATTTTGCTGCACTGCTGTGGGTACAGCAATTTCACCCTGGTTTTGATAAAGCTGCTACAGACCAAGCCTGGACAAAGACTCAGAGTGTGAAGCCTGGACATAGGAGGAGGAAGAACTCTCAGAACTTCCCACAGCCACCCCAAAGGTTAGCTACTGAAAAGAGGTGCTGGGCCTCAAAGCAGCCTGAAGATGATGCCCTCGGACTTGGGAGCATGGCTATGTTGCTGTGGCACTCTGCACACGCTTGGTTTGACACTCTATTTATTACTTCAAATGGTGTATGGGGATTGAACCATGATGGCTCTGCAAGCAGGTCTGAGCCAGAGTCCTTTCCCCCAACCCCAGTGCGCAATGCAAGCGCTGAGAGGCATTTGCTTCCTTCACACCCATTCCTTTGAACCACGAAAGAAAGTCGAGCCAGCCAAGAACCAAATTCACTTGGTTGCTGGAGCCACAAACGCCTTTTCTGTACTTTTTATGTATAGGACCCAGGTTCCCATTAGTCAAGGTTCCATCCTTTCATATTCAGGCATACATGGATTTGTCACTGCTGTCACCTCCCAGCCCAGGGACCTCCAGCTCAGGCAAAACCCCTCAGCTGAAGCACAGAAACCACAGCACCCCAAGCAGCAAGCCAGGTCTTCTCATAGCCTTCTAACTAAAAGCTAGGACGGCTGAGAGGGCAGAGGTAGTAAATGCACTTACTGGCAGGGCTGATGGACAAGCAAGGGTGAATCCCCAGGAATTCCCTGGCTGCCAGTAAAGGGCCCCCCTCCAGCCCCCACCCTTGCCTTAAAGGAGCAGTCGCAAGGAGGAAAAGAATCCTGCTGCAATGAGAGGTTCCATGCGGCACGCAAAGGACGGTACTCATCCTTCTATGAATATGCGTGGGAATAACTTGGCCAACTAAGAGGCAGAGATGCAGCCCTGCAGAGTCCCGGGCACACAGCCCAACATTGGCTGGACACTGGGGTGAACGGCTGTGTGCGGAAGAGAAGGCGAGGAGCCCTAGCCTCTCCACCCATTTAAAGGCCCTGTGGTTCTGTTAGGGCACGGCTAGTGATGTTAAATTCTCTATTATTATTTTTAAATGATATTTTATTAAAGTTTCAAAAGAAGTTACAAAGGTGATAAGAAAATAGAAAAAAGAAAACAAAAAATACAAAATACAGAATAGAAAAAAGGAAACAATTAAAAATAGATCCATCTTTCAATGTCTTGCCTTTCATTTACTTGTTTCCCTGACCTCCTCACACCTCCCTTTTTTGTATTCCATGTATGAAATTCACGGCATGTAATGCCCTAAGAGAGAATATTATGAAAATGATATACAGGTGGTACATGACACCAGTCAAGCTTGCAAAATCTATCATTTGCCCGATAATAAATGTTATAGTTAAAGTTAAACCATTCTAAGGTGATGGCACCAGTAATTATCATGTTAAGGTTTGGTAAAAGGAAACTCTAAAGTTAAATCATATTTTATTCTTCCAACAGAACATGTACATGTTATAGGACAAGTCAAAAAATACAATTGGCATGTTAAGGTTTGATACAAGTAAATTCAGTAATACGCTATCTTGTGCTTCTAATAGCTCTAACAATTAATAACTGTTTTGGTGACTAAAACACAGCTTGATAAACAAAACCATATGCATACATATAAAAAAGAAGCCATTAACATTAAATATATTATCATTATATGATAATATATTTCAGAATGTCAATCTCTGGTAAATGGCACCTTGTACCATTGAATGGCACTGCAAAAACCAGTTACTGGCAGTAAATAAAAATATGGAAATGTCAACTGTTTAAATCAAGGGCGCCTCAAATGCTCTTTCGCATAATAGGTACTTTAAGCGTATAAAGCATTAAAACTACTTTCTGGGGGGGAAATCACACTGTATGGCCAAAGGGTACAGAATTGGTAAGAATAAGGGCACACCAAAATAGAAACAAAAGGCTATTACATATAATTGAAATACATACAAATTCATATGTTCATCAAAGTAAATGAATAGCATTTTTAAAACTAAAAAAAAAGTGTTTTCTGTAGCTCACATTTCAGAACTGCCAATGGTGAATGACACAATGTCCAGTAATGTAACTGGATCAAAAAAAATCATGATTCATTACTTACACTGGCAATATCACAGTTTGACTTATTATTTACTAGATTTTTTTAATGTGGGTTATAAAACTGGTTCTTACATTAGAATTTACAGTTTGTGGAGAATATTCTCCGGAGAATTTTCTCACCTCACATCACTAGGCATGGCTTCCCTCTCATTTTAGGGAGCACCAAGGACCCTTTGAGATTTATCCTGGGACCATGTACAGGCTCAGCAAAAAAGAGTTCAGGTTTCTAGGCAACACTGATTTTAATCTGCTTGGGAAATGTGCTTTTTGGATGGACCACAGAACTGAAAACATTGGGGCAGATACACATATGCAGCTGCCCAATACTATGCAAAGGGCTTTTTTTCAGCTGGAGCTTACCGAAGCTCAGGCCTAGCACCTGTCAGGTGGGCACCATGGCCGTTCTAGGAGAACGAGGGAGGAGCTCATGGTGGGCTCCAGAACCTCTTTTTCTAGAAAAATAGCACTGCTGCATCAGACTATTGGTCCATATGGTGCAGTATTATCTATTCTGATTGGCTGCAGCTCTCCAGGGTTTCAGCCGGGGTTTTTTCTCCCAATCCTGCCATGAGATACCAGGGTTTATTATTATTTATTCCATTCACGTCCCATCCTTCCTCCTGAAGGAGCCCAGGGAAGCAAACATATCAATAATAAAATCATTTTTAAAACTCTAAAATAGTTATCTCAGGATTGCCAGGAACAGCCTCTTTCAGGCATCAAAAACCTAGGTAAACAGGAATGTTAAAAAAAAATTCTCTTGAAGGTCAGTAATGAAAGAGACAGACACCTCACCAGAGAGGGCATTCCACAAATGGAGTCACCACCAGGAAGGCCCTGTCACAGGTCATCACTGACCCGGCAGCTGCTAGTGGTAGCACCAGCAACAAGGCCTCACTTGCCAGTTGTGGGGTCCAAGAAGACCAAGACTGGGGAAGGTGCTCTTTTAGGACGGAACAGAGAACCTTCTGAATGTGAAACATGTGATACAACACTGAGCTTTCCGCAGCCCCCCTACAATGATTATTATTTTAAGACATGTCTATTCCACCTTTCAGCCAAGTTGGGTTTCCAAAATGGTTCAGTTAGCATCCAAGCAAAGGGATACGAGGGACATCCTGGCTTGTGGAGCAGTCCCTGACTGCCCCTGGCTGTGGGCACTAAGAGTGCAGCCTCTTCCAGCCAGAGGGGGCAGCAAACGGAGGTGCAGCTGTGTTCAGGGCTTGACAGATGGCAGAAGATGCCAACCCACAGAAACAGCCCTTCTGGTGATCTGCACAGCCTAAGAGAAATGGCTCAACATTCTGGTAGAACTGGAAAAATTTCAGGCACCTAATAATCCAGGAACATCCTGGAAATGAGATACGGATGCCTAGGAATTTCTCTTTTACGTCTTAAAATATGCAAAAGAAGGAAACAAAGTCATCTAGCGGCACTTTTTATATTCAATATTTATTATTCAAAACCAGCTCCTGATGACCCATCCTCTTCTCCCAAATACTCTTTTGCAATCTATCTTGAGCAAAAAAAACCAGAACCCATGGAAAAGTTGCACAAATTGGGGCTCACTTCACAGCTTCCTTTTCTATGGGATAAAGCAAGCATTCTTCTCACTCCAGATACCAAGGGCACCAGGGGACAGTTTAGCCTCCACCCCCAAGAGAACATACAACCCCCCTCCACTTAAGTGAAAGACTTCCACTTCCTTGTATAAGAAAAATGAAAGGACAGCACTTGGAGACTTAACATTGGGGGGGGGTGTGCAGATACAGAGATCTCACAGGCACTGGCGGAGGAAGAGGAGTGCGGGGGGGAGCACACCGCCCCCCGGCAGCGCAATCCCAGTGGCGTGCCATCACGGCTGTGCCCCCACCCGCACTGGGCACCATGCCCCCATAGGCGGTGTGCCACAACCCCGGGACGCCAGCCCTGCCTGCTCCCCGCCCCCTGCCAGAGCATGAAGCTCCACCACTGAACACAGGGGTGAGAAGTGCCCCTCCTCAAGGCATATTCACCAGCACACACACACAAAACAGGGCTGGTTTTTCTCCTATGAGGGGAGCGTTGACTTAAAGCTAAAGTTGTATTCGTGGGGGGAAAATAAACCTGGCTGTCTGGCTGTCTCCATCTATAATAATATGCGTACACACACCTCTTTCTCTCTCTCTCTCTCCCTCTCTCTCTCTCTCTCTCTCTCTCTCTCTCTCTCTCACACACACACACACACACACACACTCACACACAAAGAGAGCTTTTCATTCACCAGATAGAATACCAATTAATTCAAGATTGTGGGTTACTGACAACTTCTATAGTATTCTTTAGTGTGAAAAGCATGGTATTTATTTCATCCTCACACAAAAAAACCAGCAAGGTTTTGCATTATATTTCCCAATCTACAAAAAAAAGTAGGACGAAGACTACCAGGGGTCACCCAGAATTCATATGTCTCCTTCAAACCTGTGGCCATATATTTTGTTGAAGTAGTGAGGGTGAGCTTTTATGTAACCAGCTACTCTCCAAACTGCATGTTTTGCCTTTCATGTTTATTTAGAAAATAATAAAAATATTTTTAAAAAGTAGAAGCCAGACCGAGAGGCAGCATCCAAACTGTAAATGGAGGAGCCTAGATTTGAACTTGGGTTTCTTGTTTATTAATTCCTACAATCTGTGTGCCACTTAATCCCAATTGCCTCTAAGCAGCGTACAGGAAATGCAATACAGTAAGATGGAAAAGGAGGTAAAGCTACAAAATCAGAATTCAATGAAAAAGCCTACTGCAATAAAAAAAAGTATTCGTTCAACAGGGAGGGGGCTTGTGTGACCTCCAGTGGAGGGAGCCCCGCAAAACTGGGTGCAGAATACTGCATGCATGGCTCCTTGTGGATCTGAGTCATTCATCCAAGCCATGGGGGCCACTAACCGTACGGCCTCAGTGATGGAGCAGGCAGCCCCTGACGTATCCTAGCATTCCCCAGGGCACATAAAAGGAATATCCAGTATTTTTATGGGGTGGGGGAAGTGAAAAGTTGGTGGGGATTTTCACTCCCAACCAGTATTTTTCTAGCAGTGGTGGCCCCTTGTCACCAGCTGAGGCTTCCTCTCCTCCCCTTTATTTCTGCTTCCCCATATGCCTGCACTGGGTGAACCCATGTTACTGACCAGATGGTGATTCAGGGAGTGAGTCAAAGATTGCCACCCCTTGCCGGCATGAGGAATCCTCATTCGCCTCACCCTGGATTAAGGGATCATATGCACAATTGCTAGATTCTCTCTGGAAGGTAGGGCTCACGATGCCATAGAGGGAAGACGTTGTTCCACTTACAAGCGTAGGAAGAACTCAGCTTCTACTGAGCCAGACTGCTGGTCTATCCAGCTCCGTTGTTTCTACACAGACTGGCAGCTCCTCTCCAGGATTTCAGGCAGAGGTCTCTTCCAGCCCACCTGGAGATGCCAGAGACTGAACCCAGGATCTTCTGCATGCCAAGCAGATGTTCTGCCACTCAGCTTCAGGGACACTTTCCAAGGAGAGACTAAGGCTGAAGGTCAGGACCCCCCAAATCCCCCTGAAGTGGAATAGCAGGTCTAATCCCCACCCAGCACTCCTTCTTCCCCACTCCCAGCCTTTCTGCCTCAGAGTTAGCAAGAGAGGAGCCACGTTGCTTTCCATGACCACAGAAAGAAAGAGAGCAACTTGCAAGTGACACAAGGAAGGTAAACTGGAGGGGGGGCACTCCAAATGGTCCCTTTCCCAGGCCCCAAAAGGGAAGCTGCAGAAAGAAAACTAAAGTATCCATTAGCCTCTGCTGTACCCAAATAGCAAGATGACAGCCAGAACCCAGCACTTGTGACTGATTTGCTTACGGAAGAGCCATGTACAAAGCACCCCATGTACATCCTGGAATGCTTGGCTCTTGCAGGCAGCAGCTGCTGTCTCAGCTTGAGATAAGCACCTCTAAATACTGGTAGTGAGATTGGGCTCCAGAGACCAGCTTGTGCTCTGGAGATTGGCAGTGATCTCTGGATCACTCCCACCCCTTCCTGTCCTCCAGCCCACAGAGAGAGGGAAAGGATTAAGAGTCAGAGGTTTCTTTGATGTTGCCCTCGGGTGCTGAAGAAGCAATCCACTTTTCATATTCCGTTTTAGAGCAGGAGCTTGCCTCTTCAACAGTGCCAAACTTTAAAGACACCCCAACCCTCTTAGCCCTCATTGCTGAATGCACGTCTCATCCTGTGGAGCCTGTGTTGGAGCATGTGTGCCTACAGCTCAGCACCAGATCCCCAGTCAACTCTGGGGAAGGGTCTTCTCATATCTGGGCAAGATGGAGGCAAGACAGCATATGAAGGCATCTCAGGGTCCCTCAGCCCTAACAGAGGGACAGGATAGAACTTCATGGGGATGGAGGCTTTTACGCAGCTGAAGCCAGGAGGAAGGCATCTGTTAGGATATTCTCCTATCAAGGCTCAGCAGATGACTCAATGAGGACTTGAATTAGAAAGGCTCCACCATGGATGGGCCACTCATCCTTGGGGTCAGCTGCCTGGGCTGCACAGGTCTTAGTTAAGCTTCAATACATCTGCATCCCAAGCCCATGAAGAGACATGGCACAAAGAATTGGCCTGTGAAATAGCTCTCCTTTTTTATTTTGGTTCTCTTGGCTGCTTTGGCAATGTGGGGCTATTGGTCTATCCTTGTCAAGACTCAGATGGCTCTAAGCACGCCTTCCAGTTGTCAAGACTTTTGTTTAAAGAAACAACCATGAAATGAATCAGCACTGTTGAAATATCTGGTAGTTTGAGCAATTGGTCACCCATCTCTAAATCTAGAAAGCTTCTGAATAACTCAGCCAGGGTAAATAACAATCTAAGTAGTAACATCACTGTCAGAACTTGCAGCATGGCACTGGAAGAGTCTCAGAAGATAAACTTTGGTTTTTAGGTAGCCCTGGTGCCTTTGGTAACTAGACCCTCTCAGGGACATGAAGATGTCTGCTCATGTTCAGTATGGATGGAGCAATCACTTGCCCCAAGGACTCTATTTCACTCTGACAAAAAATAGACCGCTCTATCACTGTATCTTGAGTCTGTATTCCTAGATCCTATGCAAGACAATGGCCAGCATTTTCACTGATGTATTATCAATTAAGACGGGGGCGGGGGGGACAGGACATGTGGCCTTTCAAATGTTGATGGATTCCCATCAGCCCCAAGCAGAGTGGGCAATGGGCAATGATGGGAGTTACAGTCCACTCCAGCAATACCTGGAAGGCCACCAGGTCCCCATGCCTGTAGGACATGGGTAGGAACACTAAGGCCCGGGGGCCGGATGCGGCCCAGTCGCCTTCTAAATCTGGCCCGCAGACGGTCCGGGTATCAGCATGTTTTTAAATGAGTAGAATGTGTGCTTTTATTTAAAATGCATCTCCGGGTTATTTGTGGGGCACAGGAATTCATCCATTCCCCCTCCCCCCAAAAAAATAATCCGGCCCCCCACAAGGTCTGAGGGACAGTGGACCGGCCCCCTGCTGAAAAGCTTTGCTGACCCCTGTTGTAAGATGTCATTCATTTTATGTCTCCAAGGAGCTGTGTTAGAAACACAGAAATATAAGCTAATTTCCAAAAGGCACCTTGAACATGGGTTATGGTCGCCACAATGGAATGTCTATGTGCCCTTTTTTGCAGTGGGGTTATGTTGTTGTTGTTGTTGTTGTTGTTGTTGTTGTTAAGCTGTTAAGAGGCATTCAACCCTGCTCAGACTTCCAACCTGAGATCCCCTCAGAGGAGAGCAAGAGGAACAGGAACTACCAGCAGATCTGCACCTTACCAGTAACCCTGAAGAACCAGTGGATCTGGATATCCCTGCCCTTGGACTGGAGGTCCGCTCACCAGCTGCCTTGGTTTCTCCCCTTCATTTTCCCAAGAGCCACAGCAGCAAAGACAGCGAGTCAGGAAAGAGAGCCTTTTGGGCTGAACTCTGTACTGTGTGACCAGCAGTGGCATACAGACAAGTGATCTTGGTGATGGCTCTTCAACTGGATACCTGCCTTTCGATGTGACTGAAGCCCAAGCCTGTCTAGTTTCTGCAAGAAGTGCAGAGCTCTTCTCATAGCAGATGTTTAGTAGTCGGCATAAAGCGATGGCATCTTTAAAAACAACAGGGCATTGCTCATATCAAGCATGTGTGATTTAACAGTTTTAATGCACCCCGAGCACATGGACAAAGTAAGGTGGAAGCTGCACCAAGATAAAATTTATTGAGTCTTCTCCTCCTATCTGCTTTCTGGTCAAAGGACAGATCAGAGAACGCAAACTACTCATGCACACAAGCCAGATCTGGTCTCCAGAGACCCAATTTTAATCCTTGGTCTTGCTTTTTAAGTCTGTTAACCGCTCCACTTCTAACAAAAAGCAAGAAAGAGTCCCCACCTGTATTATATTTATTTCACTATTACATTGCCAGCTCATGCTCATTCTGGGATGGCAACAGAGGACAGGATAAGTTTCTTGAAGGGATCATGCAAGATGCATATTCATTCCACAGTTTCTCTTCCTCCATCCCCAGTCAAAAATCAAGGACATACCTGAAAGGCTCCCTCCTTCCTGACAAACCTTCCTGGGTGTCAAGCTCAGCAGAGCTGGCAGTTCTACCACCCTTTCTCTGTGGCAGCCCCTAAGGTATGGCATTCCCTCCCCACAGAGGTCCACTGGGTGCCTTCACTGTATAGTTTGCATCCTATGCTGAAGAAGCGCCTCTTTACCCTCTCCTTGGACGTGTGTGATATAGATTTTCAGGACTCACCCTCCTATGATTATTATTTGTTTTAAACTCTTTTGAATATTATTTTTAAGTTACTGCAACCCACCCTGGGATCAAATAGTGAAGGGTGGGTCAGAAACCAAATAAATAAAAAGAAACTAATAATGTCACCCCTGTGTCTGGGAAGTGATGTCAAGCATACTGCAGCATCTGACGACCTATGTCCAGAGAATATAGGGAGCCCCTGCTCTCAATAATGCATCAGATGGCTTCCAAGCTGGGGCCATATTCATTTTGTGCCATGTAGGGCCCCAAATCCCCTATTACTCCAAAATAAACACTGCAATGGCAAAAGGATCATGTGGCTTTGAAGAGCAAAGAGCAGTCATGGGGAAACAAAAGTCAGTATATGCAACAAAGATTTTCTTAAAATCAGGACTGTTTGGGCTCAAAAGAAAGGTAAGATTATTCATCACAATTCTGTGCCAAGAAAAACCAGCATGTGGTATGGAAATTAAGCCACTTTGCCTATAGTTTATAATTTAACATAATTTATTCTCCTAGCCAGGGGGTGGGTCAAGAAGCTACATAAGGACACTGAAACTCCTCCTTCCCAGGCCCATCTTCCCTATTTGGAGATTTTATTTATTATTACATTGTTCAAGCCTTTTTTTTTCAGACAGTGGGACCCAAAATGGGGGCAGACTAATGAAAGCTGAAACTACCAGGATCCTAAGCTTAGTGTTTGTGTGAGCTTGTGGGATACCCAGGGCCCCTTCCTGGACACAGAAAGGGAAGCCAGGAAGATCAAGAGCCAAAACAGCCCAGAATGTGCTTCACAACTGTACAGACTACAGCACAATCCTAACCAAGTTTACTCAGATGTAAGTCCCAATTAGTTTAATACTGCTTACTGTCAAGTATGTGCATACAAGGACTGCAGCCTTACAGTGCAATCCTATACACATCTACTCAGATGTAAGCAACATTAACTTCAGTAGGACATGCTCCCAAGTAAATGTGTATAGGACTGCAGTTTAGTGACCGTGACCACCACATGACACTCACAATGCAGTCGAAGAATAGCAAGGGGGTTCTAATTCTTATGAACGGCAGGGGTTCTAATCTAGGTTAGCAACTGAGGGCGTGCTACCAGGCCAGGGGGTGGAAAGATTACTCCAGGTTTGTTAACACAGAGTACAATCTGATAGGCAATACAAGTTTAAAAGTTCAAAATCCACTCACTAGGTAGCCTTGGGAAAGAGACTTATTTATTCACCATCCACACAGTGGGGAAATTCTCAAAAGATCACTGCAGAGGTGAATGAGAAACATCATCACACACTGAGACCCCCCGGGTGTAGGGCAGTATATAATTCTAATAATAATAATAATAATAATAATAATAATTTTAGAGCTACAGAAATAGCATAACATGATGAGCCAGGATATTAAATATTGGATATGGGAATGCAAGAGCCAGGACAAAACCCACACTCAACTGTGAAGTTCACCAAGTTGCCTTGCATTCAGCAGAGCCCAGACCATTGTCCTTGCTGGCAAAGGCAGATGGGAGTTGAAATCCAAAATATCTGGAGGGCAACAAATATTCACATTGGAGAAGACTCATCTTATGAACAAATCAGAAGAGAATAATAAAATACTCTGGTGCACAGAGCTACAGAAGTAACAATTTCTTTTCTCTGTGGCTTTCTTGTTTGTCTCTTCCTCTGAAATATACAAGTTGCCTTGCCTCTCTGCTTTTGGGGGCACATTTTGGGCACTTCACCTGATCTCTGCCTGTGCTGTATTGTGATCTGTCTTGTATGGGTTCAGTTGGGGTTGGAAGTAGGTTTGTCCTGACTGGGGGCAAGGGGAGGGACTAAATGGCTGATTCTATTTTCAGTGGGTTCAGCAGTGAGGCAAACCAAGCTAAACAGCAACTATACCTGAAAGACCAGATAAGAGCCATCTAAAGAATGGAGAATCTTTTTTCCAGTGGGTTAGGATCTAAGAAGACATCCAAAAAATGTAAAAACTCAGAGGGAGGGAGAAAAAAACTAGCATCCTTTCACCAGTTGCAGCCACTCTGCTTTTCTTCCTTCTCCAAACCAGCTCAGCAGCTAAGATGTTGTCATTGCAGCTCTCACTGCAGAACCCTGCGCGAGACCTGGCACCAGTGCCAACTCCACGGAGTGCCAAAAGCTGGTCACCAGGCCCAAGTTGGCAGGGAAATAAAAAAGGAGCAGTAGAAAGGAGCACCTTAGCATGGATGCAAGCACCCATGTGTTTGGGGGAAGGTGGGTGTTCCCAATAAGTATGCCTGACACACACCTTCCTCAGAAGAGAGCAGGCAAAAGGTTGGCAAGCAAATCCGCACAAGCCACCAAGCACAGTAGCTGCTAAGCTGTCAGCTCCAGCCGAGCACAGCAGAGGGTCAGGAAGGGAATGGCAGCCTTCTGGGGAACTCCTGGTTACAAGCATGGAGGCAAACGGAAAGGGGGGGAAACGAGAAAACCAGCCCCCCTCCCAGGGGCCTCTGCACCAAACATCTCCAGGGCTAATACTGCCAGCAGCTGCCCCCAAAGCCAATCCCTTCCAGATAAGCCTGATCCCTGCCAACCTCACAGCTTCATCACAGGACCCATTTGCCTACCAGTGCATCATTAGTCGCACACAGACGCAGCGTAGCGTGAAGTGGGGAGGAGATGGAAGCGCCCCCCATGACATCATCAGGCTCACGAAGAGGTCGGTCTTCAAGAAGAAGGTGAGCAAAGGAACTTCCTCCCACCAGGAGCAGCTGGAATTCCTGAACAGAGAGCTAAGAATCCCCTACGGAGACTCCCTGTGGTTTCTCCTCCTGCAGTCTCTCTTCTGCACCCCATTTCCTAGCCGTGGTGCCCTGAGAACATGCTGAATCCGGGAGCATCCCCCATCCACCTCTTAAAGGCCAGGAGGGGAACACCACCTGCCCTCCAATTTGGACGTGAGGGGGTGTGGGAAGGAGAAGAGGAAAACTTGGTCACTTGCACAAAGAAATGGCTCAAGCCAAGTAGCAGAGAAGCAACAAATCCTACAAGAGATACGCCTCCTTACATTTCCAGGTCCACAGTCAGAGTGAGGGAAGCAATTGCAAGCCAAGGGAATCTAGTGACAAGAGTCAACGTGAAAGCAAAGATCACCCAGCAAGTCCAAACAGAAAGAAACCACTCGTCCCTGAATAATGAGCCATGAGGCAAACGAGAAGCGCCTCCTCAGAGTCCCTCCAAAGGTCCTTGCGAGGTCAGAGCCAGGCAGAAGCCTTGGGCCAGAAGGAAGACCAGACCGGGGTGGGGAGCCTCCAGGGCACGAGGAGTGGTAGGATTCAGTAGAGGAAAAGACTGCAACACCAACGGGGAAGGAAGGTGCAGATGCTCAGAACTTCAGAACAATCCCCCTCCACTCCCTGATTTAAGCAGCAAGGAGTTTAGCCCAGTGGCAGAAGGGGCGAACCTCCCAGCTGAAGAGTATGGATCTCTGGGGGAAGATTAAGAAGGCGCCCCTAATTCATGCATCTCCCTGAAGTCCGACGGGGAAAGGATCTGCTCCAACCCTACTGAGGAGGGGCTAAGAAATACTGGGCGCAGTACTCGCTGGGGGGTGTAAGGAGAGAATTCAAGGAGATCAATGTGAAGTCTGATGGCAGAGATCGGCATCAGGGATTAAAGAAGCCGAACAGATCTATTGGGGGTGCGGGGCGGAACTAATGCCAGAGGAAAATTACACGAGAGGTCAGAGCAGATCTCCTGCGTGACCAGAAAGGGCCGAATTGCTTGAAAGCGAGCGCTCCTATCCCAAGGCAGCAGAGCTGGTCCCTCGGGAGACAGATTCCTAACAAGGGGTCAAAGGTCACGCTGGTGCCCCCCCCCCCGTCCGACCCGCGTTTCTTACCTTGGCGGCGGCTACTGCGGTGGCGAGTCCCAGTAGTCCTCGGCCATGGCCGCCGGCCCGGGCCGCTTCTGGACTGGGCACCCCTCAGCCGCCCATGGCCGCCCCCCTCCCCGAGCCCGGGATCGCGCGGCTCCGCCCTCCCAGCTGCGCAGAACCACCCCCGGCCCGGCCGCCTCCCGCCCTGCGACTGGCCCGCGCCAACCCCGGGCAGGGCTTCGCTCGCGCCGCCCCTCGGGGCGTACCATTTCCCGGCCGAGGGCGGCGAGCAGCTGCGTCCTCGCCAGCGCCTCCCCATAATTCACGACCAAAGAAGGTGGGAGAAAGAATACACCCGTCCCCGGGAAAAACGGAGGTTTATTGGTCTGGGAGAGAGCCGTTAAGAGCGTCCCCCCTCTGTATTTGATGTGGTAGAATCCCAGCCTGACCATTTCTGACATGTGTGAGGGGGGAACTCTGCCCCGACAATAACTCGCTCTGTCTCCCCCACATTTCACCGAGTTCTGATTATTCCTAGGCACACGAGACTGGAGTTAACTGGAATCTCTTCAGACCTGAAGAGGCGCTCAGGGGCGAATTTAAAGTTGTAGTAATCCAGGCTCCTCGCCGCTTGCAAAGGTACAGTCCGCGCCGCCTTTTCGCTCAGCTGCTCGCCCCCCCCCCGTCCCTGACGAGGCGATATTTTTTTTACTTTTCGAGGGGGGAGACGGATAGATCAGCGATTTGGTTTATCTCGTTCCAGCAGCCTGTTAGTCAACGGAGAAAGAAAATCCCCGTCAACGCGCCTCTCTAGAGTCCTTGGATATGAGACTGTGGCTTTTCTGGGCCCGCAGCTGATCCAGCTGAATCTCGGCTCACTCCTCCTTCCCTAAATAATAAGCTCGCCCAAGCCGCTTTAGCACTGCAGAATGGTGGGCCGGTACCATTTTAGTAGCAGCACTAAGAGTGTTTGGAATACAATAAATCCAGTTAAAGCAAATAAAAGCTTGATTTCGATGGCGGGCGAGAAGAAAGCCTTCATTTCTGCCCCCCCTCCAGCGATTCAAATGGTTTGCTCTGCCTTCAAGCCACGAGCCGTTGGGCACGAACCACAGAGCACGTGCTGGGGAGATTGTTGGAAAAAGGACTCCGCGAACAAATAATTTATAACGCGCACAAATCATGTTTAAATACCAAATCCTCCCTAAAATCTTGTCAGTGAACGGGGGAGGGGAGGAAGAACGAGACGCTCTAAGATATTACCCCCCTCCCTTTTGGTTGACAATGGTATAGCTTTGACAGTCCTGGGGCCGTTGGCTACTACTACCTCTCAAAATAGGGGGAGGCTCAGACTGCGGCCTTGGCCTCTTCAGCAATAGGTACCTGATAGGTGGCGATGATACCTGGCTCAGGTAAACTTGTCCTTGCCCGCTATTTCTTATTCCAGCTCCAAGCTGGAGCCAAGTGGCGGTGGGCTTTGCTTTTGTTTTATCGAATTAGAATTTTACAACATGAAAGTCTGAGATGTTTTTCATCCACGTTTTGGAGGTGATACGGTTTATAATAGCTTTTAGAGAGAAATGCTACTTTTTCTATATAAAAAAGAAGAAAAAGCTAGAGCAGGATCTGACAAGAGAAGGGAGAAATGCAAACAAAACGATGTGATTTTTTTAAAAAAGGAAAGCAACACAAAAGCAGACTAAAGAACAATAGGACGCAGGCAAATGAGGATAATATCCTGGTCCCTTGGAAGTGTTCTGCCCAAAGGGGACCCTTTAAAAGGCAAGAGGCAAATGATGGCTTCTACTTATTTATTTAAAAATATTTATATACCACCATATTAAAAATCATAATGCTTTACAACAATATCAATATGTACTAAAACACTACACTAAACTTTAAAATCAGAGAACACCGGTTATTACAGAAAGATGATTTTTGAACTGCTTGCATAAGCTTGGTGGCACAGACAGGTTTTCAGCAGACATTCACAGGTATAAACAGGAGGCACCTGCCCAATCTCTGCTGGCCGAGCGATGGGCGTTCCCACAGGACTGGGATGAGGGCACTAAGGCTCAGTTTCTTGTCGCCAACTTGAGGGAAGACCAATAACTTTTCTGAAGATGATCTCAGGGATTGAGCTGGGACATAAGGGTTCAGGTGCTCCCGAAGGGCTTTGTAAATTAAGAACAAGGTCTTTGCAGCTGGCTGTATAGGCGATAGACAGCCAGTGCAGATGTTTTAGCAACAGTTTAGCTATGTGTTCCCATCAGCAGTCTAGCCACCACATTCTACGTCAACTAGAGCTTCTAGACTAGCTTCAAGGAGAATGAATTGCAGTAATCCGGTCTCAGTGCATGGACTGTATTCCTGTCCAGGAACAGTGTAGCAGGTGAACCAGACAGACTCTGCCACAGAGGACACTTAGGCATCTAGTGACAGAGATGTATTTGGGAGTACCCAGAAGCTGCAGACCTCCTTCCAAGGACTTGGATGATGGACTCAAGGGCATCCTGATCAAATTTGCAGATGACACCAAACTGGGAGGGGTGGGTAACACCCCAGAGGACAGGATTACACTTCAAAACGACCTTGACAGATTAGAGAACTGGATCACACTTCAAAACGACCTTGACAGATTAGAGAACTGGGCCAAAACAAACGATGAATTTTAACAGGGAGAAATGTAAAGTATTGCACTTGGGCAAAAAAAATGAGAGGCACAAATACAAGATGGGTGACACCTGGCTTGAGAGCAGTACATGTGAAAAGGATCTAGGAGTCTTGGTTGACCACAAACTTGACATGAGCCAACAGTGTGACACGGCAGCTAAAAAAGCCAATGCAATTCTGGGCTGCATCAATAGGAGTATAGCATCTAGATCAAGGGAAGTAATAGTGCCACTGTATTCTGCTCTGGTCAGACCTCACCTGGAGTACTGTGTCCAGTTCTGGGCACCACAGTTCAAGAAGGACACTGACAAACTGGAACGTGTCCAGAGGAGGGCAACCAAAATGGTCAAAGGCCTGGAAACGATGCCTTATGAGGAACGGCTAAGGGAGCTGGGCATGTTTAGCCTGGAGAAGAGGAGGCTAAGGGGTGATATGATAGCCATGTTCAAATATATAAAAGGATGTCACATAGAGGAGGGAGAAAGGTTGTTTTCTGCTGCTCCAGAGAAGCGGACACGGAGCAATGGATCCAAACTACAAGAAAGAAGATTCCACCTAAACATTAGGAAGAACTTCCTGACAGTAAGAGCTGTTCGACAGTGGAATTTGCTGCCAAGGAGTGTGGTGGAGTCTTCTTCTTTGGAGGTCTTTAAGCAGAGGCTTGACAACCATATGTCAGGAGTGCTCTGATGGTGTTTCCTGCTTGGCAGGGGGTTGGACTCGATGGCCCTTGTGGTCTCTTCCAACTCTATGATTCTATAAGGGAGTGCCACCCTGTTGAAAAGAGGCAATGCTGTGGGATGGGTCTTAATAGGTAGGAGAGGATATCTTAAATGCAGTTTATCTCTCCAGGCGCCCACATGCACGGGTTCTTTTGCTTCCCAATCAAGAAGGAGGTCGTACATGCTGGATATAATTTTTCCTTTTGCTAGTATTAACTTCTCTTCCAATTTTGATATTTCTTTGGAGAATCCTTTTTGTCTATCCTTACCCAATCGTTCAGTAATTTGAAAATATTGGAGCCAATCATTTAAGTGCATTCAGATGTCTTCAATTTTTTTCAATTTTAATTTATCATCTTCCCCTTTTGTATGTTGCCCAAACATTTTTCTTTTTTCTTCACAGTCATGCCTTCTACCAGTGAGGTCCACCAGGGAGTTTTTGGTTCTAACAAGTCTATATTTAAGCCATATTTTGTACAAAAATTTGGAATTATATGGTCTAAGAATCCCCTGTGCACCTTTACCTCATCATATACCAGATAGGCATGCCAACCAAAACACGTACATACACCTTCTAGATCCAACAGATCTTTATCTTTTAAGATCATCCATTCTCTGATCCAAGTTACAGCTGCCGCTGCATGATACAACTCCAAATCAGGCAAAGCCAAGCCCCCCCTTCATTTCTGTCTATAATAATTTTATGCTTTATTCTGGGCTTTTTCCCTTTCCATATGAATTTTGCTATGTCTTTCCTCCAATTTTTAAAACAATCCATACCTCCCAGAATAGGTATCATTTGGAATAGAAAAATCATTCTAGGTAAGATGTTCATTTTTACTACCAATATTTTGCCCCAGAAGGAGAGATGAAGCTTGCTCCAGATTTCTAAATTTATTTTCACGTCATTCCACATTTTGACATAATTGTCCTGAAACAGATTAATGTGTTTTGATGTTAATCAGATGCCTAGGTATTTCACTTTTTTCTTTATTTCCAATCCCCTAGTTTCCTGTAATTCGTTTTGTTCATCTATTCCCATGTTCTTGACTAACAAGTTTGTTTCCTTATAATTGATTTTAAAGCCAGCTAATTGTCCAAATTCGTTAATAGATTCTATTGCTTTTGGGATACAATCCTTAGGGTTTTCTGTTATTAGTAAATCACCTGCAAGAAGAAGAAAGAAAGTTTGGATTTGATATCCCGCTTTATCACTACCTGAAGGAGTCTCAAAGCAGCTGACATTCTCCTTTCCCTTCCTCCCCCACAACAAACACTCTGTGAGGTGAGTGGGGCTGAGAGACTTCAGAGAAGTGTGACTGGCCCAAGGTTACCCAGCAGCTGCAGGTGGAAGAGCGGAGACATGAACTGCAAAAGCTCTTACTTTATAATTTCCCCCACTACAATCCCTTTTATTATTTCCTCTTTTCTGATCTTATTCATTAAAATTTCCAATGCCAAAATAAATAATAATGGGGACAGAGGGCATCCCTATCTTGTTCCTTTTGAAATTTCAATATTTCCTGAGATCATACCATTTATTATCAGTCTAGCCCTTTGTTTATGATATATTGCTTCAATACATTTTTCAATTTTTTCTCCCATACCCATTAAATTAATCTGTTTCTTTAGGAAATACCAGGATGCATTATCAAAAGCTTTTTCTGCGTCTACGAACATCAGAGCCGCTATTTAACAATTCTAAATTCAAGATATTCTAATATGTTAATAATGTTCCTGATGTTATTCTGTATTTGTTTTCCTGGTAAGTAGCTGGCCTGATTTTCATGAATTATATCTTTCAATATATGTTTGAGTCTTTCTGCCAATATGTCAGCAAATAACTTATAGTCACAATTTAATAGAGATATTGAATTATACCCACTTTTCTCTTTTCCATCTCATTGCAGTGAGGCTATAGAAGTCCTGAAGACAGTAATGGACTGGATGCGGGTAAACAAACTGAATATTAATTCAGACAAGACAAATGTTAGTAGAGCTAACCTTGGAACAGAGGTTCAACCAGTATTGGGTGGGAATAACACTTCCCTTGCAAATGCAGATTTGTAGCATGGGGATTTCGCTGAACTTGGATATTTAGGTATCTACTGTGGCCAACTATTGTATTTATTGTTGGAAAATTCTTTTTAAAAATTGTGCTTATTATTTCAACGTACCTTGTTAGCTGCCATGGGCTCATTGAGGAAAGGTGGGGTATAAATGTTTTAAATACAGTACATAAATAAATAAATAGCAGAATCCTTACTGTTCTTTATTTTTCTGCTAGGGAATGAAACCTTTAGAATTTTAACCCATAAGCTGAATGGGGATGTTCTTATTTTGACCTGTCAAAATATGTCTGCCTTCTCAGTAAGCCCTTGTGAAATTGTCCTAATACACTCAGGATCTTTGCAACAACAAGCAAATTAAATGAGAGGCGAACAGGGAACAGATGGAGAAAGTATTTTGTTTTATATTTGATGTGGGGTTTTTTACTTCCTAGTAGCAAGCTTGCTGTTACGACTCCTCTGCCAAGATTGTAAGCTGTAAATAGTTCAGTGATAGTGAATTATAAAAAGGCTTCTGGTGGCATCATGAGTCCGCTCTGTGACTAACACACACGTTCATAAAGTCCTGTGGGTTCTCACTTTGGAGGTCAGGCCAGAGGGCATAGTGAATAATCTCTCTCTTTCTCTCGCTTTTTATAGCCAAACACAAGGGAAATGGCTTAGTATTAGATTCTGACAGGCCCTGGGACTGTATTTTCATCCAGCCATCCAGCCTCAAACTACACAGCAATTGTATCAAGGGACAAAGGCTCTTGCAAAGCCACGCATGCAATGAGTCACCCAAAATCACTCTAGACTTCACCCAAGAAAAAATTAATCAAGGCAAACACTCAGTTACACATCACAAACCAAATTTAAATGGTCCTGTTATTTTCTATAGACTGTGCACTGAAGAAATTATACCAGATTACATATTTCAAAGGAAACCATTAGCTTGATGTTATCTGAATGACATCAGAGTCCCGGGGAGGGCAGTCTCCATTCATGCAGTATTGAGTTCTGAGCAAGGTTGCCAGTTCTTACTTGCCACAGGTCGTAGGTGAGTGGCGATTTATAAGCCAAAACTAGTAAATAAGTTCCCTGTTCCAACAGTCTCAAGTCTTTGCGCATGCTATGGGTGGGGGTGAGGTTTAGGGGCAAGGGAGCCAGGCTGACCATGAACTTCTATCTGAATGTGATAAATAATAATAATGTAGGTTTAATTAAATACTTTTATACAAACAAACATCTCTGCTTTTCTCCATCTCTTTCTGTATCAGAGTCAGGCTGGGGTCATGCTTATGTAAAAGGGCCACTTACTAAAGCAGGGGGCAAGCCAGAAGAGTAGAAGGTACTATTATTCTTAATCCTTTGTTACCCAAAGGTCTCCAGATGACTTACAACATATTTAAAACACACTCACACCCATATACAGTGGTACCTCGGGTTACATGCGCTTCAGGTTACATATGCTTCAGGTTACAGACTCCACTAACCCAGAAATAGTACCCCAGGTTAAGAACTTTGCTTCAGGATAAGAACAGAAATTGTGCTCTGGCAGTGCAGCAGCAGGAGGCCCCATTAGCTAAAGTGGTGCTTCAGGTTAAGAACAGCTCCAGGTTAAGAACGGACCTCCGGAACGAATTAAGTACTTAACCTGAGGTACCACTGTATATATGTACATATGGTACTTGCATCATATATAAATAGGTTGTAAGTACCATAATAACAGAATTAAACAAACCCCAAAATGGCCACAGGAAGCATTGGTAACACACTGATAACAGGTAAGTACTCTGTTGACCATGTTGTTGGCATTTGTCTGTCTAGAGAGACAATAGAAGAGTGTGTCATCAGAGATAAATTCAAACTATTGGATAGTTACAGCACCTGCTGTGACTGCAGAGACCGATACGGGAGCGACATGTTTTGTTGCAGCTGGGGCAGATGAAGGTGCCTGGTTTCGCTGTTACAGATGCACCATGGCATTTCATCTCTCAGCTCTCACCCCCAGTGGTCATTTTTCCTCTGGTCACTGCTGTGGATGCACAACCTGACTGTTTCCAGACACTCTGGTCATCTGCAAAGAATTCCCATATGGCAGGTTTAATGTTTCCAGCCTTCATGTCACATTTGCAGACATCTTTATAACACAGAGTTGGTCTGCCAGTAGGCCTGGTGCCTGAAGCCAGCGCCCCAAAAAGCACATCCTTTGGGATCCTGCCATCTTACATTCTGTGGACATTACCCAGCATAGACGACTTCCCTTGGTCAATCTGGCTCACAGCCTTCAGGAGTTCCTGCAATAAGGTCCAAAAATATGATGGTGGCTGGAATGCGGGCCACTGAGCTTCATTGTACCTGTTATAATTATTTTAACCTGTTTGTTTGTTTAATTGAGTCCCTCTTCATGCCATTCATGCTTTTGTAACCTTTTGGCTAAACTACTACAACACAGTCTTTGTGTGGCCGTCACTAGCAATGATTCAATAGAGTGAGACAGCCCATCTTCTGTTGCCTTCCAGGAATAATTAAAGTTGATGGTTTGGGATTATAAAGCCCTAAAGCAAGGTAGCCAACGTGATGGCCTTCAGATGTTGCTGACCACAACTCCCATTGTCCCTGATGGTTGGCTGGGCTGGCTGGAGACAATGGGAGTTGGAGTTCAACAATATATGGCAGGCACCACAAGTTTATGAATTTATGCCTTCTGAGGGTGTCTAGTTCTCCATACCACTAAGGTGACTAGGTAAAAACAATAATGTTACAAAAGTTGGGTGCCACCCATTCTCTCTGCTGGTTGGTAGCAAGATTCCAGGGGGTTCCAGGTGCTCACCCAGGGTCTGTGATCCTTTGGGGAATTGAGACACATTGGAGACTGTTGTAGCTTTAAGAACTATGGTTTATTCACCTCTTTATACATTCAGTCTGCCTATAGAGAGTCCAGATCTTACAGCTTGGTCATTTTGAGAGGTGCTTGTCCCCCACAGCAGTGCAGCTCTGGAGTCCAAGGCAACTCAGCCAGCCTGCCCAAGATGGATCTCAGTCTCTGACCTCTCCCTTCTTCCCAGCACACCTTGCTCAAAAGACTCTCTTTTTGTGTCACCTCAAACACACACACCAATCCCATGGCAACCTCAGTTTGCCCAGGCCCAAGATTCCTCTTAGATGGGCCATCAACAGCTTTTGTCATTGTTATGTACTGAGTTGAATAGGATTCAGAATGCAGCAGTCTGATTGGTCCTAGAACAATGCAGCAGCATGATTGGTTGGCAGGAACTACCCAATCATGCTCCAGATAGAAGTGAATCCACAACCTGATTGGCTTACAGTAGAATTCCGGAATTAGCCAATCATGTGCAGCCCATTGTGTAAATAATGTATATAAAGCAGATACTTTGAGGGGACTTTCATTCATTCCTCCTCACCACTATGAGCTGAATAAAGAGCATGAAATCACTTCGCGACTCTGAGTATATTTCACTGGCGACGAAGGTGGGATCCCGCTGAGCTGACTGCCACACACAGCACCGCAGCACCGCCACCTGCCGCACCGCTGCCTCGCACCGTGTATCCAGGCTTCAGCTCCGGGACACAAGGAACTCAGAATGGCAACCGACAACAGCTTCTCGCCATTCAACCCAGCATCTGGAGACTGGGAAGCGTACGCCTCCCGTTTCACCTTCCTCCTAGAAGCCAAAGGGGTCACCGATGAAGAAGACGCCAAGAAGAGGGCAATATTCTTCAGCGTCTGCGGAGAGGAGACGTTTGAAATCGCCCGGGCCCTCCTTGCGCCTGAAGACGTCGCTACTGTTCCATACAAAACAATAATGGAACAGCTGAAGGGGCACTTTTCGCCGCAGCCCTCAGTGGTGGCTCGTCGAAATGCCTTCTACGCAAAGCGGCAAGCCCCTGGGGAAACCATAACTGGGTTTGTGACGTCTCTCCGCCAAGCCGCCCGGTTCTGCAACTTCTCAGAGCTGGAGAACATGCTTCGTGACCGCCTCGTCGGTGGCCTGAAGGATGAGAAGCTGCAACGACGCCTCTACGCTAAGAAGGACCTAACGTTCCAGGTCGCTCTGGAGGAGGCCCTGGCAACGGAAGCTGCCGAGAGGTCGACGCAAGAGGCACGGCCGAGCCAGCTGTCCCAACCGAGGGTCCACCACGAAGACCTCACCGACGACTCAGGATCCGACAGGGAGGAGGTGCACCGAGTACAGCAGCGCACTCAAGCAGCCCACATACCACAGCTGCCTCGACGAGAAGGAGGGAGCTGCGCAAGCTGTGGAGAAAGTCACGAGAGGAGGACCTGCCGTTTCCGCAACGCAGAGTGCAGGCAGTGCAGAAAATTGGGACACATCGCCCGGGTGTGTCGGGCTCGGCCCACCCGACGCCAGGCATCAGATGACCAATCCAAGAGCCCCAGGTCCCGGGGCCCAACGCACCAAGGCAACTCGACAGAGCTCACGGAATTCCAGGTATACCAGTTGCCCCACCCCAACGTAGAGAAAATTTATGTTGACGTACAGATAGAGGGGGCCCCATGCCGCATGGAGCTTGACACGGGTTCAACTCTATCCATAATCTCGGCAAGGACCTTAAGGAAACTGTGTCCTACTGGGGGTCCCAAACTCAGGCCGGCCCCATTCACCCTCCGGGACTTCCAAAAACGTAAGGTCCCCACAATGGGGGTGGGGACCTTCAGGGTGCAATACCGAGGGCGGACGCGGCAACTGGACTTGCTTGTGGTCAAGGGCCCCTACATTAGCTTACTGGGATTGGCATGGTTTGGACCACTGGGGCTAGCCGTCACCGGGGTGAACCACACTAGCTTACAAGTGGACGTGGACGCAGTATGCAAGGAATTTCCGGGGGTTTTCGATGGGAAATTGGGACAGTATACGGGCCCCCCCATTGCTCTACAGCTTGACCCCGCAGTACGACCGGTCAGGCTCAAGGCCCGCCGGGTCCCGTTCGCCCTGAAACCCCGTATAGACGAGGAATTGGACCGGCTCGTGGAGCAAGGAGTGCTGGAGCCGGTGCCTAATGCCCCCTGGGAAACCCCAATCGTCACGCCCGTCAAGCCTAATGGTTCAGTCCGCATCTGCGCAGACTACAAATGTACCATAAACAAGGCCCTCACGGCCCATGCATACCCAGTGCCAGTGGTCAGCCATGTTCTTGCCACCCTGGCTGGGTCGAAAATTTTTGGCAAGCTGGACTTGGCCCAAGCATATCAACAGCTGCCAGTAGATGAGGCCACAGCAGAGGCACAGACGATTGTGACGCACAGAGGAGCATTCAGGGTAAAGCGGCTGCAATTCGGTGTCAGCGTGGCACCAGGCATATTCCAGAATCTAATGGACTCTCTACTTAAAGGGATTCCTGGCGTCACCCCCTTCTTCGATGATGTGTTGATTGCCGGGCCCACACCAGAGGAGTTTGAGGACCGCCTCCGCACCGTTCTGCACCGTTTCCAGACGGCGGGTCTCAAGGTGAAGCGGGAAAAATGTCTACTAGGAGTGCCTCAGGTGGACTTTCTGGGATTTATGGTGGACGCAGAAGGGGTCCACCCGACTGGGGACAAGGTACGGGCCATTTGTGATGCCCCAGCGCCCAAGAACAAGACTGAACTTCAGGCCTTCTTGGGACTATTGAACTTTTACCATTCCTTCCTTCCCCACAAGGCGGCGGTAGCAGAGCCCCTACACAGACTCCTGGACAAGCGGGCCCCTTGGGTGTGGGGCCAGCGCCAGGAGGCCGCATTCCAGGCAGTCAAGGACTTGCTTGTCTCAAACTCGGTCTTGGCACACTTCGACGAGAGGCTGCCGGTGGTGCTAGCATGCGATGCCTCGCCCTATGGAATTGGCGCTGTCCTGGGACACCAACTCCCAGATGGAAGAGAGGTACCGGTGGCATACTTTTCCCAGACACTCAACGCAACCGAGCGGAACTACTCGCAAATCGACAAGGAGGGTCTGGCAATCGTGAAGGGAGTAAAAAAATTCCATGATTTCTTGTACGGGCGGCCCTTCACCGTGGTGACTGACCACAAGCCGTTGCTTGGCTTATTTGCCCCTGAAAAGCAGACCCCCCAAGTGCTGTCTCCTCGCGTCCTCAGGTGGTCAATTTTCCTTGCCAGCTACCAGTATGCACTGATTCACCGTCCGGGGAAGGCGATGGGCCATGCGGATGCCCTCAGCAGGCTACCACTACCGGAAACAGGCCCCGACCCAGCACCTGCACAAGAGGTTATGAGCCTGGAGCTGCTTCCCGACCGCCCCATTCAGGCACAAGAAGTTGCACACCATTCCAAGAAAGATAGGGTCATCTCCCGGGTCCTGGACTGGGTGTGGAGGGGATGGCCCAGCAGCAGCCCCGGGCCAGAATTCGCCGGCTACACAACCCGCAAACATGAACTGTCGGCCCACAAGGGGTGCCTGTTATGGGGAAGCAGGGTCATTGTTCCCCAGCCCCTCCGCAAAAGGGTCCTCACAGCCCTACACGAGACACACCCAGGGGTAGTAAGAATGAAGGCCCTTGCCAGGAGTTATGTGTGGTGGCCGGGGATCGACGGAGAGATAGAGGCCTGGGTCAAACACTGCCAGGCCTGCCAAGAATCCCGCCCAGATCCCCCAAGGGCCCCAGTCCAGTCCTGGGAGTCCGCCCGAGCACCATGGTCACGCCTGCATGTGGACTTCGCTGGCCCCTTTCAGGGGAAAACATTCTTCATAGTGGTGGACTCCTACACCAAATGGCTGGAAGTCGCACTGGTACCGTCCACTTCTACGTCCGCAGCCATCCGGGTACTACGCAGGCTGTTTGCAACCCACGGGCTCCCTGACACTCTCGTCTCAGACAACGGGACTGCATTTACGTCAGGAGAATTCCAAACCTTCACAGCGCAGAACGCCATCCGCCACATCCGTTCGGCGCCATTCCATCCTGCCACCAATGGCCAAGCAGAACGCATGGTGCGGACCACCAAGGACACCCTTCGCCGCATGACGCAAGGGGATTGGGAGTACCGCCTTGCCACATTCCTTCTAGCACAGCACAGCACCCCCAGCTCAACGACTGGCCGGAGCCCCGCTGAACTACTAATGGGTCGGCGCCTTGCAATCAGATTGGACCGCATTCACCCCGATAGAGCTCAGGATGAGGTAGTGGTGGGGGAAGGCAGGAACCCCCGGACCTTCGAGGCCCAGGACCCAGTGTACGCAAAGAATTTTGGGGCAGGCCCAGCATGGGTACCCGCCACAGTCACCAGGGTCACTGGCCCCGTGTCGTATGAGGTGCTAACAGATGGGGGGCAATGCTGGCGCCGCCACTGCGACCAGATACGGCGACGATTCCCGGGAGAAAACCAGGAGGAGGAAAGGTCAGAGGAGTCCCAAGGGAACAGAGGGGCAGTGAGGCCCATAGAGCACGAGGGGCCAGCAGGAGAGGCAGAATCAGTAAATACAGAGAGGACCTGCGAGGCCGAAAGGACACCGGAACCAGAACCACGACTGAGCGAGCCGGTTGCGCCAGACCAAATAGCCCCATCACAGCCAGCATCCTTGGAACACGAGCCAGAACCTGGACCCCGGACCAGGGAACACCCCAGGCCGCAACGCACACGTAGGCCGCCAGCGTACCTCGAGGACTATGAATGCGACCTCCCGGGCAGGACTGGAACTTAGAGGGGAGGGGTGTTATGTACTGAGTTGAATAGGATCCAAACTGCAGCAGTCTGATTGGTCCTAGAACAATAGGATCCAAAAGGCAGCAGTCTGATTGGTCCTAGAACAATAGGATTCAGAATGCAGCAGTCTGATTGGTCCTAGAACAATGCAGCAGCATGATTGGTTGGCAGGAACTACCCAATCATGCTCCAGATAGAAGTGAATCCACAACCTGATTGGCTTACAGTAGAATTCCGGAATTAGCCAATCATGTGCAGCCCATTGTGTAAATAATGTATATAAAGCAGATACTTTGAGGGGACTTTCATTCATTCCTCCTCACCACTATGAGCTGAATAAAGAGCATGAAATCACTTCGCGACTCTGAGTATATTTCAGTCATGTTAATGCATCTATCCTGGGTGAGACCCTAACTTGGAAAGTAAGCTTTGCCAGCACTTTTCCATTGGTCTCCAATCTTCCCTTCAATCCTTCAGATAATCAAAATTCTACCATTTATTAATTTCTAGGGTTTAGGGGGAAGAGAAGAATGGAAGAGAAAGGACAGGGCTGCTGCACCCTTAAGAGTTGGGCAGCAGAGGCAATTTCAGCACCTGCCATTTGCCCCTTTCCCATGCAACCAAAGTGGAGACAGTCTAGCAGCACACACACACACACAACAGAAATGTGTGCACCACTCAGACCCTCCCCAGGAGGAGGTGTAAGTGAATCTGCTGTATTGATCTTGAAGCAAGTGCCCCCAGCTTCAGGGTCACCCCCCTACTGCTTCCTTTTTTTAAAAAAAAAGTAAGCAAGCAAAAGTCTCTTGCAGAACAAGAGATACACAGGGAAATATGCAGGTGCCATTCCAACCAATGGCTTTGTGAAAAAGGATCCCACTACTGCCTTTTAGTGTTTTAACCAATGACTGAGGTCACAAATATAATTGATTTTTATGACAGTCTTCTGTGCTATAGAGAAAAATCTAAAGTCACACATGTATCCATTTTTGTAGAGGGGACTTCCTGGTTAATTCTAAAAGTGTTTTTTCCCCTTGCAATTGTTGCCCCCCACTTGGACTCCATGCTTCATTAAAAAAGAAAAGAAGGCAAGTCTCTAGTTCTTGTACAATGACTCCACTCAAGATTTATTAATATAATTGCCTTAAATTATTTGAGGAGTCTTGGTCCAACATGTACTGAACTTCCTGTGGTGAGTCCCAGAGCCTAATTACATGCTACATCCAAATGCATGTAAAAGTATTTTGATACCCTCCCAAAAATGCAAACTGCTTCACAAGAAGGCGGGGAGGATGTTGCCCTGTCTGTACTGCAAAATCTCCCTCTTCACAGGATTCCAGTTATATGTTTCCACTGTGCTTAGAAGTCTGCTGGGAAAGGTAAGTAAATGGCTAAGTATTCACTCCCCCTTGCAAACCGTCTAGTCTAAATTTCCCTCTCCAGAGGAGCTTCTCTTTAAAAAAAATGGCTTTAGGACTCTCTTACACACATCTGTAGTTAGGTGCTCAGATGAGGTTTGTTGTGTGTTTTATCTCCAGCAAATTGAATGCATGGCACATTTTAAAGAAAAGAAGAATGAATATCCTGAAGTCTGTGAAGCAGAGATTTGGGGCAGTGTTGGCCATGCAGAACAAAACAGAAGAAGCCCTTGATGACCAGTTACCTGAGTTTCCCGAGATGGTTAAGCAGGTGAAGGAGGACAGGCAGCTGGGCAGATGAATTGGAGGATCATGTATCTCAGTGTTCTTAGACACCACCTCCTTCAGGTTACTTAAGCACTTCTATCTTACTTGCTGATTTCTGAAGCCAAAAAGGCTGTAAATCCCATTTCAGTCTATACTCCCACATCAGACTGTTCCTGGCTAGAAAGACTGTTAAGAGGAAAAAGACCTTGCATGCACATGCATCCTCCCCTCTTCATTCCAACTAAACATCCATCTGACTGTCTTGGTGGATTTCCTGCCTGAAGCACAGGAAAGTGTCTTCCTCTCCTGCTGTCAGGCCAGACATTGCCTTGTCAGATTTTGTTAGTTTAATTCAAGTGTGGGGTTGTTCGGGTTCTGCACACAGCCAAACAAGCATTAGAGCTGGAATAAAACTTGTGCACAAAGAAACCGCCAGCTTCCTGGGACCTGGGAGGAGAGGTGTGTGCTGTCAGGGGCGGGCAAGGAGTGGCTCACAGACCGATGGGAGCAAAGTGGAGTTGCCAACTCACCAGAAAAATAACTGGCTTGTGTCTTTAACAGCAGCATGTGGTGTAGACATCCACAGGTGGTGCTTTTCATAGTATGGAAATAAGCCTTAGATTACACCTGCTAACATTTGTTGCTAGTTGTTGTTAAAGGCAAAGGACATCAAAAATAATAAAAGCTGGCAACAGTAGAGCAGAAACATGAAGTCTGAGTTTACTCAAAAATAAGTCCCATTAAATGGGATGTTCCCAAGCAAACATAGACCTCTTGCAGTCCAAACCTAGGCATCTATATTCCCAAGATCTGGCCTTTTGAGTGGTGGCTCCCCACTTGCGGAATGCTTTCCCAGGGAGGGAGGCAAGCCTTTACCTGTTTTTAGGCACCGGGCAAAGACTTGTATCTTTACCCAGTTTATACTTTAATTTGAAGGGTAGCATTGAGGCCTCTTTCTGTGGGATCAGTAAGTCCTCATGTGTTTTATCTGTTCTGCTATGTTTTTAGATTTTTATTGGATGAATGTTCTTAGCTGGTTGTCACTTTTTGGTTCGTCTGTGAGAAAAGTGACCAGCAAATACAATAAGAAGTAAGCAAGTGTGTACAAAGATTGCAGCCTTGGAACCATGGCTCTCCATCTCCACCTGTACTAATGCTTCCAAATGGGGGGTAATGAGGACCCTTAATGGGGTTGCGCCTTGCCTCAAGACAGTCGTTTCCCTTAAACTGTTTCTACAGTCACAGCAGTAACCCTTCAGCGGTTTGACTACACCTGTGAAGGTGCACTCTTCCCTTGTCCCTTGAGACAGGCATTTGCTGACATGAGGCAGGAAAAAATATAGCTAGAAAACATGCAAACAGAGATAGCAGGGTTGCCACATCTTTATTTGACACTGCTACTGTGTCAGTTTGACCCAAAGATATTAGCAAGTGACCATGTTTATCCGCATGCATGGAAAGTGCCATGAATTCTGCCATTTTCTGTAGCCCAAGCTGCCTTTAGCACAGGAGCAAGAAAAATGTTTTTCTTGGTTAGTTGGCAACCTCTGAAATAGAAAGTAGGCTGAAGATGGGTCTCATTTTGCAAGCTGGACTTAGTGGTTGATCTCTAAATGAGAAGCCTAACCCAACATGCCATGAGCACTGCGGTGACTCCACAGACACCCAGTGTTATCTGCATCTCAACATAAAGATGCTGTGAAGACAGTGGTCTGAATGGTGCAGCAGAAATGCTTCCTTTGCCTTTTGTCCCTTTGAATGTGTAGCAAAAGCGAGACTTCCGGGTTAGCGCCATCGTCTAATGGCGGATTCCCTCCGAGCTCCGGAGGGAATCGGCTTAGTAGGGGTCGGGTCCTGCCGCGGCGGCGACGCGGGGACCCTCAGAAACCACAGGCGCTGAAGCCTGTGGACCTGGTGACTCGGCAGGCACCATTTGCGCCCCCCGACCCGCGAAGGAGCCTTTTTAAAGGCTCCGGAACGGGGGACGGAGAGCGGTGCGGTGCTGAGAGTCGACTGCTTCCCCTACTGAGTGAAGCCGCATGCCATGGACGGAGAGCGCTGACTTCTTTCTCTGAACATTTGGACTAAAAGTAACAACCCGTGAGTAATACGGAAATTGGACTTAAAAAGGGAAAATTTTTCTTGGGAATTAGGTACGACTGGGGAAGGCGCAAAGAGGAAGTCCGTCTACCCGCCTTGTAAACATCTTAAAGCAAGGATTTGATAACTAAGGTTGAGAGAACACCTTTCTCTTTAGTGGATAAAAGCAAGTAACTCCACGTTTTGGCAATATAAGTGATTTTGCTGGAGGATAAGAGCTAATATTGAGAGCGGAATTGTCACCCCTCCCCCAGGACCCGGGAGCGATCGGTGAGAGAGCCTGCTGAAGAGATATAGAAGACTTTGACAGCTGTCAAACTAGCTGTCAAAGTTGGGAAAAAAGGAGAACTTTGTTTCTGTTGTCTTTGCTGGTTATATTTGTTACAATTTGGTAATAAATTGTTAAAAATAAAGAAGAAAAGGCTAATTTGACTTTTGGGTTGGAACTGGAACATACTAAGAAACCAGAACTCCTCTAGAGGGGGTTCAGGGACATTACAAGAATGGCTGTAAGTGGAAAAATACTGGCTGAACTGGAGAGGACTTTTTTTCTCTTGGGAAAGTTACAAGAACAAAGTGATGTTTTGGCTACAAATGTTACAATATTGAATGAAACAGTAAATAAAACTACTGAGCCTGGAAGGGACTTGACTCAAGTCTTTGCAGCTGAACAAAAAGTTTTTGCAGCTGAATTAAAAATCTCTGCAGCTGAACAAGAAAAGAAATCTGAGAAATTTGAGAATGTGAGGAAAGAGATATATGATGATTTGAAGGAAAAGGAAGGAGGAGCTATAATGTCACAGATGATTAAGGAGAGCCAGAGGCCTGTTAAGATGGATACAAAGGAAAATAAGAACAGGATGATGAAAATTTGGTTTGAATTGAAGAATGGAGAATGGAGAGATCTCCTCATGTGGAGATCTGAAGACCTATGGATTACAAACCTGGCTAAAGTGGAAACTGGAGCTTTTGGGACATTTGGACTTAAGAGAAGCAAGAAACAAAATTTCGGCTCCACTTTTAAATATGGAGGTCTGGCTGGAAGAAACATGGACCTTATTGGGACAGAGCTTCTTCGAGATTTGGTGTCTAATACAAAGGACTATCAAAAAAACCGGCAGAGAGGAATTGAGAGAGAATTAAGAGCCTCGGACGTGAGGTCGCCAGGCTGACAGCAGATAGACTGATGGACATTTGTTGGGGTTCGGAACCGGGAAAGGGGGGGTGGGGCTTTGGGAATCCAAAGGGTGTACAATTATACTCTGTTTCTTTTTATTCTGTTTTGCTACTAATATAAAAATGGGGAATTCGTGGAAGGGAATTGGGGTCGACCTTAGAAAAAGATTTTTAAGAATAAGTACTGATGTATAAAGACTGAGGTTTATAAGTTAAAATTGGTTAACTAAAATGAATTAAATATAATAAGGTAAAATTTGAGGACAAGAACTTGCTGAGCTAAAAATTGGAACTGGAATACAAGAAGGGGAGGTGTGGGGAAGTCAAGGAAATATGTTATTGAAAGTAAGGAATGTAAATTTTATGTGTTTTTAATTGTTTTTTTTTTGTTTTTTCTCTATTTTTTGAAAACTTCAATAAATATCTATATTAAAAAAAATAAAAATGAATGTGTAGCAAAAGCTAGTTTTTTAACCCCAATTAACTGCTGGCAGAATGCTTCCGCTGTGTGCTTGCTGCCCAGCTTGGCTGGCTTTGACTTATTTAGCCCACAGAATATTTAACAGGAGGTGAAAACAACAAGGCCAACATGCCATCCAAGCCTTTGATCACAACTTGTGGTAGTCACCAGTGAATTTCTTCCTGTCTTTGTTGGCACACAGACCTCTCTCTCCCCAAAGGCAGTTGTGAGTAGAGCCTCAATCAGCCACCAGGAGGCAGGAAAATAAAGTCAGCCTCTTGAACCAAATAGTCTGGGTGGAGGCAGCATTCAGTCCCTCCCGCTCTTTCTCAGAAGTAATGACTGAACATCTTCAGCAAGTTATGAGATGGCTATACTGTGAGTCCTGTAACTCTCAAATGTAACCCACAAGGTCAGTACAATGATACCTTCACTGGGACAAATCAGTATCTACAAACGGCATATAAGCTTGCACAAAAAATGTTTCTGAGCTAAAGCCCTTGGCTGCTGTGTATTTTCAGTCTTAAGAAGGCAGGTAACAGGAAGAGACTTTTGCAGACTTGACTGGCCCTGAGCAAATCACAACCGACCTTCAGTGTGGGTTTGAGCAGACCCCCACCTCCAAGCACTAGAAATTATCCTTCCTTCTGGCAATGTTCATAAGAAACAAGGAGGAGGAGATTACCACTCTCTGTACCGACAGAGACCCTTGGCCTTTACCCACTACAGGTGAACCTCTTTATGCCATGTTTCTTCATTGGTAATTTTAATATTTCTTGTAGAAATATTAGTACAATCAAGCAGTATATAAATTTGTTGGTTAAATAAAAGTGAAATGCATCTGTTGAAATTCTGCTCACCAAAAGCATGGGCGTAGGAAATAAAAAGCAGCTGATGAGACTTGCATAGCGCATCATGCCAGACTTTAAACTAAAATGTTTAAAAACTAAAATGTTTAAACTAAAATGCCTTCTAGGCAAAATTATCTGTCTGTTTGCAGCCAAAAGTGAAAGCTTTGAAAAGCAACAGTTCTGTCAATAGGCGATAAAAGGAATTGAAAGTGAGAGGAATTTATAATATGACGGTTGCCCACATTCCTAATCTCAAAAGTTGCAAACCTTAAAATGCACAAGGTCAAGAGCTGCAAGACTCACATCACCCCCTTTTCTCTAACTGACCATCCCAATAGTCTCCCAGTGTTTTGTAACTCCCCCCCCCCTTTCCAGGAGGTACAGCTTTCCCTCACTTCTTCTGCCTCAATCAAGTCTGGCGAGGGTTTACCAGGGCTTAGTATGTCTAGAAAAAGAACAAAAGTACCCCAGGTCATGTGCAGAGTGCATTCCATCACCTATAATAAATCAGTGAGGTGGGTTCTCCAGTTCAGGAAGTATGGCTTGCAACCAAGCATAAGCTCCAGCACCCATTCACCTTGGTTCTTAAGCTATGGCATCTTCTTTCTTCCTCTCCATACTCTATAAAAACCTATAAAGTTTCCAGACCACTTCATGCATCAGATGAAATGGATAACTCAAGGGATGGTCTAGGCTGCGATGGGTGTTGTTTTTGGCCACTCTAGGCAAGTTCAAATACTTCCCTCCACTCTCACTCATCTAATGGCATGCTGAGCCACAGAATTACATCACATGACCAAGAGTTGACCAAAATGCTATGTTCACATGTTCATTTTAAATGCCTGCCCTGGCTTTATTTCCTCCCATCCCTTTACATTTCCACCTCAGTGGCAGGCCGCCAAGGGAGATCAAGAGGCTCTTGAGTGCGTCCCCTGGAATGCAAAGGCTGTGGCCCATCTGGTGAGCTTCTGGAAGCTTCAGTCAGAAGTGTAGGTGGCGGCTCTCTCGCCAAGTGCTTGTCCAAATGGGTTTCTTTCTCTTTCTTTCTTTCGTTATTTGCAGGACTATTTCTGCAACATGTTGTTGATGTAATGCTGTTGGCATTGCTTCAAGAGACAATGGAATGTGCCTGCAATTCTAACCCCCCTTACAGAGGAGCATGTCCAATTGAATTCAGCGGGTCTTACTTCTGAGCAGACATGTATGGGATTTGATTGGTAGACATTTTAACAGCAAACGTCCCTTAAATTTTGGCTGCAATAAGAAATAAAGTCTTCAGGGTGACATGGGAATCCTGAGGAATCCTTTAGCAGTAACGGATTAATAGGGTTCTGCTCTTCAACAGTTGCATTAAGTGAAGACTGTGAGATACTCAGAGATTGTTCTTAGGTGCTGCAGTTTTTAAATGGTGTGTACAGCTCCAGAAATGATTTCAGTGAAGGGTGGCCTAAAAAGGTCAAATGAAGAAGATGTATGGTTCGAATGCAGTTGAAGGACTGGTTGGTGAAACGCTTGGAATTCTTTTCTGATTTGTTAGCTGAGGGTGAATATGGACAGGACAGGAAAGACAACAGGCAGCTGCTGGAGGAAGCTTGTGTTTTGAAATAAGCCCCCCCCCCGCCTCCCCCCTGGGCCACATGGAGGCGAAGCTGCGGCGCCCCGTTGCTCGTGATTCCACTGGGGCAGAAGGAGGACAGGGGAGCCAATCTTTCCCATGCGGGGCTGCCTGGGTGAAAACCAGACCATGTGGGACGGAGATGCTGCCCGCGGGCTCCCCGCTAGGGTCACCCCCCCCCCAGGAAAAAGGCAGCTGCCCGCCCCCTCCAGTCCGGCCAGCGCCTCTCCTCGGGGGAAGCCTCCTGCGCGGGCGGGGCAGCTGCTAATTGGGCGCAGCTGGGCGGGCGCGGAGCCCTTGAAAGGCGCGCGGGGCGCGGCGGCGGGTCGGGGACGCGGTGCTAGTCCGGCAAGATGGGGAGCTGGAGCCCCGCGGCCAGGTGAGTCGGCGGGGGGGGCAGGTGAGAGAGAGGGGCGCTTCTTGTGCTGGAATGAGCGGCCAGCAAGGTTTCCTGCGCGGGGGCCGCCCGGTGCAAACTCCCCTCCACGGATAAAGGAGGTTTCATGTTGAACCTACTGGCTGTAGGGCTGCCCCAGGAGTCCCGTTGCCTTCCGCACCCCGCTGCTTCTGCTCGGGGAAGCCACGGCTAGTCGGTTCGGACAGACAGAAGCGTTTTTGTTAAAGCGAGACTCCCTGGCCAGGCATGCGATGCTATTATGTACATCTGACTTCACTGGTTTTCTAGCCTGCTGTTTCTTAAAGTCGTCTTGATTTCTATGTTTTCACTAGGTTTTTCACTTATGGAAACTGTTCTGATATATTTGTGATTAAGCCGCAAATAACTCTTGCAGGTCAGGCGCTACATCCTCCATACACCTGTGGTCGCCAACCATCGCAGGGCGCTCTGCCTTCTCTCCCTCTCCACTATTGGCAGCCTCTGGTGGCTGCCTCCCCTTGCCTAATGGCGGGGCCGCTGGCTAAGGCTCAGTCTTCTCTTGCGTATGTGTAGCAACTGGGGTGTGGAGAGTGTCCTAGCCTGGAACACCTTAGGCTTCTCTACTCCACAGACTATGTTTTCCTCCCAGCCGGCTGCTCTTTTCACACCCTCCCACCCCAGACTCCCCAACCCCGAAAGAGGAGACAGCCCATTGGGCATGCTCCAGATTAATAGAAAACTTTGTTAGCAAAGATGCCGGAGCAAAACTCTTCCAGATTTGGAAGCCATCTTGGGATTCATCTAGTCAATGCCCTCTGCTCAGTTCAGGAAACTTGCAGCTAGTATCCCTGGCAGGTGGTTGCCAAGCCTCTACTCAGTGCCAGATTTAGGGCAATGTGGGTGGTTCCTTTGCACAGGACACCAAGCCAAGGAGACACACAAGAACAACAACAAAAACAACAACAAAAAACCTTTGTTTATATGGGGACCAACTCAAAATTAGGCCCCAGCCAGACAGGCAATTGAGTTGCCACAATTATGATGTAGTGCACTTGAGAGCATGCACAGAGCATGTGAGAGCAAGGATGGCATGAAAATAATATTTAGGGGGGTGCCAGATTTGCCCTCCCTCAGGGTGCCATATTACCAAAGTCTGCCCCTGCTGTGCTTAAGTACTTCCAGTGAAGGAGATGTTGCCATCTTATGAAAGACTGTTGAATGGCTCTTGCTGTTAAGCAACATCTACAAACATGTAGCTGAAATCTGTTCCCTTGCTACTTCTGCGCCTATAGTTTTGCTTCTACCCTTCTGGAGCAACAGTAAAGATGCAGAACCACATTTGGTGTTATCTCCCTTTGGCTCCCCCACTCTTGTTCCGTGTTTTGCCAGGTTTCTAATAGCTGAGGCAGTTTAAGATTAAATTACAAGAAAAGAAAAGAAAATAGTGACAGTCTGGGAGCAACCTAGGAAAGGCTTGCCTCCCTCTGCCTCCCACTGTTTGCATGCAGCGTCAACCATTGTTACGTGATTCTCTTTTCAGGTTGCTGCTTCTTGGCTTTCTGGCTCCTGGAGTGTGCTTTCAGTTTGTTCCTGTAACAGGTAAAAACCACTTGGCTAGGTGAATATAATGCCTAATGTGTTTTTCAAAGCTTTTGCATGCCCTTGATTTCCTTCTTGTTGCGAACAGTCTGTTAATAGGGATGGAAGAAGGGTACATCATTTTCCTCTTTAAAGAAGGTGTGTCCCACTCTTGAACTGCTTATTCATGCAAAGTAAACAAGACAGGAGTTGGCGGCTCGGTCCTTTTCCAGGCGTCTGTCTGCCATGGAGTGGATGATCATAATACTTGCAGCTCCTGTCATGGGTTGGCCAAGATTTGGCAGTTGCTGGGTGAGCCCAGACCCATTGAGAGCCACCCAGCTGGAGGCAATGCTACTCTTTGCACTTGGGACACTAGCATACTCTAAGTTAGCATATACAGTGGTACCTCGGGTTACATACGCTTCAGGTTACATATGCTTCAGGTTACAGACTCTGCAAACCCAGAAATAGTACCTTGGATTAAGAACTTTGCTTCAGGATGAGAACAGAAATCGTGAGGCGGCGCAGCGGCAGCAGGAGGCCCCATTAGCTAAAGTGGTGCTTCAGGTTAAGAACAGTTTCAGGTTAAGAACGGACCTCCAGAACGAATTAAGTACTTAACCTGAGGTACCACTGTACTGCTTGCTAACATCTGACTTATTGAGGCCCTGAGAGCAATGCAGAAAAGAGTACATCATGAATAAATACACTATCTGCTGCCACAAGGGACCTGAGTACATTTAATTCAGTGAGTTTTTGCCCACCAAAATTTACAATGAGAACCTGTGGCCCTCTGCATGTTGCTTGACCACAACCCCCATCATCCCTGACACTGGCCATGCTGGCTGCACCTTCTTAGTGGGTGGAATCCAACTTCCAGAAGGTGGCAGGTTCTCCACTGCTGGCTCAGGGCATATTTTTAGTCTTGAAGACTTGCGTTGAAGATAAGTCTACCGATTGCTGTAGAAGCAAAGGATGCAAGTCCTTAAGAATTGATCTGTTCCCTCTTTATGTGGTACTCTTAACTGAACTTCCACAATGTTTCCACTCCTCCCCCCCATCCTACTTAACTGGCTGCATTTCTCTTTCTTCCCCTGCCCATTCGCTAAATAGCCCCTGCAGCCTGGCTCCTTTTGCCCCCCTCCTCAAATAGCGAGACCAGCATTTCTCAAACTTGGGTCTCCAGCTGTTCATAGAATCATAGAGTTGGAAGAGACCACAAGGGCCATCGAGTCCAACCCCCTGCCAAGCAGGAAACACCATCAGAGCACTCCTGACATATGGTTGTCAAGCCTCTGCTTAAAGACCTCCAAAGAAGAAGACTCCACCACACTCCTTGGCAGCAAATTCCACTATCGAACAGCTCTTACTGTCAGGAAGTTCTTCCTAATGTTTAGGTGGAATCTTCTTTCTTGTAGTTTGGATCCATTGCTCCGTGTCCGCTTCTCTGGAGCAGCAGAAAACAACCTTTCTCCCTCCTCTATGTGACATCCTTTTATATATTTGAACATGGCTATCATATCACCCCTTAGCCTCCTCTTCTCCAGGCTAAACATGCCCAGCTCCCTTAGCCGTTCCTCATAAGGCATCGTTTCCAGGCCTTTGACCATTTTGGTTGCCCTCCTCTGGACACGTTCCAGTTTGTCAGTGTCCTTCTTGAACTGTGGTGCCCAGAACTGGACACGGTACTCCAGGTGAGGTCTGACCAGAGCAGAATACAGTGGCACTATTACTTCCCTTGATCTAGATGCTATACTCCTATTGATGCAGCCCAGAATTGCATTGGCTTTTTTAGCTGCCGCGTCACACTGTTGGCTCATGTCAAGTTTGTGGTCAACCAAGACTCCTAGATCCTTTTCACATGTACTGCTCTCAAGCCAGGAGTCACCCATCTTGTATTTGTGCCTCTCATTTTTTTTTGCCCAAGTGCAATACTTTACATTTCTCCCTGTTAAAATTCATCTTGTTTGTTTTGGCCCAGTTCTCTAATCTGTCAAGGTCGTTTTGAAGTGTGATCCTGTCCTCTGGGGTGTTAGCCACCCCTCCCAGTTTGGTGTCATCTGCAAATTTGATCAGGATGCCCTTGAGTCCATCATCCAAGTCGTTGATAAAGATGTTGAATAAGACCGGGCCCAAGACAGAACCCTGTGGCACCCCACTAGTCACTCTTCTCCAGGATGAAGAGGAACCATTGATGAGCACCCTTTGGTTTCGGTCAGTCAGCCAGTTACAAATCCACTGAGTGGTAGCATAGTCAAGACCGCATTTTACCAGCTTCTTTACAAAAATATCATGGGGCACCTTGTCAAATGCCTTGCTGAAATCAAAGTAGGCTACATCCACTGCGTTCCCTTCATCTACCAGGGTTGTAATTCTGTCAAAAAACAGAATAGACTACAGCTCCCATCTTCCCTAGCTAGCAAGACCAGTAGTCAGGGATTACTGTACTTCACAAAAATGGATCTAGTGCTGATCCTGCTTTCTGTCTTCCCACAAGAGGAGGAAACTCAGTGGGTGCATTATATATGGTGGGAGAGCCCTGGCACTGCTGTGTAAAAAGACTAGGCAATCTTCCACCCAGTTCATGTGGCCAGGGAGAAGGAGAACTGAAGTTCACAGGGCGGGCAACACAGAAGTCAACCCTAGGAGCAAATCAGTTTCCTATCTTGGCTCTTTGTCTTGGAGAAAGAGTCCGTGCTGGTCCTTCTGGAGTAGACATTCTGGAAACCCTTTGGAATGTCATTGTCAACCTGGGGCATAAAACACAGCTGTGAACAGATGGAGGTAAAGAAAGACTTATTGAAGAACAGCAACATGAAAACAAGATTTGGCTGTCATTAAGTGGGCTACTGTTAGATGCCGCTGGAGGGAATTAGGGCTGCCACCTTTTGAACTCCCCTCTGGCTGTTCCTCTTCGTTCTTGTTTAGAGGGTGCAGTTGTAGGATGGAGGGCAAGGGAAGGGAAATGAGGAGCAAGCCCGTCTAGATGTGTTGAGCATCCCCAAGAGGCTCAACCTGATACTGGGACCATGGCTTGTGAACCATTTAGGAGTTTTGCTCCCATGTTGACTTGAGCCTGATAGAAGGTCGGTGCCCAGTTTGCTAACAACTTTGATTTTTTGTTATCTCCTTGCCTTTCAGATCAGGTTAACGTGCAGTGTCTAGGCAGCCTTGCCCGACTCCGATTGAGTTCAGCCTATTTCCAAAACAAGTACATCAGCTTTGCTGCCATTGGTGAGTTCAGTTTCTTTTCCTGCTTTTGATGAAGAGAAGACCTGGGTGTTGTTCTACATGTAACATTCTTTCTTTCACCTTTGGAGAGAGGGGTGCATGGGTCCCACATGTGCGCCTTAACCAGGTTCTGGCCAGTGGCCCGATGTTTGCTTTGCTTCACTGGCTTGAGACAACCTCTCCAGAGATGCATTGGCTGATATCATCACTGAGGGTTGCAAGACTATGTTTCCTGGTGCATGATGACTCTTGTTAGCATGCAAAGCCCATCTGGTCAACTATCGAGTATCTGGTGCCACAGGCCTCTTGTCCCACAGTCAGATGTTTGCAGCAGGGTCTCAATGAGGTATGTTAAAGAATGAAATATTAATGCACACAATGCTGTTGTGGGTAACTATTCTGAAGTGATTTCCCTTTACCTTATCTAATGATCTACATTCTTGTCCTTCCAGACCAGTTTGGCAGGCCATGGCCTATAGACGAGGTCCAGTCAGCAAAATGTGGATACACCATTTCCCAAGACGTTTGGGGGAATATAGAGCTCCGTGCCTCGCTGCTTGGCTGTTATACTCTGATGGTGGGATATAGGGCTAAGCTGTATGCTGCAGGGATTGTGAAGAGGCTTCTGGACTGTTTGTGGGAAGCTGTCTTAATGCTCAAAACAAACTGTTTTGCACAGCGGTGAGGAGCCGCCAACATAATGAGGCCTGGCATGGGTCCCAGTTTGGCCTGTGAGGTGATTCCACCACAAAACACACCCACTTGCCCCCATGCCTGATGTCATCTATGATGTCATGTGTGGACATAGTCCAAAAGGAACAGCTGGGTCCTTAAAGCCATTTCCCCCATTGTTCCTTTGCAAATGGAGTTCCTTGATACTGCTGACTGACGCTGACAGGAAGGCCCACTGGGATGGGCCGCACTAGGGCATTCTCCATTGGCTCTTGAGGCAGAGTGGATTGAAGCCTAGGCAATGCTGACAGTCTGTGAGAGACTTGGGGACATTTCAGATCAAAAGGGCAAGGCACTATGAAGCACTGAGGCCTTAATTTACCATTCAGATGGCCCAGAGCATGCAGGACTACCTCCCGCCAGAGCTGTGCTATCTGCTTGCTCTGACCAAAGCAGCTGAACCTGTGTGATGGCCTTTGAATTCTGCATCTGAGTCTGTGCAGTGCCTGGAACCCATAGGTCTTCCTGATGGGAGTGAAAGTTATGGGCAGAAGTATGTGTTTAAGCATGGAGACTGCTAGAAGAAGGTGCTGGAGTTGGGACATAAGGCAGTCACTGTTCCTGGTCTTGGGAGCATCTTAAAGTTGGATCTGCATGCAACGCCCTGTAGCTTCCATGAGGACTAGCAATTTAAAACAACCAGGAGAACACAAAGAATACAAACAAGGGTGCCATCTAGGGAGGGGGGTCGTTGTATTATGTTTCAGAGCACCTGTGGTTAGTCCTCAGGAACACCTCGACATCTAGTTATTCCACTAGGTGTACGAAGCTAAGCACAGCTAACTGAAAGCAGGTGCTTTTTAATCTCTTAAAATTTGAAAATATCCACAAATAAATGTTGTGTCAAGTTCATTTTAGTAGGCATTTCTTAATGCAGTGTCTATAAATTCCTTCAGCCGCTTTCCTTTTAAACACCCTTGGAAACATATGCCAGTCCTTGACCTGCCCCAAACACTGTCTTGTGGCTAGGGCCTCTCTCTCCAGCCAAATTGACAACTTTCCCTCTTGCATAATTGCTGGATTGCAGACATTCTAGCAGCTTTGTTCTCTGAGCAGCTGGAATGTTTTACATATTTAATTCAGCTCATCCTATACTGCGGGAGGAACACTTCCACCACTGCAAGCATAACTGTTGGTCCTCTTCTTCCCACATTCAGGATGACCAGCACTTCACTTTGAACATCCAGATAACGGCAGCGACAGACCCTGGGATGCAGCATACGGTGGTGCTTAACGTTCCAGTGAGCTGCTCATATGGCCCGTGGCAGCCTCGAGAAATAGTCTGTGAGGCAAACTATATGGAGGTAAATTTTTATATTAGGGAGCCAAGCAGTATTTTGAAATGCATGAGAGGCGTACCTTGAGATCTGCTGCCGCCTTTCAAGAAGCCAAGTCTCTGAGCGTGAAGACTTTCACTTCCTAGAGCAGGAGGTTGCAGACACAGTGTACAGATTCCCCCAATGAACCTTGGCACTGTAGTTCTTTTTTTTTAAGGTGATGGGAATTGTAGCTCTGTGAGGGGTAAACTACAGTTCCCAGGATTCTTTGGGGGAAACCATGTGCTTTGAATGTATGGGGTGTACACAGCCTGTATTTACAGGTGTACACTAAAATGCTCTTGAACCTCTCTGACTCTGCTTATGTCATGTGTGAAAGTTGATCTGGGGGTAGAATGTGGAGGAAAAATTGTGTGTTCCAGATGCACATGGGGAGAGGTGGGTGGCAGGCTTAAAGGTTAGAAACAAATATGAGATGCCAAAAATAATTTGAGGTATACACTTCAAAGGCCAGGAGCCTTGCTCCTTGATTTCATGCCAGAAGAAGCAAAAATGTTTAGTTGGCAAATCCTAATTGCAAAGTGTGTGTGTGTGTGTGTGTGTGTGTGTGTGTGTGAGAGAGAGAGAGAGAGAGAGAGAGAGAGAGAGAGAGAGAGAGAGAGACAGAGACTCGGATAAGGCACGTGGGAGATCCTGTACAGAGAGTAGCTGTGAAGTCTCTCCCAATTACAATGTCCCCTTTCCCCACTCAAGGTCTCTGTAAGAAGGAACGTACCACCAATCCCAGATGGCTTTCTTCAAGATCAACCTGCAGGTCCCCCTGAGGACTGGGCTGCTGCCTTTCCGGAGGTATCTCTCTCCTTTGCCACAACTGAGAAAGAACTGGGGGCAGCAGACTTCCCTATGGGAGGTTATTTTAAAACTCTGAAATTATTTCTTCCCTCTCCTCCCTCCCCCATAGGCTGTCGCAGGGGCCTCCTCCATCTGGCAAATCGTCTTTCACATGGATGCCAGGAGGAAGGCTATGCGGGTGGAAGAAGCTCATGCTGCTGGCTATGGAGTCAACACCACAGACACGAGGATTGTGCTCAGGGCTCCCTACAATGCCACTGAGGCTCAGAAGGTGGAGGTAAGTGCATACCCCCCCCCAAATAAGGAGGTGCATGTCAGAAGGAAACAGCAAGAGCTTGAATGGTTTGTAGAATTAAGAGTTGTATTTTTGTGTGTGTGTCTTTACACTGCTTTGATGGCCTCAAGCTGTAAAGCAACTTATAAAATTGTAAAGTAAAAACAAAACTTGCATAAGATAAATTTTGCACATATATTTACCTTGATCCCTTCAGCAGTATCCCTGACAGTAAGAGCTGTTTGACAGTGGAATTTGCTGCCAAGGAGTGTGGTGGAGTCTCCTTCTTTGGAGGTCTTTAAGCAGAGGCTTGACAACCATATGTCAGGAGTGCTCTGATGGTGTTTCCTGCTTGGCAGGGGGTTGGACTCGATGGCCCTTGTGGTCTCTTCCAACTCTATGATTCTAGCATGGAGCATCCCTGGCATGGCCAGGGACACCTGTGTCTTTTTGAGCTTGGAAAATGTGCACTTTAGTAATGAGAAATGTAGTGGGTGGGTAGCATGTAGTCAGCAGAATGCCTTGGCTAGGAAGTCTCTCTGAGTGTTAGATGATATATTTCTGCAACTGAAGTAGAAAAGGGGGAGTAGTACTAATGATGGTGATGGAAGCTAGAACCTTGACCAGGGCTTTATGTAGAGACTCATTATCTGTACTAATTTGGCATGAATGGATTTGAACTGAGCAACAAGAGGTGCTGAACTATTTGGCCAACATAAATGATGCAAACTAAGCGCAATTTGAATGGCATGTGCCTAATTCTGCAATGCCATTGAAAATAACTCTGCTCTTGCTAGTTCATGGGAAAAGGGACTGAGCTGTGAGGCACTGAAACATGGCAAATGACAGAGACAGGAGCTGCTGCTTCTGTTTTCAGGTCAATGGGATTCCCTTCTCCTCTGTGAGGTCCAGCACCTACTACAAGCAGCGCTGGATGCTCCTAATGGTGGACACAGCAGTGACCTGCCCTATAGGTATGTAAACAAGGGGGGTCTGTCTTTTGAGCTGTAGACCCCTTAAGCCCACAAGAGTTTCCATGCTTTGGATTCCCTCCTTGATGGGAATTCAAAACAGTTGCATTGAAAGGTGAACCTACCTTCTTCACATCTTCTGAAACAATATGAAAACAAACACAGCTATACTAAAAAAATTGCTTCTCTGAGTTTTGCAGTACAGTTCTTCAGACAAGTAAGGTGTACAGCATTGCTTATACTGGGGATAAAGTGTGTATAAACATTCATATTAGTGAAAATTGGGGGGGGGGGACTCACTGCCAGAACTCACTGGAACTCAGTTGAAGCTCTGCTCAGGTTGGTGCCATTGCAATTGTACAAGAACAAGGTGAATGCTAAACGATTTTCATGTGGACTTAGCCTTTCCCTTTTTTATCTTTTGCAAACTAATGTTGAGAACTAAATTTGAGGTTAGAAAAATGAGAAACAAAGGACTTATTCACACCTTCCCTCCACTCTTTCCAGGCACAGTCTGTAATTTAAAGCTCTGTGTCTGAGTGCCCCCCCCTTTCTTTTTTTGTTCTGGAGCTTTCCCTGTGAAAACCCAATCATAAAGCTCAGTCAGAGCAAATGGTCAATCTGCAGAAAATCAGAACTGACATTTGCTTGAATTCAGCTTTAAATAGTGGGTTTCTGCGGGGGGGGGGGGGAGAGCTCTTGGACATGGAGCATTGAAGCAAGGACCTCTGCCAGACTTTAGAAAGAGCAAAAGGGCAAAAGGCAAGTAAGTGGATTCAGCCCCAAGAGGAGCCAAAACTGGCATGTTCCTCCATCCACAGACAAGCTGTTTGCTTAACATTCATCCTGGTTTGCTTGCACAAAAAGCTTATGTGGAGGTTAGATTACATGCCGTCTCTGTCATTCTGATTTGTTTGCTGGGTAGTTATTTGCCAATGAGCATACAACCCGCATTCATTCCAATTTGCTTGCAGTATGTCTTCCTGTTGCTCATTCATTCATCCCACACTTCAGTGCCTTTCTCTGTCACTTTCCGACCCTCAAAGAGCCTGTTTCTTTTTCAAAGTGGTTTTGTTGTGCTGGGGCAACAGAACCCTTTAAGCCACTAACTGGGAAGTCTAAACTTCTGGAATGGGCTTCAGTCTCTCCCATAGAAGAGTGACCGTCTGGAGACTCCCTAAGCTTCCCTCTCTCCCTCCTCACTCCCCTTTGCCAGATGGTGTGTACTACTCGAAGGAAACAATTACCTGGACTATTCCCAAGAGCATCCCTCCTCTCCTGGTTGGAGCTGGCATTGTCAAGGAGCTGCAAGTGGACATGGGGGTCAACCTGGACAAACTGTCTACACAAGACATCAGAAGTTGGGGATACTCACTGGCTAGTGACAAGGATGCTATAGTACTAAGGATGCCCATTGGTGCACCGGGTGGTAACTACAAGGTGGGTACGGATGTTGTTCCTGGGTGCTTTAGATAATTCAATGGTCTAGCACAAAGTGTTTTTGAATGGGGAGTAATTTGTTAAGTGGCAGGGAGGCAAATGGGTGGCCATGCGTTGCTTCACTCCTAAACTATGTAGGGGTGGGCAGAAGGTGGATTGGGATCTACTGGTAGTTTCTGGATTGTTTGTAATGGCTCAGCAGGGGGTTGTCTCACAAGGTATATTCATACAAGGTGTCGATGACTATATGGGCCATTTTGTGTGTGTGTGTGTGTGTGCCATTGTCAACATATGAGTGCTTTCCATTTTATGCCTCCAAAATCTCAATATTTCTTGTTCATGCCTAGATGGGCTCAGTTCACATTCTGTACTGCCCCTTTCCCACAATTAGTTCTTCCAACTCCTCTCCCTGCAGGTCAGGAAACCTGGGGTCCATTGTGGCCATGACAGTATGTTTGTTTACCAGTATGCATGCACCTTCGTAGTGGAATTGTGCAACAATTTTCCATCAAAGCCAAATTTGAAGCATGACTTTTTTATTTTAAAAAATTGAAATACAAGTTTTTCGGTCTATCAGATTTGCACAAAAGAGCAAGTCAAAAGAGAGATGTGTGTGTTGTGCTACACAAGGGCAAAGAATGACCAGGCAGGGAGGAGCATGGGTGCCTCTGATCATTGACTTAAACGTTTTGGGGTGGAATCAATGGGGCCATGCAAGCGCTGTGCTTGAATAAAAGGATGTTGCTCTCATTTCTGAGAGAGAGAAGGTCCTACTTTGTCTTGTTGTGAAAGATCTTCCTTTCTTTTTTTCTGTACATGCAAGGGCAAATATTTTTATTATTATTAAGATTTTCCAACAAAATTTTCACATACTGTATTTTCCGGCGTATAAGGCGACTGGGTGTATAAGATGGCCCCCCCAACTTTTCCAGTTAAAATATAGAGTTTGGGATATACTCACTGTATAAGACTACCTCTCTTCCAACGCACACCAAATAAAAATTTAAAAAACCAGTCTCCAGTCCAGCTTGGAAATCCACTCCACTTCCCAGTGGCCGGGAGCTTCTGGGGCCAATTTTCAAGCATATTTCTGCTTCATCTAGAGAGCTTGGTGTCCTCTGATTTAATTTGCTGTCGTTTTATCCTTTGGTGGGGAGTTGCTGCAGGAACTGCTGCTGTAGCCAGAGTATAAGACGACCCCCGACTTTTGAGAAGATTTTCCTGGGTTAAAAAGTAGTCTTATACGCCAGAAAATACAGTAATCAATACTAAAAACAAACACAAATTACATCTTATATTTTCTATTATCCCCCCCTCAACTTCCCCCAACTTCCCTTTCTGGTTTATCACATATTCATTTCTTCTGCCTATAATTTTATATACCTTATATATTGAAATTGAAATTACCGGTATACCTTATTAACATTTTCTTAACATTTTACCCTCATATTTATATTTTCTGTTTATATTGATTAATTGTAAGTGTCTTAATCAAATCCTGCAAGTGAGTCCATTTCAGTGCATTGTTTCTGTATATACATCATAAAAGATTCCTAATCTTTCTTGAAATAATTATTGTCCTTATCTTTAAGTCTCTACGTCAGCTTTACCATTTCAGCATATTCCATCATTTTTTCTTGCCATTGTTCTTTTGTTAGTATTTCATCACTTTTCCATCTTTGAGCTAATAAAATTCTGGCTGCTGTAGTCACATACATTAATAATTTTTTCTTGTCTTTTGGTAAATCTTGACCTAAAATACCTAATAGAAAAGCTTCTGGTTTTTTAACTAATGTTATCTCAAACATTCTTTTCATTTCATTATAAATCAAATCCCAATAATTTTTGTTTTACAATTCCACCACATATGAAAAAGGTACCTTCCTTTTCTTTGCATTTTCAGCACTTGTTAGAGCTTGTTCTAAATATTTTTGCCATTTTTACCAGTGTTATATACCATCTGTACATCATTTTCATATAATTCTTTTAGTAATATACAATCATTAAATTTTAACTTAATTTTCCATAAAAATATTATTTTTAATACATCTGTTTGTGCTAGAGCAGCTCTGCAAAAAGGAAGAAAGAAGCTGATTTTTAAATTTCAAAAAAATAACCACACAGACTACATATTTTCCTTTGGGACAGAAACCAAATGGGAGTAAGGAGTATAGTGCACAGATGAAATGAAATGGCACCACACATATAAAAAAACCCCTAACATGCCCAAACAGTGCACATGTGTTTGTCCACCATTGGGTAACATGCACATTTATATTAGCTAGACTGTCCTTATTGGATTATCCTCAGATTCGAAAATCCAGATGTAATGTGAGGAAGTGCAGGCTAAGGTTCAAGGAGGAGGCGGTCATGTGGATGAGACTCAGCTGCTTCAAATCCACATTAAACTCCTGTGTGGATGATCCTGCAGTTGCCTGACGACAGCAGCCACTAAAAGGCTTTCTCCATGAAGCAGGCTGCTGAGGGGGGGGGGAATCAGTAGTGGATTTTTGTGTGTGAAAATATTGAGTGTGGTTCTGGAATTAGATTACTCCTTGGCACGGAGCATGTGCTTGGAGCCACCCCACTCCTGAATTCTAGAAAGAGAATGTTGCCCTTCTCTATCCTCAGACACTGAGCTCATCTACATTTCCACTTGTTCCGCTGCTTTCACCCAGGAAAACCTGCTGGAGCAAATATCAGTTAGGTTTTCTACAGATTGATGTTTGCTCCAATTCAGCACTAGAGAGCGGGTTTCCCCCAGGAAAGCAGCGGCACAAACTGAGGACTGCTTGGAGCTGTGATTTCTTGGCATGGGATAAGCAGCCATGTGGACAAGCCCACTGTTTCGCACTTGGCTTTGGTTGGCAGAGCTCTAGAAAAGAGTTATAGAAAAAAACAATGTAGATATGCTCACTCCTGCTGTACAAAATGGTCTTAATGGCACTTTCTTACAAAATGAGGGAGATGAAATGTGTCAAGTGTACACCTGTATTAGAAATCCTTAACAAAGTCCAGAGCCCATGTTTTGGGATTGAAATAACAACAAGGTGGGAACCTGGGAGACAAGGTTCTGTCACATATCCTGTCACAACATGGCTTGTATTAACATTAGGTCCCTTTAACGATGTCTACTTGTTTATCTCTTGCTCCAGACCTATGTGATTGATGGGAAACCAATGATTACCTACAAAATCGCCCCTTATGTAGAGCATCTGTGGGAAGATGACAAGAGGGGTATTACGAAACATACCATCCTGAAGGATATTAGCACCCCTCTGCAACTTGTGCCGGTCATAGTTACAGATTGTGAGTGTTCATTGTAAATAATAGTTCTATAAAGTTGTTGAAACATTGGTGATGGCTGCTTCACAGACAACTGTGTGTGCTAGTAGGTGCCTTCTATTCTAGCAAGATCAAATTGCAGAATTCCCCTAGATGTTCTTAACTCTTCAGTGGGAGAGTTAGAGATGGCATCATAAAGGTAAAGTAAAGGTACCCCTGCCCGTACGGGCCAGTCTTGACAGACTCTAGGGTTGTGCGCCCATCTCACTCAAGAGGCTGGGGGCCAGCGCTGTCCGGAGACACTTCCGGGTCACGTGGCCAGCGTGACAAAGCTGCATCTGGCGAGCCAGCGCAGCAGATGGAAACGCCGTTTACCTTCCCGCCAGTAAGCGGTCCCTATTTATCTACTTGCACCCAGGGGTGCTTTCGAACTGCTAGGTTGGCAGGTGCTGGGACCGAGCAACGGGAGCGCACCCCGCCGTGGGGATTCGAACCGCCGACCTTTCGATCGGCAAGCCCTAGGCGCTGAGGCTTTTACCCACAGCGCCACCCGCGTCCCATTAGATGGCATCATACTCTTGGTCAAAGAGTACACTGGCTTACAATGTTCGTCTTGAGCACAGGAACCACTTCACTATTGCTATGTGTGTGTGTGTGTCTATATGTCTATTCTTGATCCTTGAATTCAGGGAAGAGCTTGTCGCTCTGTGGTAGAGCCTTTACATTGAATGCAGACGTTTCCAGGTTCAATCCCTGGCACTTCTGGGTAGGGCTGGACGAGAATCCTGTCTGAAAACCTGAGGAGCTGATGCCAGTCAGTGTACACATTACTAAGCTTGATGGACCGATGATCTTACTTGGTATAAGACAGCTTCCTCAGTCCCCCTTTCTAAATGGGTCCTGCCCACCTGCACTGAAGAGCTGTAGCTCAGGGGCAGAGCACATACATTGCCAAAGGTCCCAGGTTGAAATGTTAGCATCTCCAGGTAGGACTGGACATGACTTGTATATGAAACCCTGGAGAGCCTCTGCCAGTCAGTACAGGGCTATATGGTCCAATTATTGGATTCCATTTTCTTTGTTGGAGGCTAGCTGATTTGGTGCCTTCAGATGCTGCTAGACTCCCCTCAGCCTGCCAGTGGTCAGGGATGCCAGGAGTTGCCAACCCACCACATCTGGACAGCCACAGGTTGACCACCCTTGGTCTTTGTCTTTGAAGGAAGAACATTGGATTGGTGAAGGAATAAACAAATAAGCAAACATGTTCTGTGGGAAGGATGAGCTTTGTTAAATAGGAAAATTGTCTAGCTTACTAACGTCCTGAAAATGTCTGCAAAATGACAACCTTGAAGGATTTATAGAAAGGAGAAGCATCATATACTTGTGGGGGCTTGTTGACAGAACAACTGAGGAAATCCATTAGAGAGCAAATTTAACTCGTAAGCCTGATGAGCAAAATTGATATGGGGAACTGGCCTAGAAAAAGGTTTTGTTTTACAAAAACTATTTCTCTTCTCCGTACAGATACTAATGCCAGTCTCCAGCTCTTCAATGCAACAGTTGGCACCTTCCTGCCAGATGTAGTGCTGGTCAGTATTACTGTGGATGCTTCAGGGCCCTTGCCACTACCTGAGGCTGAGAAGAAGGGCTATAAGATCTATGAAGCTAAGTATTCCAATGGAAGTCGGGGCTATGTGGTACAAGTCCCCTTTGATGCCCCTGGAGTTGGAAGGGAGGTGAGTGCTGCCACCAACCAAGCCTAGTCTGTGGGCTCTTGGAGGGGAGTGTATTGCAGTTGTGAGGGGCAAAGCATAGAGAGTGGAAGTGCTGGTAGTCCTGTTGACTGGGGAACTTCAGAGTTGACATTTAAATAACACTTAAGCACTTGTAGATACATCAACTATCCATCTTTAAATCATCTGAGCTAGGAAAACAAATTTTGGCATGACATCCTTGGAAAGGTCTAACTCAAAAGAATATACTTGGAACATGGAGCTTCTTTCATCTAATTATTTCCAGGAGGTTGCATCTCTTCCCCTCTGTATCCTATAACTGAATTGAGACTTGGAAAGGGATGGTGCTTGTTTATGCCTCTGGAACTGCAAAGTTGCCTCTCACTCCAAATGCGTATTGTCCCTGCAGTCAATAGCTGATGGGATGGAATATATGGATACCTTCTCTCTGGAGCATATTAAAACTAAAAACACTGCAAGGGTATGAAATCTAGTAGGCCACAATGCATGGTTTGTAGGTTAAAGTGTAGGTGCCTATCATGCCTAGCTTTCATGAGCACAACAGAGCCTCCTTCCCTTGAGAGCTGTTACACTCTAAATGATGGTGATATAATAACAAAGGTTTGTCATGGTGCTGAATAACCAGAGCTCACCTCCGCTCAAATTATCTTCCCAGTATGTACCAGATAACATCAGAAGCTACACTACAAACCCCATATTGGGATTCAGTGTGATTCCTCAGGGAGACACCTTTGATGTCCCTGTTCCTCTGACAGCCCTGGTCCAGGATGCAGGTGAGTCGGTTGGAACCAACATTCTTATCACTTTCCATTTTGGATTCAAGAATCGGTTAGTGGAAATGGTGAGCTTAACTTTAGTTGCTGAAGGTTAAATATTGGGGAGATGTACCTATTACCTATTGTTCAATTTGAAGTGGCATCTAGGATTTCACCAGGGTCAGGGAGGGTACTTCTGGTTTGCCTGTAAAGAACACCAATATTTAACTATGAATATTGAATAGCTTGGCATCATTAAAACAGTGGTGACTAAATGGAGAAATTATGCCAAGGTTTAGATAACTATTTGTATTATTTTGTAATGTTGATGCTTGGTGTAGAGGGTGATTTAGCCTACCTTGAAGTGTTATGGGGAGGAAAAAACGAAAGTGGGGCACTCCAGTTCTCCATCCTGGGCAGCTCCTGGAAGAAAGTTGCAATGTTACAGAATTCTGTGAGCTGCTGAACGTAAGAGGCATCCTCCTGTTGCAGGGGATGCTGGTCCACTAGGGCAGAGGGGACACTGTCCCACTCACCTTAGTCTTCCCTCAGCCAGCCCTCACCTGCCTACAATTGGTGCAGGGGAAGGCCCTGCCTGCCTGCCTGCTTGTCCTCCTTAGTCTCGGCAGGGAGTAGGATGGGGGTAAAGCTGGAATCAGTTGGCTCTGCTGGCCATTGGCTCTGGTGTCTTCTGCCTTACCAGTCCCAATGGGTGCCAGCCACTATTCTGTTGACTCCTGGAAATATAGCTAAGTACTAGAGTGGCAGTTTTCAGTAAATAGAGATTAGTTTCTAGCCTGCAATAATTATTCTAGAAATTGTGCCTAGAAGCATAAAACAAATTGCCTCTTAGAGAGGACTTCCAGGAGAAGGTTGGGCGGGACAAATGGTTGTGGGATTCTTTTGCTCTAGGTAAGGTGAGAATTGATCGCCCTTTTCACTTCATAATCAGTAGCTCTACTTCAAGTACTCTTCAGTGGGCTAGGTGGTAAAAGCATGTTAAATGAACAGATATGATTTGTCATTGTGTGTGGATCACATTCTGTTTGAGAATCCACAGGGAGCACCTTGTCTTTGTAGGTGCTCCACAACAAAGAGCCTTAACTGTGTGAATGGGGTGGAGGTGTGGCCAGTGAAGGGTTAACAAACATGCGCAGGGCCTTTCCAGGTGAGTGGCCAGGCACTGTGTCCCACCTACCTAGACCCAATGCGACCTGAAGTGGTGTGCCTCTGTGCACCTGTGCAATACCTGAGCCTTGGCAGGTGGCTTACCCTGAAGAGCATTTGCTTCCAGCCTCATGCAAATATTCCTTTTGGAGGAATTGTCCTTGTCTGCTGCTCGGCTGCCTAGAAAGTTGTACTACTGTTAAATCATGCCGGTGGCATCGGAAGGGCAGGTAGAATGTGAATGGATGAGGGTTCCTGCTCCTGAAAGCCTTGCTTCTTCCTACTGCCTCCCTCCCAGTGCTGCCCCAGGCTGAGGGATTCTGTGATGACGAAGCCCTCTACCTAGTGGTGAAACGAGGCAACGTGGACCAGGACTGGCTTCCCTTTGCAGGGGACGATCTTTTGACTCGGGAGAAGGCGCAGGCACTCGGCTATACTTTGCTGGACAATGGGACCCACTTGGCCTTAAGGGTGCCCAGGCAGGCAGCCCACGTGCGCTATGAGGTAAGGGGAACACGGTGTGTGTGGGGGTGTGGGGGTGTAGAAGCTTGGGTTGCCCAGCCATGAAGCGGGGAAACAAGAAGCAGCAGTGAGGGGTACAGTGATTGGTTTCCTTGGGGTAATTGTTTCCCAGGAGTCATAGGTGCCAACGCCCTGGGTGCCCGGGCACCCACAGTCATGGGGCCAAGCTGGCACTCCTGCCAATAATATGGTTCTCTGGCAAGCTCACTTGTACTGTACAAGTACTTTTAAATGTAACACATTTCCACCCTGCTCCCTAGCTGAAAATGCTCCCAGAGCAGCCTACAAAAGTCAGTAGTAAGACGGTTCTTTCCAGGTTATTGTTAAAAAGACATGATGTACATGGAAGAAAGAATGGAGCTAGAGGAACCTCAGGTGCCAGTTCTTAGTCCTGGTGCATGAATGAACAGCTGGCATGTAAATGATTCTAGTGGTATGATGAGAGAGGACCACAGGCAGCTGGCCTTGGCGGCAGCGGCACCACAAGAGGCCTTCTTCCCTTCTCTGCTCTTGAGCATGTTTGGCACTGGGTACCATGACCAGAATGGCAAATCTCTTTGCTTCAGCAAAAGGAATTACTTACCCCCTATTCTCCACCTCCAACAAAAAATCCTTTTAAGGGCCCTGCTTTGCTTTCAGTAGCCCTGAACCCAGGCCCTTGAGCTTTGTAGGAGGAACCTCTTTGCCTCTGCTACAGATCCATCTAAGGCTTAAGGTGACCTTGAGAATCTGGGGCAGAAGACAGGCTGATGTTCCAGTCTTCTGCACACTAATGTGTGAGTGCTGATGACTAGAAACTGTGTAGGAGATAGTTTGAATCTTTGTTGGTGCTTTGTCTGAAATGGGATTTGTGTGTTGTGGGGAGCATCCTTGGCAGTGAAAGATGTCCACAGTCTGGCCTGGGCCTTGGCAGGTGCCCACCTCGTCCATTGGCTGCTGGATATCCTCTTCCATTAATCCAAGATATGGGTCTAAAAGGGCAGTTAATGCTGCTACCTCCTGCTTTGTCCAGAGGGAGGATGACTGAAACCAAGGGTGCAAGCAGGTAATTGAGGACTGCAGAATATCCACCTTGGGTTGGAAGTGGTGGCGGTGAGGTTGTCTAAGCCTCCTAATGCAGCCGGCTCTTAACTTGTGCAACTAGTCTGGTCCCCTTTGCTTTGTAGGAAATAGATTCTTTTGGGATTTTGGTCACCTTCCGGTTGCAGCTGAAGGACTATCGTCTCGCTGAAATGATAGACTTTGCCGTTTCCTGCAGCTTCTCTCCAAAAGACCTCATTGGTAATCTCTCTCTTGAGCCCAGGGGCAGGGGACCCTTTCCCATATGGGGGCCACCTTCCCTTCTGGGAGCCACATGCCAGGGGTGGGTGGAGCAAGAAACAAAAGAGGATAGAGCATCTGATGCTCTGCATAGCAGTGTGCATTTCTGCTGTGTTGTACTCTGTATTTTTATTTGCTTTTCCTAATGTCAGTTCATAATTTCTATCATGTCCATCTTGGGAACCAGCTATTTGTTCTTCATTTTCATTAGCAGAGAAAATGGTTTCATTTGATGGTACAGTGGTACCTTGTGTTACGTACTTAATCCGTTCCGGAGGTCCGTTTGTAACAGGAAACCGGCCTTACCATTAAGCATGCTTTCCCTAATGGTGCCTTCCGCTGCTGCTGTGCCGCCGGAGTGTGATTTCCGCTTGCATCCCAGGGCAAAGGTCGCAACAAGGGGCATCTGCTTCCGGGTTAGCGGAGTGCGTAACCCGCAGCATTCATAAGGGGGACGGGACGTAACACGCGGTACCACTGTATTGAAGTCTCCTGCTTGCTACTCTGCTTATATTCAGCAAGCCACCTTGTCATCTTCTTGTCGCTTCCGCTTCTTGACTAGTCTGTGGAGGCAGATTTAAGGGAGCACAACCAGTTGGGTTGCACTGCATGTGGAGCCTTGGGGGTGCCACAACTATGATGTAGAATGGAAGGTGAGAGGCAGGGTGTGTGGAATTTGGGTGTCTCTCAGGGTGCTGTTGAAATTTGAGACCCCAAGGTCTGCCACTGCTTGTCTGTTATGCTCTGGCATATATAATATATTTCCCTTGCAGATTGCCTGGCTAATGGCACAGTGAGGATCTCTGCCTTGAAGCTAGTTGGCACCCCAGATCTGGTGCCTTCTGGCCTAGTGCTGAGAGACAGACGCTGCAGGCCACTTTCGGTGACAGAGGAAGGAGCAACGTTCATCTTCAACGTGACCTCTTGTGGGACAACTCGCAAGGTAAGAAATGGCTGCTTTGTCAGGAGCAGAGTCCATGAGGCCACTCATGTTAGAAGAAGATGGTTCCTGAATGTTTGCTCCATCAGTTCATGTCAAGCTCAAAAAACCATGCACGCTCTTGATTTGGATTGTCTTGGGTTGAAGCAGCCTGCCTCTTCCTTAGCTACTGGAGATGACTGTGAAGCTTGGCACAAAGTCTTCTAGTCTGGTACTTGAGGCTCCCTGCCTCTCAGGGTTGTTGGGAGGATGGAGGGGCAATGTAGATGCACAACAAGTGCTACGCTGAGCTCCTTGGGGAAGGAACATTAAGACTGGGGTGGGGGTAACCTGTGGTTCTCCGGATGTTGCCAGATTCCAAATACCCAGGAGCCAGCATGGCCCAGGGTGGGAAGGGGATATTGGGAGTTGTAGCCCAACCGCATCTAGAGGACCCCAGGTTGCCCAGCCTCTGCTCTAGAAGATGGTTGAAACCGCCTCCTGTTTTATCGTCTAATCTCATCTGCAGTTTGAAGATGCCACCATGTCCTATGAAAACGAAGTCCTCTATTTTCTCACAGGCCAAGCAGCACCTATCTATCAGTGAGTACTCGTGGCTTGGGCGAAGGACTGGGGAAGGAAGCTGTTTACCGCATTGTAATACAAGGGTCACTTGGTGACATGGCCCCCATGTGCAAGCTTGTCCTAGAAGGAGATGCATCCTGCCTTTAAACATAACCAGCTAGAACACTTGTGCCAGTTTCTGCTGCAGCTTCCTTTCTCCCCCTCCACCCCTCAAAGCAGGGCTATGCCCTCAGAACTGTTCTGGACTGGAAGGGTAACGAATGGACTATTCTCTCACTTGTATTTTTCAAGGTTGAAATGTGCTTGCCGGTACTTTATTGGTGATACCCTGTTGCTCCAGTACAGCCCAATAGAAGCCCCATCACCAAGCATCCTGCCTGGGCTGGGGGTGCTGGTGCTTGCCCTTAAGCTGGCCAGAGGTAATGTCACAGCACAGCCTTCTGTGGGAGCCTTGCAGGTTAAGGCTGCAACCGAACTTTATCTCAAAATTTGTGAATTTTATCTCAAAACAGCAGACAGGAATAGATAAAACATCTATGAGGAACATTTTTTCATCTGACATCAGGGATGGGGAACCTGTGGCCCTTTTAGACATTGTTGGACCGTAGCTCCCATCAGCCTCAGGCATTATGGCCAGTGGCTGTGGGTGATAGGAGATGCAGTCAAAGATTTGTAGGGACAGATCTACGTGATAATACAAATATTGTCTTGATGGTACTCCTGTGTGTCGAGGGAGAATACTTCTTAAGATGTTGCTAGTCAAATGCAACTGCAGTAAGTATTCACATTAAGTCTCCCCCCCCCCACAAGATAGGGAGATTTAATCCAGCCTACAGTCTTTGAGTGTTGAATACCTAGTTTATGCATTGTGGGCTGAAGAGTTCTGTTGCATTTTCTTCCATCACCCCAAAAGCATGTGGAGGGGCGTTTTAGGAGCAGCCAGGAACATCTCTTGGCTGTTTTGGGTGGGTGGGGGGCGGGGTTATCAGTGGCCTAGTTGGGATTCCTCACAGCAAGTGGTTTCTTTCCCAGACCACCTAGCAGAGATGCAATACACAGAGATGTATTGCAGAAAAGGATTCTTTTTGCTCAAAGTCCCTTTTCCAAGCTCCTCAGGAGTTCTCCCACCTTGATCCTTGGGAGCAGTTTTTTGTGTGATGGTGGAGGATCTGTTTGGGCAGATTTCCATTTGATTTGCTCTAGATTCAGGCAATTAAAAAGTTTGTTCTCTGTCACTGGTATGAGGTCTTGCCATAGTTCTCTGTGATCTCTCAGCCCTGGTACCAGAGCTGAAAGCAGAGGTGCCACTTGCATTGCACCAGCCTGGCTCTTGTGCTGGAGAACAGAACCTACTAGGGAGAAATAGCCTGGGCCAGCTGCTCTCAACCTTGAGACCCAACTCCATCACCCCTGACTGCTGGCCATGCTGCCTAGGAATGATGGGAGTTGTAGCCCAACAATATATGGGGGCTTAAGGTTGAGAAAGGCTGACCTGGTTGGAAACTCAAGGCAGTAGAAACGTAAGATGATTGGAACCCCACTGAACTTGAAGCATGGGAAGCCCCAACAAAAATTTATAATTTGGCAGAATATTTGGACTATATGTATTTGTATAATTTGGAATACTTAATGTGATTTGGATTGTTAAAATGGAAAATTTAATAAAAAGTATTTTTTAAAAAAGAGAGAGACAAAGGCTGACCTGGACTGCTCAGTGCCAGCCTTGGCTTGTTAAAAGCAACTAATTCCTCTGGGTTTGTTAAGGTCCTGATATGTGCTTTTCTTCCCCCCTGTGGCACCCTGGCAAGATAAGTCCTACAGCAGCTTCTACCAAGACATGGAGCACCCGGTAACTCGCTACCTTAGAGAACCGCTTCACTTCCAGGTTGAGCTTCTCCACAGCGAGGACCCACAGCTAGAACTTTTTCTGGAGGACTGCTGGGCTACAGCATCTTCTGACAGGAAGAGTCTTCCGCAGTGGAACATAGTGATGGACAGGTAAGAGTCTGAATAATACACTACTAGTTCTAAGAGCAAGGATGATGTTTTCACAGCCTGTTAATTGAGGGGTGAGGTGGTTGGCTGGTTTGGCTGCATTTTAAAATTATATCGTTCCCTTAGGTATCTGGGGCAAAAATAGAAAAGCACTTCTGGGTGGAGGAGTGATGCCAAGAACTGAATGAAATGATACAGAAAAACACAACACAAGGCAGAATGGAGCATGAGAATCAGTACTACCTGCTGCTGTATTCTCTTAAGTACCTGGCCATATTGAAACAAACATTTCTTAAAGGGGGAAGGGAGTTTTAGTAAATTTCAGAAGCCAGAAACAGGGGTACTAGGCTTGTGCTGAGCATCACAAGTGTGCATAATAGCAGGTCACAGGCTCCAGCTTTTCTTGTGGCATTCAGCCTGCCCCGGTGTCTTCATTGCCATGGGGCTGCTAGCCCACAATGACGTGGCAGCAAGGCTTGTATCTCTTAGCTTCTCTGTCATGTTTCCCCCACCCCAAGTTGTGAGAACACAGAGGACTCTCATCAAACCACATTCCATGGAGTGACTGAGGACTCTGTCCCGTTCCCTACACACCTGAAGCGGTTTGAAGTGAAAATGTTTACATTTATGGTGGACAACCAGGCACTTCAGGGGCAGGTAAGGGAAGCTCTTGACCATGGGATAATGCTTGCTATTGAACTCTCCCCCCCCCACCCAACGTGGTCGCATAAGAGTACAGACTTGCCTGCCTCAGTTGCTGTGTTCTGATAGTTTCTGTGGATGCAAACAGTCTTAACTATTACTTTTTATTATTGTAAGCTGCCATAGGAATTAAAGCCAAGGGCACCATATTGATTTAAAACAATAAAATTAAAGCTGAGCTGGTATGTATTTTGGCACCAGGAGACACGTGCTGGGGGCAGGGAGGGGAGGACGTAGTTGTTGGTATCCCGACTGTTGGGAGTTTTGCTTCCTGGTTCTCCTGCTATGTTATGTTGCTTTTACTGTCCTCAGATCTACTTCCACTGCAGTGCAGTCATCTGTGATTCCAGCTGGCTGGCCATGGACACCTTCTGTGCCCGGCGCTGCATTCCCAGAAGGCAGAGAGTTGGTAGGTGTCTTGTGAGGTAAATGGCTTCTGTAGAGCTCTCTACCTTCAAATGCAGCAGCAGGAGATCTGTGGCTCTCAAAGCAACATGGCCAATGGGAACTGTATTCTTAACAGTGGATCGCAAATTCCTCACCTCTCTTCTAATCCCCTGCCAGAGGCCAGCATGGCTTTCCCTAGAACACAGGTGGGAAATCTTTCTCACTCTGCACGCCATGTCCTTGGCAGGATCTGCTTTGCAGGCCAACCCATCTGTCAGTCACCTGAAAGGAGGACTAGCCTGCACAGCCAATGCAAAATTGAACCCCACCCCCATCAGCAGACATCACTGTTATCTTGAAAGGTGGGTGTGGTTTTCTGGGGAAACAGATGGGTTTTAGGTCAGCTCAAAAAGAAATGCACTCAGCAATTGATGTCTTGTCTTGCGCACATGGGTATAATGCACAGGCAGAGTTTTTTGTTTTTAACTGATGAGCAGATAGTCTCTGTGCTGAGATGTCTATTGTTGCCATACCTCAGAGGCCTTTTTAAGGCTACAAGTTCATGCAAGCTAAACACATCATTTAGACTGCTCCTTAAAACACAACTATAATAGAAATTGCTTTATAATGAGGAATTGTGATATTAAGTCTAAAACTCATGAAGACGTAATGGCACTACTTATGAAAGCATCTGTTTATGACTCTGGAAATCTATCTTAGGAGAGCAGCCTGGCTGAGGCTATGCTGCGGACCACGCAGTTCTCCAGGAGAACTACAGTGCAAGCTGGACTATTACAACTTTCTGTAGCATTTCAGGAAATGGCTTTTGTTCATTGGGTTTCTATAAACTAATGGCATTTTGGGACATATGCAATAGTAAAGAACAAATGGAGTAGAACACGTGCAGTTGATCCTTAGCCAGTGCAAAAAAATGCTTGTCAGCATGTTCAACTGAGATGGTAAAAAGACATTGAAAGTATGAGATGATGCATTTTGATGGAAAGTGGATTTCAAGTCTGCATAGCTTATTAGCTACATTATACTGGTTGCAGAGTCATTCTGCTTTAGGAGGATGTAAATGAATGTGGTTAATGCTGCCTTTTCCACCCTCCCTTTCCAGGCCGAAGCATTGATTCTACCCGCAGTCGGCAAGTGCATGTCTCATCTGGACCAGTTGTGATAAGGAGGGACCATACGTGACCATCCTAGGAATAGGAAGAGACTGGACTAGGATCATCATTTAGCAACTGAAATGGCAAATGTTGTGTTGCTGGCTGTTTCAGCGGTGTACATCTTGTGCAATAAAGGTATACAATAGAGATTTTCAGAACTTTTGCTTTTTGGGGGTGGGAAAAACTAAAAGCCCAAATATTTGATTAGTAAGCACCTTATCTAAACTAATGCACTGACCTCTGTATTGGAAATTCTGTTTCCTACCTCTGAAAGAAGGGCTAGAGCATTCAAAGCAGCTAAACTGCATTTAAGGAGATAAAGCAAGATCTGACTTGCTACCCACCCTAGGCTCTGAAGCAAAACATGGGAAGCTTTAAATTTTGCATTAAAATGAAAATTACAAGCACCATAACTTTCTTTCCACTGCATTGCTCAGAAGCTATTGAACTCCTTTTAGACATTAGCCTGGTTAACTTCCATAGTGGCTGGAAACCTGCTTAGCTAGAGGGCAAGGAGTGACCTCCCTTACAAGAAGGGCCTCTGAAATTAGAGACTCTCCTACTTCAGTTTTCACCATGACTGGCTCTATCAACCTCAGCACTACACTGAGTTTGAGGAGGTTACTTTAAAAAAAGAATAGAGGATATATTTAGAACAGAGCAATACAGCTACTGTTCTGGGAATTAGAATGTGTGGCAACTCAGAAAGGAATTACTTTTAAGTCAGAAGACTACCATTTGCTGTCAAACAGCTGAGGGGAAAAATCTGGTTGTCCTAAAACCATACAAGGGAAAAAAAGTAAAAATAGATGTTGATAAAATACTGTCCCTTCCACTTGTCCTAAAATTACAGAGAAAGTAGGCCAAATGTTTTAGAAGCTACAAACAATAGATAATGAAACAAGCATGAACTCCAGTGGCATAGAAGAATGGGGGGGGGGTTGAGGTTGCTCAGCTGTGCCATTAAGCAGAAGTTATCCTAAATAGGCCTGGCTTTAGGTAACTGAAGGTCACTAGACTTACGCTGCAGATGCATTGTAGTATTAAATGGTGCAGATCATGGATACATATATCCAATACTGATACCATGAATTGACACCAATTTCTGTAGCTAAAAAATTTCATCAGAATGTCAATTAAGTGCCTGTTCACTATTTAAGGCGCCTAAGAGAAATCGGATTTCACATTAACAAAAGAGGAGAACCAGGAGAGAAAGACAGCAAAGTCACAATCTTGGACTCCAAAGAGTAGGCACAAGGACAAGGCAGGCAGAGTACTGTATAATGTTCACCTACCAGTGGTTCTCAACCTGTGGGTCCCCAGATGATGTTGGACTAAAACTCCCATCATCCCTGAGCTCTGGCCTTCCTAGCTAGGGATAATGGAAGTTGTAGTTCAACAACATCTGGGGATCCACAGGTTGAGAAAGGCTGAAAGTGAGAAGGCCCGTGATCAGCAAATCATCAACTATGAGAATGTCTCCAGTAGTTTTGCAAAGTGGTTTCTAACAGAAGTGTTTGGAAAGTGTTCTTTCCACCACATTTTCTCCATAGAGCGCCCTGCACTTTCTAGAGCTTCAGGAACCCAAAGGGGCAGCAGGCCTCCCTGAAGCCAAGCTCTCTATGCTTTGATTAGCTCCCAGTCTATTGGACTGCTTCTACCACCATCCTGGTTCTTGCTTAAAACATTTTTTGTCTCTAGGTAAGACTTATTTCCTCATGAAGGTTATGGGAAGTGCATGATTACTTTTACCAGCCATCACAATTTACTCCAACCAAAGCACTTCGTGGGATCAGCAGTTTGGTGGGACAGTGCTGTACAACTGCTGTAAGAAAAATCAATGCTCACCTTTTTACTGGTTCCCTTTCCGCAGCTGATTTTAAGAGGCAAAAAGCAAAGCCCCACCATGTACTAAACATTGCTACAAATTTATTACAGATTTTTCTTTCAAGTACATTTTGAAAAGTAACAACCACTTTTTAAACATGTGAATACAAATTAAACACAAAATCATACACCCCGGTGGCAATGCAGTGAGTACAAAGAAGGCAGAAGGGAAGAGAAGCAGGAGTGTCGGGGGAGCAGCGAGACAGAAGCAACAGAGGAGGTCCTTTGCACTTGAAGCTGTGGCAGTGGCTACTCCAGCTACCAGCTATCCAGAGAGCTTCCAAACAGCAACAAACTGGCTCATAGCACCTCTGCTTACAAATATAGATTTTTGCTAGAAAGGGGCCAGGCTGCAAGGCCCAGTCTCTTGGGCCAGTTTGAAGGAAAGGCAGCTGTCTGCTCTGCTGTCGGGAGATAAATATTTAAGTGGAGACAATTCTGTTCTGGGGTGGGAGAGAGAGAGAAGGTGGAGGACCTGATGTCACTTTACTGAGACAGCCCTCAAGAAACTGACAGTGGGTGGCTTTTGAACTGGGCTATGTTCGCCTTGAGGAAGGGGACAAGCGCCAAAGTGGTTCTGCTCTAGCCTAAAGAGCAGAAAAGCCAGCTAAGGGATCAATGAGTCTGCCAAGATAAGGGTAACTGCTTGCCCACTGTGCAGGAGCACTGGCTCCACTCACAATGAATGACTTGTTGACATGTCAAGAGTCCCTTACTAGGCAGGGCCAGATGTTCCAATTCAAGGCTCTGACCTTTATTGAAGCAAAGGGCTTTCACACTTTGGCAAAAAGTCTTCTACAAAGAAACGGCCTGGAGCAGTGTAGTGCCCTAGGCTGCCAATGAGAATCAAGACTGCTGTGAGCAAGCACGCGGAAAGATAAGGAGCTCTCCCACTGACCCACCGAGGGCCAGAATTTTCTGACCTGTTATGAGGGAGTCAGAAGCCTGTGACGGAAGGGGGAAATACCACCCCACCTCCAAAGTTAGTTGTCATGCTCCAGAAGAGCCCCTGCCCAGCTCTAGCAAGCCCCCTCTCTGAGGAGACCTGCCAGTCCATGGTATCACAAGAGAGGCAAGCCTGGAAGCTAAGAGCTCAAAGGCTTGGCTGGCTGGCAGGGAAGGCAGGCTGGGAAGGAATTACAGCAGCTGGCATGAGGTCTTCTTGCGCCCACGTTTGGCCTGCAGGGCAGCCCGGGTAGCCATCTCAAACACTTCCCGTACTCCATCCTTTGTCTTTGCAGAACATTCCAGGTAGCCAAAAGCACTAATCCTGTTTGCCATGTCACGTCCCTCCTCTGGCTTCACTGGTTCCTGAAAGGGAAGGGCGAAACAGACAGTGAGGTTGCCTGGGATCTATCCTGGTAAGGGAAATGAGGTAGAATCTAGCAATCAAAGCTAGAGCCTAGCTATCAGAACTCCTGGCTCCTATAACACACAATACTAACTCCCTGGGACTATATTCTTTGCTGAAAACTGGTACCCAGCCCTTGCTAGGGTTGTGAAGTTGGAGGTTAGTTTATGGTATCATGCAAGCCAAGTGCTGTCTTCAGTCCAAATAGAGTGTGTTGTGAAAAGGTACTGAGAACCCCATGGAAACCAGTAGCTTTGTGCTTCGCCAAGCCCCCTTCAAAAATGAGAAGAAGGCCACAATATACCTCTCTGGATGGGCTTGTGCTTCTGCTCAGATGTAAATGGAAAGGACATAGATTCCTTTCAAGCCCCAAATGGCCATATGCATAGCTGTTTGTACCCTCCTCCTATTCTGATGGCAATACTAAATCCCAGCAAAGAATGTCAGTTGCCTCTCTGCACCTGCTTCATCTTGGCTAGCTCCCGGCGTGTATGCTCATCATTACGTAGGTCCTTCTTGTTCCCCACCAGGATGATAGGCACATTGGGGCAGAAGTGCTTCACCTCCGGAGTCCACTTCTCAGGGATGTTCTCTGTAGGGGCACAAAGTAAAACCATAAGCATAAACCTAGGAAGACCGTGGAGTTCTCAGCCACTTGTGCCCCAAAGCAAAGATTTGGGAAACTGTCTCAAGTTCCTTCAGACACCACCAGGATGAAATTTAAAGGACTTCCACCACTGTGGGTACAGGAGTGGCAAGCTCAGAAAATGGATGTGGTGCAGCCAATGTTAAAGCTGGGACATGTGTACATGAGGGGGGGGAGGCAATGGGGGGAAAGACGGAAATGAGGAGGGACAAGCGGCAGAACACTGAACGCCAGCCGTGGTGTGATGTAATACACAGCATATGACCAGCTAATCAACTGCTATGACAGTTTAACTGCTCCCATCAGCAATCTGACATCTGGGAAGAGACCAGAACCAGAGATCTACAGAAGTCTCTGCTGCTGCTTATTCAGTCAGCCCTCCCACATACTCAGGGGAGACTCACCTAAACTGTCAGGGCTGTCAATGGAGAAACACATGAGGATGACGTCTGTATCTGGGTAGGAGAGGGGTCTCAGGCGGTCATAGTCCTCTTGGCCAGCTGTATCCCAAAGGGCAAGTTCTACCTGTAGAAATGCAAATATGATAACTTAATGGGGGCAAGTCCTCAAAGTGCTCCATTAAATGAAAGCATATTCTGTGATGAGCTAGTGTCTTCCCTATTAGATCCATAAAGGTAAAGTACCCCTGACAGTTAAGTCCAGTCACGAACGACTCTGGGGTTGTGGCGCTCATCTCGCTTTACTGGCCGAGGGAGCTGATGTTTGTCCGCAGACAGTTTTTCTGGGTCATGTGGCCAGCATGACTAAGCTGCTTCTGGCAAAACTGGAGCAGCGCACGGAAACGCCGTTTACCTTCCCGCCGGAGTGGTACCTATTTATCTACTTGCACTTTGATGTGCTTTCGGACTGCTAGGTTGTCAGGAGCTTAGACCGAGCAACAGGAACTCACCCCGCCGCGGGAATTCGAACCACCGACCTTCCCATCGGCAAGCCCTAGGCTCAGTGGCTTACACCACAGCACCACCCGCGTCTGTAATGAATGTGATTCTGTAATGAATCACAACCAAAGTGGAAAGATGCTGGTATTCTTGTAATTCAATGAGAAAAGCATACTCCAAACTCTACTCCCTGTTACCACCAAGAAATGCAGTTCCAAAAGAACCACCTGTTCTTTCTGCAGCTATTCTTCATTTCTCTCAAATCAATTCCTCTCTGCTCTTGGGAGTGGGGAGAGGAAGAGGGCTATTTCACACATTACACTGACCAACTCAGAGAAGGAGGCCAAATGCCCCAGACAATATATAAATATATATAGTGGGCAAGCAGCTGGCCTCCAATTTGGGCTCAGCACAGGAGCTTGCAGCAGGACCCCAGCTGGGCATCAGAGAAATGGAAAAAGTAGAATGGTTCATAATGCTCTACAAAATACGCAGACTCTTCTGCTGCTGTGCTGCTGTGTGAGTCAGGTGGCTCTTCCAGAAGCTGCTGCTCTTTTGCTGAAGTGCTACCGCGTGAGCCAACTGACTTGCACCATAGCATAGTAGCAAAAAAACACACCAGCCAGCCAGATGGTGGAGATATCAGGCCCTATCATTGCGCCAGGCATCTGCCCAGCCCGGCCGGCTCCCAACATCAGTATTACCTGCTTTCCATCCACCTCAATGTCAGCCACATAGTTCTCAAAGACGGTGGGGACGTAGACCTCTGGGAATTGGTCCTTGCTGAAGACGATGAGGAGGCAGGTCTTTCCACATGCTCCATCTCCTACAATGACAAGTTTCTTGCGTATGGCAGCCATCTCTCCTGAAGGAAGAAAAGCAGCACCCTCTTAGCAATTGGGGGTGGGTGAGGGCTTCCTGACTCCCACACAATCGGACCTCAGCCGTGCCGGTAATTCGGGTTGATACGGGGGTAATTAGCCCTGGCAGACTCCCTAGGGTGGGGGAGGACTGTCTCGTAGACCCGCAGATCGTCCAAGAGTTGTCAGCTGGCATCAAGGTGCAAGCGGCAAGGACACTGGGTCCCAGAGCACGCCACGGCTGGCACTCTCCAAAGTCACTCTCATAAGCCGGAAATATCTGTTTCATAAAATAATTGGGTTTGGACAATAAACAGACATAGTCTGGACCGAAGAAGATTGAGAAAAAATCTGCAGAATTGCACAGTCCCTGGTGTTTAAGCTCAGACTTCCAATAGATTCTCATCATGGTGTTTGGATTTACGGAGGTGACTGGTACGTTCTTTTTTCTTCTCTATACCTACAATTGTTTTTCTATGCCAAGCCTCATTAAGAAACCTATTTTTTTTAAAAAACGGAGTACAGATGGACTTCTATTTATAATTTAAGTATTCAGCTGCGCAGCTTTTTTCTTCTTGATAAAGATAAAAAAACTTGATAAAGATAAAAAAAGAAACAAGATGGCGCTTGTTAGTATGACGCAGCACGGAAAAATGAGAATTCCTCCCTTTTTCGAGGGAAGTGGGAAATACTTGCTAGCTTACTTTATAATGACTTGAGATAACAATTTGGGACAACGTACAGTGCATCTGTTTGCAGAATTTCTTCATTATGAGCGAGAAAGAAGGCTAAGTTGATGTCTAGCAACCCCCCTTCTAGGGCCCGGGGGGGTGGTCTCCAGGAAAGCTGATCGATTGCCAAATGACCTACATCTGTGGAATACAGTTCATTTACATTTCAATATTGCAAACAGTATGTATCAGGGAACTGCCATCAGTGCCAGAGGGAGAGAGCAAAAGCCAGAGGGATTCCAGAGAGCGTCCAGGGATCGGGAGAAGCAGCCCATCTTCTGGGGAAGAGAATCAGCGTAGCACCAGTGGAGAAGGGGGGCAGATGGGGGAAGTGGCGAGGCGGTCTCATGACTCCTTGCCGGGGACCAGCGGGGAGAATAGGGGTCCTCCGTTGCCTACGCCCTCCTTGCACAGAAGGCTTTCGCGCAGAGAGAGTAGGAGGAGACTAGGCGTCAAAGAGCTTCTTTGCTGGAAGAAGTTTAAGAAACGCCCACTGACGGATTCTGCTAGCAATTGAGCCAGCCACGGGTGAGTGGCTGTCTGGACAGAAAAGGTTCACTTTGGCAACCCAGCCAGGTGTTTGCACCCAGCCAGGGAGATAGGCACCTGCTTACGCATGAGCAACCCCTAGAACCATCACAGTATGCTTAACAACTTAACATTGGGAATTTATTGTGAACAGTAACAATTTAACAATTTGGGAGTTACTGCGTCATTAAACTACAAACGACAGGCTTGGACAACAGCCTGGATTGGAAGATTGGAATGAAGTCAGGAAAAGCTGCGCTGGCAAATTGACAGTTGAAAAAATATATATACACAAATAAAACTGTACCCGATGGATGAAAGGATATATCTCTGACATGACTGCGAATCGCACAGCCAGGGACAGGGAACTTTAAAGTGTTAAGATCGGAATGTGGAAATATGAGAACAGGAAGAAGGCAGAAATGAAAATACTGGAGATATACTTTAGAGGTCCAGAGTAGGGGAAGCCCAAAAAATTAATAATTAATAAGTTGGATTGTAATTTGGCTGTTTTTATTTTATTATTTTTAATTGGATTATGATTTGATGGATTTAATTGGATGTTCTTATTGGAAAACTAATAAAAATGATTGTGTGTGTGTGTGTGTACACACACACACACACACACACAATATATATATATTGGAGATGGGCTTTACCTTCACTCATGACCCAATACATTAGAAAGCCCCTCAAGCAGAGACTCCATGCCACCAACAAATCTTTCTTGCCTCTGGGTTGGCAGCTGGAAGGGCCAACTGGTACTCCTCACAGGAACCATATTTGGGCTCATGAAGCCTTCATTTGTTGATCCCTACAATGCAGATGGATCAGGCCTACAAAACTTCCAAGTGAATTTTGAGGAACAAAATCAGGGGGATCAGAGATCACCAGTGTTTGAAACTCTCCATTCACAAGTCACATTCTGGTCATTTCCTTTGTGCCTGAGCCAGTCTGTGAGAACTTCTTTCTTTTACGACCTCAGTGCAACCTAAGCCCTGCCCTCCCTGCTTGCTTCGAAAAGACTTCTTGGGTATTGGATCTTCCTGGTTTTTATGTAGGATGAGAACAAAACCACTAAGTAACAGAATACAAATGGAATCTGCAGCCTGGGAGAACAACAAATGCACTTCTAAAACAGACTGGAGAGTACCATTTGATGCATCAATATTAGAATCATAGAATCTTAGGAGTTGGAAGGGACTTCAAGGGTCATCTAGTCCAACCTCCTGTAATGCACAAATCTCAGCTAGAGCATCCATGACACATGGCCATCCAATCTCTGTTTAAAGCCCTCCAAGGAAGGAGAGTCCCCCACCTCTCTTGGGAGTCTGTTCCACTGACAAACAGCTCTTACTGTCAGAAAGCTTTCCCAAATGTTTAGTCAGAATCTCCTTTCTTGTAACTTGAAGCCATTGCCTCAAGTCCTACCCACAAAAGCAGGAGACAAGCATGCTCCCTCTTCCATGTGATAGCCCTTACAATATTTGAAGATGGCTATCATATCTCCTCTCAGTCTCCTCTTCCAGGCAAAACACACCCAGCTCCTTCAACCGTTCCTCATCAGTTTTAGTCTACAGACCCTTGATCATCTTGGTTGCCCTCCTCTGCACACGTTCCAGCTTGTCAACATTCTTCTTAAATTATGGTGCCCAGAATTGGACACAGTATTCCAGGTGTTTGTCTGACCAAGGCAGAATAGAGGGACTATTACTTCCCTTGATCTGGACACTATACTTTTGTTGATGCCGCCTAGAACAGCGTTAGTTTTTTTTGCTGCTGTATCATGATAAGCTAGTGGCCCACAAAGACCCCTAGATCCTTTTCACATGTACTGCTAGTAAGTCAGGTGAAACCCCCAACCCATCCTATTATTTGTGCAGCTGGTTTTTCCTGCCTAGGTGCAGAAACTGACATTTATCCCTACTGAAATTCATTTTGTTAGCTTGCGCCCAGTTCTCCAATCTGTTAAGGTCATTTTGAATTTTTTTTGTATAATTTTTTTTAATTACAATGATCCAAAAGAGCCACATTATCACAATACAAAATTACAATACAATTAAATAGCCAACTATTCAAATACCAAATTAAACAATTTTGGGTGACTTCCCGTGTGCTAGATTTCAGGGTACAAAGTTTTTATTTCTTTCTGCTTCCATAATCTTGATTATTCCAATTACAACAGTTCTGATCTTGATCCTTTATTTAACACCCACGGGTTTCATGACTTTCATTCGTAATTGCATATTTAATAAATTTTATTTCTGCAAGAGAAATTTATGTCCTGTAAATTTCTGTGTGAGATGTTTATTTTCCCTTTGTTTCTTCATTCTTCCTGTTATAATCCAACATATACAGCTCTCTGCTTCCACTTTTTCACACTCTCTCTGCTCTGCTCACAAGGGCAGCATTTTTTTATCAAAGTCTAACAAAAGGTCTGACCGTCCCACCATAGCCCCGGGCAGTTCTCCACTTATCTTTCTCATCCAATACTCAGCGGCTAACGATCTGGTGTCCCACCAAAGCTATGGTAGATCTTCAAAAGCGATTCAATGGAAACTCAGTGCTTTAAATCCTATCAATATTCTCAGACAGTTCCATATATTTTGTAATAATCCATAAATATTATCTTGTTATCAGTGATTTCCTCTTCCTTTTTCTCACTCCATTAACTCTCAGGGGGAGGTTTGCTGAATCAATAAAGCAGCAAACATGGTATATAAAGAAAGGGTAAAGGCTCCCCTCCCCCAACATACCACACTTAGCTATGTTGAAAATCTCTCCAGATCAAAACATTGCGACTCAGTGGCTGATTCAGCAGATTATCTTGTCCCGTTAATCCAGTACACGCCTGCAAATTAAATCCAATTTCTTTCTTAGTAATAAACAGAAAAACCCCTGCCCTTAATGGCTGTGTCAGAGGGTTACCGATAAGCGAATTGCTTTGCACTCAGGTCCTCCCGCCTCCCGTCTCCGTGTTGGGACGAGAGCCAGGTATCAGACAATCTGCAAGTGGTGCTCACCCCCCTGATTGGGGGGGGGGGGCTTGCAAGGACAATTACCCTTATTCATCCTTGTTTACGATCTGCTACCAATCTCTGCTAATGCGGGAGCTGCCTCCGTTATGGCAGGAAGCACCAGAAGTCAAGGTCATTTTGAATTTTGATTCTGTCTTCTGCGACATTAGCTACCCCTCCCAGTCTGGTGTCATCTGCAAATTGGATGAGCATCCCCCCCAATTCCTTCATCCATGCCATTTATAGAGATGCTAAAGAACAACAGGACCAGGACGGAACCCTGCAGCACCCCACTTTTCACTTTTTTCCAGGATGAGGAACTGTTAATGAGTACTCTTTGGGTTCAGTCAACCAGCTACAAATTCACCTAACAGTTACCTCGTTCAAACCACATTTTACCAGCTTTCTCGTGAGAATATTATGGGGGACCTTTGTCAAAAGTCTTACTGAAATCAATATGCACTATGTCCACAGCATTTCCCTGATCCACCAAGTTTGTAATTCCATCCATAAAAATAAATCATATTGGTCTGGCATGACTTATTTTTGAGAAACCCATGCTGGGTCTTAGTAATCACAGCATCCTTTTCTAAATGCTTACAGACCGACTGTTGAATTATTTGTTCTAGGACCTTCCCTGGTATTGATGTCAAGCTCAGTGGTTGGTAGTTACCTATGTCTTCTTTCCCCCTTTTTGAAGATGGGGGACACCATTTGCCCGCCTCCAGTCTGTAGTGACATCACCTGTTCTCCAAGAATTCTCAAAGACAACGGACCAAGGCTCTGAAATTACACCCGCAAGCTCCTTTAGTACCCTTGGATGCAGCTAATCAGGCCCTGGATATTTGAACTCATTTAAAGCAGTTGGGTGTTCGCTTACTACCTCTCTTCCTATCTTGGGCTGCAGCTCCCGCCTTACATCGTTTATTCTGTTATCATCAGGCTGGGCATCACTTTCCTTTTGGGTGAAGACAGAGGCAAAGTAGGTGTTGAGTAGTTAGTTCTGCCTTCTTCTCTGTCACCTAATAGCATTTCTCAGTCTTCTCCACACAGAGAAGCTTCCACTTACTTGTTCTTCCACCAATTTCAGACATAGCCAAAGAAACCTTTTTTTAACATTATTTTTAACTTCTCTTGCAAGCCTGAGCTCGTTCTGAGCTTGAGCCAGCCTAACTGAAGAGTAGCCGTCTCCCTTGGGTTATTCTTCTGGGCTATCCCCAGACAAGGGTGTGGTGGCAGCATCTACCCTTCTGTTGTGTTTTGTCCTGAAAAATAAAAGTAATTTGGCCCACCTCTCTCTCTCAGCCTGGTCCTGCTGGACGGGAGGACAGGTGAGGAAGGTGGGGACGTGGGCCAACAGACCACCATTAAGGTTGGTGGTTTATCAATTTGTGATTCCAGATATTCCTACACATTTATGATATTCCTGATGTTACTCTGAATTAGGCAGCTGGGGAAAAAGTCAGCCTGGTCTTTATTACAGTCTGTTATTACGGCCTGGTCTGTATTACGGTTTGGATAATTTTTTTCATCCTTTCGGCTAAAATATAGGTGTAGAGTTTATAGTCGTCGTCGTTCAACAATGAAATAGGCCTATAATTGGCTATTGACAGCTGGTCTGTTCCCTGTTTTGGGATCAGTGTGATGTAACTTTCCTTCCATGATTCAGGCATTATGCCATATTCTAGGATGTTGTTCATTGTTGTTTTCAAGGGTTTGAACAATACCTCTTCTAATTTTTTAATAGTAAATTGCAGGGAGGCCATCAGGCCCCGGTGTTTTTCCTGATTTGGAATGCTTAATTGCCTGTTGGACTTCAAAAACTGATTGGGTCATTCAGAATTTTGTTTTGTTCTTTAGAAATTTTGGGGAAATTATTTTGGCCCAGGTATTCTTTTATCTCTGCCTTATACTCTCAATCTGGTCCTGCTAGCTAGAGATCATGGGAGTTGTAGGCCAAAAACATCTGGAGGGCCAAAGTTAAGGAAGTCTGCCCTTTACTCTCAATCTGCTTTTCATGCTCCAGGTCATGGATTTCTTCACATGTGAACACATCCTTTATATATAATGCTACACCTTCTCCCTTCCTGTTTGGTCTATTCCTTTTGAATAGGTTATACCCCTCAATTCCTACATTTCAGTCATGAGTCTCATCCCACCAGGTTTCAGTAATGCCTACCAGGTCATATTTGCCACCTTGTACTAAAAGCTCCAATTTCCCATACTCTGTGCATTGGTGTAGAGACAAAGTATGGATACACAACTTTTCCAAAAGTGAGATCAAGGCTGAATTTAGGAGATTCGCATGACTGTGCGTATGCACACTCTGTAGAAGGATCTTTATCATTTTGAAGTTTACTTGATGCCCTTCTAAAATAAACGGGAACTGCTTTGTTTTGGAACGTGAAGTAGTCAATGGCAACTGGCTAAATTTGTTTTTGGGGGCTTAGTTTTACTACTTACATCTAGACACCAAGCATAGATGCTGAAATACTAATCACAGTCAACCTTTAGTCAAAAGATCTAGGATGGTATTCAACTTTTACTCGGAGTAGGCCCACTGAAATTAATGGGCCTAACTTAGTCATGTTCATTAATTTTAACAGGTTTAGTCGGATGTCAGGGAACTGCCATCGGAGGAGCAGGAGGTGAAAGGGCTCACAGAGGGTGAGAGAGACCATTCAGCTGAGGAGGGAACCAGCAGGGGGAGAGGTGGAGTTCCAAGGGAAAGTGAGTCGGAGGGAGGGCTCAGAGACACTTCCAGCGAAAATAGTGGGGAGGTTTCAGGACCTCCCATAGGGACACCTACTCCTCGCCGGAAACTGTCACGCCGAGAGTCCAGAAGACGCGTTTCCGTTAAGGAGCTTTTATGCTGGAAGAAGTTCCGTAAACGCCCACTGTCCGATTCTACGAGCGACTGATGGAGCCATGCTTAAGGAGCTCCGTCACAGACAGAGGTTTGTGGACTTAGCCAAACTCTGAGGGACTAGGATTTTACGCACAAGCAGCTCACCATCCCATCACATCTGAGTAAAATTTTGTTGACCACACATATTCTAAAAGGATAAAGATGTCTGCTCCCTTGTCACTGCATTAAGAGTACAATGATTCACTATAAGCTACAACTATTAACACACAATATTGAAAACTGCCCTACTGATGCTGTTTATGAAATGGGACCAAATGAGCTAGTTGGCTCTTCTTCTAGTTTGACTCATAAGATCCAGAATAGAAGCCTTTTTCTCTAGGAAAAAAACACACCACTGCCCAGTTCTGAAACATGGTACTGGGGATTCATAGCCAAGTCTAGCTTAGCTGGAAGCCTGCATGCTGTTTTCAAAAGCCAGAATGCTTTTATGCCAGAACTTGGGGTTACGATGGGAGGAACAGAATACTCTGGTGGCTAATTAGTTTGGATGTACACTGAGAGGATATATAAAGCTAGACAAGTTACACCCATATCTGTAGTTCTAAGCAAACTTCCTGCTTCAAAAAGAAAAGAAAAAGGGCTCAGTCTGCTTGGCCAAGATTTAATGTCTGCTTTCTTAAAAGGGTTTTAAGGCAAGAATTAACCAACCAAATTAAACTCTAGATTAATCGTCTTGAGAGATTTCTTGTAAGGGTATCCTCCATTACAGCTATGAATGTCAGACTTTCTATCTCCCGTAGTTTAGAATCCCCTTTAATGGGAAGACATCTCACAACAAAGATTCTCCGGTAGAAAATAAAGAAGAGAGAGCTTCTGAATAACCTTTCCTTAATGCAAACTTCCAATCAGCAGAATAGAAAATCTAGCTGAAAAGATGTCCTGAAACTAAACTGTAAGGAACAAGTTATTCTCATCTAACACATGATTAAGGCCAGTATCCTCAAGTGACTCAGCAAGTTGGAAAACAAATTTACTGTGATTTAAGCAATGAGTGTTTTAAGAGGGACGCGGGTGGCGCTGTGGGTTAAACCATAGAGTCTAAGACCTGCCGATCAGAAGGTTGGCGGTTCGAATCCGCGCGACGGGGTGAGCTCCCATTGCTCAGTCCCTGCTCCTGCCAACCTAGCAGTTCGAAAGCACATCCAAGAGCAAGTAGAAAAATAGGTACCGCTCTGGCGGGAAGGTAAACGGCATCTCCGTGCGCTGCTCTGGTTCGCCAGAAGCGGCTTAGTCATGCTGGCCACATGACCCGGAAGCTGTACGCCGGCTCCCTTGGCCAATAAAGCGAGATGAGCGCCGCAACCCCAGAGTCATCCGTGACTGAACCTAATGGTCAGGGGTCCCTTTACCTTTAAGCAAGGAGTGGGGGAGACAGAAAAGAAAAACTTGCATCTTTGAGTCATCCAAAGTACTTCTGGAATTGTAGTTCAGAGAACGAGGCTGCCCCACAGCAATGACATTTGGACAACAATCAAACTTGCTGCTCCCACTGCAATGCAGCCTTCTTCATTCGATAAACTACTTGTTTCTTTAAATGCCACAAGAATATAGAACATACCCTCCCTACAGAAAAGTAGGAGCCCAGGATCAAACATAAACTATTAATTGATCTTAAAGAAGGAGGGGGATTTTCCCTGCCAGATTTGAAACTCAACTACGAGGCGTCCTGACTCTCCTGGATCAGGAAATGGTGTATACTACAAAATACTGACCTTTTAGATCTGGATGGGTATGACAACCGCTATGGCTGGCATGCCTACTTAGGTTACGACAAGGTCAAGGTACACAAAAGCTTTGTAAACCATGTTATAAGGAAGCCTCTACGTATGGTTTGGGCAAAATACAAAGGTCTGCTTGAACCCAAAACCCCATGGTGGATATCTCCTATAGAAGCATTGGCAGTAAAGAAGAAAAAGATGAAAGGGAATTGGCCAACATACAAAGTATTGTTAAAAGAGGAAGAAAATCAGCTGAAGCCAAAAGATTTTGAAGAAATTAGGGTATACCTGTCAGATTGGTTACAATATCACCAACTCCATGAGATATTTAAATTTGAAAAATGAAATGGTGTCGCGACAGAGCCCTCCAGACTGGAAAAAGAACAGATTAACTCCAAAGGAAAAACCCTCTCTAAAACGTATACGCATAAACGTATAGGTAAAATCAGTAATGGTTACATGGGCTCAAGATTTTGTTTGTTTTTTTATAAATATTTATTGAAATTTTCAAAAAATAAAGAAAAAACAAAACAAAAAAACAATTAAAAACACATAAAATTTACATTTCTTACTATCAATAACCAATTTCCTTGACTTCCCCACACCTCCCCTTCTTGTATTCCAGTTCCAATTTTTAGCTCAGCAAGTTCTTGTCCCCAAACTTTACCTTATTTTCTTTAATTCATTTTAATTAACCAATTTTAACTTATAAACCTCAATCTTTATACATCAGTACTTATTCTTAAAAATCTTTTTCTAAGGTCGACCCCAATTCCCTTCCACGAATTCCCCATTTTTATATTAGTAGCAAAACAAAATTAGATGAAACAGAATATAATTGTACACCCTTTGGATTCCCAAAGCCCCACCCCCCCTTTCCCGGTTTCGAACCCCAACAAAAGTCCATCAGTCCATCTGCTGTCAGCCTGGCGACCTCACGTCCGAGGCTCTTAATTCTCTCTCAATTCCTCTCTGCCGGTTTTTTTGATAGTCCTTTATATTAAACACCAAATCTCGAAGAAGCTCTGTCCCAATAAGGTCCATATTTCTTCCAGCCAGGCATCCATATTTAAAAGTGGAGCCAAAATCTTGTTTCTTGCTTCTCTTAGGTCCAAATGTCCCAAAAGCTCCAGTTTCCACTTTAGCCAGGTTTGTATTCCATAGGTCTTCAGATCTCCACATAAGGAGATCTCTCCATTCTCCATTCTTCAATTCAAACCAGATTTTCATCATCCTGATCTTATTTTCCTTTGTATCCATCTTAACCGGCCTCTGGCTCTCCTCAATCATCTGTGGCATTATAGCTCCTCCTTCCTTTTCCTTCAAATCATCATGTTTCTCTTTCATCACATTCTCAAATTTCTCAGATTTCTTTTCTTGTTCAGCTGCAGAAATTTTTAGTTCAACTGCAAAACTTTTTTGAGCTGCAAAGACTTGAGTCAAGTCCCTCCCAGGCTCAGTAACTTTATTTACTGTTCCATTCAATATTGTAACATTTGTGGCCAAAACATCGCTCTGTTCCTGCAACTTTCCCAAGAGAAAAAAAGTCCTCTCCAGTTCAGCCAGTGTTTTTCCACTTACAGCCATTTTTGTAATGTCCTGAACCCCCTCTAGAGGGATTCTGGTTTCTTAGTATCTTCCAGTTCCAACCCAAAAGTCAAGTTAGCCTTTTCTTTTTTATTTTTAACAATTTGTTACCAAATTGTAACAAATGTAACCAGCAAAGACAACAGGAACAAAGTTCTCCTTTTCCCCCAACTTTGATAGCTAGTTTTGACAGCTGTCAAAGTCTTCTATATCTCTTCCGCAGGCTCTCTCACCGATCGCTCCCGGGTCTGGGGGGAGGGGTGACAATTCCGCTCTCAATATTAGCTCTTATCCTCCAGCACAATCACATATATTGCCAAAACGTGGAATTAATTGCTTTTATCCACAAAAGAGAAAGGTGTTCTCTCAACCTTAGTTATAAAATCCTTGCTTTAAGATGTTTACAAGGCGGGTAGGCGGACTTCCTCTTTGCACCTTACCCGGTCGTACCTAATTCCCCCCCCAAAAATTTCTCTTTTTAAGTCCAATTTCCGTATTTCTCATGGGTTGTTACTTTTAGTCCAAATGTTCAGAGAAAGAAGTCAGCGCTCTCCGTCCATGGCATGCGGCTTCACTCAGTAGGGGAAGCAATTGACTCACAGCACCGCACCGCTCTCCGTCCCCCGTTCCGGAGCCTTTAAAAAGGCTCCTTCGCGGGTCGGGGGGGCGCAAATGGTGCCCGCCGAGTCACCAGGTCCACAGGCTTCAACGCCTGTGGTTTCTGAGGGTCCCCGCGTCGCCAGGACCCAACCCCTACTAAGCTGATTCCCTCCGGAGCTCGGAGGGAATCCGCCATTAGGCGATGGCGCTAACCCGGAAGTCCATGGGCTCAAGATTTTGGTTACAACATCCCAATGGATGCTTGGGGGAAACTATGGAGGTAGAGATGAGGTTCACCGCAGATTATGTATTGAAAGAAAATTTTCTGAAAATGCCATCAAAACTATCGAAAATGTATAAAAATACCTCAAGTAAATGTTGGAGATGTGGGAAGGTACAATGCTACATATGTGGTGGAACTGTAAGAAAATAAAGGAATTTAGGAGGTAATCTATAACAAGCTCAAAAACATGTTTAAGATCTCTTTTATAAAAAAGCCGGAAGCTTTCCTCTTGGGGATACTAGGTTCAGACATACCTAAAAAAACAAGGACAATATTATTGTACACTACGGTAGCTGCAAGAATATTAATCACTTCAAACTGGAAAGGGGACACAATTCCAACCAAACTGGAGTGGCAAAGCAAACTGCTAGAATACACTGAGCTGGCAAAAATGACAGGGAAATTGGGAGGACATACTAAACAACATTTATCAAAGAATGGGACATGTACAAAATATACTTTAAGGAACATCGTAATAATATGACGTCAATAGCAGGCCTTGAATGACTTCTGTGGTATAATAGGAACTTATAGAATAAGTCATTAATGAAAATCAATAAAAGAAAACGGAAAGTGAGCTCAAAGAAATAGGTGGTAGATGCATGATAGAGTGACGGGAAGTCATTATAGATGTAATAAGAATTTAATGTGATATGATGTAGCATTTTCTATTGTTATTTCTGGATGAATTCAACAAAAGAAAAGTAAAGTAGGAACAATCATCTCAGACATGGAATAAAACACTTTCTCCAAATTCCCTTGAAATTTCTGACATGAAAGCTCATGACTCAAGAGAAGTACAAGTGATAACTGACCATAGAAATCAATAGAGAAATCCAAGTTTTCATTATTACAGTGCTGGGAAACTTTCTGTCTACCTGCCCTCTAATAAAGGACACAAGTTTGCAAATCTGAAAAATTTGCATGACAAATATGTTTGACAAATTTGCTAGTGCTTCCTATGCTAGAAGGCAAAAAATTAAACTGTTCAATATTATTCCCATATGATGGTCAAGAGCTAAAGTTGAGAGAGGTGATGCTCACAATTTACTCCAGTGTCATCCCTTGAATGCAAGAGGGGATAACTGGACTGAGGGCCCAGGAAAAAACACAAGAGGAAATTAGTTTTTTTCCCCATTCTGCATCCCCCTCTGTAGAACCACTTCTTGTTTGTCTTATAGGGGTGCTTATGAATCATCTCTCTAAATATATGAATGTCTTCTGATTCTGTGTAATTATGCCTACCTTTTAAGATCAAATAGCAAAATCTTTTCATTACCATGTGGGTCTAAATTTCAAATTTTTTTTTTATTTTCCAACTAGCAAGAACTAAGATACCTCTTAGGGTCTTACAGCTTCATGACCAAAACTTGTGTATCAGTATCTAACTTCTGCCTTAAATTATTTACTCCTCCAAAAATAAAGGGGAATGTGTTTTTATGGGTTAAAAAAGCTATGTTAATAATACACCCAATATCAGTTTTGGAGGAAGCAGCAGCTGATAATGACATCCTATAAAATAGATGACTGTTAGTATTCTTGTATTTAGACTAAAGCAAGACAATTGCAAGCACCATTCCATCAAAGTGGAAGGACAATTAATGTACTGTACATTGAAGAGGTGATACTTGGGCAGCGATCCAGCAAGGAATACTTGAATATAAGCTTTTGAATTTAACAGGACTTACTTCTGAGTAGACATGCACGCCACTTTTCCATCAAGACTAAGAACCACCTGTGACTTTTATCATAGGTTTGACCTCCGGTCCTACATGGTGCCCACCTGCCACCCAGAGGAGCACAGGCGCACGGAGGCCTTGCACGCCGACCCACTTCAAGTTGCTGTAATTCGCCCCAAGTCCGTGATTTAAAAGTACAAGCGATTACAGCCAAGACCAGGCTGCAGGCGAGACCGGCCTTTGCCGCGCCCAACCGGGGGGGGGGCGCTCGGGCAGCTCCGTGTTTGTGCCCCCCCCAGCCATGGATGGCGGCCGCACATGCGCAAGGGGCTCCGAAAGCCCCCTCGGCCTCCGCCCCCGAACCCTTCCCCGCGAAGCCGCCCAATCAGGCGCGCTTCCTCCCCCTGCGCCGCCGCGACCCCGCCCAGCAGCCAACCGTCTTCTGGCTTCGCGCATGCGCCGCACATGCGCCTCTCGACCCCCCCCCCAAACTTTTCACCCAGAGCTTTTTCGTGAGGCTAAAGCCCCTCCGTTTTGAAGGAAGCGAGGCCCAGTCGCCACGAGGGCCGCTGCGTCCCGTCCCGCCGTCGTAGGAACTTCCCTCTTACCCGCTTCTCTCGGCGGCCTCCACTGCCGGCTCCGCCCGGCTCACTCGCCGCCGCCCGGACTCTCCTCAGCAGCCCCTCGCAGGCCCCACCCACTTCGGGATTGACAGAAGCCACCGCCCAATCGCGTAACTCCGTACTGACATCGAGGCCGTCGCTGTCTTATAAAAGGCGGCTGAGACTTCCCTTCCGTCGGATTGACAGAATGATGCGGCCAATGGAAGAGCGTCATTCGTGCCAAACGAGAGGTTGGTCGCGTCATCGGGCGCTGTCCGATTCCGGAACGGGAGAACACGGCGGCCAATCGCCGCCCACCCACAGAATTGCCTGATAGGCAGGTTGAACTGACCAATCGCGCTCGACACAAGTGAACATTGCTCCTATTGCCGACGGAGGCCGGGATTTCCACCTCAGCCTCGTTGACGAGTGGCAGCCTGCGCCGCTAATGGGAGCCCGCCGTGAACCAAGGCGCCCTTGTGATTTCCCGGCCAGGGCGGGCCAAACGCCCACCCGGTGACATCAGGGTCAGCGGCCACCAATGGCGGCTTTCCCGACGAAGGCCCGCCCAGCCCGAGGAGCCCGCAGGAGAGGCGCTTCCCGGCCAATTGTTGCTCGGCTGAGTCGGCCTGGCGGCCATCTTGGGCGCGTCTCTCGGGCGCCGCGCAGAGGCGGAGAAGTCTTGGCGGCGCGTTTCGCCCTGAGGGGGAAGTCGGTCTGTCCCGAGAGCAGCTGCTGCGCCTGGCTCGGTTTCCCCGCCTCGCCCGCCCGCGAGGAGGAGCCGAAGGGCGCCCCTTCCGCCGGCTTCCCCCCGCAAGAGGCGCCCTCGGTCCGGGAGCAGCTGCTCGGCAGGATCTGCAGCCGATGCCGAGCTGGACTTGGCCCTTGTTCGCGACGCAGATCTTCCCTCACCGGCCTCAGGTGCCCAAATGTCTCGGGCTCCTCCTGGACGGAGCTGCCCTCACTATCCGTGATCTCATCTCCCGCCTTCTGTTTAAGGAACACACCCAGCCCGAAAAAAGCAGGATTGAGGCAGCACTAAGATGCCTGATCTATACCAAACATCCACCCCCATCGCTCACCCCGGACGCGGAGGGGCAGCTCCGAGGGCCTTCCGGGGAAGCTACAGGGAACCAGGCAGAGGGCCTCCTCGGTGGTGGCGCCCGCCCGTCAGATGTCAAAGAAATAAACAGCCAGCTGACTTTTAGAAGACATCTGAAGGCAGCCCTGTTTAGGGAAGTTTTTAATGTTTGATGCTTTATTGTATTTTTAATATTTTGTTGGAAGCCACCCAGAGTGGCTGGGGAAACCCAGCCAGATGGGTGGGGTATAAATAATAAATTATTAAATATTATTAAATAATATTGAAGTGTTGTTAAGACACATTGATGAAGTAACCACTCCTTCACCTCTAAATCTTCCAGGTTTCCCAAGTATCTGAGCAGTAACGTCTCTTGTCAGGCAGCACTGGAAGACTGAGAAGATGAACTTGTGGCATTTGCCAATTGTAGCTTCTCAACAATAGGAAAATGCCTGTTCATGTGCCAGGCAGTCTCAGCAGAATGTGGTCTAGGCACTGGGCAGTTTTCACCCAAATAAATGTGCAAGCTAAATGACCTCCACTTGTGCAGGGGGACATTCCCCCTCCCCCCCCCACGGATTGGGGAAACTCCTGGAAGAGTTTTAGGGGGCACCCAAGTGGGGAAGGGGAAGTTATTCTTTTTTGTCAGCATAGTAGCTGTCTTTTCTCTCTCCTGACTGTAAATGTGTTACAGAATTTCACTAGTTGTAGAAATACTGGTAACTTCTCTTAGCTTGGTAATCTGAAGACTTTTACAGGTCATGCCACTTTGAAACGATCCAGCAGCAGTGTTGAGGTACAACTTGAGAGCGCAGTATGTGGGACATTTTGTTGTTAGCGGCTTGTACTGGTTTCTCCACCTTCCTGTTGCTTGAGAGTAGTGAGGGCTAGTGGTGATACAGTGAAACTTGTAAGATGTCCAGAATGACTGGGGTTTAGCTACTGTCCATTGCGTCAGACTGTAGGTCACATTTTCCTCTGGTATGCCAGTTAACAAGGACAAGTGACAAGTAACATTAGCCAAGGAGAGCGCAATATACTTTGAATAATATTATGTTTACATTATTTCCACCATGCTTTTTAGGGCAAGTTCTCCCAAGGTAGCTTAACATTTCTATTGCAATGCTCAAAATAGTAATGCGTAGAACAAAAAAATAAAAACAATAACATATGGTACCAAATGCTGAATTCACGCTTGTTTAAGGGGAATTCCACACTCCTCTCCACTACAGCCTCTCCTGAGTGTTTTGGGGGTGGCAGAAGTATAAGCATGAGGAAAAGGTGCGGTGTTATTGGGGAATCATAGCCCAGATATTTTCAACCTCTTCAGAGCCAGGACCCATTTTTAACCTAAACATGCATTTGGGGACCCATTTCTGGATCTTTTACGATATATTTTATGCTATATTTGCATGGTGGCAGTGCTCCTGTTGCAACCCAACTAGGATCAGGCCACACAACTCACTAGTGGATCCTGACCCACCAAATGAAGATCAGTGACATAGTCCACAGCTGCCAGATAGTATCAACCTTTCAATTCACACAGGTCTCTTACAACATCAGGGAAGGCTGCAGTAATAAATTTCTTTCGTTATGTTGTATTTCTTCTGCAGCTGGTGCAAGGTAAGATTTTGGGGGTATTCAACTAATCGCTCCTACCGGTACAAGGATTTCTGCTTGTGCAACAGGCCCTTTCCTCCTGCTACACACACCAATCTCTTCCATTTCTTGACATGCCTCTCTAGAGGTTCAGACAGGGTTGTTCGCAATCATACCTAGATATCCATCTTTTTTGAGAGAGAATGGATTGTGCCTCCAGGGGTGAAGTCAAACTGCTGTGTTAGAAGCACCAAAGGGTGCAAGGCTGGGCAGTGTGTATGACAAGCCTCTTGGCCTCACTGATGTAGTTCAAAGGAAAGCAGAGCAAGAAGTCTGGCCGCTTGGCTCCAGGAGTTGCTGAAAGGAGGCATACAAAGCACCATCCAACTGCCTTAAAGACTCAGGATTTGTGTAGGGTTTACTCCTTAGCCTTTTCTTCTTCAACAAGGCAGTGTGGGTACTGATTTTCCCTTGGGGTTTACTCCTGAAGCCTTTCTCACAAATGAGTATAGCAAATATTTAGGACCAGAGCTTACCCAGGTTGACAAGCCCCATCTGCCCTCACTTTGCTCTACAGCACACGCAGAAACCCACTTCTTGATTGTTGGACCCATTATTGGTTTCTTCTTCTCAATTTGCTGGAGCCTGCCTTTTGCATGCAGGGGAAGTCCCTAATTCAACACCGGTTTGAGACCCATCAAGCCTGTACTTCTGTGGAAAGTATATGTTCTACCACTGAACAACAGCCACAGTCTATATATTGACCACAGTGATAGTCTAGAACAGGGGTGGCCAACTCCTCAGAGTGATCTACCCCCTTTTTTTGGGTTCAGGTACCTGTTGGACGTGCTTGGTCTAGAACAACACACAGCTTAACCTTCCTCCTCTTTGCTGAAATCCCTTTGTACTGGCAATTAGAGGAAACCTGTTTAGTTTTAGAAGATAATTGCTCCTGAAGAAAACTATACTACATTACCAGTTCACCCGACTCTTAATTCTGCCTGTGCCTCCAGCAATAAGGCATTAAATCCACAGCAGTAGGCACAGAGTCAATTCTGTAGTCTCTGGCCCAAGAGTGATGGAAGTGTCTCATCCCCTACAGAGGCAATACAGAACAGTTAGAGGGACAGTCTGGACACACAAAAATCTTTAATTGGTTTTTGACAAGACAGCTGGTGGAATTGCCTGATTAAAGACAAGCCTAGACTCCATAGAAAGGCTGTCCACAGGACTCGTTTTTATATGTGCCCTCCTAGTGGCTTTGGTTACCTCTGCTTGGCTGTAAAATAGGAACATAGGAAGCTACCTTATGTCACGTTAGACCACTGGTCCAATCTGCCTAGTCCCTACAGTCACTTCTGAGTAAAATATGCTTCAGATTGTATTACATGGGTGCCTTAGGTTTCAGCTGAAGAGGCACAGCAGAAGCCAGAGCTTTAAGTGTCACTTGTAAACTCATACATTTTCATTAAGTTATGTAAAGGTAAAGGTACCCCTACCCGTACGGGCCAGTCGTGTCCGACTCTAGGGTTGCGTGCTCATCTCGCTCTAGAGGCCGGGAGCCGGCGCCGTCTGAAGACACTTACGGGTCACGTGGCCAGCGTGACGAAGCTGCTCTGGCGAACCAGCACCAGCGCAGCGCACGGAAACGCCGTTTACCTTCCCACTATAAAGCGGTCCCTATTTATCTACTTGCACTTAAGAGTGCTTTCGAACTGCTAGGTGGGCAGGAGCTGGGACCAAAAGACGGGAGCTCACCCCGCCGCGGGGATTCGAACCGCCGACCATACGATCGGCAAGTCCTAGGCACTGAGGTTTTACCCACAGCACCACCCGCGTCCCTATTAAGTTATGTAGGGGCCCTATTTTCTACATTACTTTTTGATTGTGGCATAAAGGTAGGAGCCAGGAAAGCTTGAGAAATGAATGTCTCCTTTTAGAAACGAAGTCCTGCTTAGAACACCAAATTGACACTTTGAAAATCAGTATGTCTGCAACAGCAGTGCAATTTATCGTTCCATTATGAAAAGTAACGTAAAATACTATCAATGAAAATATGAACTACTTCAACCCAAGAGGCACTTTCATCCTCCAAGATCCAGGCCAATCATTGCAATTAACCTTACACACACATCTAGTACTGAAGTAGTTCAGCTTTTGTGTTCTAGCAGACAAGGAAAAAACAGTAACATGCTGGCTTGTTGCAGGCTTATCTCTCATGTCTATAAATAGAGCCTGAAGGTAGTGCATTGTCCTAAGAACCTGGTGGATTAAGGCAGGGGCCATCTACTCCAGAACCCTGTTCTCACAGTGGCCAACCAGATTCCTATGTAGGCAGAGAGCAGCCATTATGGTTAGTAGCCATGATCTCTACCTCCATGAATCTGACTCTTCCACTTGCAACGCCACCCAAGTTAGTGGTCTTCAGGGCCGGCACTGGCAATGAATTCCATAGTTTCACTTTCTTTTATCTGTCCCCAATACTGAGCTTCACTGGATGTCCATTGCGTTCTAGTGAACCATTTCCAAGCAGGTCAGATGATTAGCAGTTTTAAGAGACAGAACATGGCAGCCAATCAAGTTGCGTTGTTTCTCAGGATTGTATTTTCATAATCATAAGGATGAGTCAAAGTGAAATAAAAACACTACCTAAATTCAAAAGATGTTAATACATTTCTTTTAACCCTTACCCCAAATGTACGAACTTGAAATTCTGCAACTTTAAGCTATAAAGGCCAGTGTCTTGTCCATAGTTTTCCTTGAACAAGGGACCCACTAGAATGCTCCCAGGTCAAAATGGCATGAATAAGAACTGCCCCTTCTCTTTTCCGTGGTCAAAAACTCTCCACCTCCCACAGCACTCTGGAGTTCTACCTTATGGTAGACTTTTGGATACAAGTGAACCCAGAAGCATATATAAATGAAAACTGATTCTTCACACAGAACATAATCTGTAAAGTCGAGGAACCAGTCATAGATGGCTGACTGACTAGACTGTCCCTTATCCAATTTGGAGATGAAAGATGCAAGATGCTTCTGGAGCAATCCATATCCATGGACCAACCCAGAAACCTGCTTGTCTTATTTACCTATGGAGACAAAATTCACCTGACTTGCCACATTCTACCCTTGTCCTGAAGCATGCAGGGTGGGGTGTTGGTGCAGCAGCTTCATAATAATTTTAATTCTCCACTACAAACCTAACTGGGAATCTGCTAGAGGCTAAGCTCTGCTGAGCATTCCCAAATTTAGTAATAAGCATGTATGACCGATAGGAGAGATAAAGCATTGCTGAAGACAAATCAGTTGATTCTGGATAAAATAGATACCTCAAAAAGATTTGAGGGAATGCAAAACTAATGGGCTCCTTAAGCTCATATAAGGTTCCTGTAGTTCTATTTGAAGGGGAGAAAGCTATCAGTTGGTGCCAATAGCTCTGACAAAACTGCCCCATGCACACCAGTGGTCCTCTACCACCCTCAACATGAAGGGATGCTCTATCACCCCCCCCCCGAAAAGGAGCACTGTTTTGAAGGTTCCTCCCTAAACCTCAATGTGGAAGGCCCAGTACAAACATCAAGCCAAAGAGGGAAGAAATCCTCTGCGAAGAGAATTGTTCTCCCTGTTAAACTTCATTGCATTTGAGTGAAGCATTATTAATGGTTTCACTATGATTCTGAAACTAGGCCACCTGCCTCTTGGGTGTGACATATGGTGGAAACGCAATACGGGTAATGTTCTGCCACAACTATGCATGGTTGCTACTCAATCTCTTTTGTTGGAAAAGATCGCCACGTTCTCCCAACACTGGAGAGCTTCAAGAAAACATCAGTGTAGTCTTCACTCTGCTACTTCAGAAGCAAGCAGAAGCACACACACACACACACACACACACACATTTCCACGTGTGGATTGGGGAGGGGGTGTCTTCAGAAAGCAGCAGTACATTTAAAAAGCTGTCTATAAGGAAACACAAACTGCTTGCATGGAACTGAAAATCAGGAGTTATCAGTCCAGGCCTATCCTATCCACCCTAGTCTACAGCTTTATCAATGCACTTTTTAGCAGCAGCCTGAGAACTCCAGGCATTTGAACAATGGTCACAGTTCCAAGTTACATGCAACCAACAATCCCTCTTGAGTTCCTTGGTTGAGCAATAAAGGACCACTGGCTTTTGCAAACGTTTATTGACTCATTTACTTCTCTTACCAGTTCTGACCTACGCTCTCGGCCCATCGCATCCTCTCCCCCCAAAGCCAGCCAGGGCAAGGCCTCCCAGTGCTCAGAAGACGAGGAGGGGGCATTTCCTGTTACAAGCCCCCTCTCCAGAATAGAATGAGGGAGGGAGCAGCCTCCACTACCAGAGAGTGGTGAAGGGGGGAGGTGGTGGTGGTGCAGGAGCCAAAACACAACACGACTAACATTGAAGGACCGGGGGGGGGGGGTTTAAGGCGCCTCAAAAACATGACATAACTGCAAGGAATGGGAGGGTGGGGCCACAGGAGTGGAGCATTTCCCAAGCCCTGGTGGAGACAAAAACAACCGGGGGGCGGGGAGGGAATCCTAAAAGGGTATAAACATTATTTCATGTTTTGAGTCACTTTAACAGTGAAGGGTGAGGAAGGGAGGCGGACCCTTCCCTGCACTAACAGTCCGTGGCAGGCAGGTGGTTGGTGCTAGCAAAGGAGCCCCTAGCGGATGGTGTAACGCACGTAGGGCACCTCTGTGTCATCCCCATTGTCGTCATTACAGCACAGCTCAAAGACGAGGGCCTTCACATGGCGACCAATCTTCTTCTTTGAGACTCTGGTGACAATCTCAGTCATCCTACGGGAGAGGACAGTGGTCAGAGAAAGCGTGGGCTGAAGTTGTCCACCTTTGTTTAGCCTAAGCATAGCCAAATGATACATACGCCTGGTCATGCCGCTCTTTCAGCTTGGCTGGCTGCATAAAGAAGGAGTACAGCATAGAGACTCCCTGGGACAGCATTGTGATCTCCAGTTTGTGCTCCTTCTGCATAAGACAAGAAGCATTTCACTTCCATTACTAAAAAACTTCTGCAACTGCTAAGCTACTTTGACAGGGAACGGCTCTGGACTCCCCAGCGCTTACCTGGAAATAGGCCAGGAACTCACGCAGGGTCATCTCCTGTCCATCAGCCTGGATGCCCTGCACCTCAAAACGGTCCCACAAAGTCCACTCAGTGTTGTAGTACTGAAGAGAGGGGGCAAAAAACATAGATTTTGGGAATTACAGACATTAAACCTGAAAAGTTTCCTTCATGTTCCTAGGATCCTGTCTCTACAGCTGAGCCTCCGCAATCAGGCCCTCCACAGGAAGATCACTTGTCTGCATGATGGGACATACGTATGTGCACACTTCTCTTACCCCATACAAAAAAGGGATTCTGCACCTGCAGTCAGGTATTATTTCTGAAGAGTGGGCATGGACACTCACCTGTTCCAGTCTGTTCCAGTTTTCTAACGTTCTTTTGGAAGTTGAACATTCGGCAGGGCTTCTGATTGGTTGCAGGAGCTTCCTGCAGCCAATCAGAAGCTGTGCTTTGGTTTTCGAATGCTTTGGAAGTCGAACGGACTTCCAGAACAGATTCCGTTCAACTTCCAAGGTATGACTGTATATCTCTTTGTTCTAATATTTTAAATTGTTTAATGCATTTTCTTGGATACAGTAATAAAAAAATTCCCAGGGCCTCCCCGCCTATGTAACACCCCCTAAACATGGTGAAGTGACAGTAATAGGAATGCCCTCCTCCAATGGATTTGCCTCGTGAAAGCAGAGAAACTAGTATATAAAAAAGAAAAAATCTGAAATGTTGAGCTGCAAGAAGTTTTTAAAATATTATTGTACTTGGAAGTGCAGCCACACAGAAGCTCTTTGGAATTTCACCTGAGTGCTGAAAGGCTTCAGCTGATGTTGGTTTTCCTTCCCCACCTCCCAAGTTCCTACAGCAGTAGTTCTCAAACTTTTTTCACTGGGCCACACTTTCAGAATATGCTCACGACACACTGAATATTTGATTGATAAAGAATATGTTGGGGGGGGGGGGAGAAACTCCTCCTAGCAGTGCCTGATTTATAACACAGAACACGACTACTTTGTAAAACCATCAGGCGGCCCCCAGAAAGTATAAAGCAATGCAGCTACAGAAGAGCACAAATTCTTCCCAAAATATAAACATAAACGAGCCTCTTACACATGTACCGTAAGAATGTATACAAACTCAATTAGAGGTGTGAGCTTGTTTTTGTTGGGTAATCTCATTTATATTAGGTCTAATTTGAGATGGCACTGTGGGTTAAATCACAGAGCCTAGGGCTTGCCGATCAGAAGGTTGGCGGTTTGAATCCCCGCGACGGGGTGAGCTCCTGTTGCTCGGTTTCTGCTTCTGCCAACCTAGCAGTTCGAAAGCACGTCCAAGTGCAAATAGATAAATAGGTACCACTCTGGCGGGAAGGTAAACGGCATTTCCGTGCGCTGCTCTGGTTCGCCAGAAGCGGCTTAGTCATGCTGGCCACATGACCTGGAAGCTGTCAGTCAATAAAGCAAGATGAGCGCCGCAACCCCAGAGTTGACCATGACTGGACCTAATGGTCAGGGGTCCCTTTACTAATTTGAGACAAACTAACTTTCATCTCATCAACACAAAGAAACTTTTCTCTTTTCTGATCTTTCGTATTTGTCAGTGGTGACGATCCCTGTTCACAACAGTATGTCATGAAGAACTGTAATAGCCAATACTCCTGAAGAGAGGCATGGATGCAGTTTCTGGTTGTGTGTGTAATATTTTGCTAAACTATAGTCATACCTCGGGTGACAGGCGCTTTGGGTTGCACGATTTCAGGTTGTGCACCGCACCGAACCTGGAAGTACCGGAATGGTTTCTTCCTGGTTTCGGTGCTTGCGCATGCGCAGAAGTGCTAAATCGTGCTTTGCGCATGCACAGAAGTGCCAAAACGCACGGACTTCCGGGTTGGCGCCTCCGGTAATGGCGGAATTCCTCTGATCAGGAGGAATTTGCCTCGTGGAAATTTGGGTCTGGCCGCCACGGCGAAGGCGGAGACCTACTAAAAATCACAGGCGGGTGAAGCCTGTGAACGTGGGATTCGGCTGGCACCTTTTGCGCCTCCCCTACTCGCGGGGAAACCCGGTTTCGGGGATCCGGAGCGACGTGGGGTGAGCGGCGCGGTGCTTCGAATTGATTGCTTCTTCCACGGAGCGAAGCCGCATAGCTGTTGCCGGAGAGCGCTGACTTTTTCCTGTGGACAATTTGATTTTAAAGCAACTACCCGTGAGTAGAGCGGAGAATTGGATTTTTAAACGTCTTAATTTGGTGTTGAAACGGGGAGGTCCAAAACAGGAAGTCCACCTTCCCCTTTTGTAAATAGATTGAAGCAATGAGGATGCAAGCTGAAGTCGCGGAAAGTCTATCGTAAAGGACTAAATTTCCATCGGTAAAAAATACTAAATCCCCCTCGGTGGCAGGAGAATATACCTGCAGGAGAGAGCGAACAGAGTTAAAATACCACCGCTCTGATCCTGGAAACGGGCTGACGGCAGGAATGACGTGCTTTAGAACGCTCATTGACAGCTAGTTAAATAAGAGAAATACATTGTTTCCATTGTCTCCGTCTGCGTTTAAAAAGGAGTAAAAGTAACTGAAAATTGAAACTAATTTTATTGTTTGAACTGTGTCTAACAGGACCAATACAAATAGAAACTGTTTCCCTCTAGAGGAAGCCTTTGAAACTGTTACAAGAGCTGAGCTGGGGGAATTTCCAGCTGCAAGATAAAAAGCTGTGAGATTCTGGGACTGACCTTGAATCGGTTAAGAATGTCGACAGAAGAGGCCTTAGCGGCTGCATTAAGTAAGATAAATGACTCACTGGAACAGCTCCATAAGAAGGTAACCACCAAAATCGTTAATTGGGGACAAAAAGTAAACACCAATACAGAAACTATTCAGAAATTGATACAGGAATCTACTTTGACATGGCAAACTGCGGAGAAGGCTAGGGAGAAAGTTGTTGTCGTTGATGCCTTCTATGATTGAATTTAAAGAAAATCAGATTTTGAGGATCAGAGCTCTACCTGAACTGGAGAAGGAAAGTTTGATAGATCCCCTCACACAGGAATTTGCTGATTTTTGGGACCTGGACTTGGGTCAAGAAGAGATTAAAACTGTGAGGGCCTTCAGACTTGGAGAAATTTTGAAAGACGTCTCGAAATATCTTTTGGATCTTAGTTTTAACTACGGAGATTTGGCTGCCCTGTTGAGAAGGAATAAAATCATCTCTAGGTGGGAGTTTCCCCGAGATCTACTCTTCAGTCTCAAAGGAAGGAAAATAAAAATAGGATCAGTAGAAGACAAAGTAAAGTGCATGTTTAAATATGAAGAAGACTTGCAGAAGGGACTTGGAAAAGACTTAAGATCCTCGGACAGAAGATTACCAGGTTGATGGACTGTATGGAATTGGCGGAAATGACTGGCAGAATCCGAGACCAGGGAGAAGAGACGGTGGAAGAAGATTGGAAAAAGTTTAAAGACTATTTATGGAAATATTGTAAAATTAATGAGTGTTAGAAAAATGTTGGAATGAAGTTATACGGCTTTAGTAGAAATGTTAGAAGGAATTAAGTACAAGTAGATTATTGGAGTATTAAAGGGAAAATAAGGTTAAAATATGTTAAGACAACTATATGACAGAAAATAGAGGAAGATGGAAAGGAATTGCTAAAACAATTAATAGAAGTGGAATACAAAAAGGGAGGTGTGAGGAGGTCGTTGAAACAAGTGAATGTAAGATATGATATTGAAATGGTATTGTCAGGGAACTGCCATCGGAACTAGAGGAGGAGGCGAGGCTCCACAGCAATGCTGGAGAGGGGCCAAGCAGGGAGAGAGGCAGGTCTCCGGCTGGGGAAGAAAATCAGCGCAACACCAGGGATAGAGGGGGGCCGATGGGGGAAGCAGAGAGGAGGCTCCAGGACTCTTCGCAGGAGACCAGCGAGGAGAGCACAGGTCCTCCGCTGCCTACACCCACCCTGCGCAGAAGACTTCCGCGCAGGGAAAGTAGGTGGCGATTTGGCGTCAAAGAACTTCTTTGCTGGAAGAGGTTCAAGAAACGCCCACTGACGGATTCTGCTAGCGACTGAACAGCCACGGAGTGGATGGCTGTCCAGAAAGAAACGGTTTAACCAGGCAACCTAGCCCAGAGCGGCAGTAACTTACGCACAAGCAACCCCTAAAGCCATTACAGGTATGATGTGTGTTTTAAATTGTTTTTGCCTTGTGTTGTTTAGTTTATTGTGTTAGAGTCGTGTTGTGTATTGTTTATACATTGTATTGTATTGTGTTTTCTTTTTTATCTTTTTTTCTTTTCCTTTTTTCTTTTTTGTAATCCTTAAAAGTAATAAATATTATTTAAAAAACAACAACAGAAGTGCCAAAACACAACATGTGCAGACGCGGCACTGCAGGTTGCGAACGTTGTGGGTTGCAAACGTGCTTCCCGCATGAATCACGTTCGCAACCTAAGCATCCACTGTACAGTGAAATGCTTGAAAATTCTTTTGCTTGTCCTTGAATCATCCCGCCACCCTCTCCTGCCAAACCCTTTGAGAACCACTGCCCTAAGGAGACATATTCCCCCTGCTTGCAGGAGAATTTAGCAATGCTTGTATTGCTAAACGGCTGGTGTCTTCTGTAAAGAAGGGGTAAAGAATGCAAGTTGGGAGGTGTGAACAAAAGAAGAGGTGCAGGGAAAAGCCACCCCACTTACCTTGTTCTTGGGGCAAGCAATGGGCTCAGAGAACCCAAAGAAAGGCAATGCCAGGTTGAGGAAGCCATTCTTGTAGGACTCCAGTTGTTTGTGGCCCTGTACCACTTTGAATAACTCCAGACACACCAAGCCTACTACAGCAGCCGTCGTCGTGGCAATAGCTGGTATGATTTTCCCTGCAATCAGCTTGCTCTGAAGAGATAAAGGATGTAGGAGAGCCCACTTAAGTGCCAAGTCCACACTACTGCCACCTCCTTCCACTGACCAGGGTTGCACTCTTCACACCCAATAGGGAAGCCTACCTTGTGCCGATCAGCAGGAGGAATATCGTAGTTCTCTGCTCGTAGGTTGGATGCAGCCACAATGAAATCCATATGGAAATTTGTGTCATCATCCTGAAATGCAAATAAAATGACAACTGAGCCCTGTGATAGTCCCAGCGTACCACTTCCCTCCCTAGAACCTCTTCTGGGCGCATATGTCCCAGGGAGCTGCACACTGGAGGCTTGACTAGGCACTTGACTGGAGGCTTCCAGACTAGGCACCAGAAGCACTTCCACATGGCAACCTAGGGACCATTTCCAGCCAATCCCACCCTGCCAAGGAATCAGGAGGTAAAACTAGGGATTAGCCACCAAGAAATTCAACTAGTCCTTACCTTTTCAAAATCAACAGGAAACATCTTGAATTCTTGCAGTTGCTGGGAACTTGGGAGTGAGGATTTCAGCTCCTCCAGCCGTCTGTCATCTGGGAAAAAGAAAACAGGAGCCTTGGAAAAGGTTAACAACAACCTCAAGTCACCCTCCTCTTTCAGTAAACTCTGGTATCCACCGACTGACCCACCCACTCAGCAAAGTTCCCCTAACATAGTTATGCAGCCAAATTTCACCACTGATGCTTGAAGGATTCAGAGAAGCTTCACAACCCAAGAGAACTGAAACAGGTTGTTTCAGCAGGTTGTGCAGGCGTCTTCCTCGGCAGGAAGCAAAAATCCAATCTGGCACAATATTGAAGCAGGCAGAAAATACTTTATGTGATACCCCTCCGGTCTACAAATATGAAGTTGTTAGGAGGAAGAATGTTCAAATTATCTTTCTGTCATTCCCTACTTCTCTATCAAGGTAGAGGCCTCCCCACTGCAGCCCACTTCACTCTCAACTCTAGGAAGCCTTACCAACAGAGGCGTTGGCATTCTGCAGCTCCTGATCAGAGATGTGGATGCGAACACCAGACTTTGGAGTGAATTCTGGAACTTGCACCTGGCGCAGAAGCTCCACTATGGCTGCCCTGTCCCGGGTGCCTGTGATGCCGTATGTTTGTGCAAACAAGTTTGCTGCTGCCACCACATAATCCATGTGCAAGGGCTGAGGAGGCAAAGACAGAAAGTTAAGCCAGGAGCCTAGTTTACTTGAGAGTCCAGATTCTCTAAGTGATGCTCACACTCTGACCAGAAGCCATGTTTCTTTCATCTGAATCAATAATATGTAAATAAGTAATAAATACAGACAGAGAAGGGATCGTGTAGAATGGTCTTAAAGACAATCTAACCCAACTTGACTACACTCACCACTACCACCTCTGTTCAGGTTTAACCCCATGGGCCCCTGAACAAGCTGCCTTATATGCCAGAGGAACTGAGATGATTTGAATAACAGTTTCATGAAACAAACTGAACAATTCCAGCAAAGACTCAAGCTACATGCATGGTTCTATTCTGTTCAGGGTGTCTCTGACCTGGAGGAATGTCTCTCTCTGACCTTCAAATAAGGCCATCATGAGCACAAAGCAGAAGCCATTCATCCTCTCCCACTCTGACCTGTCCTCCACCACATGTCTAACTCACGGTAGTTGAAGAGGGAGCAACTTAAGAGTGAACGTTGCTGACTGGAGTTTGCCCAGCTTTAGCAAAGCTTCTTGCTCTGCAAAGGTTTCAGCACCCAGCACTTCCTTCCCCTACACCCCATGCCCATGTGCTCCTTTCCCGTTCCAAAACTAACAACCCAGTGTCTAAAGGAGAATTGTAGCCTAAGTGTCTCTCCCTTTTGGCCATACTTCCAGTTTTCAACCTTTTTAAAAGAACTATGAATACCAAGACTAAATGCAGCTGCAATACGGTTAGTAAACTTTTTGAGCACAGTAGATATGACAGGAACCAGCTCTTGCCACCTCCTCCCCACTCCCACCTGTCTTCTAGTTAGCGGTGCCAGTTCTCCACCCCCATCTCAGTGCTTACATTGTTGACATCAAAAGTGAGTGGATGAGGGCATCGCTTCGGACCTGACCAGAAGAGGGTTCCTGAATTAGTTTTCTGAAAGAATACAGAGGGGGTGTTATAAAGGGGAAAGCAGTTAAGAAAACCTACCCCTCCAACTGCTAGAAGGACCCTCACTTGCTCACCTGGTTTGGGGGGAAGTTGTGCAGCAGCTGACGAATATTGTTACTGTACTGAGTGTGCCAATGGTTGCAAGCCCACGTCACACAGTCAGACCACGACTTGGGCCGATCAGTCACCAAACTCTTGTAGACAGCTTCCAGCACCTCCAGAGGTTGGGTGCCCGGCAGCTTCTGGGTCCGCTCCATGAATTTGGAGTCTCTGGAGAAAAATCAACACTATTATTATTGAAGTTGTTTAAAATTCAGTATTAAAAATAGTTAAAACCAAATACCGATGAAAATGAGAACTGGCTCTGCAATTTCCATGTGTCCAGACTTCTGAAAGGTTTTGAAATGAGCAGAAACTGCAAAGCCACACCCCAACTGCCTGTTCTCCATGTTTCATATGCCTGTGTTTCATTTAGTGCACATCATTATACTTTACTGGTCAGTGCTCAATCCACTGCATCTTCTGTTGTGCAGAGCAAGGCTTTGGCTCCAACTCTGACCACTTTCAGATCCTCAAATACAGCATTTTACTCACGTGATGTACTGGTTGACATTCTCTGCGGGCTGCTTAAAAAGGCCTTCAAATTCATCACGGGCCCACTATCAAAATAAATGATAATAAATATATGATTTCTAGGTGGAAGAGAAGATTGGAGGTTTTATAGTACACAGCAGCAGCTAGCTCACTTTGCTCCCAACACTGGTGCATAAAATTATAGTAACTAGACATAAGATTAGACATGGCAGTAAATGCTGCCTCAGCAGACAAAACCAGATGGGGACAGGATCCAGCTTCCCCTTTATGAGACAAGATGCAGTTGTCACATATGGCTAACATACTGAAATGCAAGGTCCTGCAGCAAATTCATTCTGCTGAGAACCCAGGCAGCATTCTGGTTCCTAACTATTACAATACACCAACTATTGCCTTGAAAACTGCAAATGCAACCGAATACAAACTGACCTGTAAGGTGTGTTCAATGGCATTGGGAAAGTTTTTGAGCGTGCAGATTGGGATGGATTTTTCTGGAGGGTCCTGGCTGGAACTGTAGGACTCCGTAAGGAAGGGGATCACCACCTGGATGTTCCCTTTGGTCCCCAGCGTCCCTGATTCCAGCAGGGGCTTGCGGTAATAGACGCAGCGACGGTCCATGTACATCCCTAGTTCAAAGGAGAGAGAAAGCGGTTACACGAGAAAGCAGAAAAATGCTGCCGACCAGAACAGCACGGGAATCAGACAGGAAATGGAATGTTTTCCAACGCTACTAGTTGGGAGAAAATTGTTTTCCAGGTGTTTGAAGAAATAATATTCTGAATTTCTCTCCCTGAAAAGGGACGTATTATTGCAGGAATATATACCAGCTGACAATGCATATAAGATCATTTATACAAACCACTCATATTTAGAAAGTCCCATATACAGTGGTACCTCGGGTTAAGAACTTAATTCGTTCTGGAGCTCCGTTCTTACCCTGAAACTGTTCTTAACCTGAAGCACCACTTCAGCTAATGGGGCCTCCTGCTGCCACTGCGCCACCGCTGCATGATTTCTCTTCTCAACCTGAGGTAATATTAACCCGAGGTAATATTTCTGGGTTAGTGGAGTCTGTAACCTGAAGCGTATGTAACCCAAGGTACCATTGTATAATGGGATCCACCTCGGATAATGAATGGGTTTGGTTCAGACTGTGAAGAGGCCAGACAGTGATTGTCCTTTCCCCCTATTTAGTTATACTCCCAATACTCTCACTGCATTCTTATCCACCGCCTAGTAATGCAAGAACAATGCCAGAGAAGCCATCCTCTGTGAGGATGCCTTGCAGCTGACACCAAGGAAAATGTATCAGCTGCAAAAAGCTGTGTGCAATGCACAGGTAAGCAAGTCAACCCCTGACAGATACACACGAGCATCCACGTTGTCCAGTGCATTTGCCACTCCATCGAGGCTCTCAAAGAAGTCATCATCATAAACACGCTCTGTGTCTGGGCCCACACGATCTTGGTGGCTTGTGATGTGGATGTTCGGGTTCATTTCCTTCACGGCTGCCGCCGCTGTATCAGATTTCATTTTCTGGGCAGACAGAAAGTCACACAATGTGGATACAGCACTACAGCTACGAGCTTCATCCCAGTGACTGTTTTTGCTCTGTATGTTCAGACATAACTATGACTCGGTTTCATTATAGGTTTATTGGTCAAACAAGGAATCTTGAAACTGACACAGAATGCAGTACCAGAACAAGCAAAGTTTCAGGAAAAAGGCTTAAGCAAGCACTAAGTCATATCTGTACAATCTTTTATAATTGTTGGGTTCATTGGGGCTTATGGAACAGGTACTGTGGAAGACCACAGACCTCTAAAGCGTCACTCACCCCACTCCCAGCAAAAGCAGCTGCAGATAAACAGAACTTACTGTAACATCCCAAGGCCGGAAGAGGAACTGCCGGTTGAGGTTGGATTTCTCAATTGTGTCCATGTCAGTTACAGCCACCTCTCCACCTGGCCCACACCCCAGACCTATCATAGCAAAGTTCTTCAACAGCTCACAGCCAATGGCACCAGCACCAACCTAAGAGTGGGAAAGAGCAGAAATGTCAACAAGGTGCTTGGGACACTGACCAAGGCATAGGAAAACGGTACTAGCACTCACCAGAAAATACTTCTGCTGACTCAGCTTATCCTGCAGGTCACTGCCAAAGACAGCAATCTGCCCATCATATCGACAGTGTTTCTATAAAGAGAGAGGAAACAAAGACAGCTTTCATCTCTTCTTCTAGCCAATGCTTGATTTCTCTATTTCCTCAACCTTGTTGTGGTCCCCAAAAACAAACTCCAGCCAATGTTACAGCATATTTACTCCTGTACATATCAGATGCCAGTTTGTTTGTATGTAAAATACCACCCATAAGGTCCTGCTACCCTTAGAGCTCTCACTTTTCATCAGAACAGTGCAGAAATTTAAACATGTTCCTTATCCGGGGCTTAAACCTTACAACCTCAAATGAACTTCCCTCCTAATCCTGGCATGCATCTCAAACCCCACAGTGCTTACAGGGGTACAGTTCTCCTCAGTCAGGGCATCCTTGTTTTCCTCAGGGAGGCACTCCAGTGCATCAAAGTACAACCACTGTGTAACAGGCATGAATTTGCCTGAACAAGCCTGAAAGAGAGTGAGGAAAGAGGAAGACAGTCATATCTTATGCCATGGTCATTTGGCTTTTTTACAAAGAGGCCGGTGTCCCATTTAAGGACATGGGCTGGGTTGACACTGCATGCCAAAGTCATCCACCTTGGTCTCTCTATTACTGAGGCAAAGATTTTGCTGTTCTAAATAGTCAAATACAAAGCTCCTGGTTGAAGAAGAAATTGATGATGATAGGAAACGCAAAACTACAAATTATTTCTGAAGAGAACCCAGGACCTGAGCTCCTAGCCAACTTCCCCAATATCTGGGGTGAATTCCTGGAGCCTGGCATTACCTTCATGACTTCCTGTGCAGCCAGTCCTCCAACAAAGGCATTGACAGGAGCCAAGTTTCCAGTAGCTTGGAAGGCCAGTTCTTTGATGACATCCTCATTCAGCTGCTCTTGTCTTAGTGAGGGTGCCGCTTGCTCATTCAAATCCTTGACCAAAGCTAGAACCTCACTGGCATCTGCCTGAAAAGGAAGGGAGAGAAGTCAGACATAGGCTAGGAAAAGCCCCTAATGTTCAGTTAGATTGCAGGATCATTCAGGCATGCAGAGATTTGACAAAGATAATGGAATGGAACTACAATAAATACATCTAATCCCCTTGCAAAGTTTCTGGCAATACTTTTGAAACTGATAGAATAGTATCTGCAGGAGACTCAAGAACTGAAGTACAGCCTTTGCCCTGTGCTGTTGCCCAGCTCTCACACATACCTATTAAACAAGGATTGTAGGTATTTAACCCCACAGAGTTTCAGGGAAGAGTTAGAAGTTTCCAGTTTCTCAGAGGGAGAAAGCATTCCCCAAGGGGGAAGGGGAGCAGTGAATCTAACAGAAGAGAGCAACAGGAACAACAGGGAGGGACCGGCTGTTCACAGGAAAGGCAAGGGTTCAGTTCTAGCTCAGATTGGGAGACGGGTAGATACAAGCCAGCACTAGCCAGGAGGGTAGGAAAAAGAGCGGGAAAGCGAAGGGAAGGGCACCTTCGCCATTTTGAGAGTGGCTGGTCACCGAGAAGCAGAGCTCAGAAGGTATCTGAAAGAACTGACTCTGAGGAATAATAGTTAAGAACCGTTTATAAGATTGTTTTGTTAATACGCAATAAAAAGTTATAAAAGACAAGAAGCGTTTGTGTGGTGATCTGAAGAGGACAACGACCAGTCCTGGCACAGAGGCACAGGCAGTTGTGAATAAGTTATAGAGCACAAAGTACCCCCCCATAACTTCTTGCCCCTCCACTTGAGTAATAATGCCAGAATGATGCAAACAACTAAAAATGATAAAATCACATGTGTAGAACTGTTTTTTTCTGGATGCACAATTCACATTGACAGGGTTCACAACTAAACATGCACACACTTAAACCCCAACAACATTACATACAACAATGATCACATCTTCTTTCCCATATACCAGTCATTTCCATTTCCACTCCCTGCCTGAACAGTACCTTTGGAAAATAAACAGCAACTGTGCAAAAACTGAAAGGGTTGGGGCCAAACTAGACACACTGAGTCTTGCATCTGAAGTGCAAGTAGTGCCCACAGGAGCTTTTCTCCCAATGCAAGTAACAGCTTTGGGTGTACAATCAGGAGCCCAAATGAAGGAGGAAAGCAACAAAATCCTCTCCATCTGCTGCAGTCAGGATAATTATCAGCCTCAAACAGATGCTATTTTCATTTTTAATGGTGAAAAGGTGAATTTAACATGACACAACAAGTTTGGCCCTCAGCTTCAAAATGAAGCAAAACTGAGTTGCCTGATATAATGTCAGATTTTTTACATAAAATGCTATCTGCACTAATGTTCTCAGGAGGGAAGTTCTGCTTATTACAAAACTTGGGGTTTCTGTGGCTAGTATGAGCAGCTGCAGCTATAGAGAACTTCAAATCATGGAGATAAAGGTACCACATTACCACCAAGAAGGAACAACCTACCTGATTACGGGGCTTGGGGAAACGATCATGCTTCTTGCGAAACTCGTGCAAGGCCTGGAATCCCAAGTGCAACTGACCTGGTCGGTCAAACTTGCCAAAGTCAGTAATGATGAACTCTGGCTCCAGCAGAGAAGTGCGCAGAGATTTCTGGAAGAGAAGAGTGAGAAAGTGTGCCCTGATAAGCACATGAATATTCTCTTTGAACATGGAGACACCTGCTTTATCCAATATAAACAGTGGAACTTCAATACTGCCACATTCACTGCAGTTGTAGGTTAAACATTCCAGAACCCTAGATAGGAACATTCACTATAATTGGGGCAGCACTATCAATCCAGTGAAATGGGAAGCGCGTAAGATCACTTCATGGCTCAATTTTCTATGGCCAAGGGGAGAGTCGATAGCTCCAGATCATGATGCCTCCCAAGGAATGGCACATGTGGCCCAAAGGGGACCAGGCTGTTCCAGCACAAGAGCACTGCAAAAAAGCCAGAGTCTGTCAGCAACAACACTTACAAAGCTAATCTTATTTGGCATCTTGACCTGGGTGACAATACCACCACGTATATAGTCTGAAAAGTTGGAGGTGTCGCCAATGCTGAATGTGTAGGGGCCTGAAAGAGAAAGAGAGAGAGAGAACACATGTTTTTGTCAGTCTCATGCGAGAAATCAAACTAGGAATAAAACGGTATTTGGGTCAGGGCCTCCAGCAACCATGCCAAAATGTTATTATTAGTACAACTATTTATTACCTGCCCTTCACCCTAAGGTCCCAGGGCAGATTACAACATTAACACACAATATTAAACACAGTTTAAAACAGCTTACCATCACAAAAATAAAGTGGGCCCCAAAAATATACACTACTGGTATCAAAAGCAAAGCGGCACGCCTTCAGCATTCTCCAAAAGCTGTACAATGAAGGTGCCAGATGCACCTCTGTGGGGAGGGAGTTCCACAGCTGAGGGGCTGCCACAGAGAAGGCCCTCTCCTGAGCTGCCACTCCTCTTGAGCCTCTGAGTGTACAAGAACTACCGAGAGGGCCAGCTCTGCCAATATTGCAATTGGGGACACTCTATAATAAAAGTATGGAAGAGATCTTTCAATCCTTTTAATAGGATTAAATTATAATTTGGGGAAGGAGAGAAGTGTTATGTCTCCATATACCAGAGGAAACAGAAAAAAAGGAGACATGAACAGGTTGTGAAATGAATTTTATTCTATGCCTATGTGTAAAGGGGTTGATACGGTTTTGAGTGAAGGGAATGGTGTGCTCTCAGGTGTAAGACAGTAGGAGGAGACTTAAATTGCATGATTGTTTTAGGGATGGAATGCTAGAGAATGGGAATGTTTGTTGATTTAGGGATTGATAGGCTGTGTCTAGTTTAGAAAAGGGCTCTTAGGAAGACAATCATGAAAGCGGACAAGAAAGAGGATGGTCAGAATTAACATTTGTCTAATTGTACATGGCATGTTTAATCTATTGTAACCCTCTTAGGGTATATGGGGACAGAGCAGGCTAAAATTCCAAATAATTAAAGTAAATGCTAGAACACCACTGAAAGGCATTAATATCTATCCAGGTAGTTTTGCCAGACACTTAGAGAGCCTAAAACCCCAGCAAGCATCCCATTCAAGTGACATCCAAGACTTGCTCTGCTTAGTCAAGGCACCAACAGGGTCTCACCAAGCACTTTGATTTCCATTGGTTCACAATTGTTGAGCTCCTTCATGCCTTCAACTTCAGTGAAGGAAACGAAGTCGCCAGTCTCAAAACCGTGCCGAGCTTCATCCAGACAGGTTACCTCTCCAGGGCACCCCTGTACAGAAATAAGGGAATCACAGAACTGTAGAGTTGGAAGGGACCCTGGGGAGCATTTAGTCCTATGCAGGAATGTCAGGTAAAGCATCCATTAAAGCTGGCCATCCAACTTCTGCATAAAAACCTCCAAGGACGTCCAGTGTCGAAATCAATGCAAGACGTTGCAGGAGGCAATGCATACATGTGCCCTCTATAAGGAAGACTGCACATCTCCATTACAGGAAATAGTTGTGGCTTCCGGCCTCAGGAAGGAATTACCTTGGTAATCATGGAGACCATGGCGCTGAGTGGCTGCTCCCCATTAGTGTCTGTCACAACCATGTCATCACCAAAGTCACAGAACAACTGGCTGTAAGGAAAAGGAAACAGGGTGAGGGGCCAATAGTGCCATTTCCACTGCAACCCAACTCTCAATGCTGTCACTGATGCAACAATACCCTAAGCAGTAAGGCTGGGCTGGACATGTTATTGGCTATAAAGACTGGAACTCTCAAAGCTGCCCATGTTAGACAGGATGGAGAGCCCAGCCAAAGGAAACGGTCAAGGGTTGATATAGCAGAGATAAAAGAACAGAGCTGGAATTACATCTTACCCGAAAAGGCCCTTTGTATCGGCCACGACCAGCTTGATGTCTTTGCCATGGCAGAAGTCACCTATGCGCAGCTGCTCCTCCAAGGGACAGTTAGTGAGCACAATCACCTGCAGAAGGGGCAAAAGATCCTTCTAAGTGCTACTCTAGGCAACAAACACTCTGCCGCTGTTGGTAACACCACAGATCTTGAGCTCTGTACCGGCTCATTCTTAGAGTGAAGTTTAGCAGAACAGGAAGGCTAAACAACAAGAGGGCTTTTCTCCACAACACTGCTTTTTCCACTCTGTTCTATGGCACAGAGAATTAAGAAGCTCTGCTTTCAATAATATTACTTTTCTTAGAATCTCTCACCAGTGAATTCCTGTGGCTAGCTGGCTCTTAAAGCTATATGCACCCACAGGATTAGACTGACTGCAGCAGAAAACATGGAAACGTACACATAAAAGCAGCAGCAGTTATGCCTAGAGCTCTAAAGTAAGCAGTGCAGCCCCTGCCTCTTCACAAGGATTTGTATTAGGACTTGTGTTATCTAAGATTGCTAAACGATCCGGAGTCAAGGAAATAGTGGAGGAACCTGGCCTCCAAATGACAAACAGTTCATGATGGCCAAGTTCCAAGCAGACTAAAGAGATTCAAAACGGCTCTCCGCAAGCTACGTGAGCAAATGGAGAGGAAGATGATATTCAGTATATGTACAAATGAGATGCATGTCACATTGTTAGCCCTGATAATTAAATGGAACCTTAATGTATGGGGCAATACCATTTGGAATGTTAGATGGTGGGGACAAAGTATCACAACCACTATTGTTATACTGAATTGTTCTCTGAAATTCCAGAAGCACCTTGCTGTCCACTGCTGAAGACAAAATTCTAGACTAGATGGACCCTTGATCTGTTCAAAGGTAATTATTATATCCTGCTAATCTAACCCTCCTCTCTTCTGAAAACCAAGCCGACATTTCCCCTATGAAGAGAAAACCAGCTATCGATAAGCTGCCATCCTGCTTTACAGTACCTGGAAGTTGCTAAGGAAGTCCTCACTGAGGGGCCCAGTGTAAGAAGTAACAGGTACATAGGAGTTCAGCTCAGCTAGTCGAGGCTGGGATACTTCAGCTCGATTCTTTCCAAGGTCCTCCTCACGCAGGTAGAACTGGAGAGTGAGGGGAAAGAGTATGAAATGTATGGAGCAGTATGCCTACCAGAAGGAACACACTTTAGGCCATTTAGGTAAATGCAGGAGGACTCTACCTGGGAAGAGAGGTCAGACCACTCAGCCACACCCTGATCATGGATTGTGACAGATTTCACTCCTCCCAAGATGATGTTCTTGGCAATCTCCACACCCAGTCCTCGCAGGCCAGACACCAGAATGTTGGCATTCTGCATTCGTTTCATGGCCTCATGGCCCAGTACATATCTGCTCAGAACAAAGGGTGGAGGGAAGAATCCCAAAGGGTTAATTTCAGAGCCTTGGCTTCCCAACCAAAACCGCCCCGAAACTGCTGCCTCTCAGCAGCAGAAAAACAGCTGAAGATCAAGAGCCACAGAAGAATAGCACCACAACTCCTTTTGTAATGGTGACCCCCCCCCCCGCCTTTCTGGTACTTACAGCTGCCTTGAGTACAGACCCTCATCAATGTCCGTTTCATTTCCATTCTTGGCCATACCCTGGAAAAAAGAAAGGAAAGAGGGTGATCGCTAGCAGAACTTGCACCAACACAGTGTTTTCCTCTTAAGCTATTTGACTGTACCACAGAATAAGTGGAATACTGAATAGTACAAAATGCAATGACTATTGAAGCTTTTTGGAAATCAAAGCATTCTTTCTTTAAAAATACATGCATTTCCAGGCCTCCTGGTTGCTGACAAAAACTTAACATGCACAGTCTGTTTCTAAAGGGAACAGCCAAGGCTGCTCATGGTCAGGAAGCAGAGTTGCAAACCCATCCACCCTTTCAACTATTTTGTAGCATTTGACAATATTGGCCGTCTAATATTTGACATTCAGCAAATGGGACCAAGCTATATATATGCCTATACATTCAATTCACATAATCTTATCCCAATAATGGAATTTCCAGCTGTATAGTTTGAGGCCTTTCCAGCTCAAATCAAGACCTGAGCCAGAATTAGGAACGAAGGCAGCTGTAAGTCATGCAGCTGGTGCCTCTATTCTCCAAATGACCTGCTGAATAAGGAGAAGGGTTCTCTTGCTGGTTGCCTGCTACTTGCACACATTATGGTAGGGCAGGAGAGCCTAATCTACACAAAAGCCTGAGGTTTAAGGCTGTAATGCTGGGCTATTGAGCATAACTGAAGGCTCCAAACAGTTGGTAGAAGCAGGATGTTTGGCTAGTTAATACTGATTTCCAATATATTCAGAGACAGTCCCAACCAGCTATTACATTTTACAGGAGTGTTGAGTTCTTGTGCTGATTTTACGATAGCTGCCTTGAACATTTGCTTGCAGATAACAAGGTTCCCAACAACTCCCACTGAGATCTACAAGGGAGGAAGGTGGGGATGACTGCACTGTCAAGGATGCAAGAGGTCTGTGAGCAAAATTCTGGGGCATGTCTAGTTTGCATCTAAATGATATCCCTGAGGCTGCCCTTTTGTTTTCTCTTGTGTAATTGTCACCTCAGAGGAAAAGGTAAATTACTGCTGCACCAAGAAACTACAGTAGTCAAATCTTTCTCACCCTCAGCCCTGACAGGGTGGCCCACCCTACACCCAAAAGATGGTGCAGAACTACACAAGTTCCTGGTGACAAACAGACCCTTTTTCTGTTCCACCCATCATGGCAACAAACCCTTTACTAATATCAAGACTGTGGGGTCTGACCTAGTTTCTCCTTGGAACAGATACTAAAGTTTCCCCACTAAGAATCAGGATGTAAGAAATGGGCTCAACACAAAGTCTTACGTTGGCAGGCGCCTCGCGCAGATCAGTCTGTACGGATTTGCCAGAGGAGCAGTTTGAACCCGTCTTCGTCTCCGAATCAGACAAGCGACGCTTCTTGGACAACGGCGAGCTGGACATCTGAATGCAGTAAAGGGGAAAATACAACTTGTTAAGAATACAAGGCTTGGTCTATAGCCTGCAAGGCACAAAGTCCCTTGATTGTGATGGCTTCTGGCAGCAGAATTCTGGCTCTGCCCAAATATACAAGACTGTCATTTCATGTGAAGCAGGGGTGAGAGGAAGCAAAACCTTTTGACTCTTGCAATGAATGAGTCATAAAAAGTGAAGGTCCCCTCGATGTTAGTCCTAAGCAGGTCTTTGCTGCCAAATGGGACACGCAGCTCCTTCATCTGAAGGACCGATAGCACTGGCCTTTTAGGCTATGAAAAGGAGGCTATTCCATTGGAGGTACTCACTAGTATGTCCTAACAGTTAATACGATGTTGCAGCACTCACAGATTTCCCAAAGTGTTGGCTTAGGAAGTTCGGTGCTACCAAATGTCCTGTAAAGGTACCCCTGCCCGTACGGGCCAGTCGTGACCGACTCTGGGGTTGCGTGCTCATCTCGCTTAAGAGGCCGGGAGCCAGCGCTGTCCGAAGACACTTCCGGGTCACGTGGCCAGCGTGACGAAGCTGCTCTGGCGAGCCAGCACCAGCGCAGCGTACGGAAACGCCGTTTACCTTCCCGCTATAAAGCGGTACCTATTTATCTACTTGCACTTAGGGGTGCTTTCGAACTGCTAGGAGGGCAGGAGCTTGGACTGAACGACGGGAGCTCACCCCACCGCGGGGATTCGAACCGCCGACCATACAATCGGCAAGTCCTAGGCACTGAGGTTTTACCCACAGTGCCACCCGCGTCCCTCCAAATGTGTTTTATTATCAACATAAAAAGACACCCCCCTATTGCCTGCTGTTACTGAGAAGGAAATCTTAGACCAGGCATGTCCAAAGTCCAGCCCGGGGGCCAAATCCGGCCCGCTGGTCAATTTCTTCCACCACCCCCAAGCAATTATGAGAAATGAATCTGTTGCGGTCCCTGAGCACCTGCTGCTCATCTTGTTCTGCCCAGCAGCCAACGCTCCACCAAAGCCATTTCTCTTCACCAGGGAAATGGTGTTGCGGGCTTGTCATGGAGCTCTCCCCTGTGTCACTCCTTTGGTCGACCAATCTGGTCAGCCGGGGGCATGGCCTAACCCCATTTAAGTAGAGCGCAGAGGATCTTGCCGCTTTCTCTTCAGCATTGATGGAGAACTGCAGCTCTCCAGCATCGACCCTCGCTGGACGCTCCTGGGAGTGGGTAATGTGTGCCCGTGTGAATGGTGGAGGAAACAGCTGACGGGCGGGAAGATCACGTGGGGGGGGCGCTCGGGGCAGCATCCCGTTCTCCTACCTCCCCCCTCCCTTTCATGGCTCCCCTGTGAGAGTTAAAGTGAGGGCAGGGGAGAAGAACCACGTAGATTGCCTTGAACTCCCTGGAGACAGGTGGATCAAAAATGGGAAGATAGGTGGATGGATAATGCTAGCTGCTGCTGCTGGATGTTGTAGTCTCCATCATCTGGGGTACCAGGTTGACAAAGGCTGCTGTAGAGTCTCAGGAGTTGAAGCAGCCCAGGAAAGGAGATGCCACTAATAATGGACAGCTTGTTTCTTTGAACTTTGACCACAGACACTGTTCTATTCTGTCTCCTAAACACTGAAGTGTAAATGTAAGCTCAACCCAATAACCCTAACCCAACAACTTTACAGGGGAGCAATCCTTAAAAAAGCTCAACAACTTTGACCAGCCCTCACGCATGTTCACTTCATCAAATCTGGCCTAGACTAACCCACTGTGTAAAGCTGCTAAATCTCAATGTGGACATCTGAACCACATGACCTCATTCTAGGCTGCTCCCTCCCAGCAGAGTTCTCCAGCTCAGTACAGGAAGAATCATAAGTCACACAGACAGGGCTGGCAAGGGAGGGGCTGGATATGAGTCAGCTGGGAAACAATCAGCCTTAGCTGGCAGAGGTTAGATCATTCGGAATTTCCAAGCAATGGGCTTGGAAGATCAAGGAAAAGCAGAATGCAATCAGGTTCTCTCTTTACAGGTCCAAAGACCTCTCCCAACAGGGAGACTTTGTAGAGACGTGGCTGACCAACAAAGAACTCTAAGTGGAAAATTGGGACTTGGTCACACCATATAACAGAGATAATGGTAATAATCTCTATGCCACTGGAGGTATGCAGGTAGATCCTAATATGTGCCTACTGAGAAATTACCATACACCCCACTGAATTCAGCAGGACTAATTCCCTAGGAGTTTATGGTCAGGATCTCAGCTTATACTGAAAACCTCTTAGAATTATATGCAGTTACACTTATTTGATTTGAGATAATTCATTAGCTTTTACAATGTGTGAATTTATCCAAGTGGACCGAGTTCAAACAAGTTTCTTCATATAACCCTAGGCAGGTCAACTTTGGTCTTGTTTTGTCTACTGTTTCTTTTGACCTAAATTCCCATTTATGCATTTCAAAAATTTACAAAGCAATCCTGCGTATTCATACTTGCTTCAGGACATAAAGAGCATCCCCAAGGTACACCTAGCTCAGATTTTTTTGCATGATTCCTGGCAGGCACCAAGTAGTCCACTAGAAACTGGCCGATGATCTTTCAACAGACCATCGGCTACCTTCTGTTAATAGAGAGATCATAGGCAGGCAGAAGAAAGGTGAAGAAGAAATACCATCCAGCATCACAAACCAGTGGTGATGAAGGGAAAGACCACTACATCCCTACTTCCTCCCTGAACACCAATCCCAGTGCCCAGTGTCCTGAATCTGAGCCAGTTCTTTTGTACAGTGGCCGCTTAAATTCATCCACAAGTACTGCTTTTATTCTTGGGTCCCAAAACAGACAGCTGGGACAGTAGCCTCAGTTCCAGCACTCCAGTTGCAGCTTTGTCCTTATACTCCCACAGCATAAACAACTGCTTGCATTTCTGCAGAGCTACACCCTCTCTGCACCCCATACAGGAAGCCAACAGTGACACAGCAAGTTGGTGACAAGTGACTACATTTCTTCAACCAGGAGAAAACCAGGATCTGAAAGACATGTCAGAAAGAAGCACAAATGCAGCCTTCCAAGAGGCAAAGCAATCTACAATTTGCTCAATCTTTGACAGAATGTGACACACAAGAAAAGAGTACCTAGATCTAAAAGGTTAGAGGACAAGGAAAGAGAAGACAGGAAATAGGATTGGGCAGGACATGAGGACTTATCTGTTGTGTCTTGGGGTACTATAGAAAGGGCTTACTAAAACAGAAAATGAAATGGGGCTGAAGCGAACTTCGTTTCTTTTTTAAAAGAGAACTGAGGTACCTTAACAGCTAGCAAAGGGAATTCTAGGCTAGGATATATAGTACATAAGCATCTCAGGACAAACAAGAACATAATTTAAACTATTTCTGCAATAAGGCAAAATACATGCTGGGTGGAATTCAATGTTGTGCTAAAGCGATTGTTCCATCAGTGCAATCATTTGGGCTTGTTAGACAGAACTTCCCCCACTCCTCCCTGGCACGCTGTTCTGGGGTGGGGGTTCTTCTTAACACCCTGAGCCAACTTCAGGGTGTTGGTGATAGAAGGGGGAAATCCCTGTTGCACAAGTGGAAGTTCTTGCACAGGCTTCCGCTTATGGGATTAATTTTTGAATCTTACCTATGAACGGTAAGCTTAAATGCATAACCAAAATAGAAGCCATTCCATGCAAAAGGAAACCCAATTCAGTTCAGTTAAATTTGGGATACACACCACGACATAAATGGTACATAAAGATGTAAACTTTAATGCCTTGATGTGTATTTTAAATTCAATGCTTTTATTTATTTTTTTAATGGACACACCATGTGCATTCACATTAAGGATTCTGAGACCTCAAAGAGTTTCTTCTATATATATATATATATAGTAAAAGGAAGAAAGAGAAAGCTTTAGAATAGAAAAAAAAATCCCTGATCAAAGAAGAAACCATCTGCCAGCAAACTCAAAACTTGCATAACAGCCCAAAATCTGACCTGGTCTATTGACATAATTTTAAAAGGTGTCCAGATAGTGCGACAAAATTTACAGAAATCATTTAACTGTTCAAGTTATGGACTTTTAACATGCGCGGAAACGATGAAATGTGACCCGCACATGTGCAGACACGTCTTACGTTCTGTTCAGGATGTGAACGGGGTTCCGGAACAGATCGCCTTCGCATCCCGAGGTACCACTGTATTGGCATGGAGGCAACTGCCGAAAACTAACTTGTTCACCCATGCTTTCTCTGGGAGGTGAACTAGTGATTTGTTGCATTTTTGTACTATTATCCAAGTATGTAATTTTGTTTTGTTCACCACCACAGTATTTTTTTCTAAATTTGGGCTGTAGTTAATTTTCTGCAAATGAATAAAATCAAACAAGATGGGGAATTTTGGCTTTCACAGATTTGGGACATACTGGAATATATGCACACACACAGAGAGAGACAGATTAAAGGTTCATTGTACTTTATCAGTTGCCTTCAGGAGAATCTGTAGATGGAAAACAGGTTCAATCTCATATGAATAAGCTAAACCACATGTCCTGCTAATGCAGAGAAGGTAATTTGCTGCAGTACCGGGAACCAAGAAACTGGCATCACAAATCCAGATACAACAACAAGCAATTAAAAAGGGACTGATGAGGAATCTTGCTATATTGTCGTCTAGAAGTTAAACAGAATTAAAATTCCCTTCCGACTTTCTGAGAAATACTTATTTTACTTAATTAGTTTAATGCAAAAGCTTGTCTTTACTTGGGTCCATGGTCCTGATAAGTTTCAGTCTTACTATGGTTTTGAGAGAGATGGTGCATCCTCTATGCAGGGAGGACTGACAAAAACCACAGCAGTCAGCTCTTTGATTAATAAAAGCAGGTAATCAGTGAGCTCAGCAATTTTTAGTGTGACTATTGTTTAAGAAGGTGCATCTCCAATGAGGAAAGCAACTCTAGCATGGTCCACCACATCCAATTGAATTAAAAGGCTACTGAACAATGTAATCATTTGGTGGAGAGCCCAAAAAGAGCTCCCACCTTCTTATTCACCTTATCCAATGTTGCAGCATATTTCTAGCACAGCAACAATAGACCCCAAAGATAAAACAGATTACAGTGACACCTCTGGATACACACACCTCTGGTTGCGTATCCTTCAGGATGCAAATGTGACAAACCCGGAAGTATTTTTCCAGATTTCACCGTGTGCGCATGCGCAGAAGCAGTCCCTCTAGTTGCGGAAACCTCAGGATCCAACCGGAGCTCCGGAACGGATCCCGTCCGCAACCGGAGGTACCACCGTATAGGGAAAACTGCAAAGGGGTATATTAGTCTTGAGTTCGGAACAAGCAACAGTCTCGCCCAGTAGTTTTCCTATGAACCTTGGAATCCTTTGGAAGCTTATCAGCCCCTGATTAAAAGGTCAGCCATAGAGAGCAGGTTTCTCAGAAGGACAACTTTTTGAGCATTACTGATCTACCTCAGCAACTGAAAGCAATAGGGGAGTGTCAGGCACACTCTAGGATGCCCTCAATTTACAAAGGATAAAAAACCTGATTAGTACCACCCCCTGAACTAAGGCAGTACCCCAAAATGCTTCACAAATCCAGGAATTCTGTGGCAGATATGCTGTCCAGCAAATGAATTCATGTGCAAAATGTCGAAACAATTAACTACTGAAGAAAAATAAAGGAAAACTCAAGTTCCAATTGGTTTAACTGCAAGAACTGAAGGACAACCTGGGCACTCCTTGGTCGAACACTCCCAGCACCGAATGCTATTTCATCACGGGAAACAAGAGTGTATGAGATATTATTATCTGATAAAAACCAGCCTGATGGAAACATAAGAGCTGCAATAGTATGGTACTCTTCCTCAGAAATGTTTGAAGAAGTTTAACTCTTATTTGAACCCCAGATGGAGTATTCAACACAAGTAAGCCAGCCAAACGGTTTAATCTGAATGACTGTAGTACCAGCATGCAGGCACTTAGGCCAATGTGAAAAAACATGTTTACACCTTGAATTTAGGTATGGCAAAACCAAACTAATCATGTTGACACGAGACCCATTTGGGGTGATGTGATAAGGCACATCAGATAGAACCTGGCATCTGAGAAAAACAATAAGCCAAAAAATATTCCAGGTCATAACTGATCATCCAGGCAAATGCTACAAAAAGACAAGGGAGGAAACAGAGTGAGAGTGAACCAAACGCCCGCATAAAGGATGTGATTTAGTCCTTTCCATACTTGACTGATATTACTGTGGCTATTTCCTTTTACATAAGTGCCCATTTGCAGAGGCCGACCATATGCAGGGAATCAGATCTTTGAAAGTTGGCACATGTAGCTGGTTGCTAAACAGAAACCGTTCACACCGAACACGGTTGTCAACTAATAAGTGATAACCAGACCTCGTAATCAAAATGCAAACTGTGGTGGGAGTTGGAGAAAACAGCTGATCTGAAAATTCCAACTAGTCAAAGACAATCTTTTAATCAGGATTAATATATTAATAAATAGGGACTAACATCATTTGACTAGTACATTTTTTTTAAAAAATAGATTCTAATTGAGCCATCTGGAACCTAGACAGCAAAAGAGGCTAGCTAAGATGACTGTCCCTTGTCAAAATGTTAGTTCTGCGATACTAGAAGAGAAAGACATTTAAATCAATGTGGTTTCAGTCTGACAACTTTAGCACACAAGCCTTTCAATTGTACCAAGGATGAGGAATAAAATTCCACCAACCTTATTTGCTTATTGTAAGCAGACCACTGATCACTCAAGATTAGGGGAGATAGAAACAGTCTATTCCAAGTAGTTTGGTAAGAGGAAAGAATTATGAGATGGAACTGACAGATGATTCCTTAGCAAGTTCTACTCCTTTCCAAGCCTTCCTGCTACAAACGCTTCTGAGAATAAAGCTAAGATCCTTACTCTCCCTCTATAGATTTAGACTATACAGTATCTGGCTGAGGTTAGCCATAAGTTAACAGTACTACTGATCAAGAAAATCAGGTCACTCATATAACATGTTGCAAGTTCTCGCAGAACTTTGACACTCAGTTGTTTCGAGCCACACCCAAACAGCTGCCATTTATCTTACACACTGGAGCCCATTCTAACAAAGGATGCCAATAAAGGGTCATAGTAAGGAAGGCAATTCATAGAATCAGAGTTGGAAGAGACCACAAGGGCCATCGAGTCCAACCCCCTAATTAAGTGGCAATTGTCCACTTAACCCAGGGGTCAGCAACCTTTTTCAGCCGTGGACCGGTCCACTGTCCCTCAGGCCATGTGGTGGGCTGGACTATATTTTGAAGGGAAAAAATGAATGAATTCCTATTCCCCGCAAATAACCCAGAGATGCATTTTAAATAAAAGCACACATTCTACTCATGTAAAAACATGCTGATTTCCAGACCGTCCGCGGGCTGGATTTAGAAGGCGATTGGGCTGCATCCGGCCCATGGGCCTTAGGTTGCCTACCCCTTGCTCAGGGTAAGTCAGGCACTATTCCTTCTGGGCAACAGCCTGCCAGACCTACATTCAAACTGCCCTGCAATACATATATAACAGGGATATGGATCAGTGATAAAGGCAACAATCCTGACTTCCTATGCTCTCCAGCCTAAAGAGACCTAACAGGAAAGTGGATTTCTATGCAGGAGGACACCTGAGCAAAAGAAGTTGCTGGTTCGTTTTGTGAAAATTGTACAGCCTCACAACCCTGTAACCAATAACGATGAGCATTTGCAATTATTTACCAGCTTAAATTTCTCTTCCGAGACTATAGCAGCTCCCACCCCAAATCGAGCTTCCTTCAAAGGCATGCCATCTCCAGGCAAGCTTGAAAGAGCTGTTACTCTATTATGTGCCTCGTCCCATGTTTTGCACCTCCGCAATAATGGTAAGGATGGGGTATCCAGAGATCCCGGGCTCCCTTCTCCTTGGAATGAATCCCTTTCGCCCCCGCCAGGAGAGGCGCTAAAACGCTCCCCGTCCCCCGCTAGCCCCGCACTTGCCTGCTCCCATGGCTCCCAGCTGACTGACCCCCTGGACTTTTTATCCTGGCTCTTCTCTGTAATCCCCTCCCCCTCCATCCTGGGGGAAAAGAGAAGCAGCGAGGCCGCAGGCGCTTCCCGGCTTCCGCGAGGGGCGTCCCGGCCAGGCGCGTCACGCGAGGACCGAGAAGGAAGCGCCGCACCCTCCCGCTTCGGGGGGGGGCTCCTTTCAAGTTCTGGCAGAAAAGGGGCAAGTGGCGGGGGGCGGCATTTCTGAAGGAAGCGAACACGAGGCAGAGGCCGGTGACACAGAAACGCGGAAGGGCCCCCCGCCCCTCCCAGCCTGGCTCCTCAAGGGCGGGCCGCCGCCCCTTCTACGGAGCAGCGAGAGGCCAGGAGCCCGAGGGGCTGCTATGGAGTCCGAAGGCCGAGGCCGGAGCGGCTGGGAGGGGGGCGGGGGGAAGAGTCCTTGTTTCTATGGCGACAGGCATCCTTGGGCGGGTTCTGTTTCTATGGAAATAGGGAGCGAGGAAGCCGAGAGCGACCCCCCCCGCCGTTACCAATGAGGCTGTGTCAGGCCCCGCCGCGGCCGCCGCTGCTGCCGAGTCACCGCTCCGCGCTGCTGCCGCTTCCTCCTCCTCTTCCGACCCGCACGGACACAAGATGGCGGCGGCCGGGCCCGGAACAAAAACCTCCTCAGCGCCGCTCCGCTCCCCTCCAAGCCGCACAGAGCCCCGCCCGGCCCTCGGAGCAACCCCATTGGGCTAGGCCTTTGCCCCTCACAGGTACCGCGCGCCCGGATAGGCTGGCGCGGGGAGGCGGTCGGTCGCCGGCCCCGCCCCCTGACCTGGAGACCTGCCTCCTTTTATGATGAAAGCCCCAGGCAAGGGAAGCCCCGCCCTCCCGGCTCGGGAAGCGGGGCGGGACTTTCCGTTTCGGGGGCCCCGCCCCATGGCAATGCACAGGCTGCAGCTCAAGGTCTCAGCCCACATGAGTGTTGGCGGCTTCAGTCCTGTTGCTCCCCTCATCAGCAGGTGAGCCCCGGACTGCAAGCCGCTCAGGGCAGAGACCTGTCCTCTTCTCCCTTCTGTCAAGAGCAGCGCAGCAAATCGTGATTCATTAAACAGTGTGGAAAATGCTTAGGAAGAACAGTGGACTCTCATTCCTAGGCAGTTTTTAAGCAGAGCTTGGGTGGCCATCTGTCATTGCAAGGGGTTGGACTGGATGAGCCTGGGGGCCCCTTCTAACTCTACCAGGCCATGATTCATTGTTGACACAGTCACCAACTCCAAAGTCCTCATACAAAAAGGCATCGGTTAGTTTTCAGTGAGTCCCTGGATTTCACTTCATTTTTGCCACAAGACAGGTAAAGGTAAAGGTACCACTGCCCGTACGGGCCAGTCTTGACAGACTATGGGGTTGTGCGCCCACCTCACTTAAGAGGCCAGGGGCCAGCGCTGTCCGGAGACACTTCCGGGTCACGTGGCCAGCGTGACATCGCTGCTCTGGCGAGCCAGAGCCGCACACGGAAACGCCGTTTACCTTCCCGCCAGTAAGCGGTCCCTATTTATCTACTTGCACCCGGGGGTGCTTTCGAACTGCTAGGTTAGCAGGCGCTGGGACCGAGCAGCGGGAGCGCACCCCACCACGGGGATTCGAACCGCCGACCTTTCGATCAGCAAGCCCTAGGCGCTGAGGCTTTTACCCACAGCGCCACCCGCGTCCACAAGACAGCTACTCCTACTATAAAACCAAGGTGCAGCCAGAAAGAATGGGGCACTTAAAACTCTTTGTGCAAATCTTCCTTTTCTTGCGGAGCAACCTATGCTTTGTTGTTTAGTCATTTAGTCTTGTCCGACTCTTCGTGACCCCCTGGACCAGAGCACGCCAGGCACTCCTGTCTTCCACTGCCTCCCTCAGTTTAGTCAAACTCATGCTGGTAGCTTCGAGAACACTGTCCAACCATCTCGTCCTCTGTCATCCCCTTCTCCTTGTGCCCTCCATCTTTCCCAACATCAGGGTCTTTTCCAGGGAGTCTTCTCTTCTCATGAGGTGGCCAAAGTATTGGAGCCTCAGCTTCAGGATCTGTCCTTCCAGTGCGCACTCAGGGCTGATTTCTTAAGAATGGATGGGTTTGATCTTCCTGAAGTCCATGGGAGCCTCAAGAGTCTCCTCCAGCACCATAATTCAAAAGCATCAATTCTTCGGCAATCAGCCTTCTTAATGGTCCAGCTCTCACTTCCATACATCACTACTGGGAAAACCATGGCTTTTAACTATACGGACCTTTGTTGGCAAGGTGATGTCTCTGCTTTTTAAGATGCTGTCTAGGTTTGTCATTGCTTTTCTCCCAAGGAGCAGGCATCCTTTAATTTCGTGACTGCTGTCACCATCTGCAGTGATCATGGAGCCCAAGGAAGTAAAATCTCTCACTGCCTCCATTTCTTCCCCTTCTATTTGCCAGGAGGAGATGGGACCAGTGGCCATGATCTTCGTTTTTTTGATGTTGTGCTTCAGACCATATTTTGCGCTCTCCTCTTTCACCCTCATTTAAAGGTTCTTTAATTCCTCCTCACTTTCTGCCATCAAGGTTGTGTCATCTGCATATCTGAGGTTGTTGATATTTCTTCCGGCAATTTTAATTCTGGCTTGGGATTCATCCAGTCCAGCCTTTCGCATGATGAATTCTGCATATAAGTTGAATAAGCAGGGAGACAATATACAGCCTTATCGTACTCCTTTCCCAATTTTGAACCAATCAGTTCAAGCCTATGCTACGGCACAGAATTAGTGTCTGCAAGGACTAATTGAAAGCTCGACAATGCAATTAAGAGTCAAACTGTCCCCAAGAAATAAACTCCCAAATTTAAAAAGGCGGGGTAGAAATAATAAGATGATTATGATGATATCTGCTCAATATCAATAAAAGGCTGGTGCTCAAAACAGAAAAAGCAGAGCAACTGCATCCATTTTCTGCCTTTTATTCTCTTGGGCCAATGGGTCAACTACTTGCAATTCCAAAATATTTTGGAGCACAAGCAGGCAAAAATAAAACAAAACTTCTAGCAACAATAAATGAATGCTTCTTGGAACTCACTGCTCCAGAATGTTGCAAAACATGGGACAAAAATCCAGAGGACAGGACTATAAAGCTGATGAGGACAGGACTATAACTGATGAGGATAGGACCCTTATTCATGGTATCCATTAACCTCTGGTCCATCTTCATTAATGGGGTGCTGCTTTTAAACACATTTTCATACTTTTATTTACTCTTTTGTGGGGCTCCTCATAATCTTTCATCCAAAAGACTGACCTGATGCACACCTACATCATGTGCTCCTCCTGGGCCCTGTCACTCACGATCTGTCTAAGCTTTATCCAAGAACATCCACTGAAGCCTCCAAATCTGGCCCAATCAGATTTGTGGAGTGAGGATCAGATCCACATTAATTTTTTTGTCCTGGAATAATCTAGCAGTCATCATGCTATATTAAGGCTCCAATGCAGAAGAGAACACAATGAGTGGACGTTATTGTAAGCATAATATGAGGTAAGCTTTCAGTTTCAATTTTTTTTGTTTTGTTTACTAAATACAAGTAAAATTAACATGCTAAATTAGATCATTCTCTAGGAGAGCAGTCGCCAGCCTGGCACCTAGACAACCATCATCCCACCTGTTCTGAACAGAAGAGAGGTGCAAAGAGCTAAGGCGCCTTCCCTCCCCATTGATGGGCAATACCCACACCATTTTGCATTCCTGTCTCCTTTCCTGCTCTATTTTAAACATGCCAGCCACTGTGTGTTATGTCACACACCCAATACAGCCATTTTGTGACTGGCACCCATGGCCCTTTCTCAAACTTCCAAACGGGCCTGCTGGCTCAAAAAGGCTGGTGAACCCTGCTCTCAGACAGCAGAAATGTTTCTGATGCAGGTTACCCAATGCAAATCACCCTATTTTATAATTCAGAATGTTTCAGAAAACTAATTGTTGCCCATGACCATAACCAGCAACTTAAATCAGTGTCAAAACAGGCTGCCACAAATATGCACGTTATAGTTGTGATTGCTCCTACTGCCTATCACAGGACCTCGGGGAGGAAGGAACCCAGTGGCATCACTCATGTCATACTCATGTGCCAGAAAGACAAACATTCCAGGCCACAAAACCCAACTCATTCAAGGCAAGGACAAGAGAACATAAGCAGAGGTGGTTCTAGAGGTGCCCTCCCAGTGCTAGAAACAAGTCCATATAATCAACAGAACTAGGAAGATCTACTCTCTAGTGAGCAACATCACCTCATATATGTGCTCTAACTTTCATCACTCCTTTGAGAAGACAGGATATAAATCTAACAAATTTGAGACCAGACTTCGGAGCATGAAGATCAGTTAAATGAAGCTGAAGGCTTGTATTCCCTTTCTTGGAAACAGGCCCAACTGAACTCAGTTGGACTTACTTCTAAGTAAACATGTATAGAATTGTGCTATGAGAGCCCTATGATCCAGGGCAGAAATGCATTCTTTAATTACGGTATATACCTATATGGCTTTTCAAGAAAAATTCTTCCCAAAGCTATTTACAAGCCACGATCTAAGACCATAAAACACCACAAAATATAAAAACACTATTTCAAAATACAGTGGTACCTCTGGTTACGTACTTAATTCATTCCAGAGCTCCGTTCTTAACCTGAAACTGTTCTTAACCTGAAGTACCACTTTAGCTAATGGGGCCTCCCGCTGCCGCCGCACGTGATTTCTGTTCTCACCCTGAAGAAAAATTCTTAACCCGAGGTATAGCGGAGTCTGTAACCTGAAGCGTGTGTAACCTGAAGTGTATGTAACCCGAGGTACCACTGTAATACCGAAACCAATGCCAATGCAGCAAAATCTGGCAAAAATGCAGAATCCGTGACCAGGGAGAAGAATTGATGGAACGGGACTGGAAAAAGTTTAAGGACTATTTACAAAAATATTGTAAAATGTTTGAGTGTTAACATGATGTGGGAAGTGAAGGTAACAGGGCATGTGGGATTTGGTTAAAAGTGAATGAAAAGAAGAATTTTTTAAAAAAGGAGAAGGGGGTTATGAACAGAATAATATTATGTCATAGTATATAAGGTGGAGTAATGGGCTAAGATAAGGGAAATTTGAGACATAATAACTAGAAATATATAACTATAAGTAAGGTTTGAAAAAGGGTCAGAACTTGCTGAATTTGATGGAACAAAGAGGAACACAAAAAAGAGAGATGTGAGGAGGTCAGGACAGAGGGACATGGAATTTTGAAATTTAAAAAGTGGATTTTTCTTTTTTCTTCTTTTTCTTTTTTTGTTAAGTGTGTATTCTTTCTTGTTTTTCTGTTCTATGTTTTCTGTTTGGGCTTTATCTAATTGATTGATTTATTTGAAATGATGATCTTTTTGTTTTATAAAACCTCAATAAACATTTATTTTAAAAAAAAACAAAATCTGGCAAAAATGGTGGAGTTCTGTAAGTCAGGTTAAAGTAGCTGCTAAAGGCAGGTCTTAAAACCTACCCCGGAGGGGGCTTGCCAGATGAGCCATGGCATTTCATTTCGCAGTTGTGGAGCCACCACTGAGAATGCCCTTATCCACTTGCATGCCAATCTAGCTTCATTTATAGAGTGGCATCTTCCTTTGGGGAAGAGTCATAGCGGTAGAGCATCTGCTCTGTAGTTCAACTGCAGGCATCTCCAGGCAGGCCTGGGGAAAACCCACCTGAAACCCTGAAGAGTCATTGCTTAGTCAGTGGACCTCCAGCCTCTAGACTTCATTAGGCCTGTCGGGTCACTTCAGCCAAGCCAAGGCCAGCTGCCCTCCAGGGAGTTTGCAGCTGACTGACGGTGCCTGCAAAGCGTTGGAGAAGCCCTGTTCAAAGTGCCAACTGGAAAAGGGCTGCTTTGACCTTGGACCAGTCACCATCTCTCAACCTAACCTGCCTCACAGGCTTGTTGTGAAGATAAAAGGGGCTAGGAGAACAATGAATGTTGCTTGAGGTTCTTTGAGGGAAGGATGTAATTTTAAAAATAACTTTTTTTAAAAAATGAATTATTTAAGTTAGTACTTTTCTATTAATTAACATTAGTACCAAACCTCATGTTTTCCCACAACTTTAATGCCTTAAAAATACTTGAGCTTCACTTGACCAAATCTATCTTGAACAGTCAAATATCCAGCCCTACCTCCTACCACTGGCCCACCTGATGCAGAGTGGATTACTGCAGTGGGCAGTGGCTCCCCAGGGCCTCAGGCAGCCCAAGGTGCTGATTTGCCCTCCTGCTTGAGATCCTTTAACTGGAGACAGCAAGGATTTAACCAGAGATCTTCTGCCTGCATAGCATGAGGTCTCCCACTGAGTTACAGCCTCTCCTATTCAGAGCTGAGCTTAAGCAGTATTCCCCTTTTATGCCTAACATAAAAATAGTTAACAAAAAACAAAGTAGGCAAATTAGCACAACACATTTGTCGTCAAAGAATTCAGCTTTTGGGGCACACGTCTTAAGAACAGCACAGAGGTATTTGCCCAAGGATTACCATTCCTCAAATTAACAGAGACCCAAAAGGCGGCCTCTTACACTTGTGGTGTGTTTGGATACAGAGGCCTGAAAGCACAATACACATGCAAGAAATATAAGCACACACCACGGTGGATTGCAGTTAAACAAACTAGCGCACAGAGCTCTCGATAGCCTGCAACCCAAACACCTCCAATGTCATCTTGCTTCGCATTCCCCGCCTGGCAGGGGAGGCCGTGTGGGTGGGGCTGATGGCTGCCTGTCACATGCCAACCCAAGACAGAGCCTTCTTGGTAGTGGTCCCCCACTTATGGAATGCCCTCTCTGCTGAGGTGAAACTCTCTTCCTCATTACTGACATTTAAGTAGGAATTTTAAAACATTCCTGTTCCCTCAGGCATTGGGCAGCGCTGAGAGACATTGTTGCTGGCACTCTTGAAATATTAATATGGACTGATTAATATTAACATGGAAGATATTTGGTTTGTTTAAAAAAAGAAAAAGTATTTTTCAGTGATTTTGTTGTTTGCTCACTTGGACTCCTTTGGGAGGGGGGTGAGATTTAAAAAAGAGGGGGAAAGGTTTGCCTAAGATCACCAAGAGAGTCAAGGCTGGGGTTAGATGTGAACTGCCAGGAATGAGAAATGGCTGCCTCTGGGTTAATGCAGGGAAGTGGGTTATGTGAACCGCCCTGAGACCTCCGGGTATACAGCGGGTGGGTGGGTGTAAAATAATGTCTTGCACTATAGCACTGTGAGGCCGCAGTGACCATTCCAACATTGCAACCTACCACAGTGCATAGCTCCTATTCGCTTGCTGTGGGTCTGCACCCTCAAGTGCTATATAGGGGCATTGTCTTCAACATAATTCAGGCTATGCTTATTTGGAGACAAAGCTCATTGCCTTCCTATTCCAAATGTCAACATGCTGCTAGACAGCATCTTAAAAAGCAGAGACACCACCTTGCCAACAAAGGTCCGTATAGTTAAAGCTATGGTTTGCCAAGTAGTGATGTATGGAAGTGAGAGCTGGACCATAAAGAAGGCTGATTGCCGAAGAATGGATGCTTTTGAATTATGGTGCTGGAGGAGACTCTTGAGAGTCCCATGGACTGCAAGAAGATCAAACCTATCCATTCTTAAGGAAATCAGCCCTGAGTGCTCACTGGAAGGACAGATCCTGAAGCTGAGGCTCCAAGACTTTGGCCACCTCATGAGAAGAGAAGACTCCCTGGAAACATGGAGGGCACAAGGAGAAGGGGACGGCAGAGGATGAGATGGTGGGACAGTGTTCTCGAAGCTACCAATATGAGGCAGTGGAAGACAAGAGTGCCTGGCGTGCTCTGGTCCCTAGGTTCACGAAGAGTCGGACACGACTAAACAACTAAACAACAACAAAAATATATTTGGTTCTCAATCTGAGTAGCCCTCCACTGTCCACTAAATATGTGTCACATACACTGGGATCTGCAGGCCAGAGCCCATGAAAGGTCTCTGTAAATATCCCCTCAAAACTCCACAAGCCTCAAGAGGCTGTTTTCTCTGTTCTTCCTTGCTTGGCCTTGCCTACACAGCACATTTGTTCAGCTGCAGCTCTCAGGGGGCGCCACTGCCATCCTAAGAGAATGACGGAGGAGCTCCTGGTGAGTTCTGGCACCTCTTTTTCTAGAAAAAGAGCCCTGCTGAACACATTCACTTAAAGATGCCTCAACTGACTGGATGCCCGGACTGGGCTCCCACCCACCCAGCCCTTTTGAACACAGGAGAGGTGCAAACAGCATCTCTCTGTGAGGGAATACAGTGGTATCTGATGTAGGTGCCCCCTGCCTACCAAAGGATGGGACAGCTACTGGGGGTGTCCACACCCTTTCAATGTCTTTTTAAAATCTCCCCCCCCCCCATAGTCATACCTCACGTTACATTTGCTTCAGGTTGAGTGTTTTCAGATTGTGTCCCGCAGCGACCCAGAAGTACCGGAACGAATTACTTCCAGGTTTCACCGCTCGCGCAGACGCGCAAAATGCCATGACGTGCATGCGCAGAAGCGGCGAATCACGACCCATGCAGACGCAGGTTGCGTTCTTTTCAGGTTGCGAACGGGCCTCCGGAACGGATCCCGTTCGCAACCAGAGGTACCACTGTACAGTGGTACCTCAGGTTAAGTACTTAATTCGTTCAGGAGGTCTGTTCTTAACCTGAAACTGTTCTTAACCTGAAGCACCACTTTAGCTAATGGGGCCTCCTGCTGCTGCCGCGCCACCGCCACGCGATTTCTGTTCTCATCCTGAAGCAAAGTTCTTAACCCGAGGTACTATTTCTGGGTTAGCGGAGTCTGTAACCTGAAGCGTATGTAACCCAAGGTACCACTGTATTTTGGTTGTGGCAACCATTTTGTGTTAAACTCTGCCCCCACGCCAGCCATTCTGTGTTATGCCACACCCCCACAACACTTTCCTTAAATTCAAAATGTGTCCAGTGGTTGGAAAACATTGGTGACCCCCAACATATACCCCACCAGCTTCCCAGGTCAGATGTCCATGAAAAGCCATGACAGCCCTGAAAAGCTGTGTTGAGCAGAGATGGGAACCTCCAGAATGCAAAATGGGGAGAAGCTGCTTCACCTCCCACAAAGTCTCCATGACCAGAGCATGTGGGAGCTGAAGCAGGGAGTTCTGGATTAGGCCCTGAGGCAGCTCCTCCTCTTCCTGGTCACTTGCTGGATCAGTGTTTGCGGCTGGATTTTCTTCCTCCTCCAATGGAAGCCCTTGGTGTGGGAAGCCTTTGGCCCTCCTGATGGAGTTGGATTACAAGTCCCATACTTCCTGATTACTGGCCACACTGGCTAGATCTTCTGGGTATATTGTACTTCAGCAACACCTGGAAGCCAAAGATTGTTCACACCTGCAGCAGAGCCCTCTGGCCCCAAATGGGCGCCCCTAGAGCCCCTTTGGGCTTCCCTCCAGGTCCAATGCTGCCTTCACTTTTGCAATCTGTGGGGTGAAGAGGAAAACTGGGGATTAAGGCGAGGCTTGGGGCATTGTCAGAGATCCTGACTCAAAAATTCTTCCAATGGAAAAATGGGGAATTCCAGAAAAATGTGCAAGGAAACCCTCTCATGAAATATTTTCTCCTTCACAAATATGTGAAACGCCCTTTAAGGCAAGGTTTTAAAATGTAGTTTTGGTTGCCCTTTACTCCTTCAAAATGTTTTCTAATAACTCTGCCATGACTACATAAGTTTATCTACCATTTTAGATAATTACAATTCCGGTATACTGTTAAGACATGTACAACTCTCATATCTTCTCAGGTTCCTCAAACATTGCAGCACGTGAAAGAAATTTATCTATGTTTGGAAATGCACAATACCAAATTGAGAAGCAAGCTGATTTGAAAGGTACCGTATTTTTTGTCCCATAGGACGCTCCGTCCCATAGGACGCACCTAGTTTTTTGTGGGGGAAATAAAGGAAAAAATGTTTTCCTTTATTCCCCCCCCCCAAAACCAGGTCGGGGAACAGCGGGATGGCGGCGCTGCACCTCCCCGCTGTCCCCCGAGCTTGTGGGGCTGGCCGATGTCTGCCTGAAGCGCGGGGCGCTCTGCTCCAGCGCGCCCCGCGCAGCAGGCTGCTATCCGCAGCCTAGGGAGCCCTGCGGGAACTCCCACAGGGCTCCCCAGGCTGCGGATATCTGCCCGGCGCAAGGGGCGCTCTGCTTCAGGGCGCCTTACACGCCGGGCGGCAGGCTGCTATATGCAGCCTAGAGAGCCCTGCGGGAACTCCCACAGAGTTCCCCACGCTGCGGATGTCTGCCCGGCGCGAGGGGCGCTCTGCACTCCGACCCCTCTCGCTCTCCAAGCTTCAGCGAAAGCCTGTATTCGCCCCATAGGACGCACACAGATTCCCCCTTCATTTTTGGAGGGGGAAAATGCGGTAGTTTCAATCTGTGCAAACCTGCAGCTCTCTGAAGACCATGGAGATAAAAATCAGCTCATAATCAGCTGCTATTGGTCTTTCAGAAACTGTTATCACCTTGATTTAAACTTTAAGTGACGCTCATAAGGGCAACTCTCATAAGCTCCCACTCAGACCTTGTCCTGCTTTGGCAAGAACTACAGCTCCCAGAGTCCGTATGGAAAACTGTCATTTGTTCCAATGCGCAGGTTGGGGAGCAGACAAGCTCGGGGCTCCCCACAACTCTTTCCCAATAAGCTATGCTGGGGTACCAAATGTGGTGCCCCCCCATGTGTTATTGGGTGACAACTCATCCTTATCCCTGACCTCTGGCCAGACTGCTTGGAGCTAAGGGGAGAGGCAGATTTTTAAAAATGGTTTCTTCTGTTTCTGGATAATACTGACTGTGTGGAGAGGTCATTTCATAATTTAGGTAACAAAAATGTCCTTTGGCTTAGAACAACATTAATGGCTCTGTTTTCTGCTATCCTTAATGCCCCGCCCCACAAAAATCTAATTTTCCTACTGGCAAAACCTAACTTATGTGTAGGTACCCCTCACCTCTAAGTTTACTTGCAATCATTGTCTAAAGAAAACCAAAGCAGCTAGACTTGAAGATATCACAAATATATATATTTATGTGGTGAGTTATAAACTGGGGTAGGGAACCTACTTCCATAGTAGTGGGGAACCTCAAGGGAGACGAAGAGGGCAGAGGAGAAAGGCAGCACAATGGAAGAAAGGTGAAAAACCCTCTGCAAGCAAGCAGTTTAGAGGAGTTGGGGTGATGGAGGGAAGGGAGCCAAAATGGATGGAGCATTGCAAGCTACTATGGTTCAATGTCTGGATCTCTGGCTAGAACAATCTGCAGCCCCCTGGGCACCGGGAAAGAGGGAGGCAGAAGGGGTTGATAATGCAAAATGGGAAGAAGAAGGAGAGAGAGAAAAGGTGACATTGCGACTGTGAAGAAATGCAGCTCTCCAATACTGTTATATTATAATGCCTTTTAGATCCCACAAGTAGAAATATTTGAATCAGATAAGAAAATAAATATAGCATATATTTCTTTTTACATAATTTTAATTTACAAAAATAATTGAAAGGGTGGGTGGGTGGATGGATGGATGGATGGATGGATGAAGGAAAGACAGACATCTCAAGTGGGGAAAAACCAGTTTTCCCCCATGTTTCAAACTGTATGAACGTTTCATATGCCATGAGGATGCTCCTGGATTCGGAATGTAAACAGCTCCCAGGTGCAGAAGACTCCCAAAGCACCTCCTCACCTGGCCATGACTCACCTGGGGAACAGGAACAACAGGAAACCCAGAGGGCTACCCTGAAGTCACACAGATGATGCCTGCCCACTGCTTTGGGAGCTGGTGGTCCACCCTGTGGCCCACAATGTGGAGAAGGAAGCTTTCTCTTCTCCCTGCTTGCTTGCTTCTTGGGCCCTCTCCCAAGGGGTGGGCTTAGGGAAGCGGCCATGGCAGTGGAGCTGCAGGGCCAGAGGGAGGCTGTGATGCAGCCTGGGCCCAGCAGAGACACGGTGTGTGGCGACTTGCAGCGGGCCTTGGAGGGGCCTCTGGGGCTCTGAGGGTGGTTGGGCTTGCCTGGGCAGGGAGGCTCTGCTGCTGGCTGCCTGCCAGGGATTGCAGGGGGTCAGGCTAGATGACTCTCGGGAGTCCCCTTCCAACTCTACAGATCCCTGACCCTCCTTAGTTAATAACCAGCCTGAAGAGGCTGTGTGTGTGGTGTATGGGGGGGGGGAGCAAGTGGGATAAATGGTGGCAGCTGTGGGCAACCAGCAGGCAAGTGAGGAGGATGAGGCAGCTGTTGCCCCCGTTGCCCGCCATCCCGTGCCCCCCCTCCTCCTCATGGGCTGCATTTATTTACTGGCTTCACAAGAGACTCAATCTATTGTGTATATTAAATAATATTAATTATATTGCAAACACTTTAATTTATGATATGGAAATTTAATTCAGTGTATGGTCTGCGGCTTCTGTGTCAAAGTCCTCTTGCAGCCCACTGGGTCTGAGAGGTTGAACCGTCTGGTTCCAGCCTTATAAAAACCCAGCACCTTTCTGGCTACTCTGCTGCCACAGTTTTTCTGCTGTGAGGTCCTAATGACCAAAGACCAATGTAATGAATAACAATAATGAGTTGCTCAGAGGAGGAAACCTCTTATGTCTTTAGCCTTCATGCACATTTAACCTATGGGAGTACATTATCTGCCTTGGGGGGGCAGTCTTAGTAGACAGTCCCAGGCTTCCTTTCTGCCATCTTTCCCCAGGATTCTTCAGCTAGCCGGAGGGTTTCCTTGAGATTGCTCAACACCACAGCGATGTGGCTCTTTCCTTCCCTACAGCATGAGCCGCACCGGAGCAAAGCTGTGCCAACTGCCTCTCCACAGGCAGGTACCTTCAGACGCTTAAGGCAACGGACTAGAGCCTTGTTTGCTACAAAGACAAAGCAATCCAACTGACATGACATGTTGGGAAAGAGCAGGGTAAACCAAGAAGGATGGACTTTGACACACTCTCCGTAGGGTACATGTGAACAATGCTCGTTATCCTCATCCATATTACCTGCTGCTTGAAATGCAGCCATAGGAAAATATTTCCAGATGGGAAGCGGCTTAAGAACAGAAAAACAGCTCTGCTGGATCAAACCAGAGGTCTGTTAAATCCCACACTGTTCTGCCAGCAGCTAGTCAAGCCTCGGCGGTGCTCTTGCGCTGCTCCCATTCATCTCTGCAGTTGCTATCAGCACTGTACTTTCTAAAGCAGGGCTAGGGAACCTGTGGCCCTCCAGAGGTTGTGGACTACAACTCCCATCACCCCTGACCATTGGCCTTGTTGGCTGGAGGGCTGAGCGAATGACATCTTGATAAGTGTTTCAACAAGGCAATACACCAGTGAACAAAAGGTGGAGACTTAACAGCTTCCCAGGGGGTAGCTCAGCTTTGCAGATAATTTGCTCCCTCCCTCCCCCTGTAAGAAAAGTGGACAAGCCCTCACACAAAGCAGCAAACTCTTTCAGCTTCACTGGTGGCTTTCCACTTAGAGCTCAAGTAATTATGCAGAGCCTGCTAACAATCCAGGAGGGACCCCCACAGATAAACAAACAAAGCACTTCTTTCTTCCTCACACTCACCCCACCTTGAAAAATCTAGGGGGGAAGAGCTTCTATTTTTATTTTCTGGTAGTGTTTATGTTGTTGGTTCCCCCTAAATAGCTTTCTTCCATATTAAAAAGGGTGTTTTTTAAATTTAAAAGAGACTATTCTTTTTGCTTGCTTCCCCTCTCTCCCTCCCTTTGATAAAAAGGGAGATATTGGTGGGATGAGAGCTTTTGGGGGGCCTTGGGGGGGGATGGAGGGGAGAAGATTTAGGTGGCTGCCTTATGCTGAAATGGGAGGTTGGGTACTGTGTGAAAATGATGGGGAGGGTGTTTTTTGGTAAGCAGTGAAAGCAAATGCATGCCTCCTCACAAGTAAGCCCTACTGAATTCAATGGGGCTTACTCCCAGGAAAGTAGAAGTAAGTTTAGTTTAACTCGGTGGGGCTTATGCATGCACAGATTCCACTTAGACCTCTGAGTTGGGGAAGCATATGCAACTTGAAGAGTAAATCACTTAAACTACTCTTAAATTAGTTGAAAATATATTAAATATATTACAGTGGTACCTCGGGTTGCATACGCCTCAGGTTACATACGCTTCAGGTTACAGACTCCGCAAACCCAGAAATAGTACCGCGGCTTAAGAACTTTGCTTCAGGATGAGAACAGAAATCGTGCAGCAGCGGCAGCGGGAGGCCCCATTAGCTAAAGTGGTGCTTCAGGTTAAGAACAGTTTCAGGTTAAGAACGGACCTCCCGAACGAATTAAGTACTTAACCTGAGGTACCACTGTATAAAGGTAAAGGTACCCTTGCCCGTACGGGCCAGTCGTGTCCGACTCTAGGGTTGTGCGCCCATCTCACTTAAGAAGCCGGGGGCCAGCGCTGTCCGCAGACACTTCCGGGTCACGTAGCCAGCGTGACAAGCTGCATCTGGCGAGCCAGCACAGCACACGGAAACGCCGTTTACCTTCCCGCTAGTAAGCGGTCCCTATTTATCTACTTGCACTTGGGAGTGCTTTCGAACTGCTAGGTTGGCAGGCGCTGGGACCGAACGACAGGAGCGCACCCCGCCACGGGGATTCGAACCGCCAACCATGCGATCGGCAAGTCCTAGGCGCTGAGGTTTTACCCACAGCGCCACCCGCGTCCCACCACTGTATATGGAAGTTTATTTAATATTTTAATTAAATCTACTACTTCCTTACATTTTAAGGCCCTCCACCAGCATGGGGAGGCCCAGCAAGGCCCTCTGATGCTGTGGGGAGATACGCAGGAACCTCTTCCGCCACAGGGAGACCCTGCAAGGCCCTTCGCCACCGCAGATATATATCATGATATATCGAGATAGTGTGATTTTAGCTGGCTATATACCAGCTAAAAATGTTGAAAACCAGATAGTGCCCTAGTTGGCTGGCTGGGGCTCATGGGAACTGAGGTCCAGCAATGTCTAGAGGGCCACAGGTTCCTCTCCGCTGCCCTAAAATATCAGACTCCATTCTCAGCTGGATTTATCCAACTCTCTCAAACAGCAGTTGGGGTAAGCATTAGAGACAGTCTATGATGATCAAGAATCTCTGTTGCTGTTTGAAGGAGTGGTTATTACAACCCTTGAAGAAAGTCTGCAATGAAATTTTGGAAGGGAAAAGGGCGCCAGATTCGTGGAAAGAGGCGTATATTACACTTATACCAAAAACTGAGACTGAAAAGACTCAACTTAAGAACTACCGTCCCATATTGTTATTAAATGTGGATTACAAAATCTTTGCTGACATTTTGGCCAAGAGATTGAAAAAAGTATTGATGGACGAGATTCATAAGGACCAAGCGGGCTTTCTCCCGGGAAGACACTTGTCTGACAATCTGAGGAATATAATTGATATTTTGGAAAAGTTAGAAGTGAATATAAACACTAAAGCAGTCCTGATATTTGTGGATGCGGAGAAAGCCTTTGACAACATTTCTTGGAGTTTTATGAAAAAGAATCTATAGGGTATGGGGGTAGGTCAAGGTTTTGAAAATGGTATAGGTGCAATATGCTCTGAACAAAAGGCCAAATTAATTGTAAATAATGTGGTTACGGAAGAATTTAAGATAGAAAAAGGGACACGACAGCGGTGCCCAATTTCCCCATTGCTTTTTATATCGGTCCTGGAAGTCCTGCTGAACATGATTAGAAGGGAACGGTTGGTTAAAGGTATACAGGTCGGAGCCAAACAGTACAAACTCAGAGCATTTGCAGATGACTTAGTATTGACGTTACAGGAGCCAGAATCTAGTACTAAAAGGGTTTTGGAATTAATTCAAGATTTTGGTCAAGTGGCAGGATTTAAATTGAATAAGTTAAAAACTAAGGTTTTAGAGAAAAAATTAACATCGATTGAAAGAGAGAGGTATCAGAATGAAACAGGTCTGACTGTGGTTAAGAAAGTGAAATATCTGGGGATTAACATGACAGCTAAAAATGGGAATTTATTTAAAGACAATTATGAAAAATGTTGGATAGAAGTGAAAAAAGATTTAGAAATTTGGTCGAATTTGAAGCTTTCCTTGTTGGGTAGAATTGCAGCTATAAAGATGAATGTATTGCCTAGAATGTTGTTTTTGTTTCAAACATTGCAAATTGTGGACAAGATGGACTGTTTCAAGAAGTGGCAGAAAGACATTTCTAAATTTGTCTGGCAGGGCAAGAAGCCCAGAATAAAATTTAAGATAATAACTGATGCAAAGGAAAGGGGTGGATTTGCCCTGCCAGACTTTAAACTTTACTATGAATCAGCAGCATTCTGCGGGTTGAAAGACTGGCTACTTCTCGAGAACACAGACATTTTGGACTTAGAAGATTTTAACAATGTTTTTGGGTGGCATGCATATTTGTGGCACGACAAGGTTAAAGCACATAAAGCATTTAAAAACCATATTGTCAGGAAAGCATTGTTTAATGTTTGGATAAGATATAAGGATTTACTGGAAAATAAAACCCCAAGGTGGTTGTCACCAATGGAAGCAAAAGCTCAGAAAAAGCTCAATATGGAGGCCAAGTGGCCGAAGTATTGGGAAATTTTGGAACAAGAGGGAGATAGACTGAAACTGCAGAGTTTTGAGAAATTAAAAAACAAAGTGCGAGATTGGCTTCATTATTACCAGATAATGGAGGCATATAATTTGGACAAGAAAATTGGCTTCCAGGTGGAAAAATCAAAATTAGAAACAGAGCTGTTAGAACCTAAAACTAAGATTTTGTCAAAGATGTATAACTTGCTGTTGAAATGGAACACTCAGGATGAAACGGTGAAATCTGCTATGATTAAATGGGCACAAGATGTTGGACATAACATTATGTTTGCTGATTGGGAACAGTTATGGACCACAGGTATGAAGTTTACGGCATGTAATGCCTTAAGAGAGAATATTATGAAAATGATTTACAGGTGGTACATGACCCCAGTCAAGCTTGCAAAAATTTATCATTTGCCCGATAATAAATGTTGGAAATGCAAAGAAAATGAAGGTACATTCTTTCACCTTTGGTGGACGTGCCCAAGGATTAAGGCTTTCTGGGAAATGATATATAATGAAATGAAAAAGGTATTTAAATATACCTTCCTGAAAAAACCAGAGGCCTTTCTCCTGGGCATGGTTGGCCAATTGGTGTCAAAGAAGGATAGAACTTTCTTTATGTATGCTACAACAGCAGCAAGAATACTCATCGCAAAGTACTGGAAGACACAGGATCTACCCACTCTGGAAGAATGGCAGATGAAGATGATAGACTATATGGGACTGGCAGAAATGACCGGCAGAATCCGAGACTAGGGAGAAGAGTCAGCGGAAGAAGATTGGAAGAAATTTAAGGACTATCTACAGAAACATTGTAAAATTAATGAATGTTAGAATGATGTCAGATAGAAATTAAGTGGTTTCTGGCTGTAATGTTTTAAGAGAATATGGAAAAAAAGGTTTAGAAGCAGGTTAAAATTTATCGATAAGGATTTGCTGAATTAACAATTTGAATTGGAATACAAAAAAGGGAGGTACGAGGAGGTCTGGGAAACAAGTTAATGGAAAATAAGTAATGGAAATTTTGTGTGTTTTTAATTGTTCTTATTTTTTGTATTTTTGTTATTTTTTCTTTTTGATTTTTTTTCCTTCTTATTGTATTAATATTGAAAACTTTAATAAATATCTTATTAAAAAAAAGAATCTCTGTTGCTGGACCAGAAGTATTTACCCATTCTCAGCTGCCAGTAAGAAAAAAGCTAAATTTCTGTGTGGGGAATGACCTGGGTTAATGCATGTTTGTGCAGGGGAAGGAAGAAAAGTGGCCAAAGGGAGGCCGAGTTGGGCTTTTTGCTCCTTAACAAAGGGAACAGTGTGAGAAAATCTTTGTCAAGCATTGTTAGTGTCTCATCAGAGTCTGAGTTAATGGAATTTGATGAGGACTCTTTCCCTGTGAACTAAAATTATTTTAGGGCATTTTCCACAAGGGTTTTTGCAGGGTTGAGGAGAAAAGAACATATCTGAAGTTGTTTTCAAGATCTATACTGGATACTCTGATAGGTATGCAGCATAGTAATTCTTAAAAAAATAAATAAATTCAAATGCTACACAGAATCACAAATTTGTAGGAAACAAATATTGGTGACTTTTGCACCTTGAATTTAGTGTCTGGAACAGTTAATATTTTCCCAACATGGCTAGACAAAGAGAGCATTTTAGGGTGTTGTTTGAATCCCAAACCTGACATGGAATTCTCCAGGAATGGGATGGGGGGCAGGTTGGGCAAGTCAAGGAAAAAGTACTTGTTGCTGCAGATCCACTTTGAGGAATGAGGGAGGCAGATGGGCCTGGGCCTCTCAACAGGTTCTTTTGTGCCCCTTTTTGCCTCAAGGCTGGCAGCTGAGAAGAGTTTGGATTTGATATCCTGCTTTATCACTACCCGAAGGACTCTCCAAGCGGCTAACATTCTCCTTTTCCCTTCCTCCCCCACAACAAACACTCTGTGAGGTGAGTGGGGCTGAGAGACTTCAGAGAAGTATGACTGGCCCAGCAGCTGCATGTGGAGGAGCGGAGACACGAACCTGGTTCCCCAGATTACGAATCCACCGCTCTGAACCACTACACCACAAGGGAGCAGATTTAACTCAGGGGCCTAAAGCTGACAAATTTTAAGGCCACACACACAACACAAAGTACACACAGCACAGCTGGCATCCTGGGGTATTTCAGTACATGAAGCAGCTCAGTCAAAAGTTGCCATAAACCATCTCAGCTAGCCTGCTCTGAGTCTGTTGCCTTCTTGATCCACAGTTTTACTCCTGCACAAACTTTTTATAACTAGGATCTTCTCTAGGATCTCTTGACTCAATATAAAAAACAATTCCACTCCCCTCTTATTGTGACCACATCTGGTAAACTGTCTTAATTCATTCTAGTTTTAGTTGTCAGGATTCAGGTAGGTAGCCATGTTGGTCTGACACAGTCAAAATAAATTAAAAAATTGTCCAGTATCACCTTAGAGAGCAACTAAGTCTCTAAGTTGGTCTCTAAGGTGCTACTGGACATTTTATTATTATTATTATTAGTTGTCAGGATTGAGGCTGATGGGCACCCTTTTTATATTTTGGCTCTACAAGGGAATTCTTCAGTTCAAATGCAACCTCATTGGCATTCCTCCCTCCCACTATCTGCAGTATGGGAATATTATTGCCTTGCCAGGGCTGTTGTAAGAATGACCAAGATAATGTATACGAAGCATTTTAGATGCTGAAAAATTCTATAACTCTCAATTATAATTAATGCTACTGTACAAATGATAATAACAGAGAGAACATTAAAAGTGGTATTGCATTATACATTGCATTTGCATTCCTTCCCTTAATGTTATCAAAATGGCACCTATATTTACAAATAATTATATTTATAAATATGAAAATTAAGTTGATTCTTTGACTTTTGATTACCTAGACAATTTTTAAAAACTAACACCTTTATTCAATGAACAGTCCCCTATATTTGAAGGGGGAAATTCAAGGTCCAATTTATAAACTTTCAGGGAAACAAAGTAAACAAAAACTATTTCAGGAGCAAAAGGCACTAGCATATGAATGCATCTAGGTAGCTGTTCAAAAACAGGAGGCTGCTTACAGATACTATGCCACTTTAGCCCATCCCTAGAGAAGTTGTTACAGTCTCTTGAGATTAGGTTCTTAACCAGCTCCCTTCTTACAAGTCAAGGAAACAGAAAGCATAGAAAAGGGTCAAACCATATAAGCCAGCAGGTCAGGATCATCCATATTACTTGGCCCAATTCTCCCCTTCCTCCCCAAGCTGAGAATGAAACATCCATTAATGATTGAAATAAAAAATGTCAGCACACAAGGCTGCCTTGATGTCCTGCTATTTGACACAGAGACCTGATTCCTAACCCTAGAAATGTGATTCACAGGTAGCCAACCCTCAGACAGGAGTCTGCAACATATTGGAAAACAGAAAACCAGCGGACACAGACTTGAAGCCTGATTTTTGTCTGGCAATACAGCCCATTCACCAGCACAGTAAAACTAGGGGGTGGGGGCAGACCAAGCATCGACAATGGCTGGAGAGGAACTTCAGCACACTTCAGAGAGACTCTGTCTCATACCTTTGGGTTTTCCTTCCAAAAGAAGGAAACTAGGTTTAGAAATTGGAACAGGCTTATAGCTGTACTAACAACAGTCCTTGCTTGAGGAGAAATAATCTGGAGACTAAAAAAATGGAGGGGAGGAGAGGAAGGAGCCTGCAAAAGACCAAAGGTGCATAAAAGCTCAGTTGGCAGAGCGTGAGACTCTTGATCTCAGGGTTGTGGGCCCCACATTGGGGGAAAGATTCCTGCCTTGCATGAGCCTCAGGGCCCTTTCCAACTCCACCTTTCAGGATCCTATGTTCCTTGACCCTTTTCTTGCAATGACAGGTGTCACTTAGGCTGCCAGGGGAAGCTGGCTTCGAGTGCCTGGCGGGCACGGAGACACGAAAGGGCTCGGGGCCTCTCCCTCCCTTGCCCCCCCCCCGCAGGTCGCGCGCGGCGCGCTCACAACGATGGCCGAGCCTCGGCGCTGAGTCCCGCGGTGCCTTCCCAGGTGCCGAGGGGGCGCGAGGGGAGGGGGCTCCGGGAGGGGAAAGGCGGCAGGATGCCCGGCTTGGGAGCAGCCATTCGCCCAGCCCGATCCCGCGCGGGGGAACGCGCCCCAAATGGAGGGGGTTGTGGGGGGGGGCGGTCGCGGACTTCCCTCCCTCCCCCCCGGCCCGCCCCCCTCTCCCCGCCCGGCTCTCACCCCCCCTCCGTGCGCCGCCTGCGTCCCCGCTCCGCTCCGGCTCCGGCTGCTGCTCCCGCCGCCGCCGCCTCTGACGCCGCGCGCCCCCGCCCCCCGCGCCGAGGAGCGCGCCGGCCGAGACCACGCGGGCCGAGGGGGGGCGGGGTCCCTCCGCGCCCCCAAGCCGAGCTGCCGGGCGTCCCGCCGCATTTCCCGGGCCGCGGCGCGGCGGGGTCGGGGCCTTGGCCTCCTCTCGGGTTCCTTGAGGGAAAAGGGCGCTCAGGCGGGCACGGAGGGGAAGCTCAGAGGGGGAACCCCCCCCGCACGCCCCACTCGGGTGGTTCGGCTCGGCCGGCGGGGCGGGGCTGCGGTGCCTCCTGGGAAATGTAGTTGCCGGTCGCCTGGAGGGGCGAGGGAGCACGTGGCTCCTGATGTCGCGCAGAAGCACGTGGCCGGAGGGGGAGGGGCGGGAGGATCTCGCGCAGAGAGCAATGTGCCGGACAGGACGCAATCTAGGATGGAGATAGACGCAGTGCTTTTTTTCTAAAAAAATGTTTAGGGGTTTTCTCATTTTCCTACTTATATCGAAATACTGCCCCTCAATGATGGGGTGCAGCGCTGGATCTCGCCTCACGCTGAGGGAGCCAGTGTTTGTCCACAAACAGCTTTTCTGGGAACGCAACGGAACACCGTGATGGAAACCAGAGCTCAAGGAAACGCCGCTTACCTTCCTGCCGCAGTGGTACCTATTTATCTACTTGTACTGGTGTGCTTTTGAATTGCTAGGTTGACAGGAGCAGGGACAAAGCAACAGGAGCTCCCCGGTTCAAACCACAGTGCCACCCGCTCCCTCACCACTTCCACAACATCTACCAGAGCTTGGATTGGGGCCTCTTTGCCCCTCTTGGCTAATGAAATCCATCAGGGAGCAGATCTATGTGGGCCCAGGGGGTGGTCAGTGCCTCTTTATGAGAGGGGTGGTTCCTGCCAAGTTGAAGGTGGCAGTGAAAGGAGGTGGCTTCTTGAGACACCATCCCTAGATCCTAAGAACTTAAGTAATCACCAGCCAGTTGCCAATATCCCTTTCTTAGGCAGTGTTCTTGGGCTGGTGGTCACTGACCAGATCCAGGAGCTCTAGATCCATTTCAATCAGGGTTTAGGCCTGGTTTTGGCACAAACTGCCCTGGTCACTTTATATGATTACCTCTGTCAGGAGAAAACTAATCCTCCTTGATTTCTTGGTGGCTTTCCATTTCATCAACCACTGTATTCCCCTGGAGAGGCTATCTGAGTTGGGATGCTTGGGGACTGTTTTTCAGCAGTATGGGACCTTCAATATGAGGTCCTTCAAAGCTCAATTCTATCCCCCATGTTGTTTAATATCTATATGAAGCTGCTGAGTGTAGTCCTCCGGAGTTTTGGAGTGTGTTGTCAGCAGTTTGACACACAGAATGCTCTTCCTTTCCCCTGCAACCATAGCCAACCACAATGTATCTGGGATTTGGAAAACCAGCCCTCATGGTAGAAGAGGCAGCTTCAGTTGGTCCCAACCATTTTCTTTAGGGAAATTTGTGTTTCAGATAAGAGACTGAACATAGGAAGAAAAGGAAGTGGCAGGGAGACAGCTTAATTTGAGTCAAGAGTTTCTGGTTGTCCATTTTCAATGACTGAAGTTTACTGTATAACATAAGGAGAAAGTGCCCAAGAGTGAGAAGAGAAGAAAGAGCAAGAGAAGAGGCCTCCGGCATCCCATTCTCACAGGAGCTGAGCAGGTGCCTGGGGGGAGCCCCAAGCAGGACCCGAGTGTCTCAGCCGCCTCCCCGTAGGTGATTCCCAGCAGCTGATCTTTAGAGGCAATACTGCCTCCAAAACGGAGACAGAACATTGTTGACATGACTAGTAGCCGTTGTCCTCCATGAATTTGTCTAATCCTCTTTTAAAGCCATCCAGATTGGCGACTCTCACTATGCCTCCTCATGAGAGCAAATGTCATAGTTTACCAGTGCCCTGTGTGAAGAAGGACTTTCTTCTGTTCTGAATCTTCCAACATTCAGCTTCATTGGTTGGCTCTAGTATTATGAGAAAAACTTCTCACTATCTGCTTTCTCCACACCAAGCATCTTCACACATATTCTCAACCTCTGTTGTGGCCCAACCCTTGCTTCTTCTTTTTCTGAACCCTGTCTGCGTGGGAGAGTTGCTCTTGAGAATTTCATCTGGACCTTTTCCAGCTCTACAATATCCTTTTTGAGGTCAGGTGACCAGAACTTTACACGTTATACCAAGTGTGGTTGCAGCACAGATGTATAACTGCATTATGATATTAGCAGTTTTATTTTCTGTTCCTTTCTTAATGACTCCTAACATGGAATTTGGCTTTTCAAGCTGCCACATGCTGCTCAGCAGCATCACCAGCCCATCCACTACAACTCCATTCCTTGTCAGTCACCACCAGTTGAGACCCCATTACCATATATTTGAAATGGGGGAATTGCACACTTGCTTCCAGGACAGCATGTACCTAGGCTGGCTTGAGCTCAAAAACATCACATTTTTAATTTTTTAAGAATCTATGAACAGAAAGGCCAATGTCATTCTAGATTATTCCTTTGGTTTGGTCTAGGGAGGTACTTAAGACTCTCTGCCTGAAGCCTTGGGAAAGCCATTCCCAGTCACTAGAAATACTGAGCTAAGACAGACGAACAGGCTGTTTTAGTATAAGGAAGCCTCCCTCTGTGCTTGCTTTTCTCACATTTGGCTTGCTTCAGCTGTTTAAAGAAATAAGATGGCAGCATTATCGCAGGACTACAGATTACATAATCAAGCCAACAGAAAGCATATACAAATGGGGGGGGGTTAGAATTCAAAATAGGCCCTTCTCCCCCACCTTGTTTAAGGATTCCAGTACCAATTACCTCAATAATAACACTCACCATCAACAAAAAGAGATCATCAATAACCAGAGACTCTGTTTATTTTTTATTTCCCAGAGCTGCCCCAGGAGAGGGGAAAGACAGCACCAGGGGAGGGGCAGCTGGGAGGTTTCTGTATTAAAATAGCATCTTCATAAAACATGCAGCTGGCTTAGACATGCACCTCTCTTGCCCCTCCTTGCACAGTCCGGTTGAGGTTGGGGATCCAAACCAGGAGGGCAGTCATCTGTAACAAGTTTCCCACCTGGCTGCTGTTGCTGCTCCTGCTCAAAGTGAAATGCCGGACTGGGCAAATAGAACAGGGAAAGGCTGGGAAACGGATCCTTTCTCCATGGAATGGATTCTTCTCCAACACTTGCTTCACTAGCCTGAAACTGCTTCCCATTCCATTATTGGCTGATGTTTGCAAATGCTTGGCATATCCCAAGGCCCCCGCAAATAGGAGGACAAGGTTTCCCCTTCTTGGCTCATACTTCCAGCTTCTTTGTGGAGGAAGGGAACTCCTCTGAAGCCATTGTGACCTCGCAAAGGCAAGGATGCAGATGTGTGGGATGTGGATCCGTGAGGCCTGGGAGAGACAGTCACTCTGCAAGGCATTCCGCATTTGCGTTGGGGTGGTGGATGCAATATGGCAAGGGGCACAGCTGGCACCCACTACTGGGGAAGGCCTAGGAAGAAGTCTCTCCCCCCCTTCTGGTCAGACAGGTGCATTTTCCAGGGAGCTGGGGGTGGGGTAGCTGACCACCACCCTGTCCTACCATATTTCTTATGCTCAGTCCTCCCTTCCCATACACATCTCTGTGGGGTCAGGTCCATCTCTCCTTTTGGTTGCCTGTCTGTCCAAACCAAATAGCTCTTGCTCCTGACCAATGGCAGGGGTGGGGGGAGGGAATAACACTGCTAAGGGTCTCCCTAGTTCCTTGCCCCATAACTACCCTAACTACTGTCCCACAGACCCCACCCACCCCTTCCAAGAGCAGAGAAGGCATCAGAATATGGGATCGGGGAAGCAGGGGCCATTATTCCTCCGCCTCCGTGACTTCCTCTATCTTGCTCTGCTGCTCCTGCGGTGTGCATGGAGTCTCCAAACGTTCGGCCAGTCTGGGTGCCTCAATGGTGACCTCATGAGCAACGCTCATGGAGGAACGCGGAGTCACGGGCAGACGGCCACCGACATCGGGAGCCCGGAGACGTTGCATGAATGTAGTAACACGAATGGCTTTCTGCAAAAAGAAGGGCAATGTCAAATAATGGCCCCCAGCCCCCCAATTTTTCCTGAGTCTCCTGGTGACAAGGGGTACGACAGGCAGAGACATTCATAGCCTAGGCTGCCAAAACTGGTAAGCAGGACAGAGCACAGCGCCATCTCTGACCTGCTTGCAATGGTTCCAGGGAAGCTGTCCACAGATTTCCTGGAACCATTGGCTTTGAAAGACACATCACGTCACATTGAATTGGGTTGCTGATGCAAAGGGAAAGACTGAAGAGCCTCAGACTCAGCTAGCTCATCCTCCTCCTTTCAGCCTGAGCTTGAGGCCAGAGCCACAATGGAAAGGTTGGTCCCATAGGCCTGGCCAGCACTTCATGTCAACTTAGTCTGTGCCCCAGAACACTTCCTGGTTCCCTAGACTCCCCTGCAGTGTATCTGCTTCCTACAACATCATAATTCTTATTACTGCCTAGATCAGAGGTCTTCAGCCTGTGGGTCAGAACCCACCGGTGGGTCATGAGGCAGCACCAAGTGGGTCACAGCAAAATTGTTGCTGCCCAGTTGGATTCCAGCTAAGACTGACTGGACCACATGCAGTGTGGTCAGGACACATTCTTCACATGGGACACTAATCTTGTTGATTTCCACAAGTGCTGTAATATTTCAGGAGAAAGGCATGAGCTGTTTTTTAATAAGATACATATTTTTGACCGATCCCATGCCCTTCCTCCAACTCTGCCTCTGGTGAGGGAGCTGCATTTGGAGCCAGGGGACTCTGATCAAAATTGCTGGATTTCAATAGCCTCTCAGCCTTTTGGCTAAGATAAAGTGGCTGACCACTGCTCTCTACTCCCCTTCCTTCCCCACAGCGCCACCATGTGACATGTGACTCACTTACCCTCCATTTGGCCTTGGCAAAGTTCTTTTCAATCTGGGCGCAGACCCCTTCCTTGAGGTTCTTTTCAGAGGCAATGTTTCCAGATATCCTGAGAGGTAAAGAAGGTAGAATTGCAGGTGAGAGAGTGTAGGCTTTCAATAATACAGGGACAATTCAGTGTTTTTACCACCTGGTTTTCCTAGTGTTCTTAGACAAGAACCAGAAATAAGGAAAAGGCTCTGGGGACACCTGCAAGTTGGCACGGTTGTGGGAGGCATATTTAGTTAGTATCCTGCCTCTCTACCAAATGGAATACTGTAGTAAAAAAACAGTCAGTGAACACCAATGACTACATACAGCTTATGGGCCAAAGGCCTATCTAAATGAAAATGTATTTGCTAGTAGAACCTAGGAGCAGCCATTGAGGAGGCCCTCTCCCTCCCTCCCAAGGTCTTGCCAAATTCAAATGTTAGCAGGTCAGAAAAAAACCTCTCCCTAGGATCTGTGCACCTGAACATACCTTATGGAGCCCCAGAGAGAGGCTGGATGTGGGATGAAATATTCCCTCTAGATGGACTGATTGAAAGTCCTAGGCAGGAAACCAGATTCATACCCACTGCACAAGTCTGTCACCTCCAGAGAGTGGTCTGTACTTGGGTATGTTCTTTGAGATAAGAATATAACTGCAGTGACAAGGAGCATAAGTACACCCTGATAGGTCTCGAAATAGGCTGTACAATGGCCATGTCAGGCTGAGCCTGAATGATACAACAGTGGGTTGCTCTCTTAGAAGAAGCAATATATTACAAAAAAATTGAGGACATCCTGTCTGACCCATTAAGAAATATCATGAACAACATCTTAAAAGACGGAACCATGCCGGACTCTTGGAAAGACAGCCTTATTGCATGAATTCCAAAACAGGGAACGGACCATCTACTTATTAACAACTATAGGCCTATCACACTTCTAAATAACGATTATAAATTATATGCAAATATTCTAGCTGAAAGATCCAAAAAAGTCTTCCAGATGATTATACACAATGACCAAGCTGGCTTTTTGCCCGGGAGACACATTCATAGCAACATTTTGTTGTTGTTGTTTAGTCGTTTAGTCGTGTCCGACTCTTCGTGACCCCATGGACCAGAACACGCCAGGCACTTCTGTCCTCCACTGCCTCTCGCAGTTTGATCAAACTCATGCTGGTAGCTTCAAGAACACCATCCAACCATCTCATCCTCTGTCGTCCCCTTCTCCTTGTGCCCTCCATCTTTCCCAACATCAGGGTCTTTTCCAGGGAGTCTTCTCTTCTCATGAGGTGGCCAAAGTATTGGAGCCTCAGCTTCACGATCTGTCCTTCCAGTGAGCACTCAGGGCTGATTTCCTTAAGAATGGATACATTTGATCTTCTTGCAGTCCATGGGACTCTCAAGAGTCTCCTCCAGCACCATAATTCAAAAGCATCAATTCTTCGGCAATCAGCCTTCTTTATGGTCCAGCTCTCACTTCCATACATCACTACTTGGCAAACCATAGCTTTAACTATACGGACCTTTGTTGGCATGGTGATGTCTCTGCTTTTTAAGATGCTGTCTAGGTTTGACATTGCTTTTCTCCCAAGAAGTAGGCGTCTTTTAATTTCGTGACTGCTGTCACCATCTGCAGTGATCATGGAGCCCAAGAAGGTAAAATCTCTTACTGCCTCCATTTCTTCCCCTTCTATTTGCCAGGAGGTGATGGGACCAGTGGCCATGATCTTCGTTTTTTTGATGTTGAGCTTCAGACCATATTTTGCGCTCTCCTCCTTCACCCTCAATAAAAGGTTCTTTAATTCCTCCTCACTTTCTGCCATCAAGGTTGTGTCATCTGCATATCTGAGGTTGTTGATATTTCTTCCGGCAATCTTAATTCCGGCTTCAGATTCATCCAGCCCAGCCTTTCGCATGATGAATTCTGCATATAAGTTAAATAAGCAGGGAGACAATATACAGCCTTGTCGTACTCCTTTCCCAATTTTGAACCAATCAGTTGTTCCATATCCAGTTCTAACTGTAGCTTCTTGTCCCACATAGAGATTTCTCAGGAGACAGATGAGGTGATCAGGCACTCCCATTTCTTTAAGAACTTGCCATAGTTTGCTGTGGTCGACACAGTCAAAGGCTTTTGCATAGTCAATGAAGCAGAAGTAGATGTCTTTCTGGAACTCTCTAGCTTTCTCCATAATCCAGCGCATGTTTGCAATTTGGTCTCTGGTTCCTCTGCCTCTTCTAAATCCAGCTTGCACTTCTGGGAGTTCTCGATCCACATACTGCTTGAGCCTTCCTTGTAGAATTTTAAGCATAACCTTGCTAGCGTGTGAAATGAGTGATCCTTCATGGATCACTGCCTTGCCGTGGTGAAGGGGCTTGAATAACTCAGAGAAGCTATGAACTATGCCATGCTGGGCACCCAAGATGAACAGGTCATAGTGGAGAGTTTTGACCAAACGTGATCCACCTGGAGGAGGAACCGGCAAGCTACTCCAGTATCCCTGCCAAGAAAACTCCATGGACAAAGACAACAGGCATATAAAAATCATGACGCTGGAAGATGAGCCCCTCAGGTTGGAAGGCGTCCAACATGCTACTGGGGAAGAGCGGAGGACAAGTACAAGTAGATTCAGAGCTGATGAAGCGGCTGGGCCAAAGCCAAAAGGACGCTCAGTTGCGGATATGCCTGGAAGCGAAAGGAAAGTCCAATGCTGTAAAGAAAAATATTGCATAGGAACCTGGAATGTAAGAACCATGAACCTGGGTAAGTTGGATGTGGTCAAAAATGAGATGGCAAGAATAAATATTGACATCCTGGGCATCAGTGAACTAAAATGGATGGGAATAGGCGAATTCAGTTCGGATGACTATCATATCTACTACTGTGGGCAAGAAACCCATAAAAGAAATGGAGTGGCCCTCATAGTCAACAAAAGAGTGGCAAAAGCTGTACTGGGATGCAATCTCAAAAATGATAGAATGATCTTGATACGAATCCAAGGCAGACCTTTTAACATCACAGTAATCCAAGTTTATGCACCAACTACTGGTGCTGAAGAAACTGAAATTGACCAATTCTATGAAGACTTACAAGAGCTTATAGAAATGACACCAAAGAAGGATGTTCTTCTCATTATAGGGGATTGGAATGCTAAAGTAGGGAGTCAAGAGATAAAAGGAACAACTGGCAAGTTTGGCCTTGGAGATCAAAACGAAGCAGGGCAAAGGCTAATAGAGTTCTGTCAAGAGAACAAGCTGGTCATCACAAACACGCTTTTCCAACAACACAAGAGACGACTCTACACATGGACATCACCAGATGGGCAACATCGAAATCAGATTGATTATATTCTCTGCAGCCAAAGATGGAGAAGCTCTATACAGTCAGCAAAAACAAGACCTGGAGCTGACTGTGGCTCAGATCATCAGCTTCTTATAGCAAAATTCAAGCTTAAACTGAAGAAAGTAGGAAAAACTACTGGGCCGGTAAGATACAATCTAAATCAAATCCCTTATGAATACACAGTGGAAGTGAGGAACAGGTTTAAGGATTTAGATTTGCTGGACAGAGTGCCTGAAGAACTATGGGTGGAGGCTCGCAACATTATACAGGAGGCAGCAACTAAAACCATCCCAATGAAAAATAAATGCAAGAAAGCAAAGTGGCTGTCCAACGAGGCCTTACAAATAGCGGGGGAGAGAAGACAAGCAAAATGCGAGGGAGATAGTGAAAGATACAGGAAATTGAATGCAGATTTCCAAAGAATAGCAAGGAGAGACAAGAAGGCCTTCTTAAACAAGCAATGCAAAGAAATAGAGGAAAACAACAGAATGGGAAGAACCAGAGATCTGTTCAAGAAAATCGGAAATATGAAAGGAACATTTCGTACAAAGAATACCATAATAAAGGACAAAAGTGGTAAGGACCTAACAGAAGCAGAAGACATCAAGAAGAGGTTGCAAGAATACACAGAGGAATTATACCAGGAAGATATGGATGTCTCGTACACCCCAGGTAGTGTGGTTGCTGACCTTGAGCCAGACATCCTGGAGAGTAAAGTCAAATGGGCCTTAGAAAGCACTGCAAATAACAAGGCCAGTGGAAGTGATGGTATTCCAGCTGAACTACTTAAAATTTTAAAAGATGATGCTGTTAAGGTGCTACACTCAATATGCCAGCAAGTTTGGAAAACTCAGCAGTGGCCAGAGGATTGGAGAAGATCAGTCTACATCCCAATCCCAAAGAAGGGCAGTGCCAAAGAATGCTCCAACTACCGCATAGCAACACTAGAAACATCATAAACTTATTAGAGTATTTAGATTTAAGAATAGAAAAGAAGGCAGTCTTAATGGCTGTAGATGCTGAAAAAGCTTTTGACAGGGTCTCCTGGAAATTTATGAAAGGTCTATTATATCATATGGATTTTGGTATACAGTATATAAAAGGGATTGAAGCAATATATTCAAAACAAAAAGCTAAAATAATAAATGGAAATATATCACAGGAGTGTGAAATCAGTAAAGGGGTCAGACAAGGCTGCCCACTATCCCCTTTAATCTTCATATTAACATTGGAAGTTTTATGTAAACGAATTAGGGAGGAAAAAGAAATAAAAGGGATTATGCGGGGAAATAGAAGTTACAGAATGAGGGCATTTGCTGACAATTTAATTATAACTACGGAGCAACCAAAACAGAGTTTTAACAAAGGCGTTGGAAATAATACATGGCTACAGTAAAGTTGCGGGGTTTAAACTGAATCTAAACAAGACAAAACTATTAGTTAAAAATCTGTCACCAGATGAAAAAGCAGAATTAGAAAAAATAATACAAATTAAAATCTACCCCAAAATCAAGTATTTAGGATTATGGATAACACCAAAGAATATTAACTTATATGAAGATAATTATACCAATTGTTGGAAAGATATCAAAAGACAGTTGGAAACATGGACTAGGTTAAATTTATCATTCTTGGGCCGTATTTCGGTAATTAAAATGATAGTTTTACCAAAGCTACTCTTTCTATTCCAAATGATTCCAATTATAGGAAAGACCAGCAGTATCGACAAGTGGCAAAAAGAAATTTCTAAATTTTTGTGGAAGGGTAAAAGACCAAGAATTAAGCATAAGATATTAATAGATACTATAGAAAGAGGTGGCTACGGGTTAATGGACTTGAAGCTATATTACGAAGCCTCATGTCTTTTCTGGTTGAAAGATTGGTGTACATTAAAAAAATTGGGATATTTTAGATCTAGAAGGCCATGATACCTGCTTTGGGCGGCATGGCTATCTTAATTACAGGAAGATAAAGGCGCATAGGAGTTTCTCAAACCATACAATACGAAATGCTATATATATGGTATGGGAAAAATACAAAAGATATTTGGAACAGAAAACCCCAAGATGGAACTCTCCACTAGAAGCAATCACTGTTAAAAAAAATAACATCAAAGAGAACTGGATAACATATAACACAATATTCAGGGAGGAAGAGGGTCAACTATTATTCATAAGTTATGAGAAAATAAAAGATCACTTTTCTAGTTGGTTAGAATACTTCCAGGTGAATGAAGTGTTCAGACAAGACAAGCAGATAGGTTTTGAAAAGGAGCCTTCAAGATTTGAAAGAGAACTACAGAATAGTAAAACCAAAATAAATAAATAACAAATAACAAACAAAAGATTGTTGTATGTAATTTTTATTTCTCGGTTGTATTTTGTGGTGGTATGGTTGTGTTTTTTGTGATATAAATCATTCAATAAAATTATTATAAATAAATAAATAAATAAATAGAAGAAGCATTCCCAAACATAGGAATGCCTCACGTGCGGAATAATCCCAGGCATGCCTACTCAGAAGTAAGTCCTGTTCATTTCAGTGGGGCTTACTCCAAGGTATGTGTGTCTTGGACTGCAGTACTAAGACAGTGTTGTCTGACTATGGCCCTATTATTATTATTATTATTATTATTATTATTATTATTATTTGTTATTAGTAACATTTGTTAGTCCCACTTTGGTCTTCTCTTCCTAGAACAGGAACACACAGAGAGTGGCTAGTTCACCACCGTGTGCAAACCAGCACTTGCAGTTTGTTTCTCTCTCAAAAACACCACCAGGAGTAGAAGAAGAAGAAGAAGAGAAGAGTTTGGATTTGATATCCCGCTTTATCGCTACCCGAAGGAGTCTCAAAGCGGCTAACATTTTCCTTTCCCTTCCTCCCCCACAACAAACACTCTGTGAGGTGAGTGGGGCTGAGAGACTTCAGAGAAGTGTGACTGGCCCAAGGTCACCCAGCAGCTGCATGTGGAGGAGCAGGGAAGCGAATCCGGTTCACCAGATTATGAGTCTACCGTTCTTAACCACTACACCACACTGCTCTCTATGATTTTTCTTAGCTTCCTGCTTGCCAGGGCAAGCCCAAGTCATTTTGCTTTCTCAAATGGACAAAGTAGCACCCTTCTCCTATTCCATGTTCAGAGGTCAGCTAGTCTTACTTCAATGCTAGTATTGGGATAATATGCCCCGCCATACCTGCAGGAAGAAGGGTAGTTATGAGGGTGCAGGGTAGGCCTCCTGGCACACTCAGTTCACAAAAGAAGGGTATGTCCAGGGTGCTCAGGGGGAAGAGCTGCAGGGCTGTTCCCATTGCTCCTCAGAATCTGCTGCCTGAAGCCATTGCCTCAATCTTCCTAATGGTAGAACTGGCCCTGTGGTTCATAGTTTGTTCAGCAGAAACAGCTTATGGGTGCTGGTTCACACATAGTACAAAGCCAGTCACTTCAGTTTGTTAATAAAAGGCAGGAGGAAAATATGGATGGGGAAGCAATGGGGCAGATTATAGGCATGTTTTCCACACACGTCCTGCTAGTATTGATAGAATTTAGTTTCATTCATAGTCATCTAATAAATGCTGCAATATGTAATAAGCCACCAATTTCCCCCCATGCACATGTATGTTGAGGGCCCAGGGAGGGCCTCGTGAATGGTGAATTCTCACCAGATATGTCCCAGTGCCTCCTGGGCAGTGATTCGTTGGTCCTGGTCAACTTCCATAAGCTGTGACACCAACTTTTTGGCTGCATGGGAGAAAGGAAAAGAGTGGTTGGTGGGAAACATTAAAGAAAGTGAACAATCGTCGTCTTTGTCCCCCGTCCCCTCCGTGACCCAGAGCAAGGTTGGAATACATGTTCCGTGGTAGAATGGACTTTACCATTTCAAGTAACAAGAGGAGCATACATTTTGAATTCCTTATGTAGTTTTGGGGGGTGGAAAGAAGACCACCACAGTGAGGAGTGTGTGAGATACCCAGCCTCATATAACCAACATGCTAAACTCTAATTAATGCATGAAGGGGTTAAAACCATAGAGTAAGCTGTCCTGCCAGGCTTATATTAGTCCTGCACGTTTTGTGATTGAAAATCCGCTGAGGCTCTCTTGCCAAAGAGTACAGTCGTACCTCGGCTCCCGAACGCCTTGGGAGTCGAACGTTTCGGCTTCCGAACAATCGAAAACTGGGAGGGTTCCAGTTTTTGAATGTTCTTTCGGAAGCCAAAAGTCCGATGGAGCTTCCGCAGCTTCCAATTGACTGCAGGAGCTTCCTGCAGCTAATCAGAAGCCACACTTTGGAAGTTGAACATTTCAGAAGTCGAACGGATTCTGTTCAACTTCCGAGGTATGACTGTAATTGCCCCAAACCCGGATCTTGGTATCCAGCGAATTATCCTTTTATTATAGCATATCTGTTTTCCTTTTAACCAAATCAACCCACACAGAAGATTGTGCTAAAAGATGCTCTCCCCATGTGTGCTTTCTTCATTCATTCATTTAAACAAACAGGCAGAGTTTTATATTAACAACCAATGTCCTTCCCACTTGAAGCCTGAAATCGCCCACTTTCCGTCTTGGGATTCTACTGTCTCATTCATTTGCATGTCTAGACTAGGCTAGAGGAGTCTGGTCAGAATCGAGTCAGTTCCCAGAGTCCTGGCCAGGCCTCCCTCTCTTACCGGCAAGAGAGATGTCATCCCAATAGGGGGAGTCAAAGTCGTAGTCCCCAGCCAGAATTTTGCGGAATATCCGGCGGTTGTGGCTGTTGCTGTTCTCATCATCTGTATCATCGTAGAACGGGGGGTTCCCAGACAGCCTGTTTTTTGGGGGGGGCAGGTAATAGGAGTGAATCAAATCATTACAAGGCAACAGAAGACTTGGACCCAAGCAATTCTGAATCAAACACATCATTGAAATAATCATATATTCCACCTCTCAGGGAATAGCCTTGCAAGGCAGCATATAACTAAAGGAGATCCAGTGGGGTAGAGTTGAGTGGTTAAAAAAATAAATAAGAATATGGAAGCATCTAGTCTCAGGAATCAGCAGTAAAAAATGTGGCCAAAGAAAGGCAGATGGGAAGAAATGAGTCTTCAAGGAACATCTGAAGACCTGCCCTGAAGGCCCTGTGCTTTGTGTCTGCCAATCTCAGAGGCCGTACCTGTGGGTCAGATGTCTGGCGAACCATGTCTGTCAAGCTTGTTATGAGACTGCCACTTTGGCCTTTCCTAGGTTCCTTTCTGCCCACCTTTTCCACACACACACACAAATGCTGGTGGAACTCACAGAATAAACATGATAACTCCAACAGCCCAGCAGTCAACAGGACGTCCATAGCGTTGCCGAGCAACCACTTCAGGAGCTGTGGGGAGAGACACATATGGGTCAGAGGGGGAAAACATTTAAGAGCTGGTTAAGACAAAACTAGTGGTGTTAGGAGGCAGGTGCCCAGGTGCTGCTTTTCACCTTCCCAGGCCCCCCCCCCCGCCAAGGTGGTGTGCTGTTAGCAGCCGTATGGAAGGCAGAAATGCAAAAGGCAATGTCTTCTTTGTCACTGTGTCTCTGTGCCAGAAGGATGGCTCTATCTGTTGAATTTTTGCCTGTGAGGAAAGAAGTGTTGGACAGCCTACAAAGCTCCTAGTTTCTGTCAATGTGCCATGAAGGCCAGTTAGAGCTGTACAGGGGAGGAGAAATCATGCCTCTTAGTTTTTAATCCAGCTCTGGGAAAGGGAAAGACATATCCATACCCAAATATTCAGGGGTCCCGCATGGTTCTGTGATGGCCCCGTTCTCGAAGCGTGAGAGGTAAAAATCCCGCAGTACCACCTTGGAGCGATTGTTCTGGTTGTAGTACATGAGATTCTCCAGCTGGAGGCAGCAGAGACACAGGTGAACAAAGTTAGCCATCATCTCTCCCCAGCCCTAAAAATGGTACAGTGCAGTACAAATGTATTCCGGGTCCCTCTGGGCTCTTTCCTCTTGTTGAAAGAATGAAAGGCCCATCAGAGGGAGGGAGGTCACTCTGAGCATGTCAGGCCTGGGATCCAGGAATCTTTCCTTACCTTGAGATTGCGATGAACAATGTGCAGGTTATGTAAATAGGCCAATGCCTCCAGCACCTGCCGGACAACATTGCTGGCATCCTTTTCCGTGTAGTAGCCCTGGTCCAGGATCCAGTCAAAAACATCCCCACCAGTGGCCCTGCAGGCGACACACAGAATTCAGTGTGAGTTGTGGAATCAACGGAAAGAGGGCAGCACACCCCATTCCCCGCTGGGCACTGCTGGATTCGGAGTAGCCAGACAACAGAATGGATTGCAGAAAAGTGACAGCCCAAGTGATTCCTACGTTGCTCTTCCAAAGACTAGGACCCCGGGAGATCAGAGTTCAAATCCCCACTCAGCCACAACGCTCACTGGGGGACCTTAAGCAAAGCAGCCAGCCTGACCTACTTCACAGGGCTGTTGTGAGGATACAATGGACAAGGGGTGGACCATGTTTGCTACCTTGAGTTCCTTGGAGTCAAGGTGGGATATAAAAGTAGCAGAGATGTGCAAACATTCAGAGGCAAAAGTGGGCAGAGCAGCTAATGCAAATGTTACTTTTGCAAAGTGAGATTGCTTTAAATATGCCCCTGTCTAGCCTCCACTTGGCAGGTGAGAGGCATGATCAGAGTTCAAAGACACAGCCCAACCAAGCAATTCTCAATACCCAGTCAAGCGCACACAAACACCTAGCATGGTTTAATCAGCTTTACACAAATTGAAATGGCACTGGCATTATTTCTGTGATAGTAAGTTGTTTTTAACTGCTTTTAACATTGTACTTTAATTGTTCTAACCTGCCCCAAGCCCTTCAGGTGGGATGAGGGTGATGATGACGTTCAGGGCAGGTGGAAGGGCTCCTTGCCCTCTCAACCAGCTGCTTCTTGGGCACATTTGTGCCTGACATGTCATAGTACACCTACACCTCCCAGTGAAACTTACAGTTCCTGGATGATGTAGAATTCCTTCCTTGTCTCAAAGGTGTCAATCAGTTGCAAGATGTTGGGGTGACTCACCCTGGAAGAAAAATGCAGAGATGCATGAGCTCCTGTCCTGCTCCCTCCACGAGTATCCACTCCCCACCCCTCTGAACTGCTTCAGTACCAGCCCAGTCCTCCATCTCCTCTCTCTCCTGATCTGACTCCTTCCACCATTCTTGCTGCCTGTCCCCTGCCAGTTTGGCTTTGTTGTTTGCACCTGAGGGACCATTTGTGCAAAGACCAAGTCAGCAGAAATCCCAGCCAGCCCCCAAGGCCCTTGTCAATAATGCATGCTTGGCCTTTAGACGTCTAAAGAGGCTAAAACCAGCTCTGATGATGTCAGGTTGAGCAGGGAATCAAGCGCACAGCTTTGATGGTGGCAAACAGAGATGCGGGGAGGGTTGGCTGCTTGCAATTTGGGATGGAAACAGGTGAGGGGCTGCCACCTTTCCCTTTTGGCTCTCTCTGCCTTAGGCTTTCTTTCTTTCTTTCTTTCTTTCTTTCTTTCTTTCTTTCTTTCTTTCTTTCTTTCTTTCTTTTACATCTACCTGCCTTGCAGAAACGGAGACTCGCTTAAAGAGAAATATTAATATTCCTCCTTTCCCCCTAGCAAATGCTAGCACAAAATGAGGGTGAGAGTTATGTGAGTGCTCACATGGGTCGGGCTGTGCAACTACAAAACAGAAACAGGGATATTTTCCAAATGATTTGGCAGTTAGTTAAGGTTGTCTTTAGCAGGCATGAAATCTGTTGCCGTTAGCAGCAAAATTAACTGTAAAAGCTAGGTTTAACAGCATGGGCGTAGCCGGGGGGGGCAGGGAGGCAGCTGCCCCCCCATCAAGCAAAACAATAAAAAACTTAGCTAACTGAGGTTCTGTCCCCCCAACATGGAGTCTGCCCCCTGGTGCAGTTAAAAGCAGATTAGGCATGATTTTCAAGGCTGGGTGTGGCATGAATAGAAAGTGGCAAGGGCCCTCTCTCCTCACACTTCAACTGCACTCTGTGTTGGTATGGGAAATCACACATCCTCACAGAACTCTGTGTCACATGTAATTTCATCCACAGCCTGAAGAACTTGGTAACCCCACACAAACCCCGTTTTATTCTGTTTTTAATCTGTTGGGGGCTGCCCAGAGTGTCTGGGAAAACCCAGCCTCATGGCTGGGGTATAAATAATAAAAAACTATTATTATTATTATTATTATTATTATTATTATTATTAACTTTGAATTTTGTGATACATTGGGGGGGGTATAAAAATATTAATGAAACAATCACAGTGCCAGAAACCACTGGGATTATAAATGCCACTTAATGTTTGTTTTGTAGTTCTCAGCACTGCAGCATCTACCCTCTGGAACTGCCTGCCAATTGACATTAGACAGTCACCTTCACTTTATTGTTCTTGGTGTCTGCTAAAAGCGTTTTTGTTTAAGCAAGGCTGCCAAGATGTGTAAAGTTGGCATGTATTTTAATATGTAATTTTATTTTGGGGTGTGTGTGTTTGTTTGTTTGTGTGTGTGTGTAATTGGTGGCTTTACTTACAATTTGTTAAGTCTTATTTTTAACTCCCGGTTGTTACTGATGATTTTAATGTCATTTTATATCTTCCATAAGCTGCTTAGAGGTTTTTATGATTAGGCAGTATACAAATTCTTTGTTATAAATTTAATAACACAAATAATACAAATGCCCCAGACCACACAGGGGAAGTTCATATTCACCCACTTACCACAGGGAAGGGGGGGGCTGTGGGGACACTTCTAGGCTGTAACACAGGAGGCGGACCCCTCCTCCCCTGCGCAGTGGGCGGTAGCCCTACCTGCCCTGCCGCTTGTGGGACAGATTTGACACCCACCTGTCAACCACTTGGCATCACAATGACATAAAGTCACAGGCCTTTTCTAAGCTGTGCTCTTCAGAAGACTTGCTCCAGGATCACAAAGGAGTTTGCACTGAACTTGCTCTTAAAATGGAGCGCCCCAATCCATTTTAGAAGGGCTTTAATACAAACACCTTCCAGATCCTGGAGCAACATATGTTCCTCTCCTCCTTGTTTACCAGGAACAGCTGAGCGAGAAGGATATTTGGTGAGCCAAAACTGGCCCATACGCCAGAGGGTCCTCACCTTTCGTGCAGTATAAGAACCAGGCATTTCACATTTGGCACACCTTGTGGTTATTCCACCAAGATGTCCTGCCTTCTCTGCTCTGGATTTTAGTTTCCTTGCTTGGCCCTTACTAGGTAGGATAGATATATTTCCACCATCACCCCACCTGGTGCAGTTTTCAACAAGTGGTGATTTTCTCAGCATGCAGAGCCGTTGAAGGGAAAGCTTTATCTGTGGAATTTCTGCCTCATAATGCAGCAGTGCGTATATATACCCACATACTGTATATAATTTCCTAATTACAAAATATTTCTTAAACCGACCAGCCTTCATACCATATATCATAAGAGAAATGTTAAAGACCAGAGGAGCCTTCCCGTGGAAACCCCCCCCCCACAACAGATGGCAACCTTTTTGTCCTGATGCATTTGCTTTCGTGAATATTTTTATTCTCCTTTCATGTCCCCCAGTCTCCCTGTCTCATTTCCTCACAATCCTGGAGCTCCCCAGCTCCAACGCCTCACTTCCATTGCTATAACTGAACATTTAGCTGCGAGCTTAACTCTGGCTTGGTGGCCATGAACTCGCTCCACAGCCTGTCAACTTGGCAGTTTGCTGAAAAGAAGCTACGGGGAGTGTTATGATTTACAGAAGCACAGCTTCTTTCTCCCCAGAACAGCAGAGAAAACACACAAGCTTTATACACAGATGAGGGCCAGGGAGCACCCGGGAGTCCACTGGCACAGACACACCAACCTGGGCTGCCTGCAGGATGGAGGGACCTTTGGAAAAGGGACTTTGGGGAGGTAAGAAAAATATTTCTACCCCACCCATTCTGCTTACCCTGCCACTTTCCCTGGGAAAACCCACAATCAGGTTTCCTCGGGAGAGAGTGGCAGAGCGAGGGCAAGTGTGGATGACTCCCAGCATCCCCCCCCCACTCCTAAACCCCCATCTCAGACACGTACATCTTCAGGATGAGGATTTCATTCTTGGCTGCCCTTCGCACCTTGCGCCCGTCTTTCTTGAGAAACTTCTTGCAGATGTACAGTCGGTCTGTCTGGCGTTCGCGGGCCACACAAATCTCACAGAACTCCTTCCTGTGGGACAGGGGAGGGCAAAAAAGAAACCCGCTTTCGCTGTGAAAACTGCTCTGCTGCTGCTAGATGAGCCGCCCAGGCTGCCTCGTTCAGCCTCTTGCTTTCTCGAGTAGCTGGCCAGATCATGTCTTGGGGAAGCAAGCAAGCGGGGCAGAAAGGTGATAGCCTGTGCCCTGTTGCCTCAGACTTTAGAGGGCCCTTTCAGCTGCCATGGCTGATAAACAATAATATATCAGTTCTCCATGCTCTGGGTTTGAGGCCACTTTTTGGAGTGTAGCATAGCTTTTAGGGGAGGAATAGAGAACCTGTGACCCACCTGATATTGCTGGACTACAAGTCCCATCATTCCTGACCTTTGGCCATGCTGGGTGGGGTTGATGGAACTTTTGGAGGATACCCCATTCCTATTCTCAAGTGGTGGACTGGGACCTGGGAGACCAGGGTTCAAATCCTCATCAGCCATGAAACTCACTTGGTGACCTTGGGCTAGCACTATCTCAACCCATCCTACCTCACAAGGTTGTTGTGAGGAGGAAGTGAGGACATGGGCTGCCCTCTCTCCTCAGAGGGAAGGCATAATAATAATAATAATAATAATAATAATAATAATAATAATAAATTTTATTTATATCCCGCCCTCCCCAGCCGAAGCCGGGCTCAGAGCAGCTAACATCAAATGAATAACACATTAACATAAAATCAGACAATCAATTAAAATACATCCTCAAATCAGGATCAGAATAAAATCCAATCGGATGGCAACCCACAGATTAGGGTTGGGGACCTTAAATGCTCACCAGGCCCAGCTGTTTGTGCTGAACATAAGTTCAGCTGTGAGAAAAATTGGGAGGCCACTTTCATGCAAGTTCTTATGAAAGGGGAGAGGGAGTCAGACTGAACCCCGACCAAAGGCCTGGCAGAACAGCTCCGTCTTGCAGGCCCTGCGGAAAGATGTCAAGTCCCGCAGGGCCCTAGTCTCTTGTGACAGAGCGTCCCAGCAGATTGGAGCCACAGCTGAAAAAGCCCTAACTCTAGTTGAGGCCAGCCTAACCTCTCTGTGGCCCAGGACCTCCAAGATGTTTTTGTTTGAAGACCAGAAGGTCCTCCGTGGGACATACCAGGAGAGGCGGTATCGTAGGTACGAGGGTGCTAGGCCGTATAGGGCTTTAAAGGTTAAAACCAGCACCTTAAACCTGATCCTGTACCCCACCGGGAGCCAGTGCAGCTGGTATAGCACCGGGTGAATGTGATCTCGCATGAAGGAAATGCAATGACCAAACCAAGTCCAGAGGCACCCGGGCAAGTTTGAATGGTTGTGGTGCATTGAAGATGCCAAATAGGCTGGCTGGACATTTGCTGCCTGTGCTGTCCTGAAGGGACTACCCTCTGGCCTTCAGCTTGTCTCTCCCAGCAGCCAGTTCATGGATCCTTCGCAGCCTAGGAGGCCATTTTGGAGAAGCCATGCTCCTCTTCTTCCTGCTCACTTGTGGCAAAATGGCAGGCAGGGTATGGGCTAAAACGAAAGCAACAATCGCCGGAGCTGCTAACTGTCCCTTGCTCACCGGCTGCATATGTGCCATGCATTTAGAGCACACCCTACACCCCAGGGAATCTTGGGAATTGCCGTTTGTTAAGGGTGCTGGGAATTATAGCTTTGTGAAGAATAAGCTACAGTTCCCAGCATTCTTTGGGGGGAAATGTGCTTTAAAAGTACATAGCTATTATGTGCGTCAGGGGCACTGAAGGCAGAGCAAAGGGAAGGAAGGGGTTAAGGGCTAACGGGGTGGGCAGCCGCAAAGCAGTGGCGTGAGAGACACGAGGCCAAGAGCTCTGTCCTGCTGCCAAGTGCCAACTTCCACGTGCGCCAGGCAAGGGTGAGAAGGTGCTGTGGCTGTTCTGAGGCTGCTGCGTGCAGGATGGCCGTGCGAAAGAGAAGAAAGGATGCTGCAGCTGTGCCAGAAATGCCAAAGGGCGTCTGGCCAACTGCTGTGACAGGACATTCCAAACATAGCTGTCAAGTGTCCCTTATTTGAAGGGACAGTCCCTTATTCCAACGCGATGTCCCACTGCTGTCCCTTATTGATGGATGTCCCTTAAATGATGTCCCTTAAATTTCAAAGGAAGCAGCTCCTCTCCCTCCCTCCCTCCCTCCCTCCCTGCCGGCCAGGGAGGAGGGAGGATCCAACTGTGTTGCTTGGCTGTGTTGCTCACCCAATAAGAAGTCTAAGAACGACTGAGGGGTGGAGCTTGCATGCCTTGTGTGTGGCTAGTTAATGCAAGTTGAGGGGTTTTTTGAAAGCTGGACGCCATTTTGTTGCACGTGCTGCTGCAAACTTAACAGTGCAAAGCCAGGCCGGGGAGCCATCTTAAGTTGAGGCTGCATAGGCCTTGTGGTGCATGTGATTCAGATTCTATTCAGTTGAACCTCTGGTTACAAAGTTGGTTGGACAGTGTTCTCGAAGCTACCCAGCATGAGTTTGACCAGACTGCAGGAGGACAGGAAGACTGGAGTGCCTGGAACGAGTGAGGCTGCAGGTCCCTTATTTTGGCTGCTGGTCCCTTATTTTCAAGGCTGCTGGTCCCTTATTTTCAAATCTGTAACTTAACAGCTATGATTCCAAATAATGGGTGGCAAAGACACAAAGACCCGCCCCCAACAGCCCAGCCTGCCAGTGGCCCGGCTCCTTTGCTCCCTTGGGGTGCTTCCCCGGAGGCCACAGGGAGCTGCGGCTCTTCAGCTGGGAGCTCTTCATTCTGCTACCCTACTTACGCCCGTAGTAGCTGCCCAATCTCATACTTGTCCGTGATGTCAGACAGGCTGTTGTAGTTCTTGTCATCCCGAAGTCCGATGCAGCCAAACGGCATCCTGAGGAAAAGCAAAGTGGGCTGAAATGATTCCCAGTATAATCTGGGGGCTAAGGGAGGAGGGGGCCACCAGGCCAGGCCAGTATTTCCTGCTCTGACTTGCAGCCGTCTAGGGTATCAGGCATGAGGCATTCCCAGATCCATCTGAAAATATCATGCAAAGCGTTTGTGGATCTTCCCCAAATCTTCCTTCCTTAGATTTCTTATCCACCCTTCACCAAAAAGTCTCACATACCCTCCAACGTTCTCTGATGAAAATAGGGGTGCCATATTCCATAATAATATAATGATAATTTGCCACAGCCACTCTGGGTGGCTTCCAACATATATAAAAACATAAGAAAATATTAAACCTTAAAAAACTTCCCTATCCTGGGCTCTCTTCTAAAGGTTGTGTAGTTACTTATCTCCTTGGCTCAGGAGTCACCTCACTCCCTACCCACTAAGATTTCTCTGATGAAAATAGGGACATCCTAAGGAAAATAGGAACATTCTGGAATCAAATCAGAAACTGTGATGGCTTTCATAAAACCGGGACTGCACCTGTTTTAGCTGCACCTCTGTGGGAAGTCACTTCTGCAATTTAGGGGCTGCCACAGAGAACTAGCCCCCTCCCAGGCCAAGCTTCCCTAAGCTTCTGAGGGTAGTAAAAATACCAAGGGAATCAGCGTAACATTAAATAATTAAGGAAACTTTTTGTTCTTGCAGCTGTTCGAATTCTGTGCAGCCCCTAAATATTGGAGTACAAACATAAACAGGTCAATAGGTTTTGTTTTAAGTCAACAAATTGAGTTTTGTGTGTGCAGAATTTAGCAAAATGTTTTAACATGCGTTCTTTAACTTCCTGGTTCCCTTCCAAAGAACTGCAAAGTGCCTATCACCCAATGACTGGCATACACACACTCCACGCCAGATCCATGCAACCAGAACCCCTCTTGCCACCCTCTTCACAGCATGGGGGGCTGCCTGGGACCCCTGAACCTGGTCCTAACTGGAACCATTGCCCCCTTGGAAGGGAGGAATAGGGGCTGCGACACACAGAGGCACCTCCTGCTGCCTTGACCCTTTCTCCTGTCAACGTTCCCTTCATGCCTCGTTAGCACGGCCTTCACACTCCAGAGGCAAGGAGCAGCTAGAGCGGAAGAGCACGCACATCTCCTTTCAGGGCTGGGAACAAAACCCTTGAGTTCTCTCTCTCACACACACCAGCCCAAATACATCTGTCTACATGCTGTGTGCACATTTCTGGCTCAAGAGGCAGCTACGTAGTTCTTTTACTCAATCCAGATCAAAGCCAGTTTGATAGGGAAATGCATAAAAAGGCAGAATTTCCTAAGAAGCAACAGGATAGATATGGATTGTGCCTAACATGGTGTGTCCACCACTCCCCAAACCAGAGGTGGGAGTGCATAGGATGCAAAGCACATGGGAAGCACATAGCCTCCATTCCATGCCTCTCCCAAGGCTAAAGAGAGAACCAGGGGTCCTGGTTCCCTCAGCACCATGGAAAGCATGGTGACACATCAGACAGCACAAACAGCACCCCCTCCAGGGATGATAGGTGGGGGACCTGTTCAAATGATGCCCTTCAAATGATGCTCTACTGTAACTCCCACCATTCCTGGCCATTGGCCATGTTTGCTGGCACTCATGGAAGTTCTAGTTCAGCAACCTCTGGAGGGCCAAAAGTTCCCCATCCCTATATGACATCTCCCCTCCCCAAGGATCCCAATCCAGAGAAGATGAATTGTGCAGAAGCCTTGTGGAAATTAATGAGACTTTAAGTAACATAAGAATAGACCTGCTTGATCAAGCCAGTGGCCCATCTAGTCCCACATCCCACACAATGTCCAACCAGATGCCGATGGGAAGCTCACCAGCAGGACCATCTCCCCGCCTGGGATTCCCAGCAACCAGAATTCCAAGACAAACGACCTCCAGCAGTGGAAACAGAAGATGGCCATCTTGCCTAGTAGCTATTAATAGCTGCCACGGACTGGTTGGATGCAGAGCTTGTTATTCCTAAAATCTCAAGTTCTTTTTCATAAATGTGGTTGTGTGTTAAAGCACATTGTACAAAAGCAACACTTTTGACCAGAGATAGCTCTGGGGCATTTCAAAAGGGGGAAATTATTTTGTGGTCCATGGGCTATCTTTTTCTTTGGTGATCCCTTGTAGCTGAGTAAGGTTGTCTTCCATGAACACGGTTTTAACAATGAGTCTGTAAGAGACTGTGGAGGCCAATTCTGGATCCAGACATCCTTCCACAGTGGGGATATTGGTTTCCGGACGGGAGTTGGTCCTGGTGAGGGTTTGCAAAACGTGCCTTCCTCCTAGCACGTTTCTCTCTTTCATCCTGAGTTTAAGTGCCTTCAAAACCCAAGACACCTTTGGTAAAGGCTGCAGACCAGTGTTTCCCAGTTGTCAGTGTTTATACTACATTTTTTTTTAGATTTGCCTTGAGAGAGTCTTTGAACCTCTTTTTTGACCACCAGCATTACGCTTTCCATTTTTAAGTTCTGAATAGAGTAGTTCCTTTGGAAGACGATAATCAGGCATCTGAACAATATGACCAGACCAACCAAGTTGATATTGAAGAATCATTGCTTCAACACTGGTGATCTTTGCTTCTTCTAGTACACTGGCATTTGTTCACCTATCTTCCCAAGTCATGTGTAAAAGTTTTCAGTGACACCATTGATGGAATCTTTCGAGGAGTTGATGATGGCGTTTATAAGTGGTCCATGTTTCCCAAGCATACAGTAAGGCTGGCAGTACACTAGCTTTGTAAACAAGCATTTTGGTTCCACTGTGAATGTCCTGGTCCTCAAACACTCTGTGTTTCAATCAGGAGAAAGCTACAGAGCTCAGGCAATGCTGGATTTCGGCATCAGTGTTGGCCCTTGTGGAAAGATAACTGTGCAGGTAGGGAAAGTGATCAACATTTTCCAATGTTACACCATTAAGTTGGATTTGAGGTGCTGCCAATAGGTTGTTTTGTGCTTGTTGGTGCAGCACTTTGGTTTTTTAGATATTGAGCAATAGCCCAAGTTTTCTTTGAAAGCTTCTTTGAAGATATTTAGGATAGTTGTACACACTATGTTGTCATCAGCATACTGAAGCTCTATGACTTAAGTTATGGTAACCTTACTCTTTGCTTTCAACCTACTCAGATTAAAGAGCTTTTCATTTGTTTGAGTCAGTATATGATTTCTACCCCGGTGGGGAGTTTCCCTTTGACAAACTGTAGGATCATGACAATGAAAATAATAAATAGAGTTAGGGCGATAACACAACCCTGTTTAACACCTGATCCCACTTGTGAATGGTTCACTTTGAGAGCCATTGCTATCTGCAATTGCTGCTGTCATATTATCATGTTCACAAATTTATCTGGGCAGACAGTTTTCAGAAGGACAGTCCACAGGGCACTGAGATGTACAGTGTTGAAGGCCTTAAAGGTAAAGGGTAAAGGGACCCCTGACCATTAGGTCCAGTCGCAAATGACTCTGGGATTGTGGCGCTCATCTCGCTTTATTGGCCGAGGGAGCCGGCGTACAGCTTCCGGGTCATGTGACCAGCATGACTAAGCCGCTTCTGGCGAACCAGAGCAGCGCATGGAAACGCCGTTTACCTTCCTGGTGGAGCAGTACCTATTTATCTACTTGCACATTGTGCTTTCGAACTGCTAGGTTGGCAGGAGCAGGGACCGAACAACGGGAGCTCACCCCGTTGCAGGAATTTGAACTGCTAACCTTCTGATCAGCAATCCCTAGGCTCAATAAATGCTGTATACAGGGGTTGGTTTTGCTCTCTGCATTTTTCTTGAAGCTGTCAAGAGGTGAAAATCATGTCCATTGTTCCCCTAGAAGGTCAAAAACCATTTTGGGATTCAGGAAGGGTCACCTCAGATATTGTTAAGAGACGGTTTGCTAAGATCCTTGCAAGAATTTTGCCGACCTCAGCTAGTAAAGAGATGCCATGATAGATTCTGCAATCCGTTCTGTCACCTTTTTCATGTTCATGATAATTTTGGCATCCCTAAAGTCTGCTGGGATCTCCTCTCTCTCCCAGATTTTTTGATAGAATCATAGAGTTGGAAGAGACCACAAGGGCCATCGAGTCCAACCCCCTGCCAAGCAGGAAACACCATCAGAGCACTCCTGACATATGGTTGTCAAGCCTCTGCTTAAAGACCTCCAAAGAAGGAGACTCCACCACACTCCTTGGCAGCAAATTCCACTGTCGAACAGCTCTTACTGTCAGGAAGTTCTTCCTAATGTTTAGGTGGAATCTTCTTTCTTGTAGTTTGGATCCATTGCTCCGTGTCTGCTTCTCTGGAGCAGCAGAAAACAACCTTTCTCCCTCCTCTATGTGACATCCTTTTATATATTTGAACATGGCTATCATATCACCCCTTAACCTCCTCTTCTCCAGGCTAAACATGCCCAGCTCCCTTAGCCGTTCCTCATAAGGCATCGTTTCCAGGCCTTTGACCATTTTGGTTGCCCTCCTCTGGACACGTTCCAGTTTGTCAGTGTCCTTCTTGAACTGTGGTGCCCAGAACTGGACACAGTACTCCAGGTGAGGTCTGACTAGAGCAGAATACAGTGGCACTATTACTTCCCTTGATCTAGATGCTATACTCCTATTGATGCAGCCCAGAATTGCATTGGCTTTTTTAGCTGCTGTGTCACACTGTTGGCTCATGTCAAGTTTGTGGTCAACCAAGACTCCTAGATCCTTTTCACATGTACTGCTCTCAAGCCAGGTGTCACCCATCTTGTATTTGCGCCTCTCATTTTTTTTGCCCAAGTGCAATACTTTACATTTCTCCCTGTTAAAATTCATCTTGTTTGTTTTGGCCCAGTTCTCTAATCTGTCAAGGTCGTTTTGAAGTGTGATCCTGTCCTCTGGGGTGTTAGCCACCCCTCCCAGTTTGGTGTCGTCTGCAAATTTGATCAGGATGCCCTTGAGTCCATCATCCAAGTCATCATCCTTGACCATTGGCCATGCTGACTGGGGCTGATGTTAGTTGGAGGAGGTAATTATGGAGACAGGTGCTTTTCTCACATAAGGGCACCAATGAAAAAGATGCTTGAAATGATCAGGGTGGACAGTAAGCTGTGCAACACCCACATCTCTTCTGTTGAAATATACAATTACTGACTCACACTTGCGTACATGAAAGGGTTAACCTGAGCTCACTTTACCTAATAGTAGAGTCATCTCATTGACAAGAAAGGCATGCACAAGAAATAGTTTGCAGAGAGGCCATTTAGAACAGCAAAAGTGAGTTTCGCATCTTAATTTGAATTACTTGCCCGGCAATAGAATGTTGAGAAACAGTGCAACTTAGGGTCAAAGTGGACAGCATGTTAAATGTGTATTTGCATTTAAGGTGTGCATTTAAAAGCTGCAAACAGAAGCTGCTTTGGGGCGGCAGGGTATATATATGTGTGTGTGTGTGTGTGTGTGTGTGTGTGTGTGTGCGTGTGTGCGCGCTAACCAGTAATTAGCAGGGTTGCAGTGTCTTGAGGCCTGACAAAAAACTCTCTGCAGAAACAGCTATTTGCATTGGAATGAGATCCAAGAGATGGGAGAAGGTGTGCATTGCTGAAAGGAAGCAGAAACAGCCCAGGGATGATAGGCAGGAGGACTGAGAGGGGGCAGAAGAGGCAGAGTACTTGAAAAACAGAGACCTTGTGGGGTTGGCAGGAGAAATGAGTGGGGGAGCTGGAAGCCTGAGAAAGAAAGAAGGGCAAACAAGAAGCGAGCAGAGAGAATGGAAATAAGCCCTCAGACAGGATTGGACCAGAGTAGAATTTGCAGCTTTTTCATCCCCTGATGTGTCTCTACCTTTAGTGGCAGCTTAACCTACAGTCAAAGCTTGTCACCTTATTTATTGATTTATTATTATATTTATATTCCACCGTTCTTCCAATGAGCTCAGAATGACACACTTAGCGTAGAATCATACCCTCCAACATTTCTCTGCTGAAAATAGGAATGTCCTATTCCATTATTATTATTATTATTATTATTATTATTATTATTATTATTATTCCCCACCCATCTGATTAGGTTTCCCTAGGACATATTCACAAACTGGCAATAATCTACAAAAAATAATAATATAGAACAACATAGAACTATTTTCACAAGAAGTGTTGCAAAATAAACAAAGCAAGAGGGAAACAAATACAGTAATCATACATTTTAAAAGTCTGACAGGAAGAGGTCATGGGGGCACTTTTATCAAATTAGTCCAACTCTGTGGTAGCTTACAGCTCACTCCCATGCATGGTTACTCAGCAGTAAGTGCCACTGGGTTCAGGTGGATTAATTTATATTAAATATGTCCAGGGCTGCAGCCAGCACTCCTGGTGCAGCTAAAGGGAGCCATGACACAGGCTGCAAATAAACCAGTCTTCACCAACATGGCCCCTTCCAGATGTTTTGGAACACAACTCTCATCAGTGCATGCTTGCTAGAGCTGATGGGAGTTGTGGGTGCAGTGTGTGAAACAGAAGACTGTACTGCGCGTGGTACCCTGTTGCAATAGTTTTCAACCAGTGTGCTGTGGCACCCTGGGGTGCCTTGAATGATGGTCAGGGGTGCTGCGGGCAACACTGGCCTCTGTCCCTCTTTCCTCCCCTCTGAGGCCCTCTCTTGTCTCTGCCTCCCAAAGGCTTGCACAGCTGTTTATTGCAGCAGCCCTGGCTACAAGCTCCCCAGGCGAAGGGTGCCTCTTGGGGTGGCCAGGGGGTGCTTCCCAGGCCTCTGTGGGGCAGTGGGAGGAGGCACCTCTCTTTGGGGTGGGGGGGAGCAGCTCAGAGACCAGGGACGGCAGCAGCGGCTGCCCAGAGGACTCCCAAGGAGAGGAGAGGAGGCTGAGGGAACACTCCACAAGGGAGGGGGGAAAGGGTGAGGGGCTGACATCTCTGCAAGCAAGGGGTGACAAAACTGGGCTCCTGAGCCCCACAGGGGAGCTGCAGAAAGAATGTAGTTGGTTAAGGGAGCCGTGGACCCAAGAAGGTTGAGAATCTCAGCCCTAATGTATAGGCATGCATGTTCACTGGAGATCAGGTACATTATTCCCTCCTCCATACAAGCCCTGGAAAGGGAATTGAACTCTGAAGATGAATGACAGCTGCAGACCCTCCAAGTGTCCCTATTTTCCAGGGACATCCCTGATTTGGCAAAGCTGCCCTGATTTCTGATTTGATCCCAGAATGTCCCACTTTTCCTTAGGACTTCCCTATTTTCATCAGATAAATGTTGGAGGGTTTGGAGTTATCCAACTCCTGAGTCGTATGAAGGCAATCCTGTATAGGGAATTTCTTAATGTTTTTAAATGTTTATATATATTGGAAGCTGCCCAGAGTGAGTGGCTGGGGCAACCCAGTAAGATGTGTGGGGTATAAATAGTAAAATTATCATTATGGAATTGGATGTCCCTATTTTCACCGGAGAAATGTTGCATGCAACTGTTGCATCTCATGCAAGCAATTTTCCATCTCCCATTTTAGGTTACAAACTTTCCACATTTGGCAAGGAAATATGTTCAGCTCTCAAGCCCAGCCTCAGGGAGCAAATCTGGAGCACAGTTACTCCAAAGCTTCAGTCAGGGCTGGCCCTACCATTGGGCAGAGTGAGGCAGCAACCTCAGACAGCAAATGCTTGGGAGCAAGGACTGGCAGTTGTGGTGTTGAAGGGTGGAGCTCACTCTGTCATGGGGCCTGCCTTGCTTGTCCTTCTCTGCACTGCTGCTCTCCCAGCATTGCAGTAATTCACAACAGCCTGTCCATCATCTTCTGCATGTGCAATGATTGGGCTTCTCCAGATGGCAACATGCCATGGATGCACTAAGAGTGCTTTAGGGGTGGGCATATTGGACCGCCTACATATCATTCTGCCCGATTTATTGTTCCATGATCTTTCCCAAATGCTACCATCTTATTGCCCTCTGGAGGGGCACAAGGAAAGAAAGACAAAGTATAAACCAGAACTTTTGTGGCAAGTCACAGGATTTCAGCAGGATGTTCCAGCACTTGCCCTGGTTGGAAGAAACACTGAAAGTGTGGATATCACCACAAGCACATATCATTGTGAATACACAATAAAAAGGATGTCTGGAGTGGCTGTGTATGTGTGTGTGTGTGTGTGTGTGAGAGAGAGAGAGAGAGAGAGAGAGAGAGAGAGAGAGAGAGAGAGAGAGATGTCCCTCTTAGGCTGTGTCTTACCACAAATTGCTGTTTATTTTTTAACATCAGAGTGTCAGGGTCAGAAGAAGCCTTTTGGATTTTCATCTTTTGATGTTGAAATGTCCAGGGACAATCCTGGCAGATCTAGTACTGGAAGATGTGTCTTCTCCTTGCCTCCTGCGTTTTGCTTTTTGAGGCAATCATGGGGAAAGCTAGGACAACACAGCTTGTTCGGATGCATTTCATTGTTAAGTTTGATGGGCGTACAATAGAGTGCAGATTCCATTGTACCCGTTCCGGGCAGCCACAGAAGCCCAGGACGGAAATCAGGAGCAAAAGAGATATAATGAAAAGGAATAGTTTTTAAAAATGAAGCTCAAATGAGGGGCTTCGGAGAAATGCCGCTCTTCCTCTCTTTCCGCCAGACTAAGGCACAGTTTCTCCTCCAATGCTTGCTAGCGAGACATCGTCTGCGGCTGCATGTGCAGAATCTCTTTCGCGCACTTCACCATATTTGGGACGCTGAAGCAGAAAGCATTTCTCTGTTTCCATCGCTCCGCTGTCACAACGATTACACAACGCTCTCCTCTCTACAAAGTTCCTAGGGGTGGCTGTGGAGTTGCTCACATGCCGCGAGGGGGCAGTGCCACACTTGGAAGACAATTAGCTAATCCCCAGCTGTGGGTTTTATGGGGGGGGGGGGTGATCACAGTGTGTGGCTTGGGACGAGGGAGTGTGCATGGCTGCTTGCGGTGTATGCGCACATCTGGGGACTGATAGCTTCATCACTTTATGACCAGAAGAAGCAGAGGAGAAGGTGAAAAAATTATTTGTACCCTCTTAAAAAACCATGAAGGAACCTGGAGAAACAGCCGCCAGGGATGAATTTGCAGAAGAGGGAGCGCAGGAGAGAGAATAAGGAGGGGAAGGAAGAGAGGAAGGAAGAGAGGAGATCAGAGGAGCTTTTGATGTGATGATCCCCACAGGGCAGCCAGAGTCTGCATACGATTCTGAGGGTGGACTGCTGCTTAGATGGAGACAAAAGATTGTGCAGCCACCCCTGCCCCTCTCTTCTTCTGCTGCCCCTGTCCCATCAGACAACCTCCTTCAACGTTTCCTGCTGAAGACCCCCTCCCTCCTCTGGGTTTCTCAGCCTCAGCTGCTCAGAACCTGTTGCTGCCAGAGAGAGAGCCTGTGGGGAGTTCTCGTAACCCTATTATCCAGGCTGTAACCTCCAAGAAGGCAGGCATTGCCATGGCAACCCAGCAAAGCACCGTTAGTGTCAGGTAACTTAACAGGCAAGAATGGAAGGAAGGCCCAGGCACATCCAGCAGGAGACACACGCAGTCAGCGAGAGAGGCAGGCGCTTGCTCACACCCTACCTTGTGTTGTTTGCAACAGGAGATGCAAAACCAGTAGAGGCCCACCTGACACTCAGGTAGGGAACCAAGGAATGCCTGTGAGTTTTTCCGTCAAAGTGTCAAGGTGCAGGGGAGGGGGGTGCTCAGGCACACAAATGGCCACACAGCTTGAACATCTGTGTCAAGACTGGCATCTGTGCCAGTGCCACATTCACATGCCCCACAAAGTGCACACACACCGCTGAGGGCATGCCTCTGCGCACATACCAGGCTTCGTCCCGGCTCAGGCAGCGCAAGTGTCTCACGGACAAAAAAGCAATTTACATGCAGATAGGCATAAGCAACCATGCTTAGCTGCACAAACATGCCATGCCACAAACCCAAGGGAGGGTGCACTGAGGCACCAAGCCATGAACAGTTGCCGGATCTCAGAATGAACACACATAATGTGGTGCATCTGTATATAGATATTTTGCACACACACACACCCCACTGGAGACAGAAATGCAAATCTGCATACCAGCACAACCAGTAAGTATATTGTAAGCAGATGGCTGTATTTTGTGACTATGCAGGGGGACCTCTTCATTAGGCATGTTATGACTCCACTGGAAAACATAAACCGTGGGATACAAGGGTGGCCAAGGCACCCCATGGCACGGGAGATCCCTTCCAAACCTGGGCTCCCTTACTAGCTACCCTCCTATACATCTTTATGCATGCACACACAGACAGAGGTACCTCCTTGGCTACCCCATTTGCACTGGGCGGGAGAGCGCCACCTTCTGCTGGGGCCACAGAGGAGACAGCGTGAAAACCCTTCTATGAAGGATGATCAGTGGCATGTCCCATTCATGAATCTTGGAGACAATGGGAAGGAAATCTCCCGGAACTTCTCAGGTTCATACAAGGAAGCTGTATCTAACCAAACTGGAATTCTAAAGCCTTTTCTCTCTTCTTTGAAACACCTGACCCTCTCACGTGCTGCAACACTTACTGCTTTTGAAATTGCACCCTCTTTCAAATGCGGTTTGGCATATCACACAGCAGGGGTTGCAGGTGCCGCTGCTGACTGCTCTTGGAGGAAAACAAAACAAATATCACATGGTAGTCGCCCCCCCCCCCGGCCTCTATAGAGTGCCATGAACATCGATGGTGCTAAGTAAACAAGCAGGGACCTTGGCCTTTGACTTTATATGATTTGAAGTCGGGCTGTACATTTTTCTTGGCTTTATTGTTTTATCTTTTTGTAAACCACTTTGTGGGTTGATTTTCTTTCTTTTCTTTTCTTGCAATCAAGCAACGTATAAATTTTATTAAATAAATATTAAATAAAATGGACATTTAATTGCTAAATATTACAAACATTTCAAGTTCTCTATATTGTAGGGGGTGCGTGGAATCTGGTACCAGAACAAGAAAACTGTATTTAGTGGATGTGCTTCAGTATTCACCACAAATATAGCAGACAACAACTAATATGCAGAATCAGATAATAGGATTTTCTATTTGTATGCCAGCTTTCTCCTAATGCATCCCCCGATTTTCTCTCTTTCTCTCTCTCTCCCCCATGCTTTTTAACATCTATATGAAGCCTCTGGGAGAGATCATCAGGGGGTTTGGGCTGGGTGTTCATCACTATGCAGATGATACCCAGCTCTACCTCTTTTAAATCGGAACCAGTGAAGGCGGTGAAGGTCCTGTGTGAGTGTCTGGAGGCGGTTGGAGGATGGATGGCAGCTAACAGATTGAGGTTGAATCCCGACAAGACAGAAGTACTGTTCTTGGGGGACAGGGGGCGGGCTGGTGTGGGGGACTCCCTGGTTCTGAATGGGGTAACTGTGCCCCTGAAGGACCAGGTGCGCAGCCTGGGAGTCATTTTGGACTCACAGCTGTCCATGGAGGGGCAGGTCTATTCTGTGTCCAGGGCAGCTGTCTACCAGCTCCATCTGGTACGCAGGCTGAGACCCTCCCTGCCCGCAGACTGTCTGGCCAGAGTGGTGCATGCTCTAGTTATCTCCTGCTTAGACAGGATCAATAGGAATATTAATGCCATGGTTTCTTCCAACTGCTCAGCCTATATGTCTATGTGTAGAAAACCCCTCCTAATGCAGCAGGAAACACCAGATGCCTGCAGTGACCTTTGTTCCAAGAGAGCCAAACCCAAGGGGGATGCTGAGACCCCTTAGATCTCTTACTGTTCCAAGATTGTGGTGCATATTTTCCTTTCTAACCTCCTTAACCAAGCTAGCCAAATTTTTAGTTTCAAATCCCACCTTTTGCCATAAGTTCACCAGATAGCCTTAAAGAAACCACCTTCTCTAAGATGGGACAGACAGAAGTTTTGAAGAGACTTAATAGTGGGGTTCTAGTTGGTTTTGCTCCTTGTGGTGCACTCATATATTTCCTTTGTCCTTTTGGTTTGAACAGGTGTTGCAAGCTTTCCAAATAATGCCAAAAACCTCCCAAACCTGTTTACCAGAAGCAGATGTAGGGGAAATGCACACACTATGAATAGTGATCCCTCTTTCTTTTCTTTTCTTTTCTTTTTTTCTGATAACAAAATAAAACTTCATGAGACAAACACATAAAAACTAATCCAAACCAAACCAAGGCTGACATAGGATGTTATATTCACAAGAAGAAATGATAAAGCTGCTTATTCGGATATTTGCAATAAGATGCAGACAGGTAAGTGGAGAGTACAGTCATAAGAAATGAGAGCAATAAGTGTGGCGCATATGACTTTAAAAATATACAGAAACATAGACCCACAACTGAAACTATCAGAGACATAAGGAGTGCCAATAATAAAGGGCTCTATATTACATCAAGAAACTTTTTCAAGCAATTAGGTGTCCTTATCCCAAATTTCATGAGAAGCTCGTAAAGTTAAAGGGACCCCTGACCATTAAGTCCAGTTGCAGACGACTCTGGGGTTGTAGCTTTACTGGCTGAGGGAGCCGACATTTGTCTGCAGACAGTTTTTCCATGTGGCCAGCATGACTAAGCCGCTTCTGGAGAACCAGAGCAGCGCACAAAAATGCCATTTACCTTCCCGCCGGAGCAGTACCTATTTATCTACTTGCACTTCATGCTTTCGAACTGCTAGGTTGGCAGGAGCAGGGACCAAGCAACGGGAGCTCACTCCATCACAGAGATTTGAACTGCCGACCTTCCGATATTCAAGCCCTAGGCTCTGTGGTTTAGACCACAGGGTCACCTACGTCAAGAAGAGACAAATGTATTTTTTCTTTTTTAATGTATTCATTTACATAAATCCCACCAAACTGAGACAACATGTTTTTCCTTTAAAAAAATGGGTGTACCATATAAGTTTTTAATGTCCTGCATTTTTCCATATATTACTCCACCACAATTATTTATTTCAGACTATGTTTTCCAGTTTATTTCCGACTATGTTTTCCATATTTGGGCAATTGGTGGACTTGCAGCAATAAGAAAGTAATTTAACAAATCTTTCAATTTTATATTTTTATTCTCTTCTTTAAAAAAGTGAATAGTGGTCTCTCTTTCAAACTGCCTTCAGCTCTCTGGAAAAACAATAACAGGCTGTTGTTTATTTCTGGCCTTAACCTCATTCCCTTCCTTGTTCAGTGGGGATTATAATATTGACCTATCTTACAGAATAGTTGTAAGGATTACTCAGGTAATGTCTGTGAAGTATTTTTCATTTTCTAAGTGCAATGAGTGCCTATTGCTACAACCAGAACTACTTTCTATGACTATATTCTGTTCAAATTCCCATCTGAGTCCTAGAGCCTAAAAGAAAAATTGAATAATTTGTTTGTTAGACAAAGTCAAATCCACACCATACATTGAAAGCCCATTTATACCACTTTAACAGAGCTATAATTCCCAGCACCCTTAATCCACTACAGTTCCCAGGATTATTGGGAGCAGGGAAGCCATGGGCTTGGCATATATGATGCGAGTGTACCTTGAAGGCCACACTTTCCCTCAAATATGGAGCCCAAGATGACTTACAACAGGCATGAAAATGTATGTGTGTAAATGGGAAACAAAAAAAGAAACATACATAAAACTACTATAAAATCAATAAAATTCCATGAGCTACAGAGTAGACAAGAGAGTAGCAGATCAGTTAAATACAATAGTAAATACTCTTCAACCAAATGCCTGGTGAAATAAAACAATCTTTAGTTTCGATCCCCAAGGAATAAGTTTCAGAACTGGGGAGCCACCACAGAAAATGCCCTGATGGGACAGGTCACCCTCCTAGTGTCTCAGGGGTGGGGGTGAGACTGCAAACAGGATCTCTCCAGCTGACCCCATGGCACGTGGTGAACAGGATAGGGACAGACATCCATTTAGGTACCTGGGTCCCAAGTCGTTCAGGGCTTTAGAGGCTAATAAAGGTAAAGGTACCCCTGCCCGTACGGGCCAGTCTTGACAGACTCTAGGGTTGTGCGCTCATCTCACTCTAGAGGCCAGGAGCCAGCGCTGTCCGCAGACACTTCCGGGTCACGTGGCCAGCGTGACGAAGCTGCTCCAGCGAACTGGCACCAGAGCAGCACACGGAACGCCGTTTACCTTCCCACTATAAAGCGGTCCCTATTTATCTACTTGAACCTGGGGGTGCTTTCGAACTGCTAGGTTGGCAGGTGCTGGGACCGAGCAACGGGAGCGCACCCCACCACGGGGATTCGAACCGCCAACCATGCGATCGGCAAGTCCTAGGCGCTGAGGTTTTACCCACAGCGCCACCTGCGTTCCATAGTTAGAGGCTAATAGCAATATCTTAAATAATGCAAGGTAATTCACAGGCCCCTTCATGGATCACGTCCCCTTCATGGATCACTGCCTTGCTGTGGCGAAGGGGCTTGAAGAACTCAGAGAAGCTATGAACTATGCCGAGCAGGGCACCCAAGATGAACAGGTCATAGTGGAGAGTTTTGACCAAACGTGATCCACCTGGAGCAGGAACCGGCAAGCCACTCCAGTATCCCTGCCAAGAAAACTCCATGGACAAAGACAACAGGCATATAAAAGTTATGATGCTGGAAGATGAGCCCCTCAGGTTGGAAGGCGTCCAACATGCTACTGGGGAAGAGCGGAGGACAAGTACAAGTAGATTCAGAGCTGATGAAGCGGCTGGGCCAAAGCCGAAAGGACGCTCAGTTGCGGATATGCTTGGAAGCAAAAGGAAAGTCCAATGCTGTAAAGAAAAATATTGCATAGGAACCCGGAATGTAAGAACCATGAACCTGGGTAAGTTGGATGTGGTCAAAAATGAGATGGCAAGAATAAATATTGACATCCTGGGCATCAGTGAACTAAAATGGATGGGAATAGGCGAATTCAGTACGGATGACCATCATATCTACTACTGTGGGCAAGAATCCCGTAAAAGAAATGGAGTGGCCCTCATAGTCAACAAAAGAGTGGCAAAAGCTGTACTGGGATGCAATCTCAAAAATGATAGAATGATCTTGATACGAATCCAAGGCAGACCTTTTAACATCACAGTAATCCAAGTTTATGCACCAACTACTGGTGCTGAAGACAATGAAATTGACCAATTCTATGAAGACTTACAACACCTTCTAGAAATGACACCAAAGAAGGATGTTCTTCTCATTATAGGGGATTGGAATGCTAAAGTAGGGAATCAAGAGATAAAAGGAACAACTGGCAAGTTTGGCCTTGGAGATCAAAACGAAGCAGGGCAAAGGCTAATAGAGTTCTGTCAAGAGAACAAGCTGGTCATCACAGACACTCTTTTCCAACAATACAACACATGGACATCACCAGATGGCCAGCATCAAAATCAGATTGATTATATTCTCTGCAGCTAAAGATGGAGAAGCTCTATACAGTCAGCAAAAACAAGACCTGGAGCTGACTGTGGCTCAGATCATCAGCTTCTTATAGCAAAATTCAAGCTTAAACTGAAGAAAGTAGGAAAAATCACTGGGCCGGCAAGATACAATCTAAATCAAATCCCTTATGAATACACAGTAGAAGTGAGGAACAGGTTTAAGGATTTAGATTTGGTGGACAGAGTGCCTGAAGAACTATGGATGGAGGCTCGTAAAATTATACAGGAGGCAGCAACGAAAACCATCCCAATGAAAAGGAAATGCAAGAAAGCAAAGTGGCTGTCCAACGAGGCCTTACAAATAGCGGGAGAGAGAAGGCAAGCAAAATGCGAGGGAGATAGTGAAAGATACAGGAAATTGAATGCAGATTTCCAAAAAATAGCAAGGAGAGACAAGAAGGCCTTCTTAAACGAGCAATGCAAAGAAATAGAGGAAAACAACAGAATGGGAAGAACCAGAGATCTGTTCAAGAAAATCGGAAATATGAAAGGAACATTTCGTACAAAGATTACCATAATAAAAGACAAAAGTGGTAAGGACCTAACAGAAGCAGAAGACATCAAGAAGAGGTGGCAAGAATACACAGAGGAATTATACCAGAAAGATATGGATGTCTCGTACACCCCAGGTAGTGTGCTTGCTGACCTTGAGCCAGACATCCTGGAGAGTGAAGTCAAATGGGCCTTAGAAAGGACTGCTAATAACAAGGCCAGTGGAAGTGATTATATACCAGCTGAACTATTTAAAATTTTAAAAGATGATGCTGTGAAGGTGCTACACTCAATATGCCAGCAAGTTTGGAAACCTCAGCAGTGACCAGAGGATTGGAGAAGATCAGTCTACATCCCAATCCCAAAGAAGGGTAGTGCGAAAGTATGCTCCAACTACTGCACAATTGCACTCATTTTACACGCTAGCAAGGTTATGCTTAAAATTCTACAAGGAAGGCTCAAGCAGTATGTGGACCAAGAACTCCCAGAAGCTGGATTTAGAAGAGGCAGAGGAACCAGAGACCAAATTGCAAATATGCGCTGGATTATGGAGAAAGCTAGAGAATTCCAGAAAGACATCTACTTCTGCTTCATTGACTATGCAAAAGCCTTTGACTGTGTCGACCACAGCAAACTATGGCAAGTTCTTAAAGAAATGGAAGTGCCTGATCACCTCATCTGTCTCCTGAGAAATCTCTATGAGGGACAAGAAGCTACAGTTAGACCTGGATATGGAACAACTGATTGGTTCAAAATTGGGAAAGGAGTACAACAAGGCTGTATATTGTCTCCCTGCTTATTTAACTTATATGCAGAATTCATCATGCGAAAGGCTGGACTGGATGAATTAAGATTGCCGGAAGAAATATCAACAACCTCAGATATGCAGATGACACAACCTTGATGGCAGAAAGTGAGGAGGAATTAAAGAATCTTTTGATGAGGGTGAAGGAGGAGAGCGCAAAATATGGTTTGAAGCTCAACATCAAAAAAATGAAGATCATGGCCACTGGTCCCATCACCTCCTGGCAAATAGAAGGGGAAGAAATGGAGGCAGTGAGAGATTTTACTTTCTTGGGTTCCATGATCACTGCAGATGGTGACAGCAGCCACGAAATTAAAAGACGCCTGCTTCTTGGAAGAAAAGCAATGATAAACCTAGACAGCATCTTAAAAATCAGAGACATCACTAGATTTTGGAATTGGTGTTACATAATCCCTACAGGTTGCTCCACTGGCAGCCTGGTAGCAGAATTTTGCACAGTTGAAGTGTCCAGACCATCTTCAAGGAAAGCCCTGCATAGACTGCTTTGCAGTAATCTATCCCAGATAGGTCACTGAGGCCAGGCTAGCTCAGTCCAGGAACAGCCCTAGTTGGTGCACCAACCAGAAGTGGGCTAAGGCACTCCTTGCTACTTGGGCTTCCAATGAAAATTTGGAATTGAGGGATACCTCAAACCAGACACTTGCTTCTTTGGGTGCTGGCAGGTATGCTGTCCTCCTAGCCCTGGACAAATAGATCTCCTCAGTTCTCTCCTCAGGATTCATCTTCAGTTCATTTTCCCTCATCCAGACACCGACTTCCAGGTGTTGATCCAAACACTAAACAGCCTCTCCGGATTAGAGTGGAAAAACTGAGTTGGGTGTGATCCACGCTTTACCTCAAAACTCCAGAATACAGTTCCCAGCAGTTTCATTCATGGTATCATCATCATCAGCCTGTGACCATGGATGTCCTGTTCTTAATTTGCTTTGCTGTTTAACCTAGTATCACATGGCAATTGCTTCCATAAGCCAGGGCTGGGGAACCTCTGGCCCTCCAGATTTTGAGCCTATCATCCCTGGCCATTGGCCATGCTGGCGATAATGAGACTTGGAGTCCAACAAGGTCTGGAGAGCCTCTCCAACTCCCCACCACAAGAGAACATTGATATCTCAAATGCATACTCTGCCCTTCAGGCATTCTCAAGACAGCTTATAAAAGAATCATAGAATTGTAGTGTTGGAAGGGACCCCAAGGGTCATCTAGTCCAACCCCCTGCAATGCAGAAATCTTTTGTTCAACATGGGGCTTGAACCCAGGACCCTGAGAGTATGAGTCCCACGCCCAACTGACTGAGCTATCCCAACTCCTGGGATAACTTTTACAGATACAGTACTAAAAATAAAATTTACAGATACTACAAAACAATAACAGAACAACAGCATAGCCAGGCCTGGCAGCAAGACCCATCACAGTGCGCATTTGCCAGGGCCAAGCACCTTGGCCTGGTCCAGCAGAGCGGACACTGCCACTGCCCCCAAGAGTTGTCCAGCTCCAGGCCCCAGCTTCCCGGCATGCTCCAGCTTGCTCCCGGCCTCACCAGCTAACAGTGCTCAAATGGGCTAAGGGGATGCTCAGTTCTCTGCTCCATTACAGCAAAGCTGCTGGGCAAAGCCTTTCCCTTGCAAAGGGGAGGCTGAGGTTGGCGACTGCAGCAGTGGCAGCCCTAGGAGGGAAAGCAGTGGGGGGCACAGGGTGGGGCAGATGGGGACTGCTTGGTGCTGGAGGGGGCTTGCTAACACACCCACACCCATAAAATTGGGGGCCAGGTGTGCTCAAGGGATTATTCTGTGTTATGTGAACAAGTTTTTCCATTTGGTTTGGCCTGAATTTCAGCAGATGGGCTGGTTCACACATGTGTCTGCATTTCTCAACACTTGGTTCCTCTACACTTGCTGACTGGCAGCTGTAAATGTGAGAATTGACTCAGACCAAAAAGCACGGTAGCCTTGGAGGAGACAGGAAAGTTCTCCTCTGTGGGTGTCAGATCTGTGGTGGCCAAGGCATGCGAGCATGTTGTGCTTGCGGTGCCTATGGGAAGCAGTGCCTGATGCTCTGAGAGAAAGTAACTCATTCACTCCTAATTTTATAAATGGCTATAAACCCCTCAGCTGGTTGTCTTCCCACCCACCTCCAACCTAAAAATCTCTGACCTCTGAAGCCTTTTCCCCTAAGCAAGATGCCTCATGGGAAACATGTTCCGCACACCATGTGTGTGAGGCATGTTCCTAGTCCCAGATCAGGAGCCTCGGGGTCCGGCTCCTTTCTTGCTCACTCTGCTGCCCCACTTGTGAATGCAGCTTCCTCATGGCAATTCATGCCCGACCTTTCTCTGCTTTGAGCCTGGACCTGATTGCCACAGTGGCAAAGCCAGTCAGGGTACATGATCTGTGTGGGTTATTCTGTCCAGAAGAAGGTCTAGCAGGAACAGGGATGGCTGAACCTGGAGGGCATCAGGGCTGCTGCTGCTGCTGCGGACAAGAGAATCCCGGCTCATCGGAAACCCCTCCAAGGGGAAGAGAGGCAGCTAAGAGGCAGCGCATCCTCAGGCTCAGTGCAGCTGGCACCTCCAGACAGGGCTAAGAGAGATCCTTACAGAAACCCTGTAGAATCACACCAGTCAGTGCACAATGCGACTGGGAAACGCTTTAATGAGGTCGAGAAGGAAACCAGGATCCAGGGTGGAAGGGGAAGCAAAGTTAATTTTCACCTAACAGGTTGTGCTGGCTCTGAGTGTGAATGCACTCACAGGCTACTGTCTAAAAACCAGAGAGTCTAACTTCCTTGCACCCCTCAGAAAGAAAGAGAGAAAAAGAAAGAGAGAACATGCATTATCCCACAAAGGACAGAAGGTGCAAATAGGATTGTCCAAGAGAGTTGGAGACCATGCCAGAGAATTGTTTCCTAATTTCCCAAGTTCAGTGAGAAGGTCCATCCTTATTCTACCACCCAGGTGATCCCAGGTAAGTGATCTGCTGATCATTGTCCCATTTGGTGCCTCCACAGCAAATACGCACAACTCGATAGAAGGGTTTTCAAGGAAAGATCCCCAGATTGCATAACTCTGCCTTTGGGGAAAGGGATGGGGGAGATATAAGAATGTTTCTGCTTGGATGAGATTAATTTTAACATTTCCATACCTGGAGCACAGGACTGAGCAGGCAGGAGATGCTTCATGAGAGCATAATGGAAGCCCTGACCAAAAATCCACTGAGTCCTGCATCCCATTTTCCATAGCGGTCAGCCAGATGCATAAACCAGGGGCAAAGGCACGAGCCCCCTCCTGATTCTGCCTCCCAGCAACTGACCTTGTGTGGTGCACTGCCTCTGAACATGGAGGTTTTGTGGAGCGTTTCTGCCATGACCACTAGCCTTTGATAGATCTATCCCCCTGAATTCATCTGATCTCCCTTCAAAGCTACCTGTGACAGTGAACCATCACGTTATCCTCCAGCAATGAATTCTGTAAATTAATAATGTGACAAGTGCTTTCTTTTGTCTGTCCTGAATCTACTGCCAATCAATTTCATTGAGTGATCCTAAGCAGTCACAGCATTATGGGAGAGGGAGAATATATATTCAAAAGTCCCCTGTGATCTTATCCTCTTTCAGAGCTGAGTTAGTTTAATCCATGCGCTTACAACATGCAGTTGTGCAGCACACTCACAAGTCTAAGCACACACGCACACAACAAGGCACATGCTCAAGATCTCCTAACAAGGAATAGAAGGCATTACAACCACTCTTATGTGCCAGAAGGGTTACAGAACAGGTTTTTCCTATTCTCCATGCATGTTTAGTCCTGATATAACTCTACAAGCAGAATTGTGTGAGAACAGAGGGGTTAGGGAATTGGAGACCTCAGTTTGTTGCACATCCAAGCGTCATAATTGACAACTGAGAATTATTGGAACAGAATGTGCAACACAGTTTAGACGTAGGCACACACATGATAATGCAAATATTATTTGATCTAATGAATCAATCAGATGTTGTTAATGCTACACAGAACCCACAGGGTATCAGCAGAAGCGCTAACAGATTATTAGGAGACAAGGTCCACTAGGTAGTCTGTCCTATTTTCAAAATAGTGCAACAGAAGTCAGTGTAGAAATGGGACTCCTAAGAGGTGGAAGGGAGAGGATCTCAAACTCTTGAAGGAAAGGGCAAGGTGTGTCAGGGAGTAAGCCGGCCACTGAGATCATGTCCCAGGTCTCCTGGAATCATCTTTCCAGAACCATGAGGATTACTGATTCTCAGAAGTCCAGTGGACTTCCCATATACCATGCTGACTCCACCACCAGAACTGAATTTTGTGATCCTTCTTCTGTAATAAACTGTAGTAGCTGATGACTGTTATTTTAAATCCAATAGATTGCAGTAAAAGACTATGCTTGTGGGGGGTGGGGGGGTGGGGAGAGAGAGAGAGAGAGAGAGAGAGAGAGAGAGAGAGAGAGAGAGAGAGACCCTGTGAGCAATGCAGCACACACACACACTTGTAAAGTTCCTGCCAAGGCACTGGAAAGAACCCTGTGACTTGCATGCACATGCTACCTAAACACATCTATCTGTCCATGCACACAAATGTAGCTAGGTGAGAACAATGGTCTATTGATTCACACATGTGCTTGCTCAAAGACACATAGGTGGTCATATACCAACCAATAGAAAAGCATACAAACAGGAGATACGTATGCATTAGAGCATATGAATGCATTTGCAGAGATCCCTGGATGCATTATCTTTCACAGACACAAAAGATTCAAAATAATGTGGATACATAAACACACACACACGTTTGAACCCACTTCTACTGTGTAAATCATATATAATTACAAACACACCAATACAGCTATATTGTAGTCCATTTTCGCCTGTGTGTGTGTGTTTGAGAGATGTAGAATGAGCTTTTACAAAGCTCCTACTGCCTGGCAGGCGTTTGAGTGCATCAAATACATTGGCAGGAGCTTTAAAAACCCCTTTCTTCTGATTGTGTGCACGTGTGCTCTCTTATACGGTGCTGCCAGTGCCTTTTATTCACCGCTTTCCCTCAGCACCCAAAGTGCCTCTGCTCTTTCTCCTTTACTGTGCAGCCCTCTTCTCACAGCCCTGTCCTCAACCCAGAGGGAACTTCTGCCCCGTCCCAAAGATGCTCCTAAACTTTCTGGGTGTCTAAAGAATGGAATCGCTTGAGCTGTGGCGCACCCAGCATGCTGCCCCTCCCATTTCCAGGTCAGAATCCTAGCCCACCTTTGTATCCCAACTTCTGGTTCTTGCGCCCCAGTCTCCAGTCACAATCTTAGCTCCATGCACGCCCTGCGCGCCACCTGCGGTCCATCCATTCCTGCATCCTTCTCCCGCGTACTTGCGCGAAATGCAAACTCCTCCATCCCCCAGCCCTCCTGTTGCCCCCTCCCGATTCCTACCTGGGGGGAGCTGCGCGTCCCTCCCCCTGCTGGGGCTGGCGGGATGAGTTCCCACGTTACAGCTTGCCACGGGGCACAGGGTCGGCAGCTTGGGATGGCTCAGCCATGGCACGGAGCTGCCTGCCTCTGCGCTCCCTGGCAGAGTGTGTGAGCACAGCCTGCCTGGCAGAGAGCCCAAGGAGAAGAAAGCAGGGGCGGGAGCGGCTGCTGGGGCGGGGGGCGCCGAGGGAGGAGAGACCCAGGAACACATGGAGAGCCCGAGGCTGGGGACATGTGATTTAGGCAAAGAGAGGGCAAGAGGGAGGGTGGACGTGTGTGTGTATGTTTGTGTCAGAGGCAGTGTGCCAGCTCTGTGAAATATTTCATGTGTGTGTGAGCGCGTGCGTGCAAATGCACGCACATCAGCACATGTGAGAATGGTCCCTCAGTCGCTGCGCATCTTCGTGGCTCTGCCTGCCTCAAGGGACCTGTACTTACCTGCGCCACATCCTTTACATCTGCTTCTCTCTGACGTTTGCACAGCAGGTGGTTGTGGCTGCCGGGCGGGGGGCGGGGAGGGGGAGTTTGGTATGTTGGCAAGTATTTGCAGAGCTGCCCGGGCGTGCAGCGAAGCGCCACTTTGCTCCTCTCCGACCACCGCAGCTGTGGAAGAGGAGGACCAACGGGTGCAAGTTTGTGTTTGCGAGCCGGTTGCTGATGCATTTGTGCCTTTCCACCACAAAAGAGAGGTGGGGCTGCCTGTGTGAGGGGGGGGGAGAGGTTATAGTCCTGTTATCCCAGTTGGGATCTTCCTTTAGACTAGTATATCAGAGACCTCTCTCTCTTTCTCCTCTGTGTGCGTTTCTGTCACAGAGACTCTCTCTGTGTGTAGTAAGTTTTGGGATACATCAATGTATGCTCTTGCGAATTGTCAATTCTGAAGACTCAATAGATGGCTTTTGTTTTATGATCAGCGTTTGCCTCTCATATTTGGTATTAGCAAGCAGCTTTTCTCCAGATCAGAAGAGTGATCGTGTTGTTGTGCTGCTCTTTATATTCTCCACCCACCCACCCACCCCACCATCTCCATTTCTGCTTCTTTTGTAACAGGCTTCTTGGTTTGCCGGCATTTCTCCCCGTTTTTGCTTCCCATCTGGCATATTGATCACACAGGTCAAGCGACATGCTGGGGGCTGCCTGACACCTGAAGGTCCCCCTCTTGGACTCATCACACTGTAAAAAGAAACAGAAAGCCAGCATCCGCAAACCCTTCCTCCCCGTGGCAGCAAAGGAAAGGGAACAGGACACAGCCGGGGTAGGATGGTGGGCTGTGAACATCATACCAGAGAACTCTGCTTATGAAGGCAGCTTTGAAACAAATAAACAAATATGTGTGTCTGTATACATGCAGTGACGGGTAAATCAAGGGGTACAACTGGATAGCAAGATACAGGGATGCATGGAAGGGGCTTGGAGCAGGGGCAAGTGATGGGAACTGGGAGAAAGGGACAAAATGACCAGGGACTGCACTAATGCAACTGTTCCTAAGAAATTCGGTGCCTTCCCATATTTTCTCTGTAAACAACTGTGCATTTTTATGTAGCTGATTATTTGCATGGAGCTGTAGAGCTGGAAAATTCTAGAACCAAATGCATTTCCTTTAGGTGTGTGCATACAGTATATGCAATGGCCTGTTTGCATTCATTCTATTGCAGCAGTTGCATAAACCTCTGGTGTGTTATGGAGCCTGGGCTTATAAATCAGCAGGGGGCGTTTAACTCTGTGCACTTGTGGTTTGGTTTTTTTGCAGTTTCTTCCAGAAAGAGCAGTATGTGTGCATGTGCATAATATTTCCTAAGGGGTGTGCAGACCTTTGTGATGGTGCCTCACCCCATGCACAAGTGCATCATAAGTGCCACAGTGGCACCAACTTGAGAGCAACGAGAGCAACATCTGTCTGAATGTGTAATCTGCAAATCTATTTGCTGCAGCAGGAACCTCTGTGGGTGTGAGATACACAATTTCCGCTGTGGAAGGAGGGGGGTGGCAGGACGCTTGGGTTCTACTCAAAGCCCTAGGCCATGCAGGTTGGGCACACAGCCTTATTTGGTAGTGGCAATTAGGAAATGTCAAAACTCTGGACTTAAAATGGACTTTCCTCATGGCAATGTGCTTCAATTGCTTCAAAAAGTGGTAAGCCAGCCCTGTGACACACTGAGTGCAGCTCAGCCTTCTGACCCCAAACCCGCCAACTGCTATTAAGCAAACCCACTTCCTGGAAGAACGGAGGCGGAAGCAAGAGGAGAAGCAACCAATAGCTCATTCTGCCATTGAGTAGCCGTCCCTGGGAATCACCCTGTGGGGAGTGCGCTGTTGCACTCAGGTCCTGCTTGGGAGCTTCCCCTGGGCAGCTGGTTGGACAGTGAGATGAGGGACTGCATGGGCCTTTGGCCAAATCCTGCAGGTCTCGTCTTACAAGAAAGAGGAACAAGAAAGAGGAGCAGAGGCTGAGGTTAAGGGAGGTCACAAGTCGGAAAGCCAAGGGCTGGAATAGCAGGAGCCAAGCATTGGGATACATTAAGAGAGAGCAAAATGTGGCCTTGTTCCAGCTGGAGAGCAGACAGGGCCAGGTCCCTCTCCCTTTGCGGCTTTAAGTGGGGCGTTATCTACATCTGATCCTTTTTGCGGCTCCTCATGTAGCCAAACTAGTATAATCCAGGCCAAAGAGAAATGTATCAGCAGCTCAAGGGAAGCTTCACGGCTTTGTTGTTTACTGAATTTTGATCCTGCCCTTCCTCCTGAAGCAGCACAGGGAGCAAACTGCGTTCCCAACTGCGGTGCAAGTCCTTCTCTTCTGCTGATGCTGGGCAGCCAATGACAATCTCTGTTTGGACCCCATTCTCTCTGCTGGCCAGAGGACAGGGGACCTGTGGTCCTCCGGCACTTGCTGAACTGGTCAGCCTGGCCAATGGTCACAGCTGTACAGGGCAATATTTGGAGGGTGCAGATTCCCCAGTCCTGCTTCCTGCATTCTCAGACCTGGCATTGTGTCCTCACACCCCACAGCTCTTAAATGTCAGACTAGCACCAGGAAGACTCAGGTTCAATTCCTGGTCAGCTACAAAGCTCACCGGGTGACTGTGAGCCAGTCAACCTATCTCAGCCTAACCTACCTTGCAAGGTCGTTGTGAGGATACACATAGATGGTGGTGGGAGGACCTTGTAAGCTCCTTGGGGGTAAGAGAAGGATAAAGACAACAGCCATAGCATGCTGCATATTTTTCTTAAAAACCAGCCACGACAGCGGCATTAGAAGGGAATCAGTGTTTCTTCAAAATATTAATAACAGTTTAATCTCCAGAGGGGCTCAGAGCTCCACACTCCTCTGCCCCTCCCTCCAGTCAGCATCTCACTTGGCTTTACTTCGCCAGTGACAGCTTAGAGCTTTCTAATCCCTTTCCTGGACCCTCCTAGCATGGTCACCAAATTTTAACTGAGAATACAGGGATGAACGCCCCACCCCAAAGTTGGGGAACTCACCCCTCTCCTCCCCAGCCTACATCCCTTCCTCAGTTCACCTCCTTTTGACTGTCTGTCACACATACGGAAGGATGCAGCCACCTCTGGGGTGGGACAAATAAGAGAACAGCCGTCCAGAACACCTCGGCACACTTGACAAGATGCAATCACAGCTCTGCTTGGGCTGTGAAAGGAAATTAGCACCATTTGCTGAATGGGAGCAGCCGTACCCGATTTAGGAACTGCTATTCCCAGAGAGACTGTCGAATGCTGATGAAAAGCAAAGAAGGGAAGGAGTTCCTGGGTTCTGGCTGGAGCTCTGAAGGGAGAATAAGCAATTTTAGTGCCTGATGGGGCCAGGGTCATAGCTAGGGAGTGGTGAGGTGGGCACCCGCCAGGGGCGCAGGCAATGGGGGGGGGGCACAAAATCAGCTAAAAATATGTCCATAAATATAAATATTGATTATTGCCTCATAAGAAATGGTTTTAGAGGGTGAATTGAATGGGGGGGCAGGGTTGGAGGAGAGGCAGAAAGAAGAGCTAATTTGTCCATGGCTGGGGGAGCAACCTGGACGGTTCTGCCAGGGGCGCAAGATCACCCGGCTAGGGCTCTGGATGGGGCAGGGGAGCCGGAGACTCCCAGGCTATAGGCTCAGGTCAAAGAGCAGACAAAGTGGGGGAGGTATGGGGCTGGAAGCCAGGGCCCCCAGAGTGCTCTGCCCAAGCCTCCCACTGCCTGCTTGCAGAGGGTGGCGTCAGCACCAGGATGAGCGTGAGTCACATCTGCTCTTTGAGGCTGCTTCTCTCCCCCCCTCCCTCCCTCCCTTCAACAGGATAATGACTTCTCTTCGCTGCTGTAAACCCTTAAAGATGTGCAACTCAGAGAAAGCTCTGGCCATGCACGGCATTATGGGGAGCGGAGAGGCGGCTGAACAAAGCTCCTTGTAGCAGGAAGCGAGAGGAAAATAAACTCAAATGAGACTGCATCTTTCTCTCTCTCTCCGTGTGTGTAAATGTTAACTCCAGAGAGGCTGCAGAGAAGGGATGCAAGGCACGCCCAGCAGTGGGAGGGAAAGCAATGGCTGCCAAGGGGTGTGTCTTGACAGGTGCTTCCAAGTCTGGTGATAAAGTGTGAAGGTAGACAGGGCAAAAGAACTTCCAGAGGAAGGAGGCATTGCTGAGCACCAGGAGGCCACGGCTCATGCCAAACGGCAGCCCAGTGAAGCAGCCGCTGGGAGTCCAGCATTGGTCTATGGAAGTGGGGCAGAATCACCAGGGAGGAGCATCACACACACACCCCGGCTCTACTTTCTTCTTCATGTTAGCCAGCACTATGTAACTAGAAGGCTGCAGCGGTGTGTCAAATGGTGAAGTTGGCCTGCAAGGGGAGCTGGAAGGTGCTGTTTCTCCCTCCATGTGCTTGGCCTTAGAACTGTACCTGTACCTTGGGGCAGGGGCAGGTAGATGGAGGCAGGGAGCAGAGAGAAATCTGGGACAGAGGAAAGTGGGTGTTTCATACGCAGGGGGTGGCAGGAGGAAGATGCTGTGCTCTACCAACCTGAGCCTGGATAGCTCAGTTGGTTAGACCATGGTGCTGATAACGCCAAGGTTGCAGGTTCGATCCCTGTATGGACCAGCTGCATATTCCTGCATTGCAGGGGGTTGGACTAGATGATCCTCAGGGTCCCTTCCAACTCTACAGTGCTATGATTCTGCTATGATTCTGCTACAACAGGCTAGCCAATGTTTTGAACTGCAGCTTCCATTGTCCCCAACCAGCATGGTCAGTGGTCAGGGATTGCAGGATCCATCGGCTATCCCTTCTCTAGACTATCTGCATTACAAAGCTGATGACTCAACAGCTAAAAGAGGCACAGAGGGCAGGTATAGGTTCTAGAAAATTCTCCCCCAACCCTCCCCACACCTGCTCCTTCAAACATTTGCTCGTCCTCTTCAACAGTGAAGGACTTTGACCCTGCAAACAGGTGCAAAAGCATTTAGTGAGGATTGAGCATCACTGGTGTTCCTCTTTGCTTGGTGCAATGGGGGGGGGACACCACAAACCAGCCACCGCCTTGTATCCCTCTCCATCCAGTAAAGGTACAGGGGAGGGTACTGCTTTTGAAAAGGACTGTCCACCCCATAATTTCCAGCAAAGGAAGGAGACAGGAGGAGTCCACCCTATCTTCTGAGATGCAGTGTTCATATGCAAATGCAGGAGAAAAGCCCGTGGTGAGTGACTAGGGCACCTCTTCTCTCAGAAAGCTTTGCTGGTTGCCATAGTCCTGTGGCACACGGAACAGAGCTCTGCTCTAATGCAACATGCCCCCACCCCCGCCGTTTTCCCACCACATGGAGGTGACTGCAAAAAAACCCTAGAGCTCTTCAAGGCCATCCATTCCCATGCTATTATTTACCAGCAACCAGCACTCAGGGAGGGAGGACTGTCACCGCAGCTTTATTGTTATGGCCAGGAAAGAAAGGCAGTGTATCACATGACTAATGGGGAAAGGGGGGTGGGGGCTTCCTCCCTAAAGGAATACCTGAAAAACAGAACAGGTGGTAGAGATTCAGGAATAGAACCACAAGTGCCCTTGATTTCAAGAACACAGATAAAAAAATGTGCATATTTCCTATGGTCAATTGTAAACTCTGCAGGCATAAATTTGTCTTCTGTGATTAGCAGGAGTTGCTAAATCTCACCCTCCCTGCCAGTCAGAGTGTTTAAACGTTTCCAAAAAGTTTTGCAACAGGCAGAAACCCAACAGGCACAGTTCCACTTTAGCATGGAGGCACAGACACAGGAAAGCTTCATCTGCTGGACTTCTGCCCCTGACATAGCTGCAAACGGTGGAAGAGCTCTGCTGGAAGTGTCTTTCAAAAAAGCCAGCAAGGTAACAAAATCCCCCCCACATGGTGCACATCTCTGCTTTTGTCTTGGGATCCTGGAGGGCTATAATCCAGACTCACGGCCAGTCCTGACAATACTGAGCAAGAGGGACACAGGATAGGCTCTGTAGATACACAGTCGATACACATACAAGGATGGGCAGCGACACACAGGATAAATATAGCACTCCACCGCAAGGCACCAGGAGGGCCATCTGCTCAAGGCCTGGCTTCAGCCAGGAGTGTGTGGTGCTGCCAAATTCTACTATATCCAAGGCAGGGCCAAGGAAAGGCCTGGCCGAAACCAAAGCAGACCTCAGGCCTCCCATTTCCCTTCGTGACAACAGCAGCTCTGAGTCCAAATGCTGATGTTTCCCCCTCCTTTTCAGCATTAGCCTGTTTCTTAACAGGCAACGCACAGGCTAACTCTTGACTGTATGCAGCGTCTGCCAGCATCCCAGGGCTCATTGTCGTGTTTCCTCATAACAACATGCACATGCAGCATCTCGACAACACAGCAGCTGGGATGATGGCAGCAGGGATATGTAGCAAATGCAATCGCCCTTGAAGCAGAACATCAAGGGAGTGGGGTGGCTGGCCTGGCCTACTCTATACTGTTCAGATTACACACCCCTTTTAGGTGGCTGAACATTCCCTTTCCAAACCCAGCAGAGAGAGAGAGAGAGAGAAGCAGGCAGTAAACACAAATCATCTTGGAAGTTTATTCTCAGCTTAGCCAGACAGGCAGACATCATGGAACTTATTCCTCATCCTCTGGAGGCAGCACAATTTTGCTGGGGTCATAATAATTAGAGTCAAGCACAGGCAGCCCCTGTGCCTCCCGCTCTTTAATTTTCCGTTCAGCTTCTCGACGAGACCACTCTTCCATCCTGGGGGGAGAGACAAAAGAGAGACCAAAGCAGAGCAAGTTATTGCAAGGTGTCAACAGTGCCCTGGAAATACAGGAAAGGGCTACGGGGCGCTAGACTCCAACCTTGGGACTCTCCTCTCCCCATAGCCCTCCGCAACGTGGCCAATGTTCAGGGATGATGGCATCTGCAGCCTGGCCACATCTGGAGAGCACCAGACCAAGGGAGGCTATTCTACTGTAATGGGACCTGGCTCCTGCTATGGGCCAAATAGGGCCAGCAGCCAGGCTGCAAAAATGGGAAGAGGCCAGCTGCAGCCACTTGATGGACTGTAGGGAGGCAAGGTGCTACAGAATTTGGATTTCTTTGGAAGGAGGGAAGGTGAAGGGGTAGAAACACAAGGACACGTAAGTCAGGGGGAGCAGTTTCCCTGGAAGAGACCGAGATGGCCAAGCAGGGTGCAAAGCCTCTTTCCATGAGGCAGAGAAAGTGCAGCATTTGCATGACGATGAGGACCAGAAACTTGCTTAAACTACATTTCCTTAGGAAGCCAGGTTCTGCATTAGACACTGAATTCCACTCAAAGTTCAGCATGTGTTGGAGCACAGAAAAGTCATCACAGGCCAAGGCTGTTTGTGTCTTCAAATCAGAGATGGGATTCATATAGAATATTTAGGGGAGACAGATACTGAATGACACTTCTACAAAACTGCTCAAGCCCCACAGCACATTTCTCAGCATGCTTTCTGCTGCTCTAGGACAGGGATGGGGAACCTTTTGGCCCCTTCAGATACTGATGGACTGCCAGTGCCTCCACCACTGGCTGTTGGCTGTGTTAGCCGGGGCTGGTGGGAGTTGTAGTCCAACAACCTCTGGAGAGTCACTAAGTTCTCCAGTTCTGCTCTAGCAATGCATATAGGCACAGCTGATCAAGGAGCACTCGGAGCCGTTTGACTGTTATATCCTGGATGTACCACACTGGCACAAGGAGTTAGGAGTGTGAACCCAATCAAAGCTGCAGCATTAATTATACTGTGCTGAGATCAAGTGCAAAGCAGCTTGCCTTAATTAGTGCTTCATTAAGGAGTCTCCAGACTGCTGCTTAGCCCAGCTCTATTCAGTTTTGGGCTTCCTGTGAAAACATCAGAATCGCTGTGTGTGCATGTGAGAGTGAGTGAGAGAGAGAGAACAATCCTAGTCCAATTTCCTTATTAAGGCATGGACTGGCATGGCTCTGCCCAACAAATCACCTTTGCCCCCTGCCTCAGCTGACCCAGCACAGACCAGTCAACCCAGTTGATCAGGCATGGCCCTTGCTTGCATTTGCTCTGGGGCTTCTTGCCTGAGGCTTAGTCAGTGCTCTTAGCAAAGGGCAAGTCCAATGCACACAAGCAGCTGATTCCACATACACAAACACAAACCAGACAGCTGCTTTGGTGGCTCAGAATGCAGTAATGGGACCTGGCCTAGTTTGTAGCCCCTCCCTGCTATTTCCATCTCCTCTTCCAACAGACAGCATGAAGTCAGGCATATTTAACAGAGGGAGGAAGGCAGGATCCTTTGAACTCTCCCTGCTCTAGTGGCAAAGAGGAGGGAGGCAATGGCAGCAGCATCACCCCTCCTTCCTAGTCTAGTGGCAGGAGTAAAGCTACCATCTAAGCCAGCATTTCTCAAACTTTTTGAACTCTGTCCTTCTTCCACAACATCTTTCTACACAAGCAACAGCCCTCCCTTTGGCAAGCAGGCACACAAAGTCCTCGTGCGCAACTGCACGTATGCAGCCCAGTGGATCAAAATGTGTGCATGCGGGTGCTCACTACTCTGGCCCAGGGAAAAGGGGGGGGGGAGGAGAGAAAGATGTGGCCCAAAACTCCCAGTGTGTCCCCTTGCCCCTCCCTTAGTTCACATGCAAAAGCTCGGGTGACTACAAAGCCAAACCTCTGCTATGTCTTCCTGGTGCTGGATTTTCTCCCTCCCAGCGACTTTCATGCCCACCCCCCCAGTGTGTCCCACAGGGTCATCTACTCCATGGGTGAGGAATCTTCTTCAGTGCAGGGCCCACGTTCCCTTGGGGGCAAACTTCTGAGAGCCACATGCCAGTGGCCAAACTGGGCAAAGCAGCAAATATCAATGCTGCCTTTCAGGTACACAACACTCCAGTTTCTGCAGACGCTCACCCCCCCCCCTTCTGTTCTCCACACAAGAGGACACATTTCCAGCAAGGCAAAATTATTTGGGGTGTGACTCAGGACCACTGAGGAGGGTGGCTGGGGGGGGAGCTTTGGTTGCTCCCTCTCCAGCAAACCTCAAACTCACCAGCCAGGCAGTTTTATGCACAGCAGTGGAATACATTCTCCAAACAGAGGCCCACACTTCTGCCAATTCTTTGGCCACAGAAATTGCCCTGTGGAGATCTCAAAATGGGAGAGGCAAGATTTTAAGGAAAAAAGTGGAGCAGATACTCATGAGTGGCTGTGAACATTTTTATAAAATACATCAAAAGGACAGAAAGTATTCTGGTTCTGTGTAACTTCAGAAATATGGTTTTATGGTTGCCACTGACAAGTGAAGCAGCACAAAAAATTAGTGACTTTTGGAAGCTGCATTCAGGAGTGCTCTTTTTTGGCAAACATTTAGTAAGCAAAAGTAATAGTTCTTTTGCCTATAGCCATGAGGACTAGACACTTAGTCCCCCCGCCCCAAAATAAGACCACAGAGTATCAGGACTAAATGCCCATTTTGCATTTCAGCCAGCCATGAGCCACATTCTTTGTATGTCTCTCTCCTCTCACCCTCTGCAAATGGGCATGTCAATAGCTACAACTTCATAAGAAAAGACTGATGTCAGAGTATCCAGTGGGGGGAGTAAGAATGGAAGGGTACACTCTCCACTCCTAGTAGAGGCACTGGAGGGGAACTCAGAAGCAGGCTTTATTGTGGCATTAGCGTTTCATTCAAGACTGATAACCCTGGCCCATAAGGTGCATTTACCAATGAATTTGCTCTCTGTTCCCTTTCGCCCCACCCCCACCCCGCACTCCAGATGTTGTGCCGCTCCTATGGGACAATCCCTTACATGAGAGAACACCACCTGATCAGCCACCTGAAGGAGGCAGGAGAGGGAGGGGAGGTTGTTGCCCAGAAATGGCCACTCACTACCTGCAGCGAGGACAATAATGCAAAGCATCAACCTAAAGTAAGTTTAGAATCATAGAATCATAGAATCATAGAGTTTAATTATTATTTCCCACTCCGCAACCACAGAGGATCTGCTTTGTCAGCTCATTAAGCGGAATATTAACGGACTGGAAACGGGCTTTCATCTGAAGCTCCCTGGCTGACAAATGGGACTGCAGCAACTCCACAGAGAAAGGGAAAGGGGCCAGGCAGGAGAGAAGCCAGGGAGCAGAGCTCTTTCTCTGTGTCGGAGGGGAGACCTTCTCCCTCCTTCCTGGAAGGAGTCTGAAGTGGAGGCAAGGAGACTTTGTGTGTGTGTAAAAGAGAAATGCCTTTACAGAAAGAAGAGTCTTCAGAAAAGGAGAAATAGAAATGGGAGCAGTAGCCTCCCGAGATTGCTCTTGTACTTTTATGCCAGCAGATAGGGTAAGAGAGAGTGGCGTACTCCTGCCTTGGTTATTGGCTTTTAGTGTTTGATTGTCTTCTCCAATTGCTAAGCAATTTTATTTGCTCATCACTCCAATAACATTGTTACTGGGTGGCTCATAAATACAGGTGAAACTCGAAAAATTAGAATATCGTGGAAAAGTTTCACTTTTCTTTCAGAACCTCATTATGTAGAGCTGGTGGACAGGCCACACCGAACACTCTAGAAGGAAAAGGCTGTCCTTCCATAACATAACAGCAGTGCCACAGACTGATAGCATCCATGCCACGCCGCATTGAGGCAGTAATTGATGCAAAGGGGCCCAAACCAAGTACTGAGTACATATGCATGCTTCTACTTCTCAGAGGTCCAATATTGCTCTATTTGCAATCCTTGTTTTGCTGATTTCATTTAATATTCCAATTTTCAGAGATTGTTAATTTGGGGTTTTCATCAGCTGTACGCCATGATCATCACAATTATAACAAATAAAGGACTGACATATCTCGCTTTGCATGCCATGAGTCTATCTCATATATTAGTTTCACCTTTTAAGTTGAATTACTGAAATAAATGAACTTTTCCACGATATTCTAATTTTTCAAGTTTCACCTGTATAAGATGATATAATAAAATGTAAATAAACTGTAAGCAGCCCTGGACTTTCAGAAGGGGAGGGAGGCGGGGGGGGGAGAGAAAACCTAGGCCCTAAGGGTACTTTCAAACAGCAACAGACTAAAGATGGACCTTACCCGCCCACTGACACCCACCTGCCCGATTGCTGCCAATGTTTGGGGCCTATGCGTGTACCACAGCTTCAAAATCAGGCAGAGTATGGGGCAAAACACACAACAGCAAAAGGGTGTGGCTGGTTGAGATGAGGTCCAGGAACACTCCAGTGGCTGGAAGAATGCAGAACAACATTGCAGAGTGGAGAGAAGCTGCACTTTCAAGTCCCAAACTCAGCCACAGACACAACTGGAAAGGGCATAAGCCACTCAACGCTCAGCCTCAGTTCCACATCTATAAAATGGGAAGAGTGGGCTGCTTCAAAGGCAAAGCAGATGTCTGTGATCTTTGTGCTAAGACTGCAATTATAACTAAGGATATCCAAAAGAGCTGAGATGCTCATTATAATATGCATTCATCTTTCTCCACTGCCCTCCTCTCCTCTCTTCTCCTCTCCTGTCTCGTCCTCTCCCCTGCCCAAATGCTGTCAGCTCAATTCCCCCATGTCCCCCTCCCCAACTCCAGCAAGCAGAGGCTCCTGCTGCCGCAACAGGAGTTAGAGGCTCCCCAAAGACCTCGCTAATGAGACCCCATCAATTAGAGAAGAGTTACGTCTTGTGATTTGGCGCCTCCCCAGAACACAAAAAGTAGACAGGCAGGCTCCCACCACTCACAATCAAGACACCGCAGACCTAGGCCTTTTCCGAGGTGTGTGTGGAGGTGGTGGCAGCAGCAAGCCAGACTATTGGTCCATCTATCCCAGCATTTTCACAGTCAACATAACTAGATGCTTTCAGAGAATCAGGGATGCAAAGCAATGACAGATTTTTGGCTGTCACCCTAAACAGTTTAGGAATGCATCGCAAGAGAGAATTTGCAAGTCTGTGCCTCAGAATTTTCGCTACAATAAATGGGCAAAAAAGGTTTCAACTGTGCACTCAGTATTTTTCACAGAAGTCAGTGCCCAGAAGAAAGGCTCCTATGTGTCTGTGATTGACTGCCAGTCACCGAATGAAGGTCCTAAAGGATTACTTTGTCCCATTTCCACTCTATTTCCAAGAATTCGAGCCTTCAAGGTTTGTTTTTAAACACAAGTTTCTAGTCCCCATTTTTCCAGGAAATGGAAGCCAGTATTTTCTAAGAAAAGTCCATTACCACAGGGTGTATGGAGTATGAATACATCACATTTCTTTACCCCTGCCCCCCGCAAAAACCCATCTTCATTCGTCTTTCCCTTAAAATGATTGCATTGATTCCGAGTTAGTGCAGAGTACCTGGTATGGGTAGTAGCCAACTCTGTGAGTACTGAATAGAAACTGTGTCTGACAAACAGGACAGGTGCTGTTTGCTCAGAATTACACCAAATATACTCTGCCTGCTAAGTCTTGGTCTTCCTGTGGTTCCTGGGGTCTGATTTGCAGCAGCTGTGGGTGAAACACCATGAAGGCAAAGACAGGACTTGTGATGTATACAGTAATGGTGGGAGCAACCAGGTTTTTTCAGGGAAGCAGAAAGGGGCTTCTGCTCCCCACCCCCTTGTCCTTTGTCCTTCTGGGCCTCCCTCTCCTGTGCTGCTTCTCTCACCTTGATGAGCCTGTCACATATCTGGTAGTGGTGGGAAAGCCACTTGAGTAGTGGGGGATGGCAGAAAGAAAAGGCCAGCAAAGCAAGGGAAGAATTAAGCACCCCCCTCCGTCTGCCACAGGAGCCCACCGCCTCCCCCAGTTCCAGTGTTTCCAGTACCCAGAAAGCTCTGCATTCTCTAAATGCTGAAGTCTGCACCCAGTTCTAATTTCTGCAGTGCTGCAGTACAAACCATGGAATACGTTCCCTGACCACACCTCTACATTGCTCTCAGTGTACAGCTTTGCAGGCAACCCACCCTTGCCCTTTCAACTCCCAGTTCACCTGTCTGTTTGCCCAACAGGAGCCCTCCACCCCCATTCCTTAGTAACACAGGACAACTCAAGTCGACAATGTTTAGGAGAACTGGAAGCAGATGGGAAGGAGACAAACAAAGAGACGGGCTCTAGTCTTAGCTGTAAGAAGATGAGAAGGAGGAAGCTGCACATCAGGACTCCTGGGTTCCCATCTCAGCTCAAAAGCTGGGGGCAAAGCCTTGCTCATTAGCAATGCTCCTCTACAGGGTCTTTTGCAGAGCCAGAACGGATGGGAGCAGGAGCTGCGCAAGCCGCTTCTGATCAGAAGGTTCGATGTGCGTCAGCAGCAGAGAGAGCCAGGCTGTAACCTGCCCCTCCTTGCGAGCCAAAACAGCACGGCTCCCGGCTCTGGGCCTCGGCTCTATCTATATCCCATAAGCTAAATATACACGCGCATACCTAGCTCCAGCTAGTGCACTGCCAAAATTACTTATAGTGGCTCTTGAGCAGCGGTGAATTTCCACAACTCGCTCTCTAAATAGCCTGCCCTGTCTGGAAACAAACCCTTTCGCAAAGCCAGGGCCAGGCTGGGAGGGCTGCTGGGGAGTGGGGATGGAGAAGGGGAGAAGGGGTGGGTGTGGGTGCTCTTGTACAGGCCATGGCTAATGCCTTTAAAACCAGGGTGGGAGACCTGTGTCTGTCCCAGACTGTTGGGCTCCAGTTCCCATCAGCCCCAGCCAGCGTGGCCCAATGGCTGGAGATAAAGGGAGATGGAGTCTGGAGGCACAGAGGGAGAGGAAAGCTTGTCGTGGATGTTGGACCACCCACCAGCTGCCATTCAGGCACAGCCTGGTGCTCTAACCAGATTTCCAAGGTGCTTCCCTCCCATTTTCTGCTCTCACTGCCTCCCATGAGCATGGCTGCACATATCCCAAAAACCTCACTTTGACTCACAAGCAAGTATAACCCATTATTCATCCAGCATCCTGAGAAATGCAGCTTCCCTAGAAGAAAAACTATTTTTCTAGCCCTCATTATCACAGAGAAAACACCTGAAGTGTGCAGGAAATACCTCACAAAGGATGAGAAAAAGCTTCAGCAGGGTGGAGGTGCATTTCTCTCACTGTTCAGCTCACCCAACCCAGCCATCTACCTTCCTTACAAAACAAAAACAAAACTGAGCTGAAAAACTCAATCAGAAAGCAGAATATATTATGAAAAACTACTTGTAGACATATCATTTTAAAATTATCATTAGAGGGTCTGTGTCTTCTAGATGTAGAATTTGTTTTGCAGGTTGTTGTTCTTGAGAAGCACTTAATATGGGTTGGGGCAGATGTAACACTTTTGGTTAAGAGGCTCCAGGACTGTGGGCTTTTTCCCCTCCAGCCTGATTCAGATGTTACATCTACACCAGTTAGCCACAGTTAAACAGGAGCCCTCTAGTCAAGGTGGTATACCTGTTTCATCTGTCCCACTCATTGTACCCTCAGAAGAAGCTAGTCTAGGCTGAAAGACAGCGACTGGCCACCCAGGGAGGCTGAATCATAGTCTAGCACACTTACCACTACAACGGCTTCACTGGCTCCTGGTGATGGATCATATTGATGCCAATGGAACACTTTGCTTTGGTTTAAAAGTGGGCTGGACCCAAGACGGGAGAGCGAGCACTGCTCCTGCAGCCTGCGCCATTCTTTTAACCATGGTTGTGAGAGCAAGAACATCCCATCTGTACCAGCCTACCTGCCAACATAGGAGGAAAGGGCAGAAGCGAGGACAGGCCAGCTTACAAACACACACTGTTCCAAGCAAGCCACGTCCCTTTGACTCCAGCTGGGGGCTGCAGTCCCTGCTGAGCAACCTTGCAAGAGCGATGGTGACAGGCAAAGGTAAGCTGAGCAATGAATGGACACTTATAGAATCATAGAATCATAGAGTTGGAAGAGACCACAAGGGCCATCGAGTCCAACCCCCTGCCAAGCAGGAAACACCATCAGAGCACTCCTGACATATGGTTGTCAAGCCTCTGCTTAAAGACCTCCAAAGAAGGAGACTCCACCACACTCCTTGGCAGCAAATTCCACTTCATTGTTGCATGGTAGATGCTCAAGGACACATTGCAGCCAGGCAAAAACACCTGGGATTTTGGCAGAAATCCAGGGTCCCAGTGAAGGGTGTAGCCCGGGGAGCAGAGGTATAGCCAGTTGAGATAGTGGCCCCCAGGACTGAGTTTCCCCACTCCTTCCTCTGAAACACCCACGTTCTTTTTCCTTTTTCTCTTCTCCTTCTTTCTATACCACTTTATATTAGCAATACACCCCAACATTATTTTATAATATTTCCTAGTTCTCCTCTTACCATTTATCTAGTTGGTTTCTACTAAGAGCCCTTTGCAAGCCACAAAGCCCTTCTGTATCATTCAGAGGCATTAGCTGCCCTAAACTCCCCAGATAGGACATGATAAAAATAACCAAAAAAGCCAAGAGCACTCATTAACTACTGGCTCAGGTTACCCCTCCTAAGGTCACTTGGTCCAGATTATTCTCACACACATACAAATGCAGCGAGAACAATGTTGTTGTGGGAGGAGGGGGGCTCCATTCAGAATATGAAGCCAATTAGCAGGGATATTCCATCCTCCAATCACCACCCTAACTCCATCCCAACCAGATCTTCTGAACCCACAACAATTTTTCACCTTCCTAATTATTGAGGAAAATGGCTTCCAGTCCAGAAACTAGACTTAAGTCCAGGAGGGTATTTTAGTTGGCATGGGAAGGGAAGCGTCTAGTCCTCAATAGTCCTCCCCTTCTCCTAGAAGGCCCATTTTCCTCTACTATCCAGGGTCCTAAGAGGGGGGAGGAAAAGAAGTTTGCTAGCTTCCCACCCTAAAATAATGACTACAGCATCTTTCTCGTAGCCTTTCCCCCTTTTGTTTCCTCTTGCAACATGTTCTTTCCTTGTAAAGCTGAGGGAAGGACCTCCACTCTCAGTAAAAGTGTCTTTCCTATTACAGCTGTTTCTCGGGCACTCTAGCTTTGCAGGGAGAAGCACCCACTGTGGCTCCCACAGTCATGGCCAGGGTGAGAGAAGCCCAAGAGGAGCTGCTTCCACCTTGGGATGGTTGTGGTGGAAAGCCTGGCATGCAGAGGAGGGCAAGAGGAATTTCGCCCGTGCCAATCTGGGAAGCAGAAGGCCTATCCTACTTTGGGGTGCCTAAGTGTTGTGCAATAACATTTAATCAGTCAGATTTAGTGGCAAAGCTTTCTGTGTTCTCCCCCAACCCCCAAGAATAACACCAAGAGGAAGTGGCAATGTACTGGATGAATCCACCGGTGTTCTGAGTGGTTAAGCCTGCACAAACTTGTTGAGGATCATGTACAAGGAAGGGGATTAGGTCCAGAAACCTCACAAATTCCTTCCCAGCTTTGCAGCCCTCCCAGCTAACAGTTGCTGCCTTCTTCATACTCAAGACCTAGGGAGATTGCTGCCAGGGCAAAGCTGCCTCAGTGCCAGAGGCAATTCTGCAAGGCAACATTTCATCGGAATAGACTCTCCAGAAGCCACTTCGGAGAGGGATCAAGAGGGCAGCTATGGGCACAGAGCATATAGGATCCTCAGGCAGTCAAATCCACCTACATCTCCCAAGGATCTTAGACCTCCCACAAGCAGCAGACTCCGGGCCTTTGATTATTTGCCTCTAATTCCCTACATCTCTTTCCTAAACCTTTCCCTCTGAGCTCCTCAAAGCAAGATCTCTGCCTCACCATAAAAAGGGTACAAAAATGAAGGGAGACTGCTCCAAAACACTGTTGCAAAGCAGACCGTTAGAGGTGAATGGAAGATTTATTGAATCACAAAAATGTCCAAAAGGCCGCACAGTCTTTCTTCAGGGAAATACCTTAAAATAAAATAAAGCTCTCATTAAATTATAGGTTAGTCACATCTAGAGGTACAAATGTTCTAATACTCCATCTTGTACAGTTCTAACAAAATCCTGCCTCTTGAAGTAGGAAAATACACATGCACAACAAGATGATTTAAATATGCCCAAATGGTTAACTGCACAGTAACAGAAAGACTGAGAAAGCTCAAGAACAACCACACCAAGAGAAAAAAAACCCTTTCCAGGGAGATCTGAAGGCAAGTCTCATTTAGATGGGTGACCACTGAGTCAGGTGTGACCAAGAAAGCCCTGAGCTAATGTCTGGGTGCAGGGCTGCCTATTTGCTAGCAGGCGCAAGGCTGAAGGTTTTGCTGCTGGATTTATAAAACTTAAACAACATGGAACTTGGTTATCTGCAGGAACACCTTCACCCACATAGGTATGGCACAGTTCATCTCTTCTGTAACATTTTAATGAAGATTCTGTTCATCTCCCCTGAGATGTCCCCCCCCCCCAGGCTAAAGAGCCCCACATATGATGGAACTGTAGACGCTCGTGTTCAATACATATTTGGTGCACATCTAAGAGTTGGCTTTGCATCACCATTACATGTGTACACCCTGCGACGTATCCAAAACTTACTAAAAGAGGATTTACATTCTTCAAGATCTGAATGGCAGAATATTGTTATATTTGTTCACCACTGACACTTCTCTCCCTGGGCTACTGGACTTCTAGCGTGAGAATTTCGCCTCTGGAAAGGAGGTGGAGAATGCACAATACAGGGCTAAGATAAACATCTGTGATCTGGTGCTGATATGTGTAAAAGAAAGGTTTAGAAGGAAACAAGACAAAAGGTTTCCTCTTCAGGTAAGCCTGGCCCCTGGCCCCTCTTCTCTGACTAACTGAAAGTACTGAGATGGATTCTTATAGGCTTATTCCTTCCCAGCACAAAAAACACTTGTGTTATTGGGAAGGGAAATGATAGATATATTCCTTTTGGTTTGAAGATGTTACTTGCATTAATTTTGTACTAGCAAAATCCTTGATGTTTGTGTACTCTTAAAACATATCCTTGTAGATTGGGATTAATGTATGGGCAACAAAAGTGGATTTTTGTGAGCCCTTATGGTGGCTAATGGTGAGCCTCAGAGGATACATACCCAACACCTATTACATAATGTTCTGGGGGCCTCATTCTCCTGACTACATTTGAACATATTTCATATGGGCATAAAGTTCGTCGGGATACTGATTTGGACTTCTAGAGGGCTTATATTAATTTATATGTTTAATTTAAGATTTGTGTACTGACAGTCATTGTATCAGCAATGTGAACTGATGGTGGTCTACTGTTATTATTAGTATTATTTGTGTAATATTATTATTCCCGTTTCTTTTTAAAATTGTCATTTATCTTCTTTTTCCTTTTTCCTTTCCTTGTCCAATTTGAAATAAAATAACAACAGCAACAACAAAAGGGAACTGTTTGGTCAAAACTGAGACCGAAGATCAGAAGGAGTCTGAAAACAGGGACAGAAGGGGTGGATCACTTCACGAGGAAGCAGGATGAGAGGAAGGGGTTGGGAGATCCAGGATGTGCTTCAGGAAATGAATGGACTTATGGGGAAGCTACAGGTCAGAAGCAGAGGAGTTGCTGTGCTAGTGATGATACTGGCTGCCCTGCCCTGCCCCAAAACATCTGGACCGAAGAATCTCTGCAGGAATGGCCCAAGACATGTTGGTGCCTGAGGCAAACCTCAAAATGCACCCCACCCCCCACAACCACAGAAGCGGGGATAAAGTAGATCTACATCAGAAACAAGGAGGCAAGTGAAGCTGTACATCAGAAAAAGGGCAGGGAATCAAATCAACCTCGCTCAATGGCTGAAGTGAGAAACAAAGGCTGTTGCAGGGTGGGGCAATGCTCTGAATCATGCAAAGTGGGGGCAGAGCCCAGAAGACTCTGGAGGGCAGCCACCACGCTTTCCTCCACAGGGGTGGGATGAGACCAGCAGTGCTTCCTATTCGTGGAGAGACTGCATGGTGGAAGGCTGCTGAGGAGGCAGTAGATCCAGGGAGCACACAGCAGCTGGTACTGCCACCGTGGCAGCAGCCTTAGCAATGCATTCCTCGGGTGTCAGATCTGCTGCCCTGGTGGATCCTGCTGCCTGAGGTGGTTGCCTCATCTTGCCTCATGAGTGGGCTGCCCTGAGTCTCTGTGTGAGGGATGAAAAGCCTGCAAGGCTCAGCACAGCTTGGAACAATGTTTCCCAAACGGACCTTACCCGTAGTCCGGCAGATAGCACACGAAGGTGGAGCCCAATACAATGGTAATGGATATGCCAAAAAAGAAGGCTACGCGCATGCTCCAGACGTCAACGACGGGATCTGGGTCAAAGCCGTGGTAATCTGGGTTCTGGAAGGGAAAGATGCAAACAGTCAGCCAGCAAGGGTGGAAAAAACAGGTCCTTGTTCTGAGCAAGCCAAGAAGCTGCTCCTATGGTCAGCTAACATACACAGGCCAGTAATTTCTCCTCCATTTTTTGCAGCCCCATAAAAAGTCCTCTGGGCAGCTTACAATAAACAAAAACTACAATTATTACTATTAATACTTGTTGTGTTTTACACAGACAGCTCTCAGAGTGGCTTACATAATAAAAATAGAAATAACAAAAAACATTAAAACCAAATATAAACAGCAATAAAGAAAACCTGAAGCAATAAGTGTAACAACAACAACAACAACAACAACAACAACAACAACAACAGTTCTTATTTGTCTTTGGCACCAGCAATCATCTCCTGCCAAAGCCATGCAGCTTCCATCCTTAGGAAAAGGCTTCTTTGCACTGCATGCTATTTCTACTATATTCAACTCCAACTGCCTGTCTGCCTCCATCCCCACCACAGGTGATACACAGGTGCCCAAAACATCAACTTAAGAAGATGAAATTGCTGAGAGGCCAAAACTGGAAACCTTCAGACACACAGAAGGGCAAAAGTTTAAGGAGAAAAACATGGAAGTGTATGAACCAGTGGCTGTGGGTAATCAATCAAGTCTGATACTGCAAAGGGCGCATAGGAAGTATACCATTCATTTTTTTCTTCAAAATTGTTATTGATTTTCCACAAAATTAAAAAAAAAACACTAACAAATAAACAGACAAACATAAATCATAACCTTATTAGAAATAATCTTCTTAATATTGTTAAGTGACTTCCTCGTATCCCCTTAGTTGAATTTCAATGTATATCACTTTAACGGTTTTCCAAATCAAAGTTCTTAAAATCTTAACTTAATCACTTAACATTAGTCTTTCTTCCCAATTCAGCATTAAACATAATAATTCCTCACACTACTTATTTAAATCCTAGGCCTAGCTGGTAATTGTAAACTTTTCCCAATTAATTTAACTTGATGTATTTAGCTAAATAGTCATTAAATTTCTTCCTGATACTCCTCCACATTCTGGTCGCGGACTCTTCCGGTCAGGTTGGCTAGCTCCGAAAAGTCCATCATCTTCATCTGCCATTCTTCCATGGTTGGTATTTATTGCGTTTTCCACTTCTTAGCTAGTAATATTCGAGCAGCAGTTGTGGCATACAAAAATAATTTAACATCTTTCTTGGGCAATTCCATACCTGTTATTCCAAGAAAAAAGGCCTCTGGCTTCTTTATAAATGGATATTTCAACATTTTTTTCAATTCATTATAAATCTTTCCCCAGAAGTCTTTCACCTTGGGGCAGGTCCACCACATGTGATAAAAAGTACCTTCTTTTTCTTTACATTTCCAAGATAGGTTATCACAGTTATGATAAATCTTTGCTAATTTAACAGGGGTCAAATACCATCTGTACATCATTTTCATTATATTCTCCTTTAACATTGTACGTGCAGTGAACTTAACCCCTTTCTTCCACAATCTTTCCCAATCCTCAAACATTATGTTATGTCCTACATCTCTTGCCCAATCTATCATTACTGATGTAACTTGTTCATCCTTTGTATGCCACTCCAACAGTAACTTATACATTTTAGACATTTTAGACATTTTAGAATCCAACAACTCCGTCTCCAACTTGGATTTTTCAGAAGCAAAACTGTATTATGTCTTCCTTCCTCATCTTTAAAAGCCAATTTTGGATTCCATTCTTCCTTGATATAAAAAACCACTCCTCTTTTTTTTACTTTGTCAGAAGAAATAAATTCTTGTCCCAATCTTTTGTTTATTAGCATTTTTCTATGTAGTCTTATAATGTGGGTTTCCTGTAAACAAATTATGTCCATATTCTGTTTTTCCAAAACATGATAAACTTGCCTCCTTTTTTGAGGAGAGTTCAAACCATTTACATTCCATGAACAAATTCTCAACGCCATAATGCCAAATTAAGAGGATGCTGCCTCCGCTCCTGACAGCTGTGGGCTTTGTAATCCAAGTTCCACCGAGTGCTTTTGTAGAAATCTGTCCTTGATCTTCAACGGTCTTTATCTTTTGCTTTCCTCCTTCAAATTTGAAGGATAGGCCCTCTGGGAATTCCCACCTGAAAAAAATGTTCTTCCTCCTCAAGATGTTTGTCAAATCTGTATATTGGGATCTCAGGTTCAAAAATTGGCATGGGATCTCTTTAAAGAGCACCACAGATTTGTCCTGGATTTTTAGGCCTTCTTTGTAGTGGTGACCCAAAATAATATCTCTTTGCTCCTTGGTCTTAAAAACCACTATACAGTCATAAGTTATTTTAGTGTTCTTTTTGGGACTGAATCTATAAGCTTTCTCTATCCAAGCATTTTCATATTGCAACCATTCCAAATCTGGCACTCTAACAGTCACCAACTGTGCCAACCTTGTATCATACGTGGTTCTCTCATCTTTCACTTCCTTTAAGTCAGTGCTTAAAAGTTCAATCCTTTTATCCAATTTTTCAATGCTTGCTGTACTGCGATTTAAACCTTCTCTAATGTCACTCAATATTGACATCACCAACTCCTCAAATTGCTGGGCTTTAGAGCCACGTCTTACTTTTTCTGAACTCATAATAGCTTAGGAATGTCAAGGTCAGTCCCACAGTCTGGCGCAGTGGAGGAGAAAAACAGTTTCTCCCCACCAGTCCCACTGCAGCCGGCCCAGAGGCAGCGTCCCTGTTCTTTCAAACAAACTGAATACCAAAAACCAGGATGGCAAAGAGAAAATTCTCCAAAACTCCCCTTCAATCTGAGGGAGGATACTTTTTAGTTAATTTAAGGTGTAGCCAGGCAGCACAGGAAAGTTTGTAACAAAGTCAGTGGAAACGGAGATTGAATGTTTCCTCTTCCATTGTGATGTCACAATGGAGACAAGTCTTCCCTCCCGGGTGGTCCGCTGCAGAATGGGGAAGGCTCTCTCGTATTCACTGTCTTCCTAAAATAATTTCCTAGACACAAACACCCCCTCTTCCCTCGAGGAGGGGGAGCAAGATTGCTTGCAAAGTTTCAAAAGTTTTTCGCTTCTTAAAGGCTTCGGTCTTTGTACGCCGATTCTCACCTACTCCAACAAAAGGCGACCGACCTCCGTTTTTAAGTCTCCCTTTTCTTCCAAATTTTTTCCAAATTAATTTTGTAGTTAATTTTGTAGTTACTTACAGTTCCGAATTTTAAAATCTTTCTTCGTGAAGGAATTGGCCACTCTCGGCCAGTCTCGGAGCTTCGCTGCTTTGAGCTTACTGGGGAGCAGGGGAGTCGCTGGAAGGCACCCGCCGGAACATCAGGTCCTCAGAACGCCCAATCTGAGGTTTTTAATGGGGAACCACGACACTCTCGTGGTCTCCCCAACTTCAAAGCGCTGGGGCTCTTTCAGCCAAAAGAGCTCCTGACTGCCATTACTGGGCGACCAACCGGAAGTCTGCACTTCAAGGATAATCATAAAGGTAAAGGGACTCCTGACCATAGGTCCAGTCGTGACCGACTCTGGGGTTGCGGCACTCATCTTGCTTTACTGGCCGAGGGAGCCGGCGTACAGCTTCCGGGTCATGTGGCCAGCATGACTAAGCTGCTTCTGGTGAACCAGAGCAGCTCATGGAAATAATAATAATAATAATAATAATAATAATAATAATAATAATAATTTATTATTTGTACCCCGCCCATCTGGCTGGGTTTCCCTAGCCACTCTGGGCGGCTTCCATAGAAACCAAAAAACACTAAAATATCATACATTAAAAACTTCCCTGAACAGGGCTGCCTTAAGATGTCTTCTGAATATCAGGTAGTTGTTTATCGTTTTGACATCTGATGGGAGGGCGTTCCACAGGGCGGGCGCCACTACCGAAAAGGCCCTCTGCCTGGTTCCCTGTAGCTTTGCTTCTCGCAATGAGGGAACCGCCAGAAGGCCCTCGGCGCTGGACCTCAGCGTCCGGGCAGAATGATGGGGGTGGAGACGCTCCTTCAGGTATACTGGGCCGAGGCCATTTAGGGCTTTAAAGGTCAACACCAGCACTTTGAATTGTGCTCGGAAACATACTGGGAGCCAATGTAGGTCTTTCAAGACCGGTGTTATGTGGTCTCGGCGGCCGCCCCCAGTCACCAGTCTAGCTGCCGCATTCTGGATTAGCTGTAGTTTCCGAGTCACCTTCAAAGGTAGCCCCACGTAGAGCGCATTGCAGTAGTCCAAGCGGGAGATAACTAGAGCACGCACTACTCTGGCGAGACAGTCTGCGCCGTTTACCTTCCCGCCAGAGCAGTACCTATTTATCTACTTGTACTTTGACGTGCTTTCGAACTGCTAGGTTGGCAGGAGCAGGGACCGAGCAACGGGAGCTCACCCTGTCGTGGGGATTTGAACCGCCGACCTTCTAATCAGCAAGCCCTAGGCTCTGGTTTAACCCACAGTGCCACCCGCATCCCTAGGATAATCCTAATCCTAATCATTTTATTATTTATACCCTACCCATCTTGCTGGGCTTCCCCAGCCACTCTGGGTGGCTTCCAGAAAATTAAAACACAATACAACATCAAACACTAAAAACTTCCCTGAGCAGGTCTGCCTTCAGATGTCTTCTAAAAGTTGTGTAGTTATCTCCTTGATATCTGATGGGAGGGCATTCCACAGGGTGGGCGCCATGACTGAGAAGGCCCTCTGGCTGGTTGCCTGTAGCTTTGCTTCTTGCAGTGAAGGAATCACCAGAAGGCCCTCGGAGGAGGACCTCAGTCCTGGCTGAGTGATGGGGGAGGAGACGTTCCTTCAGGTATACGGGGCCAACACTGTTTAGGGCTTTAAAGGTCAGCACCAACACTTTGAATTGTGCTTGGAAACGTAATGGGAGCCAATGTAGGTCCTTCAGGACTGGTGTTATATGGTCTCGGCAGCCACTTCCAGTCCCCAGTCTAGCTGCTGCATTTTGGATTAATTGTAGTTTCCGGGTCACCTTTAAAGGTAGCCCCACGTAGAGCGCATTGCAGTAGTCCAAGTGGGAGATAACCAGAGCATGCACCACTCTGGTGAGACAGTCTGCAGGCAGGTAGGATCTCAGCCGGTGTTCCAGATGGAGCTGGTAGACAGCTGCCCTGGACACAGAATTGACCTGCACCTCCATGGACAGCTGTGAGTCCAAAATGACTCCCAGGCTGCGCACCTGGTCCTTCAGGGGCAAAGTTACCCCATTCAGGGCCGGGGAGTCCTTCACACCAGCCTGCCCCCTGTCCCCCCAAAACAGTACTTGTCTTGTCAGGATTCAACCTCAATCCATTAGCCACCATCCATCCTCCAACCGCCTCCAGACACTCATACAGGACATTCACTGCCTTCACTGCTTCTGCTTTAAAAGAGAGGTAGAGCTGGGTATCATCTGCATACTGATGAACACCCAGCCCAAACCCCCTGATGATCTCTCCTAGAGAGCCAGTGTGGTGTAGTGGTTAAGAGCAGTGGACTCATAATCTGGTGAACCGGGTTCGCTTCCCCGCTCCTCCACATGCAGCTGCTGGGTGACCTTGGGCTAGTCACACTTCTCTGAAGTCTCTCAGCCCCACTCACCTCACAGAGTGTTTGTTGTGGGGGAGGAAGGGAAAGGAGGATGTTAGCCGCTATGAGACTCCTTAGGGTAGTGATAAAGTGGGATCTCAAATCCAAACTCCTCTTCTTCTTTTTCCCAGAGGCTTCATATAGATGTTAAAAAGCATGGGGGAGAGAACGGAACCCTGAGGCACACCACAAGTAAGAGCCCAGGGGTCTGAACACTCATTCCCCAACACCACTTTCTGAACATGGCCTAAAAGAAAGGAGTGGAACCACTATATAACAGTGTCCCCAGCTCCCAACCCACTAGACAGTCCAGAAGGATACCATGGTCAATGATATCAAAGGCTGCTGAGAGATCCAGCAGAACTAGGAAACAGCTTTCGCCTTTGTCCCTAGCCTGCCGCTGGAGATCACTGACCAGTGCAACCAAGGCAGTTTCAGTCCCAAGTTGAGGCCTGAATCCTGACTGGAAGGGATCCAAATGGTCTGCATCCTCCAGGTGTGCCTGGAGTTGTTCAGCATCCACTCACTCAATCACCTTGCCCAATAATGGAAGATTTGAGACTGGGCGATAGTTGGCCATATTGGCTAGGCCCAAATATGGTTTTTTAAGAAGCGCTTTAATAACCGCTTCTTTAAGCAGGTCTGGGAAGACTCCCTCAAAGAGGGAGGCTTTCATCACCCTACAGAGCCCATCGCCCAGACCTTCCCAGCTTGCTTTTATGAGCCAGAATGGGCAAGGATCAAGGAGACAGGTGGTTGGTATCACTCACCCAAGCAGCCTGTCCATATCTTTAGAGGTAACAGATCAGCATTAATCCCATGCAACTTGACTAGACAGGGCTCTAGCAATCTCCCGCCCCGGCCCTGGTCCCATGGTGGAGTCTACCTCTTTCCAAATATGAGCAACTTTATCTGCAAAAAACTTTGCAAAATCATTGCAGGAGGTCTTGCAGTCCTCACCAGGCCCTGATGGCGAAGGTGGTTCCGTTAGATTGTGAACCACCTGAAAGAATCTCCTGCTGCTGTTTTCTGCAGATGCAATAGAGGCGGTGAAGAAGGTCCTCTTCGTTGTTGCTATCACAACTTGGTAGGCTTAACGTTGAACTCTAACCTGTATCTGCTCCAATTCAGAATGAGTTTTCCGCCACTGGCGCTCTAGCTGCCTCAGCGATTGTTTCATCGCCCTCATCTCGGGGGCAAACCACGGGGCTGTCTGGGCTCCATGCAATCGGAGAGGGTGCTTGGGAGACAGTCGATAGCCCTGGTTAACTCTGCATTCCAGTGGGCCACCAGGGAATCAGATGAAAGGCCATCAACATGGGATAAAACATCCCCTACCACTCCCTGGAAACCATTTGGATCCATTAAGTGGTGGGGGTGGACCATCCAAATTGGTCCCACCTCCCTGCAGAAGGGAAGGGTCTCAGAGAAATCCAGTTGCACCAGGAAGTGATCTGACCATGGCACTTCTTTTGTTTTGCTTTTACTTAGTGTCAGATCACCCACGTCTATAGAGGTGAACACCAGGTCTAAGGCATGTCTGTGACTATGAGTTGGGCCAAACTTATTCAGGGACAGCCTTAGTGAGGCCATGCTTTCCATGAAGTCCTGAGCGGTTCCTTGTAAGGTCGTGTTGGCATGGATGTTAAAATCCCCTAGGACAACCAAACTAGGTGTCTCCAGGAGAACATCCACCACGACCAAAAGCAGCTCAGGCAGGGAATCCTTGTTGCAGCAGGGAGGTCGGTACACCAAAAGGAATCCTGTACTGCCCCTATTGCCCAACTTCCAGAACATGCACTCAGAGAACTGGGTCTTCCCATTAGGACGCCTGGTGCAAGCTAATGACTGCACCCCCCCTCCCCCCTGCATCCCCCCTCACCACCCACATGACCTGGGTTGCTGTGCATAAGAGAAACCTGGTGGACAAGCAGTAGCAAGAACAGGACCATACGCCTCGTCCAACCAAGTCTCTGTTACACATGCCAGGTCAAGTCCTCCATCCACGATCATGGATGGCCGTGGTCTTATGAATCATTGACCTAGTATTGCACAGCAGCGCCTTACGGTTATGTGGGTCTCCCTTGTTGATTCCAGTATCCTTCTGGTCAAGACCAGACCCAGAGGCAGGGATAGTCTTCAAACAATGACTAAACCTGCCTCCTCGGTAATGACGTGGTCTGGTCTTAGATTAACTCCTCCTCCTGTCCGTGATCACTGAGATCAGGTGTCTCAGTGCATCCCCTCCGTGGAACTTGTCCTGGCCATTATGTTGGCTGGGGCCCACTCCCGGGCAGCCCTGACCCTCTCCCCAGAGCGGCCAATGTACTTGCAAATTATTATTATGTATTTAATTTAAATTTATTAAATTTAAATCTGAGCTCTCATTTCAAAAACATGTAGGTAGCACCCCCTATTAACAAATAGGAGTCCAAAAGGTGCAAGTTTTGAAGGAATGAAACACCCCCCATCCTGCCCCCCCCCAAGTCTGACATTTTGGGTGAAATTTAAATATGTGCAATAATTACTTTTTTATCAAACCTAAACTATTTTATATTTGGCATGCTTATGAAATTTACAGAGCAATCTTAAGCATGTTTACTCAGGAGAAAAGCTATGATGTTTAGTATGATTACACCCCTAGAATTTCAGCCTGATGGGTTATATTCAATCCTGCTGTTCCACTAGCACAGCAGACTTCTGCTTGCATAATGGAACTTTCCCCTCTTCTCCCTTGCAGCCCCCATGCACCCGTAATATATGCTCAAGAGGGGTGGGGGATCCACTGGAGAAGATTTTGAGGACATGTGGGGAGAGCAGAGCAGAATAAGTCTTTCTCTGTGACTGGAACTTCATGCATGCAATATTGCATACAACTCCAAAGGTATTAATGATTTACAGTGTGATCCTATTTATGTCTACTCAGAAGCAAGCCTCTCTGAGTTCAGTGGGGCTTACTCCCAGGCAAATATAGCACTCTACATATAGGAGTGTAGCTTTAGTTTTGTACAAGCGAAAGGACAGCAGAAGCAGGTTACTTGCTTCTAGTATCTCCAAATTAAATAAAAGTTCTTCAAAAGAAGACAAGCAGCAATTTGCAAGAAAGCAAAAGCCCCCGCTTGCTCCTTCCATGGAGATGACAGCAACCTAGGTGCAGAAATGCATATCTGATGCAAGTGTTGTAATATTCCTAGAGTTTAAACAAGAATTAGCATTCCCTAATCATGTAGATTTACTTGCGTAAAAATCTTTATACCCCTTATTCATTCCAAAAGGGAAAATTATTTCAGAGACTCTTTTTTCCAGTGTTCTCTAAAATTTCCAATTTTTCATTGGAGAAATGAATGCAACTTTGGGTTGGAGTCAACCAACAAGTCCCACGGAAGGACTTCCTTTAGTGCAAGAGAGCTTTCTCCCCCTCTTCTCCCCCTGTGCCCTTCCCAAATTGGCTCTAGGCGGGTTGGGAGAACTCTCCAGAACAGTGTGCATTAAAAAAAATAAAAATTCTTTATTGCTCACAATTATATCTTACGGTATGAATTAATGATTAATGATAAATTAACATGTGCCATTAAGGTAAGATGGGGAATATGCAGGAGAAATGATTTTGAGGAGAAATGGAAGGTGTTTGTAGAATTTGTGCTGTTAAAATGGAAAGGGGTCAAACCATTGCAAGAGGTGTTGACATTTTGGGAGGTTGGATAGTTACAATGGAACGGTCTTGGTGATGGGGTGTACATTTTTATTCTTATTTATGATTATTACTCTGTCAAAAGAAAGAAATACAAAATCATAACTTTTTTTATTTAAAAAGTGTGCAGGTCGGGGAAAGGGGGCTGTTCCGTCTGGCAAGCTGAATTCCGTATGCTGGCTAAGAGCTGCTATGCTCAATTCCTTCCTCTGTGTGTTCAGCAGAGGTCCTGGTCCCACTCCACATTAATTGTTATACAGCAGCCTTTGGCATCCTGGTGCCCTCCAGACGTTTTGGACTACAGCTGAGCTGATTGCAGATGATGGGAGTTATAGTCCAAAACACCTGGAAGGCACTGGATTGGGAAGGGCTCTTTGATAGCCATTTTTGCTGAGCCTGCAATAACTCAAAAGAGTCTACAATGCTGCCAAAACCCTAAGCTATGCAAATGGAAAGAGGAGACAATTACACTGACTTTTGTAAAATATACTAATGGTACTAATGGAGAATGTGTTAAGGGGAGTTAAGCATGATATTCAATAGCTTGGACTAGGCTTGAGCATTTGTGCATATGAGAGGGATTCTTTTGCAGAAACACCCCGGAGTGAGAGCCCTTGTTCTCTAGCTGCTTATTATGTGGCTGCCTCTGAACCTTCAGGCAGCAGCGCTCCCTCCTCGACTCCCCCAGACATGTATGCAGACGTCCCTCCTCAAACCTCAAACATGGTTTGTGTCCAGCCAGCCCTTCAAGCTACAAAGGGATCAGAATCTGCCTGGCATTATTAACCCAAGCAGAGGTGCAGAACTCTTTTGGACACATGTATGCCCTCCAGTGGCTTCTTCTGTAGTGAAACAAGGGGAGGCCAAGCTCCTCAGAGAGGAGAGGCAGACCCAGCACTCAAGCCAGACACACAACACACTGAGCTGCACAATGCCCCGTGCAAAAGGATCAGCACAGCAAGTCTGGAAACTAACAGTGCAACGTGGGGAGAACATGCAGGGGGTCCTGCTTTCCCTAAAGCTCCCTGCCACCCCTGCTTTTTGGCTCAGGTTTGTGGAAGCCCACTGCAGGGACCCTGGGAAATGGAAGAGGGAGGGCTCAGGTGCTCTTTCAAAAACAACTGCTAGACAAAAACAGTTCCAACCTGGGCATTATGGGGAAGTGTGAGGAGGATCAACATTTTATGGCCTTTTAATTTTTGTTTGGGGGGTTGTTATTGGTTTCTTTTGGTTTTTATTATGTATTTTGTGTTCTCATCTTGAATTTTTATGTCCTGAACCACCCTGTGATCTTCGGATGAAGGGTGGAATACAAACTTAATTAATTAATTTTCCCTGCCTTTTTCCCTGGTGGGACTCAAGGCAACTTACAGATAAAATAGAAAGTGTAATAATTAAAAAAAATTGAAAGAATATATTCTATTAAAGCCATACAAATAATTACAATAAACGCAGCACAGCACCAACCCCCTTATTAAAAATAGTCAAGTTCCCAGCAAGGCTTTTTTCCTGGGGGTTCTCAAGGGTATGCAGTACCAGCATCTTCCCCCCCCCCATTAAAAAAGTGTGGCACTTACTGTAACACACACACTGGTTCCCAGGCATCTCCCAACTGCCCTGAACTTCCTGGTTCAGAGACACACCTGTTTCCCTAGTAGATTTACTTGCACTTCCAGCCTACTGTGGCAGTGTGTGCTTTTCTTGTCATGTCAACCAACTATCTGTGCAATGAAATTTTGGGTTTATTTCCCCCAACCATACACACATGCACCCCCCCCCCAAATTGAGGGAGGGCGAGAAGGAAATTTCAGAGAGCTAACAAAAACAGGAGAGATGAGATCTCATTAGGCCGTTGCTTGGATACTTCTTTTTGCCCAGTTCCTGGCACCAGGGCTGTGAAAGATGAAGTGCTTGGGTAAGAGCAGTCTTCAAAAGGAGCAAATTCTCCTGCCGCAGCCCACTCGCATGCATACAGGCACATTCGTTTTTATTGCCTCCTTGGAACCATATAAAAGCAACATGTCTGCAGGCATGCTGACCTAGTGATGTACAGGACCCTCAAGACCTCCAGTGGGGCTGGTGGTGAGGTGGTGTCAAGTTGGTCAAAGGACCAGTTTGGGCACCTTGAGCTTCCCTGCTCCATGCCACCCAACTCTCCTCTTTCTGCCTTCCCACCTCCCTGCACGGTGGGGGGCTTCTTTTTCTTTCGCCCACTTACTGGTTCAGGCTGAGTCACAGCAGGCTTCAGAGAACAGGCGCCCCTCCTCTCTTGCACATCTAGGGAGCTATATTTGCAACCAATTCTCTCTTCCTCCCTCCCTGCTTCAGTAGCAGAGCTGGGACAATTCTCTCTCTTTTTGGTTTGTTTTTTAAAGGATCCATTATTGGCATGGGATATACTGAATATGAAGAGGGAAAGGTCTGTGAGAGCAACTTTCTTGCCTGGTCCGGATCAGCAGCCTTTCCAAACACTGTTTAGCATTGCCCGTTCCTGCTCAGGAGGCACAATGATGCATTCATGAGTCCTGCCATCTTTCTCTCTGTTTTGAAATACAGCAGAGGAGAGAGAAAGGACCCCCCACTCCATGAGCCCTGCTGGCTGGAGCTGATATGCAGTGGGGTGGGAGCTGCCTGGGACCACAGATTCCCCACCCCTGAACTATACCATATACCCAACCCTATAGCAGGAGCTATATTACGGTCTTGGAAGAAACCAAGATTTTGGAGCCATATTCTTAGGGAGCAAGAAGACAACAGCACCGTGGTCAGGTCCAGGCATTAATCCCGGGGCTTAATCCGGGGGCACTGCAAGAGGTGGGACTTCCAACTCTACAATTCTATGATTTTATGAAGGATGGAACCAAAGTGTGTGGGTGGGGGGCCTGTGTGTGTGTGTGCAGCTTCAAAGGGCTTCCCTCCCAGTCAGCCTGGTGCAGAAGCTCTTTGTACGTCCTTTCCCCTGCCTGCTCCCTTTCTGTCCTCTCTGTCTTCTATGACCAGCAGCAGTGTGAGCCACCTTGCTCTGGAGCTCCCCTTAGGCAAGGCAGCAGTTTCAGGTCACTATGATTTATTAAACAGCATGAGCAGCTTTGCCGCTGCTTAAATATTTAAAGAGTCTTTTTACTGAGAGAAAAAGCATGGTGCTCACAGAGAGAGAGAGAGAGACAAATAGCAGGTGCTGCAGAAAGCATGGTTCATCCTTCCTGAAGACTGGAGTCATGAAGTAGATGGAAAAGGTTGTTGGTAGCAGCTGCTGTTCTGTGGACTCCCAGAGCTGCCTTCCAAAGTCTCCCTTCTTATAAGGGTGGGGCAATGTGGGCTCAACTGCACATGGCTCCTCAAGGGAGACTCTGCTCCATCTAGACATGGACCTTGCAGAAGCCAGGGGTCACTTTCCTCCCAGTCCCATGTCTCTCGCAAGGCCATGCCTCCACAATGACCTGCGGCCAAGTAAGCAGAATGCAGCCGTCACTGGCTATGCAGGCCAGCCCATCAGAGATCCGTCCACCCAGGCACTTGTACTGCCTGCCTAGGATGCAGGTGCAGGCCTGCCTTGGGTTATCGTAGAATGCCCTCTTGACTATTTCAGCCAGAAATCATTTTCTCAGCCTAGCCTACCTCACTGTGTTGTTGCAAGGAGAAAATGAGACAACCACAGACATACTGCCCTGGCCCTTTTGAAGGAAGGGCAGAATGCACATGTGAGACATTAAATAAATATAAGCAAGATCCAGGCAGGTGTTTGACCCAGGCCCAGGCTCCTTGAAAATGTGTGTCGGATTTCAAGGGATATTCTATTTGCCTTTTTAAAAGCTATAATCGCCAGGCTCTAGATAAGTTTGGATTTGAAATCCTGCCAAAGATAGTCACAAATGTCCTACCATTCCGTAATAATAGGTAGGCAGCACAATTCAACTGAGATTGCACCCCTAATTTCTATGGTCCAATACTTCTCTTTTTCTCCTTCACTGCAGAAATTATACAGGCAGCATGGAACACAAGAGGTTCTGCTGCACTGATGGAGCAGAAAAAGGGACAAAACACAAAAAACACATACACCTGCACATGATCCTGAATGAGGAAGGGTTAGTCAGGGACTCAAACATCCCTCTGGCAACGAGTGGGGCCTACTTAAAGGGAAATCACCCAACAAACCTCTGTAGGATGTCCACATATAAGCATTAACAAGCAGGCGTAAGTAAGAAAATGTGAGCGGTTGTATTTTAAAATATTTTATCTTTGATATCAAGGGGCTCCCCCCTCCCCCTGTGCTGTACAGTATCACCTTTACCGCAGACTCTGCTTCCAGAGACACAACCACCCTTTGCAAACTCCTTAGCCAATAGGTTTCATGCTCCACACCAACGTGACGGCACAACAGTGAAGTTTCTTTGTGGGTGGTGCAAACAAGGAGCTGCACGCAGAGCCCTGACCTGCTTCCCCCTCCCAAGCCCATCTTTGTGTCAGGCATCAACTTGGCAGGCTAGGAAGCGGGGGTGTCAGACCTGACAAGCTGTCAGTAGAGGCTGATTATTCCATTATTGGCAAGTCTCCTGTGACACCTGACCCCACCCCCTTGCTCAAGGCAGGTGTATGCCGCCAACCCAGCGTGGAAGATGTTAATGCAGTAGCAATGGGTAGATGGGGCTTGGAGCTGCCTGTCCCCCACAGTCCTCCTTCTGGGGCATCAGAAATGATGTCATTCTTGGAACCATCCCAAAGGATATGCTAACAGACCACCTGATTTCTTAGCACACACCCTGTTCAAAGCAGAGACGGGGCATTTTAAGACGTGAGCTAGGAGAACAGAAGCAGCTTCCGGGGGTGGGGGTGGGGGGCTGAGCCACAGAACTGTCTGGAACACAACATACTTAAAAGCTTTCCTTGAACTCTGGTCATTCCTCTCTGGAGGATGCGTGAGAGTGGCCCCTACAGACTTCTTTTCACGTTGTAATAGCTTGCCTTCCTCAACACTTTCATGGATTAAACACCACTCTCTATTTCTGGCGTTCAATGTCACCGCCGAGGGCGCTCGGAGGCCAAAGCATTCACATTTTTATGCCATAAATATGCACCCTGGTACCTCAAGAAACTAAGCTTCCAAGTTACTGTTTCCTTAAGAATGAAATCACAAGTTATCAAATCTCACGGCTGCAAAGGGATATTTGGATTTCTAATGCTTAGCGGATAGGATTTCAGCACTGTTGCTCCGTCAGTCTTTCCCGGGAATGGATGCATTTGACCAAATTCAACCAGCTCCTACACTTTGATTTAGAGCTCAACACCTAGCAGTTTGGTGGGCAGGGGAGGATTTATCAAGCACAAGGTTTCCACAACAAAAACTCCAAAATCCTTACCCAGGTTATGTAAATAGATAGCCACACAGTAAGACAGTGCACAGAAGCAGAATGCAAATTCAGCAACATGAGCTGACATTTCTTGGCAAACAGTAGTACGGTATTTTATATATACCATCTATTTTATTTCTTCCACTCATAACCTACCCTTCATCTCAAAGGTTCCCTGGGCGGTGCACAGCCAAGTTCAATTAAAAAACAAATACATTAAAATATAACCTACAGCACTGCACGGGAGCTTAAAATCAGAAAACATCAGAAAACCACAATGCAAGCAGCAGGAGAGAAGAGGTATTCAGCTCAGCCTTCCCCAAATGCCCAACATGTGGCAGCATCGAGAGAAGAAACAGCAACAAAGGAGCATATTGGGGCCATGAAGAAGACACAGCTTGGCCAGTGCCACACAGATTACTGGGATGCCGCTCTCTAAACACCAGAACCTCCAGCAGACATTGCCAACATCCTTTCAGCTTAGCTCTATAAAGGACAAAAACTCACTCACTAAAAAATGAAAAAGCAGAAGTTTCTTGGAATTCAACCATGATCGCACCTGTCAACTCTGCCTGCCATTTACTGAGAAACAAGAGCACACACATGCAGCCATAGTTGAGTCAGCAATTCTTTTTACATGCTCAATCGGTAAGTCCTACCAAGGTTCCCAGGGAGCCATGCTGCTATTGAACTCGGCCTTGTATTCTGCAGGTCGTCAGGTGCCTTGTGGGAGAGACACTTCTTCACCTCACCCCATTCCTCTCTGCAGATAGAAAACCAGATGCCCCCCAGAGGACCTCAGACTAGCATGGCTGCAGAAATCACTTCCAATCAGCCACTTGCTGAAAAATGTATTGCTCCCAAGAACACCAAAGCCGCCCCCCCAACAGCAGCACCCTGTATCTGCCTAGCTCAAGGAAGCTCAAGTTCTACTATTCTGCATGATATAGATATGCTGTTTGAAATTCCTTAAAAAAATTAATCCATCCCCACATCCAATGTGCAACACAACCCACCGGCCCCACGCCTGACACAGCTTTACTTTTAGCCCCTGAAAAATTCTAAATGCCCCTTTATGTACTTTGAAATCTGATATCCCCAGAATTCCATCTTCTTCATCCACTATGGTTCATGTGTAACATGATGTCTAACTAGAGTCTTTCATTTTTTAAGAGAGTCCCAAGCATGAAACTGCCCCAAGAGAGAAAAGTGAAAAGGCGCAGAGACTGGAACCAGGAAGCCAGCTTTTCCTGATAGAGGAAAACAAATTGTAGCAGCTAGAGATGGCAGGAGGAAAAGAGATCAAGCCAGAATCAGGTTTCCTGCTACAATGTGCAATGCCGAGCTATTGTTTTAGACACAAACTGCTCAGAACAGCAAGACTCAGTGTATTTATTAGTATTGATAGAGGTCCTTAAGAGCTGTTAAGGGGAATTTTCAGTGCATCAAGAATACCATCCTATTCAGCCTTGCTTCCCTAGCATGACTGCATTTCAGATGATTCCTCAAAGGAGCAGGTGGCACAGAAAGTCATGAAATCTGTTTCCTCAAATATTTCCCAAGAAAGGCTGGAGTAAAGGCCACTAATCATGCATCAGGATTAGGACATATTGCCTTTGGCTTGCCTGAATGACTAAGGCTACTAGCTCAGATCTGTTTAAATTAATCAACCCAAACCTTTAGCTGATTAATTTGCAAGGGGGGCAATTTTAACTTGCAAGTTTGTGAAATAAGGAGAGCACACCGGTTTGCTTCTGAAGCAATCTTGGTTCCAGTGTATCATAGGGGAATAAATGAAGAGAGGAAACAGTGGCGATGGTCCTTTCTTCTAACCAAGAGCACCTTTTGGCTAGGAACTTGTATGTTAGCTTCCACTTTCTTCATTGATCTCACCACACTGTCCCAACTAAATCCATCTCCACCTGGCTGCAACAGAAGAAGAGGAGACACACAAAGGATTCCACTGTTGGCCTGGCTGGAATCAACGGCCATTTGCTTCCTATTCCTCCACCACAAGCTGCTTCCTCAGCTGCCATTCCAATGGATCTCTAGAAAAACAACTGCATAACTTTTGAGAACCGGCACCTGCATTTCCTTTCTTTGCTTCCAGTTACTTTTGAATTGTGAGCCTGTGGGCAGAGACAATTCACAATTTTCAAACATCTCTACAGTGCCTAACAATTTTTTTTTGGGGGGGGGGAAGTATCTCTTTATAAATGATTAATAATTACTAGGGTTCTGGAAACATATTAAAGTTTAACTGATCAATCACTGATGTAAAAAAATTCCTTTTCTACCCAAACTGAAAAAACTAGTGTTAGAAACTGGGATAGAAATGCTAGGAGTCATGTGGCTCCTGGGATGCAGGTTGTGGGTGCCAAAACAAAATGTCTTTCTCTCTTTTTTTGGTACCCCCACTGCCAGACTAGGCAACCCCATAGGGGGAAAACCTGCTGCCGGGCGAATCAGGTAGTCTGCAGGTAGGACGGCAGCAAAATGTGTGTCTTTTCCTACAGCGCTATCCCGCCAAACACCTGATTCACCTGGCAGCAAAAAATTCTCTCCCTCTCTCTCTAATCTTATATCTTTTGCTGCTGGGTGAATCAGGGGTTGCTGCCACTGTGCCCGGAAGACCAGCTGACTACAGCCAGGCAAGTAGAGATGCGAGGCACCAAGGGTGGCACCCAGACATCTCCATCCAGTTGCAAATGGTTGGTTACCAGTCACAAAATGTGACTGGCATGCAGCTAATTTCAAACACTGAAACTAGTCCATCCCCACCCATATACTATAGCTTGGGAAGGGCAAACCCATGGAAGACAAGCTCTGTATAAGACACAGGTTAGAAGGTTATCCCATATCTGCTTAATTTACAGATACCATGCCATCATCACATCCAGGTTAAACTACTCCCAGCACATTCTACATGACGCAGCCTTTGGAAGGTGTTTGGAAACTGCAGGTGCTGCAGAATGCTGCAGCCAAAGTACTGATGGAAGCCTTTTCTCCTTTTCCAAAGCATAAAATGCCATGTTATGTGACATTCACTTGACCACTGTATTCTTTCCATCTCAGTTCAAAAGGCTGGCTATCACTGAACACTCTAAATAGTTTTGAGGAATGGTGCTTAAGGACTACTGCTTTCTGCAGCATGATGCTGGTTGACTGCTAAGGTCTTGGGGGGAGTCTCTGTCCTGTCTCACAACACTGTCAGAAATGCATGGAACATGATACTGTCAGCTGCAACTGTGCTACACTATGGAACTTCTCTTTTCTCTGGCCTTGCTCCCACTTGCCACACATGGTTGCAGGGATTGTGGCATAATACACTGCCCTTTGTGGGCTGACACTCTGGCAGAGGATGGATTGGTGCTGAAGAGAAGTCACTGAAGACATAGGGCTGCTCCCAGAGCATGGCTCCATTTCTCCACAGCCCTCTGCCGAGTCAAAGAAAGCACTCAAGCACACAGCCCTGTAATCGCTCTCTGCTCTCAACCTCAAAGTTGGCCTCCTAGCAAGCCCAGCCAAGAACCACCCACCGAAAGCCACAGCAGAGAAGGCTGGAGAGTGACTTCAGCTCCTTGCATTCCACAAGCCAATGATTTCTACATGTCCTGTGCCAGAGAGCTTTTTGGAAACAAAAGACGCTGAGGCAGTAAGCGAAGCAAGGTGCCACGTAGAGAGATCTCCCTCCAGAGATCTCAGCAGGCAGTTGGTGCTTCTCTACCCCTGAAGACCAGCCCCCTGGTGGGCAGGGAGGTGCAACCCCTCTCTCCTTGGTAAGAAATTCCTCAAGTGGAAATTTATTCTCTCCTTCCATCCTGGCCCCTCCCAACCCATCAGAAATACAGCAGTCACTCCTGTTAATTTCCCCTGGGTCTAATAAATGGCTACCCCCAGGGCTCCACAGTTGCTGCCTTCTCCATACAGCATCAGTGCTGACACTCGAAGAGCCTGTGTAAACCATCGCCTGGAGCTACAAAACCCAACTCCTGCCTACAGATGCAGCAATCAATGCCTCCTGCTCATATGCAGGCAGCCCCCCCCATCTCCCAGCACCCCCTGTGCTGGGCGCTAATTATGGAGCCAGGTTCAAAACTGCTCCCAAGATGCTCAAGCGTCTCATCACATTTCCATCCAGTGCAGACAGTATGAGTCTGTTCCAGCTCCTGGTTAATGTCACTTCAGGGGTATACAGAGAGAGCGGCTGCTAAAGTGAACCTGGCAGGAGATTTATGGCAGCAGTGCTGCTAGACCGGGAAAATCTCATTTCTCTACAGAAGGGGCTTCTTCATCATTCACTTATTGAGAATGGAAGTGGACTGTGGTCCCAGCACTACTGCTATTTAGGGTAAAGGCACTCGGAGATAAGTTAACTGTCACTGCTCAATGCACGCATTACACTTAAATTAGGAGAACGTGAGGGTCCCCCCGCCCCCCCCCACCTCAGTCCAGTGGATTTACAAACTGGTGTGGACTAAACAACAATCAGCCAACAGGTCTGTGGAGATGCAATCTAACCAAAGGAAGCTCTGAAAGTGAGATGAAGGCAGGGCCGGGAGGTAGCAGGAGCATGAGAGGCCACGGATTCCTTACCTACTGAGCCTTCCTGATGACACAAGCCTAGAGAGCTCCCTCTTCCTATGGCAAAGTACCGGAAGGTCAACGGCTACACATGCCTGCAGCCCACACTTAGATCAGTGGTGGTAGCGGCTGGATGTTTCTGGCAGGGCTGTGCTCATGTCCCAGCCTGACCCAGGGGCGGAGAGAAGAGATTGTGATCCCTCGTAATTTTCCTTCTTTCAGTTCTCCCAAGCCTCCCTTTTGTTATTTCCCCAGCCCTTGATATTTAGACCATAATCTCTGCAGGGCAAGACTTGCCTTTTCTGACTTCCCATGTACCAGGAAAAACCATGGTTCAGTGGAGAAGAGCCTTCTCTCAAGTTGAATTCCTGGCATCTCCAAGCAGGGCTGCCTCAGAAAGATTGCTGTGAAATCCCAAAGAGCAATTACCAGTCAGTGCTGACAAGGACTGGGGAACCCGGTACCCTCTAGCTGTTGCTGCTGGACCACAACCCCCACCATTTCTGACCATTGGCTCTGCTGGTTGGGTAGGAGGGGAGGGAGTTGGAACCCAATACCTTCTGCAGTAGCACAAGCTCTCTATCCTTGGTATAGACAACCCTGAGCTAGATGGGCCAAGAGGCAAGGTTCTGTCATTGTGTAACAAGAGGGTTAAACACAGTGGTACCTCGGGTTAAGTACTTAATTCGTTCCGGAAGTCCGTTCTTAACCTGAAACTGTTCTTAACCTGAAGCACCACTTTAGCTAATGGGGCCTCCTGCTGCTGCACTGCCAGAGCACAATTTCTGTTCTTATCCTGAAGCAAAGTTCTTATCCTGAAGCACTATTTCTGGGTTAGTGGAGTCTGTAACTTGAAGCGTATGTAACCTGAGGTACCACTGTACACGCTAAAGCAAGACTCTGTTGTTGTAGTTCCTCTGAAACCAGGATACAAAACATGCAAAAATAAAAGTGAAGCCTATACAGCCAGCTTAAGATCTTGGGAGTGGTGGAAGAGGTGTGAAGACAAAGATGAAAACACCACAATCGGGACAGGGGAACCTCAAGCCCAGACAGCCAAATGCAGCCGCTTCCAGGCACCTCTACAGCTCTTGTGCCTCTCCTTAGACTACATTTCACCCCGGAAGTGCTCTTCCCCCACTTTGAGTGCTCCTACCTGACTGAAATGAGTTCTTGTACTGGAATAATGTCTCTTACTTCCCTGAATGGAGGACAGAGAATGCAGAACCCTTTGGTTTTGTATGGGTGCAATGTAACCCATTGTACAGGTTAAGAGTCACCTACCACTGACAGTTCCCACACAAAAACCAGAGGGTTCTGCATTCTTTGATTGGCCATGGCTCCCTGGCACACACAGGATGATGGGAACACAGGATGGCAGTCAGACATTGTGCTAAGCTCCTCTTTTAAGGTGTGGCTATGTTGCTTTCCCTTGACCCTTGTTGCCTGTCTACTGCTTTCCTCTTTGCTATATCCACCTATTTTGTCCATCTGTCTATCCCGCCGCAGGGTGGTGACCACCTCAGGGTGACAGATTTGGGATGTCAAAGACGGATGAGTGGAGGCACACAATTTATTGTTGTTGTTAAAATTTGTATACCTCCCATTCTTATTATTATTAAAATTTGTATACATCCCTATACCCACAGGTCTCAGGGCATAAGATTGACCCCAAAGTACCATCAATTGTGCAGTAGTCCTGTACAAGCACCACAGAAACGACTGAGGATTGAGAAAGAGCATGGGGTGGCCCATGCTAATTCTTCTTCTTTGGCGATCACTTGTAACAGAGTAAGATTGTCTTCCATATACACAGTTTTAACAGTGAGTCTGTAAGTGACTGTAGAGGCCAATTCCGGATCCACACGTACTTCCACAGTGCGGACATAAGTTTCCGGGCGGGAGTTGATCATGGTGAGGGTTTGCCAAACGTGCTTCTCTCTTCGCATGTTTCTCCCTTTCGTCCTGAGTTTGAGTGTCTTCAAAACCCAAGACACCTTTGGTAAAGGCTGTTCTCCAACTGGAGTGCTTGCAGGAGAGTGTTTCCCAGCTGTAGGTGTTTATACTACATTTTTGAAACATTTGCCTTGAGACAGTCTTTGAACCCCTTTCCATTTTTAAGCTTGGAATAGAGTAGCTCCTTTGGAAGATGAGAATCAGGTATCCGAACAACATGACCAGACCTACCAAGTTGCTGTTGAAGAATCATTGCTTTGACACTGGTGATCTTTGCTTCTTCCAGTACACTGGCATTAGTTTGCTTGTCTTCCCAAATGATGTGACTTGATGGAATCTTTCGAGGGTTGGAGATGGTGTTTATAAGTGGTCCATGTTTCACAAGCATACAGTAAGGTTGATAGTACAGTAATTTTGTAGCTAATTAGTAGGAAGGTGGCACCATCTGAATTTTTCAATCTAGATCAGGGGTCAGCAAAGTTACCATGCCTTGGGCCGCTGTCTCCAGCGCCAATCACGTGGTGGGCCAGAGGGTGGGGGAGTGTGTGCACATACACATGCGCACACGCTATTTCTGGCGCACTTCCGGGTCAGAGAAGCACCAGAAATAGCTTGTGTGCATGTGCACGGGCCTCCTCCAACCCAGATGTGCACCGCAAATAATGCTTGCGCATGCGCACAAGCTGTTTCCGGCGCTCCTCCAACCCAGAAGTGGGCAGCAGTGCAGTGCCAGTAAGAGCGGGCGATGACAGCGGGCGGCAGGGGTCTCAGGATGCCGGATAAATGAGTCCCATGGGCCTTAGTTTGGGGACCCCTGATCTAGATAGAAAAAATGTATTGGGCTGATCCTGATCCTCTTTCCTTTTCTTTGGCAGGAAAGAAACAGAGCCAGGATAGGTCTAAAGAACCAAAGACACTCTGAATGTAGGCAACAGAATATTAGGGAGGAGATAGAACAGAGCAAAGGTGCAGCAGGCAGGTGACCCACGAAGGATGCCCCTGCAGAAGGTACACCCAGCAGCCAGCTGCTCAGTGTCTTCTAGGACCAGATATCCCATCTGTCCTTCCAACAGATGCGTTGGCTCAGAGCCCAACCCATCAGAGCACGTACAGCTCTGCCAAAGCCAGAACTGAGGCTGTCATCACACCCTGCAAAGCCCCAGCTGCTCTGCAGTTAGGATTCTTCTCATCTGGGGCACAGCCTTGGAGCTAGAGTTCCTAGGAAGGATGGAAAAAGATGTGAAAGGCCTCAGCAGTGGACAAAATAGCTCTCTGTATTTCACCAGACACAGCAGTCCCGGTGGTGCCTCATAATGCAAACAGCTCTCCTGTCTAATAAATCTGGCTAGTCCTAAGGGAAGAGACAGGGGCAAACAGTTCCCTGGTCCCTTTGGCATAGCATGCATCTGTACTGCTGCACCATGCTCCTTCTGGCCCACATAGTTCCAGGCAGGGATTAGCCAATGAGCTCTAAAAACAAAAATGTGGAAGAGTGGTGCCAGATGCAGCTGCTGCTGGGCCCAGATTTAAAGGATGAAGGAGAGAAAGTGTGCTCACAGGTGTCGCATCAGACACAATAAGAAGACTGCTCAGCTCTATTAATCATGGAGACCTTGCTATTAAATAACATAGAAAGGGGAGGGGGTGGGGAAGTCAAGAATTTGAAGCCCAAATGCAAATCCTCTCCCTGCAATTTACTATCCTCTCTTCCCTGAAACCACAAGGCAATCTTGACATCTTTCCAACCATCCAAGTTCTCTCTTGCTTTAGCTGACCACTAACTTATACTCTTAAACTTATCCCAGCCCTTCTACTTCCTTTATTTTTATAAGCCTCTGTGGAACTGTACAGTGCGGTGTACAGAGCAGGTCTTGATGGCTGTACAGAATGTAGTTGGTGCAAAACACAACACCTCACTTCTTAACATGGGAGGCTGGAAGCTCATAAAACTCGGCATGGGCTTCTTTATAGCTTTTCTTGTACAATTCAACACCCAATTCAAGTGTAACCTATGGAAACTCCGAAAAACTCATGAGCCATATTTAACTAAAGCCAGTGCAAATAATTCTGCTAGCACAAAGAAACTCCCCTTCCACGTGTACCCCAAGCTGGCAAATTGGGGGGAGCCCAGAACAGATTTAAGGGGGCATGGGGGAAGAGAGTGGGAGAAGGTCCTGTTGTGCAAGAAAAATCTTTGAACTGATGGAAATTTAGCCACAGTGCTACGTTGAATGCAAACCAGTATCTTACAAATCTTCTCCTCTGTTTATATCTCTGGTGATTTTTAAAGATCTGCAATTACCTTCATGGCATCCAGTGGTGCCCTCTGATTTCCACTTGTGAAATGGGATGTGCCCTTTTTTCCTCCTAGAGTTCCACTCCCTTCAAAAAATATCATCTCCAGAGGGTTTCCCAACCTTCCAGAGCAGTGTGCACACTGACTGAACACCAGCTTCAGATACATCACTACAATGGCACTTGAAGTACTAAATTGAGGCTTTGTTTAAATACTGATGATTAATGTAAAGAGACAGTAGACAGGAAACGGGGGGGGGGGGGGAGGCCTGTCTAGCATAATGGAAAAATGGTAAGGTAGATAGGAGGATTACTTGGTGAATTTTCTGATGAAACTTCTTCCTAAATTGCCCAGAATACAAATCAAAGTGGCAGCCCCTCTACACACAGACAATAATACGCGCTGCAAATCCATGCAGCCTCTGTTCTTTCCATGCTGCTTTGTCCAGCTCTGTTCATCTATCAGGCCACCCCTGCAATGGTACACTTCCTCTGCTGATGGATGCTAAATAGCTAATAACAGGTTAAGAAAAAAGAAACCGCTGTGCCCAATTCTGGAAGAGACTGCACCAGCCTATGCCTGTGTTCACACTTTGGCACAGGCTTACTGCTTCAATACACAATTCTTATCATAAACGTTGACAGAGAAAACATAATGTCAAAAGAACCCTCCCAACACACATACTCTCTCCCTCAACCTCATGGGATTGGAGCTTGGTTTTTTATTAAATGCCAAAGACAGATAAAAGGTTAGAAGGGGGAAATGCATCCCCCTGCCCCACCAGCACCTACTGCCCAAAGAATGCTGCTTCACACCATTTTTTTGTATGGCCAGCACTCAAATCTACTGAAGTGCCCCTCCTATTTGATGGGTCCTTTGCTGGTGCAAGTTCCAGCAAAGGATTCAAGACAGGGAAAGGTAACAACTGGTGGCCTAAGGACTTTCCGTTTGGCTTGCAGTAGAGACCCACATTCCTAGGGCCCTTCTGATTATGCATCACAGCTGCTTCTCCCCACATAAAGCCAGGACACAAGCACAAAGTCAGACTTCCAACCTGCTGCATGCAGTGAGAACAACAATGGAGGTTTACACACAGCCTTTTCCCTAATGCACATCTTAGCTGTTCACTCATGGAGGCAGGTCAAAGGCTCTTCAAAGCTTCCACCCTCCCATGTCAAGAGTAGCAGAGGCTTTCGCAAGGCTCCTCATTCACCTGAGCTGGGTCACTCCCCATTTGCCTGGATCTTGGGTTTCACTGGGAGCAACTTCTGATAGAGTCCTGATACCAAGGTCTAATGAAGGAGGGATTTAATGGGCCTTTGCTTGACTGCCCAGAGTTAATTCCAATGGTTCACAACACTTCACTCAAGACAAAAATGTGTTCCCCTTTCAACATTACTTTGCCAGAAATTGAGCAGAATCATGTCTCCTCCTGAGACAGAAGACAATGGATAGATTGCCCTTGTCACATGCATCAATCTCTGCATACTTTTAATCCAATCTCCCCCAACCTGGTGCCCTTCAGGTGTCGTGAGACTCATCAGCCTTAGCCAGCATGACGAGGGATGATGGGAGTAATGGTCTCTGGAGAGCATCAGGCTGGAGAAGACTGCTGTAACCCAAGGAAAGAAGAGCCACAACACTCCACTCAACATCACGTACCTACTCATGGCAAGCCAGTGAAAACCAGGAGTAACTGAAGTTCAGTAAAAAATGAGAGAGGATACTACAGGTGTGTAGCTAATGCAGAAGTGGCAGCAAGGGAGGAGAAAGTGTTCCCATAGGTGAAGCCAGCGCAGCCCTGAGGACCAACCCCTGCCCAGCACCTGGGTTCCCACCCATGCAGCACAAATGACTGCAAACCTACTTCAGACAAAGCAGGCAATAGATTTTCCTCTTAGCCTTGACCTCACTTCACCAGACAATGAAACAGCATTGAACTGCACATTGCAATAAAGCTCACGGGAAATGTGAAAAACACTAGCTCTCTGGCCCTGATATTTAACATTTCCCTGAGGCACCACAGCTACAGAGGAAAGAGAACAAGCAATACATGCTCATCTATGAAAGAGAATGCCTAGCCTAGCTATGGCATGTGGATTCACAGCACCACCTAGTGGCAAGATGGTGCATTGCACAAGCCACTATGCAGACATGTCCAACGAGTTGATCGCGCAGGATGGATTTTGGTTGATCACACTATGGCTAGACAGCCTTTGTTCAGGGCTCAGCTGTGGGAGGGAGCAAGCTACGCCTTCGCTTTCACCATCCCGTGAGCTCCAGAGCACACGCCTCTCTCACTTCACTCTGCTAATGAAGCTGCCCTCGGCTGGGCTGCCTTCACTGAGTGATGCAGGGCTGCGCTCGTGTGGCGGGTTGAGGGTGCAGCGGTTCCCCTCGGGGAAAAAAGAAAAGTGGAGCCCAGGGGTGCCGATATTCCATATTCAGGATGAGGCTGGATAAAAAGAGTGTGCCTTTCCTTCCTCCTCCAAACAGAGCTGCCTGTAGCTGCCACCTTGGCGATACGTGGAAGAAGGCGATGGAATCGACCACAAATCCATGCTAAGGAAAGAAAGGGGTTTTTCCTGGCCACCAACAACGCTTTACCCCTTGCCCCTAAAGCAAAGAAGTTGAAGAATGACAATGGGAGTGTGGTAGATCACTGCCAGTTTTTAATACTAGATAGTAAATCACAGCCTACTTGAAGTTGGACATGCCTGCAATAACGCACTGCGGATGCTGAAGAACTAAGAACTCTGTATTGTGCTTCGGAGCCTCAGCTTTAGAAATATGCACGGCAAAATAAGGCCTCAAAATAAGACTTCGAAGGAGACAACTGTAAGTGGAAAGCTGCCTGTGTGCTGTCGGGACCTGATCCTCAGTCCTGTTTTCGCGAATGCTTTGCCACATGGAAGAAAGGAAGAGCTACTAGGCAAGAACCTTCTATGCTGGTGCTTCTCACACTCTTTTCCCTCCATGGACCACTTGAAAACTGCTGATGGTCTGAGCAGACCACTTAATTTTTCTGTTTGCTGTAGCAACTGTCGTGCACTGCGCTACATGCTGTTTGATTTTTAATCACATTTTGTTGCTTATTTTCTCTCTTCTATTTTATTTTATTGTACTACAATTTGCATTCCAGAGTGTAAACACAATATAAGAACTAAAAGCCACAACAAAAATACAATAAAAAAAATCTCTTGGAATATTTAATGCCAACATGCTGTGTGGAACACCTGAATGAACCCCAGTGGGCCTATGGTCCAGTTTGGGAAACCCCTGATAAAAGCCTTTGCAAGGGGTCCACTGATATACAGGTGAGAGAAACAGACAGGGAAAGGAAAGGTTGACTCAGGAACAGCAGCAATCTTTTTGGAAATGGGAATCAGCTACAACAGAATCGGATGAAAGTAACAAAGCATACAGGAAGCTTTGATTTGTAAATTTTGGAATCCTTGTTATGGGATCACTTTGTGTACTAGAAAACAGAAGCCACCCCCGCCATGACCACTGGAAGGTCTACTCAGCCTCCTCATCTGGTTGAGCTGACTTAACAATGGGCATTACGTGTATTTTGTGTGTATATTAATGAACTGAATAGAAGGAAAGATTACGACTCATGGGGGTGCAGAGAGTGTATACATGAACTTAAGCTATTTTGTTAATGTTGTTACTATTGTTTTAGAGATTCTTAGAATCGTATAGATTCTAAATAAGTATCTGGTACCACACAAGTGTTCCAGCAAAGTGGAGGGACAGAGGAGCACATATGGAAGAGCCTCACAGGAGTGACATCCCCCATTCAGCTTCTTTAGGTAATCCTAGGTTTCAGTGTTATGAGAGGGAGAAAAACTTCTCCCTATCTAGCACGCTATTGAGATATATACAGGTGTGCACAATACAATGGCAAGCAGCATTGCATATTGAAGTGCTATCCTGGGCTAGTTTTCACAAAGCATTAGTTAAGAAACATAATGAATCTTTCACGGTGACAGATGGAGCTCAAGTGACTCTAGTTTTAGTCTGTTGTAAAATCAATGATTAATTTGGGCAAAAATTACCGTAATCACCAAGAACATGAACCTGTGACACTTTTCAAAAATTAAGAAAGTCCCAAAGCTATCTTCAGTGTGCACTGAATATCTCTCTACCCAATACAACAGTGATACCCACAAGTGAGTCTGAAGCATTCACTGAAAGTGAACCACAACCACATGGCAGAAAATCTGCTTTGCACTGAGAAGGCATCATGCTCAATCCCTGACACTTCGAGGTAGGGCTGGGAGAGACTCCTCTATCCTACAGAGCTACTGCCAATCAGTGCAGACAATACTTACCTGGATGGAACCATGTATCTGATCTCAGTATAAGGCAGCTTCCTGTGTTCCTATGCCACTGTTGGAAGCACCTACCACTTAATGCTTCTCAAAGACAGAGGAAACTCCCTGTATCATTGATCTGTCCCTTGCTCTCTGGCAGTGGCACCGTCCTGCATGCAGAGGCAAGAAAGCAATGGATTCTTAGATTCAGGTAGGTAGCCGTGTTGGTCTGATGCAGTCGAAATACATAAAAAAATAAAAAATTGTCCAGTAGCACCTTAGAGACCAACTAAGTTTGTTCTGGGTATAAGCTTTCGTGTGCATACGAAAGCTTATACCCAGAACAAACTTAGTTGGTCTCTAAGGTGCTACTGGGCACTGGAATCCTGCAGCACAGCACAGGTGCAGGTCCCTGAAGCATCCACGCTGCCCAGAAAACACCCAAGAACAGCATCCCAGGGACCAGGGTCAGCAACCGCCTCCCCCTGCATGATCCCCAGGGGCAGCGGATCCCAATGCTGATCTTTATTCCCTGCTTGCTCCTTCTTCCCTGGGTGTCTGTGGTTCGCCCCCGGTGACAAGACAAGCCTGGGACATTCAAAAAGCCATGTTCTTTTGCCCCTTGCAAGGAAGCCTCTGGGTTAGGCAGGTAGCTCCCTCCGCAGAGCTCGGGGTCCCTTCTACTCTTCCAGGATCCCCGGGGCTCGTGGCCCTGGGAACTGACGGGCAGGATTCGCGCGTCTCGCCCACCCCACCCCCGCGCTCACCTTCATGAAGACGGACACCCCCTCGTCGTCGTCGTCGTGGTGCTTGCGCGGAGGCGCCACCTGCGCGGGGCTCGAGGCGGGCGGCACCTGCACCGTCGCCGAGGAGCTGGCCGGTCCCCCGGAAGAGAGAGCGCGGGCCGCCCGGGCCGGTAACCCCAGCAACCTCTGCACGCCCGCCAGCCGCCGAAGGGCCGCCATGGTCGACAGCGCCGCCGGAAGCGGAAGTCTCGCTGGGCGGAAGGGGCGGGGAAGGAAGGCGCGTGGGAAGGGCCGTGGGTCACTCTCCTGGGGGTTTTCCGCCAGAAAAAAAGAAAGGCTTTGGCTTGGGGGGATCTCCCGACCCTGCCTAGGATGGAAAGTCTCTCCTGCAGCCCGAGGAGTTCCGCTGAGCCCTCAGACTTGCTTCAAGGATAAAGAGGCTACTGTAACTGGTGTAAAAGAACTTGTGGGGGGAAGGGTCCCCCTAAGCCCTAAAATTAATAAATGCTAGGATTTGGGGTTGTTTGCGATATGAAGAGAATATAAGCTGCAAGGGAACTCCTGGGCTGCCTTTTGCAAACCTGTCTAGCTGGCGGAGGGAAGAGCAGAGCTGTCAGCATTACGAGAGAGCCACCGAGGCTCGTCCACAACTCCTGGTCCCAGGTGGGACCAGGGTAGCTGCTCTTGAGTGAAGGAAGGACTGCCTGCCATGCTCCGGACCCCCTCCATACAGACGAATAAACCCTATTTCTTAAAGCAGGAGAGTCTCCACAATGTCGTCCAGAGAAATTTTCTTCCAACGAAAGGGACACCGACCCTGTGCGGGCGCCTGTGACCCCATGCGATCTGGCCACTGCTTGGCAGAGAGAGGGGGCAGGGACTGCTCTTGCCCCTGGATATCTGGAATATATGTTGGCTAGAGAGAGAGGATCTATTATCTATTTTGAAAGTCCACGCGCCTCCTGGCGAAAATTCCAGACAGCTGCCCGCACGACGGTTTCTTGAGTTTTCAGCAAGGAGGGATGGGAATTTAATTCCAGCTGCCTGCCTTCTCCCCAGGGGCACGTGCGGATCAGCAGGTCCGGGACCAAGCCTATGAAATCACCGGCGAGGCCGCGGTGCTCCGCTCCTCGTGGATCTTGATGCGCGGGCTTCTGTTGCCTCGGCCCCCGTCTTTCCCCGTGGCGGCTCCCAGGCTGTCCCTCCAGCAGCCCCGCGAGCCAGGCAGCCTCGGGCCAGCTTACCCTGGGAGCCGCCTTCGGGCTGAGGGGAAGGCCCCGCTGCACAGCGGGGTCGGAAGCCGTTTCCCAGGCCCGCCAGCCGGCCGGGGAAACGAGGGGGCGCAAGGGACCCCAAGGGAGCAGGCGGCAAAGGACACTTCCCTTAGAAGGAGCGAGCAGCTGAGGAGCGCGCCGATGAACGGCGCTGCTTAACAAAGATTCTCCCGAAACGCCGGGAATGGAGTTTATTGCGGGCGCCGAGACCATTAGGGGAAAACCAAAACCCGCCCGGAGCTCCGAATCGCGGCAGCCCAGCTTAAAAGGACAGGATCACCCCATGATCCTTTGCGGGAGGCCACGCGCGATAAAGCGGCGCCGGAGCCCGCCTGGCAGGGAGGCGCGGGCTGGTCGCTGGTCGAAGCGAGCTCTGAGTGGCACCGGCTTCCGCCAATCCCGTCCGGAGAGCGGGCGGTCGCTGCGGGGCCGGCGCGTCCAATGCGCGCGGGGCGGGAAGGGTGTCCGGCCAGCCAGTGTCTCCGGAAGGAGGGGCTGCGGAGGGGCCGCCATTTTGTGAGGCGGCCGCCGTGAGGGGCGAATCCCTTCGTGAGGGAGGCGCTCGCCAGGTGAGGAAGCGGGAGAGAGGGTGAGAGACGGAGGCCGCCGCGGAGAAGGGAGGGCGGCGCCGGAGGAGGCGAGGGCCGGGCGGGGCGAGGGCGCCTGGCGAGGAGCAGGGGCCGCGAAAGAGGCCCTCGGGCGGCGCAAACGGCCCACCGCGGGGCGGGGCGTGTGGATCCGTGTGTACACGCGTGTGCGCATTATCTCGTGCTGTTTCGTGCTCTCCCTCATGAGCAACAAGCGCGCCTCGGATCCCCTTCATTGGCTACAATGCCACCCCTGTGACATACTTCCCTCTGTATGCGTAAGACCAGAACAGTCCTGTTGTGCTGAAGAGACTTGGACATTATCTCACATGATTCTGTGACCCGCAGCAGAATTCATTTGGAGAATTATTATTGTTGTTGTTGTTGTTGTTGTTGTTGTTGTTGTTGTTGTTATTAAGGTTTGTATACCGCCCTTCATCTGTAGATCTTAGGGTGATTCTCTTCATTTGCCACACATTGACCCAAAGGCTCATGAGTGTAGGTGCTGGAGTCAAAAGGGGGTGCAGTGGGCGAAGGATCCCTGGGAGTTGCAGGCCCCCCCCCCGCAAAAGGCTACCTATAATTCTCACCATGAGTATTCAGAAGTCAGTCCTGTTGAGTAAGATGATATTTAGTCCCAGGTCAATTGACTTCCGATTGTGGCCTAATTTAACTTGTTGTGGAGTATTTGTTTTTAATTTTAATTTGTTTTTGCTGGCACAAACGAACATAGTGATCTTTCTGGATTTTAAAACAGTGACAACAGCCACAGTTATAGATTGTAAATGCAACTCCTTCCCCACAGAGGTGTGTCTACCATCTTCATTATGCAGCTCCCAGGGAATGCTGAACGTGCACTTTTACCCTTTTGACACTTGAGGTGTATATTTTGAAGACTAATCTTATTTCTGTGGTTGTAAGTTGTTTTAAATTGTTTTTATATTGTGTTTTAATGTTACAACTCTCTCTGGGACTTTGGGTGAAGGGCAGGCGATTAATAATAACAATTCCTTTGCTTATTTAAGAACTGTAGGTCATAGTTTTGTGTTTCAGTTTTACACCTAAATAACTCTTTGAAATATCTTTGTTGAATAATAATTATTTTAAAGTCAGTAGCAGTTAGCTACTCCAGGATGTGAAAACCTGCTACTAGGCTTTGTACATTATGTGGTATTTAATTCCATCCCTACAGTATATAATATAGAAGCCAATGGTAAAGGCAATAGAATTGCAGAGCAAGAGCTAAGTTAAGTCATCAAATCCAATTTCCCATTGCAGGAGAGAAATCTTTTATGTTTATAAACACCTGGCAGGGTCCTATATATAATGGCTCTGGGGGGAAACTGCAGAGGGTGAAAACTCCTATAGCCCTGTCCTGTAGTTTTGAGTAAGTCCTACTGATGTAGAACTTATTTTCAAGTAAGTGCATAAAATTGCAGCCTATGGTACTTTGGTTGTTATATGTTAAATCTGTTTTCCTACACTTAAATCCTATATTTTGTGAGCCCTCAGTTGGGCAAGGCTGGTTGCTTCTTAATGAAAGGTTTTGAAGAATACTGTACTCAGCTTGCACAGGTTTGAATACAACCCAGAGCTATGATGCACTTTTCCATTAAAAAATTTTAATAGAAAATGTGGGGTAGGCATGGACAGACCTGATTAGATTGGGAAGGTGCTACTAAGAATTTAACATGAGGTGGAAATGTATATGGATCACACGAGGCTAATTTAAGTAACATAGTTGTGGAATTTAAGTCCATGCTCTGACAGGGGCCTGGCTTCTATGTGCTGTCATGCTCTTTGCAGATGCTTGGTCTGTAGGACAGAGTTGTTTGTAGAGGAAAGTATATGCTTAGTACAACAGTACTGTAAATAAAATGCCAAGTAAAAGGGTTTTAAATATATAGACTGTAAGTCACTGCAGTTGTGGGAAGAAATTGGTGAGATATGATCCATATTCCCATGTAGTTCAAAATTCAGGAGTTAGTTTGCTAAGTGCAGTTTCTGAACAGTCTTCAAAGTGCAGGCATGTAAGAAAAAATTAGTTGAATAGAGACAACAGATAAACCTAATAGAAAACCAGCAGCTAATTCAGCAATAGAATACGCAGAGGGATATTCAATAGTATTATCCCACCTATGCAAATTGGTCTTGTCCTTCATTCAGAGCAGATTGGAAAGCTGAAGGGAGGAAGGCGAAATCTTAACACATTGTCTGGTACAATGGGATTCAATGACTAGTTTTTTCTTGTCTCTCACTAGCTAGGCTGAGGGACTTATTTATAATAAATAAAATGGGGACTTCTGGCGAGGCAAAATAGCAGGTGCCACGGCAGTGCAGAGCTCCTAGGGACTGCCAGCACCAACAAGGTTCTCTGGCCAGGCCCCGAGCTGCCAAAGGCATCACCACGAGCAAGCGGAAGCCAGGGGCACCGAACGCAGTGATTGGGGGAACTGCGCAAGGCTCCCAGGTCCCCACCCCACCCAGCGACCTTGGCTGTACCGGGACAGGGATCACCCTGGCAGTGGCCCGGTGAGGCTCAGAGTGAGTGCAGCGGAGCTGCCCACCCCCTGACCGAGCACCTGCCAGCCACTGCTGTGGCCACCGCGGCAGCCATAAGTAAAGAGAGGTAGGAGGGGACCGGGAGAGCCAGGCAGGCTGCATGGAAGCCCAGCGGACGCTGCATGGAGGCCCAATCCAAACCCAGCCCCCGGCCCAACCTCGAGGGAGACAGGCAGGGCCCACCAAAACACTTACATACATTGATTAGAGTTTTTTTCTTCTTGATGTTTTTTCTTTGATCTTCTTTTAAATCCCTTTAAAAAAATCTTGATCTTATTTTGGTTCCTTTTCCTTAATTTTTCAAAAATATTTTAAAAACATTTTTAATACACTTTTTTCTTTTTTCTTTTCCCCTCAAATTTCTTACCTCCATTTTTTCAAACTCAAAGGAATCAAAATGGCAGTGCCCAAAAAGGAGCCCTAAACCAACACAGGCCACTGCCTGGGATCGATGCTTCAGCCCTGACTTCCTATTTTTTATTACTCATTTTTTAAATTAAATAGGGAAAAGAAAGAAAGAAAATAGAATAAAATGAAAACCTGATTCTTTTATTTTTCTATTTTTGTTTTATAGGGGGGAGTCCTCTCTCTCCCCGCCCTCCCATTACTATCATCTTTTCTTAAAAAACAAACAAAAATTATTATTTCTATTGTTATTTTCCTCTTCCTCTCTTTTCTTTTTCCTCTCCCCTTCCCCTTTTTCTTTAAAGCGAATACATACACACACACACATATATTGTCGGCATCCGGCGGTTGGGAGGCCAGCTGGCTAGCCCCCAGCTGGATCGTCTCCCTCTCAGCCTTCACGCTGTGGAGATTCATCAACCTCTGGCTCCGACGTAAATCAGCAACTCAAGCTTGCTGCCTTGAGCACGCTGTATGTAGAAGAGTAAACTGCACAACGGAAGAGGCTGTAGGCTGTGAATACATAGTAAAACTATGGATTTATTTTACATAAATCAAAAGAAAGAAGCATGTCTCCTTCCGTCTTCTCAAAGAGAGACTCAAAAGAAAAGCTATACACAGAGCTGAAGTTCCACTCACGGGACCCAGCAGTTTGTGCTGGAATGTAAACAGACATGTGATACGCAACAATCCCATGTCTGCAACAAAAGGTGGAATGGAATCTCCCAACATCTATATCTTATTTTATCTTTTTCCCCTCTCAAAGGGGTTTTCTATTATATGTTTTATTTTTTTACTTTTATCATTACACACACAACACTTCCAGATAGATACCACCACCTCAACATCTTCAGGTTCTTCTTGGGGGGGGGGTCTTTTCCATTTTTTGCCTTTTGTTTTTTGTTCTCTTTCCCTCTTTCTTAACTCTTAAATCCCCCCCATCCCTCATCTCTCTTTTCTTTTCTCTCCCGCCCCCAACAAACAATCACATACCTACATACATACACCTCCCCACCCACTTTCATTAGCAACCCCCCCTTGGTGGTCTTTTACCTCATACTATAACTAGAACCACCACTGCAGTTTATTAGCATTATCATTACTATTCTTTCTTTTTCTCCTTCTTTTTATTTTACTTTTTATTCCCCCCCTCTCCTTTTTCCCTTTCATTCTCTTCTTTCCCCCCTTTTGCTTCTGTTTTGTTTGGTTCTATTTCTGAACACACCCTTGCCAGTCTTTAATTTTTAGCTCTTCTACAAATCCCTAACCTCACCTTCCACCCTTAACTGGACCCCATTCTCCCTTTTGTGTGTATGAGTGTGCATGTGTGTGCGCACATGTGTATCCACAGATAACCCACCTAACACACACCCTCCCTCTGGCCCCACCCCATCGGTCTCTTGCACCTCTGCCTGCTAACCCCTTTATGTCAACTGGTCTACTTGTCTGTCTGCTCATCTGCCTCCTACTCCATCAACACCACTGAGGTGACTACGGGAACCCCAGAGAAGTCCTTAAAACACAGCCCAGATGTGATAAAAATGGCTGCCTAACCCAGATGCTCTTTAAAAGCCACCAGACAACAATGCCTGTTCAACTCAGCAACTCAACACCCAGGAACCACCACAACTCCTAACCATAGCATGTCCCATTGCAAGAGGACACCAAGCAGATCTCAAACCAAGATAATCAGGGAGATTGTGATAACACCAACCAGGGAGATGGCAAACAGCACTGAGACCGCAACACCCCCTCCCCAAGATGACAACAACTCAACAACAAAACAAGACCTGAGGGAAATGGAACTAAGATTAGCAGAACTACTGAAGACCACAGTGGTTCCCCAGCAGATAATATAATATCTGTGTCCTGACCTCCAAAGTGGAAACCCTCACTAGCACCATCTCCATTCTAGGGAACAAGAACCAAATTCAAGAAAGAATAATAGAGCAGTACCAAGAGGAAAACACGTGTGAATAATAAACTGGCTGAACTGGAAAGCCACCTGGAAACAGAAAGCTCCGAAATGAGAATCAAACAAGCGGATCTTGAAGATCGCAGTAGACAACATCTGCTTCCACAACTTTCCCGAAAAAGTGGGGGAGAAAAGCCCAGCAGACCTCATTGTATGGTGGCTAAAAACCACAATCGCTAGCCTGACACTCGAGGTAGATGACCTGGAGAGGGTTCACAGAGCTCTAAAACCTATGCTGAAAACCAACGCCCCCCAAGAGACATCATCGTCTGCTTCGTCTGCTACAGAAAGAAAAAAGTATTGAACAACATCAAAAATTCAACCAATCTCCTTATGGAGAAAACCCCATCATAATTGTATTCAGTGATCACTCGTAGCCAAGTAAGATTGTCTTCCATAAACATAGTTTTAACAGTGAGTCCATAAGTCACTGTGGAGGCCAATTCTGGATCCACACGTCCTTCCACAGTGGGGACATAAGTTTCTGGGCAGGAGTTGAGCACAGTGAGGATTTGCCAAACGTGTCTTTCTCTTATCATGTTTCTCCCTTTCATCCTGAGTTTTAGTGTCTTCAAAAGCCAAGACACCTTTGGTAATGGCTGTTCTCCAACTGGAGTGCTTGCAGACCAGTGTTCCCACTTGTCGGTGTTCATACTACATTTTTTTTAGATTTGCCTTGAGAGTCTTTGAACCTCTTTTGTTGACCACCAGCATTACGCTTTCCATTTTTAAGTTCTGAATAGAGTAGTTTCTTTGGAAGACAATAATCAGGCATCCAAACAACATGACCAGTCCAACAAAGTTGATGTTGAAGAATCATTGCTTTGACACTGGTGATCTTTGCTTCTTCACTGGCATTAGTTCACCTGTCTTTCCAAGTGATGTGTAAAAAATTTTCGGTGATACCGTTGATGGAATCTTTCAAGAAAGTTGCAGATGATGTTTATAAGTGGTCCATGTTTCACAAGCATACAGTAAGGCTGGTAGTACAATAGCTTTGTAAACAAGCATTTTGGTTTCCCTGCGAATGTCCTGGTTCTCAAACACTCTGTACTTCAATTGGGAGAAAGCTGCACTCGCAGAGCTCAGGCGATGCTGGATTTCGACATCAATGTTGGCCCTTGTGGAAAGATAACTGTCCAGGTAGGAGAAGTGACTGACATCACAGGAGACCCTAAATCGGAGGAAAAGCCTATGCCCATGCTCCCAATGTCTCCAACAAGCAGGGATCAAGTACCGATGGGGCTTCACCTTCCACCTCGTAACAACCAGCACAGCACGCAGCTACTAGTATACCTGAAGCCCTGCAACTACTAAAGAACCTCAAACTCGACCCTCCATTAAAATGGCAATCCACAGACCCACCAAGCGACAGCCATGACCAAACAACAGCAAAGAGGAAGAAGAAACAACACGACAACATAAACCAGTACAGTCAAGCATCGCTCATAGAATTGTCCCGCTGAACATACACTGGCAAACCAGCCTCAACCAAACCAACATACCATAGATTGACAACCCTGCAACAACAACCACAGCAGCTGGAAATGACCTCAAATTGACGGATTGGTGACCGCCCCTTCCCCTTTTCCTCTCTCCCCATGCCATTAATATTGCCAACACCACCAATACCCCTTGTGCCCTGCACCTCCATGGAGATCCCCATTCCCACACCAACACTGACCCAGACGACATCAAATCACATTCCCCAACCATCCCAACAACCCACACTCTCAGCCCTCCACTCCACTCCAAGGACTCCACCCATAACAAAAGAGGGGGAAAAAGACCACACATACAAAAATAGACACACACACACACAACCTCTCCGTCTCCTCCTTAATCATGCAAAGGCAACAAACAAGCAGGTAAAAGAAAAGGAAAACAAACAAAGAAACCCATACCAAGTAAAATAATACCCCCAACCCCAATAAAACAAGCCACAAACAGGCTAAAATCCGACACACAGCTAGTACAGTGGTGGTGCTAGAGCGTGCCAACACCCATATTCCCACCCCAACATATCAACGATGTTAATAACACACAACATTGCTTATAAACCTTATACCCAACACAGGCATCACAAACAATGCTTAACACTTCAAAACGACCTTGACAGATTAGAGAACTGGGCCAAAACAAACAAGATGAATTTTAACAGGGAGAAATGTAAAGTATTGCACTTGGGCAAAAAAAATGAGAGGCACAAATACAAGATGGGTGACACCTGGCTTGAGAGCACTACATGTGAAAAGGATCTAGGAGTCTTGGTTGACCACAAACTAGACATGAGCCAACAGTGTGACGCGGCAGCTAAAAAAGCCAATGCAATTCTGGGCTGCATCAATAGGAGTATAGCATCTAGATCAAGGGAAGTAATAGTGCCACTGTATTTTGCTCTGGTCAGACCTCACCTGGAGTACTGTGTCCAGTTCTGGGCACCACAGTTCAAGAAGGACACTGACAAACTGGAACGTGTCCAGAGGAGGGCAACCAAAATGGTCAAAGGCCTGGAAACGATGCCTCATGAGGAACGGCTAAGGGAGCTGGGCATGTTTAGCCTGGAGAAGAGGAGGTTAAGGGGTGATATGATAGCCATGTTCAAATATATAAAAGGATGTCACATAGAGGAGGGAGAAAGGTTGTTTTCTGCTGCTCCAGAGAAGCGGACACGGAGCAATGGATCCAAACTACAAGAAAGAAGATTCCACCTAAACATTAGGAAGAACTTCCTGACAGTAAGAGCTGTTTGACAGTGGAATTTGCTGCCAAGGAGTGTGGTGGAGTCTCCTTCTTTGGAGGTCTTTAAGCAGAGGCTTGACAACCATATGTCAGGAGTGCTCTGATGGTGTTTCCTGCTTGGCAAGGGATTGGACTCGATGGCCCTTGTGGTCTCTTCCAACTCTATGATTCTATGATTCACTGTCTCACAGACCACTCCCTATTGCAAATGACAGGGAGGACAGCCTGCCCTTAAACAAGGCCTTCCATGTCAGCTGAGACCCAGGACCAACTGGCTAGACACCAGATGGTCCGAGATACCCCAAATAAACACCTATATAGGCTACTTTCTGTCATCTACTCCCCTTTTTTTAACCCAAATCTAATCCTAACCCCCCTCCCCCCCACACACTCTAGGTCAACACACCTTAATAGGTTCGATAGACAGTGCAAGGTGAGAGACACAGGGCAACCCAGATGAGTTGGCAGGGAATCATCCTATAAAGTAGATAAGCAAGACGACTGGCTTAAAAGCAATTACATCAAATGTGAGGGGGTTGGGAAACCCTATCAAAAGAAAATGCATCACCTTGTATGTAAACACCATGAAACCACACTGCCTTCCTACAAGAAGTACACAACCCACCCAAAGGAAGCAAACTCCTGAGCAATCCCTGCTTCAGTCAACAATAGGTAGCACCTGGCTCCTGAAAGGCCCGCGGAGTAGCCATAATACTCAGTAGAGACCTGAACTTCAAAGCCACAACAGTCCTAAAAGACAAAAGAGGCAGATTCATCTTTGCTAAAGGGACACTAGATGGCAAAACTAAACTGACAATCGGCTCCATGTATGCCTCAAACTCAAAACAACTAAGAGTTTATCCAGAAAACACTGAACAGGTTCCTCTCCTCCTCTGAAAGGGGAGCAATACTGGGAGGTGACCTCAACCTAAATATGAGAGGCATCTCCCTGAAAGACACCCACCATACAACCCCATGGGCAACCTTCCTCCGAAGGAAACCCCAAACAATTAGGGAATCTTACAAGTTGCTAAAAATGCTTTAAAAAAGGGTCTCTGTGACAATTGGGGTGAAGAAAACCCGGGAGACACCCGCCACACATTCTAGTCTGGGCGCAATGACACAGTATGCAGACTAGACAACATTCTCTTCACGCAAGGTCTGATCCCCTCAGTGGAATCAACTGACAACTGATAGGTAACATTAAAATCACAGATCACGCCCCAGTATAAGCTACCCTTAAAATAAGAGAAGGGACACAAACCACCCCATCATGGTCCTTCAGTCCCATCCTAACCACAATTAAATTGGCGAGAGTCTCACAAAAACTCTCCAAAACTACTTCAAAGAAAATGATGTAGACAATATAACAACCCCTCTCATTTGGGACGCAATGAAAGTGGTCACCAGAAGAGCTTTCATAAAAGAGAAAACATCCCTTAAAAAACAAACCTCAAAAATTAGCAAAATAGAACAAGACATCACGGCCCTCTCATCATGCAACAAATAAACAGGAGCTAAAGAATTCCTTACACTTATAGAACAAAAAAGGAGGGAACTAGACTCCCTAGAAATCAACAAAACAATGATCAACTTTCTATACTCTAAACAAAGCTTCTATGCGTATGGAGGGGAAACAGGTGTAGGAAAAAATCACTCAAAACACGAATACATTGCATCACCAAAAAAGATGGCAACATTCTCCCCCAAAGAAATAACCTCAGAATTTGCAGAATTTTACTCCAACCTATACACCTCCTACAGCCCGCCCAAGGAGAAAATCAGAAAATTCCTAGCAGGGCTGACCATGCCTACCTTAACTGATGAGGAACAGGAATTCATGCTTAGTCCTATCACCCCAAAGGAAATAGAAACAGCCCTCAAAAACCTGAAGCCACACAAAGTCCCAGGCCAAGATTGCTTTACAGCAGAATTCTATAGGAAATTCAAAGAACCCCAGATGCCCTACATGACCTGCCTATTCGATGATATCATAAAAGGGGGTACCATTTCTAAAACCTGGACCTTCTCCAAGATAGTCTCCATACCAAAAGACAGCCTCAAAGTAGAATCATACTGCCCAATCTCATTGATAAACCAAGACTGCAAGATACTCATATCATTCTTGGCCAACTGTCTAATTTTTTTCCTACACAAGTTAATAGCCCCAGACCAGACTGGCTTCGTCCCCGGTTGCCATATCATAGACCCCAGTGACAATTATGTCCCTAGACATCCTCAAAGCTTTTGTTTTTGTTTTTTTAAGCATCTTTATTGAATTAAAATATAAATATATATACATAGGTAAAGGGACCCCTGACCATTAGGTCCAGTTGGGACCAACTCTGGGCTTGCGGCGCTCATCTCGCTTTATTGGCCGAGGGAGCCGGCGTACAGCTTCCGGGTCATGTGGTCAGCATGACTAAGCCGCTTCCGGCGAACAAGAGCAGCGCACAGAAATGCCATTTACCTTCCCGCCGCAGTGATACCTATTTATCTACTTGCACTTTGGCATGCTTTCAAACTGCTAGGTTGACAGGAGCAGGGACCGAGCAACTGGAGCTCACCCCGTCGCGGGGATTCAAATCACCGACCTTCTGATCAGCAAGTCCTAGGCTCTGTGGTTTAACACAGAGTGGTTTTCTCTTTTTTAGCTTCTGGAATTTTATGTTGGCTTAGAAAGTATTCTATTTCTTCCCCTACTTCTGTATTTTTTTTATAAAGCTCTTCATAATATTGAACAAATTTTCGTGTTATTATTTTGGGATCATCTATGCTTCTTCCTTCTATTTTTAGTCTATTGATTTGTTTCTCATTTCTTCTTCTTTTGAATTGCCAGGCCAGGTATTTACCCGGTTTATTGGCATACTCAAAAGTTTTTCATTTTAGAGTTTTCAAATTCCATTCGATTTCTTGCTCGATTTTGGACACACATTCTGATTGTAATAGTTTAATCTCTTTTTTATTTTTTTCATTATTTGGATATTCAATTCTTTTTCTTTTCTTTTTATTTCTTCTAATAAATCATTTTTTCCTTCTCTTTTCCTTTTCTCTGTAAGGCATTTTGCTTTATAAAATACTCTGATAACTGCCTTGCCAGCGTCCCATACTATTGTAGGTTCAGTGTCTTGTTTGTTATTAAATTCAAAAAATTATTTCATAGTCCTTTTTGCACCCTCTTTCATCATTAAGTAAAGATTCATTCAACTTTCATCTTTTTATTCCTGTTCTCCAGTCTGATTTAAGTTTTAATAAAATCAGATTATGATCCGATATGGTTTTTGGTAGAATTTGTGATTCCTCAATCCTCCTTAGCTTATCTATCTGGACCCATATGGCATCAATCCTGCTTACTGATTCATTTTGCTGTAATCTCTTTCAGGTTTTTTTACCAATAAATTTTTATTGTTTTCATTAAACATACACTTATAATACAAATATGTCTGCCGAGCTTCTGACTTCTCTACACCCCTTTTCTTACATCGCTTATTCTATTTATTTAACTTTATATTTACCATATGTTGTAAGAGTTATCTCTTATATACACCATATATTTACTCCAGCTTTCTTGAAACTTCTGTTCATCCTGGTCTCGAATTGTTCTGACAATCTGGCCAGTTCTGTGTAACTCATCATCTTAACCTGCCATTCCGCAACGGTGATTGCTTCTGTTTTCCAGTTCTGGGCCAGCATAATTCTTGCTGCCGCTGTGGCATATAGAATTTTTTTTTGATCTTTTAAAAAAATATTCCTTCCCCATCAGCCCCAGTAGAAAGGCTTCGGGCTTTTTTGGAAAAGTGTATTTAAAAGTTTTCTTGAGTTCATTGTAAATTAATTTCCAGAAATTTGTCACTTTACGACAGGTCCACCACATGTGGTAAAGATCGCCCTCCGCCTCTGCATTTCCAGCATTTCTTATTTTTCATGCTGTACATCTTTGCCAATTTTACCGGCGTAAGATGCCACCTATAAATCATTTCCCATAAATTCTCCTTTAATGCTGTACAAGTCATAAATTTCATATTTACATTCCATAAATCATGCCATGCGTCTTAATTCAATATTATATCCAAAATCAGTGGCCCATTTTATCATGACTTCTTTTACTTCTTCATCTTCAGTGTACCAGTCCAATAACAAATCATACATTTTAGATAATAATTTATTTCTGCCATCTATAATATCTATTTGAAATTTTGATTTCTTATCTTCAAACCCCAATTTCTTTTTGTCCTCTTTCAGTATATCGTTGACTTGATGATCCTGCAACCACCCTGTAAGCAAATTCTCTATCTCCTCATCTGGTTTAAGTTTTATCCCTTGTTCGGTTTTTCTGGTAAGTTCTTCATAGGTGGCCCTCTTTCCTTCCATATTTGCTTTCTTAATGGTTAACACTTCTATTGGTGATATCCACCAAGGGGTTTTCCTCTCCAGTAAGTTTTTGTTTCTGTCCCATACCTAATATATAGATCTTCTTATTACATGATTTAGGAAACCCCTATGAACCTTCACCATATCATACCACAGGTACGAGTGCCACCCGTACCTGTTATCATGCCCCTCTAGGTCCAAGAGGTCTGTATTTTCTAATTTTATCCAGTCTCTTATCCAAGTAAGTCAAGATGCTTCATAATAAAGGTTCATGTCTGGCAGGGGAAAACTGCCTCTTTCTTTTTTATCTACCAAAATCTTCATTTTTATTCTTGGCCTCTTTCCCTGCCAGACAAATCTCGCCAGTATTTTCTGCCACTCTTTACATTGTTTTGACCCCTTAATCACTGGAATTGTTTGGAACAAAAATAACATTCTGGGTAAAATGTTCATTTTAATCACTGATACCCTCCCTAAAAAGGAGAGTCTCAGTCTGTCCGAAACTTCTAAATCTTTCTTAATCTCTTTCCATGTAACTTCATAATTATCTGTACAGATTAATATTTTTTGCTGTCAACTATATTCCCAGATATTTCACTTTCTTGGCCACCATAATTCCTGTCTCCTGTTGCAGTTCTTCTGTCTCTTCTTTATTCATATTTAACATTTTGGTCTTACTCTTATTAAGTTTGAACCCCACCACTTTACCCCACCACTTTATTCTTCTATTCTCTGTAAGGCTTCTTGTACACTTCTCTTTGGATCCTGTAATGTTAGAACTAAATCATCCGCAAATGTTTTTATTTTGAATTCTTTAGATCCTACCTTGATCCCTCTAATTTCTGAAGTTTCTCTCAGAGTCTTATTTAGAACCTCTAAAACTGATAAACAACAGGGGTGACAGAGGACATCCCTGTCTAGTCCCCTTAGAAATATTGAAAGTTTCCGATACATTATTATTTATAATAAGTTTGGCTTTTTGATCTTGATATATAACTTCAAAACCCTTCATAAACCCTTCTCCAATTCCCATTATTTTCAAATTTCATAAACCACCAGGAGACATTATCAAATGCTTTCTCCACGTCAATAAAGACCAACGCCGCTTGTTTGTCATTTCTACTTTCTAAATACTCAATAATGACTACAGTATTTCTCACATTATACTTCAGCTGTCTCCCCGGTAAAAAACCAGCTTGATCTTTATGGATTATTTCATTTAGAAGTCTTTTTAGTCTTTCTGCCAAAACATCTGCAAATAGTTTATAGTCATTATTCAGTAATGAAATAGGCCTATAATTTTTGACCTCTAAACTGTCAGTATCTTTTTTGGGAATTAAAGTAATATGTGCTTCTTTCCAAGTGCCGGGGATTTTCCTTTCCTTTAAAATATTATTCATCACCTCACACAACACCGGGGTTATTTGGTCACTTAATGTTTTGTAGTATTTAGCTGAAATGCCATCTGGACCTGGAGTTTTCCCAATTTTCATTTTCTTTATTGCCTTTCCAATTTCTTGTTCTGTAATTGTCTGATTTAATTGTTCTTTCTCTTAATGTAATCTGTCGTAATTGGTGTTTTTGTAAATAATCTTCTATTGCCAGTTTCTTTCTCTTTCTTATATAGGTCTTTATAGTATTTCTGAAATACCTTTCTTATTTCTTTGGGGTCTTCTATCATCTTTTCTCCCTCTCTTATTTTACATATTACATTTTGTTTTTGTCTTGCTTTTAGTTGCCATGCCAGATATTTTCCTATTTTATTAGCCGATTCAAAGTTCTTTTGTCTCAGCATTTTTATTCTCCATTCTACTTCTTGATTTACCACCATGGAAAACTGAGCCTGCAACAACTTTCTATTTTGTTTTATTGTTTCATCTTTTGGTTTAATTGTTAGCAATCTGTCATTCTCCATTAGGTGAGCTAGAATTTCCTCTTTTTTTCTTTTCTCTACCCCTTTTCTGAAAACTATTTTTTTTTTGAATTAAGAAGCCTCTCATAACGACTTGGCTTGCATCCCATACTGTTTCTATGGGTGTTCTTTTATTTAAGTTCCAATTAAAATATTCTATAATTGTTTCTTTCGCCTTGTTTATTATCTTTTGATATTGGATAAACTTTCATTCATTCTCCATCTAAATGATGAAGGATCTTTTCCTCTCACCTCCAGATACACTGGGTTGTGGTCAGAGAAAGTCGTTGGAAGAATTTCTGATTTGTATATTCTTGGGACTAATTCCTTAGATGTCCAAATAAAGTCTGTTCTCCCCCAACTTTGATTTGGATCCGGAAAAAAAGTAAACTGTTTTGTTGTGGGGAGTTTTCGTCTCCATATATCTATTAGTCCCATAGTGTCCACCAGGTTGAAAAACGGTCTGGGTAATTTACCCTCATTTGTGTCTCTTTTTTTGTTGATCTGTCCAGGTTTGGAATAACCACACCATTAAAGTCTCCCATTAATATAAATTGTTGGTCCAGAAAATCCAGCAACGTTTTGCTAAGTTTTGAATAAAAGTCCGCGTTTTTATCATTAGGTGCGTAAATTCCAGCTACAATTATCTTCTCCCCTTGAAATGTAATTTGCACTATTAACACTCTTCCATCTTCGTCTTTATAAATTAATTTTGGGTCAAGTTTTTCTTTTATATATAACACCACACCTCTTATTGTTTTTATCTGAAGCAATAAAGTCTCTCCCTAATCTTTTATTGCTTAAAATCCTCTTGTGTTTTCTTGCGACATGTTTCTTGTAAAAAATTATATCAAGGTTCAGTTTAATCAATACACGTTCGATTTGATTTCTTTTACTTTTATTATTAAGCCCATTTACATTCCATGACAATATTCTCAAAGCCGTTTTTATTTATTTAAAGCTGTTGTGAAATCTGGTTCAAATTTGGTATTCTTTGCTGTTAGTCTCTTCTTCCTCACCTTCGTCCTTCGTCCTTCTCTTCTTCCTCCTCTTCCTCTTTTCCTCTTCTCTCTTCCTCTTGCTGTTCTCCTACTGGTCTTATCTTCTCCACCTTTCCCAACTCCTTATCGTATCTTCTAGCAAATTTCTCAAGATCCTGAGGGCTAGATAATTTAAATCTCTTTTCTTTGTAGCAGAAGGAAATCCCTTCCGGAAATTCCCATCTGTGTTGAATTCCATTTTTCTTTAACTGGCTCACTAATTGTAAACATCCCTTCTTCGAAGAAATCTGGATGGAATTTCTTTAAATATGATAATTGCCTTCCCGTCAATGTGCAAATTTTTATTATAATTTAATCTCAATATTTCATTCCTAATGTCCATAAAATTAAACATAACCAGCACATCCCGCGGCAATTTCTTCCCTCTTAATTTGGCAGATTTTACTTTTATTCTAAATGCATTTGCAATTGTAAATCCAATATCCTCTTCTTTCATGTCCATCCAGATCGCTAATTTTTTGATTAATTTCATTGAGTCCTCTAACACTTTAGATCTTACCGTTAAATCCTTTACTTTGTCAGTTCCCCCACCACCCCTCTAGTTTTTTGTCTAATGTGTCCTGCACTTCCAATAATTTTTTTTCAATATACTGCTCATTTTGTTTAAATTCTTTCCTTATTTCTTTTTTTTTTCCGAGTGAATTTTTATTGTTTTCCTTACATATTTTTTTCCAACAAGTTGTAATAGCACCATACATTCCCTTTGACTCTGCCGAGTCGCGACCCCCCTCCCTCCCCACAACTGGTATATTTATCCTCTTTCCATCACGCACATCATTCTCATATTAGTACTATTATACATTGGAGGTGTTATGTCAATCCTGCTAGTGTCTTGACCTCTTTACAATTCTTCTTTAAATATTCAATAAATTTATTCCAGTTATTTTGGTATCTTTGATCTCCCTGGTCCCGGATCCTCCCTGACAGTTTGGCAAGTTCTGCATATTCTGTCAACTTCGCCTGCCACTCCTGAATAGTTGGTATATCTTGTACTTTCCATCTTTGGGCCAGAAGGGTCCTTGCGGCAGCTGTAGCATACATGAACAAATTTTGATCTTCTATTTTAATTTCTGTTCCTATTAAGCCTAATAGACACGCTTCCGGTCTTTTGGGGAAAGTATATCTAAATATTTTTTTGAGTTCATTATAAATTGATTCCCAAATTTTTTTTACCTTATCGCAGGTCCACCACATATGGAAATAGTCGCCATCTGCCTTTTTACATTTCCAACATTTTCTATCTTTTTTCCTATACATTTTAGCTAATTTTACTGGCGTCAAATGCCATCTATACATCATTTTTAGCAAGTTTTCCTTTAAAGCCATGCATCCTGTAAATCTCAAACCCTCCTTCCATAATCTTTTCCACGCATCCAATTCAATGTTATGCCCAATATCAATTGCCCATTTTATCATTGATTCCTTTACTTCTTCGCAAATAGCTTATAGTCGTTATTCAATAACGAAATTGGTCTGAAATTTTTTACATCTAATATATCCACCTCTTTCTTCAGGATCAGTGTGATATAGGCTTCTTTCCAAGTGTTTGGCATCCTTCCTTCTCTTAAGACTTTATTCATTACTTCACTTAGAACAGGTGTCAGGTATTGCGATAGTGTTTTATAATACTTTGCTGAGGTAGTCCGGTCCTGGGGCCTTCCCTATTTTCATTCTTTTTATTGCCTTTATGACCTCTTGTTCTGTTATCTCCTGGTTAAGCATTCTTTTTTCTTCTTCTGAGATTTGATGCAATTTATGGTCATGGATATACTTTTCTATTCTCTTATTGTCTTCTTTATCTTTCCTATAAAGATCTCTATAGAATCTCTGAAATACTCTGAAATACTAATTTCTTTCGGGTCCTCAATCATTTTATCCTCATCTTTTATTTTACAAATTGTGTTCTATTTTTGTCTTGCTTTTATTTGCCATGCCAGGAATCACCCAACTTTGTTGGCCGACTCGAAATTTTTTTGTCTCATGGCTTTTATTTTCCAATCGATCTCCTGTCCCACCACCATGGAGAACTGAGACTGCAACATTTTTATATATCGTTTTATTATTTCATCTTTAGGTTTTGTTATAAGCTGTTTTTCGTTCTCCATGAGCTGGGATAGGATCTCTTCTTTCTTCTTCTTCTCTCCCTCTTTTCTGGAAGCTGTTTTTTTGAATCAGGAAACCCCTTATCGCCGCTTTGCTCGCGTCCCAGACTATTTCAATTGGTGTTTCTTTGTTTAGATTCCATTTAAAATAATCTGTTATTGTCTCTTTTGCAGTTTCCACTACTCTCTGGTCATTAAATAAGCTCTCATTCATTCTCCATCTATGTGTAGAGGGGTCCTTTCCTTTTAATTCCATATATAGCGGATTATGATCTGACAGGGTTTTGGGGAGGATTTCAATTCTAGTTACTCTCGGTGTTAGAATCTTAGAAACCCAGATCTGATTTATTCTGCTGAAGCTTTGGTTTGGTTCAGAGTGAAATGAAAATTGTCTTACTGTTGGATTCCTTAATCTCCAGATATCAATTACTCCCAATGTATTGGCCATATCAAAGAAGGCCTTCGGCAGTTTACCTTCATATGTATTTCGCCTCTTTGTTAATCTGTCTAAATCCAGTACCACCACTCCATTGAAATCTCCCAGTAGTATCAATTTCTGATCTAAATACTCTAACATTATTTCATTCAACTTTGTATAAAATTCAGCTTTCTTATCGTTTGGTGCATAGATCCCCACAATTAGCCATTTTCCCCCTTGAAACCCAATTTGTACAATCAATATTCTTCCCTCATCCTCCTTAAAAATTAATTTTGGATCATGCTTCTCTTTTACATATATTACCACACCTCTCTTTTTGTTCGAATCTGACACGATAAACTCTTGGCCCAGTTTTTTATTTTTATTTTTTTAAAAATGATATTTATTAAGATTTTCCACCGTAATACAATAAAAAATCAAAAAAGAAGAAAAAAAAACAACAACAAAAATTTAAAAACACATACGGTTCACAATCCTTATTTTCTATAACATATTTCCCTGACTTCCCCACACCTCTCCCTCTTGTACTCCAGGTCAGATTGTTGGTTCAACAAGCTCTTATCCCTATTTTTAAACCTTTTTATATTTAGTTCCTTTTTCTAAAAAACCAATTTTGCCTTATAGACTTCATATTTATACATCATTGCTTATTCTTTAATCTTGGCCCAGTTTTTTATTACTTAAAATTCTTTTGTGCTTTTTTGCTACATGTGTTTCTTGCAGGCATATGATATCTAGGTTTCATTTAATCAAAACATGGTTAACTTTTCGTCTCTTATTTAAATTGTTCATCCCATTGACATTCCAGGAAAATACTTTCAGGTTCATTATTTCTTTTATCTAAGAGTTCCCACTCAGTTGTGCTAAGTTTACTGTTCTTTGTTGTTGTCTTCTTCTTCTGATTCCTCTCTCTCTTCTTCTTGTTCCTCCTCTTCTTCCTGGTGTTCTTCTTCTTTCTCCTTTTCCTTTCCTTCCAATTCTTTCCTTATTTCGACTATCAAAGTATCATAGTCTTTAATCTCTTTCCCATTCTTGCCATTCCCCTGTCTAGATGGTCTTCTTTCCCCTGGTGTTCTCCCTCCTTTCTTCATTTTAACACAATAACTTGTTCAAATAATGAATTAACTAACACAGTTCTATTTTCTACCTCTGTTGTTGTTTAGTCGTTTAGTCGTATCCGACTCTTCGTGACCCCATGGACCAGAGCACACCAGGCACTTCTGTCTTCTACTGCCTCCCGCAGTTTAGTCAAACTCATGCTGGTAGCTTCAAGAACACTATCCAACCATCTCGTCTACCTCTAGGGGTCGCAAATTTAAATGAACAGTCTTTCAATTGCAGTTCCCCTCCGTCCCCACACAATGGCAGCAGTTCCAATAGTAACCTTTCCTTAAGCAAAGTTACTTTCAATTTCTTTGCTCATCAGAGGATATCTCCTTTCACATGGCTGGAGGACTAGACAGAGAAACTGCCATAAAAAGCAGGAAAAAAGCAAAAAGAAAAATGCAAAAAAAAAAAGGGTGGGAACCACCAAAAAAGCAGTAATTCAAAATATTGTAATCCAAATTAGGGATCTTCTTTTTTCCACCGATTGTCAGCTTAATCCAAAATCTCTCCAGGAGGAACTGATGATCAGGAAAGAGTGAATCGTAGTGACTCCCTTCTCACAGACAGCAAAGAAGGAGAAGCAGGGGGGCGGGGGAGTTTGGGCATGTTGAATCCAGCTCTCTTTTACTCCCTCACGAGTAAAACAGCCCCAAAATCTCCTCATGTAGACTTTAGCCAGACGTCTTAACTTTCCTCAATATTAAATTAAAGTTCATGTTTCTATTAATTTTAACAAATTAAGATCCGCAGAGTCTCTCCTCAAAGAAGGTAGAAATACAAATAAAAATGGTGGAACGTAACGAACTTGATTTCTGGCCGCTGACACAAAGTACTCCGACCAGGACGATACACAAGTTTTATTCACCTTATATACCACCCAGTTATCTCAGCAAGAGTCCTTGCCTCGGAACATTTAAACAGTACAACACTCACTCAGCAGCTACTTTCTTACTTTCTCTCCTCTTTCAACCTTCTGCCATCCTCTCCTCACCGCTGGGACGGACTCCCTTTTTTTCGCCCCTCAGCACACCGAATCTTGATAATTTTCACTTTTTAAAATCCTCAAGCAGTAACTGCTTTTAATTATAGTCCAAATCCGTTTTTTTAGTCTTGGAAGCTTGCTGCTTTCACTAGAAGCCTGAGACTGCACAACGCGGGATCTGCTGCTTCCCCTCCGTGCCCGCAGCTCCATTCCGTCTCCGAGCCTATTGTCTAAAGCCCGGGGAGCAGGAGAGCACGACCAGGCACCGCCAGGTACTCCGTCCCCCAAGATAATCCTCTTGGGGTTTTGAGGTCCGCATAGCCTTCGCAGAGCCTCTAAAAACCTCCCGCGTTGCCTGAGACCCCCCCAGAGGGTTATCTCACGCTTCTTTTCATGGCCGCGGCTCCACTGGAAGTCGGCTCTAATCTCTTTCAAACCCATGCTTATACCTCCAGGAGTCTTTTAAGTCTAGATTTTCTACCAAATTAACAAAACTGGGTGGTAGTTTCCCTTGTCCTTTATTCTGTCCAGTTCTATCTATTAGAGGGTTGATTACTCCATTAAAATCACCAAGCAAAAGTATTTTATTTTCCAAATATTCTAACAGTTTCTTTTCTAGATTTTTGAAGAAAATTGATTTTTTTTCATTAGGTGCGTATACACCTGCAATGATAACCTTTTCTCTTTGGCTTTTTATTTTAATTATTATTCTTCCATTAGGGTCAGAGAATAGCAATCCTGTTCCCACTAATGTTGATTTTTCTCAGCTTCTTTATATGCAGAAGCGCAAGATTCGTTACGAGTTCCATGCTTCCTCTCTATTGAATTACCTTAAGTCCAACCGTATACCCAGGAGTTTGAGACTACAAAAGGTGTCTACTTTGTTTACCAACGATATTGAATTTAAACAGAAATTGATTTCCATTCTCAACAAATGTTCTTTTGATTTAATGTTACTTTTAGTTCAGAGGTCTAAGGTGGAGGTGGTTACTACGCAAAATGAGACTGCTAAGATCAAAGATCAAATTAATTCCTCTTTTGAGAGTGCCATTATTAATAAGCAAATTGAGACTATGCAGTCCCAATTGAAGGAATATTCAGACTCCATTTTATCTTGGAAAACTTGTAAATTTTCACTTGATATTCAGTATTATGAAACAGATCAGGTATATCCATGGTTCGAAAAAGTTTCTCCTTCATTACGGTCTCAGTTACATATTGATAACAGAACCATTAGTCAATCCAGTCTGTCATCCCAGTCGGACAGAGAGGAACCACAAGTCTCCTTGCGCCCTCTCCCACATAGGGTACAGCTCTTAACCAAGGGGATTTTCAGAAGGGCAGACTCCCGAGCAAGAAGGAAATTTTGATTGTCAACGATTCCTCACGCATTCTGTCTGCTAATGAATTACAGACCTTACTAGGTTTTGTTCCCAAACCTGCTTATAATGCTTTCCAAACAAGAGTTGATTTATTCAAGTTCATACGTAATAATAGATTATGTGACATATTTGGTATAAGTGACCAATTGGAACGCCAATTTAGACCCAAATCCATATACATTCCAGCCAATTCCAGTCCATCTATTTCTTTATTTCATCAATTGGTCCTACGTGATTTGGAAAAAATGGAGAAGAAAGGCCCAAAGTTAAAGATAATTTGTCCAGGCTTCAACGTGATTGTTTAAAAACCTTATCACATGATCCAAATATCATAAAGCCAGCAGACAAAGGGGGTGGTATTGTTATTCAAAATACTCAGCAATACATCATGGAGGCTAAGAGATTGTTATCTGATGTAAGGTTTTATCAGAAAACATCAAAAGATCCAATGGATTCCATAGCTACCATTTTAAAGACAGTCTTACAACAAGCATATAGCGTTGGAACCATTGATAAACATCTGAGTTCTTATTACCTCCTTTTCTTCGTATCCCAATTTTTTACTGCCTTCCCAAAATTCTTAAAAACATTCATTCTCCCCCTGGCAGGCCCATAGTCTCTGGGTCGGGATCCGTCTTGGAGCCTTCTGCTAAATATTTGGATATTTTCCTGCAACCATTTGCAAAGGATTCACCAGCATATTTGCACGACATGGTCCATTTCATTTGTATCATTGAACATACTAAAGTTATTGATACCATGGTTCTTGCTACTTTGGATGTTGCCTCATTATACACCAATATCCCTTTGGATGAGGCACGTTCCATTATTAGTCATTTGTTACGGTCTCGTACTGATCCCATACCCCCGCCCGATTTCCTTTTGGATTTATTGGACATTATTTTCGAAAAGAACTATTTCTGTTTTATCAACCAATTTTATTTTCAATCACAAAGTGTAGCTATGTGTTCTCCCATAGCCCTTTCAGTAGCGAATATTTTCATGGGTGAATTTGAGAAATATATTTTAAACAACAATCCCTTTGCATCTGCTTTAATACTTTATTACAGATTTATTGATGATTTGTTTTTCTTGTTTAGGGATGAGAATGAGTTTCTGCAGTTATCTTCTTGGCTTAATTCCCTACATCCATGTCTATCTTTTTCAGGTCACCATAGCCCCGTATCTTGGTTTTTTTTTTAGATGTGGAGGTCATAAAACATAATGGCTTTTTAGCTGTCAAACCTCATAAAAAACCCACAGATTGTAATTCTCTCCTACAGTATTCCTCATTTCGCCCTAAACGACTTAGGAACAACTTACCATATGGACAACTCCTACGTCTTAAAAGGAATTCCTCTCTTGATGATGATTTTCATAAGAATGTTGACCAGCTAGCTGATTCTTTATATGCTAGGGGATATCCTCTCGATGTAGTCAATAAATCTAAAATTAAATAATTTGTGAAGGATCGTTCTGTACTACTCAGCCCTTCTAATATTTCACGCACACAAAATCATATGGGGACAAGATCATGAAAGATGGCTACAACAAAGAATTGCAATTCATTTTTATGTTTAAGTCCACCCTGAAGGACTTAATTCTGAACTGGATTTAAATAGTTTTATTTTATGTTTTTCTATTGGTGTTATATTGGTCTGTAACTTTAAATTGAATTACTATAATTCAGTTTCCAAGTAATGAGTGCAACCTGGGAATGGTTACTTATGCTTCAGGTATCATGCAACTAGTAGCATAGTTACATATCCTCATGACCACTGCTCCTTGTGCATTTTTCTAATCTATGGGGTATGTACCCTTGTTCTTATTGTATTTGTAGCATATGGGTTGTAATGTGTGAAGTTTATATATTTTTCACGTACACAGGTCATTGTTTCATATTTGAATTCTTTTGTAGTTGTGCTGAAGAAGATTCCAGCGAAACAGTCAGATTATCCAGGATCACTGTCCTACACTGTTATTCACTTACTACTTCGGCACCACGAACGCCTAAAAAGTTTTTCCGCTCAGCTCACAAGATAGCGTCTATTACTTTGTTTTGATTATAGACTTATTATACTTCTATGGACTTTCAAAGATTGACAGACATGTGTTCATTTGATTTCAAATATATTAGAGAATTTACAAGTGTACACATTTTGTTTTTGTTTTCGTTGTACTAAATTATGTATATTATGCAATAAGAATTGCAGTGCTATCTAGTATACTGGTCATTGTGTTGCTTGTGTTGTTTGTTGTGTTAAGTTTGCAACACGGGTTGTTCTGTACTGGTTCTAAACAGGGCTTAACATAAATCACCACTCCTCTTTTTTTTACCTGGTCTGCTGAGATAAATTCTTTTCCTAATTTGGGTTTTATTAACACTTTTATTATCTCTTGTGACATGCTTTTCTTGAAAACAAGTAACATCAAGTCTGTTTGATCAGAATATGTTGTATTTTTTTTCCCTTTTCATTTAGTCCGTTAACATTCCAAGACAATGTTTTTAAATTCATTTTTATTCATTAAAATATAATAAAGAAAATAAACTAGTTACAGAAATTAATACCCAATACTTTATTGAACTTCTACGCGTTTTCACTACTGTGTTCTAGGGTTGTAGTTTTTGGACTGGACTCTTTTTGGTATCTGTCTCTCACTTCCTAGTTCGTTCCTATACGTCCTGTGGAATTTTTCGGCTTCTTTTACTGTTTCTAGTCTCCTCCTCTTCCCTTTGAAGGTGAAATAAATTCCTTTAGGGAACTCCCATTTGAAGAATATTGATTTTGCTTTTAGAGCTCTAGTCAGAAATTTCTATTTGTCTCTCTTTTTCAGTAGTTGGGGGGGAATCTTTCAAAATTTTAATATCCTCTCCTCAATTTTGAATTTCTTTTTCCTTTTAAATTGTAAAATCTTATTTCTTAGTTTATTTGATGTGAATGTGATCAGGCAATCCCCAGGCCATTTATTTGCCTTTGCTTTCCTAGAGTTGCTTTCCTGAATATATTTTCTGTATTCTCTAATATTTAATCTTTCTTTACCTCTAACCAATTGGCTAGCTCTTTAATAATGGTTTTTTTGTATATTTTCCTCTGGCACCTCTGGGACACCCCATATTCTGAGAGTTTTTTCTCTGACTTGCATCTGAAGAATGGACATTGCATCCCAGGTTGCTTCCTGTGTGATTTTAAATTCCTTATTTTCTCTTTTAACCTTTTCACATTCTTTCTTATTTTCTCTTAATTCTTTGGAGGATTTTTTGGAAATCTCTTCCAAATGTTGTGTTTTGTTTTTAAGTTCATGTACCGTTTTTGTTCTTTATTTTCCTTGAGAAAATCGTTTACTTGTGTTTTTATAATTTATAATTTTATAATTGATTTAGTATTTCCCTCAATTTCCCCACCCATCCTATCCAATTTATCATCCATTCCTTTTACTTTGTTGTTCATCTTTATCTTAAAATCACAAAATTCCTTTTTCATTTCTCCTATATCGTCCTTCAGACTCCAAATTAATTCTTTTAAATACATCTCCTGGTCCATCCCAGAATTCCTTCTGCCCTGTTGATTATAGGTTGGGCCCACATTTTGTTTTTTGTTTGATGACACATTGGTCTTTTCCCTTAATCATTTTGGTTGAATATTACCACTGATTACTTTTTCCAACAGACCAGACTTCTGAAAAAGCTCACTTATCACACCATTGTTATGGTTGCCCACCCCATTTGCATTCCTCCGTTCACTTTTTATAGAAGTTGCAGCTTAGTCTACTCCTTATTCTCCAAGAAAATGTTTTAACTCCTTCCAGATATTGGAGTAATTGATATTTCTCTGTGAACTGACTTTATACCACTATTCCCAATTACTATTAAATAGAATGCAATCAAAATAGAACCACTAATAATAATAATAATAATAATAATAATAATAATAATAAATTTTATTTATATCCCGCCCTCCCCAGCCGAAGCTGGGCTCAGGGCGGCTAACAACAATAAAACAATACAAAAGTACAACACAAACAACACTCTAAAATCATTCATTATAAATTAATTATTCAACAGATATCAGAGCCAAAAGATATCTTTCGAGATTTCCAAGTTATTTTTCCTCCCCTCCTTTTTCTAATGAAATTTCCAGTATTTTTTGCTGGTATTATTTTTCCAATCAATTTATGTGTTGTTGTTAATCCCTCCCTTTCTATTTTATTTCTACTTAAATATTTCTTTCATATAAAGCACCTATTAAAATAGGGTGCTGTTTCTTTTTTTCACCACCTGGTGTCGTTGTGTCTAGTCCTTCCACTCTTTCTTGCCACCGTCTCTCTTGTAGTCTTCCGTTCATCTCTTTGTCTTCTTCCCTTTCCTTCTCCTGAGTCATGCTGCAGCTCAATCCCCTTACAAATCATGCTGCACCATATTTATTGTGAGTAAAAGTTAAATATTTAGTTCAAGATTGGTTCTCTTTTGGTGTTCCTTTGTGTCCTCCGTTCCTTTCCAGCTTTTCTGCTGAGTCCTTTTATGCTTGTAGACCTTTGAGCTTTTGCGCTTTCCTCTGCGTTTTACTTTATCACTGTTTTGGGCTTTCCTTCCCTTATCTTTTTCCACTGCTGCCCCTGTTCCATTATTTAGTATCTAATATTTGTGGTTTTATATCTCCCACCAGTTGCTGGAGGTCTCATTTAGTATTGCTGTTTCCCACACACACACACACACCAGCAGTTTAGATTCCTCACAGTCTTTTTATTTTTCCAGGGGGGCAGGCATGGTCACTGCAGATTACTCCTTACAATTATCTTTTTTAAAACTGAAACTTGTGGAGGTTTCCTGTGCTATCTTTTATATACAGTGAAAAGAATTTCCAGAGTAAAAAAAAAAAAAAGATTTTCCCGGCCACTGTTCCTGGTGTTCTGGTCTGCTGGAGGATACTCTTTGTTTTACGTCCCCTCCCACGACCTCACAAACGTTGTGTTTACTGTTATTACAGTTCACTTGTTTCTCTTAACTTTCGCATCTCTTTAGCAGCCAGATAGTTGATATTAGGGATAAAAGGAACTGGAAATTCTACCGCCGCTCTTACCGTTTCAGGTCTGAGGCTTTTTGTCAAGGGGTGTTCATCTCCACGCGTCGGGGGCTCTATGCTCTTAACACCTATTGCTTAAGATGGAGAATATGGAGCACCCTTTCTTGACACCGCTGGATACTTTCGATTCAGGGTCACCCCCTGAATCTTTTCTGGGGACGTGTAGCCTCTGCGTTACCCCCCCCCAATAAAACCCTTCTAACAGCTGCTTCTTGGAGCCTCTGTGAAGCACACCTGTCCCAGAGGCAGTAAAAACCGGAAGTCAAAGCTTTTGATTGCTTAGAGTGGAAATACCTATTAGCAGTACTAACTAACATGGAATTTGGTCCCAACTTCTTACAAACCCTCTGAGGCTATGTGCTTCAACATACACCCCATACCCAAAAAGAATTCGCCAACATCACCAAGATAAAACTTTGCTGCACCAAGTTCAGATACCTAGGGGTACAAATAACCAGAAACCTCAACAAATTACCGTATTTTTTGCACCATAACACTCACTTTTTTCCTCCTAGAAAGTAAGGGGAAATGTCTGTGCGTGTTATGGAGCGAATGCCTACGGGTGGCGGGGGGATCTGCTGCAGTCGTGAGCAGAGGATCCATGGTTCCCCTTCCTTCCCTCCTCCGTGGTTACAAAGCATGGATCCACATGGATCCTCAGGATTTTTGCATTAGGCTACTCCAAACTCACCATCAGATCACATGTCTGTGGCCACAGCATGAACCACAAAAATCATATATCCACTATTTCGTTTAGAATATTTTTTTTCTTGTTTTCCTCCTCTAAAAACTACGTGCGTGTTATGGTCTGGTGCGTGTTATAGAGCGAAAAATACGGTATACCGTATTTTTTGCACCATAACACTCACTTTTTTCCTCCTAAAAAGTAAGGGGAAATGTCTGTGCGTGTTATGGAGGGAATGCCTACGGGTGGCATGCCTACGGATTTTCCTCCTCTAAAAACTACATGCGTGTTATGGTCGGGTGCGTGTTATAGAGCGAAAAATACGGTATACCTCCACAACTACAAACCCTTATGGTGACAAATCAATAAAGTTTAAAGCATGGAAAGAAGTAGGTAAGCTGTCCCCAACCCTATCCCCACTAATTCCCCTGGCACATCACCCATTATTCCACCATGTAGCACAAAACTTCCAGATTAAAACCTGGCAAACCAAAGGCTTATACACCTAACAGACTTCTACAAAAATAACAAACCATATCTACATAAGAAATACAAGACAAACTAGGGGACACCCAAATGCCCTGGCTAACACACCACCAATTACATGCCCTCTTAATCCAGTAGTAAAATCAGCAGCAACTAGGCCCTTGGCAACCTTTGAAAACCTCCTCCTAACAACAAAGGGACACGGCAAAGGGATGGTGTCCGCAATATACAAAATACTACTCCAGAATCCCACAAACCCCCTAAACATAATCAAAAAACTGGGAGGATGACATGGGCTATGAGATTAACTCCACCCAATGAACCAGAATGTGGTCTAAACCTCCCTTTAAATCCATATCAGTGAAAAGAAAAGAATTCACTCTGAAACTCACAGGTGGTATTTAACACCATGAAAATTAAGGCTAATACACCCAGGAACCTCACCAAAATGCTGGAGAGGATGTACCTCCACAGACACACCTCCACGTGTGGTGGGAATATTCTAAGATCCAACTCTTCTGGACATCAATTATACAAGAAATATGCAAAATAACTAAGCAAGTATTAGAAGTCACCCCAGAACTGGCTCTACGGAACATCTTCCAAGACAATAACCCCCACTCACAACACAAAGAGCTCATAGCCCACCTACACTCAGCAGCCAGAAGCATCATAGCCAGACACTGGAGAGACCTGTCATTTGTAGAGGGATCTTGTAATTTTCTATTGCCCTGGTTGTGTTCAACCCTATATGTGTTGTAAGCTCACAGGGCTGCTTTGCTTTCATAGGTGATTGCTGACTCGAGATGTAATAAATCCTGGGTTGCAAATGAGAGTGAGAGGACACAGTTGCTATTGTAAAGGGATTTTATTTTTATGGTATTTGTAGCTTTATTTGTTGTGGCTCAAAAGTTATTTAGTCCCATAAATCTTTCTAAATCTCTCAAAACACCTGAAATCCAGGAAAGAATTACTGTATTTTCCATCTATAAGACAATCCCATGTATAAGATGCCCCTTATTTTGGGAGACTCATATTTAAGAAAATGGGGGGAGATGGCCCTGTGTGTAAGATGCCCCCTAATTTTGACATCATTTTTTAGGCGGGGAAACCCTAGTTTTATACATGGAAAAATACGGTATCTCTCTGATGGGCACAATAACGATGTGCTCAAGGTCATACAGCTGTTGATTTCAAATCTTGGAATACATCTGTAGAGACTTGGAACCTAGGCTTACCTGATTAAAATATAAAAAAGATTCATTTAGGAGTGATAATTTTGCCTCCTAGTAAGATGAAGGAGTCTGAGGTATGTCGTGGTTCTCCATTAAGGTTCAGGAAAAATGTCACATGGTAATCTGTCAACATTCATTCTGTGGGGTAGCCATGCCACCTTACAAGGGAGGAACTGTAGCTTGGTGAACTAGGCCTGAGTTTAGGTTTTGAGCATGCCTTAATCCAGAACCAAGGGGCCAAATTGGTTCCATATTTATATTGACATGGGCATTAGCAAAGTTCATACTTTGGATAGCTTTGAAGTTGTGTGAGTGTACTATAGAAATGACGGATCTGAGAAATAACCAGATAAAATGGGATATATATATATATATGCTTATGTATATAACATGCTGGTGTTTAGTTTTTAAAAGATGCTATCTTCCTCTTATTATTATTGCTGGTGCCAAGCTAGGGTGGGAATCTCTGTGTGAAAATGCTGCTGATTTATTTCATCTATTTTCTCTGCAGAGATAATTGACACCCCACTTTTCATGATATGCTGAAATGATAGTCACCCACTGAAGAGCCTGGCGTTGGGAGATTCCTGAAGCACTTGCACTTCACGGGTAGCAATGGAGTATGAGAGGAGGTAAAATATTTCTCTAACTATTTCTGGCTTCTAAGATGGAGTAAGGCAAACCACTTTTGCCTGGTGGAGTGACTCAAAGTAACCACATTAGCCCAATGACCAGTTCCCCACCTTTTGCCACTAAGCATGTAAACAGTTGGATGAGTTCAGCACTAATTCTGAGCTCTGCTTTGCTGTGTTGAAAAGTGGGTGTAAGCGTAAATTAAGAGTGGTATCATTTTAACCACTGCTGTGCTCAGCATCCCTATTAGCAGGTGGCACAGCACTGCAATAAAATGGGTGGGATGTCACTTCCTCTTGTGCAGACCTCCAGGTACCATGAAGTCTTGCTCAGGAGTGCTGTGGTGTAACATAGGGAGAAAGGTTTTTAGTTTGGGAGTTCATATGAATAATCTTAATTACCATTTCCTGACTGTTCTTCATCCTCTGTGCAAGGCAATGGTTTCATAATGCATCCTACCGCCACAGAAAGCAGGTAAAGGATGGGTTTGGCAATGATGTGAGGCCTTTGGATGGCAAGCCAGCCCTGCATTATGACAACTGAGGAATCCTGTTTTTTGCACAGGATCCTATTTTGAGAAACATTATTAATAAAGTGCAGAAGGGGTGGAGGGGGCTATTATTTAATAAAACAACTATCTGACTTTTAGAAGACATCTGAAGGCAGCCCTTTTTAGGGATGTTTTTAATGTTTGATGTTTTATTCTGTTTAATATTCTGTTGGTAGCTGCCCGGAGTGGCTGGGGAAACCCAGCCAGATGGGCAGGGTATAAATAATAAGTTGTTGTTGTTGATTCCCACTGTACTCTGTCATTAGACTCAGTTGTAAGTCGGTAGGTAAATGGGAGCCATGTGAGTGAGAGGGAAACACATCGTGGCCTCTGTTACATGGCTCCTACATATGAACAGAAAGATTTTATATATGCATATAGCTTTAATTCTATGAATGTTTAATTGTTTTTTAGTTTGTAAGGTGCCTTGAGTCTCATCAGGGAAAAAGGCGGGTTATAAAAAAAGAATTAACAACAACAACAACAACAACAACAACAACAACAACAACGGAACTGTGGTCCCCTACAGTAGCTTTCCCACCACTTCAGTAATGTTTGTATCATCCCTTGGATGTTCAGATACAGATACAGCAAGGAGTCACTGGTGCTCCCAACTATCAGATATTGCATGTTGCACTAGCATCTGTATTTATCTGCCCATGACAGTGCTTTAGATTGTAGCCAGAATGCTAGTCACTAGATGACTTCAGCTCAAGTTACTCTGAATGCAGGTAGGGTGGGGGAATCCAGTGTTTTTATTTGTTTCCTATGAACAGATTACAAAGTGGGGGTTACTTTTATGGGTAATCAGCACTGATAGCATAGCAGATTTCCTTCATTTTATACGCTCTAGAGGTGGTCGTGGAGATCGGACTGGTCGGTATGGTGCTGTTGAGCAGACCCTGGATGAGAGGTTAGAAGGCCGGAACCAGAGAGACCATGACTACAGAGATATGGATTATAGATCCTATATGAGAGATTTCAACAGCCAGGAGCCTACCAATGACTATGATGATTCTTCTGAGGAGCACAGTGTGGAGGTAAGTTGTGGTGCAGAGCTGTTGGAGACGCCTATCCTCTTTGTGACTACCTCTTGGGAGGTAGAATGCAGTGGCCTGCATGGCTCTCTGAAGAGCTGCCTCTCCAGAGGAAACCATCAGATGGGAGGATTTCACAGCTGATTTTTATAAGCAGCTGGCAGTAGGAGTGGGATCTAGCACCCAACAGTTGTGCTTTTGGGTGTAGTTTTGCAGAACTGCTGTTGTGGGGAGACTGTAACAAGTTAAGTACAGTGGTACCTCATGTTACATATGCTTCAGGTTACAGACTCCGCTAACCCAGAAATAGTGCTTCAAGTTAAGAACTTTGCTGGTGCTGTGACTGCCGGACATTTAGTAGGGAATTGTTAGGCCTTGTCCTGCAAAGCTGGGCACTACTCAGTTAAGCCTCATCCATTCTGAGCTTTTCTCTTTTTTTCTGTACAACAATCCTAACCCAGGATTCCTATGAGGCCTCCTCTGGATCAGAGACACAACGTAGAAAGCGGGACAGCCCCAATGAGCAGTTGGGATTTCCTGCAGATGGTGACTACCGGGACCAGGACTACCGCACTGAGCAAGAGGAAGAAGAACAGAAGGCTAGCAGCATCATTATGCTGAGGATGCTGCCCCAGTCTGCCACTGAGAATGATGTACGTTAGGCAGTTGGGCTGGGAGGCACTGCTTCCTTGCAGTAACTTGTTGCTGTTGCTTCCTTGTTTCTCTAACTCTTACCTCTTCAATGCTCCCTGATGTTGGCATTGATCACTCCTTTTATGCTTTTCTGCAGATCCGAGCCCAGTTGCAGGCACATGGATTCCAGCCCCGAGAGGTGCGGCTGATGCGGAATAAAGCTTCAGGTGAGCTCCCGTTCATAGTTCTATCTTTTCCCTTCTCTTGGTATTGCCATAGTGTTTCACCTACCATGTGACACACTCCAAATTAGAGTGCAGTCTTCCAGATATGTATCTATGTGGAGCTGGTTTGCCCTGTGGCATTAGTTTTGGTCTGTGCTATGTACATTCCCCTAGTGTTTAGAACCAACCAGGCTTTTAGATGTCACCAATGGATCATTAATAGCTCCTTGTGTGCTATTGTAGTTCTGTAAACTTGGAACTCTGTAGTTCCTCTGCTGTGTGATTGGCAGAACATTGAGGCCTATTCTTGGTTCCTGTTCTTTTCCAAGGTTTGTTGCATACTATATAATTGTGAGCATCCTCAGATCTAGCAATTCAGCATTTATTTCCATAGGAAGATCTTCTTTGGGTTTTTTTCTGCCTTTCTTGCTTGGCCTCTTTCTCTGTGGTAGGAGACAAAAACCAACAAATGGATGAAGGATGAAGACAATCCTTTTGGATATGTATGGTGTCTTCTATTTGGCCTCATTTGATCAGATATGAGGTTTGCAGTGATTCTTCTTGGATCTTTGCAGCCTAAGTTGAGCTCTTTTTAATAGTGGCACTGAGGAAACAGATATGAAGGCAGGCTATACAACTTTTAACCTATCAAGTTGAATGCAGCCCTTTAACCATATATGGCTTACCAGGGACATATTAAATCTGTTTGAATTTTTTCTTATTATCATGGGCAGGCATGGAGGGAGGATTTTCAACTCACCAATCAAGTATTGTGGTCAGTTTCAGTGGATCCTAAGTTATGCAGGCCTCCATTAAGGAAAGTAGTTACCAACCAATTGGGGTGGCATTGGAAAGTAAAAGGAAAGCATGAGATCCCTTAAGTCTGTTCCAAGAGAAATGGTCAGACTGTGTACAGTCTGCATCTTAGGACTGTTTTTTGAGTAAAGTTATAACCAAGCAGGTAAGTTTGCTCCTTCTTTCCAGGGTTACTCCCTGCATATCACACACACTTGCAGCCTATGAGTCATGGTTGTGTACCTTTTTCTTTTTAAAAGCAAGGTGTGTATGTGACTATAGTCCTCTGTATCTGCCCTCTGTTATACCAGGCCTGAAAAGGGCTGGTTGGTACTACAAGATGGAGGGTACAGAAAGGCACCCTGCTTCCATGGGCAGCCAAAGGCTGAGAGAAGCAAAGACACATTGCAACACATTACATAAATGGGAAAACCCATTTTTACAAGGGCAGAGTCTGCAAACCTTGAGAATAAAATTCCCTGGAGAGTTGTAACCTCTTGAGAGCTGTCCACAGCAGCTTGCTCTTGTGTATATTGGTTCAATTCTTTTAAAAAATCATCTGTCATATTAGAATAGGAAACCTGTTCATAGACTTCCAACATTGTGCTTAGTTACGGTATTGCTAAGGGGAAAAGTGGGGAAGAGGTTAATCACTGCCATATTAGTTGGTTGGATTCAGCACATCTTTTCTGGGTTTGTATGAACCTTCTTCCAATATAGGCACATGTTGTTACTGGTGTTTATGTAGCTCATTCTTCTTCACAACAGCTCTAAGAGATCTCTATTATTTCTGTTGTCTAAATGGGGAAATGAGGCTAAATGTCTGGCCCAAAGTCATTCAGTGAGTCTTGAGGCAGAACTGGGATTTGAACCCAAATCTTCTAAGTTCAAGTCCAACAGATCACAGCTGTGTGTATCTTGAAGATGCCATTGCTGCTGGGTCCCTTGTGCTAGTGCCCTCTGTGGTGGGTGTTTTTTGGTGCTCCTTCCAAAATGAGCAGGCACTTCACCTTTCCGAATGATAGCACAAGTGCCCTAGTGTGGTATTAAGAAGGAACCTCCTGCACAGATGCTTTGCCACAACTGTGGCGTACACTTAAGGAAAAAGTGGTAGATGGCTAATGGAAAAAGATAGCGTTAGTGGAAGCAGTAGGAATAGATCTGCTTGGAGCCATCACTCTCTGTTAAACTTTTCGCCATTTGGAGGTATTATAAGTTGGCTGATAAAGGCACAGGACTGAAAGTTGTGACTTCACAGATCTGTTCCCAGCTTGGGGTGAGGGAAGGGGAGAAATACTTGGAGGTTTGAGTAGAGGTGAGTGGCAATTGTACATCAGAAACATTCCTTGCTTAGGATGATCAGAAGAGCAAGCAACTCCCTTTTTGTGGTCAGCATCTGAGTCTGCACCATCCCACTTTACACCTAGGGTGCCCTTTCTGTGCCTTTCCACTCTTCCCTGTTTCTCCCCCGCATCCTGCCCTTGCCCCAATTGGTACAGCGACAGGGATGCGTGATGTTGGCTGGATCTGTTGACTAACACACTGCGTCTGTATCTGAATGCTGTCCTCCAGGTCAGAGCCGGGGCTTCGCCTTCGTCGAGTTTAATCACTTGCAGGACGCTACACGATGGATGGAAGCCAATCAGGTTGCTTTGCTGCACTTGAAACCCACAAGTACTGCTACTGTTAATGACCAATCCAAACACCTGGTTCATATGAAAAGCCCCAGCCGCTTTCCCCATAGGAAATTACTGAAGGGAATGGGGAAGAGGAGTTAGGTCTGAATCAGATATCTCTAGTCTCAGGAATCAAACAGAGAATTTGACTTTTTGGGACCACCCAAGTCCCAAGAAGTGGGGTTCTGGTGTCTTAGAATAGGGACACAAAAAGTCAGGACTTCTGAGTGGTATTAATAACCCAGGAAGTGGGTTAGCCTCTGGATTTAATTTCCACATTGGGGAGAAGGTGGTCTAGCAAGTTGAGCAGGGGAACTAAGGATCTAGGCTATGATCCACGGTAGTGGGGGCTGGAGGAGTTCCTGGTAGTAAGGAAAGGGTTTGGGGAGTTAGGACTCCTGTGTGCTCTTTCTGCTCTGGATATATGCATGATCCTGAGTGTGATACAGGCTCCAGTCTCAATGGGTATCTGTCAGAGATGATGCTGATGCTGCGTGTGCGTTCTCTCCCAGTGCAGTCAGGGTTCAAGATAGGAAGCTTTCCTGGGAGGCCTTATCTCCTTCCTCACAGCAGTCTCTGTCTTGACAGCCCATCTGTGCGAGACCCCTTGTTTCTATCCAGCACTGTAGGATCACAGTAAAGGTGTGAAGGGCCACAAACCAAGCTTTTAGACCCCAAACTGTCTGTTTTGACCAGAGTTTCAAACTATGGTCCTGTTTCCAAGCAGCCATAAGGTTGGTGAAAATGCACCCCTAGCCCAATATGTTTGGGTTTTCCAGTGTTTATGCAGTCATGGCAATTGCCTCTGCCATCGACTCCTCCTCCTCCTCTTCCTTCTGTTCTCTTGTGTTGGCAGTGTAGCCGGGCCGTGTGTGCGCATCCCCAGTGGGAGCTGACACAGGTAGCCTTGGCATGGCTGAGATGATGCACTTTGCTCCAGATGCAGGAGGGGATAGTGCAAAAACTGGCCTAACAGGAAGATGTGGGCAAGGGATTATTTCCAGCACAGTTTCTACAAGCGTGTGAAAGTAGTAATATGTTACTTTGTAAGATTGCAGCAGGTCAGAGGTAGCATTTGTCAGAAGAAGATTCTAGCCTATGGGACCTTGACTTAAAAGCTCCTAGCAAATGCTTTTAGAAAATGGTGTGGCTTAGCTCTCTAGTTCTTATAAATTATGAGTCCTGGTAATCATTTGATGCCCTCACAAGGTGTTGAGAATCACCAATTGAGGATAACAGTACTTTTCAGAGGCCACTTTAGAAAGATATGATGAGTTGGAAGCAGTTTAGTTGTGTGTATGAGCGAAGTAGGGTAGGAAGATGAGTACTGAACCTCTGGGGGTGTGTATGTAGCTTAAAACCTTATTTTTGGTCTCCCAAAGTTTTTACCTCTTGGACAGAGTTACAACCAGAACATTGGGTGTTCCTCCAAGCATGCCCATAAATGGGAGCTGACATAAGCACAGAAGAGATCTGTGCTGAATGAGGGAGTGATCCCTAGTTAGGGGAAGGTGCCCACTGTGGGGGCACAATGGCTTTGGGTTGGGAGGAGAGGATGGAAATGCATGCTGCTAGCTTTCAGGACGGAAGCTCAAGACCAATCATTCTAGTGGCATAGAGGTTATTGTATGGCGGTGTCTCGGAGCATGGCTGCATTTTCTCTGTCTGTTTCTCCTCCTCTCCATCTTTCTTTCTGTCTCTCTCTGACACACTCTCCCTCCATCACAGTAGCCGAACGTCCCGGTGCCTTGGGTAGAGACAGGTGCCTCTATCGGCCAGGTTAGGTGTGTGCTAGCCAAGTAGCCAAGTTCCAAACCTCTCTCGGCCTGTGCTGCCTTCCCTCCCTCACCCTCATCCATTCAGCTGAAGGGTTTGAACCTCTCCTTCTTTCTGCTGTGGCAGTGATGGGCACCTGCTCACCACTTCTGCGTTTGAGTCTCATTGCAGCATTTCTCTCCCTGCAGCACTCCCTCACAATCCTTGGCCAGAAGGTCTCCATGCACTACAGTGATCCCAAGCCCAAGATCAATGAGGACTGGCTATGCAGTAAGGTAACTGCTTTGTGGTCAGTTTGAGGATGTCAGAGGAGTCAGATGGGGTGTGAGGGTGTTGTGTGAGCAAGGTGAAGGGTGGAGAGAAGGCTGGAGGATTTTTTTGGGGTGGGGGATGGGGATGGGGTTCTCCTGTGCAGCAGTAATGGTTAGCTTCTTCCAGACACGGCTGCTTCAAAGGAACAGTGCAATATGGAAATCCAAACTCAGCATCCAGGAGACCCAGTTTCCTTTATCAGAGTCAATTGGAAATGAAAATCAACATGGCGCTAAGTAGGGTATCTGTGCAGGGAATGAGGTCCATGTGCTCAATGGGACTTTCTGTCCTCCTCCTGCCTGCCCCCTGCTCTGGGGGTTATCTCAACCATCCAGAGCAGATTTAGGGGCCATGGGGGTAGGAAATGTGGGGAAAGTCCTGTTGAGTGGACCTCATTCTGTATGTTCAAGTTAATTCAGTCCTGCCCTAAGTATTTTTGCTTATTTTGAATAGTTTTGCTTTCAAGTAGAGGTTTTAAAATGCTTTTTACAATGATTGCTGGGACTGGAAAGAAAACAAGGCACAATGAACAAAGAACAGCTTACTGGGGGCAGAGATCAAGGCACAGCAGACATGAGAAAGGACCTAGTTTCTGAGATTATGCCAAGCATTTATCAGGGTTTTTTGTTTTTGATTTTTTTCTTCACAAATCTGAGGGCCAGAAAAGCAGAGAAGGCATGCAGCAACCAAACCAGCTTTATGGCAAGTGTTAGATGTTTTGCAGGAGGTAGCAAGACTTTGTAGGGTCAGCCTTTTCCCTTCTCTGGAAGTTAAATAAAGACAGGATGTGTTTGTTCTCTCAACAGTGTGGAGTGCAGAATTTCAAGCGCAGAGAGAAGTGCTTCAAGTGTGGCGTTCCCAGATCTGGTAAAGTTTAATGGAGTGGTTGTTGTTTTTTTTAACAATGATTTCTATTTTCAAATTACAAAGATAGAAGTACCAATCACATGGACGATACATTTGACATGGGTACATACTCTCCAAAAAAGAGCAAAACCTCTCACTACATAAAAACCAATTAACTAAAGAAGTAAATAACCTCTGGACTAGGGTTGCCGTTTTTCAAACAGTGAAAATTGCCAACTACACTGCCAACATGTGTTGCCATACATGTAGATTTTCCTGGACATTTTAGCGATTTCTGCCTAGACGCTGCTTCCAACTGCAGTATTCCAGATTTGTCTGGGAAATTCTGGACGTATGGCAGCCCTGCTCTGGTCTGATAATCACAGTAGTTCCAAGTGCTACAGTTACTGTGCCATTTCACATCAGCGGGAATATAGTCCAAGTTACAACAAACATACAGCACTTTTCAAAGTGTTAGTTCAAGTGAAGAAGGCCATGTCCACATGTTGTGAGGAGATAAAGTTTAGCATTCTGATGATATGTAGCTCAGTAGCATAGTGTAGCCTGTAGCATAGTGACCTCCCCGTTGATATTATTATTTCTTCTTCTTTTTCTTTATGACCATCCCTCAACAGAAGCTGAGCAGAAGCTGCCACCTGGTAGTCGCTTGGACCAGCTGGTGGCTCTGTCAGGAAGAGAACTCAGCCAAGGCCTTCTGCCCCTCCCACAGCCATACCAAGTGTCAGCAGCCCTGTCCACTCAGCCTGTGGCACAAATGTCTGAACCTTGCGCGGAGAATGCTAATGACAGTGAGTATGGAATTGGAGAGTGATATAAGAGCTTCAGTTACGTGGCTGCAATCGGACCTAAACCTGTTCAGTTTTATGGCTTGTTCCCAGTGAAAGTGACAAACTTTAGTATCATGATGTTGCTGAGATCACCCTGTTAGGCATCCCTGACCACCTCAGCGAGCTCCAATTCCTGTGTTACTTACAGGGCAACGGATCATGGCAGTGATGGCAGGTCTCTGATTTAGCCCTAGAATGGAATTTGATTGGTTTAAAGAGTCTGAGAGCCTGTGAGATTCATAGCCATGAGGGTGCTGCTGTGGGGAGATAAAGCCTGGTACATTTGATTGTAATGTTACAAGTTTTGGAATGTTGTGCTAAATATATTGACCACCAAAAAAAACCCAAGTTCTGCTATCAGAGCACAGTGGTACCTCGGGTTACAGATGCTTCAGGTTACAGACTCTGCTATCCCAGAAATAGTACCTCGGGTTAAGAACTTTGCTTCAGGATGAGAACAGAAATCATGTCGCGGCGGCAACAGGAGGCCCCATTAGCTAAAGTGGTATCTCAGGTTAAGAACAGTTTCAGGTTAAGAATGGACCTCCAGAACGAGTTAAGTTCTTAACCTGAGGTACCACTGTAGAATCATAGAATTGGAAGGTACCCTGAGGATCATCTAGTCTAACCACATGCAATGCAGGAATATGCAATTGTCCCATACGGGGATCAAACCTGCAACCTTGGCAATATCAGAGCCATGCTGTAACCAACTGAGCTATCCAGCGAGTAGATTGTGTTAAGAGTCAGTTGTGGCAGGATCTGTAATTATTTTTGTCATAGATTTCAAAACTGCAGAGAGAACGTCTGTAACGCTATAAATGAGGGAAATGTGGACTGAGAGCTGTGCTGAGTGATGACTCCTTCTTACCTCTATGGAAGAAGACAGGCATGCATTAAAAAGAGGCTCACAGCACTGTGAAATCTGCTTTGAGCTCTGTCTCTAACACTACATGAGTGGCTAGAGCATAACGGTGAATCTGGCAGTGATATAGGTTGCAGCTATTGCCTGGCTGCTTCATTGCTGCTGCGTCCTCCCCAGGAATGATGCACCCGACAGTTAGTTAGATCTGAGAGGGCATTCTTTTCTGCAGCAACACTAGGAGGTAGTGGCCTCAATAGCAATGGGAAGGTGAGCGTGCAGGAAAATAAGATGTCATACAGCAAAGTGTTTTCTTTCATTGCTTCCTTAGTGTATGAAATGGAAATAGCTGAAATTCCTTCTACATCAGGTTACTGGTGGAAGGGATCTCAAGGGTCTTTAGTCCAATGCCCTGCAATGCAGAAATCACAGTTTAAAGAATCCCTGGCAGACGGCCATCCAACCTCCGTCTGAAAGTGTGCTCAGTGTTCTGTGCACTTTTTCTTAATGTGCATCTATTCTCTCAGGAGCAGAAAGTGCTGATACATTTTTGTTTCATTTTTTCTGCAACAATGAGGGCCAGAAGCTTGATCTTTCCTTCCAAAAAATTGAAGGCAAAATTCTAGGGAACTTGTACAAGCTTTGTTAATCCATAATCCATTCTCAGCTGTGAAATTTCTTAAATCCTGTTGAAGGAGAGCTCTGAGGTGGTTGAAAGAGGCCAGGGTTCTGATTACCATACCATGTGTTACTCTTCACAGCAATCATCTTGCGAAACCTGAATCCTCATAGCACAATGGACTCCATTTTAAGTGCCTTGGCACCATATGCTGTTCTCTCCTCCTCAAACGTCCGTGTTATCAAAGATAAGCAGACACAACTCAACCGTGGTTTTGCGTTCATTCAGCTCTCTACCATTGTGGTGAGTGCCACAAACAGCATGTTGTAGTTCCAGTCCTGTCTTAGAAAAAGGCAGTGGGAATGGGGGGCTGTAGAGGAAAGGGATTTGTTGTTGTTTAGTCGTTTAGTCGTGTCCGACTCTTCATGACCCCATGGACCAGAGCACGCCAGGCACTCCTGTCTTCCACTGCCTCCCGCAGTTTGGTCAGACTCATGTTTGTAGCTTCGAGAACACTGTCCCACCATCTCGTCCTCTGTCGTCCCCTTCTCCTTGTGCCCTCCATCTTTCCCAACATCAGGGTCTTTTCCAGGGAGTCTTCTCTTCTCATGAGGTGGCCAAAGTACTGGAGCCTCAGCTTCAGGATCTGTCCTTCCAGTGAGCACTCAGGGCTGATTTCCTTCAGAATGGATAGGTTTGATCTTCTTGCAGTCCATGGGACTCTCAAGAGTCTCCTCCAGCACCATAATTCAAAAGCATCAATTCTTCGGCGATCAGCCTTCTTTATGGTCCAGCTGAAGAGCTTTGGTAGTTTAATTTCTCTCCCTATGCTCTCTCCCAGGAGGCAGCTCAGCTGCTGCAGATCCTTCAGGCCCTGCATCCACCACTGAACATTGATGGCAAGACGATTAATGTGGAATTTGCCAAAGGTTCCAAGCGGTGAGTATAGGAGTGTCCAGAATTGGGCCTGCTGCAGTTTCTGCTGCAGACATCCCTAATGACTCCTGTGTCTCTCTGCAGGGACATGAGTTCATCAGATGGAAACCGCATCAGTGCTGCTTCTGTAGCTAGCACTGCCATTGCAGCTGCTCAGTGGGCCATCTCGCAGGTAACGTAGTGAACAAGGAACAATGGGACAAGGTAGCAGGAATGTCTTTGGCTTATCCTCATTAGCTATTGGCCCATATTGACTTAGTATAGGAGTGGGGAAATGTTAGTCATAGACCAACCTGCTGGGAGCTGCATGCTTCACACACATAAGTGCGTGCGCACACGGAGGATACAGGCATGTGCACCCAGCTGACTCTGCCATTCCGATCAGTCATCTGACGTGGGGCTGATTTGCATCCCCATTGTGGTGCTCCACTGGATAGAGGTGGTTTATATCTTTCCGCATAAACCAGCACCACAATGCGAGTTAAAATGACTACATCTCTACTTGACTCTGAACACATTTTTTCTCTCCTAGCAGTTCTGCTGCCCCCAGAAAGTATAGAGGAGTATGTTGTATCTAATATATGCAGAAATATTTTTTGGAATATGCTAAAAATGTGTAATTGAATACATTAAGCATAGAAAAGCCCTCTAAAAGGAATTGTTCTAGGTGGGGAAAGAATCTTTGCTGTTTGATTTTTCCAATAGGCATCACAGGGTGGTGAGGCAACCTGGGCAGCTCAAGATGAGCAGACGGTTGATTATGGCTATTACCAGCAGGATGAAGCCTATGGGTCTCAGGGTTTGGAAGCCACAATGTACACACAAGCATATTTGAAAGGGTCCCAGCTGCAGAGCGGCACATCTGGGACATCAGCTATGGGGAAGGCTGACAAGATCCACAGTGAAAGTTCAGTGGCAGGTAAGAGGCCTGGTCTCCTCTTTCCACCTTACCTGAAGTCTTTTTCTGCCTCCTGACTGACTGTGCTCTCTCTGCCTTCTTGTCTCCTCTTCTCTCACGAAGTAGTGGAGGTATCACTGGAGCCTGGTGTGCCAGGCATAGACCCTGTGCCTGTCCTACCCACTTTCCCCCGTACCAGCCAGACCTCAGCTGTGCCAGTCACATACCAGCCAACTGGCAGCACTGAAGGGTCAAGTTCTGCCCAGGGAAATGCTGCTGCTGCTGCTGCTCCGGTACAGTTGGAACGGAACTGTGTGTGTGTGCGCGTGTGCGTGTGTGTGTGTGTGTGAGAGAGAGAGAGAGAGAGAGAGAGAGAGAGTGAGTTGCAATGCTCTGTACCTCCCAACCTGCCTTTTTGTGTTCTCTCTCACAGTCTCAGTCATATACTATCGTCTCACCAGCTGTACTGAAGCCTGACATGCCTAGTACTGCTCAGCCCCCCAACGCAGGCATCTCCACCAGCACTTCCAGTTTGCCTGTTACCAGCCCTGTAGGGCAAGAGCCTTACACTCAGTACCGTGAGTGCTGGATTCTGTAGGGAACAGAGGGTGGGAAGGGAGGATGTGGCCAGTGTGAGGGGTCTGGGAGTGACTGGGGATTGATGTGACTAGCTGGGGTCTGGGAGCCTTTTATTCCTAGTTCAGGAGGAAGGGAACAGGGCCAAGATCAGGTGCTCTTCTGGTTTGATGTGCTGTTATTTAGTTCATTTCCTGTTTTTCTGTGCCCAATTCCAGCTGTCCCAGATGTATCCACCTATCAATATGATGAAAGTTCTGGCTACTATTATGACCCCCTAACTGGCCTTTACTATGACCCTAATTCCCAGGTGAGTTGAACCTCTCTTTGGGCCCACTTTGCTCCTTTCTGGGCATGGCCAAGAGCTGAGAAGTGATAGCTGAAAGGTAGATGCTGAAATACCTGCTTCCCCACCATGAGATGACTGTGGTCCCAACTTGATATGGTACACTGTCTTGCCACAAGATGCAGCACAGACTCATGTGTGATTGTCTCTTTCCAGTACTACTACAATGCCCAGACGCAGCAGTACCTGTATTGGGAAGGTGAGAGACGTACTTACGTCCCAGCCTCAGACCAAGCCTCTGACAGCCACAAGGATGGCAGTGGACCAGGGGGTGGCAGTGGCAAGGAGGGTAAAGAGAAGAAGGAGAAACATAAAACAAAAACAGCTCAGCAGGTGAGAACCACGATTTCCCCACATCCCCTTTCTGTACCTGCTGCTCCTTATCTTAAACTTTTGCCTGCCCCCTACTTGCCCATAACTTGAAAAGCCCTTTGGTCTGCTTCCAGGGCTCTAGGTCTTGGGTCATGTAGTTACAGTGCTGCCTCAGCCTCTCAGTAAGTTTAGCCTTCTTTCTCTGGAGTGGCCAAAGGGGGAATGCCTGCATAGGGAAGGCCTTATTCGGGTATTCTGGTGAAGATGTTGAAAAACAGTTGGATGGCATGGGGTTGTATTGCTGGAGAATAACTGGAAGTAGTTGCTGGAGGAGCATTCCTTCTTGTAGGGACTGGAATAGAAAGAGAATAGCTAATTTTGGAATCTCCAGGGCCATTTTAAGTGAAAAAATAGCTGTTTTTCAGCCCTGTTGCACTGTTCCAGTCAGTTGTTGTTTTTGAGAAACACCTATTTTCAGCCTGGACTAAGAACTCCTTTGTTCCTCCTCCCCCACCCCCTCTCCTGGATTATTCCCCACTTTTGTGTTATCTTCTGCAGATTGCAAAAGATATGGAGCGCTGGGCCCGTAGCCTCAACAAGCAGAAGGAGAACTTCAAGAACAGCTTCCAGCCAGTTTCCTCTATACGAGAGGATGAGAGGCGGGAGTCGGCCACAGCTGATGCTGGCTATGCTATCCTCGAGAAAAAGGTAACATCTTGGGTCTCCTCATCCATTACCAGGAGCAGATTAGTACTAAATTACCTACTGCAGCTAATTCCTGAAGCCTAAACAAAACTGAATGACCTGAGGGTGTGAGGGCAGGTTGTTCAGCCTTGTGGCATCATCTGTTTCAGAGTCCTACATCTCCCACCTTCTCTTGCTCTGCTCAGATCTCTTGTCTGTGAGACTGAACAGTGTCAAGTGCTAGTCTTTCTCTCCTGCTAATGTGAGAAGTTCTTGTCAAGAGTATTGTTTCAACAGTGAGCACATCTGTGAAGCCGTGATTTTCAAAGGGCAAGATGGGTCTCTTTCAAGAAAGCAAGCTTCTGTCTTGCCTATGCTAATTAGAGTGTTGGCCTAAATTAAGGCCAAGTGGCCCTGTAAGGAGAACCACCTGTGTTTGATCTCTTCCCAGGGCTGTGGGTCATCCAGGGGCTGGCTGGATGAGTGAGCAGAAAGAAAGCATGCTGTTCATTTGGGGAAAGAATGTGAGAACTTCTGTTAGAGTTAACGCTTCTTTTTTTCCTTTTCTGGGTATCCTCAGGGGGCTTTGGCTGAGAGGCAGCACAGTGGCATGGATCTGTCCAAGCTGGCTGGTGATGATAGACTGGTAAGCCTTTCCCTTTCCACTTAATCCCCAGTTCAGGTCTTCTGGGTCTTATGGAATAATGGGTGCTGGTGCAGGGACTCTCTGCTCTTGTCTCCTTTTAATGGTGAGGGAATAGGTGAGGTGCACAATATGAACATAGGGAAGTCTTCCACATAAAGCCCTCTGAAGTGGGGGCTTCCTCCAAGGCAGTCAAGCTGTACGGTGCACTGACTCTCCGCTGTGAGCCCATGGTGGTCTGGGTAGAGTAGGCTGATTCAGGGGTGAGGGAAAGGAGACAAAGGTAAGTGGCCTGTGGGGTCCTTCTGAATCTGATTCCAGCCGAAATATATTCCGTCTTGTGACCTTGCTTAACTTGGCAGAGTCCCCCACGAGGATTAGTGGCTGCTTACAGCGGGGAGAGTGACAGTGAGGAGGAGCAGGAGAAGGCTGCTGACCGGGAAGAGAAACTGACAGATTGGCACAAGCTGGCTTGCTTGCTTTGTCGGAGGCAGTTTCCCAGCAAGGAGGCACTTATTCGTCACCAGCAACTCTCAGGATTACACAAGGTATGTAGCTGACAGAAGAAAGAATTGGAGATCTTGATTTCAACCAAACTATGGGGAACTCTGTTAAGTTCTATAACAAGGGTGTCTCTGGATCTTAGATTAAGACTTATACAACAAAAAATAAGCTTTAGAACTTACTGGACTCCAGTTTGCTTGTTTATGAAAGGACTATCTAAGGCATTAGCTGCTGGAGATGGAACAGAGATAATGCTGCCCTAAACATACGTTTGTACAATGTCCTGTATTGAACATATTTTGGCAGAAAGTAATACAGGTGAAATTCGAAAAATTAGAATATCGTGGAAAAGTTCATTTATTTCAGTAATTCAACTTAAAAGGTGAAACTAATATATGAGATAGACTCATGACATGCAAAGCGAGATATGTCAAGCCTTTATTTGTTATAATTGTGATGATCATGGCGTACAGTTGATGAAAACCCCAAATTAACAATCACAGAAAATTTGAATATTGTGAAAAGGTGCAGTAGCTATTCAATCCATAACACCTGCAATGGGTTCCTGAGCCTTTAAATGGTCTGTTTGGTTCAGTAGGAAGCACAATCATGGGGAAGGCTGCTGACCTGACAGTTGTGCAGAAAGCCATCATTGAGACCCTCCATAAGGGGGGAAAGCCTCAAAAGGTAATTGCAAAAGAAGTTGGATGTTCCCAAAGTGCTGTTATCGAAGCACATTAATGGAAAGTTATGCAGAAGGGAAAAGTGTGGAAGAAAAAGGTGCACAAGCAGCAGGGATGACCGCAGCCTGGAGAAAATTGTCAGGAAAAGACCATTCAAACGTGTTGGGGACTTTCACAAGGAGTGGACTGAGGCTGGAGTTAGTGCATCAAGAGCCACCACACACAGACGGATCCTGGAGATGGGCTTCAAATGTCATATTCCTCTTGACAAGCCGCTCCTGAGCAACGTCAGAAGTGTCTTACCTGGGCTAAAGAAAAAAAGAACTGGACTGTTGCTCAGCGGTCCCAAGTCCTCTTTTCTGATGAGAGCAACTTTTGCATCTCATTTGGAAACCAAGGACCCAGAGTCTGGAGGAAGAATGGGGAGGCACACAATGCCAGAAGCTTGAAGTCCAGTGTGAAGTTTCCAGAGTGTTGGTCCACTGTGCTTCATGAAGTCCAGGGTCAACGCAGCCGTCTACCAGGAGATTTTGGAGCACTTCATGCTTCCTTCTGCAGACGAGCTTTATGGGGATGCTGACTTCATTTTCCAGCAGGACTTGGCACCTGCCCACACTGCCAAAAGTACCAAAACCCATGGAATTACTGTGCTTGATTGGCCAGCAAACTCGCCTGACCTGAACCCCATAGACAATCTATGGGGCATTGCCAAGAGAAAGATGAGAGACATGAGACCGAGCAATGCAGAAGAGCTGAAGGCTGCTATTGAAGCATCCTGGTCGTCCATAACACCTCAGCAGTGCCACAGACTGATAGCATCCATGCCACGCCGCATTGAGGCAGTAATTGATGCAAAAGGGGCCCAAACCAAGTACTGAGTACATATGCATGCTTCTACTTCTCAGAGGTCCAATATTGCTCTATTTGCAATCCTTGTTTTGCTGATTTCATTTAATATTCTAATTTTCTAAGATTGTTAATTTGGGGATTTCATCAGCTGTATGTCATAAACATCACAATTATAACAAATGAAGGCTTGACATACCTTGCTTTGCATGTCATGAGTTTATCTCATATATTAGTTTCACCTTTTAAGTTGAATTACTGAAATAAATGAACTTTTCCACGATATTTTAATTTTTCAAGTTTCACCTGTAGAGACGGTCAACATGCTATACAAAGCAATCTTAAATCCTTTTCAATTATATACCCAATACATGGAATCTAACAAAGGGACAATATGAATGGACTTTCCACGCCCCCCCAAAAGTCTGGCGTTGATGAACTGGAAAAATGAAAATGCAGCTCCCTTTAATGATTGGATTGAAGAAATGGACAAACTCGCAACACATGAACAAGTTGTGTACAAATGTAAACTTGCCATGGACAAATTCAATGTTATTTGGAATTCATTTTTATTAGGGATTCGGCTACATTAGTAGAGAAACTATGCATTGAATGCACTTTAAATATGCAACACCAGATGGTGCCAGAGAGCCAGAATTGTTTAAAAGCTGGATTTCTCATTGGATTTTTTTTCTTTTGTCAAAATGGTCTAATTTCTACCTTATTTATAGCACTTTTTTCCTGTGTTTAGATCCACCGTAAAGGTCTTAGTTAACTACAAGAAGAATTTCCCCCCTTTTTTGTAATGTATACAATATATTTTTTTAAGTTTTGTTTTCTACATGGATACTATTTCTTGTTTCTTCTTTTTTGTGTCTTACTCGTGCACTTGTAATTTTTATTTTTCAATAAAAAATATAAAATAAAAAGTTATGTAGCTGACAGAGGCACCAGCTGACAGAGACACCCCCACCACCATTGGGGTGGGGGACCAATATTGAGAACATGTCAGGAGGAGCGGGAGGTGGAGTCAAACACAGCAGCCGCACGGCTCAATGGCTCTGCCACCAGCAGAGGCTGCTCAACCCTCCTTCTCCTCTCCTGTAGGAGGAGGAGAAGGAGCTGGCTGCTGGAGGCATGCTGCACTTGGCTCCATTCTTTGGCTCAATGCTTTTGGGGTATGGGGGGCAGTCCCTACCCCAAAAATATGGGTGGCTCCAAAAGGGCTCAGCCCCTAGCAGCCAGCACTCCAGTAGCTGAAGTGTCTTGGTTGCTTTTGATACCATCAACTCTAGCATCCTCCTGGGACTGCTTGGCAGATCTGAGATTTGGAGGCGTTAGTTTGAGGTGCTGTCTACAAATTATGTTGTTGCCTACATAGTTTTTGGTACAGGTAGCCCTGTTCAGGGAAGTTTTTAATATGTAACGCTGTACTGTTTTTAACACTTGATTGGGAGCCGCCCAGAGTGGCTGGGGAAACTCAGCCAGATGGGCGGGGTATAAATAAATAAATTATTATTAGTAGTAGTAGTAGTAGTAGTAGTATTTATTATCATCATCTTGAAATTTACCATGTGCTGCTTTAGCTATTTTCTTTTGGAAGTGATATTTGGTTGTTGTTTTTTGGTGATGTAAGGAGTCTTTCGGCCTGGGGGCCACATTCTCTTCTGTGCAACCTTCTGAGGGCCATATGCCAGTGATGAGCAGGGCCAGAGGCAAAACTGAGTGGAGCACTGGATGTCAATTTGACCTTTTTATAGTAGTCTAGTTTTAGACATCCCATCCTCCATCCAGGGAAGCAAGAGGCATTGTCCCAGCCAAAAACACTCCAGGGCAAAGGGAAGTTGCTGAGGGGTGAGGCAGAGGAGGAAGTTTCTTTGAACATAGTCCCAAGGGCCTGTAGGGCCATGTTTGGCCTCCAGAGTTGAGGTTCCCAACTCCTGCCTTACAACTGAAACACAAAGGTAGATTATTAATATGCTTATATAGAAATAAAACATAGTGGGAATCTTCAGGTGCCCACCTTAACCTTGTCTCTATTTTTATATTCTCCCCTGTGCAGCAAAATCTGGAGATTCATCGGAGGGCACACTTGTCAGAACAGGAGCTTGAGGCACTTGAGAAAAACGACATTGAGGTGGGTATTGGAGTAGAGAGTGGCCCCAGGAGGGTGAGGGTTACCTGGCCAGTGCCTTATTGCTGTCTCTTCATGACCACCAGCAGATGAAATATCGAGATCGTGCAGCTGAACGAAGGGAAAAGTATGGTGTTCCTGAGCCACCAGAACCCAAGAAAAGGAAGTATTCAGCTGTGACACCAGCCACTGTGTAAGTCCCACCATGCCCCTGTGGTTCTCCCTAAGTGTACTAAGGGTGAGGTAAGAGATCCCTTCTAGAGCAGTCTGCTTTGGTAATGGTGAGAGGCATTTCTATCCCATAGTGACACATCCTTAAGTGTCCTCTGTGCAACATGCTATTTCCTTTTTGCTCAGTTGGCAAAGTTAGAGGGCAGGGCATCTGAATATGTTCCTCTCTTCTCCCACCTTCGTTTACAACAGGGATTTTGAACAACCAACGCGGGATGGACTTGGCAGTGACAACATTGGCAGTCGCATGCTACAAGCCATGGGCTGGAAAGAGGGCAGTGGTTTGGGTCGCAAGAAACAGGGGATCGTTGCCCCTATTGAGGTACCAAAATACCTTGCTCAAGTTACTGTGGATAAAGCAAAGTGTATAGTGCTTGTATTTTTGAGGAGCATTTAGTCTTCCTGTTACATCCCCATTTTTGCAAAAACAACCTAAAATAAGGGAGGTAGGGAGGAAGTAGTTGGGCTTTCTTGCTTGGTGTGAGTTTTGCAGGCATAGCTTTCTTGTCCCTGCCATCGCCATCGCCCCCACTTCAGAAAAGGTCACCTCAGCACATGGGAAATTAGGACAATTGAGAAAGAGGCCCTTTGGCAGTATGTTGAGGAGAACTTGCACCAGAAGGAAGTACGAAGTGGTGGTATTAGTCTGTTGTAGGCAGGGAAGGGACCTCAGTGGGGTGTCCTAACATTCTGGGTGAAATGTGGTTTGGGACAAAAGCTGTTCCTCTAAAAATGTCTGATGCACATTCTTTTTTCTTTTCTACCTAGGCCCAAACACGAGTGCGTGGCTCTGGCTTAGGGGCCCGTGGCAGCTCTTACGGGGCAGTAGCATCAGAGTCCTATCGTGAAGCATTGCACAAGACGATGCTGACTCGTTTCAATGAGTCAGAATGAGCTCTTCAAGGAGCACCCACCTGTACAGTATTTTGCTGCTGACTGTCTCCCTTCACCCATCCCTCACTTTCACAAAATGTTCCTTTTGGTTGACTTTTTTTTTTTAATTAAATGTTGAAATGGGCAATAGGTTTTTGTTTTTTTAACATAGCTGAGGCCTGTGGAAGAAGTGGTGCACTCCTGGCCCTTGTTCAGTTATGAAGCACTTATGGGAACATCTATATATAACAATGGTGTAGAAATACATTAATTTACTATACCATAGTAACCTGTTGAGGTACAAGCTCTGCACATTACTCTGCTGGGGCAGCCATTGTTGAATCCAACTGAAGTCCATGCCATGATTACTGGTCCAGCAAAAACCAACCAACAGAGAAGACCTCTGTATCAACCACAAGGACAGCCTTTTCCTTCTAGAGTGTTCGGTGTAGCCCTTCCACAAGCTCTACATAATGAGGTTCTGAAAGAAAAGTGAAATCTATTAAGAGAGTCTGTTTCTAGCCATGGTGCAGTGATGCATGCACACCTATACAGAGCGAGCCCCTGCTATATCTTGCTCTTATATCCTTCTCGCCCCTCATACATAAATTCCCTCTTACCAGACAAGCCACCTTTCTCCTGCAGCCTACCTCCATCAGGTTGGATGTAGCCATGTCTGATAAGGAAATCCAGAGCCACCATTGCACAGTTGGGCTTGAAATCTGGAGATCCAATGGCCTCTTTCACCTGCAGAAGAGGAATACAGTGGTACCTCAGGATACATATGCTTCAGGTTACAGACTCCGCTAACCCAGAAATAGTACCTCGGGTTAAGAACTTTGCTTCAGAATGTTAACAGAAATCATGCTTCGGGGGCGCGGCAGCAGCAGGAGGCCCCATTAGGTAAAGTGGTGCTTCAGGTTAAGAACAGTTTCAGGTTAAGAATGGACCTCCGGAACGAATTAAGTACTTAACCCGAGGTACCACTGTATTTACAGTTCACATATCTCTCTCACTAGGAGGTGGCATGCTAATTGCCATGACCTTACTTTGTGTTCACCCTATACAGGGTAAGGTAAAGGGACCCCTGACCATTAGGTCCAGTCGTGGCCGACTGGGGCTGCAGTGCTCATCTCGCTTTATTGGCCGAGGGAGCCGGCATACAGTTTCCGGGTCATGTGGCCAGCATGACTAAGCCACTTCTGGCGAACCAGAGCAGCGCACGGAAACGCCATTTACCTTCCCACCGGAGCGGCACCTATTTATCTACTTGCACTTTGACGTGCTTTCGAACTGCTAGGTGGGCAGGAGCAGGGACCAAGCAACGGGAGCTCACCCCGTCGCAGGGAGTCGAACTGCCGACCTTCTGATCGGCAAGTCCTAGGCTCTGTGGTTTAACCCACCTATACAGGGTAGCTGTGTCTTATTAAGAATGTGAACTTGGTTAGGAAGCACAAAGTCCACTGGTGGATAATTGTTTCCAGTCAAACAAAATTCTGGGCTATGTGAATTTAGGAGGAGGAAGAGACCCAAATTCAGAAGTCAACCAGCAGCCTATGGAATTATTGCAGTTTATACATAATTACCACACTGCTGCTCAGATTATTATTACACTACCTCAAAAATTCTTTTATCAAATTACCAACCATCCCTCTCTGGACTATTTCTTATACAGGCACAGGAATTTATAACCCTAACCAACAATTAGAGCTTTTGGCAGGTGGTTTTATGAAAGCGAGTAACTTTGAGGAAGTCATGTTAGTGGGAGGCCTTAACCCATTGTTGTAATTTGCAGTGTAATTCTCTGCGGTATCAACTTCTGATTTGCAAAAAGAGTCATTTTTTGCCCTAAGTTAAGTTACACCTACCAACCTTCTCAAGTGGCCAGAGGTAGAACTGCTGGACCTCTCCGTCTCCCACCTGGGGCACAAAACCTTCAGGCAACTTCAGGTCAAATACAAACTGGCATTCAGCATAGATGCCTCCCTGTGCACCCTCATAGGTGTAGCTGGGGTGGGAGAAGGCAGGGGGAAGAGTTCAGCAGTATTTATGACTGTGGAGACAAGTTGCATTAGGTTCTTATTTGGTTGGGGAGGGAGGTAAACTTTGATCTGAATTACTGAGAATCTGCCTTTTCCAGAATAGCTATAGTGATTCTGGTGTTTGACTCTCTGCTTCATCGATTCCTACTGATGTTTGGAAAAGCTGGTAGAAGGGGAGAGAAATGAAGGCAATCTGCTTTCTATACTTGAGGCACATTGGAAATATACCTAAGCTATGGTAGATATTTTCATGATTAAGCTCAGTTAGGATTAGTTTGTAAGAAGCAAAAGGAGGCAAATCATGAATGGGCAAGGCAGCTGGTGGGACAGAACAGGAAGTGCTGCTCAAGGATCACAGTCAGAGTTGGCAGTCTTAAGCCCTGGCACCAGAGGCCTTGCCACATACTCCTTGTGCACCAATGAAAAGGTGGCTTTCTACAATATAGCTGGAATTCTCAAATACAAGCTTGAAGTGTCTGTGCTCATACAACAAATTTGCAGAGGCACAGAATACAAACAGCCTTTCTTATACAGGCCCTGGCTTTTAAATATTAATTTTCCCCTTACCTACACAACTGCATTTTCCTGAACTTGAGGTAGCTTTTTAATATTACCTGATAGTTCCGGCAGCTTTGGCAAGTGCAGTGAGAGAAGCGGGGATGCAAGCTTCTTCCTGGCTTTCCTTCACCAGCGTCTCTCTGACACCCAACCCTGATGCAATGCCCCCAGCAGCCTAAGGCAAGCGAAATGAGGGATTAATATTGAGCTACTATGGTAAATGGGCACAAAGCAGCTCTGCTCCCCCCGAATTGGCCCTAGTACCTGGTAAGCTTACTACCCATTTAGTGGATGATGATCCCCAATTGTCTGTTATCTTGTGCCTCAATTTGCAGAGTGGGGAGAAGGAGTTCACCTTTAATGCTGGGCACCAAGCCGCCTGGTGAAATGGCTCATGCTGAAATACTCATTCACTTACCAGACAGGTGCATGTTTTGTGCATTCAGCCTTTTAGCTCACTATTCCCTGTGGCTGTTATCTGGCCAGCCCCATAGAAGAACACTTGATTATTGAGAGCTGCTCCCAAATCTCACATCAAAGAGGCAGACCTATTGCCTTTTCCATCTCATCTCTTACCATGTTATCCAGCAAGCCAGGATAAGTCAGTTTGCTCAGCGCCCTCCTGGCCAACCACATGAACATCTGCCCATTGCGCCAAGTGTAGCCGTTCAGGTGGGTGCCATAGCGCTTCACTCCAAACAATGCTGGGTGCAAAAGAGAAACAAAAGTAACTTGTCCAGGTTAATCATTTCCAGATGCAACCCCAAAAAGTACAGGAGTGGGCCGACCTTCCCCCTACCACCGCCCAAACACTTGGCGTATTATGTAGGCCAGGCTTCCTCAACCTCGGCCCTCCAAATATTTGAGATTACAATTCCCATCATCCCTGACCACTGGTCCTGCTAGCTAGGGATCATGGGAGTTGTAGGCCAAAAACACCTGGAGGGCCAAGGTTGAGGAAGTCTGGTGAAGGCTGAGATAATTAACACTGCTTAGAGAATAGGAGTTTCTTCCGTAGAATGACAGGAAAGCCGTATTGGAGGGGCACCAGGAACACAGCCAGAGTTGCAAGTGAAAAGGAAATGCATGGTGAGAAGATTGAATATGCACTTACTTTGCACTTTTGCTGTGCAATATTCTTTAGCTTCTTTTGTAGTCATTCTATAGAGGAAGTCACTATCAACATCTCATTTCCAAAATTCCCAGCTTATATTAAGATGCCTGAAAAGGTTTCACAGGCCTGGAACAGCTGCTAAATGAAGCTACACAGAAAAAGCACTGGATCAAAACTAAACCTCAACTGCCCACAAAAGCCCCACAGATCTCCTGAAGTGCTGCAATTCTGGAGTTATCATTTTATTGAAATGATGTGTGAATTTCAAGCCTTTCCCCATAAGGAAACCTGTGGAGTTTCAGAGGGTGGACGGGGCAGAAAAAGAACTGAAGAGAGTAACCAGTGCACTCTCATTCTGTAAAAATAGAGGGAACTGGAAACAACAAATTTCAAGGGAAAGCCTCCCTGTGGTATGTGTTTCCAGGTGCTCAACCCCTAAGCCCAGATGACTAGGAAGAACAAAGCAAGATGAACGCAGAACAGTTTGCAAGCAGCAGACAATGCAGTCCTGGCTGGAGATAAAAAGCAGGCAGTTCTGAAAAGGAATGAAGCAATCAGGCTTTAGTACCTTAAGAATCTGTCTTGGGTTGTAAAGTATTATCCCTTTTTATAGATGGGGAACTGAGTCTGTGACAATGTCTGAGACCACCTAGTGAACAGTTGACCAAGTCAGGATTGGAACAGAAGCCTCCCACTTCACATTGAATGCTGTCTCATTTTCAAGGACAAACATTATTATTGGGGTGATATCCAACCACCCAGCCACATGGGTGGGGTATAAATAATAATTATTATTCTTAAATCATACCCAGAGTAGACCCACTAAAATCAATGGACTTGCATTCATGTTTCATTCACTGCACATAGTCCTTTATAGAGCACAGAAGCTAGATTTCTCCAGCAGGGTAAAAAAGGAGAAATTTGGACAATTCTGCACTTGAGCTCTTAGCTGTGCTCCTAACTGTTACCATGGATGGGATTGGACAAATGCTTCTAGGAGGTCTCTCTTAATTACTTCTGCATGAATCGTGTCTCATATCAATGGAATACAAAGCAAGGAAGTCAAAGATTTTTCAGACTCACGAGTTGCAGAGCGCTCCATGCTGAAGAGAGGCGTGTCACAAAAATAGGGCATCACACTGTAGAGCTGCAACGAAAGCAAGTTTTGGTTCATGGACAACTGTTTCATTGGCCCAACCACTCCTTCCTCCCAGAGCTAGTATCCTGAATGGAAGCCCTGGGTCCCTCCCACTTGACCCTTACAGTATTCAAAGACACCCATGGGTGCCACATGGCCCTTCGCCTTCCTTGGGTGCCTGGTAATCTCACCTCCTCTCTCCACTCCTTCAGGCAAGGGAAGTCTTGCTGTGCTCTCATTTCCCTGAGTACTCCTTCCACAGCATCTGTTCTTTGCTCAGAGGATGCCAGCTTCTTGTTAAGTTCCACGCAAGCAGGCACACCATCACCCCAAGACACCAAGAAAACAGCTGGATACTGACAGAGATATTTGGCTACAGAGGGCAGCACGTGGCCCACCTGCTGTCCAGCAACCATAAATGGCAGGCACAAAGCCTTCGAAGAACCTGCAAGGGGATGAAGCTGTCAATTTGTAATCATTTTGCCAAGTCCTAGTTCCTATGAGCAGGGCCATATTTAAGTATATAAAAAATATTTTAATTTTTATGCCTCTGCTGCTTTGCAGCATCTCTGATCAGCGTAAGCAATAACGGACACTTTTTAAAAAGTTTATTTTGATAGGGAAGCTACCAGCATGAGTTTGACCAAACTGCAGGAGGCAGTGAAAGACAGGAGTGCCTGGCATGCTCCAGCGGGTCCAGGGGGTCACGAAGAGTCGGACACGACTAAATGTCTAAACAACAACATCTTGATAGGGAAAGGCATTTTGGACATGGGCAAATGCTTCTCAGCTTGGAATTGCTTTCTTACACATGTTTACTCAAAAGAAGGTTTCATTGATTTCAGAAGCACCTACACGCAAGTAAGATTGCAGCCTGAATTTCATAGAAAAGCATGTATATAGCAATCGTAGACTGCAAGAGTTTATTTCTGTCAGGGTGATAAGACTATGGCAATATCCAAAGTGCTTGCCCTGCTCCCTAAACAACACTGCTGACATATAACATTATTTTTCTTGTTCTCTATTGCTTTTGGGGGCAGGCAATTTTCATCCTATTGTTGTTATATTTTAAAACTAAGGAGTGCCTATTTTAGGGTTTGTCAAGTGGAGTCCTGATGAACTAGACCTGTCCAGGAGCAGATATTGGTCATTTGGTGCCCCCACCAAAATGTGAGGACAAAATTTGGTGCCCTCCCCCCAAAAAAAATATTATTGGCACAAGAATTCCTTTTTGTACAGTTGCTTTTTTATGGATCTTCTCAGTTGGCCGCTGTCTTAATTTTCGACCCCCTTCCTTACTGCAAAGGGCTGTGGGCAATTGGAAAAGCAGCGAGCTTGCTATGGAGCCTGAGAGAGGGGAGAGAGTGAACTGGAATTAGAGGTCATAGAATCATAGGGTGGGAAGGAACCCTAAGGGTCATCCAGTCCGACCCGGCAAGGCAGGAATCTCAGCTCAAGCATCCCTAATCGAGGGCCGGCCAAGCTCTGCCGAGAAGCTTCCAGGGAAGGGCCGCCCACCACCCTGCGACGGGGAGAGTTCTGTCGGTTGTGGCTTCGAGCCCCGCGAGGGCAAAGGAGTCCTGCGTCGTAGGGGCTGGACTAGATGCCCCCGGGCCGCCCCTCTGGTCGTGGCCCTACCTGCTCCGTGGAAAGAGTTCATCCTCCGCAGCAGCGCCGTGACCCGCGCCGACCAGCCGGCGGCCGCCATGGCTCCCCAAGCGCCGCCCCGCCCCGGGCCAGGCCGCGCTCTCTCCTCGCAGGGCCGAAGGCCTTCGCCGGCGCCGGGCGGCTCTCGCTTCGCCTTCGGCCCGGGCGCCGGCGGGCTTCCCGGAATAAATGGGTCTGGAGGGGAGGGAGGGGTCGCCTCGTTGTGAAGCTCCCCGTGTCCCTAGGAGGAAGGGCGGTATAGAAGTGGGACAAAAAATGTGGAAAAATCAATAAATGGAGGAAGAGATGGGGGACACACTTGTGCTACGGAATCTTCCCTGCACCAGAATGTCAATTTGGCACCTTTTCCTGTTGCTGTGCAGAATTCAAAAGCATACTCCCAAGTTTTCTTCATCCTAGCCAGGGCTTGACAGATTCCTCCAGAGTCCAGAACAATGGACAGGCAGCACATTTAACCAAAAAAAGAAAAGGGACTTTGTGCAACACTATAATAACCTGTAAAATAAAATGTAGAGAACTAGCATTGTGTTTTAAAAATAGAATAAATAAGTCCACAGTCAGGAGGCTATCCCAGTGGGTTCTCCTGCAAAATGGGTGAAAAAGGCAGTGTGCCTTTGACTAGCGGCACTGAGGGGGTTGCTGAACTAAATGACCACTTGATCCTCCAAGCCTCCCTGGATCAAAGGCCTCCTTCTCCAGACCAAAACTGTTTCCTACAGTGGGAACCAGATGCCTTTGCATCCCGGAAGCTGCCCTTCCCTGCCCTTGGCTTCAGCACCTGCTATTCTGAGGTTTCCTGCCCCAAGGGATGGAGGCCCCAGACAGCAAATTCCCATGAACAGACCTACCAAATCAAAGAATCAGACTGAGTCAGGCTGAATTTAGGGAAACAAACTTTTATTACACTTTCAAATATTTTCAGATTTTTTCTTCAATTTTTTTAAAGTGTCTGGCTTCTAAGATTTTTTTATCACAATGGCCAGTAGAAAAATAACCAAACTCTTAGAAATGAAGGTGCGCTCATTGGCGCTTCCCACAAAAGTTGGGTTGGAGAGGTGATGGGAGGGGCGTTGTGGAGCAGCGTTGGAGCAGAGATGTCAGGGTTAGGAAGAAATGCTTTTATGGAGTGAGTGGTTCACAAAGACTTCGGTTTATTATGTGCAGAGCAACCGGGTTTTCATAGTGATGCAGACAAGGCCCTGCTTTGGAGCAAACTACCTACTGCAAAAGTAAGAACCAGTCCTTGGAAAATCCATATGGAGAACAATAATAAATAGAATTTCTTTCTCTGGAGAATTTTAGCTGCTGGCTCACTGCGGCACAAGGACCTCTGGAAACGAAGGGCTAAAAACCGGCGCTGCTCTCCAAAATTATCTGGTTCCTTTTAAGTTCATATTTCAGTTGGTTGTCTAAAATCCCTAATTTTGGCTGCTGATCCCTTATTTTCAAGGCTGCTGGTCCCTTATTTTCAAATCTGTAAGTTGACAGCTATGAGTCTGACTCTGGTGCCAGCTGCAAATTCACACTGTGGTGAGTAATTCACAAAATCAAAGCCAGTCTCCAGAGAAAGAGCAGAGCTTGAGCAGGAAGCAGGGAATCAGATTGAAAAATAAATTGAAAAGGACGTTTAACCTCGTATCAGGGGAAGCTATTGCCAACAATTATGTCCTATTAAGTCTGGTTTACCCGGCTTGTGATTTCCAATCCAAATGCAGTCCCATCCCCCTTGGTAAACCTGCTTTTGCTGCCTGCCTGGGACTGCAAAAAACAAAGGGGTTGTCAAACAACTGGGAAGTCACAATACAGCTATTTCACAGTATCTGCTTTATGGGTCCAAAATCACGGGCCTGCATTAAGTTATGCCTCTTCTCTCATCACCCCCCCCCCCGGCAAATACAAATATCATCACAAAAGGAGGGATTTCTTCATTCTGTAATGTTAACATGTACCATCTCGCCTGGAGAGGTGCCACCAACTTAGATATTATTATCTTTATGATTAAAGTGCTTCCACATGCTCCCAGCAGACCCGGCATGGAGGCAAATGGGGTGCGAAGCATGCCTCGTTACTCCTTACAAGCTGCCTAGAGTTGCCAAACGAAAGAAAGGTGGCAGTGTCATATATTCAAAAAGCAGCAGGAGAGGCCTTAGCTTAAATGCCACCATTCCCCTCCCAACCGTTCAATATAAGGCAGAGGCAGGAGTCGCACAAAGAATTGCAAGGACTATTCTTTCCAAGCCACCTCCTCCTGCTGCTCCATTCCTTTGGGGGTCAGGTTTCACTCTCACCATAAAAACAGAATCCAGGATATCTTTGGGCCTCCTCTTGCCATCCCATTCCTTGTGCATTGCATCTTTAACATACGTAAAAATGAACTGTGCAGAGCAGGAGAGAGAGAATAAGATTCAGATCTCAGAATTACCCGCCTGCCCTTTCAGACTTGTCCATTAGGCCATAGCCTTGACTCCTGTCCAAAGGCGGAACTAGCTGCTCCAGCACCCAGAGCGGCATACATGCTGTGCCCGCGGGGGCAGCCCCCCTCAGGGATGACACCCAGGGCGGACCGCACCCCCCCTTCCTCTGCCAGTGCTCCTCTCCCACAGAGTTGAAGCACTGGTGTTGGGCGCACACTGTACAGCACTCCCAAATTAGGAGATCCATATCCTGCTTTCCCACTGTGCAGCCCAATCCAGAGAGCTGCTGAGCAGCATGCATTCCCAGGAGGCTGTGACACAACAAGGTCAATGATATTGGAGCGACTTGGCCTTCTAATTTGGGTTGCCGGGCATGAACAAAGGGGGAAAGTGCCCTCCTCCCCAATACAGACACTGGCCCCTGCCATCTGCACCTCTTCTCCCCAAGGAGCAAAGGGCTGAGGATTCTTCAGCAAGTGCATGGACTGATGGCCTTTCGTTATAAAGGTAAATGAAGTGGATCCCCTTCAGGTGTGTTTCACCTGCCAAACACCCTAAACCAAAGAAGTCCCAGCACCACTGTTTTCAGTGGAGAAAAAGAAGACCTCCTGCTGTTTGTTGTGGGGGTGGAGGGTGCAGAAGCAGAGGGCCTTTGACAAAAAGTGCTGGGCACGGGATTGCTCTCCACAGGCCCATCTCTGGGCTATTAAATGCTGGTGAAGGGGTGGAGGTCACAGTCTATGTCTGTGCAGGAAGGCTTTCCCCTGCCTAAGACATTGATCCCTTTATGCATAAAAGGCATTCTTATTTTCCCAGACAAAATCCACATAGCTTGCCCTCCCCTGCCCCCACCAAAAAAAGTGTTTACCATACATCTTTTCTAGGTGGCGCTGTGGGTAAAAGCCTCAGCGCCTAGGGCTTGCCGATCGAAAGGTTGGCGGTTCGAATCCCCGCAGCGGGGTGCGCTCCCGCTGCTCGGTCCCAGCGCCTGCCAACCTAGCAGTTCGAAAGCACCCCCGGGTGCAAGTAGATAAATAGGGACCGCTTACTAGCGGGAAGGTAAACGGCGTTTCCGTGTGCGGCTCTGGCTCGCCAGAGCAGCGATGTCACGCTGGCCACGTGACCCGGAAGTGTCTGCGCACACCGCTGGCCCCTGGCCTCTTGAGTGAGATGGGCGCACAACCCCAGAGTCTGTCAAGACTGGCCCGTACGGGCAGAGGTACCTTTACCTTTACCTTTTTATACATCTTTTCTAGCAGGTTGCAGAGCCCAGGAATCCTGGCTCCTGCCTGCCCCGTAGCACATTTAGGCACCCCACTCCCCAGAATAAGGAGGGACGACTTGGGGGCCCACAGCTGCATCCATCCCCACCCTGATTATTTCCCTTGCCAGGATGACAACTATGCAAGTCTGCTGTGCACTGATTTCAGCCTGGCGAAGGTTCTTCCCCATTGGCCTTTGACCCAAGACCCTAAGATGCCCCCGGCCTTTACCTAGAGGGCTTCTCAGAAACCAATCCATATCTTTCCTTGGGAGGGCTGGGCATGGAAGCCAGAAGTCCTGCCTGACCAAAGAGATCAGAGTTCAGTTTGAGCAAAAAAAGGGGTTGCTGTGCTTTTGAGCAGAGTGCATGCTCCCTTAGTGGCCAGTTTAAAACAAATCCCTCATAAATACTGATTGAACACACAGGCGCACACACTAAGGCCTTGTCAGACCCATCCTTGGACCTTCATACCATAACATCAGCATCCCCTTGGCCCACACAGAGGCCTCCTGCACCCATCCCACTCTCAGAAACTTCAGGGTTGGCTAGGGGAGTTCTAAGCTGTTTCCAGGGGACTGTTTTAGTCCTGTTCCATTGCTTTGGTTCCTCATCCTAATTTAAATACCTTCTGGCATTTTGTGCATGTGTGTGCACACACAAGAGAGCTGCCCTGATGGGGAGAAAAGGAAGCCCCTGCCCCCAAGAATAAAAAGATCTGAGACACAGCAATTTTCTTCAAAGGAAGGAAGGAGAAGGAACAGCCCCCTCCTCAAACAGGTGCAGTGCCCTTAATAAGGGGGGGGGAGGCCCTGTCCTCTTGGTCCATACGGAGTGCAGTGTGAAGGGCTGCCCTTGTCCAGGAGAGGTGGTCAGTCTGCTCTAGGAAGGCTATCAGAGCACAGTGTTCTCGGTGCAGGTGCCCCCCAAGGAAGAGCGGAACGCTTGCAGCTGGGAGACCCCGTGGAGATGGACACAAGCAGCCGCCACCACCAGCACATGGAAGATTTGGTGGGAGTGGAACTGGAGCAGGAAGAAGAGGGAGCGGGAGGTGGGAGAGAGAGAGAGAAAGAGAGAAAGAAGCTGAACCCAGGATTTCTGATGGCATGGGCTCTCTCCACGTGAGGCTTGCCGGCTGGAGAGTTGCTTCCCCCCAACCCCTGTGAACCAGCGATGGCGAACCTGCACTACAAGCCCATCACCTTCAACAACTGCTCCTGCTGGCTGGGACCAAGGGGGGTCAGAGGTTAATGACATTTGGAGGGACACAGGTTCCCGTTCCCCCATCCCTACTTTAAACCCACCAACGGGTTTAAACAAAAAACCTGGAGGGAAACAATGGCCCAGAGAAGCCAGGAATGCTGCGCTTCCCAGTTTAGTGCTTAATTTTAAAAGGTACCCAACACACTTGTAGAATGCAGCCTGCCTAAGCTACTTGTATTCTTCATTAAACTGTGTGAGTTATGTTCACTCAGAAGTAGGCATTGCTGAGGCACCATCTAAAGCTGCAATGCCACTAGAATTGCTTCCTTCATTCTGGCCAATTTGCTTTGCATTTTACAGCTCCACAACAGACAGAAATGTCTAAAGTGAAGCTTACTGCATCAATGCTTTTCCATGCTGGGAGAAAAGCCAGACCAGTTGAACATCTGACTGTTGTGAAGCTGTCAAAAGTGCAAGATTTCTGCCCAGAGAGACAGAAAGAAGCAACTCTAATGGACACTTAGCTATTTCTCAACCAGGCCAGGTTTTTCAGGTACAGTGGTACCTCTTGGTTAAGAACTTAATTTGTTCCGGAGGTCCGTTCTTAACCTGAAACTGTTCTTAACCTGAGGTACCACTTTAGCTAATGGGGCCTCCTGCTGCCGCCGCAGTCGTGCAATTTCTGTTCTCATCCTGAAGCAAAGTTCTTAACCCAAGGTACTATTTCTGGGTTTGCGGAGTCTGTAACCTGAAGTGTCTGTAACCTGAAGCGTCTGTAACCCAAGGTACCACTGTATAACGATTGCATTGTCTCATTTTGTATTGCATTGTATTTTAGATCAGGGATGGGGCCTTCATGACCCCCCAGATGTTGCTGGACTACAGCTCCCATCAGCCCCTGACCCTTGGCTGTGCTGTCTGGAGCTGGTGGGTCTGGAATCCAACAACTTCTGGTTCCCCATTCTTGGTTGACAGGAAGCTTAAATAAATTCAAGCATTAATATCACAAAAATGGTGGGGCTTCCTTGTGCCAGTGTTGCTAAATCTGATTCTTCAGACCCTGTCAGACCTGCTGGAGGTGGCGGCGGGCTGGGCCTTGGGGTTCCCAAGCCTACTGGTTTTGGGAGATTTCAACGTCCATGCCGATGCCGCTCCCTCCTCACAGGCTCTGGACCTAGTGACTTCCATGGCAACACTAGGGCTCTCCCAGTTTGTTTTGAGCCCCACTAATCAAGCAGGCCACATGCTGAATCTGATCTTTGGGGCTGGCATAGATGCGATCATGCTCCCCCCTGTGGAAGTGCCATGGTCTGATCACTACGCTCTGAAAGCCAAGACTGACTTTCCGCTCCTCCCCTGCTCGGGTGGCGAGCCTATTTGGGCTCGCCCGCGAAGGCTGATGGATCCTGATAGATTCCGTCAGGCTTTGCGGGACCCTGCTCCTCCTGGCAACTCATTAGATGACCTTGTTGAGGACTGGAATAACCAGCTCTTGGCAGCCATTGATGAGATTGCGCCTAAGAGCCCTCTGTGACCCCGTCGAAACCGGGCCCCTTGGTTTACTGAGGAGCTCCGGAAAATGAAGCGGGATCTCAGATGGCTAGAGCGAGTATGGCGACGGACTCGTGACGGAGCCTCAAGAACATCTTAGAGGACGCTTATGAAAGCCTATGAGATGGCTATGAAAGCTGCTAAGAAATCTTACTTTGCAGCTTCCATTGCATCCGCTAGCTCTCACCCGGAACAACTTTTTAGAATAATTAAGTCAATAACGTCCTTAGGAGGACAACCAAATTTAAGCACAAATTCGACCCACAGCTGTGAGGCATTCACAAGCTTTTTTGCGGAGAAAGTCCTGTTGCTCCGCTGTGACCTCCCTGCCAGTTTAGATACAGTGACTGAACTGGAGGCCCCTCGACTGACTTCAGGTCCAGTGTTGGACCATTTCGATCGGATACTCCCTGCTGATGTGGATAGATTCCTCTAAGCTGGTAGGCCCACCACCTGCCTCCTTGATCCGTGCCAGTCTTGGCTGATTAGGGCGTGTCCAGATGTCGCGTGGACCCCCCTGGTTGAAATTATCAATTTATCCCTTGGCACGGGGACATTCCCAGGGGAATTGAAGGAAGCAGTGGTGTGTCCGCTCTTAAAGAAAACTTCACTAGATCCTTTAGACCTATCCAATTACCGCCCAGTTTCAAATCTTCCATATCTGGGTAAGGTAATTGAGAGAGCGGTTTCTGGAGGAAATATCGGCTTTAGATCCATTTCAGTCCGGTTTCCGTCCTGGTTTCGGGACCGAGACGGCTCTGGTTGCCCTAACAGATGATCTCCGTAGACAACTGGATCGAGCCAGTGCTCTTTTATCTCTGGTCGGGTCAGAGGGTGGCACTAGGGAGGGAAATGTCGTTGCGCCACTCCTTGGTGTGTGGAGTGCCGCAGGGCGCAATCTTCTCCCCGATGCTTTTTAACATCTTTTTGCGCCCCCTTGCCAAGATTGTCTGGAGCTTTGGGGTGGGCTGTCACCAATATGCTGATGACACTCAGCTCTATCTGCTGATGGATAGCCACACCGACTCGGCCCCGAACACACTGACCAGATGCTTGGAAGCTGCGGCTGGATGGTTTTGTGGGAGCCGATTGAAACTAAATCCTTCGAAGACAGAGGTCCTATGGCTGGGTCGGGATGGCATGGGGATGAGAGACCAACTCCCTTCTCTTGCGGGGGCCCAGTTAGTGCCATTGCCTTCCGTTAAGAGTTTGGGTGTAATCCTTGACGCCTCCCTTTCCATGGAGGCGCAGGTTACAGCAACAGCCAAGGTGACATTTTTCCACCTTCACCGCATCAAGCAGTTGGTCCCTTACCTTTCCCGCCCTGACCTGGCCACAGTGATCCATGTGACGGTCACCTCCAGGCTTGACTACTGTAATTCACTCTACGCGGGGCTGCCCTTGAAGCTGTCCCAGAAACTCCAGCGGGTGCAGAATTCTGCAGCGAGGCTCCTCACGGGGTCTCTGCCATGGGAGCATATTCACCCAGTACTTTTCCAGCTGCACTGGCTCCCGGTGGAGTACAGGGTCAGATTTAAGGTGCTGCTTTTGACCTTTAAAGCCCTTCACGGCCTAGGACCCTTGTACCTATGGGACCGCCTCTTCCGGTATGCCCCACGGCGAGCCTCAAGGTCCATAAATAGCAACACCCTAGTGGTCCCGGGCCCTAAGGAAGTTAGATTAGCTTCAACCAGAGCCAGGGCCTTTTCAACTCTGGCTCCGGCCTGGTGGAACGCTCTGCCTCATGAGACCAGGGCCCTGCAGGATCTGATTTCCACAGGGCCTGTAAGACAGAGTGGTTCCACCTGGCCTTTGGCTTGGAGCCAATTTGATTCTCTCCCCCTCTTTCTTTTTTCTTTTCCTTTCTCCTCCTGCGATGATGCTACATTTTAATATTTTAATGTTTCAATATTTTAATGTATTTTAATTTTGTTTTTAAGTTGTATTTATTCAACTTATTTTTATTATTGCTTGTTAGCCGCCCTGAGCCCAGCCTTGGCTGGGGAGGGCGGGATATAAATAAAAAATTATTATTATTATTATTATTATTATTCTCTTGGGTCTTGGGCAGAAAAGGGGCTTCTGAATCCCTTGATCCTTTTGACATCCTGTGGCCAAGTGTGTCTTCCAACTCTGAGCTTTACTGTCCCTTGAGGAAGGAGATATTCCAAACTTGACATGAAGATGCAGGGAATTCAGACTCACAGTTTTTATCTTGCCCTTAGACACCCCAAAGGCCAGTTCCTCCCACACAACACGTACCCATATGTCACACTTGCCCGGGAAGAAGCGTTCGGGGATTCGGGCAGCGTACAGGCCCACGCCCAGGATGTAAAGGATTGCCATGAGGAAGAGCCAGCCGATCTGCCCCACAGTCGTGGCCTTGATGAATCCTTCAGCAATCATGAAGTGGAGTGTGGGCACCAAGCCACTCAGCCCCAGGCCCAGGAACACCCCTGTCCAAGAAATAGGAAAGCTCACTGTGTGGATGAGCTCCTCTCAGGGATTAATAGAAAGAAGGCCTTATCTGGTCTCAATCCTGGAACTAAAGTTTAATGTCAAATATGGAGAATAGAAGAGCATGTACAAAGAAGCCGAATTATCTAGACCAATGGTTCCCAGACTCGCTGCTCCTGCACCAGGACCACTTGAAAATTGCTAGGGGTATTCACAGACCCCTCAATGATTTTCTGTCTGTGGTAACAATTGTACTGTACTGTGCTAGATGCTGTATGCTTTTTAATTGTATTTTTATTTTATGTATTTATTAAAATTTGTATGCCATTTCACTGTAAATGAAATCTCTAAGCATTTTACAACAGTATAAAATAAAACAGGATAGTATTAAAAATAGGTATTAAAATATTCCATGGAATTCAGATTGCTAGACTCCAGATCCCATCATTCCCAGCCAGCATGACCAGTGGTCAGGGTTGAAGAGAGTTGGAGTCCAACAATATATAGAGGTGCTGGATTGGCTAACCCTCATCTATAGCCATAGGATGAGACTTGAACTAAAGTCTGGCTCTCCCACTAAACTTTTTGCCATTATGCTACGCTAGTTCCACACATTGTTATGTACTAATCCTGTTACTAGCTTCCAAGTGGGAAAAATGCCTTTAACAACGTGTTACTGCACACTTTGGCCATGTCACAGAATCATAGACTTCTAGACTCAGAAGGGACCCCAAGGGTCATCTAGTGCTGAATCTCAAACTAAAGCATCCATGGCAGATGGCCATCCAACCTCTGTTTAAAAACCTCCAAGGAAAGAGAGTCCACCACCTTCCAAGGGAGTCCATTCCACTATCAAATAGCTCTGACTGTCAGAAAGTTCTTCCTGATGTTTAGTCCAAATCTCCTTTCTTGGAGCTTGAAGCCATTAGTTCAGGTCCTCCCCTCCAGAGCAGGAGAAAATAAGCTTGGTCCCTCTTCCATGGGGCAGCCCTTGAGATATTGGAAGATGGCTACCCTATCTCCTCACAGTCTCATTTCCAGGCTAAAGATACCCAGCTCCTTCAACCACTCCTCAGAAGGCTTGGTTTCCAGACCCTGGATCATCCTGGTTGTATTTTTGCACTACCCTCAAGTTAAGCTTTTGCTCTGTAAAAATTTGTATTTTGCTAGTAAACAGAACTATTTTAACCGAGCTTGATTTCCAAAGTGATTCCTGGTGTAGAAGTACTATATCTCAACTGGGAAATGCATTTATCAGAATGAGATCCATTCTGAGGGTCCAGCTGTGTTCTGGCACTTTCAGAGCCTACGGCTTTCTAACTACATGGGTGTGTTCTATCCATCACAAGCAATGCCAAAACGACAATTGTGCATGATTACCTGCTCGGACGGCCCGGTACTGTGGGGTGGCAAAGTGGTCCCACTGCGACACCATGATGGCCGTGACGCCCAGGACACAAATGATGACGAGGTAGATGAGTTGGGGTTGAGGTGAGCAGTAAAAGGAGTAATAGAGCCAGGGAACAAAACTGCCCATGGTGAGCAGGGCGATTCCAGAGTAATCCAGTCTGCACAACAGAAAGCAGGGTGGGCTTGCCAGTAGACAGACAGAGCAGGCAGCCCTCCCCCAGCACCAGGAGGCTGCTTGAATTTCCCATGATGCCCCTCACATGGCATGTGCTGCTGAGGCCAATGTGGGAGATGCTTGAATTTCTCATGCTGCCCCAGGCAGCACTGGGTTGGGGGGCATTGTGGGAAATTTAAAGGGGGCTCCCAGACCTAGCCAGCTGATGCTGATCGACACGCTAGAAATTTCTTTAAAAGGGGAGCCCATTGAGGCACAGGGACTGTATGCTAGAAGAGTTTGAAGAAAAGTTTGGATTTGATATCCCACTTTATCAGTACTCGAAGGAGTCTCAAAGCGGCTAACATTCTCCTTTCCCTTCCTCCCCCACAACAATCACTCTGTGAGGTGAGTGGGGCTGAGAGACTTCAGAGAAGTGTGACTGGACCAGCATGTGGAGGAGCGGAGACGCGAACCCGGTTCACCAGATTACGAATCCACCTCTCTGAACCACTACACCACACTGGCTCTCAATGCTTGGCATTATGGCAGCACAGAAGGACAGAGTGACACATCAGCACAAAACAGGGCAAAAAGAAGGGCACCAATCTGCATAAAATTTGCACATGGTAACTTATGCGCACAGCTGCAAATTAAGAAATAATTATGATAATTAAATGGAAATGAACACCACCTCACCCTAGTAGGGAAGACTTGGACAGCTTGCCAGCTGACTCTGTCTTCTGAGCAGGTGCTGCTAACTGTTGAGGGCAGGGCGGATAAAAATCAATGATTTTTTAAAATAAAAAATCGGGTTTTATTATTTAAATTGGATTTTTTAAAATTTAAATTGGATTTTTAAAATAAAATGCTTTTAGAGGAAAAAATCTTTCTAAAGATAGTTTTCTATTTAAGTTACATGATAGTCCAAAGGCTATTCATTAGGAAATAAGGATTTGTTTTAAGTTTTTCATGTGTGCTAAAACTCAGTTATGGAGTTATGGATACATCAGTTATGGATACATATGCTATAATGTTATTGTTTTAGTTAAATAAATTGTTTAAATTGTTATTAAGAAAATTATTATTTTTCTCCTTCCAATCAAGTACAGCAGAAAAGTTGTCCAAATAGAAACAGTTAACTTATTAAACCTCACAATAATTTCATAATTATCTATCTATGTATTTCTAATAGTATAACCAAATCAGTATTTTTTGATATAACTGTAAAAACTACTCTGAACATTTATTATTCCAAAAATGAAGCCTTCATCTGGTTGTAAATATTAAGATTATACCAGCAAGAATGAGTCTTTCTGTAAAAAAAATAATTTAAATCAAGTCTTACTGCCTAGTGATTTAAATCAAATCCACCCTGGCCGAGAGGCAACTTCAAGGGCCCCCTCCCTCTATATTTAAACCACACATGGCCTGAGCAGCCCTCCCATAGAGGATATCTTCAGATAAAGTGATGCCCCTGACAGCCCTTCAGAAATAGAGGACAGTCCTCTGTAAAGTAGGACACATGGCCACCCTAACACAAGGACTTTGACTCTCTTAAAACCGTCCATGCATCTATTGCCAGCCAGAGAAGAGCTCCCCACTGATGCTCAAGCACTTGTGTCTCTTGAGAGCTTCGGTACCACGGAAGATACTCTTGCTCCTCACCGTCTCCCACTTCCCATGTGTCCCAGAAGACCTGGGGGGGTGGGGGGCAGGTGAAGCAGGCAGGTGGTAGACTTACTTGGAGAAGGTGCGGGAAACCTCCTCTGAGTGGCAGTAGACCGTGTGGAACAGCCAGGAGAAGCAGAGGCAAAGGATGGCTCCCAAGAAGAACATTCCAAAGACAACACGCTCCTGGATGGGGGCAACGTACTTCATGTTGGGGCTGATCATGTATCCAATGCCCAAGACCAAGAAGAAGAGGAACCCTGGGAGAGGAAGAGAAGAAAGCTGCCCACATCTCTTTCTAGGTGTCTCCACATACCCCAACCACACTGAAAGGGTGGTCCTCTCAGGAATTTGGAGGAAATGACTCTGCTCTGCCAGAAGTAGGCAGAGGTCACCAGCAGCCCTGCACAAATAGAGACCTGGAGGGGGCTGTCTCTGGGCCTGGCGGTCTGTGGTCACTTCCCCATGAAGTCAGGGGTGTCAACTGGAAAAAACCTGAACCTGTGTCCCATCCCCCCTTATCTCTCTCTCACACACAGTTTCCCTGCAGCACAAGAGAGGTGCATATGCAAAATAAACAAGCAAACAGAGGTAAACAAGTCTAATGTTCTGCCCTGAGTACTTGCACAATAAACATTGAAGCTTACTAATACAGTGGTACCTTGGTTTTCAAACGTCTCCATTGACGAACATTTCGGTTTTCGAAGGCCGTAAACCCGGAAGTAAGTGCTTCAGTTTTCGAACATGCCTCGAAAGTCGAACATGCCACGCAGCTTCCGCTGAGTGCAAGATCCTGAGGCCTAGCTGTCGGCTATTGAGTTTTCAGTTTTCAAATGTTTCAGAATTTGAACAGTCTTCCGGAACGGATTACATTCAAAAACTGAGGTACCACTGTATATGAAAAGTGAAGCTCACTAACATAGTGATTAGAATGCAGACTGTCAGGAAACACCATCAGTGAACCATATTTGTGTTACCTGTTAAGTATCTTTTATGCTGATTTTAAAAAAATATTAACAAAGAAGATGGTAGCTATATTCTGAAGCTGCAATAGTTTGCTATGATGTGAGACACAGAAGAAGAAGGGAGCTAATCCAGATTGCCCCCTTCCTCTTCCCCCACCACACCAGGTTCTTGCTGTGTGGAACAGAGCCCCATGACTGACCAAGCAGATGTGTCCAGATGTTGCCTGTCTCCGTGTGGAGGCGGAAGATGCTTCGGAAACAAGCACGGAAGGAGGGCATGGGCGGCCGGTGCCCATGGAGGAGGAAGTCATTGTCCTTCAGCCAGTCAGGCAGCACATCATAAGGCATGACACACCAGCGGCCCTCCCAGACCTACAACAGGAGAAAAGACGGAGGCTGTGTGGACATTCCTGGCTTAAAACGCAGCTAGGCCGTTCTCTTTTTGAACTTCAGTCGGAGCTGTTTTGAGGAAAAACACACTGAAACATAGAACTTCATTTTTTTAAAATGACAGCATGCAGTAGATAAAGGATAGGCATGGATTGTGGTTAATGTGTGTACCCCACTTCTGCAACCCCTGGTGGGAGCACACTGGGTGCAGAGTGAGCAGTATGTGAGTGCAGCCTGAGGCTAAGGCACAGGAAAGGATCTTGCCTGTTGATTATACTAGGAGCTGAACTAGAATAATATGGTATTCATCTTTTGTAAGAGTGAACTGTGTCTCCATAATTCAAAAAAGTAAACTAAAATCAAACTGTTCCCCCAGTATCAAAAGTATGTACATGTGTGCTGATTCTGTATGCTTCATTTATTTTTTTTAAAAATGGGGGTGGGGACACTGCTCTAAAGAGAATTTTTTTTACAGCAAGCATAAGGAAGTTTTAAAGTGTCATTGCATTTCATAAGGAACACAGAAGATGTGGCTATTGAGAGTGCTGAGAATATTCTGTAAAGAAAACAACAACCTCCAGGGCTGCTTTGGTGAAGCAAAGCCAAGAGTTCTCTGTGGATTCAGCTTCAGGGCTGAAGGGGGAACAGAACGCAGCTCCCTCCCCGCTCAACACTCTGGCAACAAAGGCAATCCCATAAATACCTTTTCAGAGTCCCACTGAGTTCAATGGGGCTTACTCCCAGGTCAGTGGGTATTAGTCTGCAGCCTGGTTCAAGCATCCTCACCTCAGGGCCACAGCAGAGGCGACCTGGGCTTCCATGCTTGTTGCTCTTGCATCTGACCCACTAAGTATAAGGTGTGGGGAGGAGCATGTTTGGGGCATAGTAAGGGGTGCTCCCACCTCCATTAGCCCAGGCACTTTTCTCCCAGCCTGACAGACACTGAAGGTGAAGCAGCCCAGGAGACCGGGGCAGACGATAAGGTGGCAATGTGTGGGTGTCCCCGTTCCCATCATTCTCATGCCACCTTTTAGTGTAAAATAAATAAACAAGCCAGACCTCCAAATTCATTACACATGAGTGTGGCAGACAGGTAAATATACAAATAAGGATCTTGCTGCATCTTGTTTGTGTTGGCACTTCACCATAAACACACTCAGTAGGCCTTAGCAGTGCTGCCAATTCTCTCAGCCCGCCATTTGCAATGTGGGGCAATAATGATGCTGGCCTACCTTACAGGGCTATGGTAAAGCTTTGAACATTTGAAATGTGCTTATATAAATGCCACGGTTGTTTGTTTATTGTGGGTTTTGGTTGGTTTTTTGCCAAGGTATATAAATATCTTAAAATATATAAATAAATGCAGTGGTTGGTGAAACCATGCCATTAATTCTGGGGTCAACCAACCAGTGGGGTTGCCACAGGCCCTCAAAGCCCCACCCTGTTAGTTGTCACTTGCCTGAACCCAGCAGCAGTCCTCCTCCTCCTGTGCAGCAGCCTCCTTTTCTGTTTCCTGACCCCTCAGGCCAGTCTTTTTTGCACTTTGTGTGGCCTTCTCTCCCTTGCCCATGGCCTCCCTCAGTCGAGGGCCTCCAGGGGACCCCATCAGGAGAGAGGGAGCACCACTGGGCTGCTTTCTCTTCGCTGGCTTCCAGATACTATGCCCCGTTGGGCTTGGCCCTGAGAGCTGGCTCAGAGCGGGGTGTCATGGCAGAGAGGAGAGCCTCTTGCCCTCGACTACACTACTCCATCTCCCCCTCTTCTCCAGGGTTGTGTGACTGTTGAGCTTCCCTGCGCCTTGTGAAGCTGTGGAGGAGGCCAATGGGCAGTAGCTGAAGTCATAATATCAGACCCGTGGGCACTTTTGTGACATGCCCAGTTTGCCTTAGCACTGATTGGGTAGCAGCCCATAAAATGAAGAAGAGAGGACGGCCGGACAGCCAGGGGGAGAACTGGTGTCCAGTTCCTCAGGGCAAAACTGAGGAAGAGTGAAGCAAGAAAAACAGGGAGCGCCCAAGGAGGCTTGTTTTGAGCCAGGACTGCTCACAGGCGCTTCCCAGCCACATATGTCACTCACCTTCAGGACAAATTCTTCCATCTTCTCCATGGCATGCTGGGCTTGAAGTGGCAACATCATGACCCGAACAGGATCTGTGCCAACCTCATTCTCCTCTAAGTCTGGGTCATCTGTCCCCCAGCCTGTAGGCTCAACCCCCATCGCAATGCCGTCCTGAAAGAAACCACACACAGCAGAATGAGGTCCTACCAATATAGCTGGCGAGGCATAGGGTCACCCATTGTTGGAAATCTGATGGGTGCTGGTCTGATCTCCCAGTTACTGCTGCTGCTGGAGGATCAGCAGAAAGAGGGGAAATGGAACTGGGCGTAAGGGTGGCCAATCCTCAGCCAAAGCGGAAGGAAATATTCTCATGTGAATTGTTGCTGTTGCCAGAATTCACAGTGTTTTGGCTATCGTTCTCCGGCACTTATTGTGAGTTTCCATACACAAGAAGATCCTTGCTATTGGATCAAGTCTGGCGCTGGGCTTATTAGGGCTCTGCAACTCCAAAGAGGGATACAGGGGGGCAGGTAGAAAAGATCAGGCATCCCAATGGGTGGTCTTGGTGGCACTCACCTGGCCGATGTCCTCTTGCAGCAAGGGTCTCATTTCAGCGACAGCCTCCTCCCCCCGGTACCCTGCACACCACCCAGCCCTCTCCTTCAGGGGCTCCATGATGGTGGGGGGGAGGGGGTCACAGAGTTGAGGCCTCTTCACAGGCAGAGGCTAGTGCCCTTTGCAAGCCACCAGCCCCATGGTCCCCACTGTCTCTGTGGGAAAGCAGAGGGGGGAGGGGGAGGGTGCAGAGGGATGAATCCTTTTTTCCTCTCATAAGCTTCAAGAAGTGCTAGTTGCCCCCTACCAACTGTTCTACAGCTGCCATGCCACCAAAAGAACCGCACCCTCTCTGTTGATCCCACAACCCACAAAAGGCTGTACCCTTCCTTGGCGTCCCTGCCATTTCCCCCAGACGGACATCCACAATCGGCCCTCCCTCAAAAACTACACACCAGTACATTTTGCAACACCCTGCCCTTGTCCCCGGTCCAAGGAACCTTCTTCTGCCCCAAACATTTCCCTGGTCTCCAGGTCTTGTGCAGCCGTTATTCCTGCATCCACTTGGCCTCCTCTCTCCATTGCTCTCTGCCACCCGTCTGTGACAGCACACTTGCCCACCAGGCAGCGGGTCACTACTGATAGCCTGTGGCAAAGGCGGCCCCCACCCCAGATGGCTCTTTCTGGTTTCCCCATGTGGGCTGGCAAGCGGAGGCCCAGGTTGCCTGTGGCCATGGCTGCTCCCCCATTCTTCCAACGGCCCCCTCCCCACCAGCCCCAATTCCTGGACAACCCCCTGGGGAGACCCACCCAGCAGGCCTGCCCGCCCTGCCGGCCGCCATCCCCTTCCCCCGCCAGCCTCCTCGCCCGGCCCCTCCATCCTGCCCTCACCCCGCAGCCCCGAGCGGCGGCGGCGGCGGCGGCGGCAGCATCAGGACCAGCTCCCGCCAAGGCCCGCCTCTCTCTCCCATTGGCCTCCCTCCCCGCCCGTCACGGGCATCCTCGCCTTGGAAACGCGGCCGGGAGAGAGAGCACTTCCGGCTCCCGCCAGCATCCTCCCGGCCCGCGTTGCCATGGCGACGCTTCCCGGGGCTGCGCGTGCACGCGGGGACGCGGGAAAATATTACGCACCGCTTCCCTTTATTTTATTTTGCTCTAACACGCAAAGCGGCGTACAAATCCTGTACATAAAGCAGGCCGGTCCCTCCGAGAGAGGCGCGCTTGGCCGGCAGCCCCGCGGGAACGCGCGCAACAGGAGGCGCGCCTGCCGGGCACGAGCCTCTCCCTGGAGGCCCGCTGGCCCTGAGGAAGCCGCGCGGAAGAGCGAGAAGCAGCGGCTCCCATATGGTCTAGCGGTTAGGATTCCTGGTTTTCACCCAGGCGGCTCGGGTTTGACTCCCGGTATGGAAAGGTGCGCTTTTTGTTCCCTGCAGTCGCCCAGATCTCCTCCTTTTCCCCCAGTTCGTGGCGCTGCTGCGATGGCCAGCGGCAAAAGGCGCGCATGCTTCCCATCGCATTCAAAACGGCAAATAAAGAGCGTTATCATGACCTGAAGCACATTTGATTGGGACAAGTGGAAAGCGGAAGGAGACTGAATTACAAAATGTTAAGTGGAAGAGAAAAACTAAAATTTAAAGCTTCCCATACCGGGAGTCGAACCCGGGCCGCCTGGGTGAAAACCAGGAATCCTAACCGCTAGACCATATGGGAGGCGACTGGCAGAAGCCTCCTTCGCTGAATCTTGTCAGACAAGGGAGAGCAGGTCACACTTTGCACCAGGATGATACTATTTCTTCTCTCTCTCTTTTTTGGAAGAAAAATGGAACAAAAGCATTTTCTAGGAAGATTTCTATAAGCAAGTGTAATATTATTCTACTTCGGGAAAGAATATATTTGTGTGTGTCTGTGATCACTTTTTCTCTTCCAAAACAAGAGGGTGCCATGCAAAGCACATGGGCTGCAGCGATTAACCCAGCATGACCTGCCACACAAACCTCTCACTCTCAGGCGCTTCGCATGTGCAGACACCTTCCTTACTCGCTTTAAACAGACATTTGGAAGACTCTTCTTGCCTGGCCTAAGGGGTTATTTAGTAGCAGATGCTCTGAAAAAAGGTAAATGGTGCAGAGCGGGGGCAGGAAAAGATCACTCTTCCCATACCGGGAGTCGAACCCGGGCCGCCTGGGTGAAAACCAGGAATCCTAACCGCTAGACCATATGGGAGAAGCGCGATCAGGCATCGGGTAATGTACAAGCCAGTCCAGGACAGAGATGCTCACCGTTGCCCCCTCCGGGGAGAGGAGGGAATTGCATCCTCGCGCCCCCTTCATATTGCGAAGGCGGAGGCGCTGCTTTGGCCCGGATCTTAGGCAAGTCACTCGAGAAATCGCGGTGTTTGGGCGGTTTTGTAAGAAAAACTCAACAACTTTGGGGTTTGTCTAAAAGAAGCGCAACAACTTTCGAGGTGTCCTAGATTTTACTTTTTGAAATATGGCAACCCTAAATTATTGCAGCTGCTTAACTGCAGGATTGCTGGAAAATTTGGGTGTCTGGATTTTGGCATTGCGGTAGATGGGGCTGCGAGTTTGCACTTCCCTGTGCCCGCCTGCCGGAATTTCAGGCTGCGCTTGCCTTGCCCTCCTTGCGGGAGTCTCCGGAACCAGCCCCCCCGGGCAGAGAACGGGAGCGCGCCCGCCGGCTGCTTTCGCAAGATCAGCGCCCACCGCCCGGCTCGCCGGCTTCTTCTCCCCCCACCTCTTGTCCTGCTGCGAACAGAGACCAGAACTGCTAAGAAGAGCGGCCATCCCAGCCCCGTTGCAGCCTCAAGCCCAGCGCTCTTTCGAATGCAGTTCAGCAGATGCAAATCCAATCCTCCTCTTCCTGTTCGCAAAGAGCCTTCTATAGAAACAGCCTCAGGAGCATTAAAAGGTGGTGCAAACAAAGGCTGCAATGGCTTTGAGACTTTTAAATTCCCCGAGTGGGGCTCGAACATTCAGCCCCCGGGTCAAAGACAGCAGCGGGCAACTGCGGGGGGAAATGTGGGTTTTTCTCGCCCGAAACCTCTCTCTGGCGCGCACGCCTGAGCGAAGGGAGCTGAAGTGCGACGCCTACTGACCAATTGCGGAAGCGCGCCTTTGAATTTGCCCCCCACCCCCCCGCCTTCCAGTCGCGCGGATCGAGACCGATCAATAACCTCTGCGAAGCCTGCGGCAGATGCGCCGCCCGGTTCACGGGCAGTTGCTTGGAGGCCTGGCAGCCGCCTCGCTGCTCCCCTTTGCTGGCTCTGTTCCTGGAAGGCCAAGGTGGGCTCGGAACTCACTCCAGGTTGCAAGCCATTGAGAGGGCAGCCGCTCCCGGCTCAGGAGGGGCAGCCAGGCGCCAGTTTCTCGATACGTAGATCACTATCAGAAATAAAACTGTTGGCGCGCCGTTTCTTTGATACTATTTAATTCTCCATCCTGGCATGCATTAAAAGAGATTGCCGTTCCCATACCGGGAGTCGAACCCGGGCCGCCTGGGTGAAAACCAGGAATCCTAACCGCTAGACCATATGGGAGTGAGGTAGAGAAGAAGCTTTTGGCTTAGAACCTAAAGAGAGCAAGGAAGTGCAGCAGAAATGGGGAAATCCTCCTTTTGCCAGTCATATCAAGGTACTTGCTTTTGCAAGCACTTCTGCAAACTGCTGAGAAACCCACAAAGAAACCTTAATCTGCTTCTACTTGTTACACCCATAATGCACCAGATTTTCCGATGCTTCCCTTTCCCTCCAGTTGCCACACCCACAACCGGGTCCCTCCCTTGCAAACTTTGTTTTTTCACTCTTTCCTTTAACTTCTTCTGTAAAATATTGGCAGGAATCAATTAGATCATAAAGCTGAGAGTAAACACACTTGGTCACCCCAGTTCAATCCTGGCTGGATAGTGATCTTTTCAAAGCTACAAACTCATGTGAAATTGCCCCTGCGCTGTTCTCTGCTCTGGTTTCCAGTCCTTCGCTCTTCAATTGTTGGCAGCTCTCCCACAATCTTAATGCTTTTCAAAGGACACCATTCACACATTCAAGCTGTCAGTTCTGAAACTATGTGTGATGTAACACTTAAGAATGTAAACATTTTCTGTATTGTGAGCTTATATAAGCCTCACTGTATTCACCTTAATATGCAGTTACATGACTACTTCCCATAATAATTATAACATCATTTCCAAAGTAAGTCTGCACTGCCCCCCCCCCTCTGCAGGGCTGCCCTGAACAGCTCAGCTGGTTAGAGCAGGTGCTGATAATGCCAAGGTTGCAAGTCTGATCCCTATATCCATCTGTCTCAGGATACAATGCTGCAGGTTCCTGCATTGCAGGGGGTGGACTAGATGAGCCTCAGGATCCCTTCCAACTCTACAATTCTGATTCTACAAACTTGAAGTTTATGTTGAGGGAGAAAATGATAGAAAGAGGATGTATCAGAGGCCAAGTAGGATCACTTTCTGGAAAATTTGCAGGAGCTTTTAGGGTAGCAGGAAGGAGAAGAGAGTGTTAATCTATTTTAAATCCATGACATTTTTATGCTGCTTAATTTCAGTGGTGTGGCAAGGGAGGTTTTAAAGCAGAGGTTGGATGGTCATCTGTCATGGATGCTTCAGTTGAGATTCTGCTTTGCGGACTAGAAGACTCTCAGAATCTCTTTCCAGTGCTACAATTATACTCCCCTCCGCCCCAAAAAGAAACAGTATGAAATAGTCCCATTCTATCTAGCATTGGGATGCGGGTGGCGCTGTGGGTTAAACCACAGAGCCTAGGACTTGCCGATCAGAAGGTCAGCGGTTTGAATCCCTGCGAAGGGGTGAGCTCCCGTTGCTCGGTCCCAGCTCCTGCACACCTAGCAGTTCAAAAGCACGTCACAGTGCAAGTAGATAAATAGGTACCGCTCTGGCGGGAAGATAAACAGCATTTCCGTGCGCTGTTCTGGTTCACCAGAAGCGGCTTAGTCATGCTGGCCACATGACCTGGAAGCTATACGCCAGCTCCCTTGGCCAATAAAGCGAGATGAGCGCCGCAACCCCAGAGTCGGTCACGACTGGACCTAATGGTCAGGGGTCCCTTTACCTTTATCTAGCATTACCAAATGTTATGTACCTCATCTCAGTTCGACCTCAGCTAGTGAAGAGGTGGCCCAAAGGATTTTAAACAGTGTTTGCAGACAAGAGTTAATACTGGATCTTTATCTGTTTCAAAGACACCCCCCTCACTGATGGAAAACATACAAAAATAAGAGGGAAAAACCTACAATCATATTGTAATGTGGTCCTGAGAATTATGGAAAAGGCAGGATGAGAGTAAGGCTCTGGACAAGGCTAACCAGCATTTCAAAAAGAACCAGGACACAGATCTCAACAAACAAGGTTTCCAGACGTTTCTGAAGCCCTTATTTATTAAGTACAGCTAAAAAATACATGGATCAAGCGGCTTCTGGGATGCATCCCAATAAATACAGGCCCCATTCTTCTATCTATGCTCTCAGCAGAGAGATGGTCATAGCTGTTCAAGGGCAGCGTTGCTTTTCCCTTGCTACAAGTTTGTGCTTTTCCCCCAGCAATGCATGGTAATGTCTCTGTGTGGTCTCAATGTCACTCTGTAACGAGGCGATTTCTGCAGCCAGTTGAATTCCTAGAACAGAAGAGGGTGAGAGGCAGTTGAGATGATGCATCATGGAAGAGAACCTGGAACATTCCCCCTAAGGCAGGCAGGAGGGGGGCGGTGCCTGTGGTCCCCCACAGGTTGTTGGGACTCCAGGTCTCATCAGTCCCAGCCAACAAAGACAATGGAATGAGGAGACTTGCAGTGCAGCAATGGAGAGCCAAAGGTTCCTCACAGTAGCTCTATGATGTGTTCACTGAGAGGACTTCAGGCAACAGAAAAGGAGATTTTGGGAAACGTGTGTCTCTGGAGGGACCAAATCCAAATCCAATCCCAGGATCACTCAAAGGGGTATAAGTAACAGCACAGTCCTTGCCACCACTTGCGGTATTCAGCTGAGCTAGCTTTCAGTGTTGGGCACATAAGACTTTCATCAGGGGCAGAGCAACATCCCTGCTTGCTTCCAGTGTGTCAGGATCAATGACAACTTTCAAATTTACCCATCTGTACAGCCCCAATGCCTTTTGACAGAAAGAGAAACGAGAGCTGTGCTCTCAGAAGACTCTTCATTGCTCTTTGGGGTACAATGAGAAGGGGAAGGAAGAACAGGTTGTGTGGAGTGTATGAGCAGCCATTTCTCTCACCTTCTTGGAAAGTCCTTTGGGCTTGTCGGAGGCTTTGGGGCACAAGGATTCCAAACCATGTCAGGGGATTTTGATGCCCTGATCCCTCGGCAGCCTTGTGGGAGGCTTTTGGGGGCTGGGCTGGAGCCTGTGCTTTCCCTGGACCTTTTCGCCATCGTAGAACTGGAAACATTAAAGCAACACCTTTACTAGGCAGGAACTTAGCAGTGAGAAAAACACACAACATTCTAAGTCTTTGGTCACACCCACCCCAGTCAGTTCCCTGCCACTGGCCTATTGTTGGGAACTAGGATTTCTCTCTCTCCTCTTCTGTAATTCTGACATTATGGCAAGTAGTAGTAGTAGTAATAATAATAATATTTATACTCTGCCCATTTGGCTGGGTTTCCCCAGCCACTCTGGGCAGCTTCCAGCAGAATATTAAAATATAATGATTCATCAAATATTAAAAGGTTCCCTAAACAGGCCTGCCTTCAGATGTCTTCTAAAAGTCATCTGGTTGTTTATTTCTTTGACATCTAATGGGAGGGCATTCCACAGGGCGGGCGCCACCACCGAGAAGGCCCTCTGCCTTGTTCCCTGTAACTACACTTCTCACAGTGAGGGAACCACCAGATGGCTCTCGGAGATGGACTTCAGTGTCCGGGCTGAATGATGGGGGTGGAGACGCTCCTTCAGGTATACTGGGCCGAGGCCGTTTAGGGCTTTGAAGGTCAGCACCAACACTTTGAATTGTGCTCGGAAACATACTGGGAGCCAATGTAGGTCTTTCAGGACCGGTGTTATGTGGTCTCCGCGGCCGCTCCCAGTCACCATTCTAGCTGCTGCATTCTGGATTAGTTGTAGTTTCCGGGTCACCTTCAAAGGTAGCCCCACATAGACCGCATTGCAGTAGTCCAAAGAGGAGATAACCAGAGCATACACCACTCTGGCAAGACAGTGCGCGGGCAGGTAGGGTCTCAGCCTGCGTACTAGATGGAGCTGGTAGACAGATGCCCTGGACACAGAATAGACCTGTGCCTCCTTGGACAGCTGTGAGTCCAAAATGACTCCCAGGCTGTGCACCTGGTCCTTCACGGGCAAAGTTACCCCATTCAGGACCAGGGAATCCTCCACACCCACCCACCCCGTCCCCCAGAAACAGTACTTCTGTCTTGTCAGGATTCAACTTCAACCCATGAGCTGCCATCCATCCTCCAACTGCCTCCAGACACTCACACAGGACCTTCATCGCCTTCACTGGTTCTGATTTGAAAGAGAGGTAGAGCTGGGTATCATACGTATATTGATGGACACCCAGCCCAAACCCCCGATGGTCTCTCGCAGCGGCTTCATGTAGATGTTGAAAAGCATGGAAGAGAGGACAGAACCCTGAGGCACCCCACAAGTGAGAGCCCAGGGGTCTGAACACTCATCCCCCAACACCACTTTCTGGACATGGCCCAGGAGAAAGGAGCGGAACCACTGTATAACAGTGCCCCCAGCTCCTCTATACAGTCCAGAAGGATGTCATGGTCGATGGTATCAAAGGCCGCTGAGAGATCCAGCAGAACTAGGAAACAGCTTTCGCCTTTGTCCCTACCCTGCTGGAGATCATTGACCAGCACGTATGTTTTCTGAGTCTGTTAAATCTTTGTGACTTTCATTACTATTTCCAACAGAAATAAAAAGGACTTCTTTGTGTTTTGTTTATTTAAATAAAGTATTTGTATGTCGTTTTGAAGGCAAAGCCATCCTAAGGTATTTTTAAAAAAGATATGATTAGCTTCATATACACAAGCAGGAACATTATACTTCAAAATCACTTATGGAACAATCCACTTGCAATGCTTCTAGGCCCCAATGATCTTACTTTAACCTACCCATCTGTGATCCTTCTTTTATGCCTATTCGCCAATTCCTCCCCCCACCCCAAGATCTCATTAATAATGGCATGAATAGCAAGTTGGCAGGGAGAAATTGTTACACCTCACTATAGCTGCAACTCCTAAAAACACAGGTGGCCAGGCATGGGCATTTTGATAAGAGGATCTCTATCCTCAGTTTACTGTAGTCCCAAACATATACCATCCCAACCAGCCTTGTGGTTTGCACCCTCACCTTGCTCACTAGGGCCAATTTCCTCCACAGCATCTGAAGCTGTTGGTTTGGCAGCCTTCACATCCTCTGACACCACATGAAACCCCATCTGACCATTGTCTTTCTTTCTAGACAGAGCAGAGAAACAGCAAAATGTAAGATTGAATCTATAGTAATACAGTGGTGCCCCGCAAGACGAAAAACCCGCTAGACGAAAGGGTTTTCCGTTTTGGAGGCGCTTCGCAAAATGAATATCCCTATGGGCTTCCTTCGCAAGACGAAAGCCCATAGGGAAATCTCCGGGACAGCGGGGAAGCGCAGCGCGTCTTCCCCACTGTCCTCGGACCTCTACCGAAGGCTGGCGGCGGGGCGGAGAGACCTCCTCCCGCCGCCAGCCTTCGGAAGGCTGCTCCAAAGGCTGCCGGTGGGGCGGAGAGACCTCCTCCCGCCGCCAGCCTTCGGAAGGCTGCTCCGAAGGCTGCCGGTGGGGCGGAGAGACCTCCTCCCGCCGCCAGCCTTCGGAAGGCTGCTCCGAAGGCTGCCGGTGGGGCGGAGAGACCTCCTCCCGCCGCCAGCCTTCGGAAGGCTGCTCCGAAGGCTGGCGGTGGGAGGAGGTCTTTCCGCCCCACCGGCAGCCTTCGGATGGCTGCGATCTGAAAATGCTGGCGGGCAGCAGCGAACGGTTTGCTGCCGCCCGCCAGCATTTTAAAAGCCGCCGGGACAGCGGAGACTTCTCTGCTGTCCCGGGGCGATCTGAAAATGCTGGCGGGCGGCAGCGAATGGTTCGCTGCCGCCCGCCAGCATTTTAAAAGCCCCCGGGACAGCAGAGAAGTCTCCACTGTCCTGGGGGCTTTTAAAATGCTGGCAGTCGGGAGGAAAGCCCTCCTGTCCCCGGAGCTTGCGGGGTGGGAGGTGGGGAGAAGGGCTTTTCTTCCCACCGCCAGCCTTCAGAACAGCCTTCTGAAGGCTGGCGGTGGGAAGAAAAGCCCTTGTCCCCCCCCAGCCTTCAGAAGAGGTCGGGGGACAGACTGTCCCCGGACCTGGTCTGAAGGCGGTTTCCATAGGAACGCATTGATTGATTTTCAATGCATTCCTATGGGAAACCGTGCTTCGCAAGACGAAAAACTCGCAAGAAGAAAAAACTTGCGGAACGAATTAATTTCGTCTTGCGAGGCACCACTGTAACTAATTATCTCGTAGACCTCAGAAGAGCCTCCACCAACCTGGTACCCTCCAGATATTTGGCTAACAGTTCCCATCAGCCCCAGCCAACATCCTCCACGGTCTGGGATTATAGCAGTTGGAGTCCAGCAGCATCCGGAGGGCACCAGATTGGGGTAGACTCCCCTAAGCAATGGCAGTATCGCCATTTGGTGCTCCCTGTGTAAATGAGTAGTTAGGCAATAAGGGAAACGGGGGGGGGGGGTCCACGAATGAATCCTGTCAGCACAAGGATTTCTAGGGGTTGCTCGAGCCCCTAAAGCAGATTTAGAGAAGATTTAGAGCACTTTTAAAAAATGTGCAAGCAGAAATGTTATTTATTTCATAAAAGTTATATCCTGCTTCACTTCAGAAATCCTTGCATTGAGCAAAAATTCGTCTTAGTGTCACATTGGATTCCACCCAAAGAAAGTACTGCTGAAATGTTATTGCAAAAAGTAAATAGTGGAATTGCAATTTAAGTCAGGAATAGGGAATTCGTGGCCCTTCAGATGTTGTTGGCCGACAGCTCTGGTCAGCTCCTCTATGCAATACAAGCAGCACAGATACCCATCTAGAGCTAAAATCTGTCAAGGAGAGAAATAAAGCTGGAAGTCACCAAAACCAACAGGAAAGAATACTGGCTGTTCTGCCTCCCCTCTCCTGTTATTTCATAGGCTCTCACTTGCTCCATGGGATTCCACCCTCCAAATTCTGATATTTCCTGCTCTCACCTAGTTTTCACCTGAACCATTGGAGTCATCTGATGTCCATACTGAAGGGGAGAGACAGATTTGTTACCCATGGCATAGCGGGACTTGGAGAGCGAGAACCAACCCTGGGGAAGAAATAACCGCCACAAAATGTTAAGAGATGAGGCTTCTCTCTTTAGAAAGAATCTTCCTCAGTGGGCACCTTCTGAGAAAATTTTGTTCTTGGCCAGATCCCCACAAGAGGCAATGGGCAAAGGGCTACAGAGCAGCAACCATGGAGTGGGGGGGGGGGAGAAGAGGAGGAAGGGGACCCGGGGTGGTAGAAGTGCCCTTCACCTTTATGCAACTCCCCCAAACCCAAGTCTCACCTGCTCTATCAAGTTGTTAAAAGCTTTCCTCTTGGTCTGGAGCATCTCCAGAGTATCAAAAAGGTGGAGGATGACCTGGTCCAACTCCTCACATACTTCAGCTGGTCCTGCATTCTGTGCTGGAGCCATCTGAAATGAAACCCCTGTAACTGCAACTGCATCTGCTCACACTCGGCTCACCTCTTTTGCCCCCTCCATTGCTGTCTGTCTAAGACTAGATTGCAAGCTCTTGTCTTTGTTCTATGTTGCTCTGTAAAGAATTATGTAAGAGGATAGCACTATAAAAGTAGCAGCACTCTGCTTGCTAGTTCTACTGTTTGTCATGTCCTCTGCAGAAAGCGTAGAGCGAAAATACTTTACCCAAGGCAAAAGGAAAGCAGTATGGACTACAACTCCCGCAATCTCTGGCGGGAGCCACCACCAGGAGGGTCACAGGTTCCCCATTTCTGCCTTTGAAGCAACCCAAGTACCTTCTGCACCAAGTGTGGTCCAACTTAATCCTAGGCAGGTTCACTCAGAAGTAAATCCCATTTCATCCTGTGGGATTTCCCCCTAATCTCATCTGTGTGCTGAGCATGGGCTGAATTCGGCAAAAGGTGCATTCCTTCATTCCTTGTTAGGCCAATTACAGTAACGGCAATCAAAAACTGAAACTGTAACATGATGGGCAGTTAGGGGCCTTATCCACACTTACCTTTGCGTTTTTATATATGCTGGAAGCCACCCAAGGTGGTTGGGGTAACCTAGTCAGATGGGCGGGGTACAAATAATAAATTATTATTATTATTATTATTATTATTATTATTATTATTATTATTATTATTACCACACCACCTCCCCCCCTTTAAAGCTCCACGTGTGAGTGCCCCCCCTTCTCCAGAGCTTTGTTCTGATTCCGCTTTAAAGAGCAGGTTTTTGCAGGGAAAGCTCTGGAGCAAAAGCCAAGGCGCTCGGGGTGCCTGCCTCGCCTGGAGAGACGGGGCTCGCGCGGCGCCCGGAGGACGAGGCTTCCTGACCCCTCGGCGGTTCGGCGCTTCCTGCTCACGTGACCCGAAGCGAGGCTCCTCCTCCCTAACCACCATCGAGGTACCGTACAGCAATTCCTCGCTCCGATCTCTCGGCCTCCGTAGCGGCCATCTTTCTTGAGGCCGCGTTCCCCGCGGGCAGCCATCTTGGGCAAGGGCGGCCGCGGAGGCCGCTTTCCGAGGCAGCAAAGCCCGCCTCCTCCTCAAAGAGGCAGAAGCCGACAGCTCCAAGAAAAAAAGCTCCACTTCTGGTTTCCGTTAGGACCCCCTTAGAAAGTGCGTGAGGATGGAAATGCAAAAGTAGAAATAAGGCCGAGTTCGAAACTCCCTCTCGTTTTGTGCCTTGACAAAAATAACGCCCTCTGTCGGTTGACATCCCTCTGCACCTTTTTTCAAAAAAGTTATTTCCCTCTCTCATCGGCTGTTGGAACAGAATTCGGGGTTGTTTTAAGCACCAAGGGGAATGTCTAATTTTGGGGTTCGTAGTTAATTATCCTGGGGAATGGGGCTGTTGGTGAATATGGAAAATTAAGGAGGTAGGAAACCAGGATTTTAAACATTAATTCGGTTGTCTTTCCATCACCCTTGCTGACCATTGCATTCGGGAACCGGAAGTCTAATCGAGAATCCTAAGGGTATCAAGCCCTTTGCTTTGCTACGCCATTGCGCGAGCAGCTTGGCCGCCATCCTTGTTTCTGGCACACCCTTCTAGTCATCCTTCATTTAGCTTCTTTTGCTCCGCCATCTTTCCTGTGGGCAAATGGCCTTCGGGGTTTTCCGCTTGCGTCCTCTTCCGCTCTAGCAGGCTCGCGCTGGCCAATGGGAAGGGGCGGTAAGGCAGGAAGGGGCGAGATCTTCCGGCGCGAGGTGGAGTCCGGCGTGGTGGGGAAGCAGCATGGTGAGGAGCCGGCGGCGGCTTTTCGGGGGCCGCTGGGGAAAGCGCTGCTGGTGCTGTCGGGCGAAGGGGGCCCTGCCAGGCCGGCCGAGGGGCTTCCCGTGGCGCTGCCGGGGAAGCGGTCCAGAGCGGGCCGCGTCCCAGTAGCTGCAGCTCAAACAGGGATCCTGAAGGCTGCCGTGCGGGGTAGCAGCAGCTTTGGATGGCCAGGCCCGCTTGCCCACCGGCAGCGCTATCCTAGGAATCACTCGTAATGGTTGGCATAGCAGTGGGAGAGGAGGAAATTGTAACCAGTTGCTGCCTCGACTCCTCTTCTCAGTTTCAGACCCACAATGACTAGCAAGGAGAAGCTTGCGAATGCGAAGAGCTCCTTGAGAGTGGAACAGTCTGACTGCCTTATGGGGGCGTTGGTTTTCTTTCATTTGCAGGTGTCCAGATAGCTATCCGTTAGGAATCCAGACTGCTGCCTGTTAGGGGTGCTGTAGGTTTATGCATTGGCTTGAACTAGATGTTCTCCAGGGGCCTTTCCAAGACTGACCTTCTGTGATTCAGAACTCAATGGCCACAATCCAGTGGGTGCTTAGGCGTGATTAAACCCATTTTGAATAAATGAGCTATGTGACCCTAATCATGCAGTCTTATGTATGTTTACTCGGAACAATGTTCAGTGAGGTATATGCTCTATAGTACAGTAGATGTGTTTAGGTTTGCAGTAGAACAGTGTCCTATGTCCTGACACTTTACAATATGGCATCGGCTGCTAGGGAATTATAGCCTAAGGGCTATAATGCCGCTTTAAACATAGCCACTATGATGCTGCTTTAAACATAGCTTCCCCCCAAGAATTATGGGAGCTGTAGTTTGTAAAGGGTGTTGAGAGTTGTTTAGAGGCCCCTGTTCCACTCCAAGTACTACCATTTCCAGAGTTCCCTGTGATTAAACCATTCTGGGAGGGAAACGGGTTTCTAAACAACTCACAGCACCATTAACAAATGACAGCTCCCATCATTCTTTGGAGGACGGTGTGGCTGCTTAAAGGCATAGCATAGCACTTTAAATGTATGGTGTGCATGTGGCCATAGTTTCTGCTGGACTGGGAACAAATGTTTGGACACATCCTCACTTGAGGATTAGCAGGTATTTAGGAAGTGATCATCCGTCCTTGTCCTGAAGATTTGTTAAATGGAAAGTGGTGGAGAGAGCGTGTTCTCTGTCGTTCCATTCATACCTTTGTATTCTTTTAGTTGCGCCGGGAAGCACGCCAGCAGCGAGAATATCTTTACCGCAAAGCCCAGGAGGAAAAGCTTCGGGCGATCCAGGAGAAGAAGGAAAAAATTAAAAAAGCACTAGATGGTATGAACAACTAACTTGCATCTGCTCAAAACTGATGTGTGTATGCTGAGAAGGGTGCCTTTTGTGGAAACCTGCATGTGTACAGTGTCTTATAGATGCAGGAGCAGTTGGCCTTTGTAAACTCTTAGGACTGGGGAGACCCACGGTGACTCACTGGGTGACAGTGGGCCAGCTGCCATTTTCCAGCCTAACTTGCCTCACAGGGCTGTTGTTAAGTATAAAATGGACAGGCAGCGGGAGAACACTGTTACATTGCTTCAAGTTCTTTCGAGGAAAGGGGTGACATAAAATAATAACTCGGCTTCAAAAGCCTGTTGAAAAATGTATGTCTTGCATTTCCCTATAATGTATCCCCGAAGTCTGTAATGGTGGTCAAGAGCCCTGCAGCTGTGTCTGCTTTTCGTAACTCCTCTTACCTCTTCCCTTCCAGAGAACTGCCTCATCCCCACGGAATTGCGGAGGGAGGCTCTGGGGCTCCAGAAGGCTCTCGAATTTGATGATGGGGGTGGAGAAGGTGAGTAGCTGATATGAGCAAAATGGTAAGAATGGTAAAACTAATATATCATTTTGCTGGCTTTGAGGGAAGCATCCTCAGGCTGTAGCCTTTACCCTTAGTGAACAGAGAACAAAATGGCAGAAAGGGAATTGGAAGAAAGAAGACAACAACCAGAAGGAGGACAGTGGTGGAATTAGCTGTTGCATTCCCTATTGCGTTACTTCTCACTAATGGCATCTTATAAATCAGCCTTTCTTAACCTGGAGCCTTCCAGAGGATTTGGACTACAAAGCCCATCAGGCCCACTTAATTGGATCAATCAACTAATTTCCAGTTGAAATGTGGCACATTTGAAAGTGTTGTATTTGTCACATTAGCGCAACTTACCTCTGCATCACTTGTCGGAGCCCTGTAGATCTGGATTTGAATTTGAATGCTGCTCCAGAAGTGAATTATAAATGCTAGGGGTCAGCCTCAGAACATGAAGAGGATGAGGAGGACGTTCCCTAGGTGTATGATGTGTTTTCCTCTCTCTGCTGATGAACCACGTAGCCTATCCTTTTCCAATCATTTAGTTTGTGGTTTCCAGGCAACCTTGAACTCTGGTAGAGGCATTCCCAAACTGGCCTGTGGTTTTGTGGTTGAAGACAGAAGCATTCATAGTGGGGTTTTTTGAATTCTATGGATTTCAGATTTGTATACAATAATATACAGTATATAAGAAGTAAATGAAGCAGCTAGAAAAATCCTATAGCATCTAACACAGCAGATTGCAATTGCTACAGCCGGCAGAAAAATCACTAAGTGCTCTGCCAAGACCCTTAGAAATTTTCAAATCATCCCTGAGCATGGATGAACCACTGAACCACTTGTTTTCTTTTTTTAAAAAGTTATTCTTTTCTGCAACCCAAGTTTGGTTTCCAGATGAGTGCAGCTGCAGGGTGTGTGCTTGCTTGTTAAGAGTTCAAAGAGTGTCTGTGGATTTGTCACTTGCCTTTGTAATTTGCCTTGCTGTGCTAGGTGTGAAAAGCCACATGGACGACGAGTACCGCTGGGCGGGTGTGGAGGATCCTCGCATCATGGTCACTACCTCCCGCGACCCCAGCTCCCGCCTCAAGATGTTTGCCAAAGTAAGCAAGCAGCACTTGTTCCTTCTCTTTTAGGAAGAGGTATATGTGCATGTGGGGGAAGAGGGGTGGAAAAGCTATGTGCCCACTATAGGGAAGGAGGGAAGATCAATCATCTTCCTCAGCTTAGTGTTATGCATTCATTGTTTTAAAAGCTTAAATCCATAAAACTTTAAAAAATGAAAGGGAATGCTCAAGGCAACTTCTAGGAACATGACATCATACAACATATAAAAATAACAGTAGCAGTGATGGAACATTGTGTAAATGCAACATAGTTAAACTGCCCTCCCCCCAAAAGCAATTCAGACAGCAGCCAAAGAGCATAGCATAACAAATAACAACAACTTTAATAGTAAATTTTACTTGGCTGAAAGCCGCTTTCAGCATCCTCCTTTTAACCAAGCGCCTAAAATAATAGTGAGAGATCTTGCTTGGAAGAACATTCTACAAAGATAGGTAGCATAGATGAAAAGTCCCTGCTCTTAGTAGCAGCCTGCAGTACCTCATACAGTGAGGAGGTCTGGAGCAAGGCCTCCGGTGTTTCCTGTTTTGGTGATAAGAGGTTCTGGGATCAGTCCATGATATATCTCTTCCAGGTCTAGCTAGCAGGTCTTTGCTGGGCCTAGTTAGGAAGGTTATGTTGGAGACCCACCAAAAGGCTTGAGTGTGAGCCAGGGCCCTGTCTTGGGACTGTGGAGAAGTAGTAACTGAATGCCTCTGGAGTATGTGCAGAGTGCACCTCCTGCTCTCATCCTCTGTGTCGCATGAAGGCTTGGGGATTCCTGGTTAGCGGATGTGCGTTTTAGGCATTCTGGTGCCAACCTGTCAAAACCACTAGGTGACCCTACATCTGACTCTTGCAGGTTATGCCTCCTGATCACTCTCCCATCTCCTTCCACCCATTTCCTGTTTAGGAAGTCAAGCTGGTTTTCCCTGGGGCCCAGCGTATGAACCGAGGCCGACATGAAGTGGGGGCCCTTGTCCGCGCCTGCAAAGCGAACGGGGTCACCGACCTGCTGGTGGTGCATGAGCACAGAGGGGTCCCAGGTGAGTGGCTTGACCGGGGCTGGGTGTGGGCAGGGGTGACGTGGATTGCATCACATTAGAGAGTTGAAACAAATGTTGTTGAGAGCAAATGTTGCTATGTGTGAACTGTCAATTTACCTTTGTTAGATTGTGGGAGCAGTTTTTAATCTTTGCCTATGCAGTGTGTAGAATGGCTCACTTGTATGAGTGACCGGGAGCGGCTTTGCTGGGATCCTGCTCTTTGGTGGTGGCTTCTGTAGTTAGGTGTGTAACTGCTGCTTAGTGGGTAGAGCACATGTTTTGCATGGGGAAAACTGCTTTCAGAAAACCTGGTGAGCTAATGACAGTCAAAGTAGAAAGGATAGAGTAGTAGTAGTAGTAGTAGTAATTAATAATAATAAATTATTATTTATATGCCGCCCATCCCCAGCCACTCTAGGGGATATTAAAATACAATGATTCATCAAATATTAAAAGCTTCCCTAAACAGGGCTGCCTTCAGATATCTTCTAAAGATCCAATAGCTGTTTATTTCTTTGATGGGAGGGCGTTCCATAGGGCGGGCGCCACTACCGAGAAGGCCCTCTGCCTGGTTTCCTGCTAAATGAACTCTGTGTATAAGGCAGTTTTCTGTGTCTATAAGCAGGAGGTAGAACTGGTGCCTGAGCTCCATAGCACTGATAGCAAGGCATTGCCTTTTACCGCCAGGGGATTTTATTCTCAGCTTGCAGTCACTGGTGATGGGGGCCTGACTAACTTATCCACCTTTTTATCACCATGTAGATGGCCTCATAATCAGCCACTTGCCATTTGGCCCCACTGCCTTCTTCACGCTCTGCAATGTGGTCATGCGCCACGACATCCCAGACATTGGCACCATGTCAGAGGCACATCCACACCTCATCTTTCACAACTTCACTTCCCGTCTTGGGCAGCGGGTAAGATGCACTTGGAGGTCAAAATGAGCAAAGTCACTATTTGTGATTGAAAAGTGGGCACTCAAGGCATTTCTATGAATCTAGCGCGGCTGCCTTTGGGGTACTGGCCCCGTTCATATGTACACCATGGTTTAGTTCTCTGTGTGAACTGGAACAAGTCCAAACGCAACAGGCTTGCATGCTTCTGTGCAGTTGGAAGGAGGACTTTAGCAGAATTTGCTATCACCGTCCCTTAATTTCTGCTTGTCCTTGCATGCTAACCAGAGATCATGGTTTCTAAAAAAACCCCTCTGCTCAGTTTCTCAACAAGACAACTTCAAACCATGGTTTCTGAAGTTGGCTTGTTAAACTAACCTTAGTTAGTTAGTTATTTCATAACATTTATACACTGCTTGATTTTAAAAGAATAAAACCCTCAAAACAGTCATTTATGGCACTCTCTGGTTTCATACACAACAAGAAGCCAAGTTTAGGAGAAAGGGAGAAAAGGAGAGGGATGTGGTGGAGAACATGGGCCCAAGTCTCGCTCTGGCCCATGGAGTCTTGTGCACATAGGGGAAACCTTGGTCTAGCATTATGTTCCACTGTGCAGTTCTTGTCCCCCCAGCTCAAATGAAGATCCTGTAGTACAGGGGTTGGGTGGGAGAGTACAGAAAGAGCAAACGGAATGATTGAGAGATTGGAGCATCTTCCATATGAAGTGAAGGTCAGGGCTTGTTATTTTTGTTGAGTGGTAAAAGAACTTGTATATTTTGTACTTGGAAGTCCAACTGAGTTTACTGGCAGGTTTAGGGTTACAACCTAAGGGTCTGTGAGGGTGTGGAGGGACGGCGACCTTCTAGCCTCTCCAAATGCTGTTGCACTCCAACTCCTATAATCTAAACTGGGGGAGGGGTAAGCCAGGGGTGGGGGCCTGCTGAATCCTGGTCTCTCACCCCAGCCTGGACAGGGCAGCTGGGTCGCCCACTTGTCAATCATCTGTGTAGCTGACCCAGCCAACACTTTATCTTATGCCAGGGTTCTGGTGGATGGGTTTGGGGCAAACAGTCTCGTGGGCCTGCAGGCCAGAGCTTCCCCAGTGGTGGAAGATCTTGCTTCTGGGATTCATCAAACATGTTCTGTGGGCGGTTAAAGCACATTCAACACACCTTTCAAGCACATGGCTTTCCCCATGGACTGTAGTGTCCTCCTCACAGAGTTACAGTTCACAGCACCCTTAACAAACAACAGTTCCCAGGATTCTTGGGGGGCCAGCATGTGCTTGAAGGGTGCGCTGGATGTGCTTTAAAAGTACGGTGTGGATCTGTCCCATTTTCTACCAGCTTGCAAGTCTTCCCACATTCTCTTCACTTCTCCCTCCTCAGCTCACCAGCATTCTCAAGTACCTGTTTCCAGTGCCCAAAGATGATAGCAAACGGGTCATCACCTTTGCCAACCAAGAAGACTACATCTCCTTCCGGTAGGGGGAACTTGTCTTGTGTTTCTGCTAGGGCTGGCTGCCAGTGTTCTCTTTTCTCTTCTTGGTCCCATTGATAGGTTGCAAAAGTGTGGGGTGAGTGGGGTGAGCAGTGAAGAGACACTTGCTCTCTTTGAAGTGGGGGGTGAATTGCAAGGGGGGGAGAGGCTGCAGTTCAAAGTGCTGGTCCCCCCAAGAATGCTGGCCTCCAACCTCTTGTCCGCTGATGTGGCAAAGAGTTTTTGTTTTATTGGGGGGGGGGGCGGAATTAAACACAACAAACTGCAACCCAGCAGAGTCAGTTTGAGATATGACAAAAGGACCATAAAAGATTCTAAAAAGCACAAAGTAGAGCAAGGCACAAGTGTGCTAATTCAACAAGTTCCTTCCATAGTCCTCCATGTGTTCGGAGAAGCATTGCTACAGTATTTGCTCGCTGCAGCATATATGGGAAACGAAAGGCTGCCCATTTGCCTAGAAAGACGGTGCATCTGATTTCAGCCAGGTCTCCTTGCGCTGTGGGACCTGTCACTCTTCTGCTCTGTGCCAAACTCTGGGGCTGGCACTGAGAGGGCAGCAGCAAAAAGGGAGGTAGTCGGTGAGTATGGGCTTGTTGGGGATTGTTCCAGCACTAGCTTCTTAACAAAACATGCTTTTTTTGTGGCAGGCACCACGTCTACAAGAAGACCGACCACCGGAACGTAGAGCTTACAGAGGTTGGGCCAAGGTTTGAGATGAAACGTAAGTCAGCTGCCTAGAACACTGGAAGGGCATGGTGCAAATCCACAAATGGAATATAGGGCAAACAGAACAGAGGGTGGGGGACTCCAGGCCCAGGGGTGAATGTGGCCCTCCAGGCCTCCACAGCAGGTGCTCCTCGAGCCACAGCCGCTTCCCAGCCCTGCTCTGCACTTACCTCAGGCACTTTTGCCTGGCTGGAATGTGCCCCTGAACTGCCACCATTCCTCTAGGTAAGTGGGTGGGTGTAAAAATCTCTGGCTGTTGAAATCTCCAACTGTTGAATGGCTGGAATGTGTCACTTAGGGCTGAATTATACCTTCAGAAATATCCGTAGTACAGCCCTCCAGGAGCTGAACCGCTTCCTTGTGCAATTGGAGGATGGCACCATCAGATAAGTCTGTTTTATACAAGAGTCCTTCTGCATAAAGCTTCAGCATGTCAGGGAAAGGCTGTGCTTCCTCCCATTGGGGAACCTTGCCATGCACATAATGGTTGCTGATTCTTTTTAAGCATAGAAGAGCATTTGATGTGATTCCATCCCTTTTTACTTACAAAGTGATATATTTGAGCCTGGAGTTTGGCTCTGACTGGAGCCTGTTTCACAAGAATTTGGGGTGTTGCTTCCTTGCCTCTTTTTTCTTTCTCCTGCAACATTTGAATGCCAAACCTGATTAGTAAATTAAAGTGGCAGGCTGCTGTTCAGCCTTAATTCGCTTCTAAAAGTGTGCCAAATCGTAAATATTAAAAAACACACACCACATAACGCAATTACATAAAAATGATTAAAACATTTACTTTTGTATGCTCTAGAGCAGGGATGTCCAACAGGTCGATCACGCAAGGTTTTTGTAGATTGCGGGTCGATCTCTGGCACCTTTTCCTCAACAAAATTGACTCCTGCCCTCCCCGCCCCCCCTCCACTGTTGTCTGACCAGTGGAGGGGAAGTGGCTGTTTTCATTCAAAGCGATATTATTGTGAGTGACTTCTTCCCTTCGACCCTTGCCTTAACCTCCCCCCCAAAAAACAGAACTTACCTTGTAAGAAAGTATTTGTATAAAAGTGGGGCTTTCCCCCTCCCTAAAAAAGCTCAAAAACTTTGACCTGAACCCCCAAAAAGCAGGGGTAGATCATTGCCAGATTTTAATTCTGAAAGTAGATCTCAGTCTCTAGGGCCATCCCTGCTCTAAAGGAATTTCTTTTCCAGATATTTGGTTGCAATACATACAAGCCTGATTGCCTTTGAATTTAGGTCAGCCATGAGTGCCACTTTAAAAGAGCTCAATGTCACAGCAGTGGAACTGCTGTTGTTTAGACTACTGTGACGCACTTGAAGCATTTTTACCCATTTATTCAGTCACAGTAGCTTTTCATAGTGAACAAAGGTTGGACTCCCAGCCAGCAGGACCAGTGTTCAGGGATGATGGAAGTTGTAGTCCAAACACCCCTGGAGGGCCACAGTTTCCCCCCACCAGAGGTTCTCCTCCATTTACAGAAGCAATATGCCTCCAGGTACCACACAGTGATGGCCATCTCCTTCAGGCCTTGTTTGAGATCTTGCAGAGGCACCTGGCTGGTGGTGGTTGGTGAAGTGGACCACTGGCCTAGGGGAGCCTCCTGTCTGCTCCAGCAAAGCCATTTTTGACTTTGAGATAAAGGTGTGTGAAATGCTTCAAGCACATGGAGAAAGCACTTGCAAGATACGACCGTGGTATTTGCTAGTCCACATTTCTTCTTCCTTGTTGTCTGTGTCCAAATGTTTTCTGCCAAAAGTTTAGAAGGCTGCAGTTGGGTGGGTGTCTGGACTAAGAGGCAGAACTGTGCAGAGTTAGGGGTTGGTGGGTGCTGCATGTCTGCTTCAAGTGGAGCTGGATGAGACTCTAAAGCTGCTCTTCTCTTATTCCAGTATATATGATCAAACTGGGAACCTTGGAGCAGGAGAGCACAGCAGATGTGGAGTGGCGCTGGCACCCATACACTCGCACAGCTAAGAAGCGGAAATTCCTCAGCGTGGAGTAGCATGGACCCCACACTGCCTCTCTCTTCCTCCTCCTCAAGGAGGCTGTCCACTGCCTGGAGCCTGGGACCTTTGTGAACTGGAGTCTTCAAATTCACCCCATAAATCTGTGCTTTCTGCCACTGAAAATCTCCTTGGCCCATGCAGACAAAGGACACAAAAAACCCCAACTATGCCAAGCATTCATAGATTTCATGGAATCTTTGAGTTGGAAGGAACCCAAGGGTCATCTAGTCCAACTCCCTGCCATGCAGGAATCTCCATGACAGATTCCCTCTCCAGGCACAGAGCATTCTACCTGGGGTTTTTTGTTTTGTACCGGGGGGGGGGCATCTTGGAAGCTTGCTCTCTCCTGCTCTGCATCCCTGTTCAGTTGTTTGGCGCACACATACTGGGCTACATATTACAGTGAGCCCTGTCATTCCTTCCTTCCTTCCATCAGGGGAATGGATGACGAGGGCAGCGGTGGTCGCCAAGAGAAGGCCCACTTTGATGCCCATTCAAGCAGTCCTAGAATGAGTGAAGATGGAATCGCTCCTAGTTGCTGTTAAGGAGCAGGCAGGATAGAAAACATGGCCTTGTCAAACCTGGTGCCTCCCAGATGTTGCTGGACTACAACTCTCATGATTTCTGGCCTGATAGAACAAATGGAATTACTTTTCTTTCTCTCTTTGTTCCACAGAGTAAATCAACTTGGCGCAGCTATATTTCCTGGAAATGGGAAAATGGCTAGTAGAATAGATTTCAATGGGCCCCCAAATTCTTCCCTGCCCCTTTGTTTTGCTCTAGTTTTGTGAGATGTATTTCTCATCTCTCTGTTTCACAGAAAATGTTTTTCTTGGAGAGGATCCCAGAGTAGGCAGGCTGATTGCTGGAAATTGGGGATTGTGGGAGGAGTTTTACAGAGTAGCGGAAGGGAGGGAAATTGGCATAGAATGCACCCCTAGGTGATGCAAAATGCTTCCCTTCTGATGGCTCTATCAGCCAATGTGATGGAGTTTAAGGGATGGGGGCAGCAACCACTCCCCACCACTGGTATTTACAGATTTTTATACATCCATCTTCTCTTCCTGGTGCTTTCCTCTAGGGCAGTTAAATCATAGGGCAGGGGTGGCCAACTCTCAAGAGACTGCGATCTACTTTCAGAATAAAAACTGGCAGTAATCTACTGTTGAGCTCTTTTTTTTTGAAGGAAAGCCCCATTTTGAGGGTTCAAAAATAGCTTTTGGGGGGCTTCTGGTTTTTTGGGGGGGTAAAGGCAAGGGACAAAGGGGTAAACTCACTCACAAGAAGATCGCTATGGATGAAAACAGCAGCACAGAGAAAGCTCTGTCTTCCCTTCCAGAGATCAAACAACAATGGAGGGCGAGGCAGGAGTCAGTTTTAGCGACACTAAGGAAAGGGAGCCAGAGATCGGCCGCAATCTACCAAAACCTCACAGGGATCTACCAGTAGATCGCGATCAACCTGTTGGACATACCTGCCATAGGGCATCTAGCACTGCCTACATGGACTCCAAAGTGGCATGGATGTGAGCATCCCAAAGCCTGGGTAGATCAGAGCTCTTGTGTGTTTACTTTCCAGGAAAGTCAGACAGGAAGCTTCTAGTTCTCCAGCAAGAGATTTGGAAAGAGCAGAGCAATTGAACATTCAGACTAAAAAGGAAAAAAACCAAAACAAGGACAGTAACTGGTGCAAGGGAGGAGCTCCATCTTCCTTCCTAATTCTCCCCAGCCTCATGAGTGCAATCTTTTGACAAAAGTATTCTGCATGTGAGAAGTAATATGTTGCAATTGGAACACCCAGCGGTGGTGGTGGGGTGTCCCTAACCCAATGAGCTAATTTGAAGTGCTGGTGCCAGGCCTTGATTTTACCCCCTCCAGATGGGAGAAGACCAAGAATCCCAAAGCCACCAAATGCCTTCCTTCCATTCCTTCCTATTCCATAGACTAGGTTGCAGAAATGACTGTAGTAAGTAAGAGGAGAAATGTAAATCGATATAAGATGGGGCAATCAGGCAGACTCCTGAGTGGAATGGATTTGCTTCAGTGGCTGTTGATAAAAGCGCAATTCACAAATTAGCAAATATTGTTTAATGGGAGGAGGGATGTGCTGTGTTGATATTTCCTGGCATGGGGTACCAGGCTTTAAATTTTGGCGGGCAAAACTTAGTTGGCCTGGCCAACTAAGAGCCGCTCAAGAAGCTGGTGAAGAGAAGGTGGCTGCCAGGTTCACACGTTCCTTAGCTGGTGGATCCCAACATTTCAAGCACGTCCATATCCTTCTCTTCTGGTAGAAATGTCCTGGAGTATAGTGCATGCAACTGCTGCTGCCTTTTGGTCCATGGCCCCAGAGGCACAATTTGCTGGTGGTTATTATTTTTACAGTTATTCCCTAAGGAAGTGAGCAGGCAGCAGTATTGGTCCCGATCTGTATTGCTCAATGGCAGAAGCAGTGTCCTTGTCTCTCTGTCATGCTGCCTAGATGCGACTCCATTCAGCAGGAGGATCTCTTGGTCCCTTGGGCTTCCCGATGCGGAAGTTAAACCCTGGAGGGGCAAGAGGAGATGGACAAAGCACTGAGAGGTTTGTTCTATTTCTTTTATGATTCTCTCCCCTTCACATCTCTGATGGCAATTGTCCTTTTGTGTATTTTAATTTTAACACATGACAGGATGTGGAGAATCATGCAGTCCTCTTGAGCTATATTTAACAACCTCACTCTCCTTTCCTCCTAACGTGGATTATGTTGGAGGTGTTTGTATATCTTGCTGTACCCATAAAAATGTAAGGCTGTCATTATGCTGCAGTTCATGTGCCTGCCACTAGGCAGCTGCACCAGCTCCAGTGTGAAAAAAGGAAGGTGGGTGTCGTCATGTGGGGGGGAGGTAGTTGGCAAAGGTGGTGGCAGAGAGGTGGGGTTGATCAGTGAAGCAAGCAGTGGCAGTAGACCCTAGTATGTATATTGAAATCTACACAGGTGTGTGAACCACTTTGTGTGTGTGTGTGTGTGTGTGTGTGTGTGTGTGTTTGAGAGAGAGATTTGGGTAGGAACCTGGCCCTCTCCACCCCCTCAGTTTCCACACGAATGCACCCTGCAGCACTATCATGACCTTTTGCCTAAAGGTCCCCTTACCCATTCCATTGGCAGAAGATACCACCGCATTTGGGCTACTCCTGGGACTGATGTTGCCCACATCTTCATATTCTTGGGTGGGGGCAGTCCGTGGTGATGGTGGGGCTAGCAAAAAAACATGAGAGGATGTCAATTCTCACATCAGCTTGCCTGTAACAAACACTGGGGCAAACATCATCTAGGAAGCTAGAATATAGGGATGTTCATGTCTTGTGAAAAGCGGGCTGAAAGAAGAGTGCCAGCTGAGCCTTGCAGACCACAAGGAAGACCCACAACTTTCCAGCACCACTTTCTGAGATTTGTCATCCTGGAACGACTGGGGTCGTGACAAACTAGCATTCCAGTATGGCAACTCGGAAGGAGACCTTGTAGAAGGTATCAACAGCTTCCAGGAGGTTGTGGGAAACTAATAAGGCAGAAACTTTAACCCTCCAGTTGTTGCTGAACTACAACTCCCATTATCCTTGTCCATTGACTGCTTGCTAGGGTTGATGGGTGTTGTCGGTCACCAACATCTGGAGGGCCTAGGTTCCCCACTGCTGCAGTGAATACACCCTTTCCTTTCCATCTCTTGGAAGGCAGTCGCTCTCAGAAATGAGTCGTAAGCCATTTGAAGAGGATCCAGCTAATCGGTTCTGTGTAACTTTCTCTGAGCTTGGCCTAACCCTAGTTTAGAAAGAACACAGCAAGAGTCCCAGTGGATCGGACCACAGGTCCACCATAGTCCAGCATCCTGTTCTCACAGTGGCCAACCAACATTTGATGATCCCCTGTTCTAGCACAATGTAAAAGAGGCAAAAACCTATTATCTCCCTTCTCTTTCCACATTGTTAAAAGTAGAAGTCCCTGTACTGTAGATGTTTTTGGACTCCCATCAGCTCCACCCACCATGGTCAGGGATGATGGGAGTTGTAGTCAAACAACATCCATGTTCCCCATCACCATTCGAAAGTATTTTGCTTCTTACCTTTCTTCCCAGGTGATGAACTAAAAACCTAGAGCAAGGGAAGAAAAGAAGTATTTGAAGAAGGAATCTCTCATGGATGCCTTAGCTGGGATTCCTGCATTGCAGGGGCTTGACCCTTGGGGTCCCTTCCAACTCTATGATTCTGTGAAATAAAACATTTCTGCACTGCTCAAACACACTTCATTCTAGCACTGCCCTTGGTGAATGAGAGAGTCACAAGGATGCATTTTATTGATTCCCTTATTAAATGTATATTCCGCCCTTGCTTTTGAAGGAGCCCAGGGTAGTAAGCTCATCCAAAAGAAAAGCATTATAAAAACATTGTTTCATCCGGTGATGAAACAGCTGCCTGTAGATGACCTGGGGCAAGACAAGAAGGGAAGAGTTCTCTTATTCTTAAAATAAGCAGCACTATGGTTAGATCTAGGGGGAAATAAAATTATATCGCTATACATAGATGGAGTGAGCCTTAGTGGGCAGGGTTGCTAGGCTGGTTTTCCAACACCAAGTGCAAAGGAGCAAGGGGGGGGGGCTTGGTCCAAGTGAGGTGGTGGGAACATCAGATGGGCTCTACTGGGCCACATGGGCCATACCAAGCTCCCTGCTGCTTTGCTCCTCCTCTCAGGAACCAGGAGTGACTTCTGGTGTGTCAGCAACATAGCCCCTGCTGCTCCTGCTCCTCCTGCCGCTGCTGCTGCAGAGTAAGAACAGAGGACTTTGCCTCGTTGACTTCTAGCATATTTATGTTTAGGGTTTTGTCTGTTGTGTACCTAAGAGAAACAGCCCAGACATTTGAGCCAAGGGAAGACCCATTTTGCTACAAAGGAAATTGAATTCTCCCTGCTTCTATAAATTAAGGATGCCAAGCACATGTGAATAATTTCTTATTTGCATAACTTTTTATGTACATTTTGGTCATTTTGTATCCTCCTGAAGTCGTGCTTACTATGGGAAATCATATTCAAAAGATGCAATTCCTTATGAGGCTACACTAAATATTGCCTGCACATTTTCAAGCACATCTTCAGTCCCAATGGCTAGAAACTTGGTGTTTGTTTATGTGTGTTTTGTAAAGTGAAAGCCAAGGTTCTTAGGAATCTGGTTTTTTTACATTCAGTGCCAAGTTTTCTCCAGTTTGTTCCTCCAGCTGCACAGCTGGGGGCGGGGAATGATGGATTGACTTTCCCCCTTTTGACTCAATCATAGCACACACACTGAAATGGAGGGGGCTTGAACCTCCCTTTGCCTATGCCTCCATATTCCTAGGGATGCCTAACATGTTTCATGCTCCAGGGTGTGGGATGTAAAGCTGCAGTCAAGTACAACATTCCTACAGTGGACACGTTAGGGGATGTTTTGTCCCACTCGGGAGAAGACTTCCCGTTTCCTCCTGAGCTGGGACAGACTTGAAGAAGGTGCGGTCTGTTGTACTGGCATGGAGGAGCCCACAGCCTCCGTGTTCGGATCAGTGTGTGTTTGGAGAAGTGACTGCTTAGTCGCAGTCACTTGGGACTAACTTCTTTATGGAATAGTTCTAGTTGTTATGTAACCTAAGTCTGCCTTCAGGGATATGCCTGTGAACCTGAATGAATCTGTGAGTAAGCTACTTTTATATTAATTTTTTCCTTCCAGTAGCACCTTAAAGACCAACTAAGTTAGTTCTTGGTATGAGCTTTCGTGTGCAGGCACACTTCTTCAGATACACTTGAAACAGAAGTTGCCAGATCCCTCTATATAGTGAGAAGGTGGGGAGGGGTATTACTCAGAAGGGTGGTGGGAATGGGTGATTGGCAGATAGCTGTGATGAGCCTGTTGACGACTCTTAACGACTGCAATAGGTCTTACAGGAAAAAGCAAGGGGTGAGAAGGTGAAAAATGGCTTTGTCATGTATAATTAATGTTAATCAGAGTCTTGTGTTTATTCTTTTTAAGAGGGATTAGAGGGGATTTTATCAGGAAGGAATCTTTAATAGTAAGACTCAGATGAGTTAGCAACAAGCTGATCGCTGCATAATTTAAAAAGGGGGATGTTTGGAACTGCTAGAATATAGAACGTGCTAGCGCAAGTTAGGAAGGATATCATAAAATAATATATCCTCTCCTGCCTCCCTAATCATCCCCACACAGTGTACTATTAACTTGCAAAGTGTTTTGAAATATCAGGTTCACATTGTCTGTAGTTGTTCACTAATTTTCAAATTCTACAGATGGGAAAATCAAGGCTGACAACTTATCCAAAGCTAAATAACAAATACATTGTAGAAGAGGAACTTGAGCCCAGGCATAGGAGCCAACTCCTAGGGGCCAAAGTCCATCCCCCCCAAAAAAATATTTGAGGATGCCAGCTCCCCCTCCAAGTGGATGGGCATTGCCATTCAAATCGTGTGCAGGCAACAAATATTGGGATTGATTATGTGGGGGGGCTCTTACCTGCCTCCCCCCATATTTTATTCAAGTTGGCACCCTGGAGGCCAGGTCTAGTAAAGCCAAACACACCCTAAAAACCAATCTGAATCAGGGCTGGGGGATTCTATGGCCCTTCCAATATGCTGTTGAACTCCTCCCCAGTCAGCAGGGTCAATGGTCGGGGAGGGGGCAGTGGGAGTTGAAGGGCTACAGGCTCCCCATCCCTTCTGGTCTACAGTTTTTATCGGAGGCTTATCCCAGTCCTGTGACATAGAAATGTGGCTGGGAAACACCGCGCAGAGAACATACTGTGGGCAGCAGGTTCCTCAGGGGCTTTTTCCCTAATCCATTGATGTGAGAGGAGGAGGTGACTCTGGGATTGGAATCGCCTGTAGCAGAGAGAAGAGATCAGACAAAGAAAAGGTTATTCCCGATAGGTGCTTTCTGTACTCCCTTTGCTGTAACCACGACAGGTCAGAGGGACCTAAACTTTTCCTCGGGATTATGATATTAGTATTAGTATTATTACAGTCATACCTTGGTTGTTGAATGGCTCAGTTGTCAAACAAATCGGCTCCCGAATGCCACAAACCCGGAAGTGAGTGTTCCGGTTTGGGAACATTCTTTGGAACCTGGACATCTGATGCGGCTTCCACGGCTTCTGATTGGCTGCAGGAGCCAGAATGGATTCCGTTCGACTTATGAGGTACAACTATATTTCTACTATCAACTACAGTCATACCTTGGGTTGAAGTTGCTTCAGGTCGAGTGCTTTTGGGTTGTGCTCCGCGGCGACCCAGAAGTAACGGAACACGTTACTTCCGGGTTTCGCCACTCACGCATGAGCAGATGGTCAAAATGACATCACGTGCATGCGCAGAAGCGGTGAATCGCAACCTGTGTATGCGCGGACGCAGGTTGCGTTTGCTTCAGGATGCGAACGGGGCTCTGGAACGGATCCCATTCGTATCCAGAGGTACCACTGTATAATCAATGACCTATCAACAGATTCCTCCCTGACAGTTTACGATAATCTCATTGAGTTCTTGCAGGATGTGGTCTCTGTTAACATAAACCCAGCCAGCAAGCCCCGCATTGCTAAAGGGTGCAGATGGTTCGACCAAGAGTGCCGCACAAAGAAGAAACACTGGCCTATAGAAACACTGGCCTAAACTATTTACCCCCAACTTATTTCAAAATTTAAAAAGAGTACAAAGCCCTTTTGGCTTCAAAAAAAAAAGGCAGTCTGAACAAAACTCCTGGCCTCTGTTGCTGAATGCCTTGCTAAACAACGAAACAAAACTCTTCTGGCAACTGGTCTCTGGCTTCCTGAGCAATAGCTCTCCAGCCCCCAGCTGTGCCATTCCAGCTCAGGTATGGGAGAACCATTTTAGAAATATATTCACGGAAAATTCAAATCTCCCCGCCAGTTTTTATGATGAAGTTTCAGCAGAACTGTCACTGCTCCCACAATGGAGCCCAGGTACAGTGGAAGAAGTCTATACATTAATTGGGAACCTTAAGAGTGGTAAGGCCCCAGGAAATGACTTTATCCCAGCTGAATTGATCATATCAAATTAGCACTGGTGGGCTCCTCTTCTGGCGGCACTTTTTATGATAGTAAATAACTCAAGCAAAGTACCATCTAGCTAGAAACATGCAATAGTAGTCTCAATTTTTAAGAGAGGCCAGCCAAACGTGCCTTCTAATTATAGGCTAGTCAGTCTGCTTTCAATTATAGAAAAGCTGTATGCCCGCTTTCTCTGGAACAAACTGACAACTTTTCTAAATGACTATAAATATATCTGAAGCTCGGGCAGCTTTCCGCGAGAACACTCAACATCAGACCACTGTCTAACGCTGTCCCTCCTAGCTGAGAAGTACACCAGACCTCTACAGGGAAAACTCTTTGTGGCCTTTATGGACCTGAAATCTGCCTTTGACTCCATCCCCAGATTCCAACTATGGGCCAAGTTACATCTAGCACTGAAGGATAAACGTCTCCTATATCTTATTAAAGCCCTGCACAGTGGAAGCAATTTGCAGGTTAGGTGTGGGTTGCAGGGCCAGCTCTCAGACTGTATTGAGATGGCCAGGGGAGTGAGACAGGGATGCATTTTGGCCCCTACCTCGTTCAGTTTGTTGTTTATTTGTTTTTAATTTAAATTTCTATTGGAATTTTATTTAGAACATAACACAAACCCCCACGCCCCAATACACAAATCCACCTCATTAAACGTGAACATAACATACAGTGAGCATAACATACAACAATACAAACAACCCAAAAAAATACTTCCTTTATCCTGTATCTGGCCTCCTTATTTACTTCTTATAAACAGTTTATAAGATGTTCAGTTTGTTTTTGAATGACTTAGAGGCAAGCTTAATGGACCCTGTTGGCCATCTTCCAAAAATAGGGACAAGAAAGACCCCTTTCTTGCTGTATGCGGATGACACAGCCATCTTCTCCCAAACCAGACCTGGCCTGAACTACCAACTAAGGAAATTCTGAGACTACTGCTCCGGTAATAGGTTATCCATCAATTATGAAAAATCAAAAGTCCTGGTTTTTGAGAAGAGATTGTCCCTGAGTAAATGGGTACTGGACGGTCACAAACTAGAGCAGACCAAATTCTTCCGGTACCTAGGGCTTCTGTTCCATCATTCCAAGTCCTGGAAACATCATTGGCAAACGGCCTATCAAAAGGCGGAGGTAAGCAAACTGGCTATACTTCAATTCTTTTATACAAGGGGAGGCCATTATGTTCCATCAGCCATTAAGGTAGTTAATGCAAAATCTGTCTCTCAGGACTTCCGGGTTAGTGCCATCGGCAATGGCGGAATTCCTCTGATCAAGAGGAACCCGCTCCGCGAAAATCGGGTCTTGCCGCCGCGGCGAATGCGGAGACCCTTTAAAAATCCCAGGCGGAGGAAGCCTGGGAACGTGGGATTCGGCTGACACAAGGAGCGCCCCCCCCTACTCGCAAGGAAACCCCTTTTTCAGGGATCCGAAGCGACGTGGGGTGAGCGGCGCGATGTTTTGAATCGACCGCTATTTTCACGGAGTGAAGCCGCACAGCCGTTGCCGGAGAGCGCTGACTTTTTCCTGTGGACAACTGGACTCTAAACAAGTACCCGTGAGTAGAACGGAAAATTGGATTAAGAAACATTTTAATTTGGCACTGAAGCGGGAAGGTTCTAAACAGGAAGTCCGCCTTCCGCTTTTGTAAATAGGCTGAAGCAAAAATTGTGCAAGCTAAAGTCAGGAAAGTCGTATACAAAGGTTTAAAATTCCTCCAGTTTTAACCACCAAAACCCCTCTTGGAAGTAGGAGTAAAGAGGGGGAATTCTGATTGTTTAAGCCTGCAGGAGAGAGAGTAAAGAAAGAAAAATTTCCACCGTCTCAAACCTGGGAACGGGGTGTCAGAGACAGAGACTTTTGGGGAAGTTCATTGACTGTGAATGGAACGCCTTTTGACAGATAGTTAAAGAAGAGAAACAAATTGATTCCAATGTTGCCTTTTGCATTTAAAAGAAACAAAGAATTTGAAAAATGAAAGTAATTCTCTTTTGTTGGACCTGCTTTCAAAAGATGGATACAAATAGAAATTGTCTCCTCTAGAGGGAGCTTGTTAAATTGTTGCTGGAGTTGATCTGGGGATTTCACAGCTGTGGAGATTAAGATCGTGGGACCAGACTCTGACCTTGAATAAAAATGTGTTTTGAAGAAGTTTTGGTGCTTGCTTTTTGCAAGACAAGCGCTTTGTTGGAGCAGATGCATGAGAAGATGGATTTGATGACTGTTGCAGTCAAAAATTTTGGACAAACAGTGAATATTTATACAGAAACCATTCAGGAGCCAACGCAGGAACCTGTTTTGACAGGGCAAGTGCAAATGCAGAAGATAATGGAGGAGGTTGCTGTTGAACCTCAAGTAACACAAATGGAGAGACCCGAGGCCCTGCAGGAGCATAAGCCGCTGTCCTTGAAGACTGAATTTGGAGTGGGCCAGGGGGGGTCCGGAGATGTGGGGGCCCTTAATTTTGGAGGGACTTTGAAACATGCTTTTAAATATTTTCTGGACTACACAGCCGACTGTGGGGAATGGGACTGTGGGGAATGGGCTGATCTGTTGAGGAGAGTCGGAGTTATTTTTGAGTTGGAGTATCCCCGAGACCTACTCCTCAACGAGAAAGAAAAGAAATTAAGAAAGAGATCAACAAAAGACAAGGTAAAGTGCAGGTACAAACAAGAAGAAGATCTGCAGAAGGGACATGGAAAAGACTTAAGAGCCTCGGACATAAGATTACCAGGTTGATGGACTAGATGGAATGGACAGTAAGGACTGACATGACCCGAGACCAGGAAGAAGAGACGTTGGAGGAAAATTGGAAGAAAATTTTTTAAAAAAATTATTTTGGGAATCAGTGCAAAATTAATGAGCATTAGGAAAAATGTTGGAATGAAAATATTTGGCTTTAGTAGAAACGATATAAGGAATTATGTACAAATAAATATTAAGTTTTAAGCTTTAAGGTATTTTATGGTAAGATAAGGTTAAAATAAATTAAGGTAAATTGTTGTTGTTTTTTTAAAGATATTTATTTAAGTTTCCAATTTTTATACAAACAAAAAGAAAAAAGCAAAAAAGTTTAAAAACACATAAAATTCACAATACTTAGTTTTCAATGACATATTTCCCTGACCTCCTCATACCTCCCCTTCTTGTATTCCAATTCAAATTATTTATTCCGCAAATCCTTATCTCAAAGCATTACAGCTAAAAACCCCTTGATTTCTATCCGACATCATTCAACATTCATTAATTTTACAATATTTCTGTAGATAGTCCTTGAATTTCTTCCAATCTTCTTCCGCCAACTCTTCTCCCTGGTCACGGATTCTGCCAGTCATTTCTGCCAATCCCATGCAGTCAATCATCTTCATCTGCCATTCTTTCAGAGTGGGTAAATCTTGCGTCTTCCAGTACTTTGCAATAAGTATTCTTGCTGCTGTTGTAGCATACATAAAGAAAGTTCTATCCTTTTTTGACACCAACTGGCCGACAATGCCCAAGAGAAAGGCCTCTGGTTTCTTCAAGAAGGTATATTTAAATACCTTTTTCAGTTCGTTATAGATCGTTTCCCAGAAAGCCTTAATCTTAGGGCACGTCCACCAAAGGTGAAAGAACGTACCTTCATTTTCTTTGCATTTCCAACATTTATTGTCGGGCAAATGGTAATTTTTTGCAAGCTTGACTGGGGTCATGTACCACCTGTATATCATTTTCATAATATTTTCTCTTAAGGCATTACATGCCGTAAATTTCATCCCAGTGGTCCACAGCTGTTCCCAGTCAGCAAACATAATGTTATGTCCAACATCTTGTGCCCTTTTGATCAGAGCAGATTTGACCGTCTCATCCTGAGTGTTCCATTTCAACAGCAAGTTATACATTTTTGACAAAATCTTAGTTTTGGGTTCTAACAGTTCTGTTTCCAATTTAGATTTTTCCACCTGGAAGCCAACTTTCTTATCCAAATTGTAAGCCTCCATTATCTGATAATAATGAAGCCAGTCTTGCACTTTGTTTTTTAGTTTCTCAAAACTCTGCAGTTTCAGTCTATCTCCTTCTTGTTCCAAAATTTCCCAATACTTCGGCCATTTGGCCTCCATATTGAGCTTTTTCTGAGCTTTCGCTTCCATTGGTGACAACCACCTTGGGGTTTTATTTTCCAATAAATCTTTATATCTAATCCAAACATTAAACAATGCTTTCCTAACAATATGGTTTTTAAATGCTTTATGTGCTTTAACCTTGTCATACCACAAATATGCATGCCACCCAAAAACGTTGTTAAAACCTTCTAGATCCAAAATGTCTGTGTTCTCAAGAAGCAGCCAGTCTTTCAACCAGCAGAATGCTGCTGATTCATAGTAAAGTTTAAAGTCTGGCAGGGCAAATCCACCCCTTTCCTTTGCATCAGTTAATATCTTAAATTTTATTCTGGGCTTCTTGCCCTGCCAGACAAATTTAGAAATGTCTTTCTGCCACTTCTTGAAACAGTCCATCTTGTCCACAATTTGCAATGTTTGAAACAAAAACAACATTCTAGGCAATACATTCATCTTTATAGCTGCAATTCGACCCAACAAGGAAAGCTTCTAATTTGACCAAATTTCTAAATCTTTTTTCACTTCCATCCAACATTTTTCATAGTTCTCTTTAAACAAATTCCCATTTTTAGCTGTCATGTTAATCCCCAGGTATTTCACTTTCTTAACCACAGTTAAACCTGTTTCACTCTGAAACTTCTCTCTTTCAGTCAATGTTAAGTTTTTCTCAAAAACCTTAGTTTTTGACTTGTTCAATTTGAATCCTGCCACCTGACCAAATTCTTGAATTAGTTCTAAAACTCTTTTAGTACTAGATTCTGGCTCTTGTAACGTCAAAACTAGGTCATCTGCAAATGCTCTCAGTTTATACTGTTTAGCTCCGACCTGTATACCTTTAACCAACCGGTCCCTTCTAATCATGTTCAGCAGGACCTCCAGGACCGATATAAAAAGCAATGGGGAAATTGGGCATCCTTGTCGTGTCCCTTTTTCTATCTTAAATTGTTCCGTAACCACATTATTTACAATTAATTTAGCATTTTGTTCAGAATATATTGCACCTATACCATTCTCAAAGCCTTGGCCTACCCCCATACCCTGTAAGTTCTTTTTCATAAAACTCCAAGAAATATTGTCAAAAGCTTTCTCCGCATCCACAAATATCAGAACTGCTTTAGTGTTTATATTCACTTCTAGCTTTTCCAAAATGTCAATTATGTTCCTCAAATTATCAGATAGATGTCTTCCCGGTAGAAAGCCTGCTTGGTCCTTATGAATCTCCTCAATCAATACTTTTTTCAGTCTCTTAGCCAAAATATCAGCAAAAATTTTGTAATCCACATTTAATAAGGATATGGGACGGTAGTTCTTAAGTTGTGTCTTTTCAGTTTCCGTTTTCGGTATAAGTGTAATATACGCCTCTTTCCACGATTCTGGTGCTCTTTTCCCTTCCAAAATTTCTTTACAGACTTCCTTCAAAGGTTGTAATAACCACTCTTTCAAAGATCTGTAATATCTGGAAGTCAGCCCATCCGGTCCTGGAGACTTGCCTAATTGCATATTTTGAATGGCACCTTCTATCTCCTGGTCAGATATTTTGCAATTGAACATTAGTTTGCTTTCTTGTGAAATTTTTTGTAATCCATTTGTTTTCAAAAAGCGTTCAATGTCCATTTCATTCTGTGGCCCTTGTGCATATAATTGTTTGAAGTATTTCTGGAAGCAATTTCTAATCTCAGTTGGATTGTGTATATCTTTTCCTTCTACTTCCAAATTTGTGATGGTATTTAGTTTTTGTCTTTTTTTCAATTGCCAAGCCAGTAGTTTCCCACATTTATTCGCTGATTCAAATGTCTTCTGTCTCATTTGTTTAATTTTCCATTCTATTTCCTGATTCATCAATTCCATATATTGTACTTGATATAATTTTATTTCTCTCAAAATCTCCTGCGACTTTGGCTTTACTCTCAGTTTTTTCTCCCCTTCTTTTATTTTCTCCAAAATTTTATCTTTTTTCTCATTTCGACTTCTCTTTTTTATTGCGTTCTGTTGTATCAAGAACCCTCTCATCACAGCTTTACTTCCATCCCAGATTACTCTTTTTTCAACATTAGTAGTCATATTTATTTCAAAATAGTCTCTCAAATTTTTTTGGGCCTTTTTATATACTTCTTCATCTCTAAATAGGGTGTCATTCATCCTCCATCTAAAGGAGCCGGGTGTTGTTTGCTTCATCTCCATCTTTACAGCGTTATGGTCTGAGCAAGTTTTAGGGCAGATTTCCACTTTCTTTATCTTTGGTGCCATTCCTCTAGTAATCCAAATTTGGTCAATTCTAGTCCATGTCATCTTAGCTTCAGAGAAGAAAGTTCCCTCTCTCCCCAGGGGGTTCTTAGTTCTTCAAATGTCAATCAAGTCCATATTGTCAGTCAATTCAAAGAAAGTTTTTGGTAGTCTACCATCTTTGGTGACTACCTGTTAAATTAAGGTAAATTGAATGACAGAATATAGTGAAAGATGGAAAGGATTTGCTGAGTTAATTAATAGGTTAGACTGTTAAGACAAATTACTCAATAAAAATTGAGAAAGCTGGAAAGAATTTGCTGAAACAAATAAGTAAACTAGAATATGAAAAGGGAGGTGTGAGGAGGTCGATGAAACAAGTAAATGAAAGATAAAGATATGGAATATTGGATGTGTGTGTTTTTTTATTAGTATTCTTATTGTTGTATTGATTTTTATGTTTTTTTAATGTATGTTTTGTTAAATTTTTTGTTGTTTTCTTTTTTTCTTTTTTCTGTAACTTTTGAAACTTCTAATAAATATCATTTCAAAAAAAAAAATTAATGCAAAATCTGTCTCTCAACTCCTCTAGGCCTCAAACATCTGGTTCAATGGCTCATTCTCCAGGTTTGATGACTTCCAGGAAACGTTTCTCCGGTCCCTCCTACAAGTTCCAAATTGTGTTCCAAAGGCAATACTATTTCTATCAAGTAAAGCATGGTGGGCTGCCCTGAGATACTGGCTCAAGATCTTAGTCTTTGGTCTAGGGAAGGGGTTCCATACCTTCCATACCTAAACAACGAGGAGTTTGCCAGCTCATAGATGAAAATGATGGTTAGAAAAGCCACTTGGCTTGGTATGCCACCTTCTCTCCTGTACCATCTGGGCTATGATACCACCCTTGAATCTCTGAGGCAAAGCCTCTGGAACATATCACATAGTGATCTCCGATCTCAATCTCATGTTATCTGTGGCCCATTAGCAGTAGGAATTCACTATGGGTTCGAGTTTCAGACGCCTGCATATCTTAGAAATTTGTCTGTACCAACAAGTTCCAAATTGTGTTCCAAAGGCAATACTATTTTTAGAAACAGGTGAATGTCTTCTATCAAGTAAAGCATGGTGGGCTGCCCTGAGATACTGGCTCAAGATCTCAGTCGTCTTTTCACCAAAGCCAGATCAACATATCCACAACTAAACAAATAGCGCTTCGGTCTCCCTTCCCTGGGGGGTTGTTTGTATGAATCTGTATTTTATTCTGAATCCATGTTATGGGTCGTTGGACTGCAATAAAGATTATATTATTGTATTTCTATTTCTATACCACTTTATATTCTTAAGGGGAAAAAATCAAAGCGGATTACAACACATTAAAATATTAAATAAAACAATCCAGGAAAAATGACTGAAGAATGATATTTGCAGCCTTTAATGTTTTACTATGGATTTTATTAGTTACATCTAATCTATGTTTGCAGCCTTTGTGAATTCCCATTTGAATTTGCTTGGGTTCTGTACACCCAAAGAAAAACCCCATGAAATACCTCCAAATCCAAATTTGTCATGATGACTAGAATCTTGTTTACTTGCATTGAAGTCATATGATATTCACAGAGCTAGTTTAGCACAGTATTTTAAGAAAATGTGCTGTGATCCAGGGACATCCTTAGTTCAAATGTCTCTTCTGTCATTAGCTAGATAACAGCCTGTGCACGTTGGCTCAACAGCAAGTGTCACCACCAGTTCCAGGTGACCCTTTTTGTCAAGTAGGTGTGCTCTGGCATCCCTTCCCCCATGTCTGCAACATGAGATGATAACGCTGACCTGCCATATCTTGCAGGCCTGATGTTAGGGTTACTGAGATAATGTTTAGGGAAGTTTTAAATCTTTGATGTTCTATTGTGTTTTTACTATTCTGCTGGGAGCTGCCCAGAGTGGCTGGGAAAACCCAGTCAAATGGGCAGGATATAAATAATAAAATTATTATTACTATAAAAGAACTGGAGCACTTAAAACTACTGCATAAATGTTAAGTCTTATTGTTATACAGTTATACAAATTCTTAAGTGCACACAAACTATTACTTCACATCACCTGGGTTAATTTGGGCGTATTCGCAGGTTGCCGCGGAAGCTGGCCGGTGGATGGGGCTTCCAGGCAGCGAGTGACTGGCTTGCACTCCTACAAAGGCACTGGGGTCAATTGCCAAGGTGTCGGGCACATTGCTCATCCGAGGCTTCACTGCGGCATAAAGGGGTCCCTCTCCACTAAGCGGGGCCTCGTTGCCTGGAGCAGGAGGAGGAGGAGAAGCGCCCAGTCCACTTCGCCGGAGCTTGTTCACAACCGCATAGGTATCACCCATGTCCCTGATGAGCTTGGGTGGTTGTTCTGGCGCTGATGTGGGCTGAGGGTCAACCGGCACCGAGATGCTCCTGGATCAGGGAACACAGAGGTTTATGTGAAATCTCCACAAAAGGCGAAGGGACCTCTCTCAGGATAAGAGTTTATGAGTCAGGCTACTGAAGTTACCGGTATATATATTTTTAAAGGATGCATATTTGTAATGCACAAAATGTACATGTACATTTTCTCAAGTGATTTCTTTTAGTTATTTCCTCTGCAGAGGAGTATAAAACAATTTAGGAACAATAATTGCTTTAAGAAATCTTATGCATGAGGAAGAGTTTGCGGTAATTTTACTTCTCAGCTGTAGCCCAGCCTAGGATTTTTCCAGAGGAACTCCCTGCCCTCCTCTCCATTTTGACTTTCTTCACCGCCTCTATTGCATCTGCAGAAAACAGCAGCAGGAGACTTTTTCAGGTGGTTCGCAATTTAGCGGAACCACCTGTTACATCGGGGCCCAGTACGGGCCACATGATCTCCTGCAATGATTTTGCAAGGTTTTTTGCAGATAAAGTTGCTCAGATTTGGAAAGAGGTAGACGCCACCGTGGGAGCAGCACCGGGGCGGGAGAGTGCTAGAGGCCTGTCTAGTCAAATTGCAAAAGTCAATTCCAATCTGTTACCTCCGAGGATGTGGACAGGCTGCTTGGACGAGTGAAACCAACCACCTGTCTCCTTGATCCTTGCCCATCCTGGCTTATAAAAGCTAGCCAGGAAGGGCTGGGAGATGGGCTTCGTGGGGTGGTGAATGCTTCCCTCCGTGAGGGAGCCTTCCCAGACCCACTGAAAGAGGCGGTTATTAAACCGCTTCTTAAAAAACCATCTTTAGATGCGGCCACGATGGCCAACTATCGCCCAGTCTCAAATCTTCCATTCTTGGGCAAGGTGATTGAGCGAGTGGTTGCTGAATAACTCCAGGCACGCCTGGAAGAAGCAGACCATTTGGAACCCTTCCAGTCGGGATTCAGGCCTCATCACGGGACTGAAACTGCCTTGGTCGCACTGGTTGATGATCTCTGGAGGGCTAGGGACAAAGGTGAAAGCTGTTTCCTAGTTCTGCTGGATCTCTCAGCAGTGTTTGATACCATCAACCATAACATCCTTGTGGACCGTCTTGAGGGGCTGGGAGCTGGGGGCACTGTCATACGGTGGTTCCGCTCCTTCCTCCTGGACCGTGTTCAGAAAGTGGTGGTGGGGGATGAGTGTTCAGACCCCTGGGCTCTCACTTGTGGGGTGCCTCAGGGTTCTGTCCTCTCCCCCGTGCTTTTCAACATCTACATGCAGCCGCTGGGAGAGATCATCAGGGGGTTTGGGCTGGGTGTTCATCAGTATGCGGATGATACCCAGCTCTACCTCTCTTTCAAATCTGAACCAGTGAAGGTGGTGACGGTCCTGTGTGAGTGTCTGGAGGCGGTTGAAGGATGGATGGCGGCTAACAGATTGAGACTGAATCCTGACAAGACAGAAGTACTGTTTTTGGGGGACAGGAGGCGGGTAGGTGTGGAGGATTCCCTGGTCCTGAATGGGGTAACTGTACCCCTGAAGGACCAGGTGCACAACCTGGGAGTCATTTTGGACTCACAGCTGTCCATGGAGGCACAGGTCTATTCTGTGTCCAGGGCAGCTGTGTACCAACTCCATCTGGTACGCAGGCTGAGACCCTATCTGCCTGCAGACTGCCTCGCCAGAGTGGTGCATGCTTTGGTTATCTCCCGCTTGGACTACTGCAAAGCACTCTACGTGGGGCTACCTTTGAAGGTGACCCGGAAACTACAACTAATCCAGAACGCAGCAGCCAGACTAGTGACTGGGAGCGGCCGCCGAGACCATATAACACCGGTCTTGAAAGACCTACATTGGCTCCCAGTACGTTTCCGAGCACAATTCAAAGTGTTGGTGCTGACCTTTAAAGCCCTAAACGGCTTCGGTCCAGTATATCTGAAGGAGCATCTCCACCCCCATCGTTCTACCCGGACACTGAGGTCCAGCACCGAGGGCCTTCTGGCGGTTCCCTCACTGCGAGAAGCCAAGTTACAGGGAACCAGGCAGAGGGCCTTCTCGGTAGTGGCACCCTCCTTGTGGAATGCCCTCCTACCAGATGTTAAAGAGAACAACAACTACCAGACTTTTTGAAGACATCTGAAGGCAGCCCTGTTTAGGGAAGTTTTAAATGTTTGATGTATCACAGTATTTTAATATTCTTTTGGAAGCCGCCCAGCTGGGGTTCTTTGTTCGTGCCTTCCAGCCCCAAGCTCTGCCTCTGCTTCCAGGCCTCTGTTTTGTGCTTCTCAGCTGGCTGCCTGGAAGCTTCTCGATCCAAGTGCCTAGACTGATTGGTGGAAGGCAGACTGCAGTAGATAAGGCATTAAGGGGAGGAGAGCTAATCTGAAAGCTGCAGTTGGAAAGGTATGTCTTGAGGAAGGCTTGACGGATGAGAAGGAGGCAGGGCTTTACTTCTTCACCCAAGTGATGGTTTTCATATGCCCCTCTGACATGTCCAAGCCTGAGCTTTGTGATTTGAAGGATGTCAAAATGGTGAGTACCAAGGTCAGAGAGATGCGCTCACAGCTGCTGTAATACAGTCCGTATTTTTTATTATATATAATAATACCCATATACTAGTGTCTGCCATTCTCCACTGAATAAACCCAAAATGAGCTACAGCTCCACATAAACATTCAAAGCATAAAACCAGGCAACCCAATAATCAATAATCACATCTACCATCTTAAAATATGAAAATGTATAACCAGCACCCGGTTTGGGGGGAAAAGAACCATGTTGTACAATGTGGAGGGTCCTGACCCCTTTCCTAAGGCAGCCCAAAGTCTGCACCAGCTGGGCCTCCCCAGAGAAGAACTCCCACCTCTCGGGTGTCACTGCAAAACATGGCTCTGCTTTCCTGCCAAACCAAGACGGCTGGGCTGCCGTTTCCAAGGCTCCCTCTCTCAGCCTTCCTTACCGGTGGAGGACGGTGCTTCGTTTGAGCGGGGCCACAGCCAGGTGTCGGAGGGAGAGGGCGTCGTCATAGAGGGGAAGACGGTTCTGTGTCAAAATCCGGAAGAACAGAAAGGAAGTAAGGGACGATTTAGGCCAACACAGCTGTTTGAACATGCTACAGCAGGAAGTTTGCAGGAAGCCACGTCTGTGTGCTTCTGAGGGGGTGGCACACACACATTCAATCTACAGTAGCCAACGGGATACCCTTCAGAGGTTGTGGGGCTACAATTCCCATCAGCCCCCGCCGGCATGGCCAGCTACTCCTGCATTCATGTGAGCATTCATTTATTTTTAAAATTAGCTCTTTGTTTTTCACTGCTATTGCAACATCACTTATACCTCCTATGTGTTCCAGAACTTAGGACAGCTGCTATACAACCTTGTCAAGACTGCCTAGTCACACAGAAAGGAGCTTTCCCTGCTCCCTTGCCAAGCTGCTCACACCTTCAGAAATTAATAGGAACAGAGCCAGTGTGCTTATTAACGCAGATGATGTAAAATAAAAGTTTGTGTTTGTGCTTAAGAATTTGTTTAATTGTATAAAAACAAGACTTAGTTTTTATATAGTAGCAAGACAAACCCACCAAAGCAAACACAGATTTCAGTTGCTTGGAGAAAACAAGCTAATTTTTGTTTATTTCATTTACAAACACTTCTGTCTCTTCCGAATCCAGGTGTGGCTGGTGTGGGGGAAGAAGCGCTACACTGGAAGAAGGCCCTGGGGCAGCCTTTATGCACAGATCTTAACTGACCTGCCTATAAGGCTGGGATGGGAAGATTGCTGGGAAGGGTAGTTTTCCTGCCACCCTTCTTACATAGAAGAAGAGTCCTGCTGGGTCCGGCCAAAGGTCCATCACTCTGCTCTCCCATTGTCCAGGCAGATGTTTATGGGAAGCCAGCCTGCAGGACTGGAGTGCAACAACACTCTCCCCACTTGGGATTCCCAGCAGCTGGTCTACTGGGGCATCTGGCCTTCGACAGCGGAGGCAGAACAGAGCCATCACGGCTGGTAGCCATGGATCGCCTTCTCCTCCATGAATTGGTCTACTCCTTTAAAGCCATCCAAGCCGGTGGCCACCTCTCCTTCTATGCAGTGGGTGAAGAAGGGCTTTCTTTGTCAGCCTTCAGTTTCCTGGGGCTCAGTTCCCTGAGTCTTCCAGTATTCCCCTCTAGCTGGGGATTTTGTGTTTGAGGGATACACCCATTCAGTGGCAGTTCCAGGGCTTGTTGGGGGGTGGAGAGGCTTCCTCAGCCACAGTGCCCTCTCAGTGGGGGCCCTTCCTCCTCCTCCCCATTGCTACAGCTGCCCATTCACTTCTCTTCCCCTCTGGCTCCAATGTGCGCCACCTAATCCTCTCTCTACTAATCCCCCCCCCTTATTGAGGTGTACATTCCCACAACGATTGTGCAATTATTGGGCAGACAATTATGTTTAAAGTGTTTGCTGCTCAGCTGATCTCTCCACACATGCCATTTGTTCAGAATTTTAAAAAGTGAATCAACAAACTGGAAGATGGGGAAAGGAAAAAGGGAACACCTACTGGTGTGAATGGGAGCAAGCAGTTTTGATCTTCAACTGCAGTTGAAGTGTGTGTCTGTTTGTGTGTGTAGCGGTGAAGCTAGGCTTTTTTTTCACTCGGGTCAAAGACCCAGTAATGGCACCCCACGTGCATTTGCATACACACACAGGCTGGGAGCCTCAATGGTGCCCCTTGGGAGGCATCACCCAGAGCAAAAAAAACCCCCAACCCCCCCAATAGCTGTGGCACTTGCGGGTGCACTGGTCTAATGAAGCCAAATTCAAAAGGAGAAAATGTCGTCTCCAAGCAAGATCCAGCTCAAATGTGGACAAGCCCTGAGAAGCTTGGCTATGAAAAGTCTGAAGCAGTTGATGGGCTAATTCTTGTCTCCCTGCCCAGTTGTGAGCCTGAGGGGCCTTCAAATGCCAGTCTCTGGGCCACCCATGGGTGTAACCTGGGGGGGGGCGCGAGTAAAACAATAGAAATACTTAACTAACTGACCCATCACATTGGTTCTGCCCCCCTAACAAAAATCCTACCTATGCCCATGGGGCCACCATCATATCTCACTCACTTTGCTGTCACTTTTGCCCCTCCCAAGCCCACGGAAAGTAACCTAAAGCCACAGAGCCTCCAGATTCTTGTGGTATCAGACTTACACAGCTGGAACTCCCCAGTTAGTAGATCAGAAAGATAAGAGGCCATTTTGGGGGGAAGTGAATATGAAAGAGGAACCTCCTCAAAGCACAGATTCCCGGCAGGGGAATGTGTGCACTTGCACTTGTGTGCCAGAGACAGGCAGAGAGAAAGACAGCTAGCTGGGTTTGCTTTTATAGTAGCTGCCTGTATCTTTCCCTCCATTGCCAGGATTCTTAAAATGGGGAAGAAATGAGCTTTAAACATGGCGTGTGAAGGCAGCTTGCAACTCCTATCATCCCTGCCCACTGGCCATATTGGCTGAGGTTTATCTGGAGGGCTGCAGTTTTCCAACCCCTGCAAAAAAGGAAGGGGAGAGCATTGCAGTTGTCCTGGGAAACCAAGATTAGTCCTTTTCCTCTTCTTAACATGCATTCAAAGCCAGTGTGGACCTGGGACACGAAGGTTTAACACACACCCCCGGGGTGACCTTGGGATAGTCGCTCTTAAAGCAGGGGCCAGGATGGGGCAGTGGAAGACCCTGAGTTCCTTGAAGAAAATGAAATATTTGCAGTAACAAAATTATGAGAGCTAAAGCCACAACTGCAGGTACAATCTTCAGGAATCTGCTGTGACATTTATGAATTCAGCTCACAAATATAACTCAGAAAGGCTTCGAAGGATCAACTAAATATTTGGTCAAGTTTGATTAAAACTCATGAAGAAATTTATGCCCCTCAAAAACTGGAGGTCTATGGGCTAGAAGTGTCTGTTTTCAGATTCCCCAATCAAAACAGCAATCCAAGGAGAAACTGCAATGGGTTGATCTCCACTGAGGACTACAACACCCCCCCCCACCTCTTCTGCCAACTTTCACAGATGAGTGAGGAGAAGCTGCCCTATGTGGGAAGTTCCAGTAACTCCAGTGTTGCTTTGAGTTTTGGATTTGTCTCTTACTTCTTTGACGTTTTCATAGTTTGAGTCAGATAAACTCAGGGCAGCCCGGAACATTTCAGTGACCGCATGGTATACAAACTCATACTGCTCCTGCCAAGAAAAGAGGAGATATGAGATATGAGAGGAGAATGTTGATCTATAAAGGGAAGCTCCAAACGCCCTTAAGGTTCGGCCACACTCGAGGGAAGCGGTCACCAACTTTTTGAGGCCCATGGACACAGTGGAATTTTTGAGCAAGTGCCATGGGTGCCATGCCTTCTCTAGTCCTAAAGGTAAAGGGACCCTTGACCGTTAGGTCCAGTCACAGACGACTGTGGGGTTGCAGCGCTCATCTCGCTTTATTGGCCGAGGGAGCTGGCGTTTGTCCACAGAGTTTTTCTGGGTCACGTGGCCAGCATGACTAAGCTGCTTCTGGCGAACCAGAGCAGTGCATGGAAATGCCGTTTACCTTCCCGCCGGAGCGGTACCTATTTATCTACTTGCACTCTGATGTGCTTTCGAAATGCTAGGTTGGCAGGAGCAGGGACCGAACAACGGGAGCTCACCCCGTTGCGGGGATTCGAACTGTGGACCTTCAGATCGGTAAGCCCTAGGCTCTGTGGTTTAACCCACAGCGCCACCCGCATCCTACAATCCCAGAAAAGCTTACCCACAACTGACAGAAGGAGAGGACGTGTGCACTCACTTTGCTTTTCCAAGGGACCGGGCAAAACTTGGATCGCAAAGAATTCATAGGAGCCTTGAGAAGCCCATGCAGCCCAAAGAGGAGGTGGGAAAAACATCAGCCTTCCCACTTCCTCCTTCAGCTCTGTGGGTTTTCCAAGGGAGAAAAGGTAACCACCCTCAGCCCCTCATGATTAAGTGGTGAGAGCATCAGGGGAGCTCAGAAGCCTTTTTGGACATCAGATGAAGCCCTCGATGCGACCCCTGCTTTAGGAACACCAAATACCAAGATATGAAGATAAAGAGCCTGTACACTAAATTAGTCTGCTGCCCCCTGGTGCAGTGTGGGGTACTGTCTAGTGCTGGAGTGAGCCCCACCAGTGCCCGAGGCGGGCACCTGCGCAGCGCAATGGGGGAGGGCACACTGTGGGATGGGGTGCGCTGCCAGAGTGACTGCGTCCCTGCCAGGCGCCATCCAGCTAGAGGGCACCCGGAGCGATGTGGTGGCTTGGGTACCCTGCAAGCCCAGCGCCACCCAGGGCAATTCACCCCTGCCTAGCTACTGGCGCCGTCCCTTCACCAGATTCAGCTGCCAGTCCAGACTCTGTGAGGACACACATCATCTTTGCTTCGGGCAGCAAAATGTATTGGTGTGGACAGCAGCGATGACTGCGGGGCTCACCTGGGTCTGAACAGCAGCTGGTCTCTGCTTCCTCATTTCTAGGACAACATCAAAAATACTGAAATGCGGGGGGATTCTCTGAAAAGTAGAGGAGAACTGGGGAAATGTCGGCAATAATAATAATAATAATAATAATAATAATAATAATAATAATAATAATAATTTTATTATTTATACTCCACCCATCTGGCTGGGTTTCCCCAGGAACTCTGGGTGGCTTACAGTAAAACATCAGACATTAAAAACTTCCTGATACAGGGCTGCATGATATCTGACTGAAGGACCTTCATTTGGGTTCCCACATTTGCCACTCTGCTTTACTACTCCCTATTTCATTTGCTGTTTCCTCTGAGCTATGTGAGGTATCTTCCCCAAAGAAGCAGAAGGCAAGGGAAGATGCGAATTTTGCAGGGATCAACCAAGTACTGTATCTTGATGTTTGTTGTGGGAGCTGAGACTCTGCAGTACAATAGTCCTCTCCAAGGGACATTTTTGTTCCTCATTTTACATACAGATGGAGGCTATATATGAAGTTATGGACTGTGTCAACTCAGACGGCTGGAGAAAGGTTATATTTTTGAACACCTCCAAGTGTAAAAACAAAACTACTTGTAAGTAATAGTCTTATTCTGATAAGCTAGTTTATGAACAACAGAATTGGTTCCTAGGAGGGGACAGTCTTGTTTCCATGGATTATATGTAAGCTGTTTCAGGAGCCTTTTTGGCTGAGGAGGAGGGTTCAAATGCTCTAAATTAATAAACAATGTCCAGAGTTCTGCCATATATAGAAAACAGATTTAATTAAAGTGTTGCATGCAATGCACAGATGTAGCAAGAGGTTCACTACAAAACACACACTCACTGGCAAAGCCAGACCAGGCACTCATCACACCTGGTTCTATTCCGAACATATTCCAAACAGAGATGCTTCAGGAATTCCATCTCTTTTGGGGAAGAAGGGGCAAATTCTATTAAAATCAAATTCTAATCATATTTCAATTAAACACCATTTTTAAAAACAAAGTCTACATGACATTTTATCCATCTGTCTGTCCGTTTGTCTGCCTATCCACCCACCCAGCCAAGAAATAGCCAGACACACAGTCACTCTTTAAACAAGAAAACAGCAACAGTGTCTGGTCAAACATTGTTCCGATATTTGTTGTTCCAACAGACAGAAATATTGGACCAAATCCACCCAGCTTCCTCAATCCTCCATCCCTCAGATCTGACTTGCCTAGAAATACCTGTTTCAGCAGCAGCTGCCGTATGTATTCCAGGGTACAGATCACACCTGTCCGGCCACAGCCAGCACTGCAGAGGAGGAAAGAGTGTGAGAGAGGTTCTGCAAAATAACAGACCTTATTTCAGATCACATCCAGCCAGGAATTGCAATACAAATGAGAACACTTTGCCATTTTGTTTCAAGAAATTCTTTCAGAAAAATCTTCTTGGTTCATCCCCATAAATATAATGGCAGTGTGGACTTCCAGTGCTTCCTGTCAAAATGGGCGCAGAGCTTCGCAGTAGCGGAGACTGGCAGGTGAAGTACAGTGGTACCTCGAGTTAAGTACTTAATTCGTTCCGGAGGTCTGTTCTTAACCTGAAACTGTTCTTAACCTGAAGCACCACTGTAGCTAATGGGGCCTCCTGCTGCTGCCGCGCCGCCAGAGCAAGATTTCCGTTCTTATCCTGAAGCAAAGTTCTTAACCTGAAGCACTATTTCTGGGTTAGCGGAGTCTGTAACCTGAAGCGTATATAACTTGAAGCATATGTAACCCGAGGTACCACTGTATAAACAAGAATAACGAGGGCAATTGTCCTTATAAGCTCCCCACCCCCATGTCCGGGGAGGGGGTGAGCTTCACTTGCAGATCTTCTGATACCCGGCTCTCACTCCAGATGGAAGCAGGAGGCGCTGGGTGCAATGCACTTCGCTTATTGGCAGTTCTTCTGTACTTTGGAATTTTAATAGGATCTAATTTACAGACATGTACTGGGCTAAGGAGACAAGATAAACTGCTAAATAAATCAGCCACTGAGCGACAACGATCTGAATTGGAGAGAGGAAGATTTCCATCATAAGAAGGTGAAGTATGACTGGGGGAGGGGAGCCTTTACCCTTTCTGAATATATATTACGTTTTGCTGCATCAGTGATTCGGCAACTCTTTCCCAGAATATCAATGGATTGATAAAAAGCAAGAGGAAATCAAAGAGAATAAGATAATATTTATGGATTTTTTAATGGAAATGGAACTGCGTGAGAATGTCGATATGATTGAAGCTTCTAACTTCCACTGAATTGCTGTTAAGATTATGGTTCCTTGATCCACCAGAGCAGTGGCGGGACACCAGATTGTTAAGAACTAAGTATTGGAAGAGAAAGGATATGTTGGAGTTCTGCCTGGGGCTATGGGCGAGTGCCAGACCTTCGCTCAGACAAACAAAGATGGTGCAGTGACGCAGTGGAAATAACAGCTTCTGAGAACAGAAGTGAAAACGAAAATGTGGAAGCATAGGTGCCTTTTATGATCGAATTAAAACAGGGAAAATGAAGAAACAAGTGGAATTAACATATCACACAGGAAATTTATTGGATATAGAGAGACTTCCAGGTTGGCGCCTCCGGCAATGGCGGAGCTCCTCCGATCGGGAGGAACTTGCTCCGTGGAAGGCAGGGTCTGACCGCCACGGCGAAGGCGGAGACCCTCTGAAATCACAAGCGGGAGAAGCTTGTGAACTTGGGATTCGGCTGGCACCTTCTGCGCCTCCCCTACTCACGGGGAAACCCTGTTTTGGGGATCCGGAGCGACGTGGGGTGAGTGGCGCGGTGCTTCGAATTGACTGCTTCTTTCACGGAGTGAAGCCGCATTGCTGTTGCCGGAGAGCGCTGACTTTTTCCTGTGGACAATTGGATTTTAAACAACTACCCGTGAGTAGAACGGAAAATTGGATCTTTAAATACCTTAATTTGGCACCGAAACGGGGAAGGTCTTAAACAGGAAGTCCGCCTTCCTCTTTTGTAAATAGATTGAAGCAAAGACGTTATAAGCTAAAGTCTTTGAAAGCTTTTGGCAAAGGATTAAATTTCCATCGGTTGAAACTACAAACCCCCCTTGGAAACAGGAGAAGAGGGGGGAAATTTTGGACTTAGCGAGCCTGCAGGAGAGAGTGAAAAACCAAATTACCACTGCTCTGAACCTGGAAAAGGGCTGCCAGAAAGAGTGAAGTTTTGGGAGAGTTCATTGACTGCGAACAGAACATTTTTGACAGCTAGTTAAATAAGAGAAAGACACTGTTTCCATTGTCCTCTTCTGCATTTAAAAAGGAGGAAAAGTAACTGAAAATTGAAACTATCTTTATGGCTTGAGTTGTGTTTGAAAGGATTGATACAAGTGGAGACTGTTTCCCTCTAGAGGGAGCCTTTGAAACTGTTACAGGAGTATAGCTGGGGAATTGCCAGCTGCGAGATAAGAAATTGTGAGAACCAGAGATTGACCTTGGACCATCTAAAATGTTGACAGGAGAAGCCATTGTGACGGTATTATGTAAGATAAGCTATTCGCTGGAACAGCTTCATAAGAAGACGGATGACATGTCTTTTAAAGTTGACAACTTGGAACAAAAAGTGACTAATTGGAGACAAAAAGTGAGCATTAATACAGAAACAATTCAGGACTTGGTACAAGAATCTACTTTGGCAGGACAAATTGTGGAGGAGAAAGAGAAAGCTGTGGTTGTTGAGCCTAAAGGAATACAAGCGGGATCCTCAGTCTTACAGAAGCAAATTGAGGATTACAAGTTGAGGCCTTCTATGATTGAATCAAGAAAAAGCCAGATTTTGAGGATTGGACGGAAGAAGGAAAGTTGTAAAGATCCCTCTATGCAGGGATTAACTGACTTTTGGGACATGGACTTGGGTCTGGAGAAGATTGGAGTTCTGGGGGCCTTTGGATTTGGAGGAATTTTGAAACATGTCATGAAACACCCTATAGACCTTAGCTTCAACCATGGAAATTTGGCTGACCTGTCCAGAAGGAATAAAAGCATGGTTAGGTTGGAGTCTTCTCAAGATCTGCTCTTTGGCATTAAAGAATATGAAGAAGACCTGCAGAAGGGACCTGGAAAAGAGTTAAGAGCCTCGGACATAAGATCTCCAGGTTGATGGACTATATGGAATTGACGGAAAGGACTGGCAGAATCCGAAACCAGGGAGAGGAGATGGTGGAAGAAGATTGGAGAATTTAAAGTTTATATATAGAAATACTGTAAAATTAATGAGTGATAGAAAAATGGTGGAAAGAAATTTTATGGCCTTAGCAGAAATATTATAAGGAGTTAAGCATATATAAGTATTTTAGTTTTAATGAAAAATAAGGTTAAAAAATACGTTAAGATATCTATAATATGACAGAAAATAGAGAAAGATGGAAAGGATTTGCTGAAACAATTATTAGAAGTGGAATACAAAAAGGGAGGTGAGAGGAAGTCGAGGAAACAAGGGAATGAAAGATAGAGTATGGAAAAGGTGTGATGTATGTTTTTAAATGGTTTTTGTTTTGTTTTGTTTAGGGTTAGGGTGGATTAGGGTTTTGTTTAGTTTAGTTTAATGTGTTTAGCTCAATGTGTTTAGGTTGTGTTTTGTATTGTTTATACATTGTATTGTATTGTTTCTTTTCTTTTTTTGTTTTTTCTCTCTTGTCTTTTTTCTTTTTCTTTTCCTTTTCTGTAATCTTTAAAAGTAATAAATATTATTTTTTAAAAAAGAAATTTATTGGATATAAATTCTGCTTGCAGAAATAAAAGTTATTAAATATGCAATTACGAATGGAAGTCAAGAAACAAGTGGCTGTCAACAAAGGATTAAGGTCAGAACTGTTGTTATTGGATTAATCAAGATTATGAAAGGAGGAAGACATAAGAACTTTGTATCCAGAAAGCCAGTACATGGGAAGTCATCTCAAATTGATTAATTTAGTTTTTGAATAATAGGCTCTCTTTCTTTTTAATTGGATTGTAATTTGGTAATGTGACAATGTGGCTTTTATTGGACTTGTAATAAAATTTATTATACCAATAATAATAAAAAAAATATGGCCGTGTGCCCAAGCTTGGCCCCCTCACTGCTCCCCTCTAACTCCAGATCACTTATGAATGGGTTAAAGCACAACAAGTTCAGTGCAGATCCTTGGGAGACTCTGTGCTTCTCTCCTCTGTGACTTGTGGGGACAGCCCATTTGTTCCTGCTCTTTGCTCCCTTTAACCAGTTACTGATCCTCTAAGAGGACCCATCCTCTGACCCCATGACTGTGGTGTGGTCTGTCTATAGGGCTTTGCCCTGGGGCTGCCCCTTACCTGCAATGCACACAGATGGGCACAGTACTCTCACCCTGCTTGCTTCTCACTTGCTCAATCATGCCAAGGAAGTGGCCGTAAGTGTCTGGGATGCCCCGGTCTGGCCAAGCTACGTACTGGAAATGGGATAGCTCCCGCTCCTCCTGGGGGGGGGGGGAGAGGTACAGATCAATATCACCACGTCTGAATGGGGCTGACACAGAACAGGTGGTAGGAGAGGAAAGCCATTTGCACCCTCTGACATGTTTATGTTTGCTAATGCAAGCACCTGATGCCACCTCAAATTAAAACCCATTCTTCAAGTCTATTGAATGGTTTGTCTTCAACCAAGGAACTCTGGAACTCTGGTCCCGTGAAGGCCTGTCTACAGCACCGGTGGCAAACCCTAAACCCACAGGCCTTATCTGCCCCTGGACGATTCCTTGTGGGTCTCAAACCCCTTGGAATTTGATGGTGGTTGTGAAATGACTGCACTGCAGCAGGGGCTCCTTTTCTCCTGTGCCATTGCCGCAGGGATCTGGAAGGAACACTCTGACATTTCCCGACCTGGATCTCTGAGCGCTCTCCCGTTTGTGGAGCACACCAGTCTCTTAACAGTGGTCAAAAGGAATGGTGCTTCATTCAGCAGCAAAGAAGCTGATTTTGCCAGCAACCATAGTAGGGATAGGGCCTGGGCAGAGCCTGATAAGGTTCCAGGCAATCAGGACGAAGCCTGCTATAAATATTCAGAGCCTCACCTTGTGCTCCTGCCTGGTCCACAGAGCAGTGCTTTCTACTTGCTGCTCCTTCAGCTTCCAGCTCATGCAGCTGACCTTGAGGCCCCAGAGCCATAAAGTGCAGCCCCAAGACCTGGACTTGGGTGTGCCCCACAATTCCAGTGGGCCTTGCCTAGCAATTAAGTGCCATGGAGTAGCTTTACCTTCTGAAAGGTCAGGGTAAGCATCCGCAGAATGACATCTGGATTGAGTTCCTGTTCTTTAACCTGAGGAAGAGACAAGAAAACCGCCCATCACATTGTTAAAAATATTCTTATCTCCCCAAATGGGAGACATCTCATTTGCTCAGTTACACTGCCCACCTATAATATAGGCTAGATATAGAGAACTCTTCAATCCCATCAGCCTCAGTCAGTGTAGCCAAAGCTCAGGGGTGGTGGGAACTGTAGTTCAGCAACATCTGCAGATCCACAGGTTCCTTATCTCTAATGTAGGTACAATTGGACAGTGTTTTGTTAACCATCACAGTTCTGTTTTATGGGATAGCTTGCTTGACATGAGAAATGGCTTCCTGACAAACTTAAACCCTGGCGATTGTCATTTTGTGAAAGGGTTCGGGAACTTTGACCAAATTCTCAATACTCTTGCCAATGGATGGAGTTCACTGCAGATGAAGTCTCAGGGGCAGAGACCATGCCTTTCTGCAGAAGGTCCCAGGTTCAATCCAAGGCATCTGCAGGTAAAGGCTGGGAAAGAGCCCCATCTGAAAGCCTGGAGTCAGTGCAGGCAATTTAATAATACTAATACTGCTACTACTACTAATAATAATTTATTATTTCTACCCCACCCATCTGATTGGGTTTCCTAGGCCACTCTGGGCAACTTTCAACAGAACATTAAAAACAGAATAAAACTTCAGACATTAAAAACTTCCCTAAACATCCCATTTTGAGTTAGACGGACTAATGGTTTGACATGGGATCAGGCAAATTCCTGACTGGGCAGGAATTAAGTATGAGACGGATCCAAGAAGCACCTTGTAGCCACACAACATGTGATGCAGCTTATGGAGTTCGCTGACACATGAAATGGCAAAGGTAACTTAGCTGGTTCTCAAAAAAAGATTAATTAACTCCCAGGGAGAAAGGCCTTTCAGTATCTCTTTGTGATGAGCAGGGCTAGTTCCAGGTTTCAGGGGCCCCCTGTAAAGGGCCATTTGGTGCCCCCGGCGTCCATGTTGGTGGGCTGAGGGTGGCAGGAATGGGTGTGCCATGAACTGCTGTTTCAAATTTCCCTCTGTGCTCTGGAGCAATGCAACAGTGGGGAACATGGTGGGAAATGTTAGGTGTCAGCCTGAAGATCCAGCTGCTCAGTGTGGAAGGGCCCAGGGCCCAGGAATTGCCCAAGGGTGCCAGCTGCTAACATTACGTCTAGTAAGAGAGCAAAATTTCTAAGAGCAATATACCTCCAAGTACCAGAGACTGTGGGACACAGGTGGCGCTGTGGGTTAAACCGCAGAGCCTAGGACTTGCCGATCAGAAGGTTGGCGGTTCGAATCCCCACGATGGGGTGAGCTCCCATTGCTCGGTCCCTGCTCCTGCCAACCTAGCAGTTTGAAAGCATGTCAAAGTGCAAGTAGATAAATAGGTACTGCTCTGGCGGGAAGGTAAATGGCGTTTCCGTGTGCTGCTCTGGTTCGACAGAAGCAGCTTAGTCATGCTGGCCACACAACCCAGAAGCTGTACGCCGGCTCCCTCGGCCAGTAAAGCGAGATGAGCGCCACAACCCCAGAGTCGGTCATGACTGAACCTAATGTTTTTACCAGAGACTGCTCACAAACTATGTGGCAGCTATAGTGAGCCCATGGCCCTTAAGGGATCGCTGCACTACAACTCCCATCATTCCTGGCCATCAGTCATGCTGATGGGGCTCATGGGAACTGGGATCCAATGACATCATGAGGATGGCAGGATAGTCAGCCAGTCCTGCAACAGGGGAGGGCATCATGTTTGCACTCTTCTTGTGTGTTTCCAGCAGGTGCATCTGCTTGGTTTCGACTGCTGGTATCAGAATGCTAGATGAGATGGGACTTTGGTCTGATCTAACAAGGCAATTCTCAGGTTCTTAATGACAATTCCCAGCCCTTCCTTAGTGAGAAGAAATGGCCTTTCATCCAGGTTAGGTTGGCAGTGGAGATGCCTGTGCTTGTGCATTGATGAAGAACTGTGCCAGCATCCCCTGCCAGGAACCAGGCTCCTCCTTCTGCACGCAGCTTCTTCCTGTCCATGTGTAACAACCTCACCTGTGCCACAGAGAAGGATCCAAAATGCAAGGTTTCCTCTGCCAAAGGCCAGTAGCGCTCACACTTTTTCTGAGAAAGAAAAGGCATAGGAAAGCAAGAAAGGCTAGGTAAGAGAGATGGTGGCAACATGGCTGTCCTCAAAACCTCAAGGCCCGGATGAGAGACCCCATGAGACTTCCTAGCCTCCAAATACCATCTCTCCTTCAGGAGGCCTCACCTTGCCTAGTTCCACTTCCCGACAAGCCATGACAATCACCTGCAATGAAAGAACATCATGAAGCGGTGGTGGAGAACGCCAGGCCCAGAGAGAACAGCGGGGTGTGTAGAAACTGTACTACGGTGCATGGGTAAAATTTACATTTGCTGCTCTGTGCACTTTTGCTTCTAGCACCACTGGGATGTGGCCCAGAAGGTTTCACAGACCTGAATGTGGCTGTTGGGCTGAAAAAGGTTTCCTTGCCGCTGCCGTAAAGGAGCAGAAACATTAATTTGAATTTGCTTTGAGAGGGACTGTTCACCAGATGCCTTGGTGTCAGAGAAACTGGTCTTATACAGATCAATCCAATCTGCTGGGCACAATTTGCACTTGCTTTAATATCTAGGATATTACTTGTGATCTGCCTGGACAACTCACCTTCACCTTGTACTGCCAAATCATGCGCCAGAAGTCCAGCACTGTGTGTGGAAGAGGCCCCTGGGTTGCAATATAGCACTGCTTGTTATCCACACCCTGTGGGAAGAAAAGAGAATCGCAAACCTGAACTGAACATCATGCATTCTGCTGAACACCCTGTCATCACCCCCTGAGCTGGAGAACAGCATTCTATTTGAAGATAAGTGGGGATAAACAAAGGAGAGGGAGGGCAATTGGTTAGAGATTAGAATGAGTCAGAGGGCTTTGGATAATTCACCCATTTGATTTGTGCTTGACAAAATTACTTTGCATTCCATTGTAAATAGAATGGTCAGTGCTGCAACTGGGGTATGTATTGTCTACTTCTATAACATTCATGTTGTCAGAGGCTCAGGAGCAGAAGAGCAGGGGAGAGAGCAAATAGAGAGCGGAGGAGAGGAATCAGAGGGGAGCGTAGGGGAATATGACAGTGGACCGAGAGATTCCATGAGCTTCTCCAGCGAATCAGAAGATTCCCAGGAGGGGGCGCCTATGGTAAGGGCGAGGCGAGTCCCAGGGGGGACGATCCATAAACAAGGAACCAGAGGGGAGTCCCAAAGGAGTAGCGGAGGAGTAGGGCCAGTTCCCCCACCAGAGCACAGTGGGGGGGAAGAGTCACGTGAGTCAGGACCAGCTTCTCCTCCATCGGGGAGTGGGGAGACGGAGGGAAGGCCAGGTCCAGCTAGCCTCCCCGAAGGGGGGAGCAGTGACACAAGTGTAACGGTCAGAAGGAAAGTGGGAGGCTGCGCGCGCGCGCCAAGTTCAAATGTGGAGGAGCGCGGGACAGCAGAAAACCCGGATTGGGAGCCAGGTCCTAAAGCCAGAAGGAGGGGGGGAGAAGAGTCAGCAGAATCAGCGTCAGAGGAATCTAGGAGGGCTGAGACTCCGACTAGCAGAAGGACCCAGAGAAAGAAGGAACAGAGGAAGAGGTGGAGTAAGGCTAGAATCTTAAGCTGGTGTCAGGGGGGAGGAGATTCAGATGGGACTTCTACGGTCTGATGGATAGACGTAGCGTTGCGCGCTGCGCGTCTGGAAATGAAACTGAACTTCAATAAAGACTTTTAAACTTGAGCAAGAAGCAGCGTTGGTCTTGTGTTTAGCTGGGACCTTGGGCAGCGCTGACAGTAAGTCCCATCTCACAAAAAAAAAACTCTGCAAGCTCACGAAGATAGGCAAAGATGACTACAGAGGAGAAAGTCAAGCAACTGCAGGAAGCGGTCTCAACGCTCTACGCAGAATTGGCTGCGTCTAAGAAAAAAGAAGGAGAAACAGCTGCGCTCTGCCAGGATCTGCAAGCCAGGTGGGACAGATGGGGAAAGGAGGGGCAGCTGGGAGCCAAGCCGGAGGGAGTTGGCCTCGGGAAAAGGGGGGCGAGTATTGTGACCCATTTTGACGGGAACCTGCAGCAGTACCCTAACTTCAGAGCAGAAGTAGTTTTCGCGCTCAAATTGCTTCGGAAAGACTTTAGAGATGAGGAGGAGAAAGTGGGTTTCATAATCACTCATCTGCATGGGGAAGCTAAGTCGTGGCTGCGAACCTTGTTACGCGAAAATGACCCCACCCTCAAAGATTCAAGCGCCTTTATTGAAGCCATGGACGCTTGCTTTAAATCAACGGTGGATGTGGATGTCGCTAGAAGGGAAATGCATGGATTGCGGCAAGGAAAAGCGACGGTGCGCCAGTATCATTCCTGCTTTTTTGGGTTAGTAAATGTGCTGGGCTGGCAGAAGGACTCAGCTGCCGTCAGGGATCTGTTCTGGGAGGGGCTGAATGGAGCCGTGAAAGATGAGCTGGCCAGGGGGGAGAGACCCCAAAATACAACAGAAGTAGTCCAAAGGGCGCTCGCAATTGGGGTGCGCCTGGAAGAACGCCCGTGGAGCAGGGAGGAGGGGCGAAGAGCAAACAAGTCAGTTAGAACGACTCCCTTCCTGCCCAGAGAGACAGAGCGCGCTCAGTCCACGCCTCCGCTGATGAGGGGAGAGGAGCCAATGGAAATCGGAGGTGCAAGGGCTCAGACAGCAAGCAGAGCCCAAACACCAGGAGCAGTCAAGGCGAAGGCTCCTAGAGGGAGCAGGAAGTGTTACATCTGCGACAGTGCACTGCACATGGCCAAAGAGTGTCCCCAGAGGCTCCAGAAGCACACTGCAGCCTCAGCAACTGTTAAAGGAGCAATTCAGCAGGGAGTAGAGCAGCAGGGAAACGGCGAAGCCTGGTTGGAGACGGAGGCACTGGGGCTCAACCAGGCGAGTCAGTGAAGCAGTCCCCAGAGATTTTGCAGCCCACAGACCCCCTCCCACCCAAACCAGTGGTGCAACTCACTGCATCGCTCCAGCTGCCCGATGGGCTCACCCTGGAGGTCCCTATTACCATTGACTCTGGTAGCAACGCAGACTTTGTAGGGTTGGACTTCGTCAAGCAGCATCGCATAGCACTCCTGCCAGCCACGACGCCCCTAAATGTTGTCACGGTAGATGGCAGGAAGATACTGGGAGGAGAGGTGGTACAGCAGACACCGCCTCTGGTGATGCAAATTGGGAACCACCGTGAAGTCATCAGTTTCAACGTCACCCACCTGTCGGACACGCCCATAGTGTTGGGCATGAGTTGGCTGGATAGGCACAGCCCGGCATTAGCGTGGTACCAGCGGCAATTGACCTTCTGCTCTTCCTACTGCGCAGCGCACTGCATCCAGACCTGCCAGGAAGAGGAGGGGCAAGAGGATGCACTGCAGCTACACCTAGGCATGGTGCAAGCGGTGCCCAACAAGTACAAGGCCTTTTTGGAAGTCTTCTGCGAGAAGGAAGCAGACAAGCTGCCTCCCCACAGACCCTACGACTGCAAGATTGACCTCCTGCCAGGGGCGACGCTGCCGACTGGGAGACTGTACTCCATGTCTGAAGACGAAATGCAAGAACTCAGGGAGTTCATAGATCGCAATTTGAAGCGGGGATTCATCCGGGAATCCAAAGCAGTGGGGGGCAGTCCCGTGTTTTTCGTGAAGAAGAGAGACACGCCCGAACGGAGGCTCATAGTGGATTATAGAATCATCAATTCCAGGACAAAGCCCACAGCATTCCCCATGCCCAAAATTGACGACCTGCTCGCGACGGTGAGGAAGGGACGGACCTTCACCAAGTTGGATCTACGAGGGGCCTACAACCTTATACGCATGCGGGAGGGCGACGAGTGGAAGACAGCCATGTTTACGCCTTTAGGAACCTATGAATACAGAGTCATGCCGTTTGGTCTCCAAAATGGCTCCCATTGTTTCCAAGCTTTCATGCACCACGTGCTAGCGGGACTCCTCTACAAGAAGTGCGTCTGCTTCTTAGATGATATCCTGATCTTTTCGGACTCGCAGGAGGCGCACGAGGAGGACGTCAAGGAGGTCCTGCAGAGACTACGGGAGCACAGACTTTACGCCAAACTGGAGAAGTGCCAGTTCGACACGACAGAGGTGGATTTCCTGGGCTACAAGCTGTCCGACAAGGGACTTGCCATGGACAGCGCCAATGTCCGCTCAGTGTTGGACTGGAAGAGCCCGCGCAACCGGAAGGAGGTCCAGAAGTTCGTCGGTTTCGCCAACTTTTATCGCAAGTTCATCAAGGGGTTCGCGAAGGAGACGGCGGCCATCACGGACACCCTCAGCTCCAAGAAGAAGAAGTTCACCTGGACGGACCAGGCGGAGCAGTCCTTTCGGAGGCTCAAGCGTCTCTTCGCGTCCGAAGAACAGCTGCTACACGTAAACCCCAGCAAACCGATGAGGGTTGAAACGGACGCCTCGGACAGAGCGGTGGGGGCGGTCCTGTTGCAGCAAGATCCGCAAGGGGACTGGAGACCGTGCGCATTCTACTCCAGGAAGCTCAGCACGTCGGAGCAGAACTACACCATCTGGGACAGGGAGTTGCTGGCCATTCATGCAGCCTTCAAGGCGTGGCGGCACTTCCTCGTCGGAGCCAGACACACAGTGCAGGTCCGCACGGACCACAAGAACCTGGAGTACTGGCGCACGGCGAAGTTCCTGAACCAGAGACACATCCGCTGGGCGGAGTTCTTTGCAGATTTCGATTTCCGGATAGAATACATCCCGGGAGACAACAACGTCATGGCGGATGCGCTATCCAGGAAGCCGCAGTATCTCGAGGAAGCGGCACCGGCAGCGGCCAAACACATTTTCGCACCAGAGGTGTGGGCGTGCGCTTCAGCCGCAGTGGACCTGGACGCAGTCCGTCGCGCGCTACAGGCGGATTCGTTTGCGCAATCCAAGATGGAGGAGGTGCGAAACGGCACAGCGAGGGACGACGAGTTCCAGATACGCGACGGACTACTCCTCCGCAAAGGGGCTCTCTACGTACCGGGAGACGACCTTCGCGCGAGAGTCTTGCAGCAGCTGCACGATGCGCCCAGCGCTGGGCACTTCGGCAAAGACAAGACGGCGGAATTAGTCACCAGGGACTTTTGGTGGCCCAAGGTGCGGGGAGAAGTTGCGGATTACGTTTCCAGGTGTGACACCTGCCAAAGGGCCAAGCCAGTACACAGGAAGCCGGTGGGTCTGCTGGAACCGCTGCAGACGCCGCTCAAACCATGGGAGAAAGTGGCCCTGGACTTTGTTACAGATCTGCCCAGTTCGCGCGGCAAAACAGCGGTACTCGTGGTCGTAGACCTCTTCACCAAGATGGCGCATTTCATTCCGTGCGCGAAGGTGGCCACAGCGGAACAGACCGCCAAGCTGTTCATAGACCACGTATTCAAAGCTCACGGCCTGCCGCGGTCCATCCTGTCCGACCGGGGCCGCCAATTCATCTCGAACTTCTGGCAGAAGCTGCTGGGCATCCTGAACGTCAAGATCAACTTAGCGTCGGCACGACACCCGCAGACCAACGGACAAGCAGAGAGGGTCAACGCCATCATGCAGCAGTACCTGCGATGCTACGCCAATCAACAGCCCTCGACCTGGGTGGACTACCTACCGCTAGCCGAGTTTGCCTACAACAACACGAAGCACGGGTCTACAGGGGTGACACCGTTCTTCGCCAACAATGGGCGCCACCCCAGAACCTTCCCGGGGTTGGAGACCGAGGCAGAGGGGGAGCCACGGGGGGCAGAGCACTTAGCCGCAGAGTTACAGGAGGTCCATGAGCAACTCCGAAGGCACTTGGAACTCGCGAAACACGCCTACAAGATGCAGGCAGACAGGCACAGGAGGGTTGGGGAAGACATACAGGTAGGGGACTGGGTCTGGTTAGCAGCTCAGGCAGTGCCGGCCAGAACGCTAGCTAAGAGGAAGCTAGGACACAAGCAGCTGGGACCTTACCAGGTCGCGGCACAAATCAATCCAGTGGCCTACCGGTTGACACTCCCGGAGGGCTCCAGAATGCACCCAGTCTTTCACAGGTCAGTGCTCACGCCTTACAAGGCACCCCACAGGTTTCAGGCGCCAGGGACCGCACCAGCCCCACGTAGCCCATCGCCAACAGGGGAGGGACCACAGAGGGCGACGCCACTCAACGAGGTCACGCAGATTTTGGACTCCAGATGGGGGGAAGAGGGAGTTGAATATCTCCTCGCCAGGGAGGGTACTCCGGCCAGCGCCAACGAGTGGGTGCCGTGCTACGCCGTGGAGGAGCACTACCTCAAAGATGAGTTCCATTCGATCTTCCCACACAGACCCATGCCGGCGGAGTATTTCGACGACTGGCTTTTCACACCCACACTGTCAGCCAGCACGTTCCAGGGTTTCTCCTCAGATGAGGAGCCGACGCCGGGGATGAGCTCCCCGGAGGGGTCGCTCTCGGGGTTTGCCACGGACCGCTCCTATTGGTGGGACACTCAACCAGAAGTGGGGTGGAGCAGGGAACTGCTGAGGGGGCCCTTGCACACAGCCTCACCCGAGGGACCGGGTGGAGAGGTGGACATGGACGTGTGGGGGGAGGATCTTGGCTTTGAGCACGACAGCAGAGAAATGGAAGCAGAGGAAGTCGACGTCGACGAACCCATCGTGGGGGGGCCTGATCCCGCTGGCTGGTTGCACACCAGGGGGAGAGAACGGAAGCCAGCACTCACACCCCCAGCGCTGGAGCACCTGGAACCCACACCTGAAGAGGGGGAGGGGGGAAGGGGGGGCTTCGAGGGGGGGATGGATGTCAGAGGCTCAGGAGCAGAAGAGCAGGGGAGAGAGCAAATAGAGAGCGGAGGAGAGGAATCAGAGGGGAGCGTAGGGGAATATGACAGTGGACCGAGAGATTCCATGAGCTTCTCCAGCGAATCAGAAGATTCCCAGGAGGGGGCGCCTATGGTAAGGGCGAGGCGAGTCCCAGGGGGGACGATCCATAAACAAGGAACCAGAGGGGAGTCCCAAAGGAGTAGCGGAGGAGTAGGGCCAGTTCCCCCACCAGAGCACAGTGGGGGGGAAGAGTCACGTGAGTCAGGACCAGCTTCTCCTCCATCGGGGAGTGGGGAGACGGAGGGAAGGCCAGGTCCAGCTAGCCTCCCCGAAGGGGGGAGCAGTGACACAAGTGTAACGGTCAGAAGGAAAGTGGGAGGCTGCGCGCGCGCGCCAAGTTCAAATGTGGAGGAGCGCGGGACAGCAGAAAACCCGGATTGGGAGCCAGGTCCTAAAGCCAGAAGGAGGGGGGGAGAAGAGTCAGCAGAATCAGCGTCAGAGGAATCTAGGAGGGCTGAGACTCCGACTAGCAGAAGGACCCAGAGAAAGAAGGAACAGAGGAAGAGGTGGAGTAAGGCTAGAATCTTAAGCTGGTGTCAGGGGGGAGGAGATTCAGATGGGACTTCTACGGTCTGATGGATAGACGTAGCGTTGCGCGCTGCGCGTCTGGAAATGAAACTGAACTTCAATAAAGACTTTTAAACTTGAGCAAGAAGCAGCGTTGGTCTTGTGTGAGCTGGGACCTTGGGCAGCGCTGACACATGTTCTCAAAGCAATATTCTCAAATGTGGAAAATTTAAGTCAGCTCCTGGGGAGTGCATATATCTTATCTCTAAATTTAGGATTCCCAAGAGCCTTTAGAGTACGTTGTCATCCCACTGTCAATTTTATCTCTGTAACCATGAGGACTAGAAATGTATTCTAGTAAACTGGGACTTTTAACTGATGGTAGGAATAGCCTTCAATTCTGTCTTTTGCCATAATGCCATTCTAGTGTGCCTGATGGAACTTATCTGCTCCACTTCCCAGTGGGGAGGAGTTGCGGTGGACCGCATGGCCACCCACTCCCCACCGGGGGTGGGGGACTTTGTCCCCCATTGCCTGGGGGATCCCGGCCACGTCAGAGCCCGGCCAGCCAATCCGCTGGCCGGCAGGGTGTGGCCGGGACAGTTTAAACCGAGGAGCGAGCTCGCTTCCTCAATCACCCTCCCTCCCGAATTTGCAGGTTAGGCACTGGCCTTGCTATGGATTTCGGTTGGTCGCCTTGGTTGTCCAAGGGGCCTGGTAGGAATTTTTCCACTTGGCAAATTGGCACTGGCCACTTGGCTTTCGCCTACCTCGTAGCAATCGTCACAACTTTGTTAGGGTTGCGGTTAGGCATTTTTTGACCTTGTGTGGGGGAGGGGAGGTGTGGCCATCACCTGCCCCTCCATCTTAAGGGTATTCCATTAAAGGAATCCGGGGGTGTTGATCTTGTCCGAAGCCCGGTTGGGGGCTAGGGCTTTGACATGACCCCGACGGGAACACCAGGGGGAGCTTGAGCTGGTTCGCAACAACAGGGCTCCCCCTACCGGTGGCTTACCCTTACTGGACTTCCTGCACAGAGTCAGATATAGTCGGGTCCAATCAATGCCTAAGCCAATACCGCTCACATTCTGTAATTCAATAAAGTTGTGGCCAAAATGTCCTTGTGTGAGTTATTTCCCAACGAGGGGGTGGCTGTGGGGTCTTGACACACAACTAGCTTACCTTGAGAAATAAAATAAAATCATGAAAAGGCTACTATGGGACAAAAGCCCCCCTTCTCCATGGAGGTCACCTGCTGGATCTTTGCATCATTTGCTAAACTGGCCTTGTATGCTTCCAAGCATCTTCACCTGGGGGAAGAGCAGGATGCTGCCTGCACCTCTGCAGGGATACTGGACCCTTCAATCACTCTGACACAAAAGATGCAGCCAAGCTACTTGCTGTCAGAGGTGGCTGCCTCTTTTACCACTGCTTTGGGCATTTCTCCTTTCAGTCATGAGGCACAGGCCAGTCACTGACGCCTATAAAAACATGACCAGACCAGCCATAAGGCAAAGTGAGGCAACTGCCTTGGGTGGCAGGATCCCCAGGGGCAGCAGATCCCAATGTAGATCATCATTTCCCCCTTGTTCCTGGTGTAGCTCTTGACCCACCCCTTCCTCCCTGGTGGGGAGAGAAGTGCCATTTTGTGGTTGGCCTGAGGGGCCCTGGAGGCAGGTCAATGCCATTCTTACACTTACACAGTGCAAAAGTAAAATCTTTTGGATGGTATAATAGGGAACTGAGCCCCCCCCCCCCCGCTTTAATCTGGAACAAAGCTTGCCAGTGTTTCAGCTCTCATCAGTTTGGGCAAATTCCTCTAGTCAGATGTGTTTGCAATGGGGAGGGGTAGGGTTCAGGACTCTGTTACCTGAATAAAGTTTGCATTGATGTAATCAGCTTGGGCTTCTTCTGTCAGGAAGTTCACAACAACTCTGGTCTGATCATCTGTGAGATGTACACAACTGGGAGTTAGTACCACAGATAGTCACCTGGCCTTAGAGAGAGAGAGAACATGAATCTCAGCATCTGACCTGTGGTCCCTCAGAACTGCAACTCCCAGCAGCCCCAGCTGCATAGCCAATGGTCAGGGCATGGGCAGAGCTGCGCTCCAGAAACATCTGGAGGGTCACAGCTTAGCCTAACCCTGCTCTCAATTGACAGGAAATGGAAAGAGGAGAGAGATTGTGAAGTCAGTGACCAAACCCCTGACTACATTGAACCACTGGTGCTGTTTGAATCCCATGGCTTGGTGCACCTAAGGTCATAGTGTACAGAGGACTGACCAGAGAGTAGCAGCCTGAGAGGTATGTCCTCAACCCCCCTGAGAAGATAGCCTAGGAGAGACCCCACCAAGGTGAGCATTGCTCCACAGGTATTGCCCAAGTAAGTGGACAGGTTTGTCTTGCTTCACATTCATTCCGTGGATTAGGCTGGATCTGTGCATAGCACTATTCACAAAGAGAGCTCCTGGAGCAATTAGATTGGGGGTCCTCAAACTACAGCCTATGGTCCAGATCTGGCCCGCCAGGGTCCTGAACCCGGCCCGCCTGTCAATTGTTGAATCCGCCGCTGACTACGTTGAATCCGCCTATGGCGCTCCTCTCGCAGCCCGCCGCCCTCCTGCCATGGGAGAAAGTGCCTTGCTGCGTTTCTGTTGCCATCTGAGCATTTCCTTCTTTTGCCAGGGTCTCCGTTAATTCCATTCTCGGCATCGCCACAGGTGCTTCCGACCTCTATTCACACCCACACACCCAAATCGCTTTTTCTTAGTTTCTTTTTTTTAAAAAGATATTTATTAAAATTTTCAATTTTTATACAAACAAAAAGCAAAAAAGTTTAAAAACACATATAGTTCACAATACTTAGTTTTCAATGACCTATTTCCCTGACCTCCTCATACCTCCCCTTCTTGTAGTCCAATTCAAATTATTTATTCAGCAAATCCTTATCTCAAAGCATTACAGCTAAAAAAAAACCTTAATTTCTATCCGACATCATTCAACATTCATTAATTTTACAATATTTCTGTAGTCCTTGAATTTCTTCCAATCTTCTTCCGCCGACTCTTCTCCCTGGTCACGGATTCTGCCAGTCATTTCTGCCAATCCCATGCAGTCAATCATCCTCATCTGCCATTTTTCCAGAGTGGGTAAATCTTGCATCTTCCAGTACTTTGCAATAAGTATTATTGCTGCTGTTGTAGCATACATAAAGAAAGTTCTATCCTTTTTTGACACCAACTGGCCGACCATGCCCAAGAGAAAGGCCTCTGGTTTCTTCAAGAAGGTATATTTAAATACCTTTTTCAATTCATAGAATCATAGAATCATAGAATCATAGAGTTGGAAGAGACCACAAGGGCCATCGAGTCCATTCGTTATAGATCATTTCCCAGAAAGCCTTAATCTTAGGGCACGTCCACCAAAGGTGAAAAAATGTACCTTCATTTTCTTTACATTTCCAACATTTATTATCGGGCAAATGGTAAATTTTTGCAAGCTTGACTGGGGTCATGTACCACCTGTATATCATTTTCATAATATTTTCTCTTAAGGCATTACATGCCGTAAATTTCATCCCAGTGGTCCACAACTGTTCCCAGTCAGCAAACATAATGTTATCTCCAACATCTTGTGCCCATTTAATCATAGCTGATTTGACAGTCTCATCCTGAGTGTTCCATTTCAGCAGCAAGTTATACATTTTTGACAAAATCTTATTTTTGGGCTCTAACAGTTCTGTTTCCAATTTAGATTTTTCCACCTGGAAGCCAACTTTCTTATCCAAATTGTAAGCCTCCATTATCTGATAATAATGAAGCCAGTCTTGCACTTTGTTTTTTAGTTTCTCAAAACTCTGCAGTTTCAGTCTATCTCCTTCTTGTTCCAAAATTTCCCAATACTTCGGCCATTTGGCCTCCATATTGAGCTTTTTCTGAGCTTTCGCTTCCATTGGTGACAACCACCTTGGGGTTTTATTTTCCAATAAATCTTTATATCTAATCCAAACATTAAACAATGCTTTCCTAACAATATGGTTTTTAAATGCTTTATGTGCTTTAACCTTGTCATACCACAAATATGCATGCCACCCAAAAACGTTGTTAAAACCTTCTAGATCCAAAATGTCTGTGTTCTCAAGAAGCAGCCAGTCTTTCAACCAGCAGGACGCTGCTGATTCATAGTAAAGTTTAAAGTCTGGCAGGGCAAATCCACCCCTTTCCTTTGCATCAGTTAATATCTTAAATTTTATTCTGGGCTTCTTGCCCTGCCAGACAAATTTAGAAATGTCTTTCTGCCACTTCTTGAAACAGTCCATCTTGTCCACAATTTGCAATGTTTGAAACAAAAACAACATTCTAGGCAATACATTCATCTTTATAGCTGCAATTCGACCCAACAAGGAAAGCTTCAAATTTGACCAAATTTCTAAATCTTTTTTCACTTCCATCCAACATTTTTCATAGTTCTCTTTAAACAAATTCCCATTTTTAGCTGTCATGTTAATCCCCAGGTATTTCACTTTCTTAACCACAGTTAAACCTGTTTCACTCTGAAACTTCTCTCTTTCAGTCAATGTTAAGTTTTTCTCAAAAACCTTAGTTTTTGACTTGTTCAATTTGAATCCTGCCACCTGACCAAATTCTTGAATTAGTTCTAAAACTCTTTTAGTACTAGATTCTGGCTCTTGTAACGTCAAAACTAGGTCATCTGCAAATGCTCTCAGTTTATACTGTTTAGCTCTGACCTGTATACCTTTAACCAACCGGTCCCTTCTAATCATGTTCAGCAGGACCTCCAGGACCGATATAAAAAGCAATGGGGAAATTGGGCACCCTTGTCGTGTCCCTTTTTCTATCTTAAATTGTTCCGTAACCACAATATTTACAATTAATTTAGCATTTTGTTCAGAGTATATTGCACCTATACCATTCTCAAAGCCTTGGCCTACCCCCATACCCTGTAAGTTCTTTTTCATAAAACTCCAAGAGATATTGTCAAAAGCTTTCTCCGCATCCACAAATATCAGAACTGCTTTAGTGTTTATATTCACTTCTAGCTTTTCCAAAATGTCAATTATGTTCCTCAAATTATCAGATAGATGTCTTCCCGGTAGAAAGCCTGCTTGGTCCTTATGAATCTCCTCAATCAATACTTTTTTCAGTCTCTTAGCCAAAATATCAGCAAAAATTTTGTAATCCACATTTAATAAGGATATGGGACGGTAGTTCTTAAGTTGTGTCTTTTCAGTTTCCGTTTTCGGTATAAGTGTAATATACGCCTCTTTCCACGATTCTGGTGCTCTTTTCCCTTCCAAAATTTCTTTACAGACTTCCTTCAAAGGTTGTAATAACCACTCTTTCAAAGATCAGTAATATCTGGAAGTCAGCCCATCCGGTCCTGGAGACTTGCCTAATTGCATATTTTGAATGGCACCTTCTATCTCCTGGTCAGATATTTTGCAATTGAACATTAGTTTGCTTTCTTGTGAAATTTTTTGTAATCCATTTGTTTTCAAAAAGCGTTCAATGTCCATTTCATTCTGTGGCCCTTGTGCATATAATTGTTTGAAGTATTTCTGGAAGCAATTTCTAATCTCAGTTGGATTGTGTATATCTTTTCCTTCTACTTCCAAATTTGTGATGGTATTTAGTTTTTGTCTTTTTTTCAATTGCCAAGCCAGTAGTTTCCCACATTTATTCGCTGATTCAAATGTCTTCTGTCTCATTTGTTTAATTTTCCATTCTATTTCCTGATTCATCAATTCCATATATTGTACTTGATATAATTTTATTTCTCTCAAAATCTCCTGCGACTTTGGCTTTACTCTCAGTTTTTTCTCCCCTTCTTTTATTTTCTCCAAAATTTTATCTTTTTTCTCATTTCGACTTCTCTTTTTTATTGCGTTCTGTTGTATCAAGAACCCTCTCATCACAGCTTTACTTCCATCCCAGATTACTCTTTTTTCAACATTAGTAGTCATATTTATTTCAAAATAGTCTCTCAAATTTTTTGGGGCCTTTTTATATACTTCTTCATCTCTAAATAGGGTGTCATTCATCCTCCATCTAAAGGAGCCGGGTGTTGTTTGCTTCATCTCCATCTTTACAGCGTTATGGTCTGAGCAAGTTTTAGGGCAGATTTCCACTTTCTTTATCTTTGGTGCCATTCCTCTAGTAATCCAAATTTGGTCAATTCTAGTCCATGTCATCTTAGCTTCAGAGAAGAAAGTTTCCTCTCTCCCCAGGGGGTTCTTAGTTCTCCAAATGTCAATCAAGTCCATATTGTCAGTCAATTCAAAGAAAGTTTTTGGTAGTCTACCATCTTTGGTGACTACCTGTTTTTGTGCCTTGTCCATGTTTGTAGATACAACTCCATTCATATCCCCCATCAATATTATATTATAGTCCATATAGTCCAAAAGAGTCTCATGCAACTTCTTAAAAAATTCAGATTTCCCCTCGTTCGGTGCATACACCCCTACAATCAAAAATTTCTCTCCTTGAAATTGAATTTCGATTGCCAAATATCTTCCTTGTTCATCTTTAAAAATTAATTTCGGTGAAAATTTCTCCTTTGCATATATCACCACTCCTCTCTTTTTGACCTTATCAGACGAAATAAATTCTTGTCCCAATCTCTTATTAATAAGTATTTTCCTGTGTAGCCTCATTACATGTGTTTCCTGTAAACAAATCAAGTCCAATTGTTCTTTTCTTAATATATGAAAAACACCTTTTCTCTTTCGAGGGGAGTTAAGTCCATTACAATTCCAACTTAGAAGTTGCAGAGCCATGGTGAGTTACTTAGTTTTCCCTCCAACTGCACCGAGTTGTTGTTCTTCTTCTGTTGGTGGTGTGTCTTTCCCTGGGCCAAGGAGTCCAAATGATAAGTTTGCTATGTCTAAAATTCCTTTTCCTGATGCGATTGGCTCCTCACCAGATTCCACTTCCTTCTGTAGATCCTCCTCGTGGTCTTTCAAGAACTTGTCTTTATCATTCACTGTCCTTATTCTTATTTTTCTTCCTTTGTATTTGAAGGATAGACCTTGGGGGAATTCCCACCTGAAGAGTATTCTGTTTCTTCTCAATAGAACAACAAGATCTCTGTATTAGGCCCTTACATCCAAAATATATTTGGGTATATCCTTAAAGATCTCCACGAATGAATCTTCAATTTCCAGAGTTCTTTGATAGTGCAAATTCAAGATTTTGTCTCTTTCTTCTTTTGTTCTTAAGGTAATCAAACAGTCTCTTGCTTTGTTCTTTCTTTGTCTTTTACCAAGCCTAAATGCACTCACTATCTTGAATTCTTCCTTCCCCAGGTCCTGTTGCCAAAAATCTGTAAATTCCTTTGCAAGGAAGTCTGCCAGGTTGTCTTTCTCGCTTTCAGGTACTGCTCTGATTCTTAAATTTCTCTCCTTTCCTTGTAATTCAATCATAGACAGTGTTAGGTCGTGATCCTCTAGTTTCTTATATACCGGTGGTATCTTCTCTTGAGCAGCGGTTGCAATTTCCTTAGCTTCCTCTGCTATCTTTCGAGTCGAGGCCGATTCCTCCAATAGTTTTTCAATGGACTGTGTGTTAGAATTCACCTTCTTTCCCAGTTCATTAATACTTGTAGTGTTCAAGTCAATTCTTGCTGAGGCCTCAGCTACTTGTTTATTTGTCTCTGCAACCTGTTTGGCTAAGTTTTCCAAAGATGCATTAATTTTGCCGAGTGCCTGAGCCAATAAATCTTCAGATGACATAGCTTTTGGTTTTGCTTGCGAAGCAGCAGTTCCTACTGTGCCTGCTGCTCCGGATGTTGAAGCCCTTCTCTGATGTGTAATATCAGTCTTGTATTGTCTACCGGACCTGGTAGTTTTTTCCTGTGCCAGCTCTATCTTCCCTTTCTCATTTGCCATAACACTCTCATGCAAAACCCAAGGTCAGTCTCACGCCTGGTAGATTTGTTTTGAAGAGGAATTTTCCAAGCTTGGTTACTTAGTGGCTTAGTTGTTGTTGCAACATAGTCTCCTCTAGGGGGACACACTTCCAACTTCACTTTGCAACTTTTAAAACAAATATGGTCCTTATAGGTCCCCAGTACCCTTAAAAGCCACAAATTCAGTGTCCTTAAAAATTACTTTTTAGTCAAAAGCAGTTCCAGAAACACTGTATCTTTCACAGAGTTGTATCAAAAATCTTTACCTTTAACGTGCTGGCAATTCTTCCCAATTAGGCTTTCCCTATCATAGGCAGTCCGTTCCCAGATTTCAGAGGCAGCAGATGTAACTTTACTTCCCTCCTTCCTTGCAGGTAAATACCTCTCAAATTTCTCCCCTCTGCTCCTGCAGGCAGGGGGGGATTGCTTTTTTGGTGCTGGATTTTAGACCTTTAAAAAGACGTCTTTCAAAGTTACAGCTTTAGAGTCTCTTTGCTTTGATCTGCTTACAAGCCGGAAAGGTAGACTTCCTGTTTTTACCTTTCCCGTTTCGGTGCCGATTTTTTTTTTAAAAAAATTTCCTCGAATTAATTGACTTAATCCTACTCACGAGTAGTTGCTTTAGAGTCCAATTGCCAGGAAGAAATCAGCGCTCTCCGATGATGGCCATGCAGCTTCACTCCACGGAAGCGGTAGACGGCTCTCAGCTCTGCGCCGCTCACCCCCGTTCCGCTCCGCAGCCTTTAAAAAGGCTCCTTCGCAGGGGGGGGGCGCAAATGGAGCCCGCCGAGCCTCCAAGTTCCCAGGCTTCACTGCCTGCGATTTCTTCGGGTCCCCGCTTCGCCGGAGCGGCAAGACCCTGTCCTGTGGAGCCGATTCCCTCCGGAGCTCAGGGGGAATCCGCCATTCGTCGCTGGCGCTGACCGGAAGTCCGCTTTTTCTTAGTTTCACCCCACAGGTGCACCACAAGGCACAACACCCTCCCCCCAGTACCGAATTTACATATAAGCTAAACAAGCTATAGCTTAGGGCCCCACTCTCTTGGGGGGGCCCAAAAAAAATTAAAGAAAAAAAGTGCAGAGTGCATAGGAATTCGTTCATATTTTTTTCAAACTATAGCGCGGCTCCCAACAGTCTCTGAGGGACAGTGAACTGGCCCCCTGTTTTAAAAGTTTGAGGACCCCTGAATTAGATGGTCCATAAGAAGAGACTTGCTGGATCAGGCCAATGACCCACCTAGTCCAGCATCCTGTTCTCACAGTGGCCAACCATACTCCTCTGGGAAGCCCTGGAGCAGAGCCTGAGAAACTAAGACAGACCAAAAACAAGGTAAAGTATCTGCTCATCATCACTAGCGTCACAACCACTCTGTCCTTCTGACCACCCTCCAGAGAGCAGTGGCAGATTGTCCCGTTCCTAAAATGAAGGCGCACACCTTAGAAAGTATCAACTTCCACTTTTTGCAGTTCCTCTGATTACTTTTCATCCATTAGTTAACTTCCTCAGTCTGGCCTCCTGATTGGCTTGGAGCTTTATATAAACTTCCTGGGCAGGGTTCTGGATACAGTTACTGCCCCTGGTTTCCAGCATCCCAAATCCTGAGACTCACTAAATGAGCTACAGTGATGCCATAGGTGTGGAAGAGTAGCAGCCAAACCTTAGAAATGCACATTCCTGCTAGTTTGCATGAGAAGGGGCTAAGCCCACAGAGCTGTATTGCTGATAAGCAGACCATAGAAATACAGTTGGCAGAGAGGGCTCTGTGTGATGTCATTTCCCCTACTCTCCGGGAGAGGAAGGAGCATATTGTATTTCCTTTTCCTCTCTTTCTTCCTTTGACTAGCGTTGGATGCAGAGATATCTCTGTTTGCTCTGGCTTTAGGTACATGCCTGAAGCTGGTTGTACTGTAAATCTAAGTATTTTGCCAGCATAGCTTTTACTGCTGCCACTGCTGGGAACCAATGCAAATTATAAGTAAGAAATTCTTATGTTTAAACTTACTGTAGTTGTCTGATTCTTTGTTCAGCGGGGTAAGAAGGGAGAGCCAGCTTACTTCATAGCAAGACTTCCTCTAAATGAGGTTTTACAGCCAAATTCCTATGCTTAATTCTGCTGCCAAGGATGGGACTTTGAAACTGTTCAACCCACACATGTGGGAGCCTGGATAAATTAATTGCAACGAATATATCTTCTCCTACCCATTAAGACCCATCCCAGAATAGAAAGGTTCCTCATGATGTCAGGCACACAAGGACAGTGTGAGCAGCTGCTAAAGGGATAGAGCTAGAGATGTGAAGGCCCAGGAAAAACAAAAAAAATCAGGGGAGGGGGAGAGAGAAACAGATTTTTCTCATTCTTGGAATGATTCCTTGGCCATGGTTTTTACAATAGAGAAAAGATGGATATTTGGAGAAAGAAGGAAACCTCTTCATATACAATATTTTCTTTTTTCAGAATGTTGTGATTTAAAAAAAGTAAACTTTTAAAACAATATTGTTATAGTCAATAGGACTGCCACAAAATTCCTATAATTTGAGAGTAGCCGATGGATCTAGGGTCTAACTTGATGCTTTGAGGCCCTGAATCGCGAGTACTACAGCCTGGGACATGGCAACACTCACTGGATATTTTGCTGGTGACACGAGCAAATGAAAGACAATTCAAGGCACTCCTAGGGTGGAGCAGCCCAAGAGGAATGTGGTAACACAGCCTGATCCATAGAAGAGGAAGTGAGTGCCAAGTTGGGCAGAACTGGCCCCATGCCACAGATGCCAATATTAAAGCCACCACACAGTAGTAGTATTTCCTCATTGGCAACTCACATGGCAGGATGTCTTTGTAACGGTTCTTCTTGATATTCTCCTTGTTGCCCCCAGCTTCTGTTGAAATGCCCTGCTGTTGCCGGAATGCTGCCGCCTGGGCTTTGATTTCCTGCCGAGAGACAAGAGCATCCGTTCATTTATTAAAATCTTTACACGCTTGCCTTTCCATCTGACAACAGGTCTCCAAGGTAATAAAAAAAGAAAAATGGACATGTAACAAGCTTAGCAGGTTTCCTGGTGCCTAATGGAGGCTCTGGGGGATAAGAATGAAAAATACCCTCTTCCGCAGCTTTTGGTCTCTTCCAACTCTATGATTCTATGATTCTATGGATCAGGAATGGGAAAACCTGTGGACTGCCAGATGTTGCTCAGCTGCAGCTCCCATCATCCCTGATAGTTGGCCAGGCTGTCTGGGAACCCCAAGGTCCCTCTGCCCCTGCCACACCTTCCTTTTTATTTATGTATACAGGCAACTTCCCATTTATGCGTGTTTGGGGCATGGGCATCCACACATGTGTGCATTGCCACAAACCTGAAAGGGGGCAAAAAGTGATCCTAAAAGGGTGCAAAAATGGCAACAATGGCACAAAAATAGCATCTAGCAATCCCATGAGCCTTTGTACCAACCTTTGGGGCCTTTGGAGAGTTGGAATTTGAGCAAGGAGGTTTGGAGGGGGCAATTGTGGTGGAATTTGGTGGATTTTGGGGTGCTTTTTAAGGGTTTTTTTATTAATAAGAATAATAATACCCCACCCATCTGGCTTAACATCAATCCTTTCAAACTTCAAAGGGCTGCCTTTAAAAGGTTTCCATAAGTTTAGAGGGTGTTTGCAGGCTTTTTAAATGGTGTTCCTGATGCACACGATATACACGTAAAAACACAGTTCCTCGGAATGTAACCCTGTGTAAACTGAGAGTTTCCTGTATATCTAAAGCATTTATGGACTGAGTTTCCAGGCAGAACTCTCTTCATGTGGAACTTTCAACATGTAGTTTCAAAATGAATAATCATTAATCAATTATAAACATAAAATTATATAACAATAAAATTAAAACCAGCATTAATTAGAACCAGCATTAATCTTGTTCTCTGAAATGGAAGATTCAAATATATATATATGAATTGTTTGTATTTTACATTTTATTGGTTTTGTTATTACTGATGCATATTTTTACTCTGAGGTCTATATGACATAAAATGGTATGGAGCAGGGATTTCAAAACTGTGGTCCACAAGCTTCACATGGTCTGTAGCACATCTGTGGATTTGTGGTTGGAGATGGGAAAAGGCACCTCAATTGCATTAAATATTCACAGTGATTTTAATTGCATTTTATTTGCTTATCTCACTTCTTATATTATATTTTGTTATTACAGTTTGAATTCTATGCAATACAACTAATATATATATACACAGTATCTATCCCAGTGCATTACAGTTGCATCAACAACAAGGAAAATCATTAAGTGGTCTACCAAGACCCCTCTGCAATTAAAGTAGTCTGCAAGGGGGAAACCCTTATAGAAGGAATGTAAATGAATAAACTGCTCGGAAGCCATTTTGGCAAGTGAGTGACTCCCAGCAGATGGTCAATGACAGCACTAGAGGCAGTAAACAGAGTGGTGCTACTTATGAAATCTTACAATCTCTCATTGAGTATATTTCTGGAGCATGCAGTGTTAATCTGACCATGTTGTGCCTCATCAGAGCAGGTTTCCCTGGTGTGATGACACTGGCTTTCCTTCCAGGAACTGACTGGAACACTGGATGATGACTTTATCTACCTGTGGTCTTCACCCAAGGCAGCACCAAGTCAGGCAAGGGGTTATATAACACAGAGAAGTGTTCTTGAGGCAGTGTGAAAATAGGATTAATGGCCTCTGGGTGGCAGATACCATTAAGAAAATTGAAACAAGGAGGCTTTGGGAAATGGGGCTTGTGGATTCTGTAAAAAAGAGGTGGGACACACCTCTCTTCTAATATCACAGCAGTCCTGCATCAAAGTTGTGCACCCACCAAATAACAAGTTTGTCTGGCAAGTGTGAATCAGCCCTTAGTTTTCAAAGTTCAGCAGAGAACAACTGTGTTTATTTTACAAGCATGGATGTGGGGTACATCCTGATCTATCTCATTTATGCTGTGGATGTGCATTGGCCATGCTTATGTCTGATGTACAATTTCCTCCTTTAGCAAAAGCTCAAAGGAAACCTGTTCAGTGTGCTCTGCAGAAACTGGCTATGCACAGCACTGAGGGGTAGGAACCAGTATGGACAGCCTAAACCAAATATTTTTTATACACACACACACACACACACACACACACATATATATATATATATCCTGGCACGTGTTTTTGTGCGAAAGGGTAAAGATATGTCAGTACTTCAATAAATGTGCACACAAAGTGATTTAAGCATAACCAAAGCAGACAGATTACGTGAAGCACAGGGAAGGGGCTTTGGATTTATGAACCAGTATGTTTGTCCAATGGGTTGTGAAAGTGAGGGGAACCCAGACTTGAACTGGAGGAGGAAATGCTGAATCAGGGTCCTGATTTGTATGCGTGCCTGTAACATGCACCCTTTTAGCATACCGTTATTTGCATGCTCATGCTTCCTTCCCTCTTCTCCCCCCCCCAAAAAAAACCCACATATATTTATCATTTGCTCCGGACCTGTCTCACTTTTCTGTCAAGCTGAGTGTGTGTCTGGCTTCTGCTGTATTCTGCCAGTGAGGGATGTCGAAACTTCACTGTCCTCCCTTTCCCCAACTGCAGCTGAGAAGTGGCAGGTCATGTAAACAGCCCATGAATTCAGTTCCTTTCCTTATTTATTCACCTAGGGCTGTTCCCCATCCCCTGTGCATCAGGCAGCGATTCCTATGTCTGGGCAGCATCAACAAGTTCATCTTATTGTACAACATCATTTCTGCTTGCTGAGAAATTGTAAACTACAGTTTTGTTCACAGTACGAGTTTGCCACCATCTGTGGCTGTTGCCTTTCCTGCCATCCAAACCATAATGGGGAAGGGCTGTCACTCAGTGGTAGACCACCTGCTTTGCCTGCAAAGGTCCAAGGTTCAGTCTCAGCATCGCCAGGCAGGGCGAGGCAGATCATAACTGACCTAAGAGAAACCCTACAGAGCCACTGCCAGTCAGTGTGGACAGTATGGGTCCGGTTTGGTATAAGGCAGCTTCTCGATGCCTCTCCTCAAGCCCTTCACAGGCTTCCCGTACCCTTCCGTAAAGGTAAAGGGCCCCCTGATCATTAGGTCCAGTCGCAAACGACTCTAGGGTTGTGGCGCTCATCTCGCTTTATTGGCCGAGGGAGCTTCTGGGTCATGTGGCCAGCATGACTAAGCCGCTTCTGGCGAACCTGAGCAGTGCACGGAAATGCCGTTTACCTTCCCGCCGGAGCGGTACCTATTTATCTACTTGCACTTGGACGTGCTTTCAAACTGCTAGGTTGGCAGGAGCAGGGACCGAGCAACGGGAGCTCACCCCGTCGCAGGGAGTCGAACTGCCGACCTTCTGATCGGCAAGCCCTAGGCTCTGTGGTTTAACCCACAGCGCCACCCGTATCCCTTGTAACCTTCCATATCTGGCTCAAATGTCCTGACTTTACCCAGACAATATTGTGGACTCTCCATCCTTGGAGGTTTTAAAGCAGAGTTTGGATGGTCATCTGTCATGGATGCTTCAGTCAAGATTCCTGCATTGCAGATTCCTCAGGGTCCCTTCCAGCTCTATGATCCCATAACAGCAGAAACTCTCTCACTGAACTAAATAGGGGTCTGAGCCTGGATGGTGAAAGGCAGAGTAGAATCTTGGGAACTGTAGTTTGTTAAGGGTAATGGGAACTGTAGTTCTATGTGGGGAACTGGGTGTACTTTAAATGTATGATGTGGATCTACTTGAAAAGGAGAAGCCAGGGGCACAACCTGGTGGATCCTGGGCAGAGCCTGCCAGAATCTGGAGTTTTCTCATTTTTCCACCTCAAGCTGTTTACTTGAAAGAACACAGTTTTACAGGTTGGAGCAACAACATGATGACAGGTATTTCCAAGGTGAACCGTACAGCTTCCCTCCTAGGCATGCTTGAATCGTCACCTGACCCATTTCAGAACTTAAGCATTGCCTCCTTGTCTTATGCTAAGTCTTGCTTGTTTCTATGCCCCAGTGGAGGATGGTCACTGCACAACAGTTGGTGCAAGAGGTTTCACTGCATGGAAGAGGACAAAGGTTTGATTTGCAGTGACCCTGGCATGCCAGATATGCTGTTTAGACCCCCAGAGAAACTTTCTTACTTGTTGGGTTCCTGGCACCTCTCTCTGCTGACCTTTCTCAAACACAGAACAATGAAGGCCAGTCTCCAAGGGTATGAGAGAGATTATAGTTACTATTTATGTAATGCTCAAGAAACGAGGAGGGTTATACAACATCTCAGAACTGTCACCATGAATGACACCAACAATGAGAGCTAGCAGCCTCACATGGCCAGGCATGTGACACTGAAACCTGCTCTAGACCTTGCTAGCTTAGGAATCAGGACACCTGGATTCACATTCTGTCTGTGTGGGAAATCAAGCATGACTGTATCTGGAGTTCATGGAGCTAAAAGGATGCAAAAGTGGTAATGACTTAGTTTCCACTTCCCTCCTATTTTCAAGGTCTGTGACAATACCTTGTTCTCGTGCCTATAAATTAGGAAGTAAAGTTGAAATGCAGGCACACACAAATTTAGAGAAAGTTTCCTATTTTCACTTTCAATTCAAATTGGCAAGCTTCTTGAACTTAAAATATCTGGAACGTGGATGCAGTCTGTGGGCAAAGCCAATGCTGGAACCTGGGGGCAGAAGGAGGATCACAGGACAAACCTGTCCCACCATAAGGAAATGCAATATTTGTAACCTGCTGCAGGGCGCAGTGAAATGAGGGTCCTTGGCCTCAACAAAACCTTGTAAGGATCAAAGCCTTATTGGACCAAGATCTTGAATGTGCAGGATCAATCAAGGGGACGTATGACACCAAGGAAAGCCACTCCCTCAAAAATACCTTAAGAGCCAAATGGCGTGATAGCAAAAGATTTGTGACTGAGACAGATCCACATCTTGCATTTAAAGTTTCCTCAGAACACATTTAAAGTGCATGACTTTCCCCAAAGAATCTTGGGAAGTGTAGTTTGTTAAGGGTTTTAGTTATGGGAGGGGGAAACTATATTTCCCAGGAATATTCCCAGGAAGCCATGTACTTTAAATGTGCATTGGATGTGCTTGACATGTGTGGATCTCTATTCAGGTGCATGTGTTTTGAAAAGGCTCAATGCAGCTTGTGCAAGCCTCAGTTCAAATCAAGATCAGACAGGCCACCCACAGAGCCCTCCTAGAGTCAACTCATCCACAAGGTGACCACGTCCAATGCATCCTGGCACATGATATGCAGCAACCGATTGGGGGGCATGTGCAGCTTAGAAGGACTCATCATCTCAGCCATCTGACAGGGCACGGAAAAGCCATGTTGGCCGAGTCAGCTGGGAACTCGCAGTCTCAGGAACAGGGGACAATTAAGGCCCAGTTTTACAGGACAGAATCAAGTCTTGATTTTGCATGGTTCTTGATTCTTCATACTATTAGCAAACCCATTGCCAGAACAGCACCAGGAGGTATCCACAGATTTGAGGGGAACCCCAAATTTTGCAGAACTGCAAACAAATATTTAGAGAGGAGAACTGCAAAAACAAGAAAACCTGGAGGCTCCCAAATTGAGATGAGTTTCTTTCCCCCATAGGAATTAATGGCCATAATCATTCTCTTATGTTATAAGAATTTAAGGTCTCAAATATATAAATTAAATGTTCATAAATTTACAAGGCAAACACATACATAAAAATATAAATCACATGTCTGAAATAGTACAGGAGAGCAATCCTGAAACCATTTTGACTCTCCCAAATTGACCTCAAATGTTTCTCAGCAAGGAGGAAGGAAATAGGAAAGCCTCTCCATTGTCTTTTGCTTACCTGTCATTAGGGAGTCTTTGTGTATGAATAGGGTGAGCCTGTGACCTCAATTTGGGAATTAAAGCTTGCCGATTGAAAGGTCGGCGGTTTGAATCCTTGCAACAGGGTGAGCTCCCGTTGCTCGGTCCCTGCTCCTGCCAACCTAGCAGTTCGAAAGCACATCAAAGTGCAAGTAGATAAATAGGTACCGCTCCGGCAGGAAGGTAAACGGTGTTTCCGTGCGCTGCTCTGGTTCGCCAGAAGCAGCTTAGTCATGCTGGCCACATGACCCAGAAGCTGTACGTCGGCTCCCTCGGCCAATAAAGTGAGATGAGCACCGCAACTCCAGAGTTATCCGTGACTGTACACTGGTACCTCAGATTAAGTACTTAATTTGTTCCGGATGTCCGTTCTTAACCTGAAACTGTTCTTAACCTGAAGCACCACTTTAGCTAATGGGGCCTCCCACTGCCGCCGCGCCACCGGAGCACAATTTCTGTTCTCATTCTGAAGCAAAGTTCTTAACCCGAGGTACTATTTCTGGGTTAGCAGAGTCTGTAACCTGAAGCGTATGTAACCTGAAGCATATGTAACCCGAGGTACCACTGTACTTAACGGTCAGGGGTCCCTTTACCTTTACCATCACAAAAGAATGGATGGGCTGCTCAAGTAAAGCAATCAGTGACCTTTGTCAGGTATCCTAGCAGACAGGATTTCTGCTGTAGACTGCCTCCTTCTGTGATGTATGTATGATGCTTTTGGGGGTGGTCTTGAGCTACAGGGTGGGCAATTTCAAAAGTCTATATAAGGGCTTGCACACCATTGTTCTGGGTTCCTCCTCCCTCCTGCATGTAGTGAGCGAGGACCCTGTTGCAACAGTTTAATAAAGGTCATGCTTACTAGCTCTTTTGCTTCTCAATATTCTCTGGTTGGCCTCTGTTATTTTCTCCTACCGATAGAGAACCCACTTAAGGGCTCTATACTGGCTCTTGGATACCCCACAAGGGAAAAGGAGCAGGTTTTTTCTACATCAGTTATATGGATAGAGAGGAGAAGGATACACTTAGGATGCCACTGGGAGAAGTGTGAAATCTCTTTCCTGCTGCTGGTGAGTCCAGCTGCATCGTGCCCTGCCCATCGTGCCCTACATTTCTTCATCATGCTAGCGTGTAATGGAACATGGAGTCCACAGCTATGTATTAATAACTCTTCTTTTCAATCTGCTTGCTAGCTCGGATCTGGGAACACATGTAGACACTCTAGCTTCTCACACCCTCTACCAAATAAACACGTCTACACTACAGAGCTAAATAAGTTTCAGAGCTATTTAATTGTCAGGGCTCCCAACCAAGGCCAGCCCAATACATTTTGGCAGCTGAGGCAGATCCCAAAATGATGCCCCCCTCCCTGCCAGAAAGAAGGGGGGAGGAGAGATTTACCTCAGCAACAAGGAGAGCAGAAATATCAACATTGGCATCTGCTGTCCCAGTGGACCCTGCCACCTGAGGCACTCACCTCACATGGCCTCATGGGTGAGCCAGTCCTGAACAAAAATCAATATCAAGATCTGCTGCCCCTGGGGACCCGGCTGCCTGAGGCAGCTGCCTCTCATGGGTGGGCTGGCCCTGCACCCAACAGAGCGGCTCTGGGAAGTGTTGTCAGATGAGAAGGCCAGTGGCTTCTAGTATAGCTTCAGGCACCAGGCCTGTTGGCGGACCAACTCTGCAAAGCTGCAAAAATGTCTCAAACATGACGTGAAGGCTTGGAAAATCAACCCCACTTTGTGGGAATCCCTTGCAGACGACTGCAGTGCCTGGAGACAGACAAGTTGTGCATCCACTCCACAGGCGCTGAAGCCTGTGAACTTGGTGACTCGGCGGGCACCATTTGCGCCCCCCCCGACCCACAAAGGAGCCTTTTTAAAGGCTTCGGAATGGGGGACGGGGTGAGCGGCGCGGTGCTGAGAGTCGACTGCTTCTCCTGCGGAGTGAAGCCACATGCCATGGTCGGAGAGCGCTGACTTCTTCTTGTGAACAATTGGACTCTAAAAGCAACAACCTGTGAGTAATACGGAAATTGGATTTGTAAAGAAAAATTTTTTTTGAATTAGGCACGATCGGGGAAGGCGCAAACAGGAAGTCCGTCTCCCCGTCTTATAAATAATCTAACTAAGGTCGAGAGAATTTCTTCTTCTTTATTGGGTAAAAGACATTAATTTCACGATTTGGCAGTATAAGTAATTTCACTGGAGGATAAGAGCTAATTTTGAGAGCTGAAGTGCCACCCCCCCGGACCCGGGAGTGATCCGCGAGAGAGCCTGTTGAGGAGATATAGAAGAGTTTGACAGCTGTCAAATTAGCTGTCAAGAAGGAAAAAGAGAACTTTGTTTCTGCTATCTCTGCTGGATATATTTGCTACAATTTGGTTATATTTTGTTGAAAACAAGGAAGAACTGATACAAACTAACTTGATTTTTGGATTTGAACTGGAAGGAAGATAAAGTAACCAAAATCCCTCTAGAGGGGATTTTGGGACATTACAAGAATGGCTGAAGGAGGAAAAATTCAAGCTAAATTGGACAGAGTGTTTCTTCTCTTGGGAAAGTTACAAGGCCAAATTGATGTTTTGGCTACAAATGTTGCAACTCTGGACTTAACAGTAAACAAATCCATTGAATTTGATAAGGACTTGACTCATGAAGTCCATGCAGCTGGATAAGAAGAGAAACTTGAAAGATTTGAGAGTGTGGAGAAAGAGATATATGTTGTTTCTGAGGAAAAGGAAGGAGGAGATGTAATGTTGCAGATGACGAAGGAGAGCCAGAGGCCTGACATGATGGCTACAAAGGAAAATAAGTACTGGATGATGAAAATCTGTTTTGAATTGAAGATTGAAGAATGGAGAGATCTCCTTATGTGGAGATCTGAAGACCTATGGATTACAAATTTGATTAAAGTGAAAGTTGGAGCTTTTGGGACATTTGGACTTAAAAGGAGTAAGAAACAAGATTCAGGCTCCACTTTTAAGTATGGAGGTCTGGCTGGAAGAAATATGGACCCTATCGGGACAGAGCTTCTCCGAGATCTGGTGTTTAATATTAAGGACTACCAAAAAAACCGGCAGAGAGGAATTGAGAGAGAATTAAGAGCCTCGGACGTGAGGTCTCCAGGCTGATAGTAGACTAAGACTGATGGACATTTGTTGGGGATTGAAACTGGGAAAGGGGGGGGGGTTGGGAATCCAAAGGGTGCAGAATAATAATCTGTTTTTTTTATTTTGTTATTAGTATGAAAATTGGGGAACTCGTGGAAGGGAATTTGGGTCGACTTTAGAAAAAAGTTTTAAGAAAGAGCACTGATGTTTAAATACTGATGTTTATAAGTTAAAATTGGTGTTTTTTTTTTAAATGAATTAAATATAAAAAGGTCAAAAATTGGGGACAAGAACTTGTTGAATTAACAATTTGAATTGGAATATAAGAAGGGGAGGTGTGGGGAAGTCAGGGAAATATGTTATTGAAAATAAGGATTGTAAACTTTATGTGTTTTTAACTTTTTTGTTTTTTCTTTTTGATTTTTTAATGTATAAAGGTGGAAAAACTCAATAAATATCTTTAAAAAAAAAAAAGACAAGTCGTGCATCCACAGTAATGAACAGAGGAGGAATGACCACTGGGAGGAACGCAGAGAAAAGAAACGCCATGGCGCATCTGTAACAGTGAAACTAGGCACCTTCATCTGCCCCAGCTGCAACAAAACATGTCTGTCCCATATCAGCCTCTGCAGCCACAGCAGGTGCTGTAACTCCAACGGTTTGACTTCACCCCAAAAGGTGCACTCCTCCATTGTCTCCCAAGACAGATGGATGCCAGCAACAACAACAATGCACACTTGCCAAACTATTATTTATTTATTATTACCTTTATGAGTTGCTTTACACTGGAACAGTCTCAAAAGTGACTTACGGAAGATAAATCCATACCAATGGAAACCAGTAAAACACCTTTAAAAACCACAATGTACATTAAAAGTGATCATCTAAAAATACTACTGTACTTAAGAAGACAACTCCCAAGTTCTTCTGAAGGAACATATGGCAGTCAATCCAGATTTGGTATGGTATAAACCACCACAACTTGCACCTCTGCAGTGTTTTCTGAGTGTTCAAAGCACGTCATGGCATTATCCCTGTAAATCTGCACAACAAAGCTGTAAAGCCAGTCACTGTTTTTATTATTAGTCTCATACTGCAGACGAGGGACTGAGGCTGAGAATGACTTGCATAAGGCCACTTTCCAAGTTCATGGCAGTGGTGAGATTTGGACTCGAAGCTTCTTGGTTCACAGCTTTAGGGCTTATCCACACTTACCTTTGTACTGATCTTTCTAGGTACAGCCCACGATTTAAAGAACAGTGTCTGAGCACCACCTCCTTTTTTTGATCCAGAGCTTTCCCCATGAAAACCTGCCTCTTCAAGTTCAACCAGAGCAAATGTCAGTCCACAGAAAACTAGAATTGATGTTTGCTCCAATTCAGCTTCAAAGAGCTGCTTTTCACAGGAAAGCTCGGTGCAAAACAAAAAAGAAAAACTACTTGGGCACCGAGTATTAAAGCACAGATCTTTGCCTGAAAAGAGTACGCAAAAGGCAGCTGTGCCTGCTTAGTTGCTTATATAGCATCCTGTAAGTGTATACCTGCATGCAAGCTTTTTACACCAGTACAAATAGATAGAGCAGCCTAGAAAGATTCTTTTCCAAGAGTTGTATAAAATGAAATTTATCAGGAAATAAAATTCTTGTATTCTTATTCTGCTGGAACAAATCAAGGGTGAAATATGCAAGGCTGGCCTGTACTATGGACAGATGGGACACCCATTTTGGACTCTAATCCCAAGAAGACCCTTGTCAACTTCTCTCTGCTACTGTCATTCTTGCGCCTTGTTCTAGTCCTAGCTTGGACACTAGTGTCTAGAACTAGAAGGGAGATACGAGGCAGCCCATTGTAGTTGCTGTAAGGTTATGGCTTTTTAGCAAGCATGAAATACTCATCTTCTTGCACTCCTTCCTTTTCTCCTCATAGATCTGGGAGCCCTCTGAGCATCAGAGGGATTATCTTCCCCTGGATAGCAGGCAACATGCCTGGAATGCAGTTGGGAGGTGCAGTTAGGCTTCCCTCCAGCACTCATCAGCTGGATTGTGTCATGTGGCAAATCATGGGTCAAAGCAGGACTGAAATGTCATTTTTAAACGTGCTGGTTCTGTGAAAGTAATCACTAGGCAAGTCAACTTGCCACTCCTAGAAAATTAGACAGAAATTCAACTTCTGTAGCTTTTATTGGAATGGAGATGCACAGGTAGAAAAAAAACTGTACCGGTTGAATTTATGCCTGTCACCAGGCCAGTAAAGGTATGGGAGGCCCACCAGGAAAAGGAAAAACCTCAGAGTATGTGAGGAAAATCCCTGGTTGCAGTGAACAGTGGGGTGGGGAAGAGGTGCTGTCAGCCAGTCCTAACACAGGGCAGGGTGAGGTCTATTGCTGTCCTGACCCTCTCCCCGCCCAGGTAAACAAGACTCACCTGGAACTCCTCAGCCAGCTGCCCCTTCTCTTGCCCTGCTTGGGCCTCGACCCGGGCTAGGAAGCCCTTCAGGCTCTCTGCACAGCGGCTCATCCCTGTCAGAAGAGGGACAAGGCAGGGTGGGAACTGAAGGCTATGAAATGCTAAGAGGAAGTTCAGGTTCTTGCAGCCACGCCTCCCCAATGTGGCTGGTGGGATGGGCCCAGACCTGTCTGGCTCTTTGCCCTCTCTTGGGAAAGGGAAGGTAGCTTTTCTGCACACAGCAATCAGGGTGTGTGAGCTTCTCTGGACAACTGGCAGGGACAGCCTGAATGGCATCATCGTCATCACTGGCAAAAGTCTGCACTGTCCCCACCCCCGTCTAGGGAATATTATCCTGTGCCCAAGGTTTCTGGCATTATTGTCCCAGGGGCAGCTGTAGCTCAGAGTGTGAGCCAGGACTGTAGTGGGAAACACAATTCAGAAACGCAATTCTCCGTGCATGTTCCTGGGGAGGTAAGTCCTCCTTGGTTCCCAGAGACATGTGACCAGTTACTCCCAGGGAAGTATGCATATGATTTCAGCAGGGCCAGTTCCAGAGAATCCCCCCACCCCAAGTGGTTGGGCTGAGCAATAGATCACCCAAAGCTATGCATGATCTAAGTGTCGTAGGGAAAGATTGCTATATTTGCGGGAGTGAGGAGGGCTCGGGCGATCTCGAACATTTCTTCTCCACAGACGCTGAAGAAGGTCGCCCTCTTCTTGCCTGCATCAGTGACATCCTTTGCCTCCAGGAGTAACTGGAAGTGGGTGGCATAGCCTTCCCAGTCTCCTGAGGCTGGGCTGAACGGCATGAAGCTGTTGTCTGTTGCCGTTCTGGGTCCTTGGGTCCTGGAGCTGTAGCCTGGATGCGCAGTGCGGTGCTGTGTTGCCTGTGGCAGCTGTGTGCAGTGCGCAGCAGACAGCTCGGCAGGATCCCACCCTTGTCGCCAGTGAAATATACTTAAGAGTCCTGTAGTGATTTCATGCTCTTTAATGCAGCTTGTAAAACTGATTGAATTGCCCTCCAAACCTCAGGCTTTTATATACATTATTTACACAATGAGTCCCATCTGATTGGCTGATTCTGCTTCCCTCCTGGAGCCCAATTGGTCTTTTCCTGCAGGCCAATCAGTTGTTGCATTCTAGGATCCTAATTGCCTATTGTTCTAGGATACAGGCTTAGTACATGACACCCATCCAATGAACTATTGCAAAGGCTTCTGGGACATACCTTTCAGATCACACACAAATTCAGTGGTGACTCTTAACGTGTTGTGGTCCAAAGCAACTGCTTAGGTTGCTTGTGCTGCCAGACCTGCTCTGGATTGCAGCCATAGAAGGTATATAGACCAGCAGGCCCACCATATTTACACAGCAATTCCATAAATGCCTACTCAGAGAAAGATTTGTTCAGTTCAATGGGCCTTACTCCTAGGTAAGTGTGTATAGCAGGAGTGGCAAACCCAATTTTTTTGGGGGGGGCTGTGTGGGGACTTGGTCCAGCAGCATTTCCCCACCCCATGGTAGCCTTGATGGAACCTATATCCCTCTAAATGTTGTTGGACTCCAATTCCCATCAGATCTCACCTAGCATGGGCCATAGTCTGGGATGATAGGAGCTGGAGCCCAGTAACCTCTGAGGGTCATCAGGTTCCCCATCCCTGCACTATAAAGTCACCAGATGCCAGGGTCTGAAGTCACTTTGCTTTGCTGAAAACAAAAGCATTAGCTGAAGAAATTAGCTATGTGTCAATGGTAAAGGAGTAGGTGTATGTCATCACACACTCTATTAGTATGATCAGCCAACACAGTCTGGGAAGATTTGGACTCCTTTATGGAGGGATACTAGCTTTTTTATGAAAGAGCCATGAGTGCCCAACTGAAGCAGTTCACAAGCAGGATACACCTCCTTGCACAACTTTCCACAACAGATTGAATGAAAAACTGCTTGAGTTCAGCTGAGCTCTATTTCTTTTTCTCTTTTTTTGACATAATTGGTATTGGTTTTACAAATACAAAATATAAATGAACACAAACTGTAAAAACAAATCTATATAAAGATATTCTCCAAATCTTGAGACTTCCTCCCATCCCCTCCATGGCGTCTCATTTTAAACATCTACAACTGCATATTCATCCATACTCCAGTTTTTATATCAAATAATATCATCTATAATAATTTTTACACTACAAGTGAGTCAATATTCTGCTCTTGTTTCCATCTGGTCTCCTAAACAGCTGGGCTCTGTTTCACTCCACCATATTAACCTCTTGAAGGCAAGAAGGGAACAGTTCACAGACGCCTCAAGATGCAACATACCGTATTTAGAGCAAGAGGCTGCTCTGGTTTCATCTCTTTCATTTTGTTTAAATCTAAACATAGCATTTCCTCTCACAATTGACCTCAACTAACCCTGCTCCCCAAAACCAAAGATTTTCAAGTGGGAGCTTCTCATCTACCCACAAAAACTCATTCCCTAATCTACAGAGCAGTTTTGTACTTTTAAAAAACGTTTAGTGTTTTCCTTTTTAATGATTATCAAAGGTATAATAAAAGGTTGTGTGGTGCTATTAAAAAAACAAAAAGGTTAAAGAGATCAAGTATGAAGAGGTGGCTGAAGCACCTCCGTTGACCAAACTGGCATTTGATCTGGTGCATGTTTCATATGGAATCTGGGAGGGAGCTAGGCTTATCTTGTGACCGAGAGATACTCTCTGAGCTCTTTTTATATTAACATCTGTTTGCACCATTGAAGTGCAATCCAATCCAAGATATGTTTATTCAGACCTACTTTCTATGTTAAGTTCAATGGGTTTGAATAGACCCACTAAAATTAAGTTAGGTCCATTAATTCCAGTGTGTCAACTCTTAGTACAACTTGATTGAATATTTTCCTATATACATAGAAATGTAAGGTTGTCGTCATGCTGCAGTTTGTTTGGCTGCCTTTGGTGGCCATGCCAACTCCAGAAGACAACAGGGTAGCAGGCTGCCCTGACAAGCTGTTTAACAGAGGGGACAGAAGGTGCTTCAAAGGGTGGTTTGACAAACTGCTCTGTGAAACACCTCCCCCACTCCATTGGGGCTGTGAGCAGAGGGGCTTGGGGCAAACTGGGAGGGGATGGGTGGTTGCTGTTGTTTAAGAGCAGTTTAATTGAACAAAATAAAACAAAAAGTATACTGTTCACTTTTATAAAAGTGAACGATTACAATTACACACTTTCCATTATCTCTCATAAATTGTCTCAATTGTCTTGGTTTTGTAAAGTTTTCTATTGTCTTTCAGGGGTCAATCATGACCTGCCAAAGAATTTAGATGTTTATAGTGTTCTTTTATGTATACAGTGGTACCTCAGGTTACATACGCTTCAGGTTGCATACGCTTCAGGTTACAGACTCCACTAACCCAGAGATAGTGCTTCAGGTTAAGAACTTTGCTTCAGGATGAGAACAGAAATTGTGCTCTGGCGGTGCGGCGGCAGCAGGAGGCCCCATTAGCTAAAGTGGTGCTTCAGGTTAGGAACAGTTTCAGGTTAAGTACGGACCTCTGGAACGAATTAAGTACTTAACCTGAGGTACCACTGTACACTTATCTTTCCAGTGCATCAGTACCAGTTTTTTGGTCACAAGGCACAAAGAATTCATTTATGTTGTCCAACTGTCCAATTCCATTTAATTGGTATGTAGTTCAAAAGAATCTTTTCCTCTGAATTTATTTTTTTCTGCAGTCGTATTTATGGGAGGGGAAAAGTGAGGGGGTGGCTGAGATCAGAGGTGTAGTGGGGGGGCAGGGGGTCCATGGCCCCGGGCACATCTGATGCTCCCATTACAGGCATGGAGCTCTAGCTGCTGAGGTGCGGCAGCAGGCAGGTTGGTCTAATGGCCAGGTGGGTGGAGGCAGTGGGCAAGGAGCCTGTTGCAGAGGGGCTGCGTTCACCCTCTGTGCGCGTTCTGCTGCATGCACCCCCCCGGCATGCACCCCCAACCCAGCTGCCCAGTCCATCAGGAGGGTGTAACACTTGCCCCACCCCAGGTGCCTGCAATCCACGCTATGTTGAGATCCACGCTGGCTGAGATGTAAAAGGAGGACAATGTGTGGCCAGCAGGTGAGGTTAGCAAGCAGAGAGAGCAAGGGCAGAAGCCCTTAGTAACTCAGTAGGCTGCACAGAACTTAGTGTGACTTACTTCGGAGCAGATGTCATAGATGCTTTGGCTGTGATTCTTGCATTGTGGGGGGTTGGACTAGATGACCCTTGGGGTCCTTCCAACTGTGTGACAGCTGAACTTGATCTACACGTGATATTGTGTGTGTATCTATATATATCTCTTAGAGGCTGTCTTGGAGTGGGGACTGTGATCCATTTCTTCCTATTCTTAAATCATGGGCCCATGACTGTATATATGGAAAATCCCTACAATCTGTAAATGAAATAATGCTTTTGAAGAATAAAGGCAGTGAATGGAGGATTCTGGTAGTCTTAATTTCCAGTTGTTAATTTTTTTAATGGGAGTTATGCACCTGGGGTCAAGCCCAGGACTCTTTTTGCCTCTGAGAAAAACTTGTTTTCTCCTGATCTCAGAAAGCATCAGTGGCTGCCCTCTGCATATGCTCTGATGTATCTCCTTTTTTTCTATTACTTCACCTGTGCCAGGGCAGCCCAAGCTCTTGCATTGCTCATTTATAAAGTGTGTACACTACATGCAGACACCCAGGAACCCCAAAAGTGCCCCCCCCCAGGGAGAGAACAGGGGAGGGAGAGTTTCCTGCCTTAACTTTGCGGGGAAATATGGAATGATAATCAAAATAACCCTTGCCTCCTCAAAACTGGCTGCTGAAGACTGGGTTGTACACATGAGAGTGCTCAGCAGCATGCACACATGAGCACAATGTCAGGACTCAGGAGTCACAGGAACTGGCTTGTTTCAGTATAGCTGCTGCCCTTGAGCTGCCAGAACTACAACTTGGCATCAAGTATTCTCAGGCTTTGAACTAGAAGGGCTATATAAATATGTTCTGTGTCAGCTGGGAGACCTTGGTGCAATTCTCACTGAAGGCCCTGCTATCTGCATGGCATTGCTCGAACTGGGATTTTTCACAAATGCAATTGCTGCTTAGAGGTGTGTGTGTGTGTCACACTTTTGAGAATACAATTATCATTATTATCATCATCATATATTTATTTATATTCCACCTTTTTCCCTGATGCCAGTGGCAGGCCTTGGCATCTCAAATTTCAGTGGCACTGCAATTTGTGTGATGCTGCCATTTGGCACCCTCTCGCCTTCTGCTGGATGTTATAATTGTGGCGCCCCAGAAACTCTGTGACTGGTGCAACTGCACCGCTCACGCTCCCCTTGATTCATCTTGCGGATGGGACTCAAGGAAGCTTACAGATAAAATCAATTAAACAAGATACAAGGCTGTATCTCCCGTTTGTAACACCTTTCTGTGCTTTGCACATCACTGTGCGTTACGGGAAATGCAGAAGAAAAGTGCTAAGTTCTTGAGTAATCCATACTGTGTCTTCTCTTTACCACACAGCTCTGCTCTTAACTGTAACAGTGCAGGAAGCAGATGGTGTTTGAAAGGTCACTTAAAAAACAACCACCTCAAGGACATACACATAGAATCATAGAATCATAGAGTTGGAAGAGACCACAAGGGCCATCGAGTCCAACCCCCTGCCCAGCAGGAAACACCATCAGAGCACTCCTGACATATGGTTGTCAAGCCTCTGCTTAAAGACCTCCAAAGAAGGAGACTCCACCACACTCCTTGGCAGCAAATTCCACTGTCAAACAGCTCTTACTGTCAGGAAGTTCTTCCTAATGTTTAGGTGAAATCTTCTTTCTTGTAGTTTGGATCCATTGCTCCGTGTCCGCTTCTCTGGAGCAGCAGAAAACAGCCTTTCTCCCTCCTCTATGTGACATCCTTTTATATATTTGAACATGGCTATCATATCACCCCTTAACCTCCTCTTCTCCAGGCTAAACATGCCCAGCTCCCTTAGCCATTCCTCATAAGGCATCGTTTCCAGGCCTTTGACCATTTTGGTTGCCCTCCTCTGGACACGTTCCAGTTTGTCAGTGTCCTTCTTGAACTGTGGTGCCCAGAACTGGACACAGTACTCCAGGTGAGGTCTGACCAGAGCAGAATACAGTGGTACTATTACTTCCCTTGATCTAGATGCTATACTCCTATTGATGCAGCCCAGAATTGCATTGGCTTTTTTAGCTGCCGCATCACACTGTTGGCTCATGTCAAGTTTGTGGTCCACCAAGACTCCTAGATCCTTTTCACATGTACTGCTCTCAAGCCAGGTGTCACCCATCTTGTATTTGTGCCTCTCATTTTTTTTGCCCAAGTGCAATACTTTACATTTCTCCCTGTTAAAATTCATCTTGTTTGTTTTGGCCCAGTTCTCTAATCTGTCAAGGTCGTTTTGAAGTGTGATCCTGTCCTCTGGGGTGTTAGCCACCCCTCCCAGTTTGGTGTCATCTGCAAATTTGATCAGGATGCCCTCGAGTCCATCATCCAAGTCGTTGATAAAGATGTTGAATAAGACCGGGCCCAAGACAGAACCCTGTGGCACCCCACTAGTCTCTCTTCTCCAGGATGAAGTGACACGTACACTTGGAGGGCCATTTGTGCATAGAGCTAGGCCTTTTCACCTTCCTTTTAAAATATAAGGTAAAAGCATGTACACCTTTCCCCACATTACATTACCTGCACAAAACTGTTAAATATTAAATAAAGTTATAGTTTTCCTTTGTGCTTTTCCTGCTGGGAGTGTATGGACCATCATTGAGATCTCAAAAATTTCGGTAATATATGGTGAAATGCTGTTGAACATAAATGCACACTTGCTGCCCAAACATCTGTGGCACCAGCAATGCTGTGATTTCTGAGTACAGAAAGCTGTTGCATAGTGTGGGGAAAATGGGTTCCTGAATCCTTAAGAGCTATATAGTGAGCAGAAATTCAGTAGGCTAAGTTTTTTGTAAATTGGAAGTACAAGGAAAAGCTGTGTAATGTTGTGTTATTCCATATCCCTGATCCAAAAAAGTTGGTGGCACACACACAAACATATATATATTGTGTGTGTGCTACTTTTTGCTCACTGGGTCATATAGCAGGAAGATGCCTCTAAAGAGCTATGTCTTTAGATGACAGAAGCAAGGTAGCAAAGCCACACACACGACTGCACATTGTGTCTTTAGTTATAATTGTGACTAGTAGTTCAGAGGAAATGACTGGACCTTGAGATTATATAAGGGGGGGCATCCTTTACCTCAGTGGGTTTCAACTTAAGTACTAGAATAGCTCTACAGTATCAGTGCATACAGACCGCAACCCTTCACCATTTTCTGACAATCAAAAAAATAGAAGACCATACTGGAGAACCGTGCTAGACCAGACTCCAGTTTGTGCACATGCAGTTTCTAGCATACTTTCCCCCTTTATAGAGAGAGAAATAATGCTATTGCATTCCATAGAATGGAAAGCAAGCAGTAATTGAAGACCCACTCCCCTCCCCAGAGATTATGGAAAGTGGCTAATTAAGCGCTAATAAGGTCGTAAGAGGGACACGGGTGGTGCTGTGGGTTAAACCACAGAGCCTTGGGCTTGCCGACCAGAGCCTTGGGCTTGCCGATCAGAAGGTCGGCAGTTTGAATCCCCGCGACAAGGTGAGCTCCCGTTGCTCGGTCCCTGCTCCTGACAACCTAGCAGTTCAAAAGCACGTCCAAGTGCAAGTAGATAAATACCGGTAGGTACCGCTCCGGCGGGAAGGTAAATGGCGTTTCTGTGCGCTGCTCTGGTTTGCCAGAAGCGGCTTAGTCATGCTGGCCACATGACCCGGAAGCTGTACGCCGGCTCCCTCGGCCACTAAAGCGAGATGAGCGCCGCAACCCCAGAGTCGTCCACGACGGGACCTAATGGTCAAGGGTACCTTTATCTTTAAGGTGGTAAGACGAGACCTGCTGGATCAGACCAAAGTCCCATCTCATCCAGTGTCTTGATTCCCCCCGAGGCCCACCAGACGCCTAGGAAGCCCACAAGGAAGGCACAAAAGCCACCGAGCTCTCCAGCTCCTCTTGTTACCCTGTTCTTCCAAGGCATTTGCTGCCTCTTACCTGGAAGGCGGCATCTAGCCATCAGAATGAATAGCCATGGACAGCCTCTCCTCCGTGAATTTTTCCAATTCCCTTTTAAAGCCATTGGTAAGTTAATGAAACTGAAACAGCAGCACAGACACATTTTAAGGCCACTGATTATAAAGTGCAAAGACTTGATTAGCATTCTGGTTAGGTTGACAAAGTCCCACCATGGCATAAGACCATCAATGACCAGGAGAACTCTGCTGTTCTCTCTCCCTCTTTCTTTCTTTCATTTTGAGACTGCAAAGATTGGGTACCTTGGTATTTATGTATTTATTTACTTATCGCATTTATATAAATGCCAAAAGGCTTCCGGAGCAGCTTACTAAAATCAGTTCTAAGGTGCTTCTGCCCTCGCGCTCACAATCCCCAAAGACATGAGAGGGAAGCCCAAGGTCAAGCCCAAGTTCCGAAGGCGGTGCCGGCCGCCTGGCCCTGGAGCCCCCGGGCGCCATGTCCCCTCCGGGAGCAAAGCTGGGACCGCGGCCAGGGCGACTCCGGCCACACGGCTTGTCCTTCGGAGAAGCGGACCGACTCCAAGGCACCGAGAATCCCCACAGATGGGATGGGCGAAGATGTTTGGGCCCCTGAGGCGAAGCACAAAATGGCTCGGAGGAAAGGGGCGAACGAAGGAAGGGGCAACGCGAAGCATGGAAGGGCCCGGGGGGGGTCAGCCTTGGCCTAAGCGCAGGAGGCCGCGGTGGAGGCGGCAGCGGGCAGAGCGGCCAGGCCTTCCCGGGGGCCCCGATGGGCCGCCCGAGGCGCCTGCCTCACCTTGGAGCCCGGGGCGCCCTCCGCCCGGCCTGGCGCGCTTCTGACGGCCGACCTCCCCGCCCGAAGTCAGGCGCGGCTTTCGCGGACTGATTCTCGGCCGCCCAGAGAGCTTTCTGCTCAGCGGGCGGCAGGTGTGGCGCTGCCCAATAGAAAGGCCCTTGCGCGGGGCTGCTTCGGGAGAAAAAGGCCTGCGCGGCGTCTTCGGGGCTTTCGTCCCAACCTATTTTTAATCACAGGCAAAAGGAAGCGGGGGGGGCGGGATGGGGGTCTTTGCTGCTGCTGCTGCGCTGCTGCTTTGCTCCCAGCCGCCTGCAGAGCTCGGGCTGGGCTGCTGCTGCTGCTGCCGCTGCTGCTCCCGAAGGCTCATCCCGGCCAGGGCCGCCCCCGCCCGCACCCCGCCTTCTCGCGGAAGCCTCAGCTTCTGCTTCGCGCGGCAGAGCTCGCGCGGGCTCCGGGTGTTGGGCGACTGGGAGTTCGTGTTGCTTTGAACTCTTGCTCGGGTTTTGTTGTTTTTTAGTTAATTGCTTTTAGCTAATTGCTTGTCATTGTCATTTTATTATTTTTACTGACTTTACTGTTTGTCTCTTAAGTAAAATAATACAGTGGTACCTCGGCAGCAGGAGGCCCCATTAGCTAAAGTTGTGCTTCAGGTTAAGAACAGTTTCAGGTTAATAATGGACCTCCGGAACAAATTAAGTACGTAACCAGAGGTACCAGTGTAATGATGAACTACTGCTCTTCTTGCGCGCCACCCTCAGGAAGCCGCCGCCTCCAGAGCGACACCCCCCCCGTCCCACTTCCTGGTTCTGCGCGTATCTGGAAGAGCCGCCTCCGCCCCGCCGCTCCCGGCTCCTCCCTCCAGACAAAGCCCATTTGGGATTGGTGGACGTTCCTGACTAGCCCCGCCCTTTCCTTCGGGCCTTCGGCGGCTGCGGTTGATTCAGCCGGGTGTAATGGCCCCGCCCCTTCGGCTCCCTCTGTCGCTTCCCGCGGCCTCTGCCCGCCCCTTTTCCTCGCTGACACTCCGAAGTCCAGCTCGGGGCCGCCATTGGCCTTCGGCTGCATGCGCGGGCCGGGATTCGCGCCCCCGAGGCCGCGCCCCCGCCTTCCCGCTGCTCGTCCTGTGATTCGTCGAGGTGCTTGTCCGTTCCCCTTCCCCGCCCGCCCTCTGCGCCTTCGGGTCCGGAAGAGCGGCCGACGGAGCAGCGCAGGGGCTGCGCGGCAATGGGGCGACGCGGAGCCCTCGCGCGGACGGTGAGGGGCGGGCTGGAGCGGGGCTCCGGAGGGGCGGGGCGGCCGCAGGGCCTTCTGGGGCGAGGGGGCCTCCGGCGCTTCCCTCGGGATGGACTGGAAGCCCCTCGGGGCAGGCAGCTGCCGCAGCAGCAGAGAAGCCTTCCCCGCAGGACCGGGCCAGAAGCCCGTCCGGTGCCGCAGTCTTTATCCCCAGCCCAGGAGCAGTGCCTGGCCTGGTTGGCCTTCCCACGCCTCCCTCGCAGCACCTGCTGTTCAGCGGTAGACTGTCGTGGCACCTGGAGGCTCCATTTAGTTTTCATGGCTAGTGGCTGAGGGTAGCTATAGCTTAGAGATTTCCTTAAGCATTTTGCTCATCATACTAAGAATAAAATTTCGGAATGCATTCCCCCCTCCAAATGTTTTTTCTTTTGCAAAAAACCCCCAAAATGCTTGGTGGGGTGTGATGGGGACAAGGGCCATTTCTAGGGTCCCCCCCCCCACCGTCACATTTTTAGATCTGGCCAATAGGAGTTTATCTAAAAGAGTTACCTAAGGTTGTTGCCATGTCTGTTGGGTTTCCATTGATGTGCTCAAGGACGTGTCTGACAAAACCCACCCTTGCATAAGAGAATTGCAACAGTTCAGCACAAAATAATAGTAAAATAACTGTCATCCTATGGGAGATGATTCTTGATGGAAATATGGAGGGCTGGATTTGGCAACTGTCAGTTAAAGATATTTCAGGGATGGCAACAGTTATGGAATTATGCAGTGTGTGGAGAAACACTTCATTTTGGTAGCCCCAAAACTTTCTGCCAATTGGCTTATTTAAATTACTACGACTTAAGAGGGAAATTCTCAGCAGAGGTGGGGATCTATTATTGTATTGAGAAGGCAGAGTTGAATTGTCTCCACTCTCCAGCCTCCTGAAGGGATCTTTTCCACTTTCTCCAATATGTACTTGGTGTGCTGCATAGCTTTCTGAGACTGCAACTGAGTGAGTTGCTGTGTTGTTTTGGGGCTGGGTTGCATGGATCTTTGTGAACTTTCTGGAATGGTTTGCTGGTTGACTAATGTTCAGGGCTGATGTGCATACATGTAGCTCTCTAGAAAGATAAAGAGATTTTATGACTAGTAATGGCTGGAACAGATTTTTCTTTTTGGAGTCCTGCTATGACTTTTAGGAAGGTGATATAAGGTTTTGCTTTTGACATGTTACTGAAAACTAACATGGTTTAGCTATTCCTCTTATAGATATGTGTGTGGTCCCATATGTCTTGATAGACCTATTCCCCGCCCCCCCCAAAAAGACACGTTTTCCCACTACACTGTGAACTGGCCTTCAGAGGCATCTCTGACTGGGCCATAAAGCAGCAAGAGGCTGTTTGCTCAGTTTGAGTTGCTTGGGCACTTGAACAATCTGATGTGACGCCAGGTTCTGTAAAGGGGTACAATACATGTTGGATGCTGCTTTTGACACTTAATTTTGAACTAGGTTGCTGAAATGGCAGAACCTGGTTCTGCTTGACTGTAGAAGTAATTACTTTTTGGGAAAGTATTTATTGTTCTGAGCCTACCATTGCAGGAACTGGTGCCAAGGATGACCTAACACAATTAACCACACTCTTTTCTTACCAGTTAGGGCTGTGGAAATCTACTGCAATACTTTTAACGATCACTGATCATGATTTGGTGCCTGTTCATTTGTTTGTTCCTTATAGGACTGACAGTACTAGTGGTACAGTAGTATATTCACATTAATCTTATTGTGAATGTGTAGTTTTGCAAATAACTTTATTAAACTTGCCATGCCCATTCTTTGAGAGTGAGGATGAACCTATATATGACAATGGTGGCAGTGCTGTTTCTGTATCCAGACGGTTTCCAGTAGTCTTGGAGCTGCCAAGAATAAGCTGCTGGGAACATCATGGTAGCACCATTCTAGGCAGATGCTCAGTTCTTCTGGACATAAAGGCTGGAAGAACATCTATGCAAGAATTCCAATACAGGAGGGAAATGGATCGTGAATATAGTTGGTAGCCCCAACTAAACAAGGCATTTCTTCAGGGCTGAGGAAGTTCAGAATCACTGCATAGAGTTTAATCCCTCAGAGATTATTATTGCAGTTGTGGAGTGCAGCCACCTGTGAAACATCTAGGCCAGCTGTGAAGTGCAAGTAGATAAATAGGTACCATTCTGGTGGGACGGTGAACTGCGTTTCCATGTGCTGCTCTGGTTTCGCCAGAAGCGGCTTAGTCATGCTGGCCACATGACCCGGAAGCTGTACGCCGGCTTCCTCGGCCAGTAAAGCGAGATGAGCACCGCAACCCCAGAGTCGTCCACGACTGGACTAACGGTCAGGGGTCCCTTTACCTTTACCTACTCAGTCCACTGCCTGTTTCTCTTTCTCTTGTTTTATTTTGAAGTAGGGTGGTATTACTAGTGTCACTTTGGATCCTGCTCCAACAGTTGAAGACCAGTGATCGAAGTCAGCCTTTACCTACCTGGCTCCGCAGACGTTGTTATACTACAATTCCCATCATCCCTGACCATTGGCTGTGCTGGCTGGGGCTGATGGGAGTTGCTTAAAATCCCATCCAGGAGTTAAGCGCTAGTAATTCTGTTTCTCTCTCTGTGTGTGTGGTGATTAGTAACCAGGGCATTTCCTGCTGTCTCCTCTGAGGCATCCCTGCCCAGGCATGTGACTGAGATTAGAGCAGGGAGGGCAGGCAAGGCTGACAAATTGACTTTTGCATCTTGACTTTTGCATTTTGAGAGCCAGTGTGGTGTAGTGGTTAAGAGCGGTAGTCCCGTAATCTGGTGAACTGGGTTCACATCTCCGTTCCTCCACATGCAGATGCTGGGTGACCTTGGGCTAGTCACACTTCTCTGAAGTCTCTCAGCCCCACTCACCTCACAGAGTGTTTGTTGTGGGGGAGGAAGGGAAAGGAGAATGTTAGCCGCTTTGAGACTCCTTAGGGTAGTGATAAAGCGGGAAATAAAATCCAAACTCTTCTTCTTCTTCTTGTTTCCCTTGGAAAGGCCTTTTCTCTGATGTGCATTCATTCATACTTTCTAAACTGAAGGTTGAGGTTCTTTTTGCTGCTTCTTTTAGGAGGTGGAGGATGGAGTTAGGGTGTGAATGGAACTGTGAAGGCAGTGTTCTAAGTTCTGTTCCTAATTTGAGAATGGGGTTGGGCCTGGTGAGTAAGCGACAGAGCACCTGCATCCTGGTTTGTTTGTTTTTTTAGTTTTTGTAACACTGGGGAACTCTTCTCACATTTGCCTCTTGACTTCTCAGGAGCTGTTTGAGATGTAGAGGGAAGACCCTGGCTTGCCTTCTAAGGGTGGGATGGATCTCCCTGAACATAAGGCTGGGCTCAGCTCTGCAGAGACAGGTGAGTGGTTTAAGTCTCTGCCGTTGTGGTTCAGTTATTCTACCTGAGACTGAATTTTGTTCATTAACAGTGGACCTTTTAGATGATGTGGCTGCTAACCAGATCAAGCTGGCAAAGCCTGTAGTGTTATATCGTGACATAAACAGAAAAAGAGAGGAGCTTACCATAGGCCTCTCCCTTTTCTTTGCTGAGATTACAGATAGCAAGATATGTGTGGGAACCAATACCCTCTCAGCTAAAATGGTGGTGAAGTTTGGTTGGGGAGAAAAAGCATTGAAGTGCTAGGTTCCTCTTCTAGGAACCAGTACTATTTTTCTAATGGCACCCACCTGAGAGGTGCCAGAACAGAGTTCCAGCGAGCTCCAGCTGAAAAGAAGCCCTGCTAGGAACCAGTGATGGGCATAAAGGGAGATGAGGGAGACTTCATCATCTGACCGAGGAAAGTAAGGGATTTTGGGGTGGCTGAAAGACATGCTGAAGCTTGCTGCAAAGTTGGTCATGAAGTGTTGCAACTTTTAGTAGTTGAGCTGCCTTTTCAGTAGGGTAAAGGCTGGTGCAAGTAGGGAGGTGAGGATAAGCTAGGACTCCTGAAATCCTTTACTTGTGCTGTGACTTTTTCCAGGTGAGGATGAGCCCTGTTCTGCATTGGATGAGCAAGGGGAGCTACCTGATGTCCCAGTCAATGGACCCATAATTGAGGCAGATGCCAAAGCGGATATGAAGGAGGAATCAAGTGAAAAGAACCTGTCTGACTCAGCCTCAACTGATAACACCTTGGAGGACTCCAGCGAGTTTAACCGACCTATGGTGATGGGCGATGGGCCACCTGGAGAGGAGGAAGTAGCACAGCTGTGCCCGGCTACACACCGGGATGAGGATGTGACAGCTGACAGTTGGCGGGCACACAGGAAACATGTCTTTGTTTTAAGTGAAGCTGGCAAACCCATTTACTCGCGCTATGGCAACGAAGAAGCCCTCAGCTCCACCATGGGTGTTATGATGGCACTTGTATCATTCATCCAGAGTGGGGATAATTCCATCCGTTCCATTTATTCTGGTATGGCAAAAGATTGGCAGTGGGGCATTGTTTTAATTACAGTTAACAACTTGTTTTTATGAGGCTTTGGGACTCACTCGTGATTGGAAGTTGGGGCTTGTAGATTTTGTTAAGGATCCTCTACTTTTACCCCCATAATTCAAGCTCTGGAATAGGAGTTATTAGGCATGGTTGTAGCCAGATTTAAGCCATATCCCTATAGCTACAGTTTAAAATTACAGCTTAAAATTATTGTTTTCTTTCAAACTGGACTGGCTCTCAGAACCATGACTGATGCCTAACGATCTTGGAGTCTCTTGTTTCCACTGATAGTTAACAGTAAAGGCTGTGTAAAAGAATTTCAGTTATTGGGCAATAGAGGGAGTTGGGGTTTTTATCATGGTAATTTTCTTTTATATGAAGAAAGCTGTCATGTGGACTGCATAGCTATGTAGTTGTGATTTCATGCAAGCACAGAGAAGCACAAATGTTCTGGCTTCAAAATCCAGCTTCCTAAGAATTTCCTTTCATTCTTTTTCTCACCTTTGTGGTTGTAGAGATGCTTGAAAACATGTAGGCAGTGTCTGATGATGTCTGGGGAGCCCAGGGGTCAGAGACTGGACCTTGCTTCTCTGTTTTGCTCCATGCTGTTCTTCATGCCTAGCAGAAGCAAAATAGTAAAAATTGCAGAATGAATTCTGCAAAATAGGGGAAACAATCCAAAGGTACTTAATATGCATAGCTAGTCCAGGCAGCTGAATTTATCTCTTCATAGTGCATATTTTTATTATGATCAGTAGTAGTAATACTCCTTTTTTTTAAAGTGCATAATGTGTCCTGCTCTGGCATGCAACGTTTCATGTATTTGCATCAAAGGTTGCTACCGTAAGCTCACTCAGCACTAAAGTAAGCCCGCAGTGGGACTTCCTTATGAGTAGAAGGCATGTATAGCTTTGCACTATAACACAGGACCTAGTGGAACATCTAGGGCTACAACTTGAAAGGGCCTGCCCTACTAGAAAAATTAACCAATAAACTGAAACTGACACGGGGACAAACGGAAGAAGATGCCTTTTCCTCGGTATGGCTCCCCTTTATCACATACACAGCCCAACAAGACAATGACAATAATTCACCAACAGCATACAAATCATTATGGCTAACCTGATCCAAAACACACACCCCCCACTCACACACGAAAACAAAGATCACCACAGCCAATCACAAACAAACAACCACACCCTAGGCCAACCCCAACCTCTCACCACCAAAGGAACACAAGTGAACAGCACAAGCAACGCTGACACCAAACCCTACATACATTAAGCATAATAGAAACATTGCCACCCGACCCCACCCCCACCCATCTTCCCCCCCCTCCACCCCTTTTTCCCCCCTCCTCCTAATGTCTCAACAAATGAAACGGATTTGTAAAAATGTTACATGGAAAAAATACGAGAGACATTACACATACTTCTGTAAAACAAGAAAATATTTAATAATTTAAAAAAAAAACTTGAAAGGGCCTGTTTATGTGCCTGGCTGCCTTTTTAAAAGAGTTGTTTGGAGTGATCATCAGCTGGAGGAGTGGGGAGGGAGATGGTGTACCCCTGTCTTTTGTGCTCCATCATAATATATGGCATATGCATGTTTAGATTTAGTAGCCTATCCTGCCCAACAAACTCGCTCTGTGATCCCTTAGGGGAAGAAATCTCATTCAGTTAAATATGATGGGGAATAAAAAAATAGTGACTATATAAAGTTGATTTTTTAAAAAATAAAGCAATATAAAAATAAGGTTCTAATTAGTCAGAACACTGTGTATCCTGGACTTAAATAGATCTACTTCAGTTCTGTTGTCAGGAAAAACTTAATTCCTCAACCTGTATAAATTACCCAAATACAGTTATTTCTTGTTTGGCATAGTGGATTCTACCCCTTTGACTATTTGCATGTGTTTTCCTTCTGCTCATCATGGGGTTGGGAGACAGACAAGGAGCTACACAAGGCATTAAAATCCTGCCTCTGGCCGCTGGGGATCTTGTTCAGCCACGCTGCTGAGATTCAGCTGATGTTGTCTAGAACGCTTTCAAGTATATCTTTGCAACCATAAGGGCAAGAAATGTGTATCTGAAAAAGGTATGCTCTAGGGATGCTAATTTTATACCCAATACTGCATTATATGGGCTTTTTGCATTTCCATGGAATTGCACACTTTACTCAGTCTTGCTTTCCCCCTAGGGTTGATTGACATCTGGTTCTGTCCTATTTGTGCAGAGCTCAGTCTGCTGCACCTTCTGACTAGCTCTCTCTTTTCCACCACAGATGATCACAAACTGGTTTTTGTGCAGCAGGGCCCGCTGGTGCTGGTGTCCGTGTCGCGCACCTTACAGTCAGAGCAGCAGTTGCAGCAGGAGCTTTTGTATGTCTACTATCAGATTATCAGCATGCTCACAGAGGCCAGCATCACCCGCATCTTTGAGCGGAAAAAGAACTATGACCTCCGACGCCTGCTGACCGGCTCAGAGAAGATCCTCAACCGCCTGCTGAACCTGGTGGAGTCGGACCCTTGCTTCCTGCTTGGTGCTGTGCGCTGCCTGCCCCTCCAAGCCTCCCTGCGGGATTCCCTGGGTACTTTGCTCCAGAAGGCCATCACGCCCAATCTGGTCTTCTCCATTCTGGTGGCCCGCAGTCAGCTGGTCACCACAGTGCAGGAGAAAACAGTGATTGAAGACTGCCGTTTAGAACCCACTGACTTGCATCTATTGCTCAACCTCATTGGGGCAACCTCTGCATTCCAAACAGGGGAGATTTGGACGCCTATTTGCTTGCCACGCTTCAACCCAGATTGTTACTTTTATGCTTATATTTCCTACTTGGATGCAGAATGTACTGTCTGCCTCATTCTTCTCTCCACGGACAAGGAGTCTTTCTATTCTGTCTCGGACTGCAAGAAACGCATTGAGGAGGGCATGAGGACTCAGAACTACCTGCAGGCACTCTCAAGCGGCCTGAGAAGCCCTTCCTATAGTGTGGGGCTGGTGGGTGTGCCAGACCTCCGGCACTTTATGTACAAGCCTCTGGATATACCTGATAACTACCGGCAGCTTCCCCAGTTCACCAGGTAATTAGAGGCATGTGTGGTCTGAGATATGCTCTCGACCCTATGAGAGCTCTTTGAAGAGGGCAGTGAGATGGAAGTGCAGTAGGGGATGGCTTAATTTGTTTGTGACTTGATACTGGCCCCTCTGAATTCTCAACGTTTCTCATGGTGGTGGGGGTGTTAGTGAAGCATTTTGCCTCTTAATGTTTTGACCGTCATTGACATGTTTCTGGAAAATATGATTTGGCTTATTTTTATGCTCTACAGTTTTGCTTCAGTGCAGTGTTGCATGATATCTGTCCTGGAAAAGAGTACTGAAAATCTCAAGATTTAATTTGGGTAGACAGACAAAATCTCTTGGTTTTGGGACCCAATTTTTTTGGGGTTTTGTTTTTTTTAAACAGGGGGAGTGTCCTCTTGTTAAGGGACAAAGCTATTGTGTCCTGTAATGCTAATTGCTTGCCTATCTCTTTTCCTGCCAGATTTATTTTTATTTATTTTATTTATTAAATTTGAATATCGCCCTTCATCTGTAGATCTCAGGGCAATTCACAACATAAAAGAAACATATAAAAACACAAAATACATAATAAAAACAAAAACAAACCAATACATTTGCATATGAAGCAAATGTGTAGGGCTTGAAATTCATTGGCTGTAGACCATTAAAGAAAGTGAATGATTTTGCTTATTGCAATATTATTTGTTTGGGGAATGATCCAATCTGACACTTCATGTGAACGTAGTAGCACATTTCACCTTCTTATTATTTTATTATTTATTAGATCTACCGTATTTTTCGCTCTATAACACGCACCTGACCATAACACGCACATCGTTTTTAGAGGAGGAAAACAAGGGGAAAAACATTCTGAATGAAACAGTGGATGTATAATTTTTGTGCTTCATGCTGTGGCCATAGACATGTGATCTGATGGTGAATTTGGGGTGACCCAATGCAAAAATCCTGAGAATCCATGTGGATCCATGCTTTGTAACCACGTTTTTGCACCATTGCAGCCCCAGGCAACAGTGGGTGCATGATTTTTGGGGGGCAGGCTGTAGCCATGGACATGCTATGTGATCTGATGGTGAATTTGGGGTGACCCAATGCAAAGATCCTGAGGATCCATGTGGATCCATGCTTTTTAACCACATTTTAAGTGGGGAGGGAAGGAAAAACACAGAAGGGACAAGGAGCAGGAGAGGGGTGTGCAGAGAAGCAGCTGGCTAAGAATGCAAGAGAGGGGTATAACGGGAGGAAGGAAAGGAAGGCAAAAGTTTTCCCTCACCTACCCACCCAAGCCAGCCAGCTCTCTCTCTCTCTCCCTCCTGCATGTTTTCAGCAGCACCGGAGCACAGAGACGACACTCTGCTTTCCCCTCTGCTTGCCTGGAGGGGAGGGGCTTTCCCTGCTCTTTGTTCCGTTTGAGCAAACACAGCAAGGAAACAGAGGAGGGTGGGCAGTAAGACCCTGTGGCAGAATGCAGGAAAGCAGCCGCTTCCTCTTTTCAGGTTTCCCTTCTCCGAGACGCGCGATTTGATTTTTGCCTGATTTTTTTTGCCTCCCCTCGCGCCATTTGGCTCCAGGGACCACACATTCGCTCAATAACACGCACAGACATTTCCCCTTCCTTTTTAGGAGAAAAAATCTGTGTGTTATAGAGGGGAAAATACGGTATATATCAACCTTCATCATAAGATCTCAGGGCGGTTTGCAGAATAAAATACAGGATAAAAACAAGTAAACAATTAAAACAAAACAGCAAAACAATACCCCCCTTCCCAAAGACACATTTAAAAGGCTGTGGAATATTCATCAGCCAGGCCTGGTTGAAGAGAAATGTCTTCACCTAAAAATATATAATGAAGGCACCAGGTGAACCTCCCTGGGGAGAGCATTCCAAAAATGAGCCACTACAGCCTCCGGATGTCTCGTGGAAGAGGCGCATAGAGAAAGGCCTTAGATGATGATTGCAGAGTCAGGGATGTTTTATATGGGAAGAGGTGATCCTTGAGGTATTGCGGTCCTGAGCCACTTAAGGCTTTATAGGTCAAAACCAGAACTTCGAATTGGGCCTGGAAACTAATTGGCAGCCAGTGCAGTCAGACCAGGATCGGTGTAATACTCTCAAACCATCTTGTCCCAGTGAGCAACCTGGCCGCTAAATTCTGCACCAGCAGAAGCTTCTTAACTGTCTTCAGAGGCAGCCCTATGTCAAATACATTGCAGTAATCCAACCTAGAGGTTACCAGAGCATAGACAGTAGAAGTTAGGCTATCCCTGTCCAGAGCTGGGCCATGAGGTGAAGGCACTCTGGGCCACCGAGGCCACCTGAGCCTCAAGTGACAGCAGAGGATCCAGGAGTACCCCAAGCTACATACCTGCTCCTTCAGAGGAAGTGTAACCCCATCAAGAGCAGGTGATCTCCCAGCCATCTCTTCTGCTCACAAAAAAAATCCCACCTGGTGTCTGTGTGACTTCACACATGTAATGGTTTTAGGTGTGCCCCTTAATGTCTCATTCAGACATTCATAAATCTGAATACAAATGTGTTTGTAAACACTTAATGTTTTGAGTGAGCTTTTGTGGTGGATTTGCTGTTGTATAATGGGTAGTATGATCCTGTACTGCAGGCTTCCTCAAACTCAGCCCTCCAGATGTTTTGGGACTACATTTCCCATCATCCCTGACCACTTTTCCTGCTAGCTAGGGATCATGGTAGGCCAAAAACAGCTGGAGGGTCAAGTTTGAGGAAGCCTGCTGTAATGCAACAATACTTGGGTGATAAAGCAGAACAGTGCAGTTTCTCTCTCTCTCTCTCTCTCTCTCTCTCCCCCTCTCCCCCTCTCCCCCTCTCCCCCTCTCTCTTTCTTGCAAGTGTTAACTTGCTGCACAATCCTATTCCCAGAAGAAGCTCCATCCCAGAACTGATTTGTGTGTGTGTTAAATTTGCTATGTTGATGCATCTAGACTTAGCTTTGGGGGCAGGCAAACCTAGAGAGATGGTACAGCTCCTGCCTCGTCTTCCCACCCCCCACCCCCAAGACTCCCAGCCAGAGGTTGTGGGAAGGGCTAAGATGGCCTTATTGAATTACAGCTTTAAATAGAGCAAGTCATGAGGTTTATCCCCCGCATCAAAAAGAATCATTGTGTAGAAACTACTGGGCCGCAAGGGAGAACCTGAGGGTGGGCATCAGGAGATTCTTGCTAGCTGGCAAAGTCTTGTAAGTGGTACACAGAAATCTGGAAGCCATTTTCACAGGAGGTGCTACTGATTCAATGCTAATGCATCTGGAGTGCCAAAGGAATACTTGATTGGTCAGAAGCACCCACATTTCCTTGGGGAAAAGCAACTAGAAACAGCCCCATTGGCATCTGAAAGGGTTTTACATGTACAGTGGTACCTATGGTTACAAACACTTTGGGTTACAAACTCCGCTAACCCGGAAGTAGTACCTCGGGTTGAGAACTTTGCCCCAGGATGAGAACGGAAATCGTGTGGCGGCAGCAGCAAAAGTGCGCCTCAGATTAAGAATGGTTTTGGGTTAAGAACGGACCTTCGGAATGAATTAAGTTCATAGCCCGAGGTACCACTGTAACTTGTTTTGACATGTGCCCATTTTGCAGCTTCCTTCCCCTAAAGACGTGCTAGGATATGAGGGGCGTATTCCACTGACCACTTTAGTACATTGTAGGCTGACAGATGGCTAGGGTGTATGCTTGTCCATATGCGTATCTCGGGTGCTGCTATGCACAGGATCCAATTCAGAAAGACATGGAATTGATTAAAAAGTGACATCTTGCTGTGCAGTGCCTAAAGTTAACTCCAGTGTATGGCATCAGGTGCAGACAACACAATGACTGAGCAGCCATACGTTGGAAGCTGAAAACATGCTGGTGTTCTGACACTTTTCCTATAGCTTCCACTTGTCTGGAGCCTGGAAAACATATTGGAGCCTAAACGTTTTCTGATTGTCAGACATTTCTTAGAGGCTTTTTCTGGGATTATATTTTTGTCCTTTCCCATCTCTGAAGAATTTGCTCAGTGGTTGAGGTGAACAGATCCCTCCCATTCTTCACTACGCCCGAGTTCAGTAGCCTGACCCATAGTGAAGAGTGGTATAGAGGGACTCAAAGTTCTTTGATTTCCTGATATGTTTTTTTTAACCAATTACAGCCCAGAACTGGAGGGGCCTTACTGCAATGAGAATGAACGGCACCGACTCTTTGACCTCTATCACTACCTTCACAGTCGTATCCACAGTACCTCACGCCCTCTGCGTCTCATCTACCATGTAGCTGAAAAGGAAACCCTCTTGGCTTGGGTGAGGAATGACACTGCGGCTGCTTCTTCAACTAAGAGACTTTGTGATCGCTAGCTAAGAGCGCAGCTACCCGTTATGAGGATAATACAGGACTACCAAGTCCATGCTTTCCTCATGTCAACACTTGGCAGGCAGAAGGGAGGGAGGAAAGGAGTGCTCAACATTTCTCTTCACCATAGATTCACCCCTGTAAATCCAACCCCTCATGGATTTAAAATAAAGAAACCCTTATTTTAATCCTTTCTTCCTGATGCCCCCCAGATATTGTTGGACTCAACTCCTGACACCCCTCATGGTCAATGATCAGGAATGATGGGAAGGCAGAGATTCCTTACCCCTACTATTTGTACTCACAAATAGTTTACTTTTTCTTATCAGCGTCGTATAAATTAGAGTAGCGGGGGTAAACAGCTTAGGTGAGTCACCGAAAACTTGTGACTGGCTTTTTGAGCTGTTGATAATCTGTGTTGGAGACAGCACCAAACATCACAAAGTTTTAAGGATCACAGACATGCTTTCTGCTGTTCAGTGGATTAAGAGTCCAGCTCTTGAGTGAGGTGGCTGGGAACTTTTATAGGTTCTCAAAGGTTGGTGAAATCTGGTAGTTTAGGGAACTTGCTACCTATAAGGCGCTGCTACAGAATAGTAAGTTCCTCTCTTGCATATAGCTGCAGGCTTTGGTTTCCCAGCCATTCTACAGCTTGGCTGTATCTGTTGGCTGTATCTGTTGTCTAATGGTCACCTGCAGAGAGTTCCCAGCCTCACTACTGAATGGGGCTGAATGTTTTTCTCCCATCCTCTCTTCTCTAGGTCACAAGTAAGTTTGAACTGTATACCTGCTTCAGTCCTTTGGTGACCAAAGCTGGTGCCATCAATGTCCTGACTAAGCTGCTGCGCTGGATAAAGAAGGAAGAAGACCGGCTCTTCATTCGTTACCCACCCAAATATTCCACCACACCCAATCCTAGTAAAGGAAGCAAGGGGTCCCGGACTGATGGTGCTGAGAATGGCTTCTTTGGAGGTCTCTAAAGCCTAGGACTTTAATACTGAACTGTACCCTGTGTGCACCTCCTTACAGACAAGGAACTTCTCTGGGTGGTTTTGTTCTTCACAAGGTGATCAGGGTCTGTGTGGGTATGAAAAACATTGCAATTTTCAGGCTAAGCTGTCCCTTTGGTGATTCATTCATATAGTTTTAGCCTGCTTTTTAGAAGTTTTATATTACTTGTGATCTTTGGCACCATGCCTGCAGAAAGGGATTGAGTCCGGACACAGACTGTCTGGTAGACTGGAGATTACTAAGGAATTGTGGCTCTTGTATTCTGGGAAAGTGGCATATAATTGGAATATGGGGGATTTCATATATTCCTGCTTAAATATAGTTTCTGCCTATTCTGGAGTCCAGCAGGTTAGAATTATCAGTGGGTAGGTGCTCACACCATGGATATTATCACTGGGGGTGGGGGTAGGATTGCATTCCTTATCACATTGTTTCTTTTCCTCCTAAGAGGGCATGATGGCCACTTCCATGCTTTTGGACAAAAGTCAGGAGGTAGGGAGTCTGGCTTGCTCTGTTTCTCTAAGAGTAGGTTCAAATTTGCAACAAATATGGTCTTGGTAATCTCTGAAAATACTTGCCCTTCAATAACCTACTTGATTGTCCATAGTTGCTATCTTTTGAGAATAGCTGTCCAGGATCTAATCTAGTCGGTGCTAGAGGTTTATAAAGAGCCTATTACTTTCAGACAACACGTAACCTAGAGAGATAGATGAATGCTTCCTGCAGAGGTAGCTGACTTGAATCAGGCTTATGCCGATTTGAGAGACTGCAAGTGAAGAGGCCCAGTTCCAAAGATTCTTCTATCCTGGGACAATTGAAATATTTTATTAGAACATCCTTGTTCTTTGGGCTATAATTGCCTAATGAATTAGAGAAGCAGCTTCAGTCAGCCCTTTGGCCTGACACTAAAGGATAAAGTTATGTTGAAGGGTATTTTACAGTCCTGGTATGTTAATTGATGTCTATATGATGACTCAGTTTGTACTGTGTAATTATGATGGATTATTGACATTCTTTTTAATGTATTATGTTGGAACCTAAATGGCTTTGAAAAATTGTCTCACTGTCCATAATTCCCCCCCCCCGCCTTTGCCCCGTCTTCTTTTAAAAAATTAAACTCCATCTTAGATTGAAACAGGAGCTGGCAAAAGTTCAGAGATGGAGAATCTTTGTTTTTAGCTGAATAACACGCTGCTCCTATAAGAGTTCTACTACTATTTTTGTGCAGGGATAACACCAGCCCTTCCCCCAATAAATCTGTTTCTGTGTGTATGTTTTTTTAAAAAAGGCAATAGGAAAGAACAATTGGACCTGTCTAAACAGCCTCCTGAGGCTTGATACTGACAAATAGCTATTTTTACATCCTTGTCAACTCCCAGATTTTGTCTGGATGTACCACCAGTTGTGACAACTCCGCTTCTCAGAAGGAGACACTGAACATCTCATTTTCTTGCAATTAACAGTTGCATCTTTGCCCTTCCTGAGCAGGTGCTGTTCTGCTGTGCAAATACGTGCCCTGTATGAATTTGCTACTCCTCCAGTGGGTCTGTTCTGTTTCCTGGTCCTTCCTGATTGCTTAAAAAAAAGTATTATTTTTGTCCAAAGGGGAATATGAGGGAGCATCTGTTCTCCAGTGGGCCATCTTGGCACCCTGTTATTTCTCATGATGTGGTGGGGAGTGGTAAGTCTTAATTTAACCTGGGATGCTTTTGTTAAGTGTACTGATTGTGACCAGTTTTGATGTAGGCTGAGCACTGAACTGGATTCTACCCTCATTGCCAATACTGCAGTGACTGGAGAAACTATGCTATTTTGCAGGGTGTATCTGTTGCGATTGGATTCCTCCTGGTGCATGCTATGCTTCTTGCTCAGCTTGCTTTCGGCTAGCATGTTTTCTTGCCCTGGTAAAAGAACAGCAGTGATCCCATGCATAATGTGGCTTAATGACAATGAGGGTTTATATTGCTGACTGAACTGTTGTACCGAGAACTGGAAGCATCTTATTAAAAACAAACACAAGTCATTTTAAAATCAACGCCATCTCGGCATATCTGTTTCTTTCTCCATCTGCCACCATGTTTAGCAAAATATCTTCTGTTTTAGCTGGTCAGGATCAATTGCACTCTTTGGTTTCCAGGGATTCTCTGCATCGGCCTTGCAAATAGCAGGGCTGTTGTAATTAATTCATTGATTTAAATCTGCATAAGTTGGCATCTGAGGAAGCTAGTAGTTCTGTAAAGACATGTGTCTCACTAGGCATAAACTTAGAAGTACTGTTCTTCTCTCACACAGAGGAGAACCCTGTATCTGCAGTTTGCAAAAGCGCTTTTACTAAAAAGGGGTTTTTAAAAAATCTGCTGGCCTACTTAGTTAGGATAATCTGTTTAAGCTATGCAAAGTGTTTTTCAATGCATAATCAGAACTAATTGCCTTCATTGGAACCCTTCAAGCAAGTCCCAAAAGGGTTGCAACATTTTTTTGTTCTACTAGTTTGCCTGCCTGCACATAACTCAGTGATTTGTTGCCTAAAAGAACCAGCTTTTCTAGAGTTTTCCTGCCTGGTCACCTGGCAGAGATCCTTGGATGCCACAGGCAATCAAGTGAGGGAGTGTTTACAAGTCTTGTCCATGCTGAGTTTATCTCAGGTTAGTACTGAACTGCAGCTGACTTGGAGCACCTGTTATCAAAAGAATTTTTGAGAAATTGTGTGGGTGCAACTCTAAACATTATATTTGCTTACTTCAACTGGCATTGCTTTGAAGTGAGGTGAAAAACTTACAAGAAAATCACAAAAAGTGTTAGAATTCAGCATTGAAAACATAGATGTAGCTGCCACATGTTCATTCAGCTGGTTTTCCTTGATGTACTATGATTTTCCTGCATCTGCCTTTGTCTATTCTGCCAAGCACAAAAATATGATTGTGTTTAAGTTGGTTGTGTATAGAGTTATAATAGGCACTTCTCTATGAGATTTTAATTTTATTAGCTTTTACATCGCTATTATTTCAGGAGTCTATATTTCTATTTAAAAATTGTCAATGAGAAGATCACAGCTAACAAGGGATGGTATTTTTTGCATGGGATTGCTGATTGCTATGCAAACATTCAGTTCACTTACAACGTTGCAGTAATTTTGTATGGATGATCAGGTATAAAACCATTACCAGCATGTGAATCTGCACTGGGCAAGCTTGAGCTGCAGTGTAGATCCCCAACATGTGTTTTTCACAAATGGAGCTATGGCTCTTCTCCCAAGAAAAACCTAAGAAACCTATGAGATGGCTATGGCTCAGCATTGACAGCACAGACAGACAGCAGACTTAGTAAAAAAAGTTTGTATTCCATGTAACACATCTGTATGGCTTCGTTGGATAAGAGCAATTCAGTTTCTTGCTCCCATTTCTTCAGATTGTCTGAGAAACTTTCAGATGCCCCATTGGCCATATCAGTAGACCTATGCAATGTGTGGGGAACCTTTGGCCCTCCAGATGTTGCTGTACTACAACTCCCATCTTCCCTGGCCATTGGCCATGCTTACTAGGGCTGCTGGGAATTGTAGTTCAGCAACATTTGGAGGGCCGAATGTTCTGGCCTATATGCAGAGAGCTGTGTGGACTGTAGCTCTTCTAAAATATTTTGAGGGACAACAGCCTTACATTGTTGGCTGCAGTTCTAATCTTGGTAGCTCAGATGTGTGATGCACTTCAGTTTATGGTGGTCCATGCAGTCAAACCACTGTGTAATCTCTGTCTGCATGGCTGACTTCCTGCAGTGTGGAGATGCTCCTGCTCTTAGAAATTCTCTTAATACACCTTGGTGTCTGCTTTAAGAAGCTTGCATCCTTGATTTGCCTTGAATATAAAATTCAAATGGCTGAGTCAAACTAGGGTTATACATTTTTTTAAAAAAAGGATTCTCTCCCTCAATATGTACAATACAAAGGTAATAGAAGTGTCCTTAGTACTCATTTTCCTTTGTCACAGAGCCTGTTCCACAGAGTTCAACAGGATAATCCTGAAAAGAATCCGATTGTGTCTTGGTCTTCACAAAAGGAATACTGTACTACCTTGTAACTTACCTAACTTTATTTTGGGGATTAGAGAAAGACAGGCCAATCATAACTAAATCCAGACAAGACTAAAGTAATCATATTGGCAGGTGTTGTGACTTGAAAGGGCCCTGACCTCCAATTCTGATAGAATATGGCCCATTTTAGTCTCTTAGACTCTTTGTCCCGGAGTGATCATGGATCCATCACTGGAATATCCAGGTATCTGTGGTGGTGCTTTCCACCAGGCCCTCTTGCTGAAGAAGCTGTGACTTGGTCTGACAGGTGCAGATCTACTGAATGTCATTCATGACTTCAGAGCTTCAAGGCTAGCCTAACTAAAAATGTGCTTTATGTAGTGTTGCCTTTCCTGACCGTGTGGAGACTTCGGAGCTTCAGCCCACTGGGACATCGCTGCTGCCATGAGTGTTGGAAGGAAGACCTGTTCCTTGCAAGGCCCTTTCCATCTGGCCTAGGGGACAGGGACCAGACTCACCCTGCTCAACATAAGAGACTCCTGGGAGGACGGAGGGACATTGCCCTGCTGTGAGTCCAGACTCACTGGAACAAACTCCGGTTGGGGCAAATGTCAAAAATGCTTTTAAATGTTTTAAAATAGTTTTTAATCTGTGGCATTTTAAATGTTTTGTTGTTTTTGTTTTTTTACTCTGTTGGGGATGGGATAAACGTTTAGTTGGGGCTGGGGATTAGTTTATTTTAGTATAAATGGTTTTTTAAAAATTAGTTTCTACTGTCTTACTCGGGTCGGCAAGGTTTACCTCACCTGTGCTGGTTCACTCCAGCAGAGATCCCTCCATGGGCCAGATCGCACGCACACGATTTCCAGCATCTTTGTCTACGCAGACATGATTTCTGGTGCCGCAGAATTGAGTCCCCTCACCTCACTGGTTTAGCGCAGTGCATGGGACTCGCCAAGCAGGCGGCTCGTGGGCCAGTTAAACAACCCCTATGGGCTGTTTGTGACCCATGGGGTTGCTGACCCCTGGTCTTACTGGTTTATTGTATAGTTTGTATTTTGTTCTGAAGGGGAGAGGGTCAGGGCTGCTTGGGAGTGGGCCCCAGCCAACAGAATGGCTCGGGCAGTTTCCACAGGGGACATCCCATCTCAGTGATCACGGGTAGGTGGAGGAGTTACGCTAAGACCAGACCATGTCATTTCCATGGAGGCAGGTTTAGTCATTGTTTGAAGACTATCCCTGCCTCGGTTTCTGGTCTTGACCGGAAGGATACTGGAATCAACAAGGGAGACCCACATAACCGTAAGGCGCTGCTGTGCAATACTAGGTCAATGATTCATAAGACCACTGCCATCCATGATCGTGGATGGAGGACTTGACCTGGCATGTGTAACAGAGACTTGGTTGGACGAGGCGTATGGTCCTGTTCTTGCTACTGCTTGTCCACCAGGTTTCTCTTATGCACAGCAACCCAGGTCATGTGGGTGGTGAGGGGGGATGCAGGGGGGAGGGGGGTGCAGTCATTAGCTTGCACCAGGCGTCCTAATGGGAAGACCCAGTTCTCTGAGTGCATGTTCTGGAAGTTGGGCAATAGGGGCAGTACAGGATTCCTTTTGGTGTACCGACCTCCCCGCTGCACCAAGGATTCCCTGCCTGAGCTGCTTTTGGTCGTGGTGGATGTTATCCTGGAGACACCTAGTTTGGTTGTCCTAGGGGATTTTAACATCCATGCCAACACGACCTTACAAGGAACCGCTCAGGACTTCATGGAAAGCATGGCCTCAATAGGGCTGTCCCTGAATAAGTTTGGCCCAGAATGCTGCAGCGAGGCTCCTCACGGGGTCTCTGCCATGGGAGCATATTCACCCAGTGCTTTTCCAGCTGCACTGACTCCCGGTGGAGTACAGGGTCAAATTTAAGGTGCTGCTTTTGACCTTTAAAGCCCTTCACGGCCTAGGACCCTTGTACCTATGGGACCGCCTCTTCCGGTATGCCCCACGGAGAGCCTCAAGGTCCATAAATAGCAACACCCTAGTGGTCCTGGGCCCTAAGGAAGTTAGATTAGCTTCAACCTCCCATCAGATGTCAAAGCGATAAATAACTACCTGACATTCAGAAGACATCTGAAGGTAGCCCTGTTCAGGGAAGTTTTTAATATGTGACATTTTAGTGTATTTTTCATCTTTGTTGGAAGCCACCCAGAGTGGCTGGGGAAACCCAGCCAGATGGTTGGGGTACAAATAATAAATTATTATTATTATTATTATTATTATTATTATTATTATTATTATTATTTATTATCAACCAGAGCCAGGGCCTTTTCAACTCTGGCTCCGGCCTGGTGGAACGCTCTGCCTCATGAGACCAGGGCCCTGCAGGGCCTGTAAGACAGAGTGGTTCCGCCTGGCCTTTGGCTTGGAGCCAATTTGATTCCCTCCCCCTCTTTCTTTTTTCTTTTCCCTTTGTCCTCCTGTGATGAGGCTACATTTTAATATTTTTATGTTTCAATATTTTAATGTTGTATTTTAATCTTGTTTTTAAGTTGTATTCATTCAACTTGTTTTTATTATTGCTTGTTAGCTGCCCTGAGCTTGGCCTTGGCTGGGGAGGGTGGGGTATAAATTAAAAATTATTATTATTATTATTATTATTATTATTATTATTATTATTATTATTACTACTACTACTACTACTACTATTATTATTATTATTATTATTATTATTATTATTATACCCGAAAGAGCGTCTCCACTCCCCTCATCCACCCTGGACTTTGAGGTCCATCTCTGAGGGCCTTCTGATGGTTCCCTCACTGCGAGAAGTGAAGCTACAAAGAACCAGGCAGAGGGCCTCCTCGGTGGTGGCGCCCGCCCTATGGAATGCTCTCCCATCAGATGTCAAGGAAATAAACAACCAGCTGACTTTTAGAAGACATCTGAAGGCAGCCCTGTTTAGGGAAGTTTTTAATGTTTGATGTTTTATCGTGTTTTCAATATTCTGTTGGGAGCAGCCCAGAGTGGTTGGGAAAACCCAGCCAGATGGGCAGGGTATAAATAATAAATTATAATAGTTATTATTATTCTAAAATGGGAAAGAGGCTGCTGTTAGGGATCCAGTGTCTGCTCCGTCAGCTTGTTATTTGGCAAGCTCAGTTCAAGGAGCCAGTGGCTATCCACAATGGCATAAATAATAAACAGTTTGTGCCATATCTTCAGCCTAATGCTCCACCGTGGCCTTTAAGAAGCATTCCCCTTTGAGTTCAGATACATCACCTGTGCTCCAAATCAGGTCTGGGCACAATGAGGGGGTTTTTTTGGTGGCTGCCCTTCAGAAGTAGAGCTCTGTCTGCCTAGAGGCCTGTTAAAGTCTGGACATCTGTGTCTTCTGGAAGCAGTGCAATACATTTTAAAATTCAAGCTGGCTTTGAGTAGGGATAGAGAGGTAAACTAGAATAATTTACAGCACAATTTCAGCTATGTTTCTTCAGAAGCAAGTCCGACTGAACTCAACGGGGGTTCCACCTAGTAAGAGGGGTTAGGGTTGGTTCCATAGTTCTTTTTCAATGAATCATTTATTGTGTTTGACTAAAAGCCATTACAAATCCAGTTACAAAACCAGCAAATCCAATAAAACCTATTAGGAAAGATCCAGAAATAAACAACCATTTAAATAGTTGCCTCTGACCTGCTCAGATCTCTGTTTCACGGTGGTTTCTTCAGCTGTGTAAAGAGGCAATGATGTCTTTAGCACTATTGCAGGTGGCCAACTCCTTCCTTTTGTCACCTGTTCACTGATTCTGTACACTTTAGAAAGGCTGGTGGATGGGAAGGTGGCCTGTTCAAATCCTGCCAGCCAGATCACAGTATTTCACATTGGCGGGCTCTGATACCCCTGAGGAATGAGCTGAGCGGTTGAGAATAGCCGGGCTGTGTGGGAAGGTGTCATTGAAGGAGCCTAATAGAGACCTGGGACCAGAGTCACAGTTCCTCCTCTCCTTGTCATGCACATGTTTGAAGCCCTTTTTTTGAGAAGTGTATATTTGGGCCTGGTTCTTGCTGGGGTTGCAGAGTCATGGTTGCTGTGAACCCAAAAGTTTGCTTTCCTTTGGGGTGGGACCCCTGAGGCTGGCTGTTTCTGAAGAACAGGGAGAAGCAAAAGGGGCAGTTGAGAAAGGGCGGGCCAAGTCCAAGGTTCTGGAGCGCCAGACCAGGCTGGAAGCAGCGGCTGCTGCAAGAGGAACGAGGGAACCGTGATGGAGGGAAATGATCCAGGTGAGAGAGGCGACTGTGGAGGAGAACCCAGCACTCCCAAATACTTTGCTAGCTTGAACATGGAGGGGAGAGGGAAGGCAAGGAGATCTCAGAGTCACCTGTGAGAAGAAACAGGAGGGAGGGAAGGATGGGCAGCAAGACCAAAATGCGCTCAAGAATAACTGGCCTGGCCACCCCTTCCATAAAACAGCCCCCACCCCAAAAGCCCCTCCATTGAAAAACTTTAAAATGGGGAGAGGGCCTTGACAGGTACCAAGCCGGCTGAGGGACGGAGGAGGCTGCCAGGATCACAGGGACACTTTGTTTGTTTACCACTTGATTGTAAAAAAAGAAACAAACCCTCAAAACGGTTTACAAAAAGATAAGCCAATATAATCAGAATAAATTTACAACCCTACTTTAAAACATACAAGAGTTGAAATACGAAAGCAGTTTAAAATTACCTCAGCTTTCTAAGTATCCACGTAGGCCTGTTGTAACAGGATTGATTTTAGCAGGCGCTGAAAACCATGTTGGGTATGCCAGAGCTAAATGGTCACATTTCCCTTACAAAGCTCAGCAGCTCTATCAAACCTTCATATTTTTCTCTCCACAGTGAGTTTTCCTTAAATAAGAAAAAGGGGAAAAGGAAAAGCTTAGGCTTAGTGTTGGGCAATGAGAAGCTGGTTAACACATGGAAATAAACAACCATCATTTCCCTCCTGAGCTCTGGGAAACTGCCCTCTGAATCCTTAAGATTTTGCTCTGCATCCATAAAACTTTATGTGGAGTCTTCCAAACATGCAAGAAAAATGGGTGCAAAACATGGCCAGAAAGGCCATCAGCTAAGGGATAAAGGGCAGGTTCCCCTCAAATGTGAAGAACAAACAGCACACTTAAAAAAGAAAGAAAGCATAACAAAAAATACAGAAGAATAAGAACAAAACAGGGTGGAATACAGACCAGCAACATACTTTCTCATTATCTTTACACAGCCCAAGGAAAAGTATCTCTTCAACTATGAATAGCATATTTTTTGTGAAGAAAAAACAGCTTTGGCTAGGAATGCTTTTTGAAGGGAGAAGCAGCACAGTGTTCAACCTTTCCTTGCCAGTTTCCAAGGAAAATAGACTGAGTGGTTTTCAGCAAAGGCTGACTCTGAGTAGACTCATTGAAATTAATTGACCTAACTAAGTAATGATTATTAATTTCAGTGAGTCTACTCAGAGTAAGCCTTTGTTGAATACCACCCACTGTAACCTGCGAGCTAAACATAAACTTGTCAGCTATGTTCCCACCTGCAGAACACAGCAGCTAGATCTGTACAGATAGCAGCTAAACCGTCTTGGAAGGATATGGAGTTGATAATCCAGCTCTTATGAATATATATCTTACCAAGGAATATACATCCTGTCTTCTAATGGTGCAATGGATGCAGAAGTAGCTTTCTTTGAATTAGGGAGGCTTACTTTTCAGTGGGGGAGTACAGGATTGCTGCCTAACCCATAATGTATACTCCTTTTAAAACAAAATTATTTATTTATGAAATAAGTAACATAATAAAAGCAGAAAAACAAAAGCTTAGCCATCAAAAAATCTGTAAAGATTGGCGGAATCCTAAATATATTTAAAAGCCCAAGTGAGAAGGATATACTTCACTTAACATCTGGAAGATAACCATGACAGGTGAACAAATCTCAGGAGGGAGTTCTACCGTTTGGGCAGTTCTCTCGTATCCCACCTGTCTAACCTTGGCAGGTGTTTCACATCTACATTTGTTGTTGTTGTTACAATTGATTTATTAATTGCCTTCTAAACTACTGTCTCAAGGTGATTTGCACATAAAATAATTAAAAACATTTAAAAACACAAAACCAAATATTTTAAAACCAAGACTAAAACCGTAACAAGTGGATATCTGCAGTAACGATTCATTTATCTAGCTATGAAAGAAAGCCTGTCTGAAGAGCTCAGTTGCTGAGAATCTTGGCATTCTAGTAAATTTGAAAACTTGTTATTAGAATTTCTATCACCCTTTCCATGTGCAAAATGTTGTATAGTCTTGTTTTCCTCTTAATAACCATGTGAAAAAAGATCACTGCTGTTCCCTTTTCAGATGTAGAATTGAGGATGAGAGAATAACTGTTCCATAAAAAGCAAGCTAAAGGATGTGGGTGGTGATGTGGTCTAAACCACAGAGCCTAGGGCTTGCCGATCGGAAGGTCAGCAGTTTGAATCCCCGCGACGGGGTGAGCTCCCGTTGTTCGGTCCCGGCTCCTGCCTACTAGCAGTTCAAAAGCACGTCAAGTGCAAGTAGATAAATAGGTACCCCTCCGGCGGGAAGGTAAATGGCGTTTCTGTGCGCTGCTCTGGTTTGCCAGAAGTGGCTTAGTCATGCTGGCCACATGACCCAGAAAAACTGTCTGCAAACAAACGCCGGCTCCCTCGGCTAGTAAAGCAAGATGAGCGTCGTTCACGACTGGACTTAACTGTCAGGGGTCCCTTTACATTTACAAAGGAAGCTGCAGAAGGCCTCAGTGGCCCCTGGGTTTTCACGTGGCTGACTTAACATCTTCTTTTGTGACTGACCTTATGTGGTGGATGCTGAGTTATGGCAACATCTAGACAATTCTGTGTTTGCTTTTGTTCTCTCTCCAGATCCCTGGGACTTTGCAACGAAAATGGAAGAGATTCTGTCACTTGTGAAACAAATGCAGAATGGTATTTTGAATCTATACACCAAATGGTTAGAAGGAAATAACCAGGAACTAAGCATCCAAGTAGAGAACGGGGCATGCAGATGATAACAGCAAAGTGTATAAAGGGTTGCTGGGAACTGGAACAGTTAATTTTATCCGCTCTTAGTACCAGAAAAGCTGGGAAACACCTTTAAAGGGATGGATTTCTGACTTTTCTTTGTAGTAATTGATATTTACATTTGTTGTAATTTGTTGATCTAGTCATGTCCAGACCATACATTTAAAGCACTTTTATACCTCTTTAACAGGCATGACTTTCCTGGGAACTGTTGTTTTCCCCTTGCTAGAGCTACAATTCCCAGCACCCACAACAAGCTACAGTTGCCAGGGTTGCCTGTACCAGGAGTCGGCAAGGTTTACCTTGCCTGGGGCAGTTCACTCCTGCCGAGATTGCTCTGTGGGCTGGATCACATCTGTGCAGAAGCGATTTCCGGCGTCTGCGTCTGTGCAGACGCGATTTCCGGCGCTGTGGAAGCGAGTCTCTGTGCTGCACTGGTGTAGCGCAGCGTGCGGGGGACTCGCTGAGCGGGCAGCTCGGTTCAGGGGGAGCTCAGGGGCTGTTTAAACAACCTGTGGGCTGCTTGTGGTCCATGGGCTGCAGGTTGCCGACCCCTGGTATACAGTAGTATGTTTCCATGCCCTCCAGATGTTTCCATGCCCTCCAGGAGATGAAATACACATTGCATCATTTCTTCTGTGCTTCTCGGTGGGGCATAAAAAATATGTGGTTAATATATATACTGTACATAGTGACTTCATTACTCTGTAGAAGTTGGGGTGGACAAACCTGGGGAATCCATTAAAAGAAACGGTGAGTGGTGTGGAGGCCATAAATAGAGAGAGAGAGAGAGAGAGAGACAGAGACAGAGACAGAGAGACAGATAGACAGACATAGGGTTGGCACTTACACATGGCCAAAAAAGAGCAAAAGAGGACACTAATTTCATACACTAATGTATATGTATAAATGGCAATTTATTAAATAATTACTAAGCTTTATATAGAATTACGGTACACCTTGCCATAGTGGGGAAGACTGACCACATGAGATGTGTCCTGGCTCAGTCTGTTGCCCAGGTTAGAGGGACACCTCTTGGCTGGCAACTTCTAGACCCCTCCTGCTCCCCCTTTTTTGAGTTCTTTCTCTTTAGAAGTTTGATTGGAGAGCCCTTCAAATAGGACTATACCTAGTCGATAGGATACATGACCACCTAGAGGCAGCATGGACATGACCTGAAGCTGCAAGGGGAGGGAAAAGTGGAAGAGTTGAGGAAAAAATGTTTGTGAGGAGGGGATTTTGAAGGAAGAAAACTGTCCTAACAGAGGCTGCATGAGGAAACATAAAACACAGCATCAAGGCTTGTGAGCTATGTCATGCTGTTCAATATAATCATATGATGATATACAGGTTAATAGTTATAGTGAATTCATACAATTAGGATGTTTTAAAATAATCACTATTCTGTTAGTAATTAGCATAGTTAAGAATCTGGTTAAAGGTAAGATTTCTTCTCCCTTTTGTAGTGGAAATTCTGGAGCCAAAAGTTGAAGAGCTAGTAAAAAGGATCAATAAACTGCAGCAAGGTAAGAAGAGTGCAAAGAGGCAGCAATGGTTATTCAGAATCTTTTGCAGAGCAAGGTGTACCCTTGTGCAAAGGATGCCAAGTCAGGCTCCTTTGACTTGAAAAGGCAGGACTTTCTAAGGTGTGGCTCCCAAAGAGAAAGAAGAAGAAGAAGAATATCATTTATTACGGCCATAGGCCCATACAGGTAAAAACAACACATAAATGACAGTTTGTGCCGTAAGGAGAAAAAAAAACGATCGCTAAAACACCACTATAACAATAAAATACTATAAAATGGAAAGGCATGCTACGCCTTAATTAGCTTGTAGAGCTCCTTGGCGTCGCTTTTGGGAAAGGACAGCAACTAGGAACCTAGCCACCTTCAGGGTTGTGTGGGTATCCTTGTCCTGCAAGATTTGGGCAAGGTGGAATTTTGGTGGGGTACCCTCTAGTTTCTGTATGATTGATCCCAACAAATTTGCCCGTGGCACATTAAACAAGGGGCAAGTGAACATAATGTGCTGGAGCGACTCCGGCGTCACCTTATCACATTCGCACACGGCGGGGGCTTGGCCCTTTGAGAACCTATGTCTCAGGACATTAGAGGGAAAAACGTTAAACCTCGCTTTGGTGAAGGCCAGTCTATGGGCAACAGTCGAAAGGGAGGAGAGGTATGATGGAACGCAGTAAGTTAAAGTGATACCAATGTTCTGGGGCGAACAAACACCTCCCCCCAGCATATAATTTCGCTGTAAATCGATGTCATCCAGTCTTTGGCGGATCAGTCTCTGAGCAGTGATTTGGTCTAGTTTTAGGGAATCTGAGGGAGAGATTCCATAACTCAGGAGTTTGGCATGAATTCTACTAGTCCAAAGGCTAGAGAATTCATCTCGCCATAAGCATTGGGCAAGGTAATGGTTTGGTAATCTATGCCACAATGATAACCAGTAATTGAAGACTTGCTTCCACAGGCAAGTTTCTAAGGATGCGACCTTCAATTCTAGTCGCATGGCTGCGTTGCTTACGCACAGGGGGAGCATTAGGAGCCGACGTAGGAATTGGCTTTGCAGAGTCTCAAGGGGAGCGAGATCTGTCATCACGGCCCAGAGCGGGGCAGCATAAGCAAGCACGGCAACCACTTTTGCCTTGAACACCTTTAGGGCCGAGGGAACATGCAAAGCTCCGTCCGAAAAGAAGAATCGGAGGAGCGCATATGACAAGGTTTTGGCCTTATTAAGTAGGTGTTGAATGTGAGCTTTCCACCCCAAATTGTATTGAAAAATAACTCCTAGGTATTGAAATTTTAGGACTTGCTCTATTTTTGCCCCACCAAGCTTCCATTTGTATAATCTCCGGCTTCTGGAGAAGATCAGGATCTTGGACTTGGCATGGTTGATGGTTAATTGATTGAGTTGACAATACGTGGCAAAGATCTTCAGAGCTCTGTTTAGTCCAACACGTGTATAAGATAGAATTACCGCGTCGTCCGCATATAAAAGGAGTGGGCAGCGGTAATCCGCTAGTCTAGGCGCGTGTGTACTTGGAGATGAGTTGACTAGGGGTGCTCGCATGTCGCTGATGAATAGGTTGAATAGGCAGGGAGCCAATATACATCCTTGGCGCACTCCCTTGTTTATTGGTATCGAATTTGTAAGGTCGCCCGCTGGAGTGAATCTCACTCTGGCAAGGGTACCTTCGTGGAGCTGGCTTATGAGCCATAAGAGTCTTCTATCAATGCCCTGTTTCGCAAGTTTCTCCCAAAGAATATTTCTAGGAACGCTGTCAAAGGCTGCCTTTAGATCTAAGAAGGCAGCACAGAGGTAGCCCCGGGGGGGGGGGAGGAGTACTTCCGAGCCAGATGATAAAGAACTATCGCATGATCGGTTGTGGAGCGTTTAGTTCTGAACCCTGCTTGTTCATGGCCAATCTGGTTAGTCTCATCTACCCATCGCAATAATTTAGTCATCAAAAAGCTGGCATAAATTTTCCCTATGATCGAAAGGAGGCTGATGTTACGGTAGTTTTCCGGCTCCGTTGGAGAACCTTTTTTATGAATTGGTACAATAATGGCCTCCTTCCATGTTTTGGGGATGAGACCGGAAAATGAAAATGCAAGAGTCCACTAAGTGGCACAAAAGCAGTTTCAGTATTTAAGTATTTCTGAAAGCCTCTGTTTTTGCCTCTCTCTCAATACTGTTTCTGAATGCATGACTCCCATCACCTTTCTGGGCCTGTTCCTGGGGTTGTTATGTTGGTGGTTGCAAGCACCACAGTACCCCCAACTCCTTCCTTGATGCCTAGTAAGACCCCCTGCTCCATTAAATACAGGCCTCCAGCCACCCTGCCCTCCTCTGTCCCTAGCATACACCAGTGCTTGCATGACAAACCACACCTGTTTAAATTCCCTCTTCTACTCAACTCTCAAAAGGTTCAGGAATCCTGTCATCTTCTGCATCTGGTGGCCCTAGTTTTGGAGATGAAAAAGTGTTTGTGAAGGAAGGCGTTTTTGAGTGAGCCATTGGTGGGGGGTGTGCTTGAGTGGCTGCTAGTGTGGTTTGGAGACTTTGTAATAATGAATTGTGATAATGAATGGATTACACTGGGCAACAATTTTTTACTTTTTGAATGTTGTCTAGATTTCTACAACTGATTTAGGGTATTTTTGCACTGCTGAATCAGGAAATGGCATCCGTTTCTCTCCATCAGGTCAGGTTTACTGTAAACTGAATGGTGGGCATTGATAAAGGTAAGTACACGTAAATTGCATGTTGCTTCACCATTTTTCAAACTTCAGGGCTTGAACTTCCGTTTCTTGGAACTCCTGGAATGCTCAGCGGCAGGGAGGTCTCTCTTCAGAGCCCATCAGTAGTCAGCCATCATGACTGTGTCCCAGCAACCCTGATACCTGGTCTCCATCTCTTTCATGTCCTGATGGAATCTCTCCCCCTGCTCGTCACTCATTGAACCCAGGTTCTCAGGAAACCGGTCCATATGTGAAAATAGGTAGTGCATCTTGATGCTCATGTTGCAGCCCAGGTTTCTGAAAGCAGTCAGCATGTTGTTGACAGGTTCTGCGTAGTTTCTGGCCTTATTGTTGCCAAGAAATTTCTTCACTACCAGAACAAATGCCTTCCACGCTTCCAGTTCCACTTCATTCATTGAGTTTCTGAACTCTGAATCTCTGATGAGCTGATGGATCTGAGGACCGTCAAAGATGCCAGTTTTCAACTTCTCCATGGTCAATCCTGGAAAAGTCTGGCACAAGTAAGTGAAGCAGTCACCATCCTTGTCCAGAGCCTTGGTGAACTGCTTGATTAAGCCGAGCTTGATGTGCAGTAGTGGGAAGAGTATTCTGTCTCTGTCTACCAGAGGGTCGTTGATGACGTTCCTTTCTTTGCAAGGCACCAATTCCTCCCGCACAGGCCAGTTCTTCTTCGTGTAATGCTGAGCACGGTCCCTACTATCCCACATGCACAGAAAACATGGGTACTTGGTGAAGCCAGACTGTTGTCCCAACAAAAAGTTCACCATCTTCAGGTCAACACAAATAAACCACTTATGCTGATCATGACCAATTTTCTCCAGCACATACTTCACCGCTTCATAGTTCTCCTTCAGTGTACTCGAGTGAGCCAGGGGTATAGAGGCAAACTGGTTGCCGTTGTGTAGCAGAACACATTTCAGTGATCACTTGCTGCTGTCAATGAACAGTCTCCAATCTATGGGTTCGTACTGTGGCACTCCAAGCTTGAGCAGAAGCTGTGCAATATCTGCACAGTACACCAAGTCCTTCTCTTCCGAGAAAAAACGGAGGTACTCTTGATGCCTGTTGCGGAAGAAGCTGATGTGAGCACTGTCAGAGAGGAGGATTTTTTCCTTCAATCTGGATGCCAACAGTTCGGCAGAGTCCTTTGACGAGCTGAGGTCGCGAACTAGATCATTCAACTCCTTTTGGGAAAATGGATGTGGAGCATCATCTTCAAGAACCACTTCTTCTTCTTCATGTCCTTCAACACTGGAGGCATCTTCGTCACTAATGTCAGGAAGTTCTCCGAAGATAGGAACTGGAATTTCATCACAATATGCTACAGGACGATGTGCTGATTGAAGATCAGGATACTTGAGGCTGCTCCTGTTATTTCTGTTGATCCCACCAATTTATGGAGCCGCACCAATTTATGGAAGATTTCGAGGTTTTATGACTTCAAACTGATCCCTTTTCGACATAATCACCCAGAACTATCGGACCTGAATACTTCTTGTCATTAAAATAATCATTTCCAATCAAAACAATTATTCGACATGGCATTTTACCCCCACCAACTTCTTCTAAAATGCTCCACACAAGTGTACATGTGAACAAAAACGTAAAAAACAACATGTGGCCATAGCTCAAAAACTTGACCTGATTGAGCAAAACCAATGTGATTTTTGGATTCAGCGCATCAGATTCATCCTAAATCAGCAGAAAAAACGCAGACAACAAATTTGTTGTTGACCTGTGTTATAATAGTAAATTTTATCTTATTTTGGCTTATATTGACTATTATGTTGAGGAGTCAAAGAGGATGATGCCAGTTGGGAGGATCTGAGGTCTAGTTGCAGAGGAGGGTGTTCTCTTGTACAAGTGTAAATCCTTTCAATGATGGGACTCCTTAGTGGGAGCCAGCCCACTGGTTTTAGTTGTTCTCCATTCATTATTTACTCTTTAGTGCTTATTCTTAGTCCTCTGTAGTGTGTATATCTGGGTGTGTTTTTTTCCAGCCAAGAAGATATTAAGCGAGGAGCTCTCTGAGGCAAATGAGCATAGCAAGACACTGCAAAGGGAACTGGAAATATGTAGGTAACTTTAGCACCATGTGACAAACATGGACTATATGAAGCATTGAGGGAATGCTCACTGAACTGCTTGACCTGAATAATTCAAGCACTTCTCTTATTCCAATTTGTATTTTAAGTCTTGATTGTGATTCAGTTGCACCATGTAGCTGTTTTTCTGACTATGGACAACACACAGATTTAATCTGAAAGTTTTGCTCTAGACATAAAAGCTCTTTTTCAGAGGAGCACTGGTGTGTGAATTGAGAACAACTCTACTGAAAACAACACATTGTATTTCAATAAGCCTCATTCTATACCTAGCAGGATTCTATTCTTTCCCTGGCCACTGGTGCATTAGCACCACCACAATTTAAGAATGGTTGATTACATTTAAAGGGTACTGTGGCTGAGGTTCCAGGTTTTCACTGCTTAGATTATGCTGCTCTGCTTCAAATGCATTGGGGGGGGGGGATGCTGGTGACTACTGCTGCCACCAGATTTAATATATAACAGGTTTCTAGTTTTCTCTTCCACCAGCAGCAATATTTAGTCCATGGGTAGGCAAACTTGGGCTGGATCCGGCCCAATTGCCTTCTAAATCTGGCCTGTGGACGGTCTGGGAATCAGCGTGTTTTTACATGAGTAGAATGTGTGCTTTTATTTAAAATGCATGTCTGGGTTATTTGTTTGGCATAGGAATTCATTCACTCCCCCCCCCCAAATATAGTTTCCCCCCCCCCAAGGTCTGAGGAACAGTGGACTGGCCCCTGTTGGAAAAGTTTGCTGGCCTCTGATTTAGTCAATGGCGGAGTGTAGGTAAATAGCGCACGGGCCAAAGGGGCGGTGCACGGAGGGAGGCTGCGGTGGCACTGGCACACTCGTGTGCCCCAGTCCTGGAAGTGGGCCAACTCTCCTCTCTCGGCCGGAGCTTCCTCACGCGCCACAGCCTCTCTCCGCCCTCCGGGTCAGGCTTGGCCTGGGGACAGAGAAACAATGGCCGGGCAGGCCAGGCACTGCAGCCGCTCCCTGCCCCTGGGATTGACCTTGGGAAGGGGGAGCTGCAACGACGCGCCAGGCGTGGGTGGGACACACAGAGGGTGATCGATCTTCACCTTCCGTGCTCTCCAGCCCCCGCTGCTGGCAGGGCGCGAGGTATCTGAGGGGGCACCTGGTTTCCGCCTCCCATATTGTGCACCCTTGGCTACGGTCCCCATACCCCTCCCGTTACGCCACTGTATTTAGTAGCTGTGTGTGCTTTAGTGTGTGAGACTTCAGGCAAGTTGATGTCAGGCATTCTTTTAGATATGCCAGTGTTGAGAATAAGCTTACTGAAATTTTGCCCAGGTTGTGCCCAAAGCTCCCTATTACTCTAGTTAACACTATTCATAATCTAAGAATATAGAGGTCAAAGGTTATTCTGTGCAAGATCTATATTTTTGCTAGATCTGTCAAGCTGGGTTTTGGGATGATATACATACATTTTAAAAAGGATGACCAAACCTCTAGCTTAAAGCAAACTACAGCTGAAATTATTGGGCGGAAATTCTTGCGTGTATGTTGTTGTTGCTCCTGCTGCTGCTGCACTCTATTTATTTATACTTTTCAAATTTATACATTTCACTGATTTTACAATCATTTTGACATTTCAAAACTTGACTTCCTTCCCCCTCTTTCTGCTGTTCCTTAAATTTTTAATATCTTCTGCATATCCAAATTAACTTAACTTGCTCATTTATTCATCTTTTTAAAATATATACTCTTATGAAACTGCAGATTATTACAATAATCCTGCCAATGTTTCTATTTGTTTACAATTTATCTGTAAATATTCAATGAACCATTTCCATTCTTTTATAAAAAGTTTTTTTTATCTTTATTTCTTTTTTTTTAAATAATTTTTATTGGTTTTTTCCACACATAATACAAGACAATACAACACAATACAAGACATACAAACATATAAACACGTATAATTTCTTAACCTTTCATTTCTTAAGCCTTCTTTCAGCGACTTCCCCATACCTCCCCTTTCTGCATCCCTGTTATCAATCTTTTCAGCATCCCCTAATTTCAATATAATACTTTCTTTAGATCTTATTTCTCATATCCAATTGCTAATCACTGCAATTCTTTTTTACATTACCCAAAACATTTTAGCATTCATTAATTTTACAACAGTTCTTGAGATAAATTTTAAACTTCTTCCAATCTTCTTCTACCGTCTCTTTCCCTTGGTCACGGATTCTGCCGGTCATCTCAGCCAGTCCCATATAGTCTATTACCTTAGTCTGCCATTCTTCCAGTGTGGGTAGTTCTTGTGTCTTCCAATACTTCGCTAATAGTACTCTTGCTGCTGTTGTAGCGTACATAAAAAACGTCCTATCTTTCCTTGACACCAATTGGCCTACCATGCCCAGGAGGAAGGCTTCTGGTTTCTTCACGAACGTGCATTTAAGCACCTTTTTCATTTCATTATAAATCATTTCCCAGAATACCTTGATCCTTGGGCACGTCCACCAAAGGTGGTAGAAAGTACCTTCAGTTTCCTTACATTTCCAACATTTATTATCGGGCGTATGATAAATTTTTGCAAGCTTGACTGGGGTCATGTACCACCTATAAATCATTTTCATAATGTTCTCTCTCAAGGCATTACATGCCGTAAACTTTATACCGGTGGTCCATAACTGTTCCCAGTCAGCAAACATAATGTTATGACCAATGTCTTGTGCCCATTTAATCATAGCTGATTTAACCGTCTCATCCTGTGTATTCCATTTCAACAGCAGGTTATACATTCTTGACAAGTTCTTAGTATTGGGTTCCAATAACTCTGTTTCTAATTTTGACCTCTCCACCTGGAAGCCAATTTTCCTGTCCTGTTTGAAGACTTCATTTATCTGATAGTAATGCAACCAGTCTCTTACTTTTGACTTCAGTTTCTCATAGCTCTGCAATTTCACTTTTCCCTCCTCCTGTTCTATAATTTCCCAGTACTTTGGCCATTTGGATTCCATATTAAGTTTTTTCACTTCCTTAGCCTCCATTGGTGACAGCCACCTGGGGGTTTTGTTTTCCAACAAATCTTTATATCGAATCCAAACCTTATACAATGCTTTCCTAACAATATGGTTCTTGAAACCTTGATGAATTTTTACCTTGTCGTACCATATATATGCATGCCAGCCAAATCTGTTGTTAAACCCTTCCAAATCCAAAATGTCTGTGTTTTCAAGAAGCAGCCAGCTTTTCAGCCAGCAAAACGCCGCTGATTCATAGTACAACTTTAAGTCCGGCAGGGCAAACCCCCCTCTTTCTTTTGCATCAGTTAATATCTTAAATTTTATTCTGGGCTTTTTGCCCTGCCAGACAAATCTAGATATGTCTTTTTGCCACTTCTTGAAACAATCCATTTTGTCTAAAATCTGCAATGTTTGAAATAAAAACAACATTCTAGGCAAGACATTCATCTTAATAACAGCAATACGGCCTAACAAGGAAAGTCTCAAATTTGACCATACTTCTAGATCTTTCTTAATTTCTGACCAGCATTTCTCATAGTTATCTTTAAATAAATTCACATTCTTAGATGTCAAATTAATCCCCAGGTATTTCACCTTCTTTGCTACCATTAACCCCGTTTCACTCTGAAACTTTTCCCTTTCAACCGCTGTTAAATTTTTGTCCAGTACTTTCGTTTTCTGTTTGTTCAACTTAAAACCTGCTACTTGACCAAATGCTTGTATTAGTTCTAAAACTCTTTTCATACTAGTGTCTGGCTCTTGTAAAGTTAAAACTAAATCATCTGCAAATGCTCTCAATTTATACTGTTTAGCTCCGACCTGAATCCCTTTAACCAGCTGGTCCTCTCTAATCATGTTTAATAAAACCTCCAGGACAGATATAAAAAGTAGTGGGGATATTGGGCATCCCTGTCGTGTCCCTTTTTCAATAGCAAATTCTTCTGTAACCACATTATTTACAATCAATTTTGCTTTTTGCTCAGAATAAATTGCACTTATACCATTCTCAAAACCTTGGCCTACCCCCATCCCTTGGAGATTCTTTTTCATAAAACTCCAAGAAATATTGTCAAAGGCTTTCTCCGCATCCACAAATATTAATACTGCCTTAGTATTAATATTAACTTCCAGTAACTCCATAATGTCTATTATATTTCTCACATTGTCTGACAAATGTCTTCCTGGAAGAAAGCCCGCTTGGTCTTTATGAATCTCCCCCACCAAAACTCTTTTCAGTCTTTTCTTCCAGTAAGCTTCACCATTTCTGCATATTCCGTAAGTTTTTGTATTCATTCTTCCTTTGCTGGAACTTCTTTTCATTTTTGGGCAAGTAGCATTCTTGCCACTGTAGTTGCATACATGAATAAGTTTCTATATAGTTTAGGTAGTTATAATTCCCAAGAGAAAAGTTTCTGGGGGGGGGGGGGTTTTACGAACATTATTTTAAACATCCTTTTCATTTTATTATATATCATTTCCCAGTAAGCCTTAACCTTACTACAAGACCACCATATATTATAAAAAGAATCTTCTTTGTCTTTACATTTCCAACACTTATTTGATTGAGATTTATACATTTTTGCCAATTTACTCGGTGTTAGATACGATCGATATTTTCATATAATTTTCTCTTAAATATGCTGTAAATTTTATATCCATATTCTACAATTGTTCCCATGCTTCCATATCTATATTATGACCAATACTTATTGCCCAATGTATCATTGAATATTTTACTTGCTCATCCTTTGTCTCCCATTCCAATAATATTTTATACATTTTAGATAGCACTTTTACATTCCATTCCAACAGGTCTCTCTCCAGTTGTGATATTAGTTCCCCAAACCCTCGTATCCTGTTTTTCTTAAATTCTTCATTCAAATGATAATTTTCCTGATAATTCCTTAATTTTTTAAAATTTATACTCTCCCTGTTGTTTTAATAAATTTCTATAAGCTGTCTACCCTTCTATCATATTCTTTACCGCTATAGCTTCCAATGGTGAGAGCCAAAGTGGTGTTTTTACCTCTAATAAATTCTTATATTTATCCCAAACTCTATACAATTTCCCCCCTAATTATATGATTTATAAATCTCTTATGAACTTTCACCTTTTCATACCATAAATAAGCGTCCCAATCATAAATATTGTCATGACTTTCTAAGTCTAGAATATGTGAATTCTCTAATGTCATCCATTCTTTCAACCAACAAAGACAGGATGCCTCATAGTATAGTCTCATATCCGGCAGGGAAAAACCTCATTCTTTTGCATCTATCAATATTTTATATTTTATTCTCGATTTTGGGGGAAATTCCTCTAAAGCATTTTCTATACTGTTCTATCGGCACTTGTGTTGGGAATAGCAGTAGATTAGAAGTCTGGTAGTTGCTGTGATTTATAGCTGGTTTTTTGAGGCCACTTTCAAAGTATCTACATAATAAAATTACCAGTAAGTTCTTAAGAACGTAAGAGCCCTGCCAAATCAGACCAAATGCCCATCTAGTCCATCATTGTGTTTGTTTTATTTATTTAAAACATTTCTAATTCTATTTATTTATCCTGCTATTTATTGCAAAAAGCATTTATATAGCAGATAAAAGTGAAATTCATATATTGAACATAAAAACAACAGAAAAAATAAAAGAGCAAATGAGAGCAACTAGTCCAGGCCTCTTTGTGGGCTATGCTGCATTGTGATTTTTTTTTTTTTAATGACCTATGTCGATGTAGTATTTTATTACAGCTTTTTATTGTTTTTTTTTTTTTACTAGGTATGCATTATTTGGGAACTTTGAGTGAATGGCTGATTATGTTATTAATAAAGAAACAAGGTAGCAGCTAAATGAGCTCTTTTCCTTTTGCAGTAAATGCTGAGAAATCAAGCCTTGAGGAAATATGGAGTGAAATGAAAGGTGACAGCAAGAAGGGGAGTTTTTTGGGGGGTCTTCAGCACAATCAACTTTTAGCACACTTCCAAAGCATCTCTGCTTTTTTTGCAGGGACAGAGTCCATTTTCTCAGTACTGGGTCTGATTATATATCCTTTATCTGAGTAAATATGAAAACTTTCCCTTAGGTAGTCCATATACTGTATTACTATTACCTTAACTGCAGTGTGTAATGTGCCTTCAAGAAGGACATAAATACCTATTGGATATTATCTGATGTATCATTAGTGAAGATCAGGGGATGTCAGTGAACTACCCATAAGTACCATGGTGCCTGCCAGTATTTTGTATGGCACCTGCAAAGGGTCTCAGTAAACATCCCTCAGAAATCTACAATACAATTGGCTCTTCCTGCTCAGTTCTTGTGTACACTGGCTCAGCCTCTCCTACATTGAACACATTCCCTTAAGTATGTCAGCATTTCGTGGGATGCCAGGACTGGACATCCACCCATCATCTGTTCTGAACAGAGGATTGGTGCAAAGAACTCCCTGTAAGGAAGACAATGATGACTGATGTAGATGCTCCCCCACAACGGATAGGGAGGCTAATGTCCACACTATTTTGTAGGAAATACATTAACTGTGACTGGTGTACACTTCTTAAATTTTTTATTGTTACATGCCACCCCAACCTCTGAGCAGTGCAAGATTCCAGGGGGGCAGGTGCTTACTCAGGGTTCGTGTTTCCTTTGACAACAAGGCACAGAGGAGACAGTGGTGTCTTTAGGATATATGGTTTATTTACACATATATACGATCTGAGTCTATGATAAAGGTGCTTATAGCAGAGGTTTTCAACCTTGGGTCCACAGCTCCCTTAACCTACTACATTCTTTCTGTGGCACCCCAATGGAGCTCAGGAGCCCAGTTATGTCACCTACAGAGCCAGCAGCCCCTCACCCTTTTTGGAACACCCTCCCTTGTGGAGTGTTCCCTTAGCTTCCTCTCCTCTCCCCTCTCCTCTTCTTGGGAGTCCTCTGGGCAGTTGTTGACGCCGTCCCTGGTCACTGAGCTGCTCATCCCACCCCCACGCCAAAGAGAGGTGCCTCCCAGAGGCACCCCTCGCCTGTGGAGCTTATAGCCAGGGCTGCTGCAATAAACAGCTGTGCAAGCCTTTGGGAGGCAGAGACATGACAGGGCATCAGAGGAGGGAGGGAAGGAAAGAGGGACAGAGGCCAATGTTGCCTGCAGCACCCAGACCATCATTCAAAGCACCCCAGGGTGCCACGGCACACTGGTTGAAAACCATTGGCTTATAGCATTGATTCTTGCTTCTCCCATCACCACAGCAGCCTTGGATCAAAAACATCACCAGCCATGGCTCAGCCTCCCTCCAGCTTGCTGCATTCTTACAGACTGCAACTATTTTTTGTCATGGACTGGCTGCATGAGGAGTGGTTGGAGGCTCCAGCTGGAGAACCCTCTAGGGAAGCCTCAGAAGAGGAAGGCTCAGGCAGGACATTGAAGACAAGTCAGGATGAAGAGGGGAGGCAGAATCATTGGATACTGAACAAGCAACAGGCATGATTGAGAGAGATGTAGGACAGGCAGCTGGAAAGGAGGTGGGGGTTGAGGCTGCAACAAATTCCTAGGAGCGGGCTGGTCCTACTGTATTCAGCTCCCCTCCTCCCTTGTCTCCAAGGGCACAGAGGGCTTTGCATGCAGAACAACAATGGGCCCAGAGGTTGCACGGCCCCCCTCCCTAACAGAGTTTAAGATTGCTGGGGAATCAGGTGGACGGGGAGGAGGCTTAAGCGGAAATAGGAGGCACAGATCATCAGTTCTGGAAACTGCTATACTGGGGCCAGTCTTGCCCGTAGGTTTTGTTTGTGTTTTGTTTCCTTGAATAAAAAAATCAACTTTTCTGCTTGTCTCAGAGTCTCTGTGCTGACCTACAGCTGAACCAGCCCTGACATTTTCCTCCAGCTCACATAATCTCCAAATGCAATCCTAAACTCAACTCTGCTTTGTCCCTGCTAACTATCTCAGAGCCCAGGGTAGCACAGAGTCTTTGCTTTCTTGATGTCCCATCTCCCTATCTTTATCTTTGTTTTCCAGCTTTGTTAAAGGCCCATCTCTCAGGCAATCTCCTGAACATGAGAAGCTGAATCCAGCTATTAAGAGTATGACTTCCAGTTTAACTCTCCAAGCATTGATTAAATTTTAACACTTAGTAAATTCAGGACTTATGGGTGTCTGGCACCCACAAACTAATAACAGTATGTTGGGTTCAACATAGCTACTCCTTCAGTTTATTTCTCATATGAGGAAGGATTGAGGCAGAACTAGTAGCTTCAAAGAGCTGTGTCAGTCAAATATAGGGATTAGCAATTAGAATCTCCAGTTGGACTTTCCTTCATCCACTCCTTGAAATGCTTCTATGAAACTATAATGCTTGTCATTAATTTAAAAGCGAGTTGCTGCTGAGAATAGTCTTTTCGACAAGATACACAATTTTTTTCTTCTCTTTGGACACTAAGAATATTATGTCAGTTGAAAGTTAGAGAACATGTATATATGGTCATGATAGAAATATTATACATAAAAAGAGTAACCAGAGTTCTAAACACTAGTATTCATCTTCCCTGTAGGGACACGACAAATTGTACAGCTGCACTGTGAAGAGACAGAAACAGAGATGCAGAGGTGAGCTGTGGTTCAACTGGGTTAGAATGAGACATCAGTCTTATTTCTGTGGTTTATCTTTATTTTGTGTGTCAGTTTTCTTAATGTTTTCCTTTTATATCCCCTCCTCCACCCCCCTGGAATTCTTCATAAACCTACTGATGTAAATAGAAACTGGGAGGAAACAAAATTAAAATACTGAAGGGTATATATGTAAAGGAAAGAGGAATACATCAAAACTTTAAAGTTGCAGTTCTAATCAGAAGGATCCATCGCCTCACTCCAGACAAGCCACAAGCTATTACCAAGGTTTGCTCTGAGTGAGACAAGCTCATGTTCAAAATATGTGCTAAGCCAAACCATGGCTTAGCCCCAGGTAGCACAATGGCAGGGAAGGAGTACAGCAACTATGATTTCTCCAGGAACCTGCACATGCACATCTGTGCTAAGCCATAGTTTGGCTTAGTGTTCTGTGAGAACTGTGTCAGTAAGTATTCTGACAGCCTGATCCTATGCATATTTAATCAGAACTTAAGTTCCACTGTGCTCATCAAAAAATTCTTAAGAGGAAGCCCAATTCTACACCTCAGCTTTATCTTGTTTATCAGGCAGCAGAAAATGAACCTAGAGCGCAAGCAGCGAATTGAAGAACTCACAGCCAAGATCCAAGAAGAGAGAGTAAAGCAAAGAGACCAGAGGTAATTATAGAATCTGGTCACAAGAGTTTTGGGTTACACTTTATTCCAATTTCAATTAATTGCAATATGTATTATTTTAGCAAGAGTGCCATAAATTTCAGTTTCTGTAGAATAAAGTTGCAATGCTTGTGGGCTGGTAGGTATTGCTGGTAGGTTTAGGACTGATAAAAAAGTACCACTTGGTTCATGTGATGACTCGATTAGAGAGAAGGTTTTGGCCTGGGATGGGGAATATGCACGTAATAAATTATGAAACAATAGGATAGGAGAGGCCTAACAGGCCAGACCAAATAGGCTGGGTGAAATCCTGACACAGTCTTTTACACAGTGAATAGAATTGATTACAAGAGGTAGTGATGGCCTCTAGCTTAAATAGCTATAAAAAGGGAGTAGCCAAATTTATACAGGACAGTCTAGCAATTGCTATTAGCCATGGCAATGACTATGCTAGATCAATGTCTTGCCTCAGTAATGGACTGGGTGATAATAAACTGAAGCTTAAGCTAGACAAGACAAAGGCACTGTTAGTAGGTGGTTCCCTAGACTGGATGGATGGGATATGATCTCCTCTGGATGAGGCTGAAGCAGGTATGTGGCTTGGGGAACTTCTTGATCTGCTGTTGATGTTTCAGGCTCAAATGGCCTGGACGATGCAGAGTGCCTTCCATCAGTTTCAACTGAGCCTCTTGGGCTTGCCGGTCGAATCCCCGCGACGGGGTGAGCTCCCGTTGCTTGGTCCCAGCTCCTGCCAACCTAGCAGTTCAAAAGCACGCCAAAAAGTGCAAGTAGATAAATAGGTACTGCTCCGGCGGGAAGGTAAACAGTGTTTCCGTGCGCTGCTCTGGTTTCAGTGTTGCGTTGCGCCAGAAGCGGCTTAACTGTCTGTGGACAAACACCAGCTCCCTCGGAATGTAAAGCAAGATGAGCACCGCAACCCCAGAGTTGTCTGTGACTGGACTTAACTGTCATGGGTCCTTTACCTTCTTTTTTTTTTTTTACCCCTATGATGACAGGGAAAGCCCAACTTCTGTTGTCTACACTCTGGTAACCTCCAGGTTGGACTACTGCAATGTGTTACGTATGGGGCTGCCTTTGAAGATGGTTCAGAAACTGCAGCTGGTGCAGAATTTGGCAGCCAGATTGCTACTGGGGCAGGACTGTCTCAACATATAACACCAATTCTAGCATGGTTCCACTGGCTGCTAGTGAGTGGATTCAATTTAAAGTGTAGTTTGGAAAATGTGGTAAACTTCTGGCTTGGCAACTACGTAAAAGACAAAAATTAAACATGGTTTCAAGTCTAGAAGTGGAAGGAAAGAACATTCATAAGCCCAATGAGATTAGAAATTGTTTTCAAAGATATTTTAAACAACTATACTCACAAGGGCCGCAGAAAGATGAGGACATAGACCAATTTCTTGAAATGTACGGATTACAAAAAATCTCTCAGGAACATAAAATTGTTTTGAATCAGAAAATAACTGAACAAGAAATAGAAGGAGCCATTCAAAAGATGCAACTGGGCAAATCTCCAGGACCAGACGGACTCACTTCCAAGTACTATAAGATGTTGAAGGAGTGGATTATACAACCAATGAAGGAAGTTTGTAACGAAATTTTGGAGGGGAAAAGGGCACCGGATTCGTGGAAAGAGGCTTACATTACACTAATACCAAAGACGGAGACAGAAAAGACTCAGCTTAAGAACTATCGTCCCATCTCGCTATTGAATGTGGATTACAAAATATTTGCTGATATTTTAGCTAACAGACTGAAGAAGGTTTTGACAGAGGTGATTCATGGGGACCAAGCGGGCTTTCTCCCGAGAAGACATTTGTCAGCTAATGTAAGGAACATAATTGACATTTTGGAAATGCTAAAAGTGAACATAAACACTAAAGCTGTCCTTATATTTGTTGATGCGGAGAAAGCTTTTGACAATATTTCTTGGAGTTTCATGAAGAAAAATCTTCAGGGGATGGGGGTAGGCCAAGGATTTGAAAATGGTATTGGTGCAATATATTCAGAACAGAAAGCTAAACTAATTGTGGTTACAGAAGAATTTAAGATAGAAAAAGGAACACGTCAGGGGTGCCCAATCTCTCCATTACTTTTTATATCGGTCCTGGAGGTTTTGCTAAATAGGATTAGAAGTGATCAGTTGGTTAGGGGGATTCAGGTCGGAGTTAAACAATATAAATTGAGAGCATTTGCAGATGATTTGGTACTTACTTTACAAGAGCCAGAATCTAGTACAAAAAGGGTTTTAGAACTAATCCAAGAGTTTGGTCAAGTAGCAGGATTTAAATTGAATAAAACTAAAACTAAGGTTTTGGAGAAAAATTTAACACCTATGGAAAGGGAGAGGTTTCAGAACGAGACAGGTCTAACGGTGGCTAAGAAAGTGAAATATCTGGGGATAAATATGACAGCTAAAAATCTGAATTTGTTTAAAGATAATTATGAAAAATGCTGGATAGAAGTGAAAAAAGACTTGGAAATTTGGACGAAATTGAAGCTTTCCTTGTTGGGTCGAATTGCAGTTATAAAGATGAATGTATTGCCTAGAATGTTATTTTTGTTCCAAACTTTGCAGATTGTGGATAAGATGGACTGTTTCAAGAAGTGGCAAAAAGATATTTCTAAATTTGTCTGGCAGGGCAAAAAGCCCAGAATAAAATTTAAGATATTAACTGATGCAAAAGAAAGGGGGGGATTTGCCCTGCCAGACTTAAAACTTTATTATGAATCAGCAGCTTTCTGTTGGTTGAAGGAATGGCTACTACTTGAGAACACAGATATTTTGGATTTAGAAGGGTTTAATAACATTTTTGGGTGGCATGCATATCTGTGGTACGACAAGGTTAAAGCCCACAAAGCTTTTAAAAACCATATTGTCAGGAAAGCATTATATAATGTCTGGATAAAATATAAGGATTTGTTGGAAAATAAAACTCCTAGGTGGTTATCTCCAATGGAGGCGAAGGCCGTGAAAAAACTCAATATGGGGCTGAAATGGCCGAAATATTGGGAAATTGTGGAACAGGAGGGGGACAAATGGAAATTGCAGAGTTATGAGAAATTAAAAGATAAAGTGCGTGACTGGCTTCATTATTATCAAATAATGGAGGTCTTTAAGTCAGACAGGAAAAATGGCTTCCAGGTGGAAAAATCAAAACTGGAGACAGAATTGTTAGAGTCCAAAACTAAGAATTTGTCAAAAATGTATAACTTGCTGCTGAAATGGAATACACAGGACGAAACAGTTAAATCAGCTATGATTAAGTGGGCACAAGACATTGGTCATAACATTATGTTTGAAGACTGGGAACGGTTGTGGACCACCGGCATAAAGTTCACGGTGTGTAACGCCTTAAAAGAAAATATTATGAAAATGATTTATAGGTGGTACATGACCCCAGTCAAACTTGCTAAGATTTACCACTTGTCTGACAATAAGTGTTGGAAATGTAAAGAGAATGAAGGTACATTCTTTCACCTCTGGTGGACGTGCCCAAAGATTAAGGCTTTCTGGGAGAAGATTTATAATGAAATAAAAAAGGTATTTAAATATACCTTTCTGAAGAAACCAGAGGCCTTTCTCTTGGGGATGGTCGGCCAGTTGGTGCTAAAGAAGGACAGGACATTCTTTATGTATGCTACAACAGCAGCAAGAATACTCATCGCGAAGTATTGGAAGACAGAAGAACTATCCACAGTGGAAGAATGGCAGATGAAAGTTATAGACTATATGAGACTGGCAGAGATGACCGGCAGAATCCGAGACCAGGGAAAAGAGACAGCGGAAGAAGATTGGAAGAAATTTAAAGACTATCTTAAGAAACATTGTAAAATTGTGGAATGCTAAGACGTTGTGGATTTGGAAAATATGAGGTTGTATGCTGTAACCATTATACAATATGAAAAGAAAGGTTAAAATTATTTATTAGAAATTAGGGAGGGATTTGTTGATCAAAATTAATTAGGGATTGGAATGCAGTAAGGGGAGGTATGAGGAGGTCGGGAAAATAAGTTTTATGGAAAAAAAAGGGTTTGAAATTATACATGTGGGTTTTTTTGTGTTTTGTGTGTGTTTATGTTTTTGTTTTTTGTTGTGATTTGTGTCTTTATAATGTGTGAAAAGCTAATAAATATCTTTAAAAAAAATAAAGTGTAGTTTGAACCTATAAAACTGTATGTGACTCAGGACTTCAAGGACTGCCTCTCCCCGCGTAAATCAATGTAATCTGAGGCCCTTCTTCATCTGACCCCTCCCCAGGAGGTCTAGATTGCAACATGAGAATTGGGCTTTTCAGTGGTGGCCTCCTGCTTGTGAAATGCTCTCCCCTGAGAGAGCACCATCTTTTTCTTTTGTAGGGGCCAGGCAAATACTTTCCTCTTTACCCAGGTTTTCGAAGGGTTTCAGGCATTAATTTATAAGCGTTTCAGGCATCTGCAACCTCTTTTGGTGGTATCGGATCTATCAGACCTGTCTCTTATCCATATAAAATAAAAACATTCCTTCCAGTAGCACCTTAGAGACCAACTAAGTTAGTTATTGGTATGAGCTTTCGTGTGCATGCACACTTTTCTTCAGATACCACTCTTATCCATATAGATATGTTTTTAGGCTTTATTGGTTGTGTTTTAGTTTTCAAGTCTCTTTGTGAGAAAAACAGGTAAGAAATATAATTAATAAAACAACACCAATATTCAACCTCCATATTCAGGACAGTATAATTCTGATTATCAAGTGTGGGGAGGGGGAAGAGGGAGATAGCTACTTGCTCTGCTTATGAGCTTTCTTTCAAGGGCATCTGAATGGTGCTTCTTGAATACTGAGTTCTGGGCTAGATGACCCCTTAGTGTGATCTAGCATAGGCAATTTTTAGGTTCCTCTCTTTAGGAAAGTTCCGTTCTCACCATTAACAGTTTTACTCTGTTCTATCTTGTCCTGTTTTTATTTTTCATGCCTTCAGACTGGAGTTTGAGCACCTACTTAATGAGCTGATGGAGAAGCACAAGAGTCTCTGGGAGCTTTACGTAAGGGCTAGGTTTTTGTCTTTACCATGAACTCAATTACTATAAAACCACTGCAGGATAAGTGACCTTCAGAAATGTTCATGTCCAAGTGACAATATGTGAATATAGTAGAAACTGAGAGTTGAGAGTCACTATATTCTGCCTTTAACTTTGGAAACAGAGTAACATCAAATGAACTTGAAACATTTGCGAACACCTGGAAATGGAGACTGTTGTATTCTATGCCTTGATTCAGAAATGTGCTAGAATATGGAAGTGCTGAGCAGCAAGGATGGGAGATGGGGACTTTAGCTTTCTTTTGATAGATGAAATGTATGAATGGAAAGATGCTCTGTCTGGAGCAGTTCAGTACATTGGAAATAAAAGCTGTATTGGGGGTGGAAGGAACATGGGAAGAAGTTTTATTTGTTCACAGATTGGTTGCTAGTTACTCTAGTGAACCACATTCATGCCTTAGCCTTGCTTTCCACAAACTGCACGCCTGTGTCCACTGGCACTTCAGAAGATGTCTCTCTGTAGCTTCCAAAAGCATGGTCAGCTTGCCTCATGTAGGATGAGGCAACATAAGATGTCAGACTGAAATGGGCTGAGCTGTTGCCACCTGAGCTCCAATGACACATGGAGCTAGCCTTTTGCCACTATAACTGTTATGAAGTGTGTGAAAGCTACTCTTGGCACACACTGATAGGATTATTGGATAGCTTATTGGTTGCTCTAGAGCAGCAAAAACATACACAGAGAGGGAACCATTAGCCCTATTCAGGTGTTTTGTACCTATTACACAGGTGGTACTGTGGTCTAAACCACCAAGTGTCTTGGGCTTGCCAATCGTAAGGTTGGCAGAAGGTAAATGGTGTTTCCGTGCACTCTAGCTTCCATCACGGTGTCCCATTGCACCAGAAGCGGTTTAGTCATGCTGATCACATGACCCAGAAAGCTGTCTGTGGAAAAATGCTGGCTCTCTTGGCCTGAAAGCAGAGATGAGAGCCACACCCCATAGTTGAATCTGACTGGACTTTACTGTCCTGGGGTCTTTTACCTTTTTTACTACTACTACTATTAATAATTTTATTATTTCTACCCCGTCCATCTGGCTGTCGAACCAGCTTCTCCTTCTTGATAACTGTACCACTCCCATCAAGTGAATATGTCTATGTTTCTTTGGCTGCTTCCACGAAACAGCCATTTGGACTTTAAGTGGCCATGCCTACTTCCAATACTGGGTAGCATTCCAACTGTCTTAAAATTGCTTCTAAACATGTATAATAGGACAAATTTTCGCAAACATGCAGATGAGTTTTCATGAAGCTTCAACAGAAATTCACAAACTAATGTGGAAGATTGAACTTACGACTGGAAGAATGAGAAATGGAGAGAGACCAAAACAGGCAGATTTGCCCCTCATTTCTCTCCCTTGAATTCTGTTTGCTGTGTTTCAGGCTAGGGAGAAACCAGCAGTGGCTGACATAAGAGAGAAGAAGGAGTGTTTGCTCAGTGAAGGTGAGAGTCTGTGGCTTTTTGGACACCTTCTAAGATAATTCATGAAGCTAAAAGTTATCTTAAACATAATTGTTCTACAATATTACTTACTTGTATGCCATCCAAACCCTTTTGATTCCTCCTCTATTTCCTTGGATAGCATTGCAACTGTATTTGTGAGTGCTGTGCAGAATGTGGGCTAACCATTTTTAATGATACTTAACTGGAAGTGTCTGTGAAATCATTAGTGTGAGAAGTGACAGAGCTCCTCACTTCTTCCCATATCAAAACCATTTTGTGATCTTAATAAAAATATAAATTCATTCAGAGGCCAAGCATTCAAGTGTACCATTCAAATATGGGCCTACTTATTGCTAAAAGGGTAGAAAACTGGCAAAGCTACCCCTGTCCCCTTCACCTCTTTTTATACTTAAAAGTAAAATTAAAAACAGAAGTTTTGAAAACAATAAACTCCCTATCTGCTGTATGCAGCAGTTTCTAGTCCCAGATTGGATTAGACTGGAGTGCAATTTCTCCTAAAACTGAACTACTTAAATGGAGAGGCATACACCCCCCCCCCAGGTACATCAGTTTACACACATGATCTCCCTGGAGAAGCAGCAGAGGCTATGGTGGTGGTGGCAGGAGTGCTTTAAGGAGAAAGTGAAGTTCCCTGTTCGGGAGTGGAAGAAAGCTACGCATTACTTGGGAAACAGATCCCATGTAACTAGTACTGAATAAGACTGTACTAGTGCAGTATTACAAAAATATATATCAAAAAACACTTCTTCTCTTGTTGTCTGGAAGTACAGTGGTACCTTGGGTTACAGATGTTGTAAACAAAAATTGCCCTTTTCCCTTATGGGGTATCCAAGAGCCTATATAGAGTCCTTACGTGGGTTCCCTATTGGTAGGAGAAAATAACAGAGGCCAACCAGAGAATACTGAGAAGCAAAGCAGCTAGTAAGCTTGATCTTTATTGATCTGTTGCAACAGGGTGCTCCCCTCACCCGCAGGAGAGAGGAAGGATCCAGAAAAATGGCATGCAAGGCCTTATAAAGACTTTTGAAATGCCCATCCTGTAGATCAGGACCACCCCCAGAAACATCATACATACATCACAGAAGGGGTGTAACCTAAGAGCACCCCTCATATATATCATACCTACATCACAAAAAAGGCAGTCTAAAACAGAAAATTTGAATGTGTTTTTCTCCTGTCCTTGTTTATCTCCTGTCTGGCAGGTTACTTGATTGGATTGCCTGGGTAGCCTGGCCAGTCCTTTGTAATGATAAATACTTAGTTCCTGGGCCAGGTCACAGGCTCACACCCTATTCAAACACAGACATACCCTTAAGACAGGATTTGTGAAGGAAAAGACAATGGGGAGGCTTTTCCACTTTGACCTTGCAGAGAAAACATTTGCTCAGTTTAGGAATCAAAATGGCTTCAGGTCGGTCTTCTTGTGCTGATCTATGTACGTGCTGTTATGAACATTACCATATATCTAAGACCTCAAAATTCCTATCACACAGACGCTTCAGGTTACAGACACTTCAGGTTGCAGACTCTGCTAACCCAGAAATAGTACCTCGGGTTAAGAACTTTGCTACAGGATGAAAACAGAAATCGCGCAGTGGGGGCGCAGCCGCAGCAGGAGGCCCCATTAGCTAAAGTAGTACCTCAGGTTAAGAACAGTTTCAGGTTAAGAACGGACCTCCAGAACGAATTAAGTTCTTAACCCAAGGTACCACTGTACCCTCATTTTTTGAGATAAATTGGACTTATTTACTTTGATATGCCTTTACAAATCCCTGTGTAATATTTCCTCAGATAAAATGATCCAGGAGAAACTGGCCCATGCCCAAGATGAATTAGATTTGATTAGCCAGTCGGTCTTCATTAAGGAGAGGGAGTTCCTGAAGAGCCAGGAGGCTGCAACAGCCTTGTGAGTATAGGCTAACCTGGACCCTTCTTTAGTGTAATACTGATTAAAACTCAGTTAACCATGTGCAATTTTTTTAAGGTATAAACGATCAATTTGCAAAGTGTGCTAAAGTAGGAAGGAAACGATCTTTTAAAAAAACCAAATATGCATGAACCACAGGTGCACCTCGCCCAGAAAGAAAGCCATGCCCTCATAAATGTGGCTCAGTAAGCTAGTAATAAGGGACGCGTGTGGCGCTGTGGGTTAAACCACAGAGCCTAGGACTTGCCGATCAGAAGGTCGGCGGTTCGAATCCCCGCGATGAGGTGAGCTCCCGTTGCTCGGTCCCTGCTCCTGCCAACCTAGCAGTTCGAAAGCACGTCCAAGTGCAACTAGATAAATAGGTACCGCTCCGGCGGGAAGGTAAATGGCGTTTCCGTGTGCTGCTCTGGTTCGCCAGAAGTGGCTTAGTCATGCTGGCCACATGACCCGGAAGCTGTACGCCGGCTTCCTCGGCCAGTAAAGCGAGCTGAGCGCCGCAACCTCAGAGTCGGTCATGACTGGACCTAATGGTCAGGGGTCCTTTACCTTCTAAGCTAGTAATAATTCACCTGATTCAGTGATTTTCAAACATTCAACCTAGGAGCCCTTTCCACAACAACTTGACTGCGAAAAACTCCCTGCACGTTATAGAATATTCTGGGGAAATGTTGGTAGTGAATCACAAGTCAAATCCAAATAGTATGCATTGCAACATATACATAATCTCTTGTTCATTTCAGTGGAGCTTCCCCAAAAGAAGATGGTAGATTGTGCTCACTTAAACACATTTCCATGTCTTGTTTTCCTTACTGTCCCAGTATAGAAACTTAGTTCAACTTTTGTATATATATTGTAACTTGGTAGGTTTGTAGTAACTAAGCCAGGGAGAAGGCCATATGGCAGCCCCAGAGAGGCATGAAAGAGGGTAGCCTGAGTCCTATGTCAGATTAAGAGCCAGAGGTTCTCCTGTTCTTGCTTAGGAATTCCTCAATGCTTAACTGCCTTTGCCACTTAGGAAGCAAGGTCACTGAGGTTTGGCGGTGCCATTTCCCCATCTGCAAGTGGAGCTAATGTGGCAAAGGACCCATACCCAAATGAAGGTAAGATGTCTTAAGTACTGAGTGCAAACTTAAGGCATGCTGCAAATGAAAAATTATGCCTGCAGGTTAGAGATGCCCCACTGCAGGTCTAATAACTTGACTTCAATTTACAGAGAATAAATAGGAGTATAAATGAAGTATAAATAGGAGAAGACTTTCCCATGTGAGTTGGGTTTGTGGAAGAGACCTGCTTCTTGCCCAGTTTTTTGTGCAGAAGTTAGAAAGGTGGATCCCTGGGAGCTGGACATCTGATTGCCTTCCTTTAATTTCCAGGAAGTTGTTTCAAGAGGAAAAGAAGGCAGCAAAAGAATACCTTGAAGCAGTCTCTAAGTACCATTCTGATCTGAAGCAAAGATGTAGCAGGTGAGCAGAAGGATGGGAGTGAACCGAGGGTTCTAGTTCTGGGATTCAGCTCTGGAAGATTCTAGGCCAGGAGACTGGAATCTAGGGTGCTAGCTTAATCCTCTGTCCTTGGAACAAAGTGCTTGATTTTTATAAAAGGATTTTGCTATGAGATGCAATACAAACTCTAGGCTCTATACCTTATTTGTGTAAATATTGGGAATCTAAAAGGATCTGTGCAAAACTCAATGTTGAAGGATTCTATATATTTCTCTCCTGGCTTTTCTGATGTGATTCTTCTTATCTCTTGTTATGATGGCTCTTTGTATCTGGGGAAATGCTGTGCGCTGCTTCTTCCATATTACTGCAGCTTCCACTCTTTGGAAAGTGACACCTGTGACTCCATTCACTATGCCTCCTTGAATCTCTATGTTCCCAGTTACATTGATTCATTCCACAGCCTCGGAATGATCCCAACAAGATGTGGCTGTAGTCTGTAGCTTATCACTTTTTCAGATATGGTAAGTTACTGAAGCACTCTAATCTGTTTTATTTCTTCCTAAGGAAGCATGAACCAAAACACATAGGGTATTTTGTAGCCTTGTAACAGTACCCATCATATCTCAAATTTTGAGGCCGGGTATCCTGTTTTTCTTCTTTCAGATTAAAAACAGAGCTGGAAGAGATGGAGATGGAGGATAGTAGCACCAGTGAGAATTAGTTTAAGATGCTGAGTGCTGCAGCAGAGGATACAGAGTACAGGTTAATTTTTATGGAGTCTTTAAGGCTGTTACTTTAAGGCTGGTTAGGACACGTCCCCATAGGAAGTTGTATGTAAAGTAGAGGCAAACTCTATTGGGAGTAGGGAGCAAGTCTGGCACTCTGAAATAAAACCAGATGAGAGAACAGATTATGAAAGGAGCAAATGAGAAAGCCAAGCAAATTAAAGGCTTGGGTTGACTCTGAAATATCAAAGTGGATCATGTGTGAGCTTCTAGTGATTGCAAACGGGCCAAGAAATTGGTAGGATGTAGAAATTAAAAGATGTGGGTTTATTGGTCAAAGTGGATTATAGGAAATACAGTGGTACCTCCGGTTACTAACTTAATTTGTTCCGGAGGTCCGTTCTCAAGCCGAAACTGTTCTTAACATGAGGTCCGTGCCGCCGGCATGCGACTTCTGCTCGCATCCTGGGGCAAAGTTCGCAACTAGGGGCATCTACTTCCGGGTCAGCGGAGCTCGTTACTTGAAGCATTCGTAAGGAGGGTGGTACATAAAACGAGGTTTCACTGCAAGGTTGTTCTTAGGCAAGACTTAGTTTACTAAACAGTGCAATGCTTCTCACAACACAGAAAGACATGCTATAAGAATTTTAGGGATAATTCTCTCATTTCATCCTCCCATCCCATGGCAGGTTCATGCGAGTGGAAGTTTGCTTTTAGTAGCAAGAAAAATGATAACCCCCTGAGGAATGTTGGTACCTTGCTTCACCCTCAACATTTGCAAGGCATTTGTTAATAAAGTAGTTTGATGGATTCTTTGTTTAGTTCTTAATGTTCATTGCTGCAAAGATGCTTCAGCTGCAATCTCCATTTAAAAGAACAACTGGTCTACAGTGGTGGGAAGGGATCCGAAAGAATGGGTTGTCCCTCCCACTCACTCTTTTAGACAGTATTATGTAAATTAAGCATGTTTACCTCACTGTGTGAGAGGACAGCCCACTTTTGTTCCTTCTTGTCTAGCTCCCAATGCAGGTCACGGCTGACTTTGTTGTCCTTGTTACAGGTAGGTAGCCGTGTTGGTCTGCTGTAGTCGAAACAAAATAAGAAAATTCCTTCCAGTAGCACCTTAGAGACCAACTAAGTATGTTATTGGTATGAGCTTTCGTGTGCACAAAGAAGTGTGCATGCACACGAAAGCTCATACCAATAACAAACTTAGTTGGTCTCTAAGGTGCTACTGGAAGGAATATTTTTATTTTGTTGTCCTTGTTGGCATAGGAGTACCAACCATTTGATTTACGGTACTTCCAATATTTTCTGGGATGTGTCTCTGACCTGTGGAACAAGGGAGAGACATGCCATCAGAGTGGGATCTTCCAAAAAGCAGGATTTTCTGATTGCAATGTTAAACCTACATGTGTAGGGTCTGTACAGAATCTGCCAGTGTAATCCTGCTTCTCATCTGCATGTGTTCAGCCTAGTTCACACATAATGCTAAGCCATGGTATGAAACAAATCATAGCTTACTGCCCATGAGAAACATGTTGGCTAGGGCATGTTGCTCAGTCACTCACCCTCTTCTTCTTGTGCTGGGTCAAGAGGAAATAAACCAAAGTGCTGGCCTAATTTTACATGCAAACCAGTACAGTGGTACCTCGGGTTAAGTACTTAATTCGTTCCGGAGGTCCATTCTTAACCTGAAACTGTTCTTAACCTGAAGCACCACTTTAGTTAATGGGGCCTCCTGCTGCTGCTGCTGCGCCGCCGAAGCACGATTTCTGTTCTCATTCTGAAGCAAAGTTCTTAACCTGAAGCACTATTTTTGGGTTAGCAGAGTTTGTAACCTGAAGAGTATGTAACCCGAGGTACCACTGTACTCATAGTTTATTTCACTCTAGACAAAGCAGAAGTCAAGGTTTGTTCTTGCTTACTGCTAGTGCATATGATGCTAAGCCAGTACTCCGGCTTATTTTCTCCTGGCACACAAAAAGACACGAGGGCTGGGCACCAGTGTGCTCCTCGCTTACAGTGAGCCATTGTTTATGGCTTACTGTTACATGCAAACCAGGTAATCATTTGAAGGGCGCAGTTATTTATTTTGTTTCACTGTTACCTCTGCTCAAACAGGTTTTAGCAGGATTGGCAAACCTTGCAAAACCTGCTTGAGTGGTGAAATAATTGGAGAGAAAGATGCACATCACATACAACAATGCTTCTATCAACTCTAAGGTTAAAAAACAAACAAGACTTGAAACACCTGCCATGTGTAAAATCCTTCTTAAACTCTTTAAAAAAATCCATACAACTCCACACCTGGGGGGGAAATAAATTTTGAAGTTAAATTTAAGTATGTGAAATTCTGTGTTCATTTTTTAAATGAGATTAATTTCCTTTGACTCTTAACTAAAGCTTCCTCTCACCCAGTGCTCCTCCCCTGCAACACCTTTGCCCCTGCTGTAGTTTTGGCTGAAGGATGGATATGCTGAGCAGGATTCCTAGAATATTATCCCTGCCTATTAGTTTCAGAGATAAAAAAGGAACTAAGTGTGACAAGGAAAGGTGAAAATGACCTGCATAAATATGATCTGCTCAAAATCTAGCTTATCGTATTGGTTTTGGGTAGCATCAATGGAAATAGAAAACCATAATTATCTCATCTTGAGCACTGACAAATATTTAAGAAGGGCAGAAGTATTTTAAAATCACAACCACTCGGTATTTTTACACTTGGAAGTATGCAGTGACATCCATTAACAATTACACTCTAGTTTACCGGTTTTTTTTCTTTTTTAAAAACCGAACTCACCATTATTATTATTATTGCTAAATTTGTATAGGCCCCTTGTCTGTAGATCTCAGGGCGATTCACAACATAGAAATACAAGATAAAAAACACAAAATAAGATCCAGTAACCTCCCTCGCCTGATCGCGATTCGTTCTATTTATCTAGCCTGAGTGCTGCCACCATCAAAGATGGCCACTTCCTGTTCGAAAGCTGAACTGTGCAAACCCTTTGAAGCGAACAACGGACATTTTTGACACTGGCAAGCAGGAAGAAGGCAGCGCCCTCGTAAGAGACGGACCACCGGCGAAGATTTCCGTCTTCGTGTGGCGTGGAAGAGGCGGCCATCTTTGTAAAGGGCGGGGGGAGGCGCTGGAGACCCGGATGTTGTTTCTCTCCTTGCTCGGGCGAAGGCGGAAACGGAAATGGAGGGCGGGGGGGGGGCGGGAAGTCGATTGGGCTTCCTCTTCGCAGGCCAGAACAAGGGAGACCATGGTGAGCGCGCGCGGCGGGGAAGGCGGCGCCCCGCGAGGGAAGGGGGCTCTGGGCGGGGGACCGGCCGGGCGGGCGGCCCTCCTGGGTCTCGCCTTCGGCTGCTTCGGAGGAGGAGGGAGCTCTCCGCCAGGCAGCCCCGCTCACCTTTCCGTCTGTCCTTCGCCCCCCAGGATGAATTTTCTGATCCCGACCTGGCTGTTCTGGGTGAGGAGTCCAAATCGGAGAATGGAGAAAATGCCCCCGTCTACTGCATCTGCCGCAAACCGGATATCAACTGTTTCATGATGTGAGTCCCCGAGGAGCTGCGAGGGGCGGAAGGGACAGGCTGGGCTGAGGGATGGGTTGCTCGTGGGCTGCGCGGGGCTTCGCCTCTGCATGCTGGACGCGGGGGGGGGGGACTGCTCTGGGTCCGGTTCAGCTGTAGCTGCTTGGAGGTGGTAGATCTTGAGGAGCAGTGTGGGGCGGTCAGAGCGAAGGGTATTCTTTCTGAAGCCTGCAGTTGTGTCGAAAAAGGAGCTTACAGGGAGGGTATGCAGAAAGTTGTATTGTTCTGAAACCTGGCTGCCAAGAAGCTGAGTTAGGGAATCCTCACCTTTCCCTTTCTTTGCCCCCTCCCCATCCCAGAGGCTGCGATCACTGCAACGAATGGTTCCATGGCCACTGCATTAACATTACTGAGAAGATGGCAAAGGCCATACGGGAATGGTACTGCATGCAGTGCCGAGGTGAGTTTACAAACAAGATAGTATTGAGACTGGGCTAGTCCCTGTATAACTGGCAAAGTCCTGTGTTTGGGTCCTTCAGATAGTGTATTAGAAACATGGAATGCCTTGATTTTGCTTACAAAGCTATATATTTATTATTGTCACTGATGTTTGCAAATATGATGGGGAAATGCTGCAGAATCTGGAATGGAGGTAAGTAAAAAGAAGCTTAATTTGTTGGAAGCAATTTGAGCTTGAATAGACTGTCTTTTTGCAGCCTGGCTCTTCTTGTAAAACATTTTAAGAGTGATAATTTCTTATTAAGGTTATTGTAAAATAAGTGCAATGTGGCTATAAACTGTAGCTTGCCATGTGCCTTTTTTATTGACAGCTGAAGGATTTTTTTCAAAAAAAGTTTTTATTAATTTTTCCAAATTATTACAAATCAAATTAAATTAGTTTAATACAGTTTCTTAAAATCAGGTTTCCCGCTCCTGTTCTGAACATATGATCATCACCATTTCCTCTTATTTAGAGTCCAGTTGATATCCTTCACTTGCCGTTAAACCATTCTCCCAGCTGGCTGCTTTTTTCACCTTACAAACAGCACCTCTGTTAAATCTTATAAATAAATAGTCCATTTCACATGTGTATATACATTGTTGTTCCAGACCTCGTGTGCTGGGAGAGTTAATTATTAGCTTCCATTGTTCAGTTCTTTGCAGTGTTTATCTGGATGGTGCTAGGTCACATTACATTCCTTCCACTGTTTACAGACTAGCGTACGAGCTGCAAACATAAAAAACTCATAGAATGAATATCCAAACTCCGGCATTAAAATTCCGCTCTGGAGTTCTTCCTCGGCACACAGTTAAAAGTAAGATCTTTTCTTAAATTCAGTCTCTTTACTACACCTGTTTGGCAGCAGTTCATTCTCCCCCCACCCACTTCATTCCTCCAACAGCAGTTCAGGAATAATTTTAAATAAAGTCGATTCATCCTTGGTAACAAACAAAATAACAGCTGCGGCTACACACGTCCTTTTCATTATGCAGGGGAGGATAGGAAAAAAGGAGACAATTTGAAAACCACAAGAAAGCACAAAGCACCTTGTCCTCCCCTTCTTTTCCCGGCTGTTAAGGGTTCTCAAGCTTCTTTTTTTTTTTAAAGTTTCCAATTTTTTATACAAACAAAAAACAAACAAAGAGATTAAAAAAACACATATAGTTCATAAAACATACTTTTCAATAACAAATTTCTCTGACCTCCTCATACCTCCCCTTCTTGTATTCCATTTCAGATTATTTGTTCAGCAAATCCTTAACTTAAAGCATTACAGCTTATAATATCACCTTGTTTTCTATCCAAACCCTTTTTTTCCTCCATGTTCCTTTATATCATTACAGCTAGAAACCACTCAATTTCAATCCAACATCATTCAGCATTCCTTAATTTTACAATATTTCTGTAAGTAGTCCTTAAATTTTTTCCAATCTTCTTCTGCCGACTCTTCTCCCCGGTCACGGATTCTGCTCGTCATTTCTGCCAATCCCATACAGTCAATCAGTTTCATCTGCCATTCTTCCAGAGTGGGTAGATCTTGCATCTTCCAATACTTTGCGATGAGTATTCTTGCTGCTGTTGTAGCATACATAAAAAAAGTTCTGTCTTTCTTTGGCACCACTTGGCCGGCCATGCCCAAGAGAAAGGCCTCTGGTTTCTTCAAGAAGGTATATTTAAATACCTTTTTCAATTCATTATATATCATTTCCCAGAAAGCCTTAATCCTGGGACACGTCCACCAAAGGTGAAAGAATGTACCTTCATTTTCCTTACATTTCCAACATTTACTGTCGGGCAAATGGTAGATTTCTGCAAGCTTGACTGGGGTCATGTACCACCTGTATATCATTTTCATAATATTCTCTCTTAAGGCATTACATGCTGTAAATTTAATCCCGGTGGTCCACAACTGTTCCCAGTCAGCAAACATAATATTATGTCCAACATCTTGTGCCCATTTAATCATTACAGATTTCACCGTCTCATCCTGGGTATTCCATTAAGGGTTCTCAAGCTTCAAAGAAAACATTCAGATACCTTCAAAGAGCCAAAGTCCAGACCTTTCGGCAGCTGACTGATCGCTGGCCATTAGCATATGTCGGTTCAGGAGTGCCTCTCAATTAATGCCAATTGTCCAAATTATGGAGGAACCAGCCACAAATCATGCTGGAGATGGAGGCTCGTCCATGCCGCTCTGCCTTTCAAGTTGGCAGACACGGGCTTGGCGGCACAGTGGGATGCAGTGAGCTCCCCAGACCCAACTGGGGAACATTGCAAGGATTTTTGCCTCATAAATCCTGGTTTTCCCCTGCCTGAATCTCCTCGCTGCCTGTGGAGGGCAGCAAGCAGCTACTGCCAGTGACTCATGATGTAGCCAGAAACCGAAGTAACCACTGGAGTTAATTTCTTAAAGTTTTATACCCTGATCTCCCTCCGTGTAGTTCATGGAATCATAGAATCATAGAGTTGGAAGAAACCACAAGGGCCATCGAGTCCAATCCCCTGCCAAGCAGGAAACACCATCAGAGCCCTCCTGACATATGGTTGTCAAGCCTCTGCTTAAAGACCTCCAAAGAAGGAGACTCCACCACACTCCTTGGCAGCAAATTCCACTGTCAAACAGCTCTTACTGTCAGGAAGTTCTTCCTAATGTTTAGATGGAATCTTCTTTCTTGTAGTTTGGAACCATTGCTCTGTGTCCGCTTCTCTGGAGCAGCAGAAAACAACCTTTTTCCCTCCTCTATGTGACATCCTTTTATATATTTGAACATGGCCTTAACCTCCTCTTCTCCAGGCTAAACATGCCCAGCTCCCTTAGCCGTTCCTCATAAGGCATCGTTTCCAGGCCTTTGACCATTTTGGTTGCCCTCCTCTGGACACGTTCCAGTTTGTCAGTGTCCTTCTTGAACTGTGGTGCCCAGAACTGGACACAGTACTCCAGGTGAGGTCTGACCAGAGCAGAATACAGTGGCACTATTACTTCCCTTGATCTAGATGCTATACTCCTATTGATGCAGCCCAGAATTGCATTGGCTTTTTTAGCTGCCGCATCACACTGTTGGCTCATGTCAAGTTTGTGGTCCACCAAGACTCCTAGATCCTTTTCACATGTACTGCTCTCAAGCCAGGTGTCACCCATCTTGTATTTGCGCCTCTCATTTTTTTTGCCCAAGTGCAATACTTTACATTTCTCCCTGTTAAAATTCATCTTGTTTGTTTTGGCCCAGTTCTCTAATCTGTCAAGGTCGTTTTGAAGTGTGATCCTGTCCTCTGGGGTGTTAGCCACCCCTCCCATTTTGGTGTCATCTGCAAATTAGATCAGGATGCCGTTGAGTCCATCATCCAAGTCGTTGATAAAGATGTTGAATAAGACCGGGCCCAAGACAGAACCCTGTGGCACCCCACTAGTCACTCTTCTCCAGGATGAAGAGGAACCATTGATGAGCACCCTTTGGGTTCGGTCAGTCAGCCAGTTACAAATCCACTGAGTGGTAGCATAGTCAAGATCGCATTTTACCAGCTTCTTTACAAGAATATCATGGGGCACCTTGTCAAATGCCTTGCTGAAATCAAGGTAGGCTACATCCACTGCATTCCCTTCATCTACCAGGCTTGTAATTCTGTCAAAAAACGAGATCAGGTTAGTCTGACATGACTTATTTTTCAGAAATCCATGCTGACTGTTGGTGATCACAGCATTCCTTTCTAGGTGCTCACAGACTGTTTGCTTAATGATCTGCTCCAGAATCTTCCCTGGTATTGATGTCAGACTGACTGGGCGGTAATTATTTTGGTCCTCTTTTCCCCTTTTTGAAAATAGGGACAACATTTGCCCTCCTCCACTCTGCCGGGACTTCCTCCAGTCCGCTGGGACTAGTTCAGTATATCACACACAAGACTTTTTTCAAACTACTTGCTGGTCCAGGCCAACTTAGATTCAGAGAAAGGACTACATCTGCCTGTATTTGCCCACTGCTCTCTGGTCCAAGAGTTGAACCATGTGGGTTCTCTTAGCTAATTTTCCTTTCTGCTCTACAGAGAGAGACCCAACCCTTGAGATCCGGTACAGGCACAAAAAGTCCAAGGAGAAGGATCGTGAGGGTGAACGGGAACGTGCCGAGAAGGACGAGCTGCGTGCGAAGGCCCAAGAACTGGCATTAGAGCAGAGTCGCAGCTCAAAAGTAAGTGTTTTAGCAGTGAAAGGGAGCAGAGTTCAGTCACACCTGTGCAGGGCCTGGCATTCCAACTCCAGAATGTTGAGTGTTTGGGTTCAGAACTGTGGGGCAACTGCCTACTCCTAACAGTCATTGTTTGACTGTTTCATGTAGTACAGGTAAATGCTCCTGTCCAGCTTTTTGCCTCCTTTGTCTGTTCTTGATTGGACAGCATGAAGGTGAAATCATTATAGAAGACCATGGGGCTGTAGCAAACGGTGTGTGGACTTCAAGCCATTCCTTAGAGATTTTTGGTGTATTTGCTGTAATAGCTGCTTCAGACTTCTTTGGGACGTTCACTCACCTCTGCCCAAGTGGAACACTTGCTGTAATAACTAAGCAGCATTCATTTTGCGGCAAATCTTCCAAGAGATTGGTTACCATCTCTTTATGCCTAATCTCCAACACATCTCCCCCCCAATCTGCTTTCCTCTGGCTGAATCCTTTTATTCAGAGCTGGTTATCAAGCTAAAGGACTTGCTTCCAATAGAGGCTAGAACCCAGGATTTGTGGGGTCTTGACCAGCACTAACGGATAATTTTATTACTCATTTATATAGTTCATTTATGAACTGCTTCCCATGAGGCATCACAAAGCAATTTGCATTATTTTAAAAACATACATAAAACATTTACATATACAATTACATATATAATTTTAGAATTTCCTCTGATTGCTGCAGTTCACCTGCTTGGAGAAGGCAGTCTGGAGTTTCTTTGTTCATTATAATTATTATTTATATACTGCTTTTCTGAGAGAAAATATTACAGAGTGGTGTACAAAATTCAAAGCATTAATACAATCAATCCATAAAATTATAACACAAGAATCTAAAAATTTAGTGAACAGTGGCATGGGACTATAATAGCGTTTTAAGACAGCACATATTAAATGCTGGGGAAATGTATGCCCCCCCTTCCATCCTGCTGCTCTCCTGTCAGTATTTCTTTGGACCTTGAAATGTTTTGTACAGGACTGGGGTGCAGGTAGCAGTGTTATGGGCAAGCGAGCAAGCATGTTCGCACAGAGAGCCCGGTTGCAAGTAGGCATTGCAGCTCTCTAGTAACAGGCCCTGGATGTTCACTTGGAAAGCCTACAAATATGGTGCAGTTAAAATGATCATTTGGCTCTGCATAAACATTTTCACATCTGATATCCTGTTTAGGTCAGGGGTGGGGATCCTGTGACCCTCCAGATGTTGAATTCTGACTCCTATCATAGCTGACCATTGGCCATGCTGACTGGGGGGGAATGGGAGTCCAGCAACAGGTTCCCCAGCAAGGATTTAAGTCACGTATAGTTGTTGCCTCAACCTATTTCCCCTCCTGCCTAGATAATAATGTATAGTGTTAGCTTGTTTGGACTCTTATGTGATGAACCCTGAAGGTTAAATACACACATTGATGAGAGCCACTTGTTTTAAAAGCAGGCAGGTTAAGGTTGCAATCCTGTACTCACCTGGAAATAGGCCCCTTTGTACTAAGTGGGGTTTTATTCTGAGTATGGGATTGTGCTGTAGTATAATATATGTTTATCAGTATACGATCTGTTGTGTATACGTGTCTTATCAGCCACAATAGCTGAATGGAATCTCCATGGACAGAAGGCAGTATACTTCCTGATGAATGCATGCTGTGAATAAACAATAGTGGAAGGCCATTCCACTCCTACTCTGCTTGTGAACTTCCTGTGGCATCTGGCTAGCTGCTGGAGATGGAAATGCTGCACTAGAATAGCAGGGATCCCAGCAGGGATCTTCTTATATTCTTCGATGCTTTCTTATAATGTTGCTGATAATTGAGGTTTCTGGTTGATGTGAGGAAGGAAAGTGAGTACTTAAGCTCATTTGCAGGTTTCATGGCTGGCAGTATGTGGCTCTATAAATCTGAGGCATGTCTGATAGATCTGAGTAAGTAAGTAGTAACTACCACCTCATGCCCAAGTTAAGGACATTGCTGTGGATCCCTCAGGTTCCTGTGGCCAGGAGTGCTTTTCCTCTTGTTGAGAAAAGGGGAACCCTCAGTTTCACCATTTGATCTTTGTGACAATTTGGGCTGTCTCAGCTGTGCTGGAATATTTTAACATGCTCCATATGGGTCTTGCTATCTTGTCTTGCTCTCTGATAATATGTATGCCATATCGAACACTTTGGAGGAAGATCAGGTTACAAAATTTTAACAAATAACTCCAGCGATCCCTCTAGATAGCCTCTACATACTCATCTCTCCCCACTTCCTTTCATTTTTTAAAATCAGCAGCAGATCAAGCGCTCAGCGCGCATGTGCGGTGAATGCGAGGCCTGCAGGCGCACAGAGGACTGTGGACAGTGTGATTTCTGCCGTGACATGAAGAAATTTGGGGGGCCCAACAAAATCCGCCAGAAGTGCCGGCTGAGGCAGTGCCAGGTTCGGGCTCGGGTGAGTATTCCGGTGGGCGCTTTCTGCCCAGAGATCATTGCATGTTTTTCTCTGTGGGTCACTTTCTTGGCTGCTCCACCCCAGAGGAGCAGCCACCTCAAATTCAAGCTGTTGATTTGTGTGTAGCTCACACGTGATTTTTGTTTCCCGTTCTTTTCTTCCTAGGAGTCCTATAAATATTTTCCAGCTTCGGTAAGTTTCCTTTTTCCCTCCAGTTTTTTTTTCTTTCTTTTTTTTCTTTTTCATTAAAAACGGGACCTAAAATAGTTGAGTGTTCAGTTGGGACTCCTGGTTTTTCCCCCCTAGATAGGGGAAGCAGAATGAGACCTGGTCTATGCACACAGCAAAATAAGGTGGAAAAAAATCTGGGAGTGGTTGAGTGGACTGTACTGCTTCAGATTGCAGATGGAGTACATGTAGAACAAAAAAACTCCCTTCTGGAAGGAATGTAGCATAGCAGGGAGAAAATGTATGATCTGGCTTACTCCATGTTGATTTTATCCCCCTTGCAGGGTGTATTCAAAAAGGATAGCCATAAATATATATTAAAAGATAACCCTCACCTGTCTTGAAGTGAGATGGTCCATTATGCCACATCATTTCCACCTTGTTCTGCTCTATGTTCGGATGCAGCCTAATAGTTAGTGGGGTGTAGTTGAGATAACTTGGTACGTGGCAGTGCATTCCTGTACATGTTTACTTGGAAGTAAGGTCCTGCTGAGTTCAGTTGGGCTTAACTCCAAGGAAAGTGAATGTAGGATTGCAATCTCAGAGTCCAGTTTGGATGCATTCTCAATTGCAGGTTTTTTTGTTGGACACTTCAGCCCTGCTTTTTTTGAAATGACTGAGCTTCTTCTCCTCTCTTACTGATTTTGGGAAATAAGCGGGTGTTGGGATTCTCTCTCTCTCTCTCTCTCTCTCTCTCTCTCTCTCTCTCTCTCTATTTCTGCTTCTCATGCTTTGCTGCTTTGATCTTCAGTGAGTTCTGTTTTCTGTTCACCAAAGCTGTGCTCAGGAAGGGAGGGGTGTGCTCACGTCTGTGCTATTTCGATGCATTATGCTTTTGAAGCCAGATAGATGGCTTCTTTAATGCTTTCTTCTCTTTCTTCTTTTCTCCTTTTCTCTCACTGCTTTCCCCTCCCTCTCCCACCCCCACTTACCCTAATGCTCAATAGATGTTACGGGGGCGGGAGGATGATCTGCAGATGCTAAAGGAACAGCTAGAATCGGCTGCCACACCTGAACCCCTGTCGGATGACGATCTGCACATAGATCCCGATTTGTATCAGGAGCTTTGTTCAGGGGCCTTCGATGACCAGAACCTGGTGAGACCTGTGCTGGACCTGTTCCCTTGGGATTCCTTGGTCGAGTTGGCAGGGCTCATGCATACTGATGTCAAAAAGCTGTGTCCTAGGACAGGATGTGTTCTGGGTTGCCTCTTTCTTGCCCCGCATCATCTCTTATTCTGTGTTCTGAAATTACTCAAATCAAGTACGCTGGAGAAATATAGCCAAAAAACATGGCTAAATGGTTCCCTGCTTATCCACTTTCAACTATTTCTAGAGCACAGTATATGAAATCTATCCTCAGGTCTGCTTTTTGTTGCTGCTTCTGTGGCTCACCTTGTTTCCTCATTTTAAGCCATCTTTCCCTCAGGTCTCTAAACTTTCTAGCCCTTTACCTCTTGAGTGTTTACTATTTAGCTGACTGCTTACACAGGCCCTCTTCTTGCTCTTGATTCCCAGCCCCTTTGCTTCTTTGTTTCCCAGAACCTCTTACTTAACAACATATAGGTCTGCCTGTGGAACTTCCATTCCTTTTTAAAAAAGCCAAATTTTAATTAATTTTTTTCATAAAGAAATATTTTTAGATTAAAAAAAATAATAATAAACAGAGAAAGAGAACAGAAAACACCAAAGGAAAAGCAAAGGAAAAGAAGAAAAACAACAAGAAGGAAAAAAACTTTCTGATTTCCCACCTTTTGAATAAAAGAAATTATTCAAAATATTCACTTTAAAATGACACCCAACTGATCTGCATTCTGTTAGGCAATATTTTCCAGTCTTTTGACCCAAATAGATTAATTCATTTTCCTTTTTACACAAAAAGTCCAAAAGGGGATCACTAATTATTATTAATGAATGTCATCAATTTGCTGTGGTTTTCCATCTTGATTTTTTTAAAAAACGATCTCTTCCAGCTATGTTTCTTCCATTCTTTTTCTAGGAAAAGCACTGGAGGCCTGATAGCTTTTTCCTCTGAATTCACATCAAGTTGTACACAGAGTATTTTCTCTCTTAACTCTTACTTCTGTCAGCTCAGAGTGTCACTTCATCTCTCCACCCATGGCTTCATTCCATTCCTCCAACATTGTGACTCTCCCATTTGGCTAATTCATTCCTCCAAGCACCTGTGTGTAAGACTTCCATTTCACCGTCTGTTGCCTCCAACTCTACCATTTCACCCTCCTGTTCTGGCAATCCTTTATCCATATTCTATTCTGAAGTCTCTGTATCCTCTTGGATTCCACTTTCCATTTCATCCTTCTATGGACCACTTTCATTCACTATTTCATCAGTCTTAGCTCTAATCATTTTTATTTGCTCTTCAAACATTTGCTGAAGGTTGTCAACAGTCAATGGAACGTCCAGTGATGTATTTGTCATACTGAATGTTCTTGATCCTAGTAACAATTCAGTCTCCACCTTAAGATCTTCAATCTTCCTTATCCAACTTAAGATCTTCACAGCGTTATTTCTTATCAAAACACAATCCTTTCCCATAGATGAAATATGAAGTAGCAAAATTCCATTTCAAAGCAATACTTTCGTAAGGATAACAGAGAACTAAACATAAAGAAAATAGGGATCCTAGCACTCAGAACTCCCTTGATTTTTTAAAACTATTGGTTCCAACAATTAGAGCATACTTGTTTTATCTTCAGCCCTCAAACTATCAACTCTTCTTAAAGCCAGAAATTAGCTCACACACCAGATGTAAATTTCAACCAGCAAATGGAGAAACCCCTTTTAGTCTTAAAGGAAGGCTTTGCAGACCCAATGCCCTGAGCCCTCTTACACGGCTTTTGGGCAAGATACTGATTCCTTTGCTCTAAGTCATTCAGCCCCGCCTGTGTTTCCAGGAGCTGACAGCTTCTAAGTCTCCTAACAATTTCTCTCACAGAAGCTGTACTGCTGATTAATGTTCTACTGCTGACAACCCCCGCACCCAGCAGTTGGGATGTTTGGGTTGTATCCACCATGGTAGTTCTGTTTGTGCAACAAACTTCCACATGTGGTATGGAATTTTCCTTGCTGCCGCCCCCCCCCCCTGGAAATCTTCTCCAGGAGGCTGGGAGACCTTTGCAAGTAGATTTTGGGAATGTGTGGGGAGATGAGGGAAGGGGAAATCTGTTACACAAGCAGAACTCTGTGTGCTTGTCACTGAATGTACTGTATTTTTTGCCCTATAGGACACACTTTTCCCCCTCCAAAAATGAAGGGGAAATCTGTGTGCGTCCTATGGGGCGAATGCAGGCTTTCGCTGAAGCTTGGAGAGCGAGAGGGGTTGGTGCGCACCGACCCCTCTCGCTCTCCAGGCTTCAGGAAGCTATCAGCAACCCTGGGGAGCCCGCGGGAGTTCCCACAGGGCTCCCTAGGCTGCGGATAGCAGCCTGCTGCCCGGAGCGCGGGGCGCAATAAAGCAGAGCGCCCTGCGCTTCAGGCAGATATCCGCAAGCCTGGGGAGCCCGCGGGAGTTCCCGCAGGGCTCCCTAGGCTGCGGATAGCAGCCTGCTGTCCGGAGCGCGGGGCGCGCTGAAGCCGGGGGGGGGGGAATAATTTTTTTCCTTTATTTCCCCCCCCCAAAAAAAAACCTAGGTGCATCCTATAGGTCGGTGCGTCCTATGGGGTGAAAAATACCGTAACTCTTTGTGAACATTCAGAGCTGTTGCTGCTGCTTAGCTGCTTTCTAGGCAGGCAGCAGTTGCTTTTTAGCCTGCATTTAATTGCTATAACTTACCTTAAGGGACGCGGGTGGTGCTGTGGGTTAAACCTCAGTGCCTAGGACTTGCCGATCGCATGGTCGGCAGTTCGAATCCCCGCGGCGGGGTGCGCTCCTGCCATTCTGTCCCAGTGCCTGCCAACCTAGCAGTTCGAAAGCACCCCCGGGTGCAAGTAGATAAACAGGGATTGCTTACCAGCGGGAAGGTAAATGGCGTTCCGTGTGCTGCGCTGGCTCGCCAGATGCAGCTTGTCACGCTGGCCATGTGACCCGGAAGTGTCTGCGGACAGCGCTGGCCCCTGGCCTCTAGAGTGAGATGAGCGCACAACCCTAGAGTCTGTCAAGACTGGCCCGTACGGGCAGGGGTACCTTTACCTTTACCTTAAATAATCCCAAGATCTTTAAAAAAAAAATGAAGCAAAGATTAGGATGGTGGAACTAAATGGCAATTAAGGTGGAAAGTACATTCACCATGGGATAGACACCTGAAGACCCAATTCTTGCTGACCAGAAGATCTGCCATAGACTCATAGAAGGGTCCCTGAGAGTCATCTAGTCCAGGCATGGGCAAACTCGGCCCTCCAGATGTTTTGGGACTTCAACTCCCATGATCCCTAGCTAACAGGACCAGTGGTCAGGGATGATGGGAATTGTAGTCCCAATACATCTGGAGGGCCGAGTTTACCTATGCCTGATCTAGTCCAACCCTGTGCAATGCAAAAATCTCAGCTAAAACATCCATGATGAATGGCTCTCCAACCTCTGCTTACAAACCTCCAATGAAGGAGAGCCCACCACCTTCTGACGGAGTCTGCTCCACTATCTAACAGATCTTACCATCAGAAAGTTCTACCTGGTATTGAGTCAGAATCTCCTGCATCGTAACTATAATCCATTGATTCAGGTCCCCTCCTCCGGTGCAAACTTGCTCCATCTTCCCTGTGAAAGTTATTTAGATACTTGAAGATGGCTACTATTTCTTCTGTTTACTTGGGACTGGATCCCAGTCATTCTGATACCTGGTTGTAGAGGTTGGCAAAGAAACACTTCTTCGTGGCAGATATCCATAGGTGGCAGTATAACCGTCTATTTGATCCAACTTAAAAAGCCCAATACAAAGGTGACCCTCTTGCTTTGTGAAGCATGCAAAGCCATTAACTGTCCTACAAAGGGGGGAAACCAGATTTGAGTTTGCATGATGAAGTTGCAGCATAGATAGCAGCTGCCAGGAAGAAAATAAGGGTGTGAAAGGGCTGCAGCCACCATTGCAAGCACTGGGATATATGGGTTTGGCCTGGAACCTCTTAATTCCCTCAGTGAAGGGGTTCTTCCACAAAGCTAGCTGTTAACCAGGATGTGAAGTTCAGACTGCACACAGTTCTTTCTTGGGGGCAGGGACCATATGCTTTCCTGCCCTCCTTAAGCCAAACTACTCTGCCAGACAACCTCTAGATCCTTTTAGCACGAGAATGGGGAACCTGTGGGCCTCTGGGTGTTGCTGAACTACAACTCCCATCATCCCATTGGCCATGTTGACTAGGGCTGGTGGGAGTTGCAGTACACAGGTTGTAGTAGTAGTAGTAGTAAGTAGTAATAATGATAATAAAATTTGTTGTTTATATGCTGCCCATCTGACTGGGTTCCCCCAGTCACTCTGGACAACTTCCAACAAATTAAAACACAATACGACATCAAACAGGACTGCCTTCACATGTTTTCTAAAAGTCACATAGTTTTTATTTCCTTCACATCTGACCAGAGGGTGTTCCACAGGGCGGGCACAACCACAGAAAAGGCCCTCTACTTTTGCACATCTAGATTTATTGGAGGACTCCTTTTACTTTTCTCTCTTTTCCTCTCTTAGCCGTGGCTCAGCGACACTGACGATGCACCCTTCCTTGATCCTGTGTTGCGGAAACGCGCTGTGAAAGTGAAGCATGTCAAGCGGAGGGAGAAGAAGTCTGAGAAGAAGGTATGATCCTAGATGGTGGGTGGGAAATGTCACAACTGTAAGAGTGCCAAACTTGTTTTTAGTGACCAGGCCTTTTCCCAGAGATGCAATTCTTTTTGGGTACGTAACAGGACAAAATCACACTTGTAAAATCTGAATATTTGTTTATTTATTGAGATTTTAAGATGGTTTTTCACTAAGGATCTTGTAATGGTTCTAGGGGTTGCTCATGTGTAGCCCGGTGCAAACACCTGGCTGGGTTGCCTGAGTGAACCTTTTCTGTCCGGACAGCCACTCACCCGTGGCTGTCTCAATCGCTGGCAGAATCCGTCAGTGGGCGTTTCTTAAACTTCTTCCAGCAAAGAAGCTCTTTGACGCCTAGTCTTCTCCTACTCTCTCTGCGCGAAAGCCTTCTGCGCAAGGAGGGCGTAGGCAGCGGAGGACCCCTACTCTCCCCGCTGGTCCCAGGCAAGGAGTCATGGGACCGCCTCGCCGCTTCCCCCATCTGCTCCCCTTCTCCACTGGTGCTACGCTGATTCTCTCCCCCAGAAGATGGGCTGCCTCTCCCAATCCCGGGACGCTCTCTGGAATCCTTCTGGAGCTTGCTCTCTCCCTCCGGCACTGATGGCAGTTCCCTGACAGATCTCAAATGGGCTTCCACAAATTAAAACTAAATACAATTTTAGATTAGATCATACAATATGAACAACACAGAACAGGCCAAACTGAAACCATAGGGCAGCCTCAAGAACTCAACTGGAAGCCTGGGAGAAGAGTTAAGTCTTGACTGGACAACCGAAGGCTAACAACAATATTGCTGTCAGCACCTCTGCGGGAGAGAGTTCCAAATTTAGTGCACAGTCCCTGGAAAGGATGGTACAGCACAGTGAGCAATACTGGGTGGCACAGCAAATACCCCCCTCCCCCGTTGATCCACTGTATCATTGTGGCCTCAGCTCCCAACCCCGGGAGCTGCTCAGGAGGCCGGGACTGAAGTAGGTCAGATAATCTACTTCATTTAAGCATGCCTGAAGTTGCACAACCACAACTGTCTTGCCTAAAGTGGGGATGTTAGCAATTGGGCAGGAGTTATCAAGGACCTTGGGGCCCGGGGAGGGGGGGCTTTTGAGGAGTAGGGGCACCATCACCTTTTCCAAGATGGTTGGGACAAGCCCTTTTTGCAAAGAGGCATTAACTGCTCCCTGGATCAGTCCTGCCAGCCCCCTCCAGCAAAGCTAAGCTCAAACAAGCCAAGGAAGGCAAGGGTCGAGAGAACATGTCATGAGTGGTATTTCTTCATACCTCTGGTCCACATCTTCATGTGCCAACAACTGAAACTGATCTCATACAACAGGGCCACAGTGGCGTTAAGGCTGGAACTACCCAGGCCTCCAACCTATGCTAGTATAGTCTACTCTTGCTTCCCCCAGCATGGTGCCCTTATGAGGTTTCAGACTACAACTCCCATCAGCCCCAGTCATCATTGTCAGTAGTCAGGGAAGGTGGGAGTTACAGCCCACAACAGTTGGAGAAAGGGTGTTCTACTCTGACTGGCAGTGGCCCTCCAGCATAGGTGCCACCTTCCGAAGAATTGGGGGATGGATGTGTGGCAATGTGTGATGTTGGAGAAGCTGGGCGCAGCATTGCAGCAGTGGCATGGCTTCAGTGGCTGCAACGCCTTCTGCTGCTGCCATTGCCACTGGTCTGGCGCTGCTTCCCACCTTCTTCCCCTCCGTGGCAAGAGGAGAAGGAGCCGCGGCCATTGAAGCTGCACTGCACTTGGCTCCAGGCTTGTCCTACTTTGGAGGAGCTGGGGCAGAGCTGAACCCCGCAGCAGCACAAGTAGCAGCACAAGCTTCCATAGTTGTGGCTTTGGCTCCTCCTGCTGCCATTGGCCTGGGGCTGTTTCCTGCCACCTGCCACCTTTGGACTTTGGGGTGGGGTGGGGTTGCCCCCTCCCAAAAATATCAGGGGGCCCCAAAGGGCTCAGCTCCTAGGAGATGGCACCCCTGCCCTCCAGAGTCTCTGGCAAGAAGTGTTTCTCCCTATCCCTTGCTCCTTTTAATTGAATATATCACAGATTAAACCTGGGACCTAGTACATGTGAAGCTCTGGTCCTGGTTTATGCATTTTTTAATGTGAAAAGTATCCAGTCATTGCATGGCGACACAAAAATACATATGAAAGAGGAGAGTTGTTGCATTGTTGCATTGTGACAGAAGACTAAGCATATGAATGTATTTACAAGATGTTGTTTTAATACAACAAATAAGTAGTCTGACAACCCATTTTGGTGATTGCTTTAGACTTCAGTGGCTTCTGTTAGATGATGATAAAACCACTGTGGTGTAGTTGCTAAGCGTTCTGGACTGTGAGCAGAGAGACACAGATTCAAACCCTCTGGAGGAAGCCCTTCCAATCCAAGCCCCTTCTGCCTGCTTCCTCAATGGTGCAGCCAATCCCAGCCACCTGGGGGGCTTCCACTGTGTAGAGCTCTCTTCAAGCGCTGACCATTAATTGATTGCTGCTGCTGGCAGAGAGCCGTATGCTGCACATTAAAGCCTCAGCAATTAGCTAATAATCAGGGCTTCAAAGGACTTTGCAGGCATTGCTGATAAGCTGATTAGCATTGTCTGCAACCCCGTTTTGGCCCTGGTTGGTTTGGTTTGGCCAAAAGGGCCTGGTAGGCCTTATTAAGCCTGCGGGCTGGAGATACCTTGCAAAAGGATAGCAAAAGGAATAAACGTATCTGCCTTCCACCTCTCCTGCTATAATTACCAGTGGAGGGGGTGTTAGGGTTAGCGAAAGGAGTGCAGGCAGCTGGCAGGTCATTGCTGCCTGAAGTGTCAGTGTTGGATGAATGTACTATTGGCTTTATGGCCAAACTATCCTAATCACAGAAGTAGGAAATAGGCGGCAGTAAATGGGATTGCCTGTATTTGAAGGTCATGAGTAAACACCAGTGTCCCTTTTGCTCTTGCAAGGGTGGGCGAATTCTAGCCGTGTCATCTCTGGTTCTTGCCCTGCAGAAGGAGGAGAAATACAAACGTCACAAGCAGAAGCAAAAGCATCGCGACCGCTCAAAGCATGCTGAGCGGGTGGACACCAAAGACCCATCATCACTCCACCAGTGCCTTGGCCCTGGCTGCATCCAGGCTGCTCGGACTAACTCCAAGTACTGCTCGGATGAATGTGGCATGAAGCTGGCAGCAAAGTAAGTGGGGGGGCCTTCCCTGGGGGGCAGCTTTATTTCTTTTCTTAGCAGCTTTGCCCACTCATTGGTTTTCCAGCATGGGTTGGGTAATGCAGGGGTTTGTGTGGCAGGAAAGGGACTTTGGGCTTTTAAAATGTGGACTCACTTGGGCCCTTTGGATGCTTAACCTTAGCCTCAGCTCTTCAGCTGTCCCAAAGAAGTAATTGTGACATAACTGAAAGGGCGATTGGGAGGAGGAATGCCATAATGCAGTAATGGGCAAAGTGAATCCCGTAACAGCCTAAGCCTGGGAGCAAGTGCATCAGTTTGAGTTGTGGGAGTTCCGGGTGGTTTTCTTATGAGCTGAAAATGTTCCCATCCTGTAGGTTTGTGTTGTGCAGTGTGATGCTGTGTGACGCACCCTGTTACCATCATATTGGCCAGTTTTCAGTTGCATGCACCCTCTTGTCTCTGTCCTTTCCCAGCCGCATATATGAGATCCTCCCGCAGCGCATCCAGCAGTGGCAGCAAAGTCCATGCGTGGCGGAAGAGCATGGCAAGAAGCTACTAGAGCGGATACGGCGGGAGCAGCAGCAGGCCCGGCTCAAGTTACAGGAGATGGAGCGCAAATTCCATGAATTGGAGGCTGTCATTGTCCGGGCCAAGCAGCAAGCCATCAAAGAAGACGAAGAGGTACCTGGAAGAAGTGCAGGAGAAAGGAGCAGGCAGCCAGGCCTCCTCTCTTGGGGGGTTGCAAACAGCACCTCCTTAACCTTCCAGGGAGGACTTGGGTGCATTAGACTAGAGCCCTTTTGCAACCTAACTGTATACGTGTGTTTTATTTCGTACATTTGGGTGTAAATTTCACAGATAGTTGTGAACACTGACAGCATGGGTCTGTTCCCAGATTAAACAGAGAACATACCCTTATTATAGGTATGCCCTACCTGTGACTTATTCAGTGCTGGAATGGTTGCATGTGAGCTTGATGCTCCAGTCCAGAGCAATTTATTTCTGATGTTCTGAAGGGATAAAGAAAATGACAACAACTCAGACTTCCCTGGGAATTTTATTGCGAGGGGCAGGATATAAATTCTTATGATAAAATAAGCTATAGTTCAGCTTGCTTTTGCCTTATGATTCTCAGGTTGGCAGCATCTGCTGATTTCAATTGATGCCAAAGCTTACTTGTTTAATCCCTGGTGTGACCAAGCGTTAGGATCTGCATTAGGCGTTACAACACATTCGGGTGAAAACAAAGCAGCAGCAGCAGTAGTAATAATAAAAAAATTATATTTGTACCCCACCTATCTGGCTAGGTTTCCTCCAGTATTGTTCTTTGCTAGGAGCAGTGACGTAAGGTGTTGGAAATGTTCTTGGGCACACAGCAGGGCACCCATCCCTTTATTTATTAAGTGCTTCCTAAATGTTTTAGTACTGTAGCTTACCTGGAACTGCAGAAACTGGGGGTGGGATTTTCAGGTGTCTGGCTGAGGGGGGTTTGCCTTGGTGGGTTATAAGTTCTGCAGGCTTGCTCAGAACTTCCTCATGGAGTAGTAGGGTGGGATGCTGTTTGCTTTAAAAATCTGACCACTAAATCCTGACACCTGCTTGCCTCTTTCCTCTGCCACAGACCAGTGAAGGAGACAGTGATGACACAGACTTGCAGATATTCTGTGTCTCCTGCGGCCACCCCATCAACCCCAAGGTGGCGCTACGGCACATGGAGCGGTGCTATGCCAAGGTTAGCTGCCTGTCTTCTCTGCGCTGGGTAACCTTGGCTTCAGGGGCCTGTGTTTGAATTGAGACGCTGCTATCCAGCCTCTGAAACAGGGATCTTTGTGGCATACCTGAAACTGGGTTAAAAAAAGGTTTGGTAGACGTGGTAGGTAACCCCAGGATGTGGAAAAGTCTTAGCCAAAGAGCCTCCTCTGCTGGATTGTGGAGCAGCTTTCTAATTTGCTCCATCAGTGGGTCAAGGGAGATTACTGTCCTTTAACATTTGTCAAGCAGCTATAGACAGAGCTGCATGGAAAAAACCAATGCAAATTCTGTACAAAGAACAATTGAGTTCAGGAAGCTGAATAAATAACTTACATTTTCAAGAACTAACTTCTACACCCCCCCCCCAAATGTATATGAAAATATTTCTGAATAAAGGGTGGTATTAAAATGCAATACGCTGTTCACTGTAGCTTGACCTCTCCCATATTTAACCTATTATCTGCATAGCTGATGTTTTGGGAACTGTTGGCCACATGATATTTTGGCTACCACAAATAGTTTTAGCCAATGTGTTGCATAAATATGTTGGGATAGGTCTGTTGATGGCTAGATGCCTTGGAAACGGGCTCAGCTTCTATAGTCAGAGCCTGGAACTCGGGGGCTACCTATCATTTCTGCAGCAGCCCTGCCCACCTGTCATAGTGGGGCTTGGAAGTCCACTGGATTTCTAGCTCACTGGCCGGTAGGTTAAGAGCTAGTTGAACTTAGGTGGAGGATCTTTTCTTCACTTGATGGTGCTTTTAATGTTCTGCTGTGACTTCATGGCTGTGTTTCTCTCTTCTGTCTGTCTCCCCCCATCCCCCGCAGTACGAGAGCCAGACATCCTTTGGGTCTATGTATCCAACACGTATTGAAGGGTAAGCTACCTGCCCAACTCTCAAGTTCCTTTTCACTATGGGCTGTTCCCCAAACCCTCCTCACAAGGTTTCATGCCACTGGTGCCATCTGTCTTGCAGTTCTGCTCCTTTGTTACATAGTTACCCTGATGGGAACAAGAAGCTGTGAAGAAATGCAATGGCCCTTTCCAAACCCAGTACTGTCCACTGGGTGGAAATCTAGTTTTTGCCAATACATATTTAATGTTTGTAGCTGTAGGCCATTGCAAGAGTCGGAATCCATAGCTCCCTTTCCACTCCCAGAACAATGTGAGACTTTTGCATCTCACTTACGGAACAAGGGAATCCTAGTGCCTTATGTCAACAGTACTGGGTGCCCACCTCCATGCTCACTTTCTTTTTATGAAAGGTGGATGGGCATAAATGGTTTTAAAAAGTGCACCCCATGTTGCTAGTTGGTATTAGTGCAAAGAAAAGGGTGCTTGGAGTATGTAATCTTGAATTTGATGTCTGTCTGAGCTGCTTATGAATGAATGAATGGTGGCTTTTGTCTGCTCGGTAACTTGGAAAGAAACTGACAGCCCTCACTTTACTCCTACATGAGCAGGTACATGGGAGAGAGTGGATTAAAAGGATTGGCTTGTCAAAGATAGACACCATGCTTCAGCCTAAACAGGTAGCAGGCTAGGAGACCCAGTTCTCACTGAGGTATTAAAGGGGTGTGGGATCTACCAATAGATGTTAGGTGGGGCTTAGGGGGCGGGGGAAATAAAACCCCTTCATGTAGAAAACTAAATATCAAGAAGGAATGTGTCCTTTTACCGACATGTAGTTTTTTGGTTTGGGGAATTCACCCCCTTTAGTGGGCATGTGAATCTCTAACTGTAGACTGAAATTGTGTAGTTCAGGCCACCTTGGTTTCCCATAGGAATCCGATTGGCCACTGTGAGAACAGGATGCTGGACTAGATGGGCCATTGACCTGATTCAGCACAGCGCTTCTTGTGTTCTTATAAATTGGGTCCTAATACTGTCTTAAAACTCAGCAACATCTTCATTTTAATGGTCTTCCCAAATAGTTTGGTCCACTGCTGACTTTTATGAGTTATGAAGGGGTTGCTGTGTGCAGTTTCTGTTAATTGATTCTCATGAAAACTTACAGATTCTGGCTTCACACAATTAACTCAAGGCAGTGTCAATTTACTCTTGGCAGAAAGCCAAGGTCTGCTTGACCTAGAAACTACTTACTCTGATTGGTTAACGACCACCACTCAACTCTGTTATCTAGGAATGCTAGCACAGTTTGGTGTTAGGTGTGTTAGGAGTAGGAGTGCTGTGTATGGTTAAGAGAGAGAGAGAGAGAGAAAGGATTTATTTTGCTTTGTTTTGTATGCAGAAACTCTGCTGGTTTTTATTTTTCCTTTTAATAAATCCTGTAAATAGTTATTCTGAGTCTAGCTGACTAGTCATTTCCACCTCAACTAGCTTCTTCGCTGTGCAGGAAAACTCTGCTACGTTTGGGCTAAAGCCATTAGAGCTATGCCTGACACTTCAAAGTTCCATGATTCCCACATATTGGTTTTGGGCTACTTTGTGGAGGACTGGGTGGAAACATCTGGGAAACAGAATGGGAGTGAAATCTGTGGAGAGGGTTATTCTCCCACCTCAAAATGTATTTGTGGGAAATCAGGAACCCCATTCGTCAGGTTTCTCTCTTCCCCCAACTGCTGCTCTTTCTGATCAAGAAACTCTGATCTCAGATAAGGCAGAATTAATTTTGCTTCTAAATTCGGGACACACATGCTATGCATGTAGAATATCTCTGCTTAAATCTCTGGCAACTCCAGACCCCTGTCTGGATCCCTTAAATGCTTCTGCCCATTAGAGTGGACAGGCCTGACTCCAGGTGAGGCAGCAAGGTGTGTTCCACAGTGTTGATGTGCAACCTTGCTTTCCTAGCATTTAACCTGAATTGACACTCCATTTTTTTTTTAAAGTTTCATTTACATTTTTTAAAATAACCCGTTTCTTATCAAGTTCGCTGAGAATAAGGCCATGACTTTGTAATCTTACCTGTGTGTATTCTTTTCTCCAGGGCAACTCGCCTTTTCTGTGATGTCTACAACCCACAAAGCAAGACCTACTGCAAACGCTTGCAGGTCTTGTGCCCAGAGCATTCCCGTGACCCCAAGGTAGGAACAGAGTGCTCTTCCGGTGAGGTCCTAGTCCACTGTAGTTTAGGAACAGGCTAGGATAGGCCATCATTCAGATTTAGGAGGGGAAGGACTATTAGGTGAAATACAGTGTTGTGAGCTTTACTCAGGGCTTTGTGCTGTGGTGATTCAGTAAGAGTGCAGAGAAAGCATGGTATGCAGCACTGAACATGGAATTGGCTATCATTATAAGGAAAGCAAGTTTCTAGCCCTTAGTTTCTAGCACGGATACACTTGCAAGCTAATGGGTGATGCCTGCAGAAGTATGGCAAGCCAGAGGCATAACTGAACAAAATTCTCAGAGAGCAAAGGACTTCAGTGTCCTGCATGACAGCAGAACCGACTCCCTCGGAAGGCTAGATGGTCATCTGTCATGTACAATTTAGTTATGATTACTGCATTGCAGGGGGTTGGACTAGATGACCCTCAGGATCCCTTCTAATGCTAAAGTTTTGTGATTCTTTGATCCTATGACTAGTAAAGCCCGAATAAGTTATGCAAATGAGAAAATTATGCAATTTTTACAGGTTGTAGAACTGCACTTCTCTTGTGTTCCATTTGGATTATCTTTGTGCAGAATATTTTTCAGTGAGACACACACCACAGCTATGGCTTCATCTTGCTCAATCTCGACTGCAACTTTTCCCTAGGTGTCAGCAGATGAGGTGTGTGGGTGTCCCATGGTAAAAGACGTGTTTGAGCTCACGGGAGAATTCTGCCGCGTGCCCAAGCGCAAATGCAACCGCCACTACTGCTGGGAGAAACTGCGACGGGCAGAGGTGGACCTGGAGCGAGTGCGTGTGGTACGGATTGGGAACTCGTGTTAGACCTTGGGCGGGTGGACAGCACAAAAGGACAATGGCCTTGTCATGCTGCCTGTGAAATAGGCTTGTCAATTTCAGGGAGGGTTGCAGCTAATGGGAATCCTTTGGACGATGGGCTAGGTGTGATTGCTTTCCTCTTGTTCCTTTGTGTCAGTGGTACAAGCTGGACGAGCTGTTTGAGCAGGAGCGGAACGTCCGCATGGCTATGACCAACCGCGCTGGGCTGCTCGCTCTCATGCTGCACCAGACGATCCAGCACGACCCCCTGACCACAGATCTGCGCACAGCCACCAACCGCTGAGCTGGTGAGTTAGTGGCATCAGTGTCAGTCCAGGATGCTGAGTGCTCATGCAGGGCAGGGACTGGAGGTAATTTGGCTGAGGAGGACTCAATTACATGAGCTGACTAACCCCTGTCAACCTTTGGCATTGGCCATGAGCCCAGGATTAAAAGCTTTTCTTGGCTACTGTGACTACAGGAATGATCAGGGAGGCTTTTTCTCCTTGGGTCTGATCAACAACTTGAATTGCTTGCATGCGAATTGGCCTGCACTTTCCTGCAAAAGGGCAGCAGCTGGAATCTTTGGCTCGGTTAAGGGGAAGATGGTAGGGTCCTGTGTTGTGTCTTTCCTTCCCTAAAGTCTGTCTGTCTTTTTCCTCTGCAGGTGTTTTCCTTCATGACCAGACCTTCATGATTAAGTGCCAACTGAACCAGAACCTTTTTTTTATTTTCATAAGCTCTCATTTTTTAAAAATTAATTAAAATGGTCTGGTGTTTTGGCTCTGAGCCCCTTCTTCTTTATCTTGTAGAATCTAGCAGCCTTTGACCTCGCCCCTGTGCCAGTGGCCTTTAGCCTTGCCTGTATATAGTCTTTTAAAAGAAATATTCATACGGTTTTAAGTGGGAACCCGCCCCCACCCAAAAAATGGAAAAGGAAAGGGAAAGTGTTTTTGCTACTACCGGCTTAAGCTAGCCCCAACTTCTCTAAGCAGGATTTTGATTAGATGTGATGCTGTATTGCAGCAAAGACTTTTCTAGGCATTAAGTGGCCACCCCCTTTCCATGTAGTTGCTGTTGGCTAACAGACATTGAAAGGAGGGGGACTGGCTATTGAATCAGGGCAAGGAAGGCAGCCATGCACAAACAAACTGTTGTATTGTGCTGCTGCTTGGAGGCATAAGAGAGTCTAATAAAAGGTACATTCAAATGTTCTGTGAGTGTGTGTTAATTAGGCAGGATGTCTTGAAAGTGTGAATTACTGTTTTATTTGCTGCTGCTGCTTCCCTGTCTTTCTCTGTCCTTCCTGGTAACCCAGATCTCTTCTAGTTCTGCAACCTCCACTTCTTTTGTTATCTGTGCAAGAGGTGACAGGAACAAATTGTCTACCAGCCTCGTTTACCTCATCACTGCCAGAGTGCCAGATAAATCCACCTATAGTTATCATTTTGTGAAGCCTGTCCATGTCTTCACTTCCCTGCTTTTGCTGTCTTCCCATCCAACCACAAGAAGGTGAAAGAGAGCCCTAAAAAGCACAAGGGCACAAACTTAACTTGTATTAACCTGAAAGTAGAGAAAAGCCAGCCAGCATGGTCAAGGATGATGGAGTTGTAGTCCAACAACGTAAAAAGGGCATCACACTGGTTACCTTTGCTATCTGTGATAGGAGGTACCTTCACTGGGTCTTTGTGTTTAGATGCCACAGCCATGTGTTGGTGATACCTTTTGGTTGTTTTCCACAACTCTCCATGCCTGATGACATTCAAAGGCTTTTGCTAACTCTGTTCCCTATTTCTTCTTAGAAATAAAATGACAGGTCATTCTCCTACCAGTTTTTGATGATAAAACTTGTAGATAGCATACGTTTATGTATACTGCTGGCATCCGTCTGTTGAGAGACAATGGAGTATGCCTTCAGTGGTGAAGTCAAACTGCTGCATTAACAGCACTGAAGTGACCTCCCTGGGGCACAAGCCTGGGCAGTGTGTATGGAGGTCCTGGGCTTGCATCAATCAATGTTTATTACGGAGCTCCTGGGCTGCCCAGACACCAGAGCTTTGGGAGGAGAGGCAGGAATGGAAGCAATATGCATCTAAATGTCTCTTTAATAAGTGATGTGACAAAACTGTAAAGGTAAAGGGACCCCTGACCATTAGGTCCAGTCGCAGATGACTCTAGGGTTGTAGCACTCATCTTGCTTTACTGACCTAGGGAGCTGGCGTTTGTCCGCAGACAGCTTCCGGGTCATGCGGCCAGCATGACAAAGCCACTTCTGGTGAACCAGAGCAGTGCACGGAAACGTCGTTTACCTTCCCGCTGGAGCAGTACCTTTTATCTACTTGCACTTAACATGCTTTCGAACTGCTAGGTTGGCAGAAGCAGGGACTGAGCAACGGGAGCTCACCCCATAGCAGGGATTCAAACCGCCAACCTTCTGATCGACAAGCCCTAGGTTTAGAACACAGCGTATCTTACTACTTGGGAAAATAGCTTAAAATGTTGTACCTAATTGGTAAAAAGAATCTACGTTCATGGAATTGTTGGCATCCGTCTGTCTCAAGAGATATGCCTCCGGGGATGAAGTCAAACCATTGCATTAGCAGCACTCCTGAGGTTGCAAGTCTGGGCAGTGTGTGTGTGGAGGTCCTGAGCTGCCCAGATGATACAACTGCCCTCTCGGCCTCACTGATGTCCAAAGGAAAGCAGAACAAAATGTTTGGCACCAACTTGGCTGCAGGAGTTGCTGGAAGGAAGTGTTCAAGGTGCTATCCAACCATTTTAGGGACTCTACTCCAGATTTTTGTAGAGTTTACTTCTTAGCCTTTTCTTCTCCTGAAGATATCCTGTAAGGCAGTGGAGTTTTAGGATCAGAGTGGGATAAGTCCCACGATTGGAATGTAATAATGGAGGGATACAATCTATTTCAGAGAAACGGACCAGACAAGAAAGGAGGAGGAGTGGCGTTATATGTCAGGGATGTGTATACCTGTGAAGAGATCCAAGATTTAGAACCTCAAAGCCAAAGTGAGAGCATTTGGGTCAAAATTAAGGGAGAGAAGAATAACAGTGACCTCATTGTGGGAGTTTACTATAGATCCCCAAGCCAAACGGAGGACATAGACGATGCCTTCCTGGAACAGATGGCCAAGCATGCAAAAGGAAGGGAGATAGTAGTAATGGGGGACTTCAATTACCCGGATATTTGTTGGATGTCAAACTCAGCCAAGAGCATAAGGTCAAACAGATTCCTCACTGGCCTTGCAGACAACTTCATTGTCCAGAAAGTGGGAGAAGCAACAAGAGGAACAGCCATTTTAGATCTGGTCCTAACCAATGTTGATGACCTGGTTAGTGGGGTAGAAGTGGAAGGATCATTAGGCGCGAGTGATCATGCTCTTCTGAAGTTTACTATACAGCGGAAAGGAGCAGCCAAGCATACTAGGACTCAATTTCTTGACTTTAAGAAAGCCGACTTCATAAAACTTAGGGAAGTGCTGGGTGAGATCCCATGGACAGTAATACTAAAAGGAAAGGGAGTTCATGATGGCTGGGAGTTTGTTAAGAGGGAGATAGTAAAAGCACAACTTCAGGCAATACCAATGAGACGGAAACATGGAAGGTGCCTAAAGAAGCCAGGGTGGCTATCTAAAGAACTTTTAACTGAGTTAAGATTAAAAAAGGATGTGTACAAAAAATGGAAAAGGGGGGAAACCACCAAAGAGGAATTCAAACAAATAGCCAGCACGTGTAGACACAAAGTCAGAAAAGCTAAAGCACAGAATGAACTCAGGCTTGCTAGAGAGGTTAAAAGCAACAAAAAAGGCTTTTATGTTCATAGCAAAAGGAAGAACAAAGAAACAGTGGGGTCACTCAGAGGAGAAGATGGTGAAATGCAAACAGAGGACACAGAAAGGGCTGAACTCCTCAATGCCTTCTTTGCCTCAGTCTTCTCCGATAAAGAAAACAATGCCCGACCTGAAGAATTTGGAGCAAATGATTCAGCAGAGGAAACACAGGCCAGAATAACTAAGGAGATAGTACAAGAATACTTGGCTAGTTTAGATGTATTCAAGTCTCCAGGGCCAGATGAACTGCATCCAAGAGTATTAAAAGAACTGGCAGATGTGATCTCAGAACCACTGGCAGTCATCTTTGAGAATTCCTGGAGAACAGGCGAAGTCCCGGCAGACTGGAGGAGGGCAAATGTTGTCCCTATTTTCAAAAAGGGGAAAAGAGAGGACCCAAATAATTACCGCCCAGTCAGTCTGACATCAATACCAGGGAAGATTCTGGAGCAGATTATTAAGCAAACAGTCTGTGAGCACCTAGAAAGGAATGCTGTGATCACCAATAGTCAGCATGGATTTCTGAAAAATAAGTCATGTCAGACTAACCTGATCTCATTTTTTGACAGAATTACAAGCCTGGTAGATGAAGGGAACGCAGTGGATGTAGCCTACCTTGATTTCAGCAAGGCATTTGACAAGGTGCCCCATGATAATTCTTGTAAAGAAGCTGGTAAAATGCGGTCTTGACTATGCTACCACTCAGTGGATTTGTAACTGGCTGACTGACCGAACCCAAAGGGTGCTCATCAATGGTTCCTCTTCATCCTGGAGAAGAGTGACTAGTGGGGTGCCACAGGGTTCTGTCTTGGGCCCGGTCTTATTCAACATCTTTATCAACGACGTGGATGATGGACTCAAGGGCATCCTGATCAAATTTGCAGATGACACCAAACTGGGAGGGGTGGCTAACACCCCAGAGGACAGGATCACACTTCAAAACGACCTTGACAGATTAGAGAACTGGGCCAAAACAAACAAGATGAATTTTAACAGGGAGAAATGTAAAGTATTGCACTTGGGCAAAAAAAATGAGAGGCACAAATACAAGATGGGTGACACCTGGCTTGAGAGCAGCACATGTGAAAAGGATCTAGGAGTCTTGGTGGACCACAAACTTGACATGAGCCAACAGTGTGATGCGGCAGCTAAAAAAGCCAATGCAATTCTGGGCTGCATCAATAGGAGTATAGCATCTAGATCAAGGGAAGTAATAGTGCCACTGTATTCTGCTCTGGTCAGACCTCACCTGGAGTACTGTGTCCAGTTCTGGGCACCACAGTTCAAGAAGGACACTGACAAACTGGAACGTGTCCAGAGGAGGGCAACCAAAATGGTCAAAGGCCTGGAAACGATGCCTTATGAGGAACGGCTAAGGGAGCTGGGCATGTTTAGCCTGGAGAAGAGGAGGTTAAGGCCATGTTCAAATATATAAAAGGATGTCACATAGAGGAGGGAGAAAGGCTGTTTTCTGCTGCTCCAGAGAAGCGGACACGGAGCAATGGTTCCAAACTACAAGAAAGAAGATTTCACCTAAACATTAGGAAGAACTTCCTGACAGTAAGAGCTGTTTGACAGTGGAATTTGCTGCCAAGGAGTGTGGTGGAGTCTCCTTCTTTGGAGGTCTTTAAGCAGAGGCTTGACAACCATTTGTCAGGAGTGGTCTGATGGTGTTTCCTGCTTGGCAGGGAGTTGGACTCGATGGCCCTTGTGGTCTCTTCCAACTCTATGATTCTATGAGAGTTTTCCTTCTCCTAGATGGGCTACTTTTCCAGGTGGAGGAACCTCACCTGCCCCACTTCCCTTTACAGCACATCCAGAAACCACTTTCTTGGCCATTGGACCCACTCTTGGTCTTGTCTGCTCAATCTGCCAGAGTTTCTCTTCACATGCAAGGAAAGTCCCTAAATCACTGTGGATTTGAGACCCATCGGCTACCCTCCCCTGGTTTAGCTGGCAGTTAACCATTCTAGGGGTGTGGCTGCTGTTGCATACTGACAGCTTCTTGAGCTGCAAGTGAGAGCTGAGTGCAAGATAGGGGGACCAAAAACGGGCAAACTACCCCTGAACGAGCACAATGTGTCCCCCTAGAGGTACTACCCCTCCCCTAACACCCCATTACTACATCAGCTGTATATAAACAACAGAAGAGGTTACAGCCTCTGATTGGTCTCCCCAATTGCTTGCTGTTACTTTTTCTTTTTCAGTAAGCAAAAAATGTTGCTTGTTGGAGAATTCGCTGCTAGTGAGTCAAGGTGCTCAGCTGTGCAACAGATCTCAGTTAGGCCTTTTCCACTTCAAGGAGGCTCAGCCCAAACCCCAGAACTAAAAACTTGCATGCAGAAACTCTGGAGTCTCATTTCCTGGTGGCTGTGCTCCTGTCTTCCCTACAAAGCTGAGACTATACAGTCATACCTCGGGTTGAGCATTTTCAGGTTGCGCTCTGCAGCAACCCGGAAGTAAGGGAATGCGTTACATCTGGGTTTCGCCGCTTGCCCATGCGCAGACGCTCAAAATGACGTCATGCGCATGCACAGAAGCAGCGAATCACGACACGTGCAGATGCGGGTTGCGTTCTGCTCTGGATGCGAATGGGGCTCCAGAATGGATCCCGTTTGCATCCAGAGGTACCACTGTACTACAATCCTTGTTCACAGGAGGGGGCTATGGGACTCAGAGACTTGCTCCCAAGCAGACGTGTTTTGGCTCTGCATCACTCTACACTTTCTATCTCTCTATGTCTTTTCTCCTGAAAGAAATCCACCCCCTGCTGTTTATTACCAATTTGTAGTTGCTTGATTGACTGAACCCAAAGAGTACTCATTAACGGTTCCTTATCCTGGAAAAAAGTGACCAGTGGGGTGCTGCAGGGTTCTGTCCTGGGCCCGTTGTTCAACATCTCTATTAATGACTTGGATGATGGAATTGGGGGGATGCTCATCAAATTCGCAGATGACACCAAACTGGGAGGGGTAGCTAATGCCGCAGAAAACAGAATCAGAATTCAAAATAACCTTAACAGATTGGAGAATTGGGCGCAAGCTAACAAAATGAATGGCAATAGGGACAAATGTTAGGTTCTGCACCTAGGCTGGAAGAACCAGCTGCACAAATAATAGGATGGGTTGGGGGTTTCACCTGACTTACTAGCAGTACATGTGAAAAGGATCTAGGGGTCTTTGTGGGCCACTAGCTTATCATGATACAGCAGCAAAAGAAACTAACGCTGTTCTAGGCGGCATCAACAAAAGTAGAGTGTCCAGATCAAGGGAAGTAATAGTCCCTCTATTCTGCCTTGGTCAGACAAACACCTGGAATACTGTGTCCAATTCTGGGCACCATAATTTAAGAAGAATGTTGACAAGCTGGAACGTGTGCAGAGGAGGGCAACCAAGATGATCAAGGGTCTGTAGACTAAAACTGATGAGGAACGGTTGAAGGAGCTGGGTGTGTTTTGCCTGGAAGAGGAGACTGAGAGGAGATATGATAGCCATCTTCAAATATTGTAAGGGCTATCACATGGAAGAGGGAGCATGCTTGTCTCCTGCTTTTGTGGGTAGGACTTGAGGCAATGGCTTCAAGTTACAAGAAAGGAGATTCTGACTAAACATTTGGGAAAGCTTTCTGACAGTAAGAGCTGTTTGTCAGTGGAACAGACTCCCAAGAGAGGTGGGGGACTCTCCTTCCTTGGAGGGCTTTAAACAGAAATTGGATGGCCATGTGTCATGGATGCTCTAGCTGAGATTTGTGCATTACAGGAGGTTGGACTAGATGACCCTTGAAGTCCCTTCCAAGATTCTATCACGTGGGGGTTGCGCACCCCCCGGATATCGCGCGTGCGCCCAGCGCCCTGGAAGCGCCTTCCTCTTCCAGGTCATCTTTGAGGCGTCGCTGAAGTCGTGGGGGCGGGTCCGCGCGTGCGCCTCCTGCTCTCGGCTGCCGGTGAGGAGGCGGCGGCGGCGGCGGCGCAGAGGGCGGCAGAGCCCCTCCGAGGCCCGGCGAGCCCGGTTCCCTTCGCCGCTGGTGAGTGAGCGGGGTTGGAGGCGGGCCACGCGGTCGAGGCGAAACCCGGCGGCCCGGCGCCGCCTCTGCGCCCGCTCCCGGAGGAAGCCCCGAGGACCGCGTCCGCCGCCCAGGCGAGTCGAGGCTCCGCCGGCCACCGGGCGAGCGGGGCGGCTCCTGAGGGGACCCCCCTTCGCCCCGGGAGAGGCCGCGGTGCTTCCTCTGTGTGCTTCGGGTGCTGGAGAGGCCAGGCCTGCCGGGGGCGGCTCTCCCGTGTTCCCACGGCGGGGTGGGGTGGGGTCCCCTTCTTGGTCTCTTTGCGAGGCCTTCCCTCTGGACACAGCGCCTTCTCTGCTATGGTGGTGGCTCCGAAGAGCCTGATCTGCTGGGTGAAGAACCGCATCATGGCCGGCCTCTTGGTAGTGAGAGAGCGCGTGTACGATAAAGTTTCGGGTGGGCTGAATCTTCATATTGAAGGGCTGCAGCTCCGTAATAGAACCCGGGCTCTGTCTGCAAAAAGTTCCTGGTAAAGTCCTCTGTTCTCTCCAGGTAGGAGATACCCCAGAGAGCTGCAGCCAGTCAGTGTTGACAGCACTGAGCTAGATGGACCAACGGACTGTCTGGGTATAAAGCAGTTTCCTGCCCCTAGCTCAAGAGTGAAGGCTTATTTAAGCAAAAGGAGTTGTTGGGCATTTTCTGGGTCCTTAAGTTTTGGATTCTGGCATAACAAACAATATGGTAATAGAAATTGGAATGGAAGGCTGGAGGGACTTTCTGGCTGTTGTCCTGCTTTGTGTTGGAGCATGCTGATCCACTAGTAGGCTCTGATCCACTAACCAGTATAAAAAACTGGCAGTGATCTACCACACGCTCCTTCAACTTAAACATACTCTCCCCGCCTGCCCCTTAACATGTGTGTACTTGGTGTGTTTATTTTAGACCCCCTCAGGGCCAAACTGGTCTGTCTTGTGTGTCATATGCACGTGGGGTGCATGTGTGGAAGGAGGTGGCTAACTGGACATGAGGGGGGGAGTTTAAGGGAGGGGGTCAAAAAGGGAGGCAAAAGGCTATGATTAAATGGGCGCAGGACATAGGTCATAATATTATGTTTGCTGACTGGGAGCAGTTGTGGACCACCGGTATGAAGTTTACGGCATGTAATGCCTTAAAGGAGAATATTATGAAAATGATTTACAGGTGGTACATGACCCCAGTTAAGCTTGCAAAAATTTATCACCTGCCTGACAACAAGTGTTGGAAATGTAAAGAAGCTGAGGGAACATTCTTTCATCTTTGGTGGACTTGCCCAAGGGTTAAGGCTTACTGGGAAATGATCTATAATGAACTGAAGAAGGTATTTAAATTTACCTTTCTAAAGAAACCAGGGGCCTTCCTTTTGGGCATAGTTGGCCAATCGGTGCCAAAGAAAGATAGAACATTTTTTATGTATGCAACAACAGCAGCAAGAATACTTCTCGCTAAATATTGGAAGACACAAGATTTACCCACCGTGGAAGAGTGGCAGATGCAAGTAATTGACTATATGGAGATGGCAGAAATGACCGGCAGAATCCGTGACCAGGGAGAAGAGTTGATGGAAGAGGATTGGAAAAAGTTTAAGGATTATCTACAGAAATATTGTAAAATGTTTGAATGTTAAAATGATGTGGGATGTGAAGGTAACATGGCATTTGGGATATGGTTAAAAGAGCTATGAAAAAGGAATCTTAAAAAAGAGAAGGGGGGTATGACTAGAATAATATTATGTTAAAGTATATAAGGTGGAGTAAAGGACCAAGATAAGGGAAATTAGAGACATAATAAGTGGGAACATATAATTATAAATGAGGTTTGAAAGAGGTTTAGAATTTGCTGAACTTGAGGGAATAAAGAGGAACACAAAAAAGGGAGATGTGAGGAGGTCAGGAAAGAGGGATATAGAACTTTGAAATTTAAAAGTGGATTCTTTTTCTTTTTTTTCCTTCTCTTTATTAAGTGTGTATTTTCTGTTTTTTGTTTTGATTTATGTGATTGTTTGATTTTTATGTTTTGTAAAATCCTAATAAACATTTATTTAAAAAACAAAAACAAAAGGGAGGCAAAAGTTCTCTCTTTGAGGAGCCAGTTCTCCCTCCCTAAACACATCAACGTGAGCGACAGAAATTAAGACTGCCTTCCTCTCTCTAGCAGGGAAGGAGAGGCGCTCCCCAGATCCCCCGCCAGGGGGAAGTCAGAGCCTCGAACAGTAGGAGTCCAATCATGTTATGCCCCTTGCCCCTAAGTTAGTACCTGGCAGGAACACCCCCCCCCCCTGCACACACCCAGACCCTCAGGGCTGGTAGCAACCCCCCCCACCAGCGCTCAAAGGGCAGCGGGAAGGATAGCAAGTCGGCACACACATACACCCCCCAGCCCTCAGGGCGCCGCGTCCCCCTCACCCCAGCGCTCTAACCCCCAAGAGTGCAGCACAGGGGCAAGAAGGCAAGCCGGCTTGGCACCGCTCAGGCTTGCGGTGCTGCTCAGGCTTGCATTGCCATGGAGACTGGCAGCGGCGGCAGCTACTGCCACTGCATCCGAGGCTGCAGAGAATGGCCCTGTAATTGACAAGAAACAATCCCACGATTCACTGGTCGATCACAATTGACATGTTGTGCGTGCCTGGAGTACCAAGTTCAGTTCATGGCATCTCCAGTTAAAATAACATTAAAATCCATAAGAACAGCTTACTGGATCAGGCTAATGATCCAGCATCCTGCTTTCCCAGCCAGATACCTTTGGAAGTCCACAAAGATCTCATTTAGACAAGAATTCCATTTTTTGAAGGAATCCTTCCTGCCTCTAATAGCTTTTTTGACTTTGCTCTGATGGTACATTTCCTGATCTGAGGTATAACCTTCAGCTGTGTTTTTAAATAATGTCCAAGTGTTTTGGTGTGATTTGATGCCCTTGGCATTGCCTTTCAACTTACTTTTTACCAGGCCCCTCATTTTTATATTTTTAGTTTCCTTTCTGAAGTCACATGTTATCAGGTTTATTTTCTTGGTAGTTGGTCATTTACATAGTATATTCAATTTAATAGCACTATGACCACTGCTTCCAACTGTTTTAGCAACACTTTTATCTTGGGCACCTTGGCACCACTTAAGATAAATCCAGGGTAAATCCATGACCAACTGTGTTCTAGGGCATATTCATTTGGAGTACAGTGGTACCTTGGGTTACATACGCTTCAGGTTACAGACTCCGCTAACCCAGAAATAGTACCTCGGGTTAAGAACTTTGCTTCAGGGTGAGAACAGAAATTGTGCTCCGGGCGCGCGGCGGCAGCGGGAGGCCCCATTAACTAAAGTGGTGCTTCAGGTTAAGAACAGTTTCAGGTTAAGAACGGACCTCCGGAACGAATTAAGTACTTAACCCGAGGTACCACTGTAATCAGAATTTTTTCCTCTTTGTCATGACTGAAACGCATATGTCACCAGTCTATATGATGGTAGTTGAAGTTACCCATTGTTTCACCATTCCCTCTTTTGATTGTTTCCTTCATTTCCTTCATCACCTCAAGAACTCCTTGAACAGGGGGATGGTAGCATTTTCCTAGCACCAAGTTACTCTTAGGGCCCAGTATCATCATCCACAGTGTTTCTGTGGAGGAGAATTCCCTTTGGGGAATTTTGGCTTGCTGGGTCACATTGCCCTCTTTGATGTAAAGAGCAAATCCACCTCCAGTATGTGTCTCCCTGTCCTTCCTATAGAGTTCATATCCAGAGATATGATATCCCACTGATTCTCTCCATTCCAACAGGTTTCCATTATACCAACTATATCAAGGCTAACCTCAAAGACCAAGCACACCACTTCACCCATCTTGGCACAGAGGCTCCTGGCATTAGCATATAAACACATACAGTAGTACCTCGGGATGCAAACGGGATCCGTTCCGAGCCCTGTTCGCATCCCGAACAAAACATAAGATGTAACAGCACGTGTGCGCGGGTTGCGTTTCACCACTTCTGCGCATGCGTGTGACGTCATTTTGACTGCGCATGTGCAAGCGGCGAAACCTGGAAGTAACGCGTCCCGTTACTTCCGGGTTGCCGCGGAGCGCAGCCCGAAAGCGCTCAACCTGAAGTGTATTTATCCCGAGGTATGACTGTACAATGTTTCTCTTCTTGTGTTTTGGCCGGCATCTCTGCCCCTGCACAGGCTGCACTCACAGTGTCTAGTTCCATGCCTCCCACATTTAAATTTTCATTCAGTTTCTCCATTTTCATCCTAGAGAGTGATTGTTCTGAACTAGATTTTCTTCGGCTCCTCTTGGCTCCTCCTGTAATCAGTTTAAAAGCTGCTCTTGCACCTTTTTAATGTTAATTGTCAACAATCGAGTTCAAGTTGACTGCATCCCTCTTGCTCAGGTCCGTGGTGTCCCAGAATATCCCCCAGTACTTAACAAATTCAAACCCCTTCTCCCTACACCATTGTTTCAAAATTCATGAAGTTATTTTGGAGGAAGCCATGTCAATTAAATTGTTTATGTATGCCTTGATGTAAAAAAACCTATGGCTAAACAAACAGATAACGAGTGACCACCAGAAATGTTAATGACAATTGAAGCATCTTGTTTGCCAATTTGTTTGACGTGAAGTAGGAATTCCTTTGTTGGTTTAAATAAAAGGTCATCTGCAAGGAAAGCAAATTCTGCCTCTACTATTTGGCCATAGTTTGGTGCTTCTCAGCGGTGTTGGTTTTTAATGTTTCCAGACATGGCTTTCTTCATCTTTGTTCCTAATGTTTCAGTAGAGTGTGAGTCACATGACAACATCTGCTCAGCATAGTGAAAGCTGCAGCAAGCAAATAGTGCCTTGTATTGCTGCTTGAATTCTAGCAAGTGGGAGACATAAGCAGTGAAAGGTGACAAGCAATGTGCCATTGTTGAAAGTATCATTGATGTCATCCTCCTTCCCTCAAAGGGTTTTTTGGCTGCTTGTATGATCATCAGCTCATTTCCAAAACAGGTTTTGCTTTGTCCAGAGCCCTCTGTCGAAGAGCATACTTCTGCAGTTAAAAAAGAAAAGAAGATTTGGCAGAACTCTCTCATCCCACATGTGATGCCCTCTAGATGTTGCTGGGCTCCAGTTCTCATCAACCCCTGCCATCATGGCCGGCGGTTAGGGCTAATTGGAGTTACATTCGAAAATACCTGGTGAGCACCAGGTCAGAGAAGGCTGGTCTAACCAAAGATCTTGGCTAGTCCTGTGTTCCTTAACCTCTGGAACATGGCAGTTACTGCCTAGCACTTTCTGTTATGATTGCAAGCTGTTGAGATAGGAGGTCCCCTGGCTTTGTGCCTGAAGGGGGGATTAGGACTGTGTGCTTGGAAGCAGAGTAAAATGGTTAGGGTTAGGTATAGGGTTTAGGGTTAGGGTAAAATGGTTAACATAGCGGTAGTGTCAGAAAAATCAGGCTTGCATGGGATTTCAGAAGTCTCATTTTATAGAAAGTTGATGTGTCTGCTGAGCTTATTTGAATGAGAGTGCTTTGGAGCTGCCTAACTATTGGTTTGGTGTAGTTCACAGCTGGAAGTATGTAAAATTGTCATTGGGAAAAGGTAGCATTTTCTCTTGGACACAGGAATGCAAACTTCACAACCCGGTGATCTGCCCACTCTGTTTATGAGCGGTTTACTTGAATGATATTTGGGCAAGTGTAGTTACTATGCTCCTGACTTTGTTTCAGTGTTAATGTTTTAAGATAACTCAGTTAGTATGCATCGTGATACCTAACAACAGGTATATAATGTTGTTCAAATGTGAGTTGATTTCATTAAGTATGAAGCAAAATTAACTTGCACAATCATGATAATAAATTCCGCCAGGCCTTTGGTCGGGGTTCAGTCTGAGTCTTTTCTTTCTGTATAAGAATAAGCATTAAAGAGGCCTCCTAGCCCGCTCACAGGTCCTTTACAAGACCAGTGATAACAGTTGGCCCTGGAGAATATTAACCACTCTCAATTTTACGTGCAGACTGCCACCTGTCCAGATCTTAATTTACTCCAAACTAATTTTAAAATGTATTTTAATTAATTGATCGCCTGTTTTTATGTTCTTTGGATACTTTGTTAGTTTTATGATGTTAGCCACCCTGAGCCCAGCTCTGGCCGGGGAGGGAGGAGGTACAAATAAAAATGTATTATTATTTATTTATTTGTGTCATTCTGGAAACCAATCTTGTCTAAAAAGCTTTTGCCACAGAAGAAGCAAGGGGCAGGTTAGTGGGTGATCTGTGAGTTTGGGGAAAAGGAATGGAACTCTTGTTCCCTCTCCCACTTATGGAACTACGGGGAGAGCCAATGTTTGGAGAGCCAAAGCTTCAGAACTAAATTGGAAATCTGGTTCACAAATAAAAGAACTGCCCTCCTCTGCATTGAACCAAGTGACTTCCTGTGATAGCTGCTTGGGGTCTAATGAAATGTTAAGCAGAGCTATAACTTTAAGCTAGTGGAACTAGAATGTTGGGTTAATTGTTCTGAAGTAGTTAAGAGACTACAGAAACACATCCTTGAGATAATAAAAGAAGTGATGGTAAAGTGGGCAATCGATTTTGGTTATAACATAGAGTATGATAAATGGGTAAATTTATGGAACAAAGGGATGAAATTGACAGCGTGTTCCACTTTAAGGGAAAACCTGGAAAAAATGATGTACCGGTGGTATATAACCCCGGTCAAATTGGCGAAAATGTACAAAATGGGTAACAAAGCCTGTTGGAAATGTAAACGTAAGAATCTCTATCATGTGGTGGGTATGTGATGAAATGAAAAATTTTTGGGATCTAATATATAATGAACTTAAGGAAACTCCTTAGGTACACATTTCCAAAAAAACCCGGAGGCATTCTTATTAGGGATAATAGGGGACGAAATAAAAAAGGAGGATCATAAATTATTCCAATATGCCATGGTAGCAGCTAGGGTTCTTGTAGCCCAAAAATGGAAGTCATCGGAGATCCCAACAGTAATCGAATGGCAGGCTAAATTTTTTGAATATACGGAATTAGCGAAAATGACATATAAAATCCGACACCAAAAAGGGGCAAAGTTTGTAGAAGAATGGGGTAAATTTGTAACATATATAGGAATTAACTGTAGAAGTTTAAGAACTACAGCAGGGTTAATATAATTCTTGTGACGCGTATAGAAATGTAGAAGAAACTGTAAGAGAAGATGTATATTAAGAAAACTGCAACTGGGAAGGTAGGAAGTCGAGGCTTGTTTTACGCAATGTAAATAAGATAACACCAAGAAAGGTTGTAAAGATTGTTTTATTTTGTTTTTTGGAAAATGTCAATAAAAAGCATTTAAAAAAAAAGAGACTACAGAAACTTCATTATGCAGGGGAGGATAGGAAAAAAGGAGACAATTTGAAAACCACAAGAAAGCACAAAGCACCTTGTCCTCCCCTTCTTTTCTCGGCTGTTAAGGGTTCTCAAGCTTCAAAGAAAACATTCAGATACCTTCAAAGAGCCAAAGTCCAGACCTTTCGGCAGCTGACTGATCGCTGGCCATTAGCATATGTCGGTTCAGGAGTGCCTCTCAATTAATGCCAATTGTCCAAATTATGGAGGAACCAGCCACAAATCATGCTGGAGATGGAGGCTCGTCCATGCCGCTCTGCCTTTCAAGTTGGCAGACACGGGCTTGGCGGCACAGTGGGATGCAGTGAGCTCCCCAGACCCAACTGGGGAACATTGCAAGGATTTTTGCCTCATAAATCCTGGTTTTCCCCTGCCTGAATCTCCTCGCTGCCTGTGGAGGGCAGCAAGCAGCTACTGCCAGTGACTCATGATGTAGCCAGAAACCGAAGTAACCACTGGAGTTAATTTGTTAAAGTTTTATACCCTGATCTCCCTCCGTGTAGTTCATGGAATCATAGAATCATAGAGTTGGAAGAAACCACAAGGGCCATCGAGTCCAATCCCCTGCCAAGCAAGAAACACCATCAGAGCCCTCCTGACATATGGTTGTCAAGTCTCTGCTTAAAGACCTCCAAAGAAGGAGACTCCACCACACTCCTTGGCAACAGATTCCACTGTCGAACAGCTCTTACTGTCAGGAAGTTCTTCCTAATGTTTAGATGGAATCTTCTTTCTTGTAGTTTGGAACCATTGCTCTGTGTCCGCTTCTCTGGAGCAGCAGAAAACAACCTTTTTCCCTCCTCTATGTGACATCCTTTTATATATTTGAACATGGCCTTAACCTCCTCTTCTCCAGGCTAAACATGCCCAGCTCCCTTAGCCGTTCCTCATAAGGCATCGTTTCCAGGCCTTTGACCATTTTGGTTGCCCTCCTCTGGACACGTTCCAGTTTGTCAGTGTCCTTCTTGAACTGTGGTGCCCAGAACTGGACACAGTACTCCAGGTGAGGTCTGACCAGAGCAGAATACAGTGGCACTATTACTTCCCTTGATCTAGATGCTATACTCCTATTGATGCAGCCCAGAATTGCATTGGCTTTTTTAGCTGCCGCATCACACTGTTGGCTCATGTCAAGTTTGTGGTCCACCAAGACTCCTAGATCCTTTTCACATGTACTGCTCTCAAGCCAGGTGTCACCCATCTTGTATTTGCGCCTCTCATTTTTTTTGCCCAAGTGCAATACTTTACATTTCTCCCTGTTAAAATTCATCTTGTTTGTTTTGGCCCAGTTCTCTAATCTGTCAAGGTCGTTTTGAAGTGTGATCCTGTCCTCTGGGGTGTTAGCCACCCCTCCCAGTTTGGTGTCATCTGCAAATTTGATCAGGATGCCCTTGAGTCCATCATCCACGTCGTTGATAAAGATGTTGAATAAGACCGGGCCCAAGACAGAACCCTGTGGCACCCCACTAGTCACTCTTCTCCAGGATGAAGAGGAACCATTGATGAGCACCCTTTGGGTTCGGTCAGTCAGCCAGTTACAAATCCACTGAGTGGTAGCATAGTCAAGACCGCATTTTACCAGCTTCTTTACAAGAATTATCATGGGGCACCTTGTCAAATGCCTTGCTGAAATCAAGGTAGGCTACATCCACTGCGTTCCCTTCATCTACCAGGCTTGTAATTCTGTCAAAAAATGAGATCAGGTTAGTCTGACATGACTTATTTTTCAGAAATCCATGCTGACTATTGGTGATCACAGCATTCCTTTCTAGGTGCTCACAGACTGTTTGCTTAATAATCTGCTCCAGAATCTTCCCTGGTATTGATGTCAGACTGACTGGGCGGTAATTATTTGGGTCCTCTCTTTTCCCCTTTTTGAAAATAGGGACAACATTTTCCCTCCTCCAGTCTGCCGGGACTTCGCCTGTTCTCCAGGAATTCTCAAAGATGACTGCCAGTGGTTCTGAGATCACATCTGCCAGTTCTTTTAATACTCTTGGATGCAGTTCATCTGGCCCTGGAGACTTGAATACATCTAAACTAGCCAAGTATTCTTGTACTATCTCCTTAGTTATTCTGGCCTGTGTTTCCTCTGCTGAATCATTTGCTCCAAATTCTTCAGGTCGGGCATTGTTTTCTTTATCGGAGAAGACTGAGGCAAAGAAGGCATTGAGGAGTTCAGCCCTTTCTGTGTCCTCTGTTTGCATTTCACCATCTTCTCCTCTGAGTGACCCCACTGTTTCTTTGTTCTTCCTTTTGCTATGAACATAAAAGCCTTTTTTGTTGCTTTTAACCTCTCTAGCAAGCCTGAGTTCATTCTGTGCTTTAGCTTTTCTGACTTTGTGTCTACACGTGCTGGCTATTTGTTTGAATTCCTCTTTGGTGGTTTCCCCCCTTTTCCATTTTTTGTACACATCCTTTTTTAATCTTAACTCAGTTAAAAGTTCTTTAGATAGCCACCCTGGCTTCTTTAGGCACCTTCCATGTTTCCGTCTCATTGGTATTGCCTGAAGTTGTGCTTTTACTATCTCCCTCTTAACAAACTCCCAGCCATCATGAACTCCCTTTCCTTTTAGTATTACTGTCCATGGGATCTCACCCAGCACTTCCCTAAGTTTTATGAAGTCGGCTTTCTTAAAGTCAAGAAATTGAGTCCTAGTATGCTTGGCTGCTCCTTTCCGCTGTATAGTAAACTTCAGAAGAGCATGATCACTCGCGCCTAATGATCCTTCCACTTCTACCCCACTAACCAGGTCATCAACATTGGTTAGGACCAGATCTAAAATGGCTGTTCCTCTTGTTGCTTCTCCCACTTTCTGGACAATGAAGTTGTCTGCAAGGCCAGTGAGGAATCTGTTTGACCTTATGCTCTTGGCTGAGTTTGACATCCAACAAATATCCGGGTAATTGAAGTCCCCCATTACTACTATCTCCCTTCCTTTTGCATGCTTGGCCATCTGTTCCAGGAAGGCATCATCTATGTCCTCCGTTTGGCTTGGGGATCTATAGTAAACTCCCACAATGAGGTCACTGTTATTCTTCTCTCCCTTAATTTTGACCCAAATGCTCTCACTTTGGCTTTGAGGTTCTAAATCTTGGATCTCTTCACAGGTATACACATCCCTGACATATAACGCCACTCCTCCTCCTCTCTTGTCTGGTCTGTTTCTCTGAAATAGATTGTATCCCTCCATTATTACATTCCAGTCGTGGGACTTATCCCACCAGGTTTCAGTGATGCCTATTATGTCATATTTAGTTTCCTGTACCAAGAGCTCGAGCTCATCTTGTTTATTTCCCATGCTTTGCGCATTAGTGTACAGAGATTGAAGTCCATTAATCATTCCCCCGTGTCTCTTATTTAAGGATTTTTTCCTCCCACCACTAGATCTGCGTGCTGTTTGCTCCATTTGGTCTATGGCATTTGGATGATCATCTTCATCAATTGATAGACTCCTACCTTCAGGAGCACTGTCTCCCTCCCCCACATTAGTCAGTTTAAAGCCCTCCTGGTGAGGTTTCTGAGATTTTTGGCAAAAACATTCCTCCCAACCGTTGTGAGGTGCAGCCCATCGCTTGCCAGAAGTCCATCTTCAAGAAACTGCAGTCCGTGATCTAAGAATCCAAACCGTTCCTGTTTACACCATTTGCGAAGCCAGCTGTTCACTTCCACTATTTTTCCCTCTCTCCCTGGGCCACGTCGTTCAACTGGGAGGACAGATGAGATGAGAATTTGTGCATTTAATTGCTTCAATTTCCTGCCCAGAGCCTCGTAGTCTCTTTTGATCTTCTGGAGGCTATTGCTTGCAGTGTCATTGGTTCCCACATGAACCAAGAGGAAGGGGTATTTGTCAGTGGGTTTTATGATTCCTTGCAGTCGTTCAGTTACATCTTGGATCTTAGCCCCGGGGAGACAGCACACTTCCCGAGACATCTTGTCAGGCCCACAGATCACTGCTTCTGTTCCCCTCTGTAGGGAATCCCCTATCACCACTACACGCCTCCTCTTAGGTTTGGTCGGGGTTCTTCCGTGAGCTGTCCATTCCACGGTCGCCTGCACATTCCCTGAGGACTGACTTTGCTGCTCGTCTTCATATACCTGATCGACTGTAATGAGGGAGAGATCCTCAAATGGAGTCTGCTCTTCGTCTTCCATGCTAGGGGAGAGGACCTCAAAGCGATTGTGTATTTCTAAACAATCAGAGCGAACCCTGGGCCTCCTACTTCTTTGAGTCACTTTTCTCCATATATCTGGCTCCTGTGTTGGTGAACCAGCCTCCTTCTCAGGGGAGTCCCCTGTCTCCTCCTTGGTGGAGACGGTGTGCTCTGTTGCTTCCAAGAAGAGCTCCAGCTCTCTAATTCTTTGGAGCGTAGCTACACATTCCTCCAGTTGCTGGACTTTGTCTTTTAAGAGGGCAATCAACATGCAATTGCTGCAGGTAAAGCTGCCTGCAACCTTTGGCAAGATGGCAAACATTGCGCAGGAACCGCAGGCGACTGCAGCTGTTCCCTCACCCTCCATCTTGAGAACGTGTCGTTGGGGGTGGCTACAGCGGTCCTCCATCATAAGAAGCGTGAAGACAGGACAAATAACTCCCCCCCCCCAAAAAAACCTAGGTTTCCCCCAAGAAACGTTTGAGACTAGCTCGCCCAAATCTATAAGATGGATCAAACTGTGCGCGCCGGCAGGCGCGCGCCGCTGCCCTGCAAGCTCAATGTTCAACGTATTCAACGTTCTTGTTCAGGTAGACCTTTCCAGAAGAAAGAGTAGCCTCCTTTTTCTTCCTTTAATTGTCCCTCTTCTGCTCTTTGAGTTTTTTGAAATGCTGCAATATCAATCTTAAAACACCACAGCTCTCTTGCAATGATGGAAGTTCTGCGTTTTGGATGCTCATTATCTGTATTATCCAACAAAGTCTGTATATTCCATGCTCCAAAGTTCAATTGTCTTTTACGACCGCTGGGTGGTGACCCCCCTGGGCGTGGTAATCCAGTCAGGGTAAAAGGGAGGCAGACTATGTTTAGGGCTTCGGGGTGAGCAGAGTGGATCCTAAATCGGACTACTCAGTCATGGATACAGCTGCCGAGCTGCTCAACTCTGCTTTAATTAAACAGATTCCTTAAATGTGGAAGCCTTTAATTAAAATGTACCATGGTGCAAGGCTGTTTTTTCCTCAACTGAGACACGTGCTTAAAATAAGGCTTGGACTCTCATAGTTAGAGAGGTGTATTCAGGGTCCAAGCAAATGCTGGAATAAAGAAAAAGCTTTTATATCTTTCATTCTAAAAAGCTGCAAGGAAGGGCTGAGGCATATATCTTCAGGTGATGAACTTCATGTACTAAGGCTGTAGCTCAGAGAGCTTCCCTGAATTCCTGCCATTCTTGTGTTGTGCAACAGAGGGACATTATTGTATTAACTTTTTGAGTGCCCTTTTCACCAACCAAATGGGCAGAGTAATTCAAAGAGGGCAGGGGAGGAAGAATCCAAAGTGGAGGAACCATCAAATCCAAAGTCCTGGCAGTCTTATGCTGACAAGGCAGAAGGTGGGGACAGCTGTTTCCCCCCAGCTTTTCTTGTCTCTTTCCATTGACTGTTGGTTTTTTTCTTCCAGATCTTGCCTCCTATTGGTCTCAAAAGTAAGTAGACCAGCTCTATCATTTTGGGCAGGCTTCCTCAACCTCAGCCCTCCATATGTTTTTGGCTTACAACTCCCATGATCCCAAGCTAGCAGGACCAGTCAGGGATGATGGGAATTGTAGTCTCAAAACATCTGGAGGGCCGAGATTGAGGAAGCCTGATTTAGGAGAAGCGGCTCTGTCCATTTGCTCATGGGGCACTCTTCCAAGAACCATAGGATTGCATCCTTATAGGCAAAAGTTGATGCAAAAAGAAAGAAAGAAAGAAAGAAAGAAAGAAAGAAAGAAAGAAAGAAAGAAAGAAATGGTTAAAATAATTGTGCTGCTGCTGCAGATGTCAACTGATGAAGGCTTTGCATTGAGGAGAAATGCTCCTTGATATATACCAAACCTAGGCTTCGTTGCTCTTTATATGGCTCAGAAGCAGCACATTGGATTTTACTTGGCTACGCTGGTTGCTTGTGTACAGTCCATAAAACATGCCCCCTCCTTCCTGTCTTGTCAGGAGGTGAACAGCAACAGTATTTGCATGAGCGATACTTTTTGGGCTGTCTTCAAGGACAGCTCCCCTCAGAGTGCTATGCAGTACAGTACAGTGGTACCTCTTGTTACGAACTTAATTCGTTTTGGAGGTCTGTTCTTAACCTGAAAATGTTCTTAACCTGAGGTACCACTTTAGCTAATGGGGCCTCCCGCTGCCGCCACGCCACCATTGTGTGATTTCTGTTCTCATCCTGAGGCAAAGTTCTTAACCTGAGGTACTACTTCTGGGTTAGCGGAGTCTGTAACCCGAAGTGTTTGTAACCCGAGGTGCTTGTAACCCGAGGTACCACTGTAGTTAGTCTGAACATCTCTACAAAGTGTGAAAGAAGCTTGGTAAAGATACATGGATAACACCCCCCCCCCGACTTTGTTTGTCTTACCAGGAGTGGGGCGATGGCATTCATATTGACCAGTCCACCTCCCAAACTAAAAAGCTCCAAACAGCATCTTGATCTGTCACTAAGCATTCTTGGGGGAAGATTTGGCCCTGATCCCCTCACCTATAACTGCCAAATAGGGTGCAGATGAATGCCAGCTGGAACAGACTTATGGCTGCCCCTTTTTATAACAACTGGGGTATTAATTAAATTTTAAAAGTTAAGATCTCTCTGGGAGGCCATACATATGAATTCGTCTCAGTCTGTATCAGTGGGAAGGAGGAAAGGGCCAAGATTAACAAAATAACCCCAATTATGGTTGACCTTGCTGTGTTGAAATGTGATGTAATTGTGCTTATCTCCTTGCATTCTTATAGAAATGATCATTTTAGCAAGAGAGTTTCCTTCCACCACAAGGCTTGCCTGTCCTTGGGCAAGCTAGTTCTGTTCTCAGTGCGTGATCTTCTCTGTGTAGTTAGGAATAATACACAGACTATAGATCTTCCCACACCCTGTCACCCGGGCGGTAGAGTCAACACAGCCCTGTCTGTGCGTGGGGCTTGCTGTTGGAGAATATTCTGCCTGCCTTTGCATCTATCCCAGCTAGCTAGAAGGGTGCAGCTTTGGGTCTGTTGCAGTGTTTTGCCTGTCAAGAGCATCTGGAATCAGCCGCATGGTTGCAATGACCAGCGAGAGACTGCGTATTTCAGCCTGCCTCTGAATTGTACAGAGAAAGGGATAAAGCCTTTGCATAGCACCTGAATTCAGCCCTGGATGGTGGTCTGACCTCCTCAAGCCCCGTGCAAAGATGTGTGCCTCCTTTGCTCTCTGCCTCTCTGTGATTGTTTCACAGCTGTCTCCACTTCAGAATAAGCAGTGTATTAAGATGAGCTAGTCAAAAAACTAACTTGACAAGATGGGAAATTGACTCAGATAAATTTGTGGAATTTTGATATCAGCTCGTTACATCTAATACTGTGGGTAAAGACTATGGGCGCCCTCCTGCTTCTCAGTTCTCATTCCAGTGTCACCTATATTACAGCATTTGCTCATCTGTTGTGGTTTGTCCTTGGTTACGTGAACAACACTCCACATTATCTGTTTGTTGTATTGCTTTGTTATTTTTTAAACTATTTTTAAATTTGTATCGTCTAGTCAGTCCTATTCAGCTCTGCTATTTGTCCAGAATTCAGCTTCTTCTGTTTCCCTCCCTTCTTTAAAACTTGTAAATCTAAGTAATAGATTTCAAATGTAGAAATCTTGGGCGAAACTTGCAACATCAGAAATAGAACCTAATGTTTACTTAAGTACAGAGAACACAGATTTAAAGCTGTTTCTCTGCCATCTATCTTTTGTGGGGCATGTGTTCTGTCCCAAAGAAGCTGTAGTATGCGGAATTGAGCTGTTGTAAACACTCTGCTTTCATGGTCACAACTTCTGGTAAGCTTCAGTTTTTAAAAGGTCTTGGAATAGATGGAAGGAAAAAGCTCCTTCAGGGGTGGGGGACCTTTTCAATCGAAGGGCTGCATTTCCTCCTGCAGGCCACATAGCGGGGGGGGGGGGGCAGAAGCAAACATGGGAAGAGCAATGGATGTACAATTTACCTTTGTACAGGAGGCTAGTTTCTACATGCACTCTCCCATCCCTCTCTATCCTCCATGCAGACCAGCAAAGAGATATTGTTAACATCCAAGGGCATCTCTCAGCAAGGGCCAGTGAGAGGTGTGGCCTGGCCTGCTTCAGATAGTTCAAAAAGCCCGATAGAGAGACTGGAAGGTTTCCTTCAGCCCCTGGTATGGACTGTTTGGGCAAGTGTAGCAGCCATGATGGGAGAGACACAGAGTTGCTTCTCTCTGTCCCCTAGAGCTGCTCCTTCCTCAGACTTTTGAGACTTCACCAATATGTCTGTGCATCTTGTGTAGTCCTAAGGCCTAGAACCATTACTACCTTAAAGGAATACCAGTTGGGGTTCTTAGGATGTCAAATTATACCTTACTTATAGTGGCTGCAAATGAGGGGGGAACCATATATGGAAGCATCTCTTTCAAGTTTGCTGCTCTTTCTTGTGTGCTTCCTTGCACGACTGTGGGTATGTTTTTGGTTATTTTAAGAACAACCCTTTTGGCCCCATAGCTATGACCCTTCCATTACTCTCTTGCTGTTTCAGTTCTTGCCCTGCGGTATATCCAACAACAACATGACAGAGGGCTGGGTGGATTGCCCCGCACTAGGGCCCGGCTGGCAGCGCCGTGAAGTCTTGCGCAAAAATGGAACAAGACCTGGACAGTCAGATACCTATTACACAAGGTAATGCCATTTGGGGTCACATCTGGAAAAGAGTGTAAGGGTTGTAGGAAGAGGTGCCCTCCAGATGTTGCTTGATTACAACTCTCATCATTCCGGACCATTGTGCATGCTGCCAGGGGCTGATGGGAGTTGGAGTCCATGACCACCTGGAGGGCACATGTTGCCTATCCCTCCCTTCAGGTCCTATTCCCTAGGCAGCCAGCTGTCAGTGCCTCTCTTACAACCACTGAAGGAAAGAAGCACCTTGGGTTTCATGACAGTTCAAAGGCTTGAGAAATATTCTTAAATCTCTCTTCAGTCAGTCTTGCTTCTGCTCGTTCTCAAAAGATGCACTTCTTTCTCTTGACTTTTTACTTACAAGGCAGTGGACACAATTCCAATAAGAGCAGTAAAGGCATCGGCAAAGACTGCTTGGTAAGAAATTCACATGGCAAAGACCTGTCTGAATAACACTATTTTAAGGATATGTCTAAATGAATGCAATAATGATTCTTGTCAAATAAAGGTAAAGGACCCCTGGACAGTTAAGTCCAGTCAAAGGCGATGATGGGGTGCAGCGCTCATCTTGCTTTTCGGGCTGAGGGAACTGGCATTTGTTCACAGACAGCTTTCCGGGCCAAGTGGCCAAAATGACTAGACCGCTTCTGGCACAATGGGGCACTGTGACGAGTGCCAGAACGTATGGAAACACCGTTTATCTTCCTGCTGCATTGGCACCTATTTATCTACTTGCACTGGCATGTTTTCGAACTGCTAGGTTGGCAGGAGCTGGGACAGCAACGGGAGCTCACCCTGGCGCGTGGAGTTGAACTGGAGGGACACAAGTGGTGTTGTAGTCTAAACCACTGAGCCTCTTGGGCTTGCCAATCACAAGGTTGGCAATTCTTGCCGGAAGCTCTGCTGGCAGGGAATCCCACAGTGCAGGACCTGCTGCACTGAAAACTCAGGACCCAGGAAAGGCTGACTCAACCTCAAGTGTGGGTAGTAGCTCCATCAGAGGATCTCGGTAATGGAGGTGGAACATAAGGGGTCAGGCAGTCCTTAAGGTCTTTTGGGCACAAGTTGTTTTGGACTTTGTTTTGTTTTGGACCTGGCCCAGTAGCAACTGGGCAACCAGTTCAGCTCAGCAGAGGAGTTGACGTGTTGCAACTAATCTCCTGTGGGCAGACTGGCTGCTGCATTCTGCCGCAGCTTCTGGGTCAGCTGCAAAAGTAGCTTCCCATAAAGTGTGTTGCAGTTACCAAGCCTTGAGGTTACCATTGTATAGGCCACCATGATCAAGCTGCCAGGATCCAGGAATGGTTGCAGCTTGTGGACCAGCTGGAGCTGATAGAAAGCACTGCTACTCAAAGGTCACTGGGGACTCTAGTGACAGGGCTGGATCAAAGAGGATACCCCGACTATTGAGTTGCTCCTTCAGAGAGAGTGCAACCCCATCTGGAACATGTGCAGGGTCTATTTCCTGGACACAGGAACCACCCATCCACAAGGCCTCCATTGTTCTAGGATTTAAGCTATGTTTCTTGACCCTCAGTCCACCTCTGCATCCAAGTAGAGCACAACCGCAGTACATAACAAAACAATAGGATTCTTAGCTTCCGTGTCAGTGGTGTGCACAGCCAAAAAGTTTCAAATAAAGTGAGAAATCTCCCTTGTATTGGGCAACACTTGAAATCTTACCTGATCCACATCCCTTTGTTGAGATCAGAGAGTCCCTTGTGCACTGTGTTATGCAAACATCCCAGCTCACTCCTACTTTCACTGTGCTGCTTTTTTACACATCTAACAGCTGCTTCTCTCTTTCCCCCCTCATAGCCCCAGAGGAGAGAAAATCCGCAGTAGAGTGGAGCTCCTGAGGTTACTGGGAGGATCACGGGATTTGACCGACTTTGATTTCAAGAAAGGGATTTATGTAGACCCAAGTGCTGAGGTACTGATCCAAATAGTTTTGGTTCTGGTAGCAGAGGTAGCATTTTAGAAGTGAACTGATTGCAGTGACCTGCATATGCTCCCATATTTTATGCATGTTTAAGTGCGTTTTTGGAGGGAGAGACCCTTCCTTTTTTAAAAAAAAAAACATGTCCCATCTTTTCTTCAAGGAGCTTGAGGTGGCATATGTGGTCATCCCATCCAATTTTATCCCCACGACAGCTCTGTAAAGTCTGGTAGACTGAGAAATGTCGACTGGCTCAAGGTCACCCAGTAAGCCTTCCATGCCTGGACAAGGTGCTCCCCTGTTCCTATAGGTACCAATAGCCCTGATGCACTGATTGTGTAGTCCAGGAATGGGGAGCCTGTAGTCCTCAATACATAGCTGAACTCTGTGGGAACAAAGTCCAATCCAGTTCAGGATTCTTTTCTCACATTGAGCAGCCCATGGGAAGCCATCAAGCATGTCATAAATGCAATCACACTCTTCTCCCCATGATTCCAAGCATGAGTTGTGCTGGCTAAGGCTGATGGGAGCTGGGCTTCCAACTCCTGCCTAGGGGACCTTAGGTTCCCCATCCTTGGTGTAGTGCAACCTGCTCTTGGTCAGTTTTGTTAGGAGGCCTCTAGGGTTACAGATGGTTCCTTGGGTTAGATGTGCATGAAAGTTCAAGTCTTCTACCTCAGTCTTCTTTGTCTGTTGGACTGCATTGATACCCTAAGCTTATAAATTGCTAGTTCATAAACCCAGTAGCACTTGGAACTGAGAGCCAGTGTGGTGTAGTGGTTAAGAGCGGTAGATTCGTAATCTGGGGAACCCGGTTCGCGTCTCTGCTCCTCCACATGCAGCTGCTGGGTGACCTTGGGCTAGTCACACTTCTCTGAAGTCTCTCAGCCCCACTCACCTCACAGAGTGTTTGTTGTGGGGAGGAAGGGAAAGGAGAATGTTAGCCGCTTTGAGACTCCTTCGGGTAGTGATAAAGCGGGATATCAAATCCAAACCCTTCTTCTTCTAATGGTCTTCTCCTTTTTCACTGCTTTCTCCTGCTGCAGCCCCAGCTCCTACAACCCCTCCCACCCACTGGAGGAGGCCACCAGCGGGTGAGTGTGCTGTCTGCTGAGGCCAGATCTAGACTGGCTGTTGAATGTCATGTGGAAGAACTATATGGGGGAGGATGAAGAAAGAAGGAAGCTATCAGCACAACCGCTTTCCTTTTTTGCTGCGGGGATTGCTTTTGCATAGCTGGGCAGAAGCTTCCCAGATGGGTATCTTTGGAAGGGGAATTATTGTGGTGTGATTGTGTTTTTAAACTTCCAAGCAGAGTTTTGGCAAGCTTCACAATGGTAGAACCACCTGATGGCAAAGCCAAAACTTGCCCAGATGGTAAGTGAGGCATGTTCCCAGGACCGCTTAACACGGATTAGTTGCCTCCTGTTGTGCTCCATAAGGATGGTTGTCTCCCTTGCTTTTCATGCATAATTATTAGCAAAGTAGGGTTTCTAAGCTATGATTGTCCACAGCTTTAGTAGTCTTTCCCAATTACGTGCTACAAGATTATAGCCTTGATCTCTGACATGAAGAGTAAAAGGCAGTGGCCTGCATGATGATGATGATGCTGGCTTGTTCACTTAGCCTGCATTTAGCAAAGAGGAATGCCAAATGGATCTGGTGAGTGGATTAGGTTCCCTGGGTTTGAAACTCTAGGGAAGCAGGAAGTGTTTAGAAAAGGGGGTTGCTCTGTGCTGCTCCCATCCTTCTCTTCTGCTAATTAGCCCAGAGGGAAATTGATGGAGCCTTCTGTATTGGGAAAGATAGGACTCCTGTTTATAGGCCAAACCATGGCATTGAGATGGAGGAGAAGGATGAATCCCCTTGACAGCTGTCCTTCCTTAGGGTATGGCTCATGCTTTGTAAACCATTGCTTTAGATTACACTGCCTGTTTCTTCTTCTATAGGTCAAAAAGGGTAGTAAAAGGCATCTTCCACCTCTGGCAGCAGCCACCCCTCCACTCAAGAAGCCTCCTGATTTGCAAGTGTTTGAAGAGCCTCCAGACAAGGAGGTTCCAGACCAGAAACCCCCCCAAATGGAACTGGAGTTACCAGTAGAAGCACCTGCCGCTATTCTGGCTGAGCAGCAAGAACTTCTAGTTGCTGCAGACCAGCCAGCCATGAAGCCCCACAAGCGCCGATGTCGGAAGCAGCTTCCAGCCCTCTTTCCTCCGGGAAAAATGGGCAATGTGACAGTGGAAGAGGCCAACCCAGAGGAACCTGTAGTGTGAGCATCTCCCTCTTTTGCTTTCCTCTTGTTGCAGTGGAGAGCCCAGGCTCTTTCAGAAACCTTAAATGTCAAGACAGGACTCACAGAGACTAAAGAAAACAAATGATTATAAATGGTAGGAGGCTCTCAAAAATCTGATTGGTGTATTCTCATGCTTCTTTTTAAAACACACAAATCTTCTTCTGCTCTACCTTAGAGGTTTTGTGAGGGGTTGACATCTCTGTTCCATTCCCACTCCTCTGAGGCTTCAGATTTTGAACATTTGCTCCCCATTCTCTCTCATCAGGAGTGTTCAGCAACACTTGAGTTGAAGGAGCTGCTATTTATTTATTGCATTTATGAATTGCTCTTCCTCTAGAAGGAGCCCAGGGTGATGTTCAATAAGATAAAACAAGATACACCATTGAATAAAACACATACAAATAACGGCAAGCATTGTGGGTGTGCCAAAATCACAGTAGGGGTAAAGCTTTATTAGGACCAATAAAATGTCACAAAACGGAGAGCAAGTGCTTGCAGTTTCCAGAACTTTTCTTAAACTCCATACAGCAAAGCTGGTATGGAGTGTGTGTCCTATAGGAAGAGAGAAAGCTTGGATGTTATATTGAAGCCCCAAAGTCTGGAATTTTTCTTTGCATCTTAAGATAGCAGGCAGGTAGTGCTAAGCAGACTTAATTATAATGTTATGGTCCTAGCAGCGACTACAGTAATTTTAAGATAATCAAAGCCTGCTGGGATGAAACTATAGCTGTTCCCTCATTTTTTGAGAATAATATAAAAACTATTTTGTTTTTAATACGTATTGGAAGCTGCCCAGAGTGGCTGGGGCAGCCCAGCCAGATGAGCAGGGAATAAATAATAAAATGATCATCATCATTCATTGTGCTGGTTGCCAGTAACTAAACTCAGAGATGTAGACAGAACCCCACAGGTGCAGGGAATGTTGTATTGCCAAGTAAAATTCCTGAAGTGTTTTGAATGTGACAGTGTTTGAGGATGATGAGGAGCTAAAATATGGAAATAATGGGTGGAATTCACCAAAGGAGTACTGTCAGTGGAAGCTACAAGGATATGGACAGGCCTCTTGGACTTGTGAAACCAACCACCTGTCTCCTTGATCCTTGCCCATCCTGGCTTATAAAAACTAGCCAAGAAGGGCTGGGTGATGGGCTTCACAGGGTGGTGACTGCTTCTCTCTGTCAGGGAGCCTTCCCAGACCTGCTGAAAGAGGCGGTTATCAAACTTCTTAAAAAACCATCGCCCAGTCTCAAATCTTCCATTCTTGGGCAAGGCGACTGAGTGAATGGTTGCTGAACAACTCCTGGCACGCCTGGAAGAAGCGGACCATTTGGATCCCTTCCAGTGAAGATTCAGGCCTCACCATGGGACTGAAACTGCCTTGGTCATGCTGGTCGATGATTTCCGGAGGCGGGCTAGGGACAAAGGTGAGAGCTGTTTCCTAGTTCTGCTGGATCTCTCAGCAGCTTTTGATACCATTGACCATAACATCCTTCTGGACCGTCTAGAGGGGCTGGGAGCTGGGGGCACTGTTATACAGTGGTTCTGCTCCTAACTCCTGGGCTGCGTTCAGAAAATGGTGTTAAGGGACGAGCGTTCAGACCCCTGGGCTCTCACTTGTGGGGTGCCTCAGGGTTCTGTCCTCTGCCCCATGCTTTTCAACATCTACATGCAGCCGCTGGGAGAGATCATCAGGAGGGTTTGGGCTGGGTGTTCATCAGTATGCGGATGATACCCAGCTCTACCTTTCTTTCAAATCAGAACCAGTGAAGGCGGTGAAGGTCCTGTGTGAGTGTCTGAAGGCGGTTTGAGGATGGATGGCAGCTAATGGATTGAGGTTGAATCCTGACAAAAGTACTGTTCTTGGGGGACAGGGGGTGGGCTGGTGTGGGGGACTTCCTGGTACTGAATGGGGTAACTGTGCCCCTGAAGGACCGGGCGTGCAGCCTGGGAGTCATTTTAGACTCACAGGTGTCCATGGAGGCGCAGGTCAATTCTGTGCCCAGGGCAGCTGTTTACCAGCTCTATCTGGTATGCAGGCTGAGACCCTACCTGCCCTTGGACAGTCTTGCAGGAGTGGTACATTCTATGGTTATCTCTTGCTTGGACTACTGCAATGTGCTCTATGTGGGGCTACCTTTAAACCTTTGAAACTACAACTAATCCAGAATGCGGCAGCTAGAATGGTGACTGGGAGCGGCCGCCGAGACCACATAACACCGGTCCTGAAAGACCTACATTGGCTCCCAGTATGTTTCTGAGCACAATTCAAAATGTTGGTGCTGACCTTTAAAGCCCTAAACGGCCTCGGCCCAGTATACCTGAAGGAGCATCTCCACCCCTGTCGTTCTGCCCTGACACCGAGGTCCAGCGCCAAGGGCCTTCTGGCGGTTCCCTCACTGCGAGAAGTGAAGTTACAGGGAACCAGGCAGAGGGCCTTCTCAGTAGTGGTATCCGCCCTGTGGAACACCCTCCCACCAGATGTCAAAGAGAACAACAACTACCAGACTTTTAGAAGACATCTGAAGGCAGCCCTGTTTAGGGAAGCTTTTAATGTTTGATGGGCTACTGTATTTTAATATTTTGTTGGAAGCCACCCAGAGTGGCTGGGGAAACCCAGCCAGATGGGCGGGGTATAAATATATTATTATTATTATTATTATTATTATTATTATTATTATTATTATTCCATTTGCACAGTGCACCCCCCCCCGCTCTTCCCCTGTGTGACCCTCCACACACCCAGAAATTGGCCCTGGTGTGTTGAGAGAACCCCCAGAATGGGGGGGGGAAGAGGGGAGACTGATCATTCTGTCTGGCGGGCACAATTGACATAGGGCAACACTGAATTTGCAACACCCTTTCTACATTAGAGATCTGGTTCATTAAATACAAGAGCATAATTTTTTTTGTTTGGGGTGGACATGGGTTCTTCCATGCTTGACCTACTTCAGAACCTAGAATAGTGTACAATTAGCCTTAAAACTTTTATTTTCCCACTTTGTCATTTTTTTGACATGTATCAGAAATTTTGCTTGACAGCACTACGAAAATTACCTGTACTTGATGTCTTCTTCCTTGTACACTGCTAAAAACTACTGCCCTTTCCTCCTTTTGGAATAATTAGGTTAGGCAAGTACTCGGAAGGCAGAAAGGCACGGAGAAGCTTGGATCAGAAGCCAAGTTACTACACGCCTCCCACTTCCACTTGCCTGACCAGGTAGCTGATTGTAACTATGATAGCACTTCCATAGGTGTGCTCTGGAGTACACTGTGACCCTGCCTGGTAAGGGTTGTGTGAGAGCATTTCAAAGCCTGAATGCCTCTTATTCCAAGTGCCAAGTGCTTGCTCAAGGCCTCGCATATGGAATCCCTTCTAAATGTGGGGCAATTGTAGCATCACTTCCTACCCAGTTTGTGTCAGCCACAGATGCCTGAGAAGCAAGGAAACTTGCCTCCATCATGTTCCAGTCACTTGGCTGAGTTCTCCTTGCTTTGGAGGTCCAGGGTAGGCTTTGCTGTCTGAAGGCTGAAGGGCATTAGCAAGGAAGACCAGGGACGATGGCAAGAAAGCTATCGGAACAATCTTGGACACCATGTTGTTTCAGTCCTTAGTGCTATATTTAATGATATACATTTGTGTTGCAAGAATCATTTTGAGGGCCTCTTGGGCCTTTAGAGTGGGATATAAGCAAACACATAAGAAACATATAGGGCTGGAGATGCTTTGTTGGATCTGTTGCTCCTAACTTTTCCTGTTTCTTCTTCTTCCAGATGCTGTGCCAGCTGTCAAGGACAGTTCCCAGGAGTGATGCTCCCCTCCCAGAGACGCTGTCGGTGGCTCTGCCCAGATTGCAGAGGTTTGTACTTAAAGAAAAGCAGGACACACAAACCCAAGTCCATGGAAGTAAAACACAAGTGCTCGAGGAGATCTCTGCTCTGTCTCCACAATTGAGAATAATTGAATTCTACTAGCTAAGGATGCCGGATGGCTGAATCATGACCCTGTAAACATATACATGGGCTTTCCCACTTCCTCAGCTAAGCTCTGTTGCCACTTGGCTTCTGCTCTGCTTGTTTAAACAAAGCCACTGATTTCTTGGAGTTTTGCGCAGTTGATCATTAGCTACTGCCCAAACATTTTCATGTCATACTTCTTTAATAATGAAAGTTGATTCTCTTGACATTGCATTGTGTGAAGCAGTGTTGCAAATGTCGATTTATGCAAGTCCCCAACCCCTTTTTTGCTGCTTTCCAAAAGCATGGTTGGAGCAGTATACTGAAAGCAGTCTGACTTTGATAAGCCTTTGAATGAATTAAGAGCTAAGCAGAGAATTCTTGCTTTTTATTTTATTATGTCCTGCTTTTCAGTCATGATTGGATCCCAATGTGGCTCACAGTAAAACAATCTGCATTAAGTACAATATATTGGGGAATTGAAAAAATGTACATTTATGAATTTTGAGTCTGCTTTGCTCTGTGCACTGATGGTTCTTAATGACAGGGGTAGGCAAGGGCTGCGTTTAGGTTCTGTCGTATTTTAGCAGAGGATCCATTTACTTTCTCACATAGTAATTAATGACTGGTAGCCAGCCATTCAGTTCTATGGCAGGGTGGGGAGCCTTAGCCCCCCCCCATCTTCTATCATCCCTAGTCAGCATGGCCAGTGATCAGGAATGATGGGAGTCCAGTGCCCTCTGCCCCAAAATCTGCTCTGGAGGCTGTTGCACAATGGGAAGTCCTTATGCTAACAGGATGACGTTGTTGGAGTCAAACCACGTACTCCACCTTTGACCCTGTGACACAGGGATGGTCCTTTGGGGAATTCACCCCACCCAGGGTCTTTGCAGTGTAAGCTCTTGTTCTGCTGTACCCAAAGTGCCACAGTAATTGGTATTTTGCTAGTAATTACATGAACACCAGTACACAGGGCAAGTTATCCCCCACCCCCAAGTAGTAGAGCACTTCCCTGGATAGGAGTTTTTAAAGGGTAGGTGCTGTAGCCAAAAAGATCCTGCTCTGCACTGATGCAGATCTCACTTCAGTTAAAGAAGGTACACTGAGCAGACTTTCACCCCACTCCACCTGCTGGATTGCAAATCCTTGGGAAATCTGCACAGCGGAAGATGCCTGTTAATACTAAAGGTTTATTTCTTGTTTTCTATGTATCTTTCAAACTACACCTTCCTCTTCCTCATCTATCCCAGGGATGCGAACCTGCAAGCTGTCCAGATGTTGGACAGTAACTCCCATCATCCCTGACCATTCACCCTGCTGGCTGGGGCTGATGAGGTTTGGAGTCCAGCAACAACTGGGAGGTCACAGGTTTGCCTTCCCTGTGTGAGCCCTTTCCTGTGCTCCCTTTCATAGAGGAGGGTCGGTTTCATGCTTCAGAAACATGGCTGGGAGACCTTTTCCTTGCCTTCATTTACTTCATTCCTCAGCTGCTTCATCTAACAAGCAGTGATGTGGAGTGGAATGTTTTTCTGTTTTCCTGTGGAAAATTTCTATTTCATATGATCATTAATAAAAATTAATGGATGCAAATTCCAAATGCCATATTAAGCAGGCTTGGCTATTTCAAAATTTTATTTACTAAATGCAAGCAAAATTGACATGCTAAATTGGATAACTCTCTAGGGCAGGTGAAGGAAACTTTTGACCCCACCCCACCCCGGTGTTGTTGAACTACATTTCACATTATCCCAGGCCATTCTCCATGCTTTCCAGGATTATGGGAGTTATAGTTCAGCCGCACCTGCAGGGCCACAGGCGCTCAATATCTTCTCTAGGGCATCAGAAAATTTTATCCAGATTAGCCATGTAAATGCGATTCAGTCTCTTCCCCACCCCCCATCACCGTTCAGAAGAATGGTAAGATGCCAGGTGTGGAACTATTGGATTGGTGCTCACTTCATACTCCTGGTAGCTTATCGGTTAACGTTGAATTATTTTCCTTGTGGCTGACTTCCTTAGCACTGGGTGTTTGAGCCAATGTTTCTCTTTCTTGCACAGGTTTTAATCTTTTCTTCCTGTTCCTCTTTTCAGCTCAGAGAAGAGATTTCAATCGGGAGCAGAGATATTACAAGGTAAGATCTAGAGCTTACCAACATTTTTTGTTTACTTAGAAATATGAGTTGAAGTAGGGGGCGATGGGAATCTGTGTGTGTAAACCCTGCTTTATATTATCAGGTTCTACACTTTGTGACAATCTCTCTGCCCTGCTGCCAAACACCTGCTGTCTACCTGCTGCAGGTGGGGGTGTCAGTGAGTGAAACTCCCATTGTTCTGGGCGCATTTTGCGACTGGGGATTTCATTAGCGCAAGCAGTTTTTGAGCTCTGGGTGCAGTACTGCGCCTAAGATTTCAGATTAAAACTGCAGAGTGGAAGGAAAGGAAGACCTTTTCTGCCTCCCCACTTCCAGCTACTCTCTAAGGACCCTGGAGAAAACACCCTCTTAAGAATATTAGGGGGATGGGCAGGGGAAGGACTAGACCATGTGAAAAAATGAACATAATATTTTAGCTGCAGTTCATTTATTTCCAGCTTTGTATTCTTGTTATAAAAAGCATGCCTAGACATTCCGTTGTTGCACCCATAACCTCGGTTTAAGGTGCCCTTTGGCTCCTCGCTTTCCTATCTCCGTTTCTAATGTGTGTGTGTGTGTGTGTGTGTGTGTGTGTTTAAAAGTGCCCCTGGCTGCAGCTGGCCTGCAGTGACTTGCACATGCCTAACCCTTTAGTGCTTTAAAATCCTCCTGTGCCTGTGCAGTAGGGATTTAAGAGATAAGTGTATATTTATGTTTTATTCTCTTAAAAACACTTTCTGCCTTCAGTTGACAGAGGGACAGGTGGCTTTAAAATGCCACCCTCCCAGCCGGTTGATTGATGGGATATTCATTTTGGAAAAGGCTTGAAAACTCAAGTCACCCATTCAGAGAACAATCAAGACTTGGCCATGCCCTGGGATGGATGAAAGCATTAGGGTTGTTAGCAGAGGTAAGGGGTGTGTCTCCAGTTCTCAGATAGCAGTGGAGGACTTGAAGCTGCGTATTCTCTTGGATGATATGCCACTGGGAGCCCCATAAATGACTGGGATAGATGTGTGATAAGCAGAGTTCAGTGACAAAGCTTTGTATGGCAGAAGGTCCCATGTTCAATCCCTGGCATCTTGAGTCAGAGGATTTTGCGTAAAGGGTCTCAGAAAAAAACCATGGTCTGAGACCTTTTGAGAGCTGCTGCTTGAGTAGATGGCACTGGGCTATGCAAACCCTGACTTACTACAGTATAAGGTAATTTCATCTATGGCCTGGTGAGTTTGTGTTAGAGGTTGGAGATAGTGTCCTTTTCTTGTGCCCTCCTTTGAGTCAGCCAAGATGGCCAACAGGCTCACGGTGCAGCTTGGAGGTTCTGGGTTCATGGTGTTGCCTTCCCCGAATCCCTCCTCACCCCCTACCCTCTGCCCTTGCAGCAAATTGGTTGTGGTGTGTGCCAAGCCTGCCAGATGTCTCAGGACTGCGGCATCTGCAGTGTGTGTGTCCTGCGAGCCAAAAGCCCCGAGCTCCGCATTGGCATCAAATGTCTGCTGCGCCGATGCTTGAAGATTGTCAAAAAGGTACCACTGGCTGCTCCTTGCTTATTCCTCCCTTGTGTCCCTTTCCAGAAATTCTGCTGTTCCTTGTTCTTGGCCTCCCAGCCCCAAATGAACTTGGCAGCCATTTCAAGCCTTAACAGTCCTTTTGTCTCTCTTTCCTTACTCCCCGCACTCCTTTCCCATTGCAGGGCCTTGAATGTGGTATGTGTCAGGCTTGCAAGATAACTGAAGACTGTGGGAGCTGCCACATCTGCTTGCGGAGGCAGAAACCAGGCATGAAGCGGCAATGGAAATGTCTCAAGCGCCGCTGCCTTAAACGCAAGGTGTGTATGCTTGGCCTGACTAGGTTCTGCATCCCATGAGAGTCTGTTGTACTTCCATCAGGGCACTGAGCAAAACAGGATGGGTGGGAAAGGAAGGAGAAGGGAGCAAAACAGGATAGGTGGGAAAGGTGCCAGGAGTTCATCCTACACTCGAGTAGGACCCTGGCAGAGACACATGCCCAACTGGCATGTTCTCTCCCTCCTGCTGGATTATTCGGGAGCTTCATAAGCTTTCTTCAGCCTGAGCATCACAGTGACTGATGCCAACCGACACTGGCACACTTAGGGATCCACAGAGTTTGCGCAAGGTGAGCGTGACCTCAGCAACTCAGCATTTTGGCTAATCTACTTTATTTACATATAAACACACACGGAGCACTGCAACATGGCTCCCTCTCCCTTTTGCATCAGACAGCAAAGAGAAGAAGAACAAAGGACAATAGTCCCACTTCACAGAACACAGTAACACAAACATCCTGTCTCTGTCACTTCCCACTCTGTGGAGTCGAAACATATACCGTCACGCGAAAGACAACAATCCTATGACTGCAATCATGGAGCAGGAATTCTAACAAAAGGAAGGAGATGGGGGGCATTGGGGCGGTGGACAAAACTGTGGTTATGACGTGGTTTTATCTTAGGCAACATGCTTCTGCTGTTGCACCTTTACTGGACCACAGCAAGTTTGGGTTGACTTCTATACTGTTTTCAGAACATTTCATTGGTTTTATAGGATTGCCTTTTGTGCTTTGTTTAGAGTGCTTCCCAAGTCCTAAAAACATGCATTTTGTCAATCCAATTTCTGTGCTCTAAAGCTGTTACTGAGATAATGGTTAAATTCTCTTGGATTCTCTTTCTTTTTAGTTGTACGTTCATAAAGGCAGCAGTCATGTTTCACACAATGTAGCTTGCATTCCAGTTGTGTGGTGCTTATTGAATTTATCAGGTTCCCAACTTTAAAATTAAAGTAGATGAATATTCTTTGTGGAGTAATACCATTGCCTGAGAGCTTCTGTCTTCACGACGATTATATTTTTGGGAAAAGGAAAGTGCCTTTCATTGAGCCATCCAGTGAAGTTAGTCTGCTGTTAATAGTTGTGAGATGGAAGGACTTTGAGAAGGGGCTTCGAGTGGCCTGCTCCAGAAACTTCTTCACTCTTGGAGGATGTCCCTGCCATGTAGATTTGAGTCCCAACGATATCTCATGAGTTATCCTCTTTTTTTCTAGTTGACTTTTTTGTACTGTGTGTATTAATCTTTATTTTATGTTAAAATGCCCATTATATTATTATTATATTGCCTAGTATCATAGAATCATAGAATCATAGAGTTGGAAGAGACCACAAGGGCCATCGAGTCCAACCCCCTGCCAAGCAGGAAACACCATCAGAGCACTCCTGACATATGGTTGTCAAGCCTCTGCTTAAAGACCTCCAAAGAAGGAGACTCCACCACACTCCTTGGCAGCAAATTCCACTGTCAAACAGCTCTTACTGTCAGGAAGTTCTTCCTAATGTTTAGGTGGAATCTTCTTTCATGTAGTTTGGATCCATTGCTCCGTGTCCTCTGCTTCTCTGGAGCAGCAGAAAACAACCTTTCTCCCTCCTCTATGTGACATCCTTTTATATATTTGAACATGGCTATCATATCACCCCTTAACCTCCTCTTCTCCAGGCTAAACATGCCCAGCTCCCTTAGCCGTTCCTCATAGGGCATCGTTTCCAGGCCTTTGACCATTTTGGTTGCCCTCTGGACACGTTCCAGTTTGTCAGTGTTGTAGTATGAAGATCAATAGCTTGATTATTACTGATACTAAAGGAAGTTTGGGAACTGACAATCATTTTCATCTGAAAAAATAACCTGGATGTCTGCATGATTTAGATAAACTCATCCCAACTCCCCAATTACTGTTCAATTCTGCTTTAAGGCATAGAATCATAGAGTTGGAAGGGGCCCCAAAGGTCATCCAGCCCAGCCCTCTGCTATGCACGAATCACAGCTAAAGCATCTGTGACAGATGGCCATTCAAACTCTGCTCAAAAACCTCCAAGGAAGTAGAGCCCCCCACCTTCTTAAATATAATTTTCACTAATTTTTTATTAATTTTTCATTAATAACACTCCAATATGGGCCACATTATTACAATGTCAAATCATACCAAATCATAATACAATTTATAAGGCCAATTATACATTCCAAATTAAACAAATTTGGTGACTTCCCATTCTTTGATCGTCCGGAGATAATTATTCCTAGGTCCTGCACATAGTCTCATATATAATCCAAATACAGTAATTCCGATCTTGATTCAGCAATTCCTTTCTTCTATTTTTGCAGCCACTAGTGTAATGCCTTTCACTCATATTCAAAAAATCCATATCTATTAACTTGCAAGAGGGATTTAAAGCCTGTAGTTTTCTGTGTGTAAATATTTTTCCTTTGTTCTTCCTTTCATGTTATAATCAATCATTCGTCTTCCACACTGTCTCCCTTCAAGAGCTGTTTTTTCCAACTGCGTCCGAGCAATCACCATCTTGTTTTCCTGAGCCAAAAGTATACAGTGGTACTTCGGGTTACAGATGCTTCAGGTTACATACGCTTCAGGTTACAGACTCCGCTAACCCAGAAATAGTACCTCAGGTTAAGAACTTTGCTTCAGGATGAGAACAGAAATCGTGTGGCGGCAGCTGGAGGCCCCATTAGCTAAAGTGGTACCTCAGGTTAAGAACAGTTTCAGGTTAAGAATGGACCTCCAGAACAAATTAAGTTCTTAACCCGAGGTACCACTGTACTGGCATCTGGCCATGGCTCCAGGCGGACATCCAGCTCTTTGTTCTTTCCATCTCTTTTAACAAGCTGATGTCTCACGAAAACAATTATAAGTCCAAACATCACACAGTCTTTCATTTGAAGAACTCCGTAGGTAGTTTCTAAAGTTTTTGTAAAGTCCCTCTTGCGTTCCATTTATAATTGTAATCCAATAGTAAACTCAATCCATTAATATCTTAAAAAACAGAAGTACTCCTGCTCATGAGAGCCACATTGGAGAGTTTCCAATTCATGCAGTTGAGATTTAGGAACCCTTTGGGGTTCTGCAGGGCTCAATCCTATCCCCCTCTACATGAAACAACTCAGTGGGGTTATCTGGAGGTTTGGAGTACGTTGTCAGCTGTATGCTGATGACACTCGGCTCTATTTCTCCTTTACATCTGCAGGTGAGGCAGTGGAAATGTGGACCAGTGTCTTGCCTCAGTAATGGACTGGATGAGAGCCAACAAACTGAAGCTCAATCCAGATAAGATGGAGGCACTGTTAGTGGGTAGTTCCCTAGATCAGATGGGTGGGAGGTCGCCTGCTCTTGATAGGGTTACACTTTCTCTGAAGAAGTGGGTACATAGCTTGGGGGTATTCCTGGATCCTTTGCTGTTGCTCAAGGCTCAGGTGGCCTCCGGGCCCCTGAGTGCCTCCCATCAGCTTCAGCTGGTGGTCTAGCTATGCCCCTATCTGGACAGGGATACCCTAACTACTGTTGCCTATGCTCTGGTAACTTCAAGGTTAGATTACTGCAATGCGTTATATGTAGGGCAGCCTCTGAAGGCAGTTCGGAAACTTCAGCTAGTGCAGAATTCAGTGGCCAGGTTGCTCACCAGAGCAAGATGGTTTGAGCATTTCATACTGATCCTGGTCCAACTTTACTGGGTACCAATTAGTTTCCAGGTCCAATTCTAGGTTTTGACCCATAAAGCTTTAAATGGCTCAGGACCGCAATACCTCAAAGACCACCTCTTTCCATGTGAACCTACCTGGACCCTGAGGTCATCTCCTGAGGGCCACCTTCGTGTGCCTCCTCCTTGAGAGGTCTGGAGGGTGGCAGCACGAGAACGGGCCTTCTCTGCAGTGGCCCCCCATCTCTGGAATGCTCTCCCCAGGGCAATTCGCCCTGCACTTTCATTATACACCTTTAGGCTCCAGGCAAAAACGTTCCTTTTTAACCAGGCCTTTGGTTGATTTAATTGACATCCTATGCTCTTTTAAAATGTGCGGTTTTTGGGGGGGCGGGGGGTATTGGGTTGTTTTTATTTTAATTATATAGTTTGTGGTTTTATATTTTGATTTTCTTCTGTGAACCACCCTGAGACCTCCGGGTATATATTTTTTAAAAGAAATATTTATTGAGGTTTTACACAAAACATAAGTTTACAAAATAAAGTTTACAGGAATCATAAGTTTACAGAATAAAGAGATTTTAAAACAAAAAATTATTTTTTTAAAAGATATTTATTAAAGTTTTCAATTTTTTATACAAACAAAAAACAAACAAAAAGATTTTTTTAAAAACACATAGTTCATAAAACATACTTTTCAATAACAAATTTCTCTGACCTCCTCATACCTCCCCCTCTTGTATTCCATTTCAGATTATTTGTTCAGCAAATCCTTAACTTAAAGCATTACAGCTTATAATATCACCTTATTTTCTATCCAAACCCTTTTTTTCATCCATGTTCCTTTATATCATTACAGCTAGAAACCACTCAATTTCAATCCAACATCATTCAGCATTCCTTAATTTTACAATATTTCTGTAAATAGTCCTTAAATTTTTTCCAGTCTTCTTCTGCCAACTCTTCTCCCTGGTCACGGATTCTGCTCGTCATTTCTGCCAATCCCATACAGTCAATCAGTTTCATCTGCCATTCTTCCAGAGTGGGTAGATCTTGCGTCTTCTAATACTTTGCGATGAGTATTCTTGCTGCTGTTGTAGCATACATGAAAAAAGTTCTGTCCTTCTTTGGCACCACTTGGCCGGCCATGCCCAAGAGAAAGGCCTCTGGTTTCTTCAGGAAGGTATATTTAAATACCTTTTTCATTTCATTATAGATCATCTCCCAGAAAGCCTTGATCTTTGGGCACGTCCACCAAAGGTGAAAGAATGTACCTTCAGTTTCTTTACATTTCCAACATTTATTATCGGGCAAATGATAAATTTTTGCAAGCTTGACTGGTGTCATGTACCACCTGTATATCATTTTCATAATATTCTCTCTTAAGGCATTACATGCTGTAAATTTCATACCTGTGGTCCACAACTGTTCCCAGTCAGCAAACATACTGTTATGTCCAACATCTTGTGCCCATTTAATCATAGCAGATTTAACCATTTCATCCTGAGTATTCCATTTTAACAGCAAGTTATACATTCTTGAAAGTATCTTAGTTTTGGGATCTAACAGTTCTGTTTCCAACTTTGATTTTTCCACCTGGAAGCCAATTTTTTGGACCAAATTGTATACCTCTCTTATTTGATAATAATGAAGCCAATCTCGCACTTTATCTTTTAATTTCTCAAAACTCTGCAATTTCAGTTTGTCTCCTTCTTGCTCCAAAATTTCCCAATATATTGGCCACTTGGCCTCCATATTGAGCTTTTTCTGAGCCTTAACCTCCATTGGTGACAACCACCTTGGGGTTTTGTTTTCAAGTAAGTCTTTATATCTTATCCAGACATTAAACAATGCTTTCCTGACAATATGGTTTTTAAATGCTTTATGTGCTTTAACCTTGTCGTACCACAAATATGCATGCCACCCAAAAACATTATTAAAACCTTCTAAATCCAAAATGTCTGTGTTCTCAAGAAGTAGCCATTCTTTCAGAGACCTCCGGGTATATGGTGGTATATAAATTCAAATAAAATAATAATAGTAATAATAGTTGCTGATATAACCCGTCCAACTTTAAAAAGCTGCTCACAAAGGCATCTAAAAGTAAAGTGGTGACAAATTCTACAGGTAGGGTAAGGATATATATTTGTTATACTAAGAGACCTCTTGAATTCATTGGATGGCTTTGAGGTGTTGGGGCATTTAATGAATAAATATTCACTCCTTATCCCCTTCTGTGGGAGTTTACAGTATGAAGCTTACATAGATGTTGCCTCAAATAACTTACAACAACAGCAACTTTGAAATGCTGGCTCACTGATCTCCCTCTTTTATTTACGGATGCTTTTATCTTCTCCAGTACTATTTGTTGTTGTCGTTTAGTCGTGTCCGACTCTTCATGGCCCCCTGGACCAGAGCACGCCAGGCACTCCTGTCTTCCACTGCCTCCCGCAGTTTAGTCAAACTCATGTTGGTAGCTTTGAGAACACTATCCAACCATCTCGTCCACTGTCGTCCCCTTCTCCTTTTGCCCTCCATCTTTCCCAACATCAGGGTCTTTTCCAGGGAGTCTTCTCTTCTCATGAGGTGGCCAGAGTATTGGGGTACTATTACAACTGCTGAAATGAAGTGGCCAACGTTGTGTATGCTACTTGGATAAGGAAGGATCAAAGACTTAAATTGGTTACTTTCACTTTCTACCTTCTGATATTCTTTTCCGCTTCTCTGCGGAGTGAGTTCCTCAGAAATACTGGCTTGCATTTTGTTTTGTTTTGTTTTTGTTTTTTTATAAATATTTATTGAAATTTTCAAAAAATAAAGAAAAAACAAAGAAAAAAAATTAAAAACACATAAGATTTACATTTCTTACTGTCAATGACCAATTTCCTTGACTTCCCCACACCTCCCCTTCTTGTATTCCAGTTCCAATTTTTAGCTCAGCAAGTTCTTGTCCCCAAACTTTACCTTATTTTCTCTAATTCATTTTAGTTAACCAATTTTAACTTATAAACCTCAATCTTTATACATCAATACTCACTCTTAAAAATCTTATTCTAAGGTCGGCCCCAATTCCCTTCCCCGAATTCCCCATATTTTATATTAGTGGCAAAACAAAATTAAATGAAACAGAATATAATTGTACACCCTTTGGATTCCCAAAGCCCCACCACCCCCTTTCCCGGTTTCGAACCCCAACAAAAGTCCATCAGTCCATCTGCAATCAGCCTGGCGACCTCACGTCCGAGGCTCTTAATTCTCTCTCAATTCCTCTCTGCCAGTTTTTTTGATAGTCCTTTATATTGAACTCCAAATCTCGAAGAAGCTCTGTCCCAGTAAGGTCCATGTTTCTTCCAGCCAGGCCTCCATATTTAAAAGTGGAGCCAAAATCTTGTTTCTTACTTCTCTTAAGTCCAAATGTCCCAAAAGCTCCAGTTTCCACTTTAGCCAGGTTTTTATTCCATAGGTCTTCAGATCTCCACATAGGGGGATCTCTCCATTCTCCATTCTTCAATTCAAACCAGATTTTCATCATCCTAATCTTATTTTCCTTTATATCCATCTTAACCGGCCTCTGGCTCTCCTCAATCATCTGTGGCATTATAGCTCCTCCTTCTTTTTCCTTCAAATCATCATGTTCCTCTTTCATCACATTCTCAAATTTCTCAAATTTCTTTTCTTGTTCAGCTGCAAAAATTTTAAGTTCAACTGTAAAACTTTCCTGTTCAGCTGCAAAGACTTGAGTCAAGTCCCTCCCAGGCTCAGTAACTTTATTTACTGTTCCATTCAATATTGTAACATATGTAGCCAAAACATCACTCTGTTCCTGCAACTTTCCCAAGAGAAAAAAGGTCCTCTCCAGTTCAGCCAGTGTTTTTCCACTTACAGCCATTTTTGTAATGTCCTAAACCCCCTCTAGAGGGATTCTGGTTTCTTAGTATCTTCCAGTTCCAACCCAAAAGTCAGGTTAGCCTTTTCTTCTTTATTTTTAACAATTTGTTACCAAATTGTAACGAATATAACCAGCAAAGACAACAAAGACAAAGTTCTCCTTTTCCCCCAACTTTGACAGCTAGTTTGACAGCTGTCAAAGTCTTCTATGTCTCTTCCGCAGGCTCTCTCACCGATCGCTCCCGGGTCTTCGGGGAGGGGTGAATTCCGCTCTCAATGTTAGCTCTTATCCTCCAGCACAATCACTTATATTGCCAAAACGTGGAGTTAATTGCTTTTATCCACAAGAAAGAAAGGTATTCTCTCAACCTTAGTTGTAAATTCCTTGCTTTAAGATGTTTACAAGGCGGGTAGGCGGACTTCCTCTTTACACCTTACCCGGTCGTGCCTAATTCCCCCAAAAAATTCCCTTTTAAGTCCAATTTCCGTATTACTCACGGGTTGTCACTTTTAGTCCAAATGTTCAGAGAAAGAAGTCAGCGCTCTCCGTCCATGGCATGCGGCTTCACTCAGTAGGGGAAGCAGTCGACTCACAGCACCGCACCGCTCTCCGTCCCCCGTTCCGGAGCCTTTAAAAAGGCTCCTTCGCGGGTCGGGGGGGCGCAAATGGTGCCCGCCGAGTCACCAGGTCCACAGGCTTCAGCGCCTGTGGTTTCTAAGGGTCCCTGCGTCGCCGCCGCGGCAGGACCCGACCCCTACTAAGCCGATTCCCTCCGGAGCTCAGAGGGAATCCGCCATTAGGCGATGGCGCTAACCCGGAAGTTCTGCATTTTGAGACTTGCTGTTGCCCTGGGCAAACTGACAATGTAGCCTAATAAATTTTAAACAGTTTCCTGCGGCTGCATATTGCTGGGGAAAATCAAAGTCACAGACAAGCTTTCTTTTGGGGAAATCTTGGGTACTGCTACTCCCCACCCCCTTGAGGAATCCTTGATAGACTATGAAAGAACCCATATGGTATAGTAACTTTTTTTACTCCATGCTTCGCTTTACTTCCAAGAATACTCAACTTCTGGATCATTTAGAATGATTTGGGATCTCCCCTTGAAAAATTATTGCATATGTTGAAATTCCTGACATAACCATCAATTTGATGTGATCCATACCTGGTCTCTCTGCTCTAAGAGCAACATTAAAAAGGTAAAGGGACCCCTTACAATTAAGTCCAGTCGCGAACAACTCTGGGGTTGCGGCGCTCATCTCGCTTTAAAGGCCGAGGGAGCCGGCATTTGTCCACTTCCTGCAGACAGTTTTTCCGGGTCTTGTGGCCAGCATGACTAAGCCGCTTCTGGCGAAACCAGAGCAGCGCACAGAAACGCCGTTTACCTTCCCGCGGGCAGCCTAAATATGTAGCACATGTAGAAGTACCTCTTAATACTTACAGGAATGAGCCTAACCTCCTTCCTCTCCCCATCCCAAACTCACACGTTTTCCACTGTCCTCCATTGGCAAGGCCATGAGGAGACCAAAACATTCAGATTTATTAATCACAGATTAGTAGGTTGTCCAAACTTTTAATTATACCTTAATCTTAACTATGAATAGAGGAAACAATCCAATTTCATAAACTATAGTTTGAAGTAAGCTTGTTTCTATTCACCGTAAAGGTAAAGGGACCCCTGACCATTAGGTCCAGTTGCGGACGACTCTGGGGTTGCAGCGCTCATCTTGCTTTACTGGCCGAGGGAGCCAGCATACAGCTTCCGGGTCATATGGCCAGCATGACTAAGCCACTTCTGGCAAACCAGAGCAGCACATGGAAACGCCATTTACCTTCCTGCCGGAGCGGTACCTATTTATCTACTTGCACTGCGTGCTTTTGAAGTGCTAGGTTGGCAGGAGCAGGGACCAAGCATAGAATCATAGAATCATAGAATCATAGAGTTGGAAAAGACCACAAGGGCCATCGAGTCCAACCCCCTGCCAAGCAGGAAACACCATCAGAGCACTCCTGACATATGGTTGTCAAGCCTCTGCTTAAAGACCTCCAAAGAAGGAGACTCCACCACACTCCTTGGCAGCAAATTCCACTGTCGAACAGCTCTTACTGTCAGGAAGTTCTTCCTAATGTTTAGGTGGAATCTTCTTTCCTGCAGTTTGGATCCATTGCTCCGTGTCCGCTTCTCTGGAGCAGCAGAAAACAACCTTTCTCCCTCCTCTATGTGACATCCTTTTATATATTTGAACATGGCTATCATATCACCCCTTAAGCAACAGGAGTTCACCCCATTGAGGGGATTTGAACTGCCGACCTTCCGATCAGCAAGCCCTAGACTCTCAAACACAGCACCTAAAACATCTTGAGGTGGTTCTGCTACAGCCCAGTGGCATGGTTATCACAGAATTCAGTTCCTTGACAATCCTTCCTCTTTCTTTCTTTCTTTCTTTCTTTCTTTCTTTCTTTCTTTCTTTTGCAGTTTCTAGCCTTTATGGCTGTGAAATTATACATGAAAATGCAAGGGCACTGCTTGCTGAAATCTCAGAAGCCAGAGAGGTTTTCAGGAGGAGGGGTAGAGGGTCATTGGCCTGTATAGCTCTTTGCTCTCAAACATGATTACGAAATACTTAAAAATAGATAAAACAAGGGATGATGGAAATGTGAATAATGTGTACTGTTTATACATGTTGCTGGATTCTGCTTTCCTTGATGAGAATGGTCACTTTTCATGGTCAGTGCAGAATTAACCACACCTGGAGACTGCTCTCCCATCTTCTGGGTTATCCTTCTTCTAGAAAAGGCTTTAGCTGGCTCTGTGAATATTCTGCTTGCCCTTCCTGTCACACACACTCTTGGGTTGTGTGTTTTGAGATTTGTATTGATCCTGAATGAGGTGGTGACCTGTAGCTCTGGCACTAACCATCTCTTGATCCTTTCAGAAAAAAATTCCACCCAAGAAAGATGGCTACAGCATGAAGAAGCTTACAATAGTAAGTACCTGCTGTGTTGTCTTCTCTGGGTTTGACATCTCTTAGTTGATTCCATTCCTGTGGATGTTGTGCTCCTTTATTCCATTTATATTGCTTCATAGATTTACATGTAGCCTCTTGGTTTCTGGAAAAGCGCCTCTCTTGCCATTGGTATGTTTCCCCCTCTTGTTCAGTCATCAGTCATGGTGAGGGCCTGCAGCTTGTCAGGTTAATGTTGGGAGCAGCAGCATGCTGATCTCATGTTCCTCTTTTGATGATGGCTGTACTAGCTGGTGTGTTGCGATATGTAGCCATCAGTTGCGATATGGAGACTTTGGGCATGACTTTCTCTGGGTCTGTATTTGTTCTTGGGGAGATGTCTTGGCGTCTCGTTTCCTCCTCATCCCTTGGCAAGTCTGTGCTGTGCCTGATGGCCTCTTCTGTCTCTTTCCTGCTTGACACCAGGAAGTCCTCTCCACGGAGGAGACCTTTACGCCAGCACGGCGCCGGCAGAAGAAGTCAGCACCCGTGACAGTGAGTGGTACTGAATCTGCATGCAGCTCATGATAGAGGCAAGAATGTGTGACTGCACACAGTCCATCTGATATTGGACTCAAGTTCTCCCCCCACCTCAAATCCACATATCATGAGCCTGGGAGTGGTGTGTGTCGTAGTGGGTGTCAGAATGCCCAATTTATCAGACAGATAATGGAGAGTTTGATTTATGAACTGGGTAGACCTGGATTTAAATGCCTGCTTGGCCAGTAAGTTGGTTTTTTTGGTCAGACACATTCTCTTTGTCATCTTGGAGGGTTGTTAGGATAACCTAGGATAGCCCTCTCATGTCCTTGGATGATGGAACACAATGCTGTGTTTTTCATCAATAATCTCTTAGGATTATATGCCTGGTGTCAGAAGTCCCTTAGCTTTGTGTATGCCTTTATCTGTTCCTGTATTTCCCCCCTCTTTCCCCCTCTGCTTGCCAGGATGGGCCAGCTCCCAAGGTCCAGCGGGCCCCAAGGGGACACCACAAGAGGCTGCCAGCTGCACCACCAGCATCTGCAGTGAGTGGGGGTCAAGACATAATGGAGTGTAATTTTTCAGTCCTGGCTGAGCTGATATGATTGGAAGGCCTGCAGAATGTCGGCATGCGCTTGCCTGGTCTCCCATTCCCTGCTCATTTGGGATATTAATAATAGGGGGGAGAATTGTCAAACCTACTGCTAGCTGGTCACTGCCATTGCATTATTCATTGAGAGACTGAAATGCAGTTTACAGTAAAGCAGGTTTGGCTACGCTGTCCATAATCTGCAAGTGTGGTGTGCTGTGGCTTCCTCCAACTGGATCTTCATGAAAGAATGAAAGCAAATGTGGCCAATCATCTTTTGGCGGAGTGTGCTGCAGGTTGAGCCCTAAAGATCATGGTGATATGCTAGTGCCTGCTGCATTAAACATGTGCCTCTTCTGATTCTGGTTAGTTATATTCCTAGAGTGCTGAGCTGGAGACTAGGCCCTGGCACAAGCACTGAAGGGGCAGGCAGGAGTGCAGGCTTGCAAGTAGAGGTGAGCATAAAATTGTTGGAAGGGACCCTAAGGGCCATCTAGTCCATTCCCCTGCAATGCAGGAATTTCAACTAGATCATACCCGACAGATGGCCATCCAGCCTCTGCTTTAAAAACCTCGAAGAAGGAACGTCTCCCACTTCTCGTGAGAGTCTATTCCACTATTCTTCAGCTCTGACTGTTGGAAAGTTCTTCCTGATGTTTAGTCAGAATCTCCAAGTTATAGCAACCAAGTACACTAAGAATCTGTGCATTGTTAGCATACTTGGTTGCTATAACTGGGAATAGGAGGAACTGAGGAACTTATGGATTAGAATAGTCCTAGAAGCAGGAAGATGGAGTCAAAAAGCCGAGGGAAAATAGGCACAATTTTAAGCTCAAGACGCAGTCCAGAAACACCTGGATCTTCCTTGTATCTTGCCTGCATTAGGCCTTCATTTGAGGCTCTTGGTTTTTCGTGCCCCAAGACTGATATGAGATGCAACATACATCTCTTGAGTTTCCCTTTCTGCAGCACAATCTTCCTCCTTTGAAAGAGGTGTCCTGTTGTCTCTTCTTTCTCCTGGACTGAGCTTTTGGCTGGGTCTGCCTCTGATGACTCTGAATATGTGGGGATATCTTCACTCTTTCTCCTTTCTTCCTTTCTTTGGCTGCCAGGATGGGCCCCTTCCCAAGGCCCAGCTTGCTGCAAGCTGCCATCGTCGAAAGCGCTCTGCTACCACAGTAAGTGGCTTGATGCTGGATCCTACAAAGATCTTTGTGTTGCAGCACAAGTTTTTGTGGGTCATGTGGGTATTCTGTGGGAGCAAAAGATGGAGCAGCTCCCATGTGAAGAAAGGTTGCAGCGTTTGGGCCTTTTTAGTTTAGAGAAAAGGTGAGTAATGGGTAACGTGACAGAAGTTTATAAAATTAAACGTGGCATGGGAAAAGTGGATAGAGAAAGCTTTTTCTCACTCTCGGGGACATCCAGTGAAGCCGAATGTTGGAAGATTCAGGACAGAGTAAAAGAAAGTATATGGAGAAAGGTGACTCAAAGAAGTAGGAGGCCCAGGGTTCGCTCTGATTGTTTAGAAATACACAGTCGCTTTGAGGTCCTCTCCCCTAGCATGGAAGACGAAGAGCAGACTCCATTTGAGGATCTCTCCCTCACTACAGTCGATCAGGTATATGAAGACGAGCAGCAAAGTCAGTCCTCAGGGAATGTGCAGGCGACCTTGGAACGGACAACTCACAGAAGAACCCCGACCAAACCTAAGAGGAGGCGTGTAGTGGTGATAGGGGATTCCCTACAGAGGGGAACAGAAGCAGTGATCTGTGGGCCTGACAAGATGTCTCGGGAAGTGTGCTGTCTCCCCGGGGCTAAGATCCAAGATGTAACTGAACGACTGCAAGGAATCATAAAACCCACTGACAAATACCCCTTCCTCTTGGTTCATGTGGGAACCAATGACACTGCAAGCAATAGCCTCCAGAAGATCAAAAGAGACTACGAGGCTCTGGGCAGGAAATTGAAGCAATTAAATGCACAAATTCTCATCTCATCTGTCCTCCCAGTTGAACGACGTGGCCCAGGGAGAGAGGGAAAAATAGTGGAAGTGAACAGCTGGCTTCGCAAATGGTGTAAACAGGAACGGTTTGGATTCTTAGATCACGGACTGCAATTTCTTGAAGATGGACTTCTGGCAAGCGATGGGCTGCACCTCACAACGGTTGGGAGGAATGTTTTTCCAAAAATCTCAGAAACCTCATCAGGAGGGCTTTAAACTGACTAATGTGGGGGAGGGAGACAGTGCTCCTGAAGGTAGGAGTCTATCAATTGATGAAGATGATCATCCAAATGCCATAGACCGAATGGAGCAAACAGCACACAGACCTAGTGGTGGGAGGAAAAAATCCTTAAATAAGAGACACGGGGGAATGATTAATGGACTTCAATGTCTGTACACTAATGCGCAAAGCATGGGAAATAAACAAGATGAGCTTGAGCTCTTGGTACAGCAAACTAAATATGACATAATAGGCATCACTGAAACCTGGTGGGATAAGTCCCACGATTGGAATGTAATAATGGAGGGATACAATCTATTTCAGAGAAACAGACCAGACAAGAAAGGAGGAGGAGTGGCGTTATATGTCAGGGATGTGTATACCTGTGAAGAGATCCAAGATTTAGAACCTCAAAGCCAAAGTGAGAGCATTTGGGTCAAAATTAAGGGAGAGAAGAATAACAGTGACCTCATTGTGGGAGTTTACTATAGATCCCCAAGCCAAACGGAGGACATAGATGATGCCTTCCTGGAACAGATGGCCAAGCATGCAAAAGGAAGGGAGATAGTAGTAATGGGGGACTTCAATTACCCGGATATTTGTTGGATGTCAAACTCAGCCAAGAGCATAAGGTCAAACAGATTCCTCACTGGCCTTGCAGACAACTTCATTGTCCAGAAAGTGGGAGAAGCTACAAGAGGAACAGCCATTTTAGATCTGGTCCTAACCAATGTTGATGACCTGGTTAGTGGGGTAGAAGTGGAAGGATCATTAGGCGCGAGTGATCATGCTCTTCTGAAGTTTACTATACAGCGGAAAGGAGCAGCCAAGCATACTAGGACTCAATTTCTTGACTTTAGGAAAGCCGACTTCATAAAACTTAGGGAAGTGCTGGGTGAGATCCCATGGACAGTAATACTAAAAGGAAAGGGAGTTCATGATGGCTGGGAGTTTGTTAAGAGGGAGATAGTAAAAGCACAACTTCAGGCAATACCAATGAGACGGAAACATGGAAGGTGCCTAAAGAAGCCAGGGTGGCTATCTAAAGAACTTTTAACTGAGTTAAGATTAAAAAAGGATGTGTACAAAAAATGGAAAAGGGGGGAAACCACCAAAGAGGAATTCAAACAAATAGCCAGCACGTGTAGACACAAAGTCAGAAAAGCTAAAGCACAGAATGAACTCAGGCTTGCTAGAGAGGTTAAAAGCAACAAAAAAGGCTTTTATGGGTATGTTCGTAGCAAAAGGAAGAACAAATAAACAGTGGGGTCACTCAGAGGAGAAGATGGTGAAATGCAAACAGGGGACACAGAAAGGGCTGAACTCCTCAATGCCTTCTTTGCCTCAGTCTTCTCCGATAAAGAAAACAATGCCCGACCTGAAGAATTTGGAGCAAATGATTCAGCAGAGGAAACACAGCCCAGAATAACTAAGGAGATAGTACAAGAATACTTGGCTAGTCTAGATGTATTCAAGTCTCCAGGGCCAGATGAACTGCATCCAAGAGTATTAAAAGAACTGGCAGATGTGATTTCAGAACCACTGGCAGTCATCTTTGAGAATTCCTGGAGAACAGGCGAAGTCCCGGCAGACTGGAGGAGGGCAAATGTTGTCCCTATTTTCAAAAAGGGGAAAAGAGAGGACCCAAATAATTACCGCCCAGTCAGTCTGACATCAATACCAGGGAAGATTCTGGAGCAGATCATTAAGCAAACAGTCTGTGAGCACCTGGAAAGGAATGCTGTGATCACCAATAGTCAGCATGGATTTCTGAAAAATAAGTCATGTCAGACTAACCTGATCTCGTTTTTTGACAGAATTACAAGCCTGGTAGATGAAGGGAACGCAGTGGATGTAGCCTACCTTGATTTCAGCAAGGCATTTGACAAGGTGCCCCATGATATTCTTGTAAAGAAGCTGGTAAAATGCGGTCTTGACTATGCTACCACTCAGTGGATTTGTAACTGGCTGACTGACCGAACCCAAAGGGTGCTCATCAATGGTTCCTCTTCATCCTGGAGAAGAGTGACTAGTGGGGTGCCACAGGGTTCTGTCTTGGGCCCGGTCTTATTCAACATCTTTATCAACGACTTGGATGATGGACTCAAGGGCATCCTGATCAAATTTGCAGATGACACCAAACTGGGAGGGGTGGCTAACACCCCAGAGGACAGGAACACACTTCAAAACGACCTTGACAGATTAGAGAACTGGGCCAAAACAAACAAGATGAATTTTAACAGGGAGAAATGTAAAGTATTGCACTTGGGCAAAAAAAATGAGAGGCACAAATACAAGATGGGTGACACCTGGCTTGAGAGCACTACATGTGAAAAGGATCTAGGAGTCTTGGTTGACCACAAACTTGACATGAGCCAACAGTGTGACGCGGCAGCTAAAAAAGCCAATGCAATTCTGGGCTGCATCAATAGGAGTATAGCATCTAGATCAAGGGAAGTAATAGTGCCACTGTATTCTGCTCTGGTCAGACCTCACCTGGAGTACTGTGTCCAGTTCTGGGCACCACAGTTCAAGAAGGACATTGACAAACTGGAACGTGTCCAGAGGAGGGCAACCAAAATGGTCAAAGGCCTGGAAACGATGCCTTATGAGGAACGGCTAAGGGAGCTGGGCATGTTTAGCCTGGAGAAGAGGAGGTTAAGGGGTGATATGATAGCCATGTTCAAATATATAAAAGGATGTCACATAGAGGAGGGAGAAAGGTTGTTTTCTGCTGCTCCAGAGAAGCGGACACGGAGCAATGGATCCAAACTACAAGAAAGAAGATTCCACCTAAACATTAGGAAGAACTTCCTGACAGTAAGAGCTGTTCGACAGTGGAATTTGCTGCCAAGGAGTGTGGTGGAGTCTCCTTCTTTGGAGGTCTTTAAGCAGAGGCTTGACAACCATATGTCAGGAGTGCTCTGATGGTGTTTCCTGCTTGGCAGGGGGTTGGACTCGATGGCCCTTGTGGTCTCTTCCAACTCTATGATTCTATGATTCTATGATTCTAAGAGGAACAGCCATTTTAGATCTGGTCCTAACCAATGTTGATGACCTGGTTAGTGGGGTAGAAGTGGAAGGATCATTAGGCGCGAGTGATCATGCTCTTCTGAAGTTTACTATACAGCGGAAAGGAGCAGCCAAGCATACTAGGACTCAATTTCTTGACTTTAGGAAAGCTGACTTCATAAAACTTCGGGAAGTGCTGGGTGAGATCCCATGGACAGTAATACTAAAAGGAAAGGGAATTCATGATGGCTGGGAGTTTGTTAAGAGGGAGATAGTAAAAGCACAACTTCAGGCAATACCAATGAGACAGAAACATGGAAGGTGCCTAAAGAAGCCAGGGTGGCTATCTAAAGAACTTTTAACTGAGTTAAGATTAAAAAAGGATGTGTACAAAAAATGGAAAAGGGGGGAAACCACCAAAGAGGAATTCAAACAAATAGCCAGCACGTGTAGACACAAAGTCAGAAAAGCTAAAGCACAGAATGAACTCAGGCTTGCTAGAGAGGTTAAAAGCAACAAAAAAGGCTTTTATGGGTATGTTCGTAGCAAAAGGAAGAACAAATAAACAGTGGGGTCACTCAGAGGAGAAGATGGTGAAATGCAAACAGGGGACACAGAAAGGGCTGAACTCCTCAATGCCTTCTTTGCCTCAGTCTTCTCCGATAAAGAAAACAATGCCCGACCTGAAGAATTTGGAGCAAATGATTCAGCAGAGGAAACACAGCCCAGAATAACTAAGGAGATAGTACAAGAATACTTGGCTAGTCTAGATGTATTCAAGTCTCCAGGGCCAGATGAACTGCATCCAAGAGTATTAAAAGAACTGGCAGATGTGATCTCAGAACCACTGGCAGTCATCTTTGAGAATTCCTGGAGAACAGGCGAAGTCCCGGCAGACTGGAGGAGGGCAAATGTTGTCCCTATTTTCAAAAAGGGGGAAAGAGAAGACCCAAATAATTACCGCCCAGTCAGTCTGACATCAATACCAGGGAAGATTCTGGAGCAGATCATTAAGCAAAAAGTCTGTGAGCACCTAGAAAGGAATGCTGTGATCACCAATAGTCAGCATGGATTTCTGAAAAATAAGTCATGTCAGACTAACCTGATCTCATTTTTTGACAGAATTACAAGCCTGGTAGATGAAGGGAACGCAGTGGATGTAGCCTACCTTGATTTCAGCAAGGCATTTGACAAGGTGCCCCATGATAATTCTTGTAAAGAAGCTGGTAAAATGCGGTCTTGACTATGCTACCACTCAGTGGATTTGTAACTGGCTGACTGACCGAACCCAAAGGGTGCTCATCAATGGTTCCTCTTCATCCTGGAGAAGAGTGACTAGTGGGGTGCCACAGGGTTCTGTCTTGGGCCCGGTCTTATTCAACATCTTTATCAACGACTTGGATGATGGACTCAAGGGCATCCTGATCAAATTTGCAGATGACACCAAACTGGGAGGGGTGGCTAACACCCCAGAGGACAGGATCACACTTCAAAACGACCTTGACAGATTAGAGAACTGGGCCAAAACAAACAAGATGAATTTTAACAGGGAAAAATGTAAAGTATTGCACTTGGGCAAAAAAATGAGAGGCACAAATACAAGATGGGGGACACCTGGCTTGAGAGCAGTACATGTGAAAAGGATCTAGGAGTCTTGGTTGACCACAAACTTGACATGAGCCAACAGTGTGACGCGGCAGCTATAAAAGCCAACGCAATTCTGGGCTGCATCAATAGGAGTATAGCATCTAGATCAAGGGAAGTAATAGTGCCACTGTATTCTGCTCTGGTCAGACCTCACCTGGAGTACTGTGTCCAGTTCTGGGCACCACAGTTCAAGAAGGTCACTGACAAACTGGAACGTGTCCAGAGGAGGGCAACCAAAATGGTCAAAGGCCTGGAAACGATGCCTTATGAGGAACGGCTAAGGGAGCTGGGCATGTTTAGCCTGGAGAAGAGGAGGTTAAGGGGTGATATGATAGCCATGTTCAAATATATAAAAGGATGTCACATAGAGGAGGGAGAAAGGTTGTTTTCTGCTGCTCCAGAGAAGCAGAGGACACGGAGCAATGGTTCCAAACAACAAGAAAGAAGATTCCACCTAAACATTAGGAAGAACTTCCTGACAGTAAGAGCTGTTCGACAGTGGAATTTGCTGCCAAGGAGTGTGGTGGAGTCTCCTTCTTTGGAGGTCTTTAAGCAGAGGCTTGACAACTGTATGTCAGGAGTGCTCTGATGGTGTTTCCTGCTTGGCAGGGGGTTGGACTCGATGGCCCTTGTGGTCTCTTCCAACTCTATGATTCTATGATTCTATGAAAGTACTTAGTCAAACTGGAATTCACTTCCACAGGAATCACTGGTGGCCACCAACGTAGATGGCTTTGAAAGAGGATTAGACAAGTTCAGGGAGGAGGAGGAGAGGGCCAAGATGGCTGTAGTCTCCTTCCACAGTCAGAGGCAGTAATGCTCTGAAGACAGACCAGTTGCTGGGAATCTTAGGAAGGGAGAAGGTCACTGCGTCCTGCTTCCAGGTTTTCCACAGGCATCTGGTTGGCCACTGGGAGAATAGGATGCTGGACTAAATGGGCTGTGGGTCTGATCCAGCAGGCTCCTCTTACGTCCATAAGACATGTTTCACCACCATATGTCAATAAAAGTAAAATACTTGGGTCGAGGTGCAGTTAATAGGCATATTGTGTTTCATCTCTGATGCTGTCTCTGCCAAGGGGTGCATAACGTGTCTGCATTGACTTATAGACATGAACACACTGGATTTTGGCTGTAGACATATATGTGTGTTAACAGCAATACCCATGCTGAGTACCGTATTTTTCGCTCTATAACACGCACCCGACCATAACACGCACATAGTTTTTAGAGGAGGAAAATCCGTAGGTATGCCACCCGTAGGTTGTCTGCGTGTAATAAAAACCCCGGCGTCCAGTCACGCTTCCCTGCGTCGCTCTGTTGGAAGCTGATCTGGCCGGAGAGCAGAGTTGCAGCGGTCCTGGGTCCGTGTGAGATAAGGGATAAATCAAGTCCAGAGACAGTTCGGTTCTTATCTCTAGAAGCGTTTATTTACAAGCCATAAAACAGTCACACTCCATCGGAACTTGGTGACATTCTCAGCCGTGCTCCAAAAGCACATCCGCAGCCTCTGCTGCTTAGTGAGAAGTGAGAGCAAGTCTGGAAGCAGAGAGACGCTGTGCGTCACTGCTCTGCGACAAGCTCCTCCTCCTTTTCCCAGACACAGGACACCACGGAGTTCTGACTCTGTCAGTTCCAAACTCCACACCCCCTCTTGTCCTGCGTCTGGAGACAGTAGCCATCAATGCTTTCCCCATACACAGACCCTCACAGAACTCCTCGTGCTTCTGGAAGGTTAATGGTTTTGTGAAACCATCAGCGAGGTTCTTGGTAGAGGGACAGTATTTCAGAGCAGCTAGCCCCTCATGAACGCTCTGACATACATTCTGGAAACGTATGTCCAAATGTTTGGTCCTCGCCTTGAATTGCCCTGTCTCAGCTAATTTAAGGCATGGTTGGTTGTCTTCATGCACCACAACGGGCAGACAATTCTCTCCACAGATTTCCTCGACCAAACACACATAGAACTCCAGTTCTCTGCAAACCTCTGATAGCGCACTGAACTCAGCTTCAGTTGATGAAAGCGCTATGAGACTTTGCTTCCGGGACCTCCACCCAATCACTGAGTCCCCAAACTTCACCACTAGGCCTGACACTGATTTGCGGTCCTCAAGGTTAGCCCAATCCGAATCCACCCAGGCGGTCAGCTTAACATCACCCTCAGCTGACATCTTGAGGCAAAAGTCTTTGGTATCTTGCAGGTAACGTAGCACCCGCTTAACACCATTCCAGGCCTGCACACTAGGACTTGAAGCCTCTCTACTGAGCAGATTGACAGCAAACGCTATGTCTGGTCTGCTCCACTGTGACAGATACAACAGACTACCCAGAGCTGACTGAAAGAGTTCAGTGTTTTCGAACACCACGCGTTCTACTTGCTGACACTCCTTCACGTACCCAGCCTCCATGGGTGATCTGGCACCTGCACAATCAGACATCCTGAACTTCTCAAGCAACTGCTCAATCTTACCTTTCTGGCGAAGCAAAAAGCTTCCATCACTTGCTCTTGTGATCTCTACGCCTAGATAGGACTTGACATCTCCAAGTTGCTTCAGCTTGAACCGCTTTCCAAGCTCCTTAGCAAACTTTTCCACCTGTTCACTTGTCCTTGCCATCAACAAGATGTCATCAACAAACACCTGGGCCACTTGCTGTTGCAAGCCTGAATCTCTAATGTAAAGACAACTGTCTGCAAGAGATCTCTTAAAACCTAGCTCTTCTAAGGCTTCATGTAGGCACATATTCCAATTCCTGGCAGATTGGCGCAACCCATAGATGGATTTGTGCAATCGCCACACGACGCCTGGCTCACTGACTTCAAACCCTGGAGGAGGAAGCATGTACAACTCCTCCTGGAGATCTGAGTTCAGGTAGGCGACGTCTACATCAAAATGGTTCACCTTCCAACCTCTCTGTGCTGCTATTGCCAAAAGCATTCTCAAAGTCTCCGCCCTTGAGGTCGGCGAATAAACCTCTGTGAAGTGGACACCCCTCCTCTGTGTGAATCCACGGGCCACTAATCTCGCTTTGTACTGAGGTTCGCCTGCTTCTGTGGGTTTAAGACGGTAAACCCATCTGCAGCCAACAGCTTGCTGGTTAGCCGGCAGCTGTGTGAGTGAGAACACTCCAAGAGACTCCATTGAGTTCATCTCCTTCTGCATCGCCTCATGCCATTTGCTGGCTTCTTCCCGAGGCAACTTCTGAACATCCTCAAAGGATTCAGGTTCACATCTAGCCACACCAACCCAGACACTCGTGGCCTCATACCTTTCAGGTGGCTTCCCTTTGGTTGATCTTGCTGACCTCCTCAGCGTGAATTCTGGAACTGCGCCTGATTCACCTGGATCAACCCTCCTATCCTCTATGTCGGAATCATCCCCCTCTGACCTGCTGCGCCGTTTAGGGCGAACAGCTGGTTCTGCTGGCGAGGATGGTTCACTCCTTGGCTCAGACTTGACAGAGACCTGTGGAGGGGTCCTGGGACTCCCTTTTGGAGAGATACGGAGCCTCTCCCTTGGAGATCCCGGCTCTGGACTCTGTGGCTGTGGACTGTGCACCTCAGCAACAGGTTCAGCCTCACCCTCTTCCTCTTCCTCATCTGAGTCTACCAGAACATCCGGATTTCCGTGAAGACGCTTCCACCCACTCTGCTCGCAAAACTCAGCACTGCCGCTAATAAGCAGCTTGGCCTGGTTGCCAGTAGGGTATGCAAAGCGCCACGCCTTTGAACCCGGCTCATAGCCCACAAAGATCATCTTCCTGGATCTTGGCTCACCCTTTCTGCGCATGGCCTTTGGAATCAGAACCCAAGCCGTAGACCCAAAAGTGCGCAGAAAATGCACTTTGGGCTGTTTCCCATGAAGCAGAAAATACGGTGTGTCGCCTACACTGGAATTGAACACTCTATTCTGCAGGAAACATGCTTTCCGATAACACTCGGCCCAAAAGCGCTGTGGCAGACCCGAGTCTGCCAACATAGCATTCGCTGACTCCTGTAGCGTGCGAAACTTTCTCTCTGCAACCCCATTCTGTTGCGGAGAGTGGGGGGCCGTCAGTCGATGACTGATACCCTTCTGCCTGAAGAACGATTGCAGCGCAGAACCTGTGAACTCCCCCCCCCGATCAGATTGAAAGGAAACTACTTTAGTAGAGAACCGTAGCTCTACCGCTGTGATCCAATCCCTGATCAGTGCAGCTGCCTCTGACTTCTGTTGCAGCGCAAATATCCACGAATGTTTTGAAAAATCGTCAACCAGAAGCAGAACCCACTTAGATCCAGCTAACGAAGGTGTCGGCATGGGGCCCGACAAATCTGCATGGACAAGTTCAAAGGGTTTACTGGTTTTCCTCTCAGACCTGGGGTATGAGCAAGTCGTGACCTTTGATTGCTTACAGGCTTGACAATCTAGGTATTTGTCACATGCTTTGAACCTGCACCCAATGGTGTTGCCTGTGGCCTTCCTCACATATGACCACCCTACGTGTCCAAACCTCCTGTGCCATAAGTGTATACAATCATGGTGTGGTGGGACATTAGCACACTGCCCTTGGGTATCTTCAATGGACTCTCCACTAGCCCCATTTTCCACCAGCCCCATTTTCCCACCAGCCCCATCTGCAATGGGCATCTCAACCAGGAAGAGCGTGCCTTTTCTCTGGACACTGTAGACCTTCTTCCCATCCCTGAAAAAGGAACACAAATTGTTAGAAAACAAAACATCGAACCCAGCAGCCATAAGAGCTGGCACACTTAAAAGAGAGTGGGCAAGCTCTGGTACCACAAAAGCTTGCACCCAGTGATCTATGAAAGAACAATACAAATAACCAGATTCAGTCAGTGGTCTTTGAGACCCATCAGCTAAAGTAACATAGCGTCCAGTTTTAACTGTCTTGCAGTTCCTCAGGAGCCCAGCAGAGGTCACAAGACAATGCGACGCTCCAGAATCTATCACGAGAGATAAAGAGTGTCTCTGGCTGTTTTCCAAAGATGCCGTGGCGTTTCTCGCACTCCCATCGGTTGCCATGGCCACAGCCTCTCCCGGGCTGGGGCTCTTGCCTTTTCTCAGAGACGCCATCGCAGCTGTGAGGTGATAAGACGCCTTGTCTTTGTTTTTCTCCTGGCCTGCTGCTTTCCCACGTCTTTGCTGGGAACCGGCCCTGGGAACCTGCTTTGTTGACATTCCACGCCGGCCGGTGTCCTTGGCAGCCTGGGCCTCTAGCGGATGCTTCCCAGCGCTGTTGGACGTCGCCTCAAAGCACAAACAACTTTCAGAGCCTTTGGCTTTCTCAGAGCTCTTGGAACGGCCTGCCTGGCCTGCCCCCCCACTCCTTCTTGGGGTGCAGCCTGTGCCCTCTTCCACAGCTCTCAGCTGCTCTTCAGCACACAGACGTGTAGAAGCAGAGAAACAGCTTCCCGGAACAGCCCCCTCTGGTCTGGCTCCCACTGCGGCCTGACGTGCCGTCTTCAGTGCCTGCCACGCGACCCAGGGCTTGCTCCCTTGGCCCTCGGCTTCCTCCCGGCCCTTGGCTCCTGCTGAGCCTTCACACAGACTCCTCAGCACCTGCCAAGCGGCCTGAGCCGTTTTAACACCCTCCAGGTGGGGCAACAGCAAAGCGTCCACACTTGCCTTCAGCAGGCAGAGCTCCTTCTGCTCTCTCTCACTCAGCAGAGCAGTAGCATGCATGGGTGGGGCCGGCTCCTTCTGGACTGGACTCCAGAGCCCTGTGGCCACAAACCACCCCCTTGCTCCTCTTGACCAGGCCTCCCAGTTGGCCCCATTCAGCCTCTCACCGGGGTAGCTCTCTTGGCTCTGCTGTGCCTGTGCAGCAGCCATTCTTCCTCCCCCCCCCCCGGGGCTTCAGCGTACTCACAAGTTTGCCAGCAAGCCGGACTCTCGAAGCAGCCGTTCCTCCTGGCTCTTGGCTCCGCTCTCCGGCATCTCCCTTCTGGCAGGAGATCACAGCAAATCACCGCTGGCAGCCTTCTCCCTTCTCACACTTGTCAGGAAACACGTAACTCCCATAACCTCTGCGTGTAATAAAAACCCCGGCGTCCAGTCACGCTTCCCTGCGTCGCTCTGTTGGAAGCTGATCTGGCCGGAGAGCAGAGTTGCAGCGGTCCTGGGTCCGTGTGAGATAAGGGATAAATCAAGTCCAGAGACAGTTCGGTTCTTATCTCTAGAAGCGTTTATTTACAAGCCATAAAACAGTCACACTCCATCGGAACTTGGTGACATTCTCAGCCGTGCTCCAAAAGCACATCCGCAGCCTCTGCTGCTTAGTGAGAAGTGAGAGCAAGTCTGGAAGCAGAGAGACGCTGTGCGTCACTGCTCTGCGACAAGCTCCTCCTCCTTTTCCCAGACACAGGACACCACGGAGTTCTGACCCTGTCAGTTCCAAACTCCACAGGTTGAGTGTTGTGGTGTTGTGTTGTGGTGCAAAAAATACGGTACTTCCCATATGGGCATATTCTGATAATCCTCACACTTATGCCATCCCTACTGTCCTAATTTTAAGCTTTACTTGGGTATTTGAATCCAGGCTTTGACCAGCTTGTTAGCTATTTGGCTGATCTTTCTGCTGAGAGTGTGGGGAAATGCTCTTTGTCAATGAGCTTGGGATGAATTCCACTACAAATGACTTCCAGTTGCAGAAATTTAGGGAGTTTGTGTGTCAGATTGACCTTAAAGTTTTGCAGAGCATGCAGACTGAGTTGTTTGGTTTGGATGGCTTTTATCCTGCATCCTTCTGATATTGGTCCCACAAACATTTCATGTGGTTGCCTCTTGGGAATGGGCACAACTGTGATTGAATCTCTTTGCAAATGATCTGAATTTGACCAAGTTAGGGAAGCCAGTTCAATCATGCCTCTCCTGTATTTCTCTCAGCTCTTCTCTACTAATTTCATGGGAATTTCCAAATGCAGAACACTTCTGTTTACTCACCGCATCACCTCTTTGTCTCCCTTTTTCTAGAAATGGAAACCCACCATGGAACGGGATCCTGGAGGCATCCCTACAGTAAGACAAAGGGTAAGTAGGCAACAGGGAGCTATGTCTTACACAGTATAACAGCATTAACAGTCAGCAATATCACCTTGGAAAGTATCTAACACAAATCTAGAGCAACCTGCATACATTATTCTGTTTGAATACTGTGTCCAGTTCTGGGCACCACAATTTAAGAAGGATGTTGGCAAGCTTGAACGTGTGCAGAGGAGGGCAACTAGGATGATCAAGGGTCTGGAAACCGAGCCTTATGAGGAGTGGTTGAAGGAGCTAGGTCTGTTTAGCCTGGAAAAGAGGAGACTGAGAGGAGATATGACAGCCATCTTCAAATATCTGAAGGGCTGTCATGGAAGAGGGAACAAACCTGTTTTGTCCTGCTCCAGAGGCTCGGACCCAAACCAGTGTTTAAATACGATGACCATATTCAAATATCTCAGAAGTTGTTCTGGAGGGTAGGACTTGAACAAATGACTTTAAGTTACAAGAAAGGAGATTCTGCCTAAATATCAAGAAGAACTTTCTGACAGTAAGAGTTGTTTGACAGTGGAAGAGTCTCCCTCGGGAGGTTTTTAAGCAGAGGTTGGATCGCCATCTGTCATGGATGCTTTACGTGAGATTCCTGCATTGCAGGGGGTTTGAATTAAATGACGCTTGGGGTCCCTTCCAACTCTACAGTTGTGTGACATACACACATGCTCTAAATTAGTTGTTGTTGTTGTTAAAGATTGTACTTTCTTGAAGCAGAAGGCTTTTGTCTCTAGAAGGGCTGGGAAGCAACAGAAAGACAAATCCTAAATGTAGACTTCCCATTTCAGTTATTATTTTCCATGTTCATTGCTCACTCTGGTTGGGGTCAGTGAGTGCATGCCACTTCTTTGTTGTTTGTTTCTTGGGTGAATATTTATTCTGAAGTAGTAGTCCGGGTTTTACTTTGTTAGGATTCTGGCCGACTCATATCAGTTGCTTACCCTGTTCCTTTGTGAGATGAAGATAACACTATGCAGAAGGAACCAGCAACGGATTGACGCAAGTCAACCTGTCACTGCTCAGAGGTCAACAGGCAGGTAGAGGTAGGTTCTTCTGTCTGATAAATGAGGAGGAAGGATGGGAGGGAGAGACTTTAACAATTAAAACTGGAATAGGTGAGGCTTGTAATTTTTATGTGAAAGCCTTTTAAGAAAAAGTGCATTTGGGGCATTGATTCAGAGGCAAGAGGGATATGTCTAGGACAGGTCATCCTACACCAGTTTGGTACCCTCCCATCAGTCTCAGCCAGCAAGGCCATGACTGATAGGAGTTGTAGTCCAAATTCTGGGGGGGAAGCTTGGTGAAGGTTGGTCTATGTAGATAAGGGGAGGTGCTTACAGCTTGGGGAGCTTATAAGTTCTCACAAACAAGTTTTTGTTTTGAGGGTGTTTGCTAAGTTTTTACAATACCAAATTCTTGTCTAAACAGTAGATGGATGGGGAACTTTCCCAAGGGCAAAGGGACCATAATCTTAAATTCAGATTGGTTGGGGTACAGATCACTAACAGTGATTTGTTGAATGAATAAACTTTATTACAGTCACAGACCAGAATAAGAGAAACATATGAATAAAATAGCAGTTCAGATTTAAACAGGTGATTGTTAAATCAAATAAGAACAAGGAAACAAGCATAGGATAAAACATGTGAATAGAGTACAGGATAGATAATTGAGGAATAAGAACTGATAATTAAAACAGATAAGGACTAAAAGACATACAGTTAAAACAACTATAAGGGGTGGAGCTTAGGGGAATAGCGGTCTTGCAATATGGGGCCTTCAGTTTAAGACTGGTTTGTAGCACAAACCATCCTTCAGCGAATATCCATCATGGCAGTGCAAAACCTAGCAACTGAGTATGTAACATCTGGGTTTTCATCCTGGAGTAGTAGGGAGATGTTGAGTTGTTCTGTATGTCCTGGGAATTTGTGCAGGATAGGCAGGATAAACCTGGCTCGTATGTCTATATAGTACTGGCAATGGAAAAAGGCATTTTCTGTTGTTTCCTGCTGCCCAGAGCCACAGGGGCATTTCCTCTCCTCGTATGGTGGCTTCCTATTACGGCCTTCTTGAATGGCTGAGGGGAGGGCCTGACAACAGGCCAGAGTGAAGGCCCTACACTGTTTGGGATTTCAAGGTTGGTTATATATGGCATTTGGGAGGTGAGGTATTTTGGGGACCTGGCTAGGTCTGCTTGACATTCTGTGTCTTCCACATGCTGTTTAATGTTTGTTTGTTTTTTTAGCTTGTTCATGCCCTATGTCAAGTAAAATCTGTGGGTTGAAGCCTAGAGTAGTTATATTTTTCACTGCTCGTTTCCATGTTGATTGGAAATCATCCTTAATAGTCAGGGGAGCAAGGCCGCTCAGGAAGAAAGATAGTCTCAACCAGTAATTAAAAGTGGCGAGCCACACTCTGGCCTCGATTCTCATGGATCCAGTTTCAAGACATATGTTAGCATCGGAGACGTGTTTAGGCACTTGTAGAGCAGATCTTAAGAATTTGGATTGTATCAATTATAGTGGTGCATAGTTGGCAGAGGGACCTAATAAGGCACTGTATAACAGCTGTGCAATCGATTTAGCCTCAAACAGTTTGAGGGCTGCAGGTATATAGTGTCCACCTTTGGTCCTGAGGTACTTGAGGATAGCATTTGCGCTTCTCTGGGCATTCCCTGCAAAGTAGTCGCCATGGGCTTTTGAAGCAAGTGACCTTCTCAATTTTGTGGCCATTGATGTACCATGCATGTGGTTTGGGCCTCTTGGCAAAAACCATAATTTTGGTTTTCTGGTAATTGAGTTCCAATTGGCTCTCCTTGCAATATGTTGCCAGTGTTTTCATGGCTCTTTTAAGGCCTCATCAGTGTTCTTGAGAGGATTGCTGCGTCATCTGCGTAAAGCAGCACCAGTGATTTGCTAGGATCCTCCCTACCCACTTGAAGACTTTTGTTTGTTTTCTGCTTGTTTTATTCTAGAAAATCTTTTAAGGAGATTAAGGAGATAAAATAGCTCATGCAGAAAATGCCAGTGGAAGTGAAATGTCCCAGTTCTTGATCATTGCATCTGAAAGCAAGCAGAGGGCTGCCACAGATTCAGAACAATATTTTGTGAGTGGAGTTATAGAAGCATTTATTTAAAAAGAATGGAAAAATGCCTTCCTTAAGAGGGCAGAGAAGGAAAGGATCATAGGTTGGTTTGCACTGTGGACCTTTAATTTGTGGTCCACTTGCTGTATTGCCCCAATTTTCTTGGGTTCTCTTTTCAAAGACACGTTCTTGAAAAGGCATATGTAGCTGGCTCATAAAGGCTACAGCTATAACTCATTCTCTAATAAGGTGCCCAGCAGCTCCTGCTGAGCATGGTCCTTCCTGGGTGAAACTGTCACTGGCCTCCTGGTCCACGAAGCTGGGTGGCCCCTCTGAGCAGTCTTATCTGCCCTTTTTGAAATTCATGTCAAAATGTCATGGAATTTCCCACACAGTGGTACCTTGGTTTTATAACAGCTTAGTTTATAAACAACTTGGAAATAGTAAATTGCAAACCAGGAAGTAGGTGTTTCGGTTTGTGAACTTTGCCTCCGAATTAAAACATGTTCTGCTTCCTGTTGAGTCTGTTCCATTTCTAAATTGAGTCCTCCTGCTGCTGATTGGAGGCTTCCTGCTGAGTCTGTCAGCTGCTGTGTCCCACGCAACACAAAGTTGATATTTGGAGCTTTTTTTCCCATTTTTGTTTGTGTGACTTTTTCGTGGCTATGGATTGTGACTTTGTTTTTGTGACTCTGTGGAACCCAGTTCAGCGATTGATTGATTGTGTGACTGTGGAAATGGATAAAAGCTCTGCCTCCTCCAAACAATCACTATCATCAGTGCAGGTTAGGGGAAAAAATTAAATTTAATTTTTATCATCTACAATACTGTCTTATTTGCTTTCATTTTATGGATCAGTGGTCTTGTTAGATAGTAAAATTAATGTTAAATTGCTGTTTTAGGGGTTGTTTTTAAAAGCCTGGGATTAATCCATTTTACATTACTTTCTTCGGGAAAGCACGCCTTGGTTTTAGAACGCTTTGGTTTTAGAATGGGCTTCTGGAACGGATTAATTTTGGGACCCAAGGTACCACTGTATTCCCCTAAATCAGTCAGCACTTGATGATTTAACTAGAAATAAGGCTTAGTCTGTGTGAGTTATTAAGTTAACTGTATCAAGACTCAGTTGGTCCAAAGCAGGGTTCGGCAACCTAAGGCCCATGGGCCACAAGCGGCCCATGGGGGTCATTTAACTGGCCCATGGACCCAGCCGCCCGCTCGAGGACCCCTGCTGCCCACTCGGTTGGCTTCCGTGTGCCGCACTAAACGGGCGTGGAGCAGAGCGGGGACTATCTTCCACAACGCTGGAAGTTCCTGCAGCAAATGGGAAGGGAAGCTGCACACGCCTGAAATAACGTTTGCACACACACGCACACTCTGGTCCACCATGGCGTTTGCGGGGCTGTGAACTGGCCCAAGCCACAAAAACCTTGCCGACTCCTGGTCCAAAGTTTATAGATAGTGTGCTTTTGCTCCTGGAGAATACTCCTTTCTGTATTGCAAGGGATACACACTGTATCAGACTCGGTGGAAATACTAAAGTGAATTGAAATCATGGTGTTGCACACTGTCTTTTCTACCTGGGGTCCTGCTCCCTGATAAGCACCAACCCAACTCATTTGGGAAAGCTCTGACATGTCACGTGGGGCTGAGCCTCAGCAGGGGATGAGGTGCCTGAAAGTCTTGCATAGGTAAAAGAATACTGCAGCATTTCCCAGCATGTAAACTTCTTTGTGGGAACAACGGAGACAAGGAGGGTCTCCTTGACCACCCCAACTCACGTGGGTTTCTTCTTAACAGAAGAAGCAGTTAGGAGCAGTGAAGGAAAGGAAGAAACCTGGTCGTCCCCCCAAGCATCCCACTGCCCAGCTGAAGAACAATGTGGTAAGCATATGGCTTTTCTGCATGGGGGTCTCTGGGATGTGGCTGAGCTACAATTTATTTCTACAGCCATTTGAGAAAGTGATTTGAAGCACATTTTCTTCTAAGATCTTAATCAGTGTACAGGTGCCCAAAGTTGTGTGGTGTGTGTATCACAAATGGAGACCTGCATTCCTTCCCCCTTCTCTCATCATGTGATGGGAATCGATGGAGTCCACCCAGAAGTCTGCACTCCCAAGTGGAATGGAAAATATTAACTGTGTTGGGAGCTGATGAAGCCTTGGAAATTGAATCGGGAAGGGGAGGGATTGTGAGGGCTTTAGCAGCCCATCCTGTACACCCCCACGGATGTGTCACAATCTGAAAATACAGTGGTACCTCGGGTTACATATGCTTCAGGTTACAGACTCTGCTAACCCAGAAATATTACGTCGGGTTAAGAACTTTGCTTCAGTGGATCCACTCAGTGGATTTGTAACTGGCTGACTGACTGAACCCAAAGGGTGCTCATCAATGGTTCCTCTTCATCCTGGAGAAGAGTGACTAGTGGGGTGCCACAGGGTTCTGTCTTGGGCCCGGTCTTATTCAACATCTTTATCAACGACTTGGATGATGGACTCAAGGGCATCCTGATCAAATTTGCAGATGACACCAAACTGGGAGGGGTGGCTAACACCCCAGAGGACAGGATCACACTTCAAAACGACCTTGACAGATTAGAGAACTGGGCCAAAACAAACAAGATGAATTTTAACAGGGAGAAATGTAAAGTATTGCACTTGGGCAAAAAAATGAGAGGCACAAATACAAGATGGGGGACACCTGGCTTGAGAGCAGTACATGTGAAAAGGATCTAGGAGTCTTAGTTGACCACAAACTTGACATGAGCCAACAGTGTGACGCGGCAGCTAAAAAAGCCAATGCAATTCTGGGCTGCATCAATAGGAGTATAGCATCTAGATCAAGGGAAGTAATAGTGCCACTGTATTCTGCTCTGGTCAGACCTCACCTGGAGTACTGTGTCCAGTTCTGGGCACCACAGTTCAAGAGGGACACTGACAAACTGGAACGTGTCCAGAGGAGGGCAACCAAAATGATCAAAGGCCTGGAGGCGATGCCTTATGAGGAACGGCTAAGGGAGCTGGGCATGTTTAGCCTGGAGAAGAGGAGGTTAAGGGGTGATATGATAGCCATGTTCAAATATATAAAAGGATGTCACATAGAGGAGGGAGAAAGGTTGTTTTCTGCTGCTCCAAAGAAGCGGACACGGAGCAATGGATCCAAACTATAAGAAAGAAGATTCCACCTAAACATTAGGAAGAACTTCCTGACAGTAAGAGCTGTTCGACAGTGGAATTTGCTGCCAAGGAGTGTGGTGGAGTCTCCTTCTTTGGAGGTCTTTAAGCAGAGGCTTGACAACCATGTGTCAGGAGTGCTCTGATGGTGTTCCTGCTTGGCAGGGGGTTGGACTCGATGGCCCTTGTGGTCTCTTCCAACTCTATGATTCTATGATTCTATTCTGTGATTCTAGGATGAGAACAGAAATTGCATGGTGGCGGCACGGCATCAGCAGGAGACCCCATTAGCTGAAGTGGTGCTTCAGGTTAAGAACAGTTTCAGGTTAAGAACAGACCTCCAAAACGAATTAAGTACTTAACCCGAGGTACCACTGTAGTTTGAAAAGCTAAATCAGCCATGTGCCCAGGAAAGAAGTAGAGAGAGCAATAAGCAACTTGAAATCTAATTAGCATTTATAGAATCATAGAATCAAAGTTATGCAAATGAAGGATCGAAAGTGACGTTCAGTGATTGGATAGTTTGTATGCAACTGAAGGATCGAAAGTGACATTCAGTGATTGGATAGTTTTAGAAAGTTGCAACAGTTACAATTGTTCTGGAGCTCTATATAAGCAGGCTGACTGAGCTCCTCAGTTCAGTTCTGTTCCAGCTTACAAATAAAGAGCTGCTTTGGAGAAATCGCTGTGTCGTCTGCTATGTCAACCCACAACTTAACACTGGCAACGAAGGTGGGATCGATGGACATCAGAGCACAGCCAGATGCGGCCATCCTCTGAACTGAGCTGAATCACTGAGGGAAATCACTGGACAGAACCAATTCAGAGCTGACTGTTCTGGCTAGAGCACTGTGTTCCATCCATTGCCCTTCACGCCGGCATCAGAATCATGGCTTCACTTGTGCCTCTACCGCCGTTTGCGCCAGCCTCTGAATCATGGGGCTCCTACCTCGCTCGGTTCGACTGCTACCTCCAAGCCAACGAACTGACAGCAGTATCAAAGGAACGGAAGCTGGGCCTATTCCTCAGCCTCTGTGGGCCTGAGGAGTTTGAGACGGCCTGAGCATTGGTTGCGCCTGAAGCAGTCCAGGCAACACCATGGGACACGATCCAAGAGAAGCTCCGCAACCACTACACGTCAAAGCCGTCCAAGATTGCTGCCCACCATGCATTTTACCACCGGAACCAGGCAGAGGGGGAGTCAATCACACCACCGCCCTCAGACAGGCTGCAATGCATTGCGAGTTCCGAGACTTAGACGATGCCCTGATGAATCGAATCGTCTGCGGGGTCCGGGACATCCATCTGCAACGGCGTCTCCTCGCTAAGCCAGACCTCACGCTGCAGAAAGCCATTGAGGAGGCTGTGGCCTCGGAAGCTGCTGAACGCTCTGCCCAGGAGATCTGGAAGGCCAGCAGCCCACGTCTTGCTAGGAAGCCAGTTCCAGTGCATCACGAAGAGGCCAGCAGTGATGAGGCATCCTCCAGTGAAGATGATGACGTGCACCAGACAAAGCGGGAGCGCAGGAAGTTCCAACAGAAGTCCAAGGGCCAACCAGAGTGTGCCGGCTGCGGAGGCAACCATTCCCGTGCCAAGTGTCGATTCAGAGACGCCATCTGTCGGACGTGTTCCAGAAGGGGCCACATCGCTAAGGCCTGCCGATCGGCTCCGTCTGACACCCCCCCCTTCACCGACTCGCAAGTCCAAGTCTTCACTCCAGTCTGCCAAGGAAAGATGTTTCGCTCTCACCAACTGCCGCTGCCCGTCTGGAACCACGATTGGCCAAACCGACTCGCCTATGCGACGCAAGCTGAACGTCACGGTGCTCATTGAAGGAGCTCCATGTGACATGGAGATCGACACCGGGTCTGCCCTGTCCATCGTGTCTTGGAGCACCATCAAAAGACTGGTACCCAGAGTGTCCAAAAGGCAACTTGACTCTCACCGCGTACACCTGAGAGACTACCAGGGAAACGACATTCCCGTGGTAGGCGTTGGCCGGTTCCGGATCGCCTTCAAGGATTTTTCGGGCCTGCTCCGACTGGTGATGGTCGGAGGTCAGCGGCCATGCCTCCTAGGGCTAGACTGGTTTGATGCCCTCAGCCTGGAAGTCACCAGCATCAACTGCATCTCTAACGCAGAGACTGAGGGTCTGGTCAAAGACTTTGCTGAGGTTTTTGACGGCACTTTGGGGCAATATATAGGTATGCCCATCTCCTTTAGCCTTGATCCATCAAGCTAAAGCCACTCCGGGTTCCCTTTGCTCTCAGGGCTAAGGTGGACGAACAACTGGACAAGATGATCGCCCAAGGAGTTTTGGAGCCGGTTGACCACGCCAAGTGGGAAACCCCCATCGTCATGCCTGTCAAACCAGACGGGTCGTGAGAATCAGCGCTGACTACAAGTGCACGATCAACAAGGCACTTCAGCAGCACACTTACCCGGTTCCTGTTGTTCAACACTTGCTGCATTCCTTGGGTGAGGGTAAGGTCTTTGCTAAGCTGGACCTTGCCCAAGCCTATCAACAACTGCCCGTCGATGATGCCACTGCTGAAGCCCAGATGATCGTCACCCACCAAGGGGCATTCCATTGCTGCCGTTTGCAGTTCGGGGTGAGTGTGGCTCCTGGCATCTTCCAAAGCCTTATGGAGCGTCTCCTGCAAGGGCTTCCGGGCGTGGTACCTTATTTTGATGAAGTCTTGGTGTCTGCAGACTCAAACCAGCAGCTGTTCGAGCGCCTCCGCGCCGTGCTGACCAGGTTCCAGGAGGCCGGGCTCAAGGTAAAGAAGGAGAAGTGCCAGATTGCCGTTCCACAGGTGGAGTTCCTGGGCTATCTTATCGACGCCTCCAGCTTTCTCCCGACCACATCCAAGATCCGCGCTATCCAGCAGGCCCCCATCCCAAAGAAGAAGACGGAGTTGCAGGTGTTCCTGGGACTGCTGAACTTTCATAACGTGTTCCTGCCCCACAAAGCCACGTTGGCTGAGCCTCTTCACTGACTCCTCAGCACAAAGACCCCTTGGTCCTGGGGTCATCGGGAGACGGCTGCCTTCAACGCGGTCAAGGCTCTCCTTTCATCAGACAGTGTGCTGGTACAGTACAGTGAAGCCAGGCCGCTGGTCCTTGCCTGCGACGCCTCACCTTTTGGCATTGGCGCTGTCCTTAGTCACCGTGTTCCAGAAGGAAGAGAAGCACCGCTCGCCTACTTTTCCAGGATGCTATCTCCAACGGAACGGAATTACAGCCAGCTTGACAAGGAGGCACTGGCACTTGTGGCTGGAGTGAAGAGGTTCCATGAATACCTCTATGGCAGGACTTTTGACCTCATCACCGACCACAAGCCGCTCCTGGGCCTCCTCGCCGGTGATCGACCAACTCCACCGGTCCTCTCGCCGCGCATGCTGCGATGGACTGTTTTCCTGGCTGCCTACCACTACCGGCTCGTCCATCGCCCGGGGAAATCGATGGGCCATGCCGACGCCCTCAGCCGTTGCCCTCTTCCAGCGTTTGTGGAAGACCCGGCTCCTGCTTCATCGCTCCTCCTCATTGAGGATCTTCCGGCAGCGCCTGTATCGGCTGCCACTGTGGCCTCCGCATCTGCCCAGGATCGCACCATCAGCCGTGTGCTCAACTGGGTGTGGAGGGGGTGGCCACCCTGCAGGAACTCCCGCAGGGCTCCCTAGGCTGCGGATGTCTGCCCGAAGCGCGGGGTGCTCTGCTTCAGCGCGCCCCGCGCTCCGGGCAGCAGGCTGCTATCCGCCTGCCCGGATAGCAGCCTAGGGAGCCCTGCGGGAACTCCCATGGGCTCCCCAGGCTTGCTGATAGCTTCCTGAAGCCTGGAGAGCAAGAGGGGTCGGTGCGCACCGACCCCTCGCGCTCTCCAAGCTTCAGTGAAAGCCTGCACTCGCCCCATAGGACGCACACAGATTTCCCCTTCATTTTTGGAGGGGAAAAAGTGCGTCCTATAGGGCGAAAAATACGGTATATATTCACCTAATTTGTTTTCATTCTACTGGCTAAAATATTTGCAAATAATTTATAACCATTGTTTAATAATGAAATATGCCTGTAATTTTTTATGTGAATTAAATCCTGTCAGGTGCTATTTCGGTTGCTCGAGAGTAACTAGGCAGGACTCCGACCTGTCTTTTACAGGCTTTATTTTGGTGCAAACTATTTACAGTGAAGAGTGTAATAAGTTCATGTCTTGCTCAATCGCTAGCAGAATCCGGGAGTGGTCTGTTTTTGTACCTCCCCCAACATAAAAGCTTCATCACCCCCAGCCTTTTCCACCCCTCCCTGCGCCTCAGACCACTGCACATGATGGGCGATGGCAAGGGCGCAATAGCATCCTCTGGTCCTTGCACCTCTTCTCCACTAGAGGTGGGACTTTCTTCCTCGCCGGAAGAGGAACCGCTTCGCAAGATTTTCGGAGGCTCCCTGTAACACAACTGCCCCTCTATCTCTCACCTCTGAAGGTCTAATATATTGCTATTCTCAAGCCGAATCCACTCCTTAATCCAACAGAGGCAGGAGGTCTCAAAGTAGATCTTCAAATCAGGGAGGCCAACCCCCACCTTCTCTCTTATCTGTAAGGAGGTTGAATCTTATGCAAGATCTTTTACCTGCCATATAAAATTTGATAGAGTCCTTCTCCACTTGTCAAAGCAATCCATTTTATTAAATATAGGGATCATTTGGAAGAGAAATAAGACCTTTGGGAGTATATTCATTTTGATTGCTGCTATTCTCCCCCAAATACATAGTTTTAACCTATGCCAAATTTCAAGATCATTTCTAATTTGGCTCCATAGTTTAATATACAGTGGTACCTCGGGTTAAGTACTTAATTCGTTCCGGAGGTCTGTTCTTAACTTGAAACTGTTCTTAACCTGAAGCACCACTTTAGCTACTGCCGCTGCACCGCTGGAGCACAATTTCTTTTCTCATCCTGAAGCAAAGTTCTTAATCCAAGGTACTATTTCTGGGTTAGCGGAGTCTGTAACCTGAAGCATATGTAACCTGAAGCGTATGTAACCCGAGGTACCACTGTAGTTATCTTCAAATAGGTTTAAATTTTTCATTGTAGTTTGTATACCTAAATATCTAATCTTGTTAACAATTTGTAACTCCACCTTTTCCTGCAGTTCTCTTTTTTCTTTCTCAATATTTTTAACCATTAATTTCATCTATGTCATATTTAGTTTAAAACCAGAGACTTTCCCATAACTCACCATTAAATCTAAGGTTTTTTTAACACTCTCTATTGGGTCCTCCAATGTCAGGAGTAGGTCATCAGCGAATGCATGGAGTTTTAATAATAATAATGATGATGATGATGAATAATAAAAATAAATTTTATTTATACCCCGCCCTCCCCAGCCAAGACCAGGCTCGGAGCGGCTAACAACCAATAATAAAAACAAGTTGATTAAAATACAACTTAAAAAACAAGATTAAAATACAACATTAAAACATTAAGATGCAGCCTCTTCACAGGAGGAGAAAGGAAAAAAGAAAGAGGGAGAGGGAATCAAATTGATTGTAAGCCAAAGGCCAGGCGGAACAACTCTGTCTTACAGGCCCTGCGGAATTTATATCCCAAGGCAATACCTTTTATACTCTCCTCTAATCTTATGTATTGAATCAGAGTCTCTAAAGTAAAAATAAACAGGAGTGGGGAGAGTGGGCACCCTTGCCTTGTTCCCCTTTCAATCCTAAAAGTCTTTGACATTTCGGAGTTAATTATCAAATTTGCCTTTTGAGATTGGGAACCTTGCCAGTGTGGTGTAGTGGTTAAGAGCGGTGGACTCGTAATCTGGTGAACCGGGTTTGCTTCCCCGCTCCTCCACATGCAGCTGCTGGGTGACCTTGGGCCAGTCACACTTCTTTGAAGTCTTCCAGCCTCACTCACCTCACAGAGTGTTTGTTGTGGGGGAGGAAGGAAAGGAGATTGTGAGCCGCTTTGAGACTCCTTAGGGTAGTGATAAAGCAGGATATCAAATCCAAACTCCTCCTCCTCCTCCTCCTCCTCTTCTTCTTCTTATGGGAAAAGAAGGAAAAGGAAAAAGGAGGGGTGCTTGAGAAATGCTGCTTATTTATTTATTATCTACCCTTAACCCTAAGGTCCCATTTAAACGTAACCACAAAAAGGTCACTGCCAGAATCATAAAGCACAAGGCAGGATGGATGGATTGGCCTTAGAATGCCTGTAAAGTGGGCTGCTGCAATCCTTAGTGGACTGTCCATCTTTGTCCGAAAGCTTAGCAGATTTCTCTGGCAGCATCTTGAGGTCATATTGGGCAGTTCAAAAGCAGTGTGTCCGACACATTGAATCTGCATAGACTCTGAGTGCCTGTGAAAGATCTGACAAGCCTTGTGTGGAGGTCTGTCTTCAAGAACCCCGTGACCAGTTGACAGTAAGAAGTGCCATTCTAAAACTTCCTACTTCACAGTTGAGAATGAAAACTGTATTTGGAGTTGAGCCTCTGTTCCTGATGACAAACAGCACACAAAAATTGGGGTTGTCCTGGATCAAGCTGTGTTCTTCCTGTTACTGTCTGTGGAAGATCAGCTGATAAAAGATTTTGAAAGGAGGAACAGTTGCTTAAAGAATAGACTTGGCTGGTTTTTCAGTGTCTTGGAAGGACTGTCTTCCACCTGCCACCATAGAAGGTTCTCACTGTCTCTTGGGTACCCACAGAGATTACTCATTGCTCATTCTTTACAGCGCAATCTGCCTGGCTCTTCCTGATTGCCTGTGTTTTTCCATCCACTGCAGCAGACCTCTGCTAGCCGGCGAAACCGTAAGTGTGGCAAGTGTGAAGCCTGCCTGCTGAAAATGGATTGTGGCCGCTGTGATTTTTGCTGTGACAAGCCCAAGTTTGGCGGGAGGAACCTCAAGCGCCAGAAGTGCCGCTGGAGACAGTGTCTGCATTTTGCTATGGTTAGTGCCTCTTCACATCTGCTCAGTTGTGTCGTTCAGCCTCCTTGTTTCTTCCCTCCTCTTTCCTGCTTACTCACAAGATGGCTTGCTTTGCATGAGATGTGTCTTGCCATCCCATCACTGCATCTTTTTGCTAGCCACAGACATCAACACTGGAACTGCGTTTCATCAAGCCCCTGAGAAATCCTGCATGTTTTGGGTTGCATGCTGGCATGGGGCTTTCTGGCAAACAGTTTGGGTGGCTGCAGGTGTTTATGCATATAGTGTGGCTTCTGGATTTTAATCTGGCCCTGTCAGCATGGCCTGGATTAGATGAAAGTCTCTCTAGTTCAGCATCCCGTTTCCAGCCGCGGTCGTCCAGGTGCCTCTGGGTTGCTGACAAGCAGGGCAACAAGGCTGATGATCTTTTCTTTGTTCCTGAGATCTGGCATTCAGATATATGCTGCCTCTGTATATTAAAGTTCCACTTAGTGATCATGTGGGCCTCAACAGTTGTGCTGCATTGTATTTTAAAGCCTTCTTCCTTTTTAAACTCTTTATATTCCCTTTTCAATTATGCAGAAGAACACAACCACATTTTAAAAATCAAAATACAAAACTTGTAATAATTTGGGCTTGGAGGGAGAAGGAAAGTAAAGAATCCAGCTACAGGCTACCTGTCTAATGAAATGCAGTCATATTCAATATTGGGTTGGGGGCGGATTTCTGTACAGCAGCCGACCACTCTGATCACATTCATATTCAGGGTTGTAAATCATAACGGATAAAGTTGAATTCCTCAAGTCTCTGTGATTTGTTTGCAGTAAAGCAGAGCAGGGAACCATTTCTCAAAAGCCTTTTTCAAAGTCTCCCAAAGCTATGCAACAGCCATCAGTAAGTTGAATAATAGCAAATTCCGTAAGTTAAATGTGTTGTGTCTGTTAAGACAGACTTTGCTTTTGTGCATCTTGAACTCGCCTCCAGTCATCTCAAGATCTGACATTGAGAGGATGGTAAATATTTCCCTGTCTCTGTATGGTTGTAATTTGAAAAACCTCTATTATGTTCTCTCTTCACTCCCCACCTCCTGCCAAAACCCAAAAAGCTTCTTGTGTGAACAGTGTGACCTTCCCTGTCCTAGGTTTGAGCTATCACTTTTCTGGAAGCAAATCATATAGTTGGAAGGGACCCTGAGGATCATCTAGTCCAACCCCCGCAATGGAAGAATGTGCAGCTGTCCCATATGGGGATTGAACCTGCGACTTTGGTATTACCAGCACCATGCTCTAACCAACTGAGCTGTTGTATTCAACATGAAAACCTTCCATTTCTGAATCTAGAGCTGACGTAATATTTTATGTCTAGAATCTAGAGCACTCAGATTTGAAGAACCCTGGAATCTTTATTTTCTCTGGTAAGCACTGCTTGCTTACCAAGTTAACAGTAAGCTTTATCTTTGTGATGAAAAAATGAATCCAAAGCCCATTCAGCTTCCTGTAAATTCTGGACTGAATTTCTGTGAAGCTGAAAATTGAGAGGAGTTGAGACATAGCTGGAGGTTAAGGGCTTGCTGTTTGAGGTTCTATTCCAACTCCACTGTGTATGTTACTTGCTTTTCTGAGCCGACCATACAAATGTAGCAATGAGATGCAATGTTGTTACCTCTCTGCAGGTGTGTGGCTGGTCAGAATAACAGAATGCAGCAGGAGAAAGCCAATGTGGCAAAGGTTTCTGCTGCTTGTGGAATCGCCAGACATCCCCTGGGGAATGCTTTTTTTATTCAGTTGCATGTGAGAAGTGTGAGTGGGGAGTTGAGAATTTTATCTAGTGGGCTTAAAATGATTTTATTATGGTGTCTCAGTTAAGACTTTTGGCCTTCCAAACTGCAACTCCCATCATCAATCATCATTGGCAGTGGTTGATGTGAGTTATAGTTCAGCCACATCTGGGGAGCCAGTAGTTTTCCGTATCTGCAAAAGTTGTTTGGATTCTTTCCCTCTAGAACAGTGTTTCCCAAACTTGGGTCTCCAGTTGTTTTTAGACTACAGTTCCCATAATCCCTAACCACTGGTCCTGCTAGCTAACAGCTCCAAAAACAGCTGGAGACCCAAGTTTGGGCAATACTGCTCTACAGTAACTAATATTGTTTTGCATGTAGAGGATACTGTGTGAGGTTTTCTCCCCTGCTCCCCACCACCCAACATTCTTTTTTCGGTGAGGAGATCCAACTGATCTTCCTCATGATCTGCATCTAACTGATCCACCTTGTTCAGTTGAGAGGGAACATTTCTCCCTAACTCAGACTCACTGGTGACTGTCAGGGCTGGCTAACCTTTTTTGGGACACAGGTTTGAAGTGGTTAGGGTGTGTTGTTGTTTAATCGTTTAGTCGTGTCTGACTCTTCTTGACCCCATGGACCAGAGCACGCCACGCACTTCTGTCTTCTACTGCCTCCCGCAGTTTGGTCAAACTCATGCTGGTAGCTCCAAAAACACTATCCAACCATCTTGTCCTCTGTCGTCCCCTTCTCCTTGTGCCCTCCATCTTTCCCAACATCAGGGTCTTTTCCAGGGAGTCTTCTCTTCTCAGGAGGTGGCCAAAGTATTGGAGCCTCAGCTTCACGATCTGTCCTTCCAGTGAGCACTCAGGGCTGATTTCCTTAAGAATGGAGAGGTTTAATCTTCTTGCAGTCCATGGGACTCTCAAGAGTCTCCTCCAGCACTATAATTCCAAAGTATCAATTCTTCGGCGATCAGCCTTCTTTATGGTCCAGCTTTCACTTCCATACATCACTAGCGGGAAAACCATAGCTTTAACTATACGGACATTTGTCGGTAAGGCAATATCTCTGCTTTTTAAGATGCTGTCTAGGTTTGTCATTGCTTTTCTCCCAAGAAGCAGGCGTCTTTTAACTTTGTGACTGCTGTCACCATCTGCAGTGATCATGGAACCCAAGAAAGTAAAATCTCCCACTGCCTCCATTTCTTCCCCTTCTATTTGCCAGGAGGTGATGGGACCAGTGGCCATGATCATAGTTTTTTTATTTATTTATGTTGAGCTTCAGACCATATTTTGCACTCTCTTCTTTCACCCTCATTAAAAGGTTCTTTAATTCCTCCTCACTTTCTGCCATCAAGGTTTTGTCATCTGCATATCTGAGGTTGTTGATATTTCTTCTGGCAATCTTAATTCCGGCCTTTCACATGATGGCAATCATCCAGCCCAGCCTTTCACATGATGAATTCTGCATATAAATTAAATAAGCAGGGAGACAATATATAGCCTTGTCGTACTCCTTTCCCAATTTTGAACCAATCAGTTGTTCCATATCCATTTCTGACTGTAGCTTCTTGTCCCACAAAGAGATTTCTCAGGAGACAGATGAGGTGATCAGGCACTCCCATTTCTTTAAGAACTTGCCATAGTTTGCTGTGGTCGACACAGTCAAAGGCTTTTGTGTAGTCAATGAAGCAGAAGTAGATGTCTTTCTGGAACTCTCTAGCTTTCTCCATAATCCATCGCATGTTTGCAATTTGGTCTCTGGTTCCTGTGCCTCTTCTAAATCCAGCTTGCACTTCTGGGAGTTCTTGGTCCACATACTGCTTGAGCCTTCCTTGTAGAATTTTAAGCATAACCTTGCTAGTGTGTGAAATGAGTGCAATTGAGCGGTAGTTGGAGCATTCTTTGGCACTACCCTTCTTTGGGATTGGGATGTACACTGAACTCCAATCCTCTGGCCACTGCTGAGTTTTCCAAATTTGCTGGCATATTGAGTGTAGCACCTTAACAGCATCATCTTTTAAAATTGTAAATAGTTCAGCTAGAATACCATCACTTCCACTGGCCTTGTTATTAGTAGTGCTTTCTAAGGCCCATTTGACTTCAGTCTCCAGGATGTCTGGCTCAAGGTCAGCAACCACACTACCTGGGGTGTACGAGACATTCATATCTTTCTGGTATAATTCCTCTGTGTATTCTTGCCACCTCTTCTTGATGTCTTCTGCTTCTGTTAGGTCCTTACCACTTTTGTCCTTTATTATGGTAATCTTTGTACGAAATGTTCCTTTCATATCTCCAATTTTCTTGAACAGATCTCTGGTTCTTCCCATTCTGTTGTTTCCCCCTATTTCTTTGCATTGCTCGTTTAAGAAGGCCTTCTTGTCTCTCCTTGCTATTCTTTGGAAATCTGCATTCAATTTCCTGTATCTTTCACTATCTCCCTCGCATTTTGCTTACCTTCTCTCCCCCGCTATTTGTAATGCCTCATTGGACAGCCACTTTGCTTTCTTGCATTTCCTTTTCATTGGGATGGTTTTTGTTGCTGCCTCCTGTATAATGTTGTGAGCCTCCATCCATAGTTCTTCAGGCACTCTGTCCACCAAATCTAAATCCTTAAACCTGTTCCTCACTTCCACTGTGTATTCATAAGGAATTTGATTTAGATTGTATCTTACCAGCCCAGTGGTTTTTCCTACTTTCTTCAGTTTAAGCTTGAATTTTGCTATAAGAAGCTGATGATCTGAGCCACAGTCAGCTCCAGGTCTTGTTTTTGCTGACTGTATAGAGCTTCTCCATCTTTAGCTGCAGAGAATATAATCAATCTGATTTGGATGCTGCCCATCTGGTGATGTCCTTGTGTAGAGTCGTCTTTTGTGTTGTTGGAAAAGCGTGTTTGTGATGACCAGCTTGTTCTCTTGACAGAATTCTGTTAGCCTTTGCCCTGCTTCATTTTGATCTCCAAGGCCAAACTTGCCAGTTGTTCCTTTTATCTCTTGATTCCCTACTTTAGCATTCCAATCCCCTATAATGAGAAGAACATCCTTCTTTGGTGTCATTTCTAGAAGGTGTTGTAAGTCTTCATAGAATTGGTCAATTTCAGTTTCTTCAGCACCAGTAGTTGATGCATAAACTTGATTACTGTGATATTAAAAGGTCTGCCTTGGATTTGTATTGAGATCATTCTATCATTTTTGAGATTGCATCCCAGTACAGCTTTTGCCACTCTTTTGTTGACTATGAGGGCCACTCCATTTCTTTTACAGGTTTCTTGCCGACAGTAGTAGATATGATGGTCATCCGAACTGAATTTGCCCATTCCCGTCCATTTGAGTTCACTGATGCCCAGGATGTCAGTATTTATTCTTGCCATCTCATTTTTGACCACCTCCAACTTACCCAGGTTCATGGTTCTTACATTCCAGGTTCCTATGCAATATTTTTCTTTACAGCATTGGACTTTCCTTTCGCTTCCAGGCATATCCGCAACTGAGCATCCTTTCGGCTTTGGCCCAGCCACTTCATCAGCTCTGAATCTACTTGTACTTGTCCTCCGCTCTTCCTCAGTAGCATGTTGGACGCCGTCCGACCTGAGGGGCTCATCTTCCAGCATCATGACTTTTATATGCCTGTTGTCTTTGTCCATGGAGTTTTCTTGGCAGGGATACTGGAGTGGCTTGCCGGTTCCTCCTCCAGGTGGATCACGTTTGGTCAAAACTCTCCACTATGACCTGTTCATCTTGGCTGCCCTGCATGGCATAGCTCATAGCTTCTCTGAGTTATTCAAGCCCCTTCGCCACGGCAAGGCAGTGATCCATGAAGGGGATGACTACTTACTAAATAAAAGGAACACATTTTGGGGTGCCTGAGGATGCGGGTCACAAATACCTTTTGGCATCCCATAATCGCAGCATAGACCTATGGGAGCAGTCAAGAAAGAAAGAAAATGTACTGTTCTTCTGCTTGCACAATAGAACTTGCCTTTCTCCCCCCCACCTGCGGACACCCTCAGAATCTGCACTGGGGGTTTGGATATCCTATAGAGCACACTTTTGGGGGAGCAGCAGATTCCTGTTGTACAAGTGTTGATAACAACCCTTTTTTTTTAAGTGAACAATGTTTTGGGGGGATGACAAACTTTTTGGCATCATGGCACAATAGCAGGCAAAAATAATTTCCTTTGGGGGGGGAGGTCTTCTTGGGGAGCCCTATATGGCTCATGGACTATCTTCTCATGCTGGGTGGGGTCTTTTGCCTCCTCCAGGGTGTGTGTGGCTCTTGAACTCTCCCCAGCTTTCTGTTCCGCTAGTGCCTGAGACATAACACTCTTTGTACATTCCTGTGGTTTGGATTTGGAAGTGTGGACATGTGAAGAATCTGTCTTCTCTTGCGACACATGGTTGTGCTTGATGGCCTTTGACTATCTGCCTGTCCTGCTGGTTTGTGAAGGGATACCAAGTCTGAAGTGAGCGTGATTAAGGCTGATCCTGTGAAAAAGGATCTCAGGGTCTTAGTAGACCACAAGCTTAATGTGATGATGCAGCAGCAAAAAAAGCTAACTCTATTCTAGGCTGCATCAACAGAAGTCTAGTATCCAGATCAAGGTAAGTAAAAGTACCACTCTATTCTGCCTTGGTCAGACAAACACCTGGAATACTGTGTCCAGTGCTGGACACCAGAATTTAAGTAGAATGTTGACAAGCTGGTATGTGTGCAGAGGGCAGCCAAGATGATCAAGGGTCTGTAGACTAAAACTGATGAGGAACGGTTGAAGGAGCTGGGTATGTTTAGCCTCGAAAAGAGGAGACACAGAGGAGATATGTAAGCCAGCTTCAGATATCTTAAGGGCTGTGACATGGAAGAGGGAACAAGCTTGTTTTCTCCTGCTCTGGAGGGTAGCATTCAAGTTACAAGTAGATTCTGACTAAACACCAGGAAGAACTTTCTGACAGTAAGAGCTGTTTGACAGTGGAAAGGACTCCCTTGAAAGGTGATGGACTCTCCTTCACTGGAAATTTTAAAGCAGAGGTTGGATGGCCATGTGTCATGCGTTGAGATTGAGATTCTTGCATTGCAGGGGGTTGGACCAGATGACCCTTGTGGTACCTTCCAACTCTAAGATTCTATGATTCTTGACTAAACAACGTGATGCATTCAAACTGAATGTTTCAGAGGCTTGGGAATCAGAATTCTGTACCACTGCAGCATTCTGCACTTGGGGGTGGGGAGCGCTTACAGCATCATGATTTGCACTCCACCATCTTTATAGGTGGTTGAAATGAGAGGTATTGCCATGGGGAGATACAGAAAGATATAGGGAGGGATGCGGGTGGTGCTGTGGTCTAAATCACTGAGCTTCTTAGGCTTGCCGATTGGAAGGTTGGCGGTTTGAATCTGTGCAACAGGGTGAGCTTCTGTTGCTCTGTCCCAGCTTCTGCCAACCTAGCAGTTTGAAAGCACACAAGTGCAAGTAGATAAATAGGTACCGCTGTGGCTGGAAGATAAACAGCGTTTCTGTGCGATCTAGCTTACATCATGGTGTTCTGTTGCACCAGAAGCAGTTTAGTCCTACTGGCCACATGATCCAGAAAACTGGCTGTGGACAAACACTAGCTGCCTTGGCCCGAAAGCAAGATGAGCACCGCAACCCCATAGTCGCCTTTGACTGGACTTAACCGTCTAGGGGTCTTTTATCTTTTTACCTTTACCTTACAGAAAGATACATGGACACGTGCATATTGCATGAAATCCAAAAACACAGCATGGCCTATTGGCATTTTTCTAGTAGAGCTGGGGCTCGGCAGTCGTCTCCTTGACCCTAAACCAGGGCCTATATTCTGTATCAAAGCATCCTCTTTGCCTCATTTGATGCTCACCAGTCCTTGGCTAGGATTGCTCTGTTTGCCCCCCCCCTCCATATCTGAACATCAGTCCTGGCCTGTTCTGCCTCCTGTCTTGTCTGTGCACAGCCCTAAACCACAGACAGGAGAGCTATACCAGTGCATAGCAAGAATTGGAGAAAACTTCAAAAGTACTGTAGAAGACAGACCAAAGAGTGTGTTGGGTGGGGAGACATTGCGCTGTGGCAAGTGTTCATCTTGCCAGACAGAATGATTCCTCTTCTTTCTCTGATGCTGTTTGGGGTGTTTTCCAGCACACATGCCCCAATCCAAATTTGAGGGGCATGGCGGGGAAAGCCCAGTTGCACAAGTGACAGCCCTTGTGCAGGGCTTCTGCTGGGGATTGCTAGGTGAATCCTGCCCACAACCTGCAAGTTGCAAAGGAAAATTCTCCTTGGGACACCCCCACCCCCCAGTCTTCTATAGCATCTCTTGAAGTTTCCTAATCTTCTAATCCCTAGCTGGGTAACTCAAGAACTTTACACTAAACCACTTGGCATCTTTATAATGATATAAATCATGCACATTGGAAAACCTGCATGTTTGCTCTGTTTGTTTCACAGAATGTGCATGTGTCTTTGTGCAGTTTGGGGAGGATTATCTTCTTCTTCTTCTTCTTCTTCTTCTTCTTCTTCTTCTTCTTCTTCTAGAATTAGAGGTTTTGTCTGAAAGTCACCAGAGAAACATGGATTGTGGTAAGGCTGGATGGGTCAGCCTAATTGTGGTCTATGCCAGTTTTGCACATGTTCCGTCATAAGTCTGTAGTGTCCCGCCTTCTGAGATTTTTTTTTAATATTAAAAAAATCATTTTATTTCCACTTAAAGTGTGCAGTCTTGAGGGGAAATGCAATTTTGTAAACATTTTTCTGAGCTGAGAACTGCATCACAAAATTGGGGAAGTATGTGTGTTCCAAATTAGAAGTGTGTGAAGAAAATTCTCCAGTATTCCTAGAGCGAGGAATTTAAGTACTTTAAGTGATTAAAGTAAATTTGTGTCAGTGGGTGTACTTTGAGTATGACTTAGTTGGATCCAACCCAAAGTTTTCAGCAAAATTTTGACATTTTTATAACCCTGAGGGCTAGAAACCTGCTTTCCATAAATAAAAACACACACATGGCAACAGGAACTTTGGTATTGAATAATGCTTCTCAGTTTTTGGAAATACCACTGAGGCTCTGGTTTTTTAAGGCCCTTCCCTACAGCTCTCTTGCTTATGCTAATTGACCTAAGAACCCCAGTGCTGACCTGTAATCCTCAATGTTTTGCTCCTTTTTGTGATCCTAGGTCTGTCCATGTCTGAACATTGTAGCAGATTGTGGGAGGCTGAGGGGAAGGTTTGCTTTTTAATGCCTTGAATGTGCCTTGTGGGATGGGGCTGGCAGGTGGCAAGCTTGGAGATGCAGAAAGGGGCTTCGCAAGACTTGTGCTGGGATCATGGTCCAGGAAAGAGTGGCTCAAGCTGTGGCGCTGCTTGCTTTTTGGGGAACGGGGGCTCCACTTTCTGCATTTGCTGCTGCCGCTTCCACAGCTTGCTCCTCTTCGTATCTCCTTCTTCTCTTCCCTTCCCCAGAAGCGGCTGCTTCCTGAGGAGTGGAGCAGCCCGGAAGGGGCAGCGGGCTGGAAGGTCAGGAGGAGGAGGAACGCCTTCGGCAACCGCAAGCCCACCAGGATCAAGCAGGTGGGGCGGCGGGGAGCCAAGGGGAGTGGCCAGAAGCGACGGGCAAAAGCCAGCTTCCAGCCAGAGGTAACTGCCCTGCACGCACACACACATCCCAGGTGCTCCTGCCCTGCCCTGCCCACGCCAGCTGATGCTTTCCTGGAACCAACCTGCTGCATCCCGATGCTTCTCTGGATCATTGGGGTGCCTCCCTGCTCTGTTTGTTCTGCCCCGCTTTCTTTCATCCCACCCCCTAGCCTACCTGCCGCTAAGCAGTGGAGTACAGGCCGGGTGACCGGTTTCCATGATGCACTTGGGAATAATTGTCTATCCCCACAAACTACCAAGTTTCTTCTTACAATCCACCCCCTCAAGTCTCCTCCTGGCTGATCACCTTCACAGCCACCTGCTTCTCATAAATCTCTATCTCCATTGAGTGCTTTCTTTCTTCTCACTGCCTGCCTCTCTGTGCAGTGGGCTCCAGTGTGTTTTGGTAGGACAGGAGGAGCAGATTTGGGGGCTTTGCACAAAATCCTTCTGGCCTCATAGGCTAGTTCAGTACATGGCACACATTAAGCTCATGGGTGCTGGAAACTCATAGTTGTTTCTCATGTTAGCTTTTCATGCAATCCTGGATCAGCAGAGGTCACCTCAGAGTGAGGACATGCATGTCTATTTCATGACTGCTCTGTCATGTATTTTTGGTGTGAGTAGTGGTATATAATGATAGATAGATAAATAAGTTTCTTTATTCCAAGATTTTTATCCTGACAGCTAAATAAATATTTCTTGTAGGGGGTTACCATCACTTTATAATATCAACTATAACAATGTGGTTAACTGCCACAAAACAACATTAAAACCAAACAAATCAGTTGGCAATAGCCCAGTAAACTCCAACCGACTAAACACCTTTATAAACTATTTTTTACAATTAGGCCATTGGATGGGTTTGTTTTTGAAAAACAAAAAATTATTTTGGAACTTAAGGCAACACAGACATTGGGACGCAAAGCAGTGTTTGTTTGGGGAGGCGAATGAAAAGGGGAAGGTGGTGGTGTAACAGGGAATACTGGCTATTGTGGGATGTGCTGCAGTTTGGGAGGAAAGACCAAAGAATTTAACGCTTGAAAATTGGGGCAGGGTGGGGAATCAAATGAAAACACAGCATGCCTGTGTTTGGGGCCATGGAATGGAATGCCTGTGTTTGGGGCCATGCCTGTTGATTGGGGCCATGGAATGGAATATGGACAGAAAAGAGACTGTAGGGCCTAGTTATGATGGTTGCAGAGGGAGAGAACACGGAGCAGAGCAGGAGCAGTGCAAGCAGTTGCATTATTGCCAGCAGGTGGGAAGCCTGGGTGATGCTTAAGATCAGGAAAGAGAGTGAAACGGAAAGTATTTTCCCATGCATACGTATGTGTACACACACATACTTGTCTTGTCAGTGATGTTATCCGTCCTGCCTACCTGTGGAATGAAACTAAACATTCAATATTTTGTACCAGTTACTGGGTCTCACAAGTAGGAAGAGTGCTGCTGTACTCATGTCTTGCCTCACTTTAGCAGAAGTAATAAAGGGTAGAACCTCCCTGGACAGTGGCTGCTGCCTGTCATGTAATAATGCTAGGGAAGCTGATTGGCAGAAAGTTCAGCAGATGTGACTTGCAGTGCAGCGCAATGGAAGTTGCTGCCTCCTGTGGTGATCTGCACAAAATAACTTAGGACTCAGCTGTACAGTTGCAAATGTAACATTTTAAGTGTGTTTTAAGTGCATTATACAAATGTGACACCAGGTGGTGATTGTGAGCTTATGGCAAATATATATATATATATATATATATATATATATATATATATATATATGTATGTGTGTGTGTGTGTGTGTGTGTATGTATGTGTATATATGTATATGTATATGTATGTGTGCGTGTGTTTTACTAACTTTTCATTATAACACGCACACACATGACGACACTTAAGAAACAAACTAAAAAACACACAAAACAAATGACAAACATATAGCCATAAATCCGAAAGTTCTTACGTATGGACTTACGTTGCCCTGTTTTCTCTTTCCAATTTTTATTCTATTCTAATAGACTTCCTTCCTCCTCAAAGCGGTTCTGGTTTCGTGTTTGATAAACTGTTACTTTCTCATTTCATCATTTCTGCCCTTCTCCATATACTATGCTTGTAGACCATAATTCATTTTGCAAAAATTACTCAAAGCAAGTCCAGGCACTGATTTTTTAAGTAATCTCTGTACATTACCCACTCTTTTTGAAATTTTTAGTTAGACTGTCCCTTAATTGTATCTGTCATTTTTGCCAGTTCAAGATAATAATTTAATCTGTCTTGCCACTCTTTTTTTGTTGGTAGTGTTTCACTTTTCCATTTTTTTGCAATTAATATTCTTGCTGCCGATGATACGTAAAGGAATATTCTCTTATTTTCATTTGGGATGTCTGAGTAATATAGGCTTCTGGTTTCTTTATAAAGTTTGTTTAATTTTTTTTTTCAACTCCTCATAAGCAGTGTCCCAGAAGCTCTTCATTTTGTTGCAGGTTCATCACATATGAAATAGTGTCCCTTCTGCCTGGTTACACCTTCAGCACATTTTAGATCTCATTTTGTTCGTTTTGAATATTTTGCTAGGTGTTATATACCCCCTAGGGATGCGGGTGGCACTGTGGGTTAACCACTGTGCCATCTGGGCTTGCTGATCGAAAGGTCGGCGGTGCGAATACCCGCAACGGGGTGAGCTCCAGTTGCTCGGTCCCTGCTCCTGCCAACCTAGCAGTTCGAAAGCATGCAAAAAAAAAGTGCAAGTAGATAAATAGGTATTGCTCCGGCAGGGAGGTAAACAGCATTTCCACGCGTTGCTCTGGTTTCGCCAGGAGCTGCTTAATCATGCTGGCCACGTGACCCAGAAACACTGTCTGCGGAAGTGGACAAATGTTGGCTCCCTCGGCCTGTAAAGTGAGATGAGCGCTGCAACCCTAGAGTTGTTCGTGACTAGACTTAATTGTCAGGGATCCCTTTACCTTGTTGTTGTTGTTTAGTCGTTTAGTCGTGTCCGACTCTTCATGACCCCATGGACCAGAGCACGCCAGGCACCTCTGTCCTCCACTACCTCCCGCGGTTTGGTCAAACTCATGCTGGTAACCTCGAAAACACTATCCAACCATCTCGTCCTCTGTCGCCCCCTTCTCCTTGTGCCCTCCATCTTTCCCAGCATCAGTGTCTTCTCCAGGGAGTCTTCTCTTCTCATGAGGTGGCCAAAGTACTGGAGCCTCAGCTTCACGATCTGTCCTTCCAGTGAGCACTCAGGGCTGATTTCCTTAAGAATGGATGCGTTTGATCTTCTTGCAGTCCATGGGACTCTCAAGAGTCTTCTCCAGCACCATAATTCAAAAGCATCAATTCTTCGGCGATCAGCCTTCTTTATGGTCCAGCTCTCACTTCCATACATCACTACTGGGAAAACCATGGCTTTAACTATACGGACCTTTGTTGTCAAGGTGACGTCTCTACTTCTCCAGATGCTATCTAGGCCTGTCATTGCCCTTCTCCCAAGAAGCAGGCGTCTTTTAATTTCGTGGCTGGTGTCACCATCTGCAGTGATCATGGAGCCCAAGAAAGTAAAATCTCTCACTGCCTCCATTTCTTCCCCTTCTATTTGCCAGGAGGTGATGGGACCAGTGGCCATGATCTTCGTTTTTTTGATGTTGAGCTTCAGACCATATTTTGCGCTCTCCTCTTTCACCCTCATTAAAAGGTTCTTTAATTCCTCCTCACTTTCTGCCATCAAGGTTGTGTCATCTGCATATCTGAGGTTGTTGATATTTCTTCTGGCAATCTTAATTCCGGCCTTTCACATGATGGCAATCATCCAGCCCAGCCTTTCACATGATGAATTCTGCATATAAATTAAATAAGCAGGGAGACAATATATAGCCTTGTCGTACTCCTTTCCCAATTTTGAACCAATCAGTTGTTCCATATCCATTTCTGACTGTAGCTTCTTGTCCCACAAAGAGATTTCTCAGGAGACAGATGAGGTGATCAGGCACTCCCATTTCTTTAAGAACTTGCCATAGTTTGCTGTGGTCGACACAGTCAAAGGCTTTTGCATAGTTAATGAAGCAGAAGTAGATGTCTTTCTGGATCTCTCTAGCTTTCTCCATAATCCAGCGCATGTTTGCAATTTGGTCTCTGGTTCCTCTGCCTCTTCTAAATCCAGCTTGCACTTCTGGGAGTTCTCGATCCACATACTGCTTGAGCCTTCCTTGTAGAATTTTAAGCATAACCTTGCTAGCGTGTGAAATGAGTGCAATTGAGCGGTAGTTGGAACATTCTTTGGCACTGCCCTTCTTTGGGATTGGGATGTAGACTGATCTTCTCCAATCTTCTGGCCACTGCTGAGTTTTCCAAATTTGCTGGCATATTGAGTGTAGCACCTTAACAGCATCATCTTTTAAAATTTTAAATAGTTCAGCTGGAATACCATCACTTCCACTGGCCTTGTTATTTGCAGTGCTTTCTAAGGCCCATTTGACTTCACTTTCCAGGATGTCTGGCTCAAGGTCAGCAACCACACTACCTGGGGTGCACGAGACATCCATATCTTTCTGGTATAATTCCTCTGTGTATTCTTGCCACCTCTTCTTGATGTCTTCTGCTTCTGTTAGGTCCTTACCACTTTTGTCCTTTATTATGGTAATCTTTGTACGAAATGTTCCTTTCATATCTCCAATTTTCTTGAACAGATCTCTGGTTCTTCCCATTCTGTTGTTTTCCTCTATTTGTTTGCATTGCTCATTTAAGAAGGCCTTCTTGTCTCTCCTTGCTATTCTTTGGAAATCTGCATTCAGTTTCCCGTATCTTTCACTATCTCCCTCGCATTTTGCTTGCCTTCTCTCCCCCGCTATTTGTAAGGCCTCATTGGACAGCCACTTTGCTTTCTTGCATTTCCTTCTCATTGGGATGGTTTTAGTTGCTGCCTCCTGTACAATGTTACGAGCCTCCATCCATAGTTCTTCAGGCACTCTGTCCACCAGATCTAAATCCTTAAACCTGTTCCTCACTTCCACTGTGTATTCATAAGGGATTTGACTTAGATTGTATCTTACCGGCCCAGTGGTTTTTCCTACTTTCTTCAGTTTAAGCTTGAATTTTGCTATAAGAAGCTGATGATCTGAGCCACAGTCAGCTCCAGGTCTTGTTTTTGCTGACTGTATAGAGCTTCTCCATCTTTGGCTGCAGAGAATATAATCAATCTGATTTGGATGCTGCCCATCTGGTGATGTCCATGTGTAGAGTCGTCTCTTGTGTTGTTGGAAAAGCGTGTTTGTGATGACCAGCTTGTTCTCTTGACAGAACTCTATTAGTCTTTGCCCTGCTTCGTTTTGATCTCCAAGGCCAAACTTGCCAGTTGTTCCTTTTATCTCTTGCCTCCCTACTTTAGCATTCCAATCCCCTATAATGAGAAGAACATCCTTCTTTGGTGTCACTTCTATAAGGTCTTGTAAGTCTTCATAGAATTGGTCAATTTCAGTTTCTTCAGCACCAGTAGTTGGTGCATAAACTTGGATTACTGTGATGTTAAAAGGTCTGCCTTGGATTCGTATCGAGATCATTCTATCGTTTTTGAGATTGCATCCCAGTACAGCTTTTGCCACTCTTTTGTTGACTATGAGGGCCACTCCATTTCTTTTACGGGTTTCTTGCCCACAGTAGTAGATGTGATGGTCATCCGAACTGAATTCGCCCATTCCCGTCCATTTTAGTTCACAGATGCCCAGGATGTCAGTATTTATTCTTGCCATCTCATTTTTGACCACCTCCAACTTACCCAGGTTCATGGTTCTTACATTCCAGGTTCCTATGCAATATTTTTCTTTACAGCATTGGACTTTCCTTTCGCTTCCAGGCATATCCGCAACTGAGCGTCCTTTCGGCTTTGGCCCAGCCGCTTCATCAGCTCTGGATCTACTTGTACTTGCCCTCCGCTCTTCCCCAGTAGCATGTTGGACGCCTTCCGACCTGAGGGGCTCATCTTCCAGCGTCATAACTTTTATATGCCTGTTGTCTTTGTCCATGGAGTTTTCTTGGCAAGGATACTGGAGTGGCTTGCCGGTTCCTCCTCCAGGTGGATCACGTTTGGTCAAAACTCTCCACTATGACCTATTCATCTTGTGTGCCCTGCTCGGCGTAGTTCATAGCTTCTCTGAGTTCTTCAAGCCCCTTCGCCACGGCAAGGCAGTGATCCATGCAGGGGCCCTTTACCTTATATACCCCCTATAAAACATCTTTAGGAAATTTTCCTTTATTGAGTAGCAAGCTGTCAATCTCCAATCCTTATTCCATAGTTTTGCCCAAATCCATTGCCCACTTAATCATTGCTTCTTTCACTTGCTCATCTTTAACCTTCCATTCTAATAGAATTCCATACATTCTAGAAATTACTTTTTTCTTATTTTGTATTAATTCTTTGTCTAATGTTGATTCTTCTCTTGCAAAACCTTTTTTTTATTATTATCTATCTTAAACACTTTGTTTAGCTGGTGGTATTTGGATCCATCCTGTCAGGTAATGTTTTATTTCCTCATATTTTTTCAATTTCAATTTGTTGCCTTCTTCTTCTTGGAGATTTTTGTATGTAGCCCATAACGTTTCCATATTCTTCCTTTTAACTGCTATAGCCTCCAAAGGAGATAGCCACCAAGGAGTTTTAAGTTCTAGTAGTTCGTTATATTTTTTCCATACTTTATATAAAGGCTTCCTTACGATATGATTAAGGAAGCTTCTATGAACTTTCACCTTCTCATATCCCAAATATGCATGCCACCTGTAGTGATTATCAAAACCTTCTAAGTCCAGTAAGTCTACATTCTTTTAACCAATTTAGAAAGGTTGGATCATAATACAATTTCAAGTCAGGGAGAGCCATTCCACCTCTATTTTTGCTATCTATTAATAATTTGTGTTTAATTTTAGTTTTTTTGTACTGCCAAATGATTCTCAATAGATCTTTTTGCCAAGATTTGAAACATCCCGTCCTCCCAATCACTGGTGTCATCTGGAATAAAAATATCATTTTGGGAAGCACGTTCATTTTTACTGCTGATATTCTACCACAGAATGATAGTTTCAGCCTTGTCCAGATTTCTATATCCTTTTTAATTTCCTTCCAGATTTTTAAATAATTATCATTGAATAAATTACTATTTTTATTTGTTAACCAAATTCCCAAGTATTTAGCCTTATTTACTATCGTTAGTCCTGAAATTGTTTGTAGTTCTTCTTTTTCTTGTATAGACATGTTCTTTGCTAACATACTAGTTTTGTTTTTGTTTATTTTAAATCCTGCCACATTTCCAAATTCAAGAGTTCTTTCTAACATTTTTTACACTTTCTTCAGGGTTTTCAGTAGTTATTATCAAATCATCAGCAAAGGCCTTTATTTTATGTGATTTATTTCATACTACTATTCCTTTTATTTCTGGGTCTTTCCTTATTGTGATCGCTAGTGATTCTAGCACCATAATAAACAGTAGAGGTGACAAGGGCAGCCTTGTCTGGTCCCCTTACTTATCTTGAATTCTTCTGTTACTTAATTATTTAAAATCAACTTTGCTCTCTGGTCTTGATGTATTGCCTCACTGCCTCTGCTGAAATTTTCCCAGAGTCCTGTAAGTTCTAGAGTTTTTTTCATATAATTCCAGGATATATTATCGAAAGCTTTTTCGGCATCAAAATTGCTTTTTTATCAGTTTTTTACTCCAAATACTTTAAAATATCAATTACATTCATGATATTGTTGCACATGTGTCTGCCTGGTAAGAAGCCTCCTGGTCTTTGCGTACAATTTTGTTAAGTATTCTTTTGAGTCTGTTGGCCAGGATGTCAGCGAATATTTTATAATCATTTTTTAATAATGATATTCGCCTATAATTTTTAATCAGCATTGGGTCCATTCCTTGTTTGGGTATTGAAGTGATAAAAGCTTCTTCCCATGACTTTAGTATTTTCCCTTTAAAAAAAATTCTGTTCATGTCTGTTTTCATCGGTTCTGACAATACATTTTCTAATTTCTTGTAGAACATGGCAGATAAGCCATCTGTACCTGGTGACTTTCCTGACTTCGCTTTGTTGATTGATTGTTGCATCTCCATTGTTATAGGGGAGTTTAGTTTTTCAATTTTTTTGCTTGTTGTCCTTGGGAGTCTATTCTGTACTATACAGTGGTACCTCGGGTTACAGACACTTCAAGTTACAAACTCTGCTAACCCAGAAATAGTACCTCGGGTTAAGAACTTTGCTTCAGGATGAATGAATCAATGAATGAATGAACTTTATTACGGTCATAGACCAGGATTAAGAAAAGCATATAGATAAAATAACAGTTGGGATTTTTGACCGATAATTGTTAGGGCAAATGAGGACAAGGAAACAGGCATAAAACATCCGAATAAAATACAAGATTAAACACAGATAATGGGTGGATAAAAAACTAATAATTAAAACAGATGAGCTAAAAACCACCAAAAACACACAGTTAAAACAACTGTAAGAGCATAAGAACTAAAAAACTCGCAGATAAAACAACTATAAGAGGCTGCAGAGTAGAAGCCTCTTAAGTAGAGGACACTCACAATGTTAAAAACTGCTGTGCAAATATGGTTAAAACAGACAATTAAAACAATATACAACACTAAATTTAGAAACAATGTACAGCAATACACTGTCCCAGGAAGTTGACTCAGAATCACCCATGGAACCGTGTTTGGGACTATTTTGAATTGGGCGATGGTCTGCACCTACAGATCTGTAGACAGAATCTGGCGACCATCCAGGTCATCTTCTGATCTTTGCCCAACAGCAAAAGGTCAAATTTTTGCTTTTGCGGGAGGTCGGCGAGCCTCACCAGTAGGGGATCCATGATCTTACAAGTGTTCTGGGCTTCCTATCTCTCCCAGTGGACAGGTGCAAAGTCTCTGAGCATACGGGACCCTTCTAAAGGCTCCATCCAGGACCGGTGAGGGAAGAGCCGAACTTCTGGCGAGTGTAAAGGCCCTTCTTGCATCCCTAGATACGAGAATGAAGAGATATGCTGCTGGTGCGGCTATATATCTCTCGATTTCTCCAATTCTATAGTTGGGGCACCTTGCACAGTCCTGCTGTCTCTCGGTGTCTAATATTCTTTGCCTGACCGTAGCTTTTGCCTGGTCCAAACCCAGACTTAGAAGGGCCAAGATCAAGCAGCAACAAGAGTGATGTTTGGATCCCTTTTGGAGCTCGAAATATGGGTACTGCCAACAAAATTTTAAAAATTTGGCTGTGTAATTTGGAACTAATGTGATTTGGAATTAATGTGATCTGATTGGCCTGTTAATAAAAAATATTTTTTTTTTAAAAAAAAGGAATTTCCTTTGGTTTCCCTATTTCCCCACTAGAGGGCGGTATGTGATCCGCTGGGGCGTGGGGCATGGGGCTTTTCCTCAGAGTGCTTTATTGGCATGCATGAGTTTGTGATTTTCTTTTGGGTTGTAGGAGCAGAGTTCTTTGTTGTTGTATTCTCCAGCAGCTTAAAGAGCTTCTGGAAATTCATTTTTTTAGTCCGGCAGGTCGGCGTTCCCTTTTGGCCTCTCAATTTGATGTTTTTGGTCTTCTTCATTTTTTGTGCTGAGCATTTTCTCTTTAAGGTCGGTTTCTTGGGACCAGGGGACCCTTCCTCCTGCTTCAGGATGAGAACAGAAATTGCGCAGCGGTGGCAGCGGGAGGCCGCATTAGCTAAAGTGGTGCTTCAGGTTAAGAACAGTTTCAGGTTAAGAACGGACCTCCAGAATGAATTAAGTTCTTAACCTGAGATGCCACTGTATATCTTTCCATCTCCTTTTGATCTTCATCTTTTGCTTGATATAACCTCCTGTAAAGGTAAAGGGGCCCCTGACAATTAAGTCCAGTCGCTAACGACACTGGGGTTGCGGCGCTCATCTTGCTTTACAGGCTGAGAGAGCCGGCGTTTGTCCACTCTGCAGACAGTTCTTCCAGGTCATGTGGAGAGCATGACTAAGCCGCTTCTGGTGAACCAGAGCAGCACACGGAAACGCCGTTTACCTTCCCGCCGGAGCGGTGCCTATTTATCTACTTGCATCGTGTGCTTTCAAACTGCTAGGTTGGCAGGAGCTGGGACTGAACAACGGGAGCTCACTCCGTTGCAGGGATTCGAACCGCCGACCTTTCAATCGGCAAGATCAAGCGGCACAGTAGTTTAACCCACAGCGCCGATAACTTCCAATAGTAGTTTGTAATTTTTTCACGTTTCCTTGGGTTCTTCTATCTATTACTTTCCCTTCCCCTATCAATTTCTCTTTTTGTTTTTTTTAAATTGCCAGGCAAGTATTCTGCCTGGCTTATTGCCAGATTCAAAAAAAATCTGCCTTAACATTTTTTCTTTTGTTCTGTTTTGTAATTCAGAATCATAGAGAGCTGCGTCTGTAATATCTTGATATTTTGTTTTGGTATTTCATTCTTCGGATTTTTAACAGGTTTATTTTCTTTTTCGCTTTTGTTGTTTAATTGTGTCCGACTCTTTGTGACCCCATGGACCAGAGCACGCCAGGCACTCCTGTCTTTCACTACCTCCCGCAGTGAGCACTCGGGGCCGATTTTCCTTCAGAATGGATAGGTTTGATATTCTTGCAGTCTATGGGACTCTCAAGAGTCTCCTCCAGCACCATAATTCAAAAGCATCAATTTTTCGGTGATCAGCCTTCTTTATGGTCCAGCTCTCACTTCCATACATCACTACTGGGAAAACTATAGCTTTAACTATACGGACCTTTGTTGGCAAGGCAATATCTCTGCTTTTTAAGATGCTGTCTAGGTTTGTCATTGCTTTTCTCCCAAGAAGCAGGCATCTTTTAACTTTGTGACTGCTGTCACCATCTGCAGTGATCATGGAACCCAAGAAAGTAAAATCTCCCACTGCCTCCATTTCTTCCCCTTCTATTTGCCAGGAGGTGATGGGACCAGTGGCCATGATCATAGTTTTTTTATTTATTTATGTTGAGCTTCAGACCATATTTTGCACTCTCTTCTTTCACCCTCATTAAAAGGTTCTTTAATTCGTCCTCACTTTCTGCCATCAAGGTTTTGTCATCTGCATATCTGAGGTTGTTGATATTTCTTCCGGTAATCTTAATTCCGGCTAGGGATTCATCCAGCCCAGCCTTTCACATGATGAATTCTGCATATAAGTTAAATAAGCAGGGAGACAATATACAGCCTTGTCGTACTCCTTTCCCAATTTTGAACCAATCAGTTGTTCCATATCCAGTTCTAACTGTAGCTTGTTGTCCCACATAGAGATTTCTCAGGAGACAGATGAGGTGATCAGGCACTCCCATTTCTTTAAGAACTTGTTGACTGTGGTCGACACAGTCAAAGGCTTTTGTGTAGTCAATGAAGCAGAAGTAGATGTCTTTCTGGAACTCTCTAGCTTTCTCCATAATCCATCGCATGTTTGCAATTTGGTCTCTGGTTCCTCTGCCCCTTCAAAATACAGCTTGCACTTCTGGGAGTTCGCGGCCCACATACTGCTTAAGCCTGCCTTGTAGAATTTTAGTAATATCCAAGGCAACACGATGACCAAGTCTGGTCAGACCTCACCTGGAGTACTGTGTCCAGTTCTGGGCACCACAGTTCAAGAAGGACACTGACAAACTGGAACGTGTCCAGAGGAGGGCAACCAAAATGGTCAAAGGCCTGGAAACGATGCCTTATGAGGAACGGCTAAGGGAGCTGGGCATGTTTAGCCTGGAGAAGAGGAGGTTAAGGGGTGATATGATAGCCATGTTCAAATATATAAAAGGATGTCACATAGAGGAGGGAGAAAGGTTGTTTTCTGCTGCTCCAGAGAAGCGGACACGGAGCAATGGATCCAAACTACATGAAAGAAGATTCCACCTAAACATTAGGAAGAACTTCCTGACAGTAAGAGCTGTTTGACAGTGGAATTTGCTGCCAAGGAGTGTGGTGGAGTCTCCTTCTTTGGAGGTCTTTAAGCAGAGGCTTGACAACCATATGTCAGGAGTGCTCTGATGGTGTTTCCTGCTTGGCAGGGGGTTGGACTCGATGGCCCTTGTGGTCTCTTCCAACTCTATGATTCTTTGATTCTAACAATGCAATATCAATATAAACTCTTTACATAGTCTATAAGGAACGTTGAACAATATGGGAAACCAAATAAACAGAAATCTTATAAGTCTCTGAAAGTCACTAAATGTGCACTCTTTATGGATTCTCTTAAAAACCGAACCAGATAAACATAAGTCTTATAAGTCTCTGAAAGTCTTTGTAGACTATGCAAGTCTCTGAAAGAAGCAATGGGTCAGATATTTATCTGATGAAAAAAATCTGTTAAAGCTTTGTTTTATGACATCCAACACTACCAAAGTGGTCCGCAAACAGTCGTAGTGAACAGTGATTCCGGATATACCCACTGTTTCATAGAATTCTTCTTCAGCACAGCAGAAGGATACAGAAATGCTCCATAAACCCATCTATACGGTGAATGGAATTGTATAACAACAATATCTATGGAGCAGTGGTCATAAAGTTATGTACAGTTGTAGAATTTTAAGCATAACCTTGCTAGCATGTGAAATGAGCGCAATTGTGTGATAGTTGGAGCATTCTTTGGCACTGCCCTTCTTTGGGATTGGGATGTACACTGATCTTCTCCAATCCTCTAACCACTGCTGAGTTTTCCAAACTTGCTGGCATATTGAGTGTAGCACCTTAACAGCATCATCTTTTAAAATTTTAAATAGTTCAGCTGGAATGTCATCACTTCCACTGGCCTTGTTATTAGCAGTGCTTTCTAAGGCCCATTTGACTTCACTCTCCAGGATGTCTGGCTCAAGGTCAGCAACCACACTACTTGGGGTGTACGAGACATCCATATCTTTCTGGTATAATTCCTCTGTGTGTTCTTACCACCTCTTCTTGATTTCTTCTGCTTCGGTTAGGTCCTTACCACTTTTTGTTTTTTATTATGGTAATCTTTGCACGAAATCTTCCTTTCATTTCAACTACCTGACATTCAGAAGACATCTAAAGGCAGCCCTGTTCAGGGAAGTTTTTAATGTGTGACATTTTAGTGTATTTTTGGTCTTTGTGGAAGCCGCCCAGAGTGGCTGGGGAAACCCAGCCAGATGATGGGCGGGGTACAAATAAATTATTATTATTATTATTATTATTATTATTATTATTATTATTATCTCCAATTTTCTTGAACAGATCTCTGGTTTTCCCTACTTTCTTCAGTTTACGCTTGAATATTGCCATAAGAAGCTGATGATCTGAGCCACAGTCAGCTCCAGGCCTTGTTTTTGCTGACTATATAGAGCTTCTCCATCTTTTGCTGTAGAGAATATAATCAACCTGATTTCGATGCTGCCCATCTGGTGATGTCCATGTGTAGAGTCGTCTCTTGTGTTGTTGGAAAAGAGTGTTTGTGATGACCAGCTTGTTCTCTTGACAGAACTCTATTAGCCTTTGCCCTGCTTTGTTTTGAACTCCAAGGCCAAACTTGCCAGTTGTTCCTTTTATCTTTTGATTCCCTACTTTAGCATTCCAATCCCCTATAATGAGAAGAACATCCTTCTTTGGTGTCACTTCTATAAGGTCTTGTAAGTCTTCATAGAATTGGTCAATTTCAGTTTCTTCAGCACCAGTAGTTGGTGCATAAACTTGGATTACTGTGATGTTAAAAGGTCTGCCCTTGGATTTGTATTGAGATCATTCTTTCATTTTTGAGATTGCATCCCAGTACAGCTTTTGCCACTCTTTTGTTGACTATGACTATTTTCGCTTATCTCCTTCAAAATTTGTTCCAGTTTCCTTTCTTTCTCTCTTCTTTGGATTCTATTTTGTTGGATGAAAAAGCCTCGTATCACTGCTTTGCTTGGATCTCATACGGTATTTATATCGGTTCCCTGATTTAAGTTGTTATCAAAATATTCTCTTAAAGTCACCCTCACCTTTTCTAATACTTAATAATAATCATTATTTAAGACATTTTCATTAATTCTCCATTTTGTTGTTTTCCTTCCTTCTTTTATTTCCATTGTAGTTGGGTTATGGTCAGATACTGTTTTTATTGAATTACTGCTTTCTTTATTTTCAGTAATAAGTTTTTTGAAACCCAAATTGTATCAATTCTCCCTGCAGAATTTTTTTGCTTCTGAATAATGTGTAAATTGTTTGTCATTTGGGTGTTTAACTCCCCATGCATCTTGAAGGTTGAAATTTTCTACTAGTTGAAAGAAAGTTAGCAGTAGTCTCCCTTCTTTACTTTCTTTCTCTTGTGTTGTCCTGTCCATATTAAGTGAGGTAACACCATTTAAATCTCCTAATCAAATGATCTTTTCATCACTATAATCCAGCAGTTTATCCTCCAGTTTTTGGTAAAATTCCGACTTCTTTTCGTTTGGTGCCTAGATTCTGACAATATTTTTTCCTTTTTGATACACCACTTTTATCGCCATCATTCTCCCTTCTTCATCCTTAAATAAGGGTTCCGGCTTTAATCTTGAGTTTGCGTATATAACTACACCTCTTTTCTTTACAACATCTGATGAAATAAATTCATCACCTATTTTTAAATTCAATATTCAATATATTTTTAAAACGTTATTTAAAAAGCATTTTCACAGCGTTTTTTTATATATGTCTAGATTCCACCTTGTTCTCACGACTGTTGAGAGTCGTTAGCTTAGATCCCTTTATACCAGTTTTATGGGGGAACTAGTTCATCAGCAGGCTCGAATGGTGAAATGGAATTTCCATGTTCAGAGGCAGTACCTCTCCAAGTACCAGGTGCTGTGGACAAACAGCAGGGGAAGGCTGCTCGTGAGTTGCTCTGGGCACCTGCCTGGCAATAATAATAATAATAATAATAATTTATTATTTGTACCCCGCCCATCTGGCTGGGCTTCCCCAGCCACTCTGGGTGGCTTCCAAAAAATATTAAAATCCTCTAATACATCAAACATTAAAAGCTTCCCTAAATAGGGCTGCCTTCAGATGTGAGAATAATGCAATTGCCAGCCTGGCAGACCAGTTTCCAGGTGCTCATGGGCTGCAATTCCCATCCCCTTAGCAGCACACCCATGTGATGCTGGGGCTGATGGAACTTCTAATATGAAACATCTGGAGGGCACCAGGTTGCCAAAGGATGAGTTAGATGGTTCTGTTGGTTTGATTCCAAGTACTAAATTATTTCTCCTAATTCTTGGTACTTTAAACATTAATGCAATGTGGCAAAAATTACTGCTTAAAGGCCACTGGCTGCCATGTGCAGCTGTTCTGACTCAGTCTGAGAGTGGCATTCAACATTTATGTTAGTGCAAGGATTCCTTCTAGTGCAGCCCTCTCCTCACCAGCCTCTCGCTGTCCCATGTGTGCCCTAGAACAGATTTAGAGGTCCATAGGAGGGGAGAGGGGGGGACATTCCATTGCTGGTGGAACATTTCCCATAACACTACGCTGACTGTAAGCCTCCCTGGGCATCAAGGAGTGGCATGCAGGCAAGTGGACGGTAGCAGCTGAGCAGGGTGGAGCTCCCTCTTCCTCCTTCCTTTGTGCCTGGGGTGCCAGGGATGGAACCCGTTCAACCCCTCTGCCAGGCACAAGTAGTCTGTTCCTCTTTTTTCGGCAGGCAAGTCATTGTTCTGAGCTTATTTCCAATGTTGATTTGAGGCCTAATTCCAGGAAAGGCCTGACCATCATTGATGCAGATTTTCAGACACTTCAGATACTTATTTTTTGCAACTGCTGTGTTAAAAGGTTAAGCCTGAGATACCCTTGCCCAGACCACTTAAAGATATTTTGATGACTGAGCAGGGATTTGAACCAGGTCTGCCCACCAGGGATTGATGTGTAGTTTAAGGAAAGTTGCTAGTTAGGAATTGAGCATTGCAATATTGTTTGCTGCTCTGGCATCATCAGCAAGCTCTGCTATGCACATGTTGCAGTTATTTTCATCTTTCTTAGGGCAGTGGGTTTATGACCTGGCCCACCTGGATCTCCTGCTGGGGCAGAATAGCTGAGTGAAGTGCTGCTGTCCATTTTAAGTATTGATGAAGGGTCTCAGGGCTGATTTTTATTTAAATCGACAGAAGGCTGCAAGGTGAGGGGAATAAGATTGTGCATCACAATGTCTGAATGGAAATGAGAATTCTCTCTGGCGGAGCTAGTTTGCAACGAGCACGCTATTGTCATGATCCCAGTAAAGGAATCCCTTCTGGTCTTGCTCCAGTTCGTCTTCCTCCAGTGGAATGGGAGTTGACTCTCCCAATGTGCCTACTAGTGTGGTGGCATTTGGCAATGAGAGAGGCAAGGCATAGTGCTTCGGCACCCACAGATCAGCTGGGAGCACATCCTTTCTGTTGATGGGTCTATTTGCAGGAAGCTTTGTCAACTCATGAGTCTCTACTGTACCTCAGAGCTAGAATGGCAAGAAAGTGGCTCACAGAAAAAGTCCCTAAGAGGAAAAGCTGTGTCACACGTGCTGGGATACAGTGATGCTCCCAGATTTCTGGGCAATGAGAGCAAGAGGCACGTGACTTGTAAAAACCTGCTATGTACATTGAATCAGTGCTTGACCACCACTCTCACGGTGGACAACATGCATTTTGCAAAGCACTCTAAGTCTTCCAAATCCTACTTTTACTTTGTTTTGTCAAACATGATTCTAGCCTTTTTGGTTGCAGTGAAGTTTGAAAACGTAACGGCAAAAATATCAACAGCACACTGTCTTGGGTCCCTATATTGAATTTTCAGGGCATTCTGAAGTTTTAACTTTCTGTAGCAAGCTTGTATTAGAGTAGGTGCACAGAGTGTTGTCTGCTGCTAGCCAACAAACTGTGAGCTGTGTTCCATAGATATGGAAGATTGGCAAAAAATATGGAATGAAAACTTGAAGTTTACAGCATGCATTACGTTGAAAGAGAACGTCATGAAGATGGTATACAGATAGTATATGACGCCAGCTAAATTAGCAAAAATGTACAAAATTTGTAACAAATGTTGGAAATGTGGGGAGAAGGAGGGTACATTTATCCATATGTGGTGGGAGTGCAAGAAAGTGAAGGGATTCTGGGAAATGGTATACAATGAGTTAAAGAAAATGCTGAAATATAGCTTTGTAAAGAAACCAGAGACCTTCCTATTGGGAATAACTAAAAACGATATAAATAAGAGGGACTGTAAACTCTTTCAGTATGCAATAACAGCAGCGAGAATATTGATGGCCCAAAGGTGGAAGCAGGAAGAACTACCAACTCTGGAAGAATGGAGAGCAAAACTAACAGACTTTGCAGAACTTGACAAATTAACTGGAAAAATCAGATTTCAAAGAGACCATAAGTTTTTAGAGGACTGGGGAAAATTCAGAGATTATTTGAAAACTGTATGTGAGGAAAATACAACGCTAGTGTGTTTTAAAGAAGCTTTGTGAAAAAATAAGGAATATCGCAAAAATGTAAAAGAGGATAGAAAAATGTATTAAAAGGCGATACTATAATTAAGGAATGTGAAGATAGGAATTTAATTATGGATGATTGTCAGAGGAGTTGAGGGAGGTTCAATAAGTTAAAATATGTGATGTTAAAATTGTATGATTGGAGATATTATGGAAAAACTTAATAAAAAATCTAAAAAAAATAAATAAATAAAACTTGGTGCAACTAAAATGTTTGTGGCAGCTTCTCAAGTGCCTGCCGTGACATAACCCTTTAGTACAGTATTTCCCAACTTTTTTTTGACTGTGGCCCCTTTCTGACCTTGTTTAAGAATAAGAATTTATTTATACCCTGCCCATTTGGACTGTAGCACTACCTGTCCTGAAAGCTGCTATTTAGGAATTGAGCCCTGCACCCCTCGGCAACATCTGAAGGCCCCGATCTGCTAGGTGCTGGGGTGAATTGCACCCTGCGCCTTGCGGAGTCAGGCCCAGGCTGCCACCTGGCCCAGCATCGCCCTCTCCCACTGTAAACCAACCAGGACAGTTCCAAGAAAATGCACATGGCAAAAAGAAGCACCAGGCCACCCTCTGGTGGGCCGCCCCCTTACCTGCTTGTGATTGGCCAAGCTGATAGCCAACCAATCAGATTTAATAAATAAATAACCCCCCCTTTCTTCTCACTTCCCTCTATGGCCTCCTAGCCATGTGCTGTGGCCCCCATATATATCCTGGGGGGGGGCAGGAGGCCATATAGCCCCCATTATGAAACACTGGTTTAGTCCATAGAAGTGAACCTGGTCAGATAAAGCATGCATTCCTGTGGTGCACAGGTTGAAACAAGTTTTCTTTGGGTCCTCCTTGGATGCACAGGAGCAGGAGTGAGTGCAAAGATTCTCAGGTACTCTGCTTAAAGAAATTCTGTGTTGTGGGGGCAGAAAGGGGGGGCTGGTTCTGCAAGCTGAATGAAATTACACAAATGAATCAAATGAATTTGCTTCACATTGGCCACAGAGGGCAGGCATACTCTACATACTCTATATGTAGAGTATAGGAGCATCCTCCCAACTCCAGTGACTGGAAGCAATGCTTTTATCAATGCCTCTGGTATTTTAAAGCTTTGATCTCTGTAGCCATAGGGGTTGAAATCTTCATGATGCCTAATTCTGTACCTGGCACCCTAATGCCACAGTGGTTTGATGCAAAGACACCTGGAAGACACCTGTCATACCTGAGTAGCAGAGCAGAGACTGTGCTTGCAGTAAGATCCAGGTTCCCTCCCTGGAATCTCCAGTTAAAAAGATCCAATGACAGCTAATGAGGAAGTGGCTGCCCATCTCGGCCACTGACAGTCAGAGCAGACCATGCTGGACTAGATGGGCACACTGGGTCTAAGGCCACTTCCTGTGCTCCTAATCTGAACCTGCCCCTTCTCCTCTCCCTCCTGCCCCGGACCCCTTGTTGCTGCAGGAGTCTCCTTCAAGCAGGGAACAGATGCATTTGCCCAGGTTGCAGGGCCCAGAGGAGCCGGAACAGCAGCCAGTAGTGAAGTGGAAGAAAGAGCCAGAGATGAGTGGCTCAATTTTGGCCCAGGACTTGGCTAAGGACTGCCCCATCCTGCCGCATGTCAAAGAGGAGTCAGAAGTACCTCGACACCCCACCCCACCCTCTCAAGTTCTGGTGAAGGTGAGTGAGTGCGTTCTCTCTTGATCCTTCCTCTCCTGACAGTTGAAATGCCCAATACTGAAGCATTTCTTACACGGAGCACCGGATCCTTTTTGTGGAAACAAAGTCTTGAAGTTCTAAAGACTTGACAAATAAGCTCGGTGAACATCCTTTGGGGAGGACGTTGCAGAGGACAAATGTCAGCATTCAGATAGTCTGGCTCTTTATTCACATGTCAGGATAGAGGGCTCCAAATCAAGGAAAGATCCCCCTGCTCCCACACCACCACCCACTGCTTTGCCAAACAGCAGGAATTAAGCTTCCAAAAACCTAACTCCGGGAGGTGCCCAGACCTTGAGACATGCCTCATCCTGTTCCTCCTTGGCTGCAACCCTGCAGGCAAAAAGGGGGAATTCTTCCCCAGTAGGCTCAGTGACCCAGCAGCCTGGACACTGAATTTAGAACTCGATGTGCCCCCCCCCCCGCTTAATAACTCAGACCAATCATTTTTAGCAGCAGAAATTATTTGCAGTAGTAAAGGAACAGCAAAAGAGCATCTTGGAGGTTTGGGGTGCTCTTCAGAGTTGATGTGGCAGTTGATGTAGAGGGCTGGAAGAAAGGTGAAGTCCCATCCCTGCATTGTTGGGATTTTGCCTCTTGTTTTTCAAATGTATGGTGGGGAGGTTGCAGAGAGGCTTCTTGTCCTGTGCAGTGCATGTGGCTCCTTCTGTTGCCCATTTATTCTGACCAACAAAGCTACGAATATAGCAAAACAGGGATTGAACCATAGGAACCATTGTAAGTGAGCGTGTGGAGTGAGAGCACATTCCACATCTGTACAGAATGAAGCGCATAGCCTTTAATACACTCTCTCTTTATGTGCCCTCATGTTTCTGCATAGCAATCCGACACCAGACTACCTGCTGTCAACCTCCTCATTGCCACCTCTCCTGTTGACAAACAGGAGCATGCGGAACCGGAGGGGGACTGTCGGCCATCGAATGATTCTCGGGTAAGCCCACATTTTCTTCCCGCCTGCTGACCTCGAATGTTCCTGCTTTTGGCTCATAAAACTTTAAAGCACCGCTCTTTTTAGTGTTTTTAATACAGCTTGGAATCAGGGTGGTGACATTCATCAGAAGGTTTCCAAATGCTGTTAAAAGAGATTCAGTATACCAAAAAAGAAATATGAAATCCTATCACCTGGGCTGTAGGGCTTGAGTGTTCAAAATCACCAGTGGTGTGTGCCTCCTTCCCAAATATTGCTGTTTTTATTCTTTATATATATATTTATACCCCACCTTTTTTCCTGATGGAACTCAAGGTGGCTTGCAGATAAAAACAAGAATTGCTAAAAACATAGAAGCTAGTTTTGATCCTTGGGTTCCTACACTATCACAACCACTCCTTTGTTTTGGACATCTCCACAAAATGCTTGTTTAGTCCCTTCCTTCCATACTTCCAGTAAGGAAAAGCCCACAACTATTGTTACTCCTCCCCCATTTTTTAATGCATGAAGCTTAATCTAAACTTAATATGGTTAATTGCCAAGGCTGTTAGTCACATTGGCTGCAGTCATGACTTGGTAAGGACAATGTCACAAAGAACTGAGCACCACAGCAAGTTGACCACAAATTCATCCTGGCCTTGTGCTGCAGCAGATGTAAAAAGAGTTGCTGCCAGCAACGAAAATGTTTCTAGCCTTGTATCTTAATATCACCACTGTCCATGGTCTCCCATCCTTCCCTGTATGTCAAGTGGTGCTGTTCGCTCTGTGGGAAGTTTCTGAATATTAAAAAGCTCCATGTCTTTTCCTTTCCTCCAGGTCTCAGCAGGACTTCCCCAGTGTAAGAGGGGGCGGGGAGCGCAGGGCAAGGAGCTGGTGGTTCTGGATGATGAAGATGACGAAGAAGTGGAGCACCTGCAGCAATTGCGTCCACCAGTAGTGAGTGATTAAGTTGTTTGGGGCAACTGGTAAGATCCCTGGGCTCTTTGACTTAGGGAGAAGAGAAGGCTTACTTTGTAGAACTGGACTCTGCTCCACATGCTGGCAGGAACAATGCAGTGAGTGTGGCAGGCATGGAGGGAGAGGTCTTCTGGTGCAATTTATACGGCACCCCCATTGCAAAAACCACATGGAGATATTTGTAGGTTCATGCCATTTGCAGAAGTGTGATATAGTTTGAGATTGATTGATTTATCTATCTAAAATATTTCTCTACTGCCCTTGAATTCAGAATGTCTGGCGCCTTTTGTGATAGCTAATAAGAAAGGCAATTAGAAAAGCAATTAAGCAGTAAATGACCTCAAAAAGACCTGATCTCAAAATGACCGCAATAAGTGGTCAAAAGTCTTTGCCAGGCGCTTAAGAGATGCTGGTGTAGGGGCCAGGCAAGCCTCCCTGGAGGGCAGGGAGGGGGGGTTGAATTGCATAAGCAAGACACCACTGCAGCAAAGGCCTCTTCCCCATGGGAGGAACTCTGAAGAACATCTCAGTGTCTGAGCAGGCTTAATGGGAGAAGTCAAGGTCCAGGTCTCAGGGCATATAGAGCTTTAAAACAGGAATGGGGAACCTGTGGCTCTCAAAATTTCGGTGGAATACAACTCCCATCATCCCTCACATACAGCATGGCTGTAGCTGATGGAAGTTGTAGTTCAACAATCTGTAGAAGATCACAGATTCCCCATCCCTGCTGTAAAGATAAGCACCAGTACTTTAAATTGTGCTCAGAAATGGACCAGACTGAGTGAATCTCTTGAAGCCTTAGATAGATACGTTTCTAACGTATGTTCCTAGTAAATAGCTTAACAGCCGTGTTTTGAACTAACTGCAGTTTCCATGCGCCAGATAGTACTAAAATGTGTTCTAACATGGAAGTTTTCAGGGCAGGGCTAAAGCTTGGCTTTCTCTTTGGAGAAGAGATTTCAGCTGTCACACCACTCTTGGCCAGTGGAGGATGATCTGTGCCACTGAGAGCACTTGGGCTTCTAGTGACAACAGTGTGGCTGGATGAGCACCTGCAGATTGCAAGCCTTATCAGGGGGAGTGCAGTCCCTGCTAGATTTGGTGGAACATGACCTTCCTGGACAGAGATGCCACCCACTGACATTACTTCAGCTTTGTTGTGACCAGTCGATTATTGCAGATGGGGGAACCATCTCTTGCAACGATGCATTTTTCACCTCCTGAACCCGGACAGAAAACTACCTTCTGCTCGGCGGAATAAGCCAAGGGCAAGGATTGAGAGGGCAAGTGTTAGGCCATAGTCCTTTGGGTCCCCTGTCCACATCCTCAGGAGCATGGTCTCTAGATGGCTGAATTACTGAGATCCCTTAGCCAAGTCTTCTGCCTCTTCTGTAAACAGAAATGTATCACTTTCTATGAAATATTTTGCTCTGCATCCATAGCACTGTCACACAACTGGAAATGCATCTGGAATTCAGGGGACTAGGTAGTATCTGTTGTGAATGGGGGAAATGGCAACTCATGTAGGGATTTTTGGGTGGCAGGAGTGCTGGGTTTGGGGGCAGTTGCATACTGCCCCCTTTTCCATCGGAGTCCCAAACTTGGAGCCGGTAAGTGAAACGAAGCACATTTTGCTACAGCCCTCACAAAACAGCTCAATTCATGGGGGCCACGTTGCTCATATGTTGTGAAGGAGAGAGGGAGATGGTATGAAGCCATTCTTTTGTCTCTCCTTCCACAGATAATGGAGATTTATAGCCTGGGTGGTGCGCAGCCCCTTGCCCAGTTGGACAGCGTCCTGCATGAGTTCTTGGCTGAGCTGAATGAGATCCCTCTCCCTGCTCACTGGGAGGTGCTGTCTCCGCTTTGCGGCCCTGACCTGCGTCTCGTCCAGCGCTCAGAACACTCCACCATGTCCTCAGCTGTCATCTACATCCGCCCAGGCCTCTTCTTCCATGTGGTGGTGCGAAACCTGCCCGTGCCCCCTGAGCACGAACTCTATGCCAGCCACCCTGCCCGCCTCACCACGGTGGACGAGGTGGTGGAACTTATCTGCGACCTGGAGGCCTATCGGCTCTGCTCTGGTTGGCCTGCAGGCTGGCACGCCGGTGAACGCTCCGAGGCCTGTGACGTTCTTGTCTATTCTGGTTGCTGCCCACAGTGCCAACTCAACCCTTGGCCATCAGGGAGAGGCACTCGCTGAGAACTGAGTTGGGAGGGGGGATTTGGGGAGAGGACTTGGCCCTGTGGGGCAGTGAATGGAAAGAGGTTTTATTTTGACACTGGAAATGGCTTGGAATATCTAAAGGGATCATTCCTTGCCATAAATAGCTTTATATTTTTTTCTCTCTTGTTCAGTAGCTTGGCACAGAAAGTCCCATTTCTCTTGTTGTCTTCTGCCTCTCTCTACTGGTGAGCTGCTTCTGTGTTTCTGGCACAGAGAGACATTCCTCTCAGAGACTCGATTCCTGTCTTCAGTCGCTTGCTTGTCTCCTGCCAGAGAGTTGCAGTGGGAGCTCAGGGTCCATTGCCATAGCCTGTGCTGCTCCCAGTTCCCTCTGCTGGTACAGCCTCCCAGGTTGATGTGGAGGCAGCTTATGTATCAGTGTGGACCTTTCTGTCCATTGCTCCCACTTGCCTACCCCGCTCAATTTAGCATTGTCCTGGCGACTCCTAGACCTGCAGTATGGTCATCTCCAAACACAGGAAGCATGGGATTTAAGCAAAGCATCTCTTTTGCTATCTCCCCCTCTCTCTAAAAAAAAAAAGTTCCTCTGGCTGGGACCTGCCCCTTCCTGCCCCAGATCCAGCTAAAACGGAATTGCCACTTCAGGCATGTCTTTCCTTTGCTTCAAGGTTGCTGAGTTCAGATGAGTTATTCTGTTTCTGAGGACCAGGAAGATTTTTGTTTCGGGCAGCGGGAAAGACTAAATGGATGTCGCTGGAGTGGAGGCTGAGAGATTCTGGGCTGTCCTGTTCAGGGAAAGTTCTACAGAAGCCATAGCTGCATGTCACTTGCTGACTCCTGGCTTTGTCTTGTGTCTTCCTTCAGTGTGGTGGTGGTGGCAGCAGCAAATGCCCCATAGCCTTTCCCTTGTTCCTCTCACCATCAGTTTTTGTGTGTGTGCTGCTTTTCCCTCAGAAGAAAATAATGAAAGTATTTGGGGGGGGGGGAAATAAATCAGAACTGGTCTCTCTATTTTTTAATGTATTAAATTTTTTAATAAGCAAGCTCTGCTTTGGTTTCCATGTCTCCCTTCAGGTGAGAACAGGGGTGGTGAAGCTGTTGCCTGGATCCTGCTCACCAACCACTTCCAAATCGCCTGCCCGCCCCTGTCTCTGCAGGTCCCTTTTCAGACTCAGGTGCATCCCCATTGCTTAAGAGGTCTTGATACTCAGGAAGCTGGAAGTAGTCCTCCTTTCTTGTTCCTGAGCACTAAGACCTTCTCATAGAAGCACTGCACTAGTGGGAGATGACATGCCTTGGAAAGGTAAAAAGGTGGGGCTTTATTCCCCATCACGGGGCGGGGGTGGGGAGGGTAGAAAGGGAAGAGAGGTTTGGGAAAAGTGAAGAGCAAACCGTAATGTGACACATCCCTACTGACAAATGCACACTTCATTTGCAGAATTCCAAACTCCTCTATTTTGGAATGCTTTGTTTTTAGGAGCAGGCTTCCAGTCACCATGGAAGGACCAGAAGAATGTCTTCCATGTCCTGATCTCTTGTGTGCATATCATGTTCAACAGCATTGGAGGGGCCTCATGACTCCTTGCCACCTGGTGCTGCCTTCCTCCTCCCAAAGTTTTTTGGGGGCTGGCTGCCATTTTGCCATTGCTGGTGCCCAGAAAATAGTTGCCCACTGCTGAGACTTTTGGACAGGGATGGGAAAGCTGTAGCCATCCAAATGTTATGGGACTGCATCTCCCTTCAGCCCTGTCTATTGGCCCTGAGGGCTGGAGCTGAGGCCAGTTGAAGTCCAACAGCAGCTGGAGGAGCACAGCTTCTTCATCCTTGCATAAGCACTTTTTCCACACTTGGCTTCCAGGCAAGCTTGAGTCTTACAACACAAAATTGATCATTTGTTGGCTTCAGGATATGCTGCCAATAGGAGAGTGTCTGCGTGTCTGTCTGTCTGTCTGTCTGTCTGTCTGTCTGTCTGTTTGTTTGTTTGTTTGTTTGTCTGTATGCCTCATGTTCTCTCCCCCCCACTCACCTCCCCAGAGCTTGAATAGAAAATGGGCTCTTGCATAAAGAGACACCAGAACCAAGGTATCCCAAATAATCCTCTGAAAGTAATGAGCAGAGCACCCTGTCTCCTTTCCTGAAGGATGTTTGTCCCATTTCAGAACCAGTGGACCTACTGTCCACTGAGTATGTGGCCAGAGTATGTAGCAGAAGTAGGAAGGGCTGGCCAGAACTATGGATACCCTCGCTTAACAAATGAAAATAAAAAGTAGCCTAACTATAAAGCAGGTGTGTACATCTGCGTTGTTCAGCTTCTGCTATTTACAGAAATGATTTCTTCCTTGAGTACTTTAACTCTTACAGCTGGGGAAAGAAGTGTTAAGTGAGGTATGGAATACACATTCCCATTTCATCTGCTTTTAAAACCCCTTTTAGTCCAGCTGTACTTGCAACCATTGCCTTGTCTACTCATTAAAGAAGAGAACTAGTGAGAAGATCAAGACATACGTGGCAAGTCTGCTTACACATCTGAATTCAGTGGCTTCCTCCAACTGCTGTCGACAGCATTTCAAACTTGTGTCCAGCAGTTGGAAGTCCAGAGCAGTAGAGTGGAAGGACCTTTCTTAGGGGATGGGCTACATTTCCTTGAGGGAATCTTTGGGGATCACATGGGGGGGGGGGGTAAGGCCAGAACTGGCAATGTGCCCATTTGCTTTCTGCCACCCCTTTCCCCCTTCACCATTTCTGTTCCAAATCCACACCCACCACCTGATGCAGCAATTAGGCTTAGGAAAAAATACCCCATTTGCCAATTAGAATTTTTTAAAGAATCGCTATACAAGAGAGAGTTCTGCATCCAGCACTGATTTCAGTACTTACATTGTGTCCCATTTTATTTCTTCATTGTAAAGTGTATTTGCTTGAGGTCTCACATAAACTTTCGGCTTGGACAAAGGGTGAGTGTTAAATTATTTCTTCCCTCACTTTGACATCTTGAACCCGTCACTCAGACAACCAAGGAAAATAGATGTGATCTATGCGTTGTTGTTTTTTTATTACATTTCTATACTCCTTTCTTCCGAGGAGCTCACAGGAGCATAGCCACTTCTCCCATCACCTCCATTTTATCTCACAATAACCCTGGGAGGGAGGGAAAGAAGTAGGTCAGGCTGAGATGCAGTGAGTGGCCCAAGGTCATGCGTAGAATGGCTGCGGTGGATGGAGTGGAGAGAATATTAAATGGGTGCAGCACAACTGTAAGAGCAAAGGAAAAGATAAACCACATAACTCCCAAAAGCAAACTGCTTAGCAGAAGCAAAGAATAATTCTATAAGGTCAAGTCATAATTTATTTGAAGAGCCATAAGGGGAAGGCACTTAAACTGCTGGCCAGAATAGAGGAGGAAGGGGCAAAGTGTGGCCCTTAAATGTCAACAACACCAGCAAGTACCACTTGATTGCAATTGTTATCTTAATTCAGTTTTGCACTCATATTAAAATATTTTCAAAACAACCAGTTGCTTAGTCATACCTTATTTTCTTTAGCGCCACATCATGCTTAAAACCAAAATAAATATCCAGATCCTGCACCCGTTTCACCTCTGATTGTGAACTTCAGTATTGCTGTGATGTGACTTGCTTCAGACACCCCTCCTTGAACCCCCTTTTTGTTTTAGGCAAAACATCTTGTACTCATAATCTTACACTTTGGTCTGCTTTCACAGATTTCTGGGAGCGCACACACAGGGAGCCCTGTGGAGAGTACTTGGGGGGGGGAGGTAAGTGGAGAAAGTAATCAAATGAAGCTAGGATGTAGATTATTCTTTCTGGAAGCAAATTACTTAAGGCCTAGATTCAACTAACCTGCATGCTAGCAGAACATCTTCCTTGCATTCAGTCCCCATCTTTTCCAAGTAGAGCTCAGAATGTCCCCTATTTGAGACTCTGGAGACCTGCTGCCAGTCACTGTAGTTAATACCAAGCTTGGGCCAGTGCCTTAGTATAATGCAGCTTGCAATCTAATTGTTTCACTTTATTGTGCACTTGTCAGCCCTCATCTGGTTCACTGTGTCTGGTTTTGGGTGCCATGCATTAAAAACACATTGCGAAACTATACTAGAAAGTTAGCAGGGGGTGGCACCAAAGTGCAAATGACCGCAAGTTCTCGGATCCTTTGGGGGCAGCTGTAAGTTTTCACAATGTTAACTTGGTTAACTACCGGTATATATTTTTGGCTAAAAATGCAGGAAGTGGAGGGCTCCTCTAAGTGTCAGACAAGGTGCATTGCTAATGGGGGATTTCCTCCCAATGCAAATGGCAGTTCCAGAGGGATTTTATCAGGAATGCTGCAAGGGAGAAAGGACTTCAATTCCCCATGCCCACTGCAGTCCAGCTGATGGAATTTCTATTCTAAAAAAAACCTTGGAGGTTAAAAGACAACACCTAATTTAGCCCTCAAGGCACAGGTACTGGATAAATATCACCATGGCTATATTTATATCCAATAAAACTAAATTAGCAAACAAGAAGTTTTCAAGTTTATTTTTGATGCTGTGTGTTTAATATGAAGTCAGTGATGGTTACAAAATTATTTTTCAGAGATTGTTACCTTGCCTTATTTATAAACAGTTTTATAATGAACCACTTGCATGTATATTTATTTAAGGTGATTTAATAAGATTATGGAAAAAGCTAGAGAGTTCCAGAAAAACATCTGCTTATGCTTCATTGACTACGCAAAAGCCTTTGACAATGTCGACCACAGCAAACTACGGCAAGTTCTTAAAGAAATGGGAGTGCCTGATCACCTAATCTGTCTCCTGAGAAATCTCTATGTGGGACAAGAAGCTACAATTAGAACTGGATATGGAACAACTGATTGGTTCAAAATTGGGAAAGGAGTACGACAAGGCTGTATATTGTCTCCCTGCTTATTTAACTTATATGCAGAATTCATCATGTGAAAGGCTGGACTGGATGAATCCCAAACTGGAATTAAGATTGCCAGAGGAAATATCAACAACCTCAGATATGCAGATGACACAGCCTTGATGGCAGAAAGTGAGGAGGAATTACAGAACCTTTCAATGAGGGTAAAAAAGGAGAGCGCAAAATATGGTCTGAAGCTCAACATCAAAAAAACTAAGATCATGGCCACTGGTCCCATCACCTCCTGGCAAATAGAAGGGGAAGAAATGGAGGCAGTGGGAGATTTTACTTTCTTGGGTTCCATGATAACTGCAGATGGTGACAGCAGTCACAAAGTTAAAAGACGCCTGCTTCTTGGGAGAAAAGCAATGACAAACCTAGACAGCATCTTAAAAAGCAGAGACATCACCTTGCCAACAAAGCTCCGTATAGTTAAAGCTATGGTTTTCCCAGTAGTGATGTATGGAAGTGAGAGCTGGACCATAAAGAAGGCTGATCACCAAAGAATTGATGCTTTTGAATTATGGTGCTGGAGGAGAGTCCCATGGACTGCAAGAAGTTCAAACCTATCCATTCTGAAGGAAATCAGCCCTGAGTGCTCACTGGAAGGACAGATTGTGAAGCTGAGGCTCCAATACTTTGGCCACCTCATGAGAAGAGAAGACTCTGGAAAAGACCCTGATGCTGGGAAAGATGGAGAGCACAAAGAGAAGGGGACGACAGAGGACAAGATGGTTGGCACAAAGAGAAGGGGATGACAGAGGACAAGATGGTTGGACAGTGTTCTCGAAGCTACCAGCATGAGTTTGACCAAACTGCAGGAGGCAGTGGAAGACAGGAGTGCCTGGTGTGCTCTGGTCCATGGGGTCACGAAGAGTCGGACACAACTAAACGACAATAAATTTCCTATTACATTGTGAACATCTCACACCCTTGAGTGTAATCTGGATTTGCCCCTCTGTGAAAAAGATGACTGTGAAAAATGAAGACTTCCCACTGGAGGAAGAGGGCCAGGTGGAAATCTCCACCAGTTACCTCTGCAGCACTATTTTCCTTGCTGTTCCAGATCTCCTGAAGAGGCTTTTTGTGGGGCTGAAGGGAGAATCTAAATATTACTGGCCCACACAATATAACTGAGTCCAACACAGTAAGTTTGCTGTCTGTAGTCGTGCATATGAAATTAGATGGTAAATTTTATTGGGAACATTCTCTTGATGCAGAAAACATTAATTTACAAGCAAATAGTCTGAAAGATTAAAATTCAGTTGTTAGCATTTTTTTAAAAAAAAGAAGTAGATTTGAGGGTGGATCCATATCTGGAAAACTGAGGCAGTATCATGACATGTATGTGGAAGTTTGGGGCTTTTAACTTAAAAGCACAGAGTCTTGCCACTATTTGTCGTCCTGGTTCAAAATGTGTGTGGGACGAACGTCAGCTGGGAGAGTAGAGATTGAGGATTCCTTGACTGGCACAGTCAGTTTGGGACGTCCATTGGCTGGGATGATGGAGTTTGGTGTTTCCTTCAATGAGGCAGTGAATTTTGGGAGACCATTTTCAGGGAGAGTGGAGCGTGCAGGCTCCTTGATTGAGATGGTAGGTTTTAGGGGAGCCTTGACTGGGATCATGGCTTTTGTGGGCTCCTTAACTGGGACAGTAGGTTTTGGGGGACCCTTTGCTGGGAGAGTGGTCTTTGGCCAATCTTCTTTCAATGGGGTGTTGGTAGGTTTTGCATGAAGTTTTGTTGCTGGGACGAGTGTCATAGGGGTGATTTGATCCTTCTTCATTGGGGGGGTGGTAGGTTTTGGATGAAGTTTTGTTGCTGGGACCAGTGTCATAGGGGTTATTTGATCCTTCTTCATTGGGGGGGTGGTAGGTTTTGCATGAAGTTTTGTTGCTGGGACGAGTGTCATAGGGGTGATTTGATCCTTCTTCATTGGGGGGGTGGTAGGTTTTGGATGAAGTTTTGTTGCTGGGACCAGTGTCATAGGGGTTATTTGATCCTTCTTCATTGGGGGGGTGGCAGGTTTTGGATGAAGTTTTGTTGCTGGGACCAGTGTCACAGGGGTTATTTGATCCTTCTTCATTGGGGGGGTGGTAGGTTTTGGATGAAGTTTTGTTGCTGGGACCAGTGTCACAGGGGTTATTTGATCCTTCTTCATTGGGGGGGTGGTAGGTTTTGGATGAAGTTTTGTTGCTGGGACCAGTGTCACAGGGGTTATTTGATCCTTCTTCATTGGGGGGGTGGTAGGTTTTGGATGAAGTTTTGTTGCTGGGACCAGTGTCACAGGGGTTATTTGATCCTTCTTCATTGCGGGGGTGGTAGGTTTTGGATGAAGTTTTGTCGCTGGGACCAGTGTCACAGGGGTTATTTGATCCTTCTTCATTGGGGGGGTGGTAGGTTTTGGATGAAGTTTTGTTGCTGGGACCAGTGTCATAGGGGTGATTTTTTCAAGATCACAGTGTGCAACATATTGTTTCATTTCTTGTCCCTTGCAATATTTTCCCCAAGCTCTCCTGTAATGAGAAATCCTTAGTCAAACAACTCAAAAGATGCATAATTAGGGAGACAAAAGTGCTGCTCCTGCTCCTGCATGAATGCCATAAAACAAGTGTTTACGCTATAGTTGGAATATTTTTGTCCATTGCTGTTTGTTATTTATCTGGTTGGGTAGGGTTGGTGCCCAGGGCAAATCACACTCAATTGCCCAATTGCCTGCCTTTCTGTGGGGCTCTCCAGGGCACTCACCGTATGGGGCCACCTCCTGCTGCTGCCCCCACTCTCCATCCTGTCCTCCCTAATTAAAATAGTTTTGCTGCCATGCTGGGCTCATCCACATTTCAGCTTGGCCTGCCACTTTCCCCTGGGAAAAGCTGCTGTTTCCTGCAGAATTGGAACAAATGCCATTCAGGTTTTCTGTGGATTGATTTTTCTTGTAATACAGCAATAAACAGCAGGTTTTTCCAGGGAAAGTGGTGGGCAAACAAAAAGCCTTTTGTACTTTGGGGTAGAAAACATGTAACAAGTAGATGTACTCTGAGGAAGCCAGTTCCTTCCTAGGAATGCTGCATTCTGGGTGAGTGTCTATACTGTTTATGCTTTGCTGCAGCAGCTAGAAAATCTTTTCAAGAATAAAACCAAACTTTTGACTTTTTTAAAACAAAAATGTCTAGCCCCCATGGCAAAGTGGCAGCGGCACAGCCACCTTGCCCAGAATGCAGCACTCTGAGGAAGAACAGGCTGCGTTAGCAGCAGCAAAATGTTTTTAAATCTAGGACGAGAGGAGTAGGAGCAGCAGTCCCCCACCTTGGCAGCTCTGCATAAAGCTCCCCCCACCCAAAGCATGGGACTTGGGACATTTGTCCTGATTTGCCACACTGTGGGAACAGCATTGGTGGCACTCATTTACAGAGTTGGATGACATCTCTGGCTCAGCTATCCTTTATCTTCTTAGCTAAGATCAGGCACAGATTCTCTTCCATTGTAGGTGATCTCCAATGCATTACTTCCTTGTGTTATGATTTCTGCATTCATTTCAATTGATTTATTCTGAGTAAATATGTTTACTCTGAGTAATATTCTGAGTAAAATATGTTTATTAGCCACTTTTTCTCCAAGGAGCTCATGGTTCTCCCCCTCCTTATTTAATCCCCACAAAATCCCAGGTCCGGCACTTTAGTCACTACACCACACTGGTTATTGACTTGGTGCAGACAACCTTGGTGTCTACAGTCAGCAGCAATGTCCCACCTTTTGCCAAAGTTCCCAGCTCAGAGGATAGGCATATACATCTTCCTTGTGTGTGTCTGAGGACGTGGGGGAAAGAACAGGGTTGGTGACAACCATAAATAAGGATTGGCTCCTAAGCCTAGACAAGATCTCCAGGCACCTATGGAAAAAGATGGGTATCTAGCAGAGTTTGAAGCCCCATAGGTCTATCCTGCAGCTGACCTAGATAAAGGCTATCTGTTTACCATGCTTTGAAGCCCTTCTTTCCTTGCACGACCCTCTTTGCACAGTCAATGTCATCTGTAATGTTGTCATCCTGGAGAGCTGAAGGAAAGATGAGAGTCGGGGGAGGGGGAAGAGTCGGAGAATGAGCTGAAAAGTAATTATCATTAAATACATGGTGTGAGTTAACTAATGAGAGAAGGACCCTCATGTTTAGGTTGCAGCAAGCAGAAGGGACTATCGTAGAAAAGTTGTGATAGACTGTTGAATAACAATTGGTCAGAAAGTTGTTCTAACACCCAAATAGCAGGGTATAAATGATAAAATTATTATTTAAAAAATATTATTCTAAGTGTTTTCAGTGGGGAGATGAGCTTTCCTTCTCCCAATTTATGTCATCCTGAGTTCAAAGTGCATTTGATCAAGGGGAGCAAATGTGGTGCCCTCCAAATGTTTTGAGCCATAAATCACTCCCATCACCCCTGATCTTTGGCTATATTGAGGAGTTGAGAGGAGTACGAAGATAGTACTTTTTGTCCGATTACTTTCTGCTGATTGGGGAACAAAAGTTCAGCCCGTGTGAATCTTGATATCCCCTGCTCCAGTCTTTGCCAACCCGTTGTCCTCAAGATGTTTTGGAAGACATCTCCCATCTAGCCAGGCTGATAGAGCTGTCATCCAAAACTTCCGGAGGACTACAGGTTAGCAAAAGCTGTCCCACTTTATCCTTATTACACACTGATTACTTACAGGGCTAGGAAGCCAAGAACTTACTCAATCTTTTCAGAGGCATGGACATTGTATGTGAGCTGCTATGCATGGGCAAGGTTGGCGGGGTGCTCCAGGATTTCCTGCACCATTGCAAAGGATCTCTGGAGCTCTTCTTCCTTGGCATTGGGCCCATCAACAAGTGAGAGTCAATATGGGAACTTCACTAGTGGGCCCCTTGACAAGTCTGGGGCAGCTCTGCTCCCTCACCAATCTCCAGCACTGGCTATATTTCCATCCAGAAGCCACAAGCCCACAAAAAGTGGATTGAGGTTGTAAGTATATAACTTCTTACCACCACAACTCAAGTTACAATGGTTGCGTGTGTCCAGGGTCTTGGCATCTCTGCACCACCACCTTCCACTGAGTAAGAAGATCCCATAATTGCTGGCCGTTGGCCCCACGTTAAGGGCTGATGTGTTGAAGCCACTTGTGTGAGACACCAAACAAATCCCTAGAGGCAGGAGCAAACAGATTAAAGTTCACCTGAGGCAGGTAAAACACCTCAACTTTGGATTCCTCATTGTACAGAACTGGAGCGGGTCCCAGACGTAGCATTTAAGATAGGCTCTTACAGATGGATGAGTTATTTAAAAGGCTGCTGTTTTGAAAATCAATTGACAAATATTACAAATGTATAGGGTTAAGGAAGGGTAATGGAGGGGATGAGGGGATTAGGCAGCTGCCCCTGGATAATAATTTTGGGTAGCCTAAAGGGAAGTAAACACTGTATAGAAATAGATGAAATTCTTACTCATGATATGAAACTGGCATATAGTTCTTGAGTTGGGTGACAAGAGTTCAAATCATCACTCATCCACAATCATCACTGGGTGACTTTAGGCTAGCCACAGTCTCTCAGCTTAACCTACCTCACAGGGTAGTTGTGAGGATATCATGGAGAGGGGAGAACCATGTCAAATGTAGTTAAAATCTGCATGACACAAAGAAAGTGGATAGAGAAAGGTCCCGTCTCCCCTAACACTAGAAGTCGTGGTCATCCAGTGAAGCTGAATGTTGGAAGATTCAGGACAGATTTTTTTTAAAAAAGTACTTCACACAGCACATAGCTATAATTTTGAACTCGCTCCCCCAGGAAGCATGATGGCCACCAGCTGACATGGCTTTAAAAGAGGAATAGACAAATGTGTGAAGGCGGAAAGAGATCCCAAGGGCGGCTAGGCCTTGTGGCTTCACATCACAGTCCTAGGCAGCGATGCTTCTGAATGCTGGAAACCACAGGAGGGGAGAGTGTTGTTCTTGTGTTTGGGTCCTGCTTTCAGGTTTCCCACTGGCATCAGGTTGGCCACTGTGAGAAGAGGATGCTGACTGGATGGTCCAGCCAGGCAATATTGGACTGCAGGGGCCTACTGATCAGGGATGGGTGAATCTACTGATTTATCATTTTTTCCAATCTACAGTTCAGTTTACCACATTTCTACGTCTTCATTCACTTAAATAAACCCTGAAGAATCACCAGCATTTTAGAGCACATTTCTCCTAATAAGCACATTTTATAAGCAACCTTGGCTAATTTATTTTCATGTATATATACATTTTTAGGCTCACTTTCCCCAACATAAGCTATTTTGAACTCATTTGTCAGTTGTAGAACTGCAATGCAAAATTTGGAGAAGTGTGAATTTCTCAGGCTGGCTGCTATTTGGTTCACATGTTTGGGGAAAGTGCAAGTGAAGTATGAGTTCTCATTATAATGTGAACCCAACCAAATTTCTGCCCCCTCCCCACCCACAAATCTACATTCCTGCGTGCACCCATGCACACACAGAACAATACAAGGGACACTCACACTCTTCTATTCTGGTGCCCGCAAAGCCTTCCATGCCCTCGTCCCTCAGGATGGCTGCCAGTTTGCATCTCTCCATGATGATGGCATCATTCTTGGCCGCTATGATGCCAAGGAAGAGAAGAGCCAAGCTGGGTGTCACCATCTTGACAGTGGCAGCTATGCAAGTACAACACAGTCCTTTATACCCTGCAAGGCAGAGGAGGAGCTGCCCAATAGACTCTTGATGGAATAGGCTAAATGCTAGTGTCACCTCAACCCCTGGAAATGGCAAGTTCCAATCACTGAGTCCTAGAACACACATCCACTCTGTCAAAACTCACACAGTCCAATGCATCAGTGCTTCTCTGCTAAACAACCCAAGTGATTGTCATGTAAGGCAATCCCAACACTGGCCAACCCATTGAGCATTAGTCCTACTGGACCTTGTACCTTGTAGAGGGAGATTGTAGCAAGTGTTAATTGTCATGTCACTCACACTGCTGCTGGGGCTTGAAAACCCAACACTTGCCAAACATCTCTGCCTTGTGCAACTGTTAAAGAGATAAAAGGCCTAAAGTAGAATAAGCTGCTAAAGTCTATATTAGGACAGCAAACTAAAATGCATGGCCAAGTATGAATCCCCCCAAGTTTCTTGCATAGCTTCAGCATCTGTTTATGACACAGGTCCTAGCCTCTTTAACAGGTATGCTGTATGTTGGCAGGTGGAGCTTGTCCCGCAAGAAAAGGCAAGGTTGCAGAGACCCTCCCTTCTGTGCAAAGATGAAGGGCACCATATGCCCTGACTGTTCTGCACAGAATAATCTCGCTCCCAAGAGTGTGCCAGCATATAGGGTGGGGATCTCCACTCAAGCCATGTCCTAATTGGCTGGAGCTGCTGCTCAAGTTCCTTTGAGGTGCCATTACCCCGGGGTTGATTTGATCCCACAAGCTACATTGACTACAGACTGATGCATGTTACAATAAAACAGCATAGACAATATAATATTGCCAAACCAAAATGACATTAAAATCAAACAGAAAAACATCAAAATACAGCAAATTGACGAAAAAATCATCACATCAGTGAGGGCAGGGCACTCAACTCCCATCTCCAGTTAGCCAAAAGCTTTGGTCAAGGCATATGTTTTTAGCCATCAAAGTCAGCAGCATCTGGATCTGCATTGGGAAGTCCATGAGGAGAGCATTTCATAGTTAGCATCCCAAAATCCAGAAGGCTTTCTTATGAGTTGATGCATAGTGAGGGACGAGAGAAAAAAACCAACTCCATTCACATTTAAAGGTGAACCTACCAAAGTTTTACTTTCTAAAACAATACACACACTAAAACACAGCCACCCTTCAAAAGTTACACTAGAGTAAAGTGTTTACAAAATGCATATATTCATGCACATAATATATAAAATACATTATATTGGGGATATTGCTTTGCAAAAATGTGTACATTAGGCAAAATTGCATACAAAGTTGCATATTCAGAGCAGTGCATATTAAGCAATTGCATATTAAGAGAACTTTGCATTAAAATGCTGAGGTATTTCCACATGGACTTTAACAAACAAACAAACCTATACAGAAACATGGAGAAGTGAACTTCAGATTGGAAAAAAACAGAAATAGGGAGAAAGCAAAACTGACAGATTCATCCATACCTATGTGTAACACACTTGCCATTTTTATTTTGCTCAGTAAAGATATGTATTTCCTTGGAGGGAGTCAAAGCAGTTGAGAGAGCTGATTTTCAGTGGAGGAAAAGGGTAAGAAACCACACTTCCCCTTGTCTTGGGTTTCCAGCTCAGGTTTCATTCCCAGCTGCTGAAGAAATGAAATCAAAGGAAAACCTCCTCAAAAATCACTGTGTTACATAGAATGAGGATTTCTGTCCATATTGACACATCCTGGCTGGCCCTGCGATTAAACAGAGTGAGGCAGTTGGCTCAGGGAGATGATCTGGAGTGTCATGCAACAGCAGCAAATGGTGGCACTTTATAAGCTGGGGTGGTTGTGGTTGTTGTTTAATTGTAGGGGAGATGAATTTGGAATTTTCAGTCTTGGGTGCATGTACTTTGCCTGAGAAAGTGCAATGTCTTATGCCAGCCTCTTTCACGGGTACAAAGTGCAGCAGTTTTCCCCCTGACAGATTGTGATGTAATGTGTACAACTTCTTACCTCTCTTGTACAATACTTGTTTTTGGTAAAATACTAAACTCAGGAGCCATCAGGGTTTTGTCGCAGGTGTAACAATCCTCATCTTTTAACTACAGTTAATAGATGGAGAGTGGGCAATGGGAGGATCAGAGGACAGAGCTTCTAGAGAGGCTTGAGCCTGGGGATGGGGAACCTGCAAACTATGGAGACCTTTAAGGCAGGGATGGGAAACCTGTGGACCTCTGGATATTGGTGGACTGCAACCTGAATGCAGAATCACTGGGGCTGATGGGAGTCAGAGTCCAACCACATCTGGAGGGCACTGCAGGTTCCTCATCCCTGCTTTGTCTGCTGAATTTCTCTTTGAGACATTAACTATGGATTGATAATTCCCCGATTGAAGGATGGAAAGAAATTCTCTTGAGAGGGAAGAAGGGTGAGCGCTTAAGAGCAGAATGGTTCTACAGAAAGGAGAAGCGGTGGGGAGAGAAGGCCTGGCATGTAGTGCTTGTATGTCTGAACAGAGGGACCTTAAGCCTTAAGGATAGCAGCTTTGGGCACTCTTGGGTTAAGAGGAAGAATCCCGGAACAAGGATTGTTCAGCCAAGGTTTTGTTGTTGCCTCATGGAGGCAGCCAACTCTGCTGGGGAGAGAACCAGCCCAATGGGCACAAACAATGGCTCTGATGACCCAATGGCTCTGGGATAGTTCTGCATGTCTTCAAATGACAACAAACAGGGCAGGGCTAGGCAAGCACCGAGGTAGGGGCTGTATGCAGTTGCAGCCATGCATCTTTCTTTCCTCTTCCTCTCCTAGATGGAATCCACTAAACTATACTCCCTAGCTTTATGGGACACCCGATGATGTGCCATGTTAGCCTTGCCAACTGCAGAGAATTCCAGAATATGTTCTGCTCCCTCTTTCTCCCCTTGTTCTCCCCCTTTCTTTAGCCTCTGCCACTCATTGTTTCGGCAAAGCCCTCCTTTTTCTCTCATTGCCTAGTTAGAATTGCTTCCACCAGCTGCTCTGGCTTCTGGCCAGCATCCTTCATTGCTTAATGCTCTACCTCCAGTCTAGACCCTTCTCTTCCTCACCATATTATTGGTTCTTTCTTTTGCCTTGTCCTTGGACTCATACTTTGCTGAGGTTCCTTTAGGTCAACCCTTCAACTAAGGAAGGCAACAAATGAAACTTTGTGATGCCAGTGATCGACTGTCCCTCCGTTCATATCCTTCCAGTGTTTGGCTACTGTGAATGGAGCTGACACATCCAAGGGTGTCTGTTCCAGACCCCACTTTGCAGGTCCCCCCCCCCCGTAAATAAATGTAACAAAACTAACTGTGTGGATGCTTAAAAGCTTTGGTGACACAAATACGTATTTCCATGTTTTTCTTGATAACTGGAATGATTTGTGCATACCACACAATGTTTGTTATGTCATGTTCTTTTTCCAGCTCAGTTTTCACTGTCTGGGATAAGAGATTTTGTGGGGTGTTTATATGCTATATGGTTCGGAATCAGACCCTAAAATAGTGTACACAAGATCACCTCCAGGTCAAATAATTCTGGATCCACATGTCCTTTCACAGTGGGGACATAGTTTTCTGAACGGGAGTTGATCATGGTGAGAGTTTGCCAAACATACCTTTCTCTTAGAACATTTCTCCCTTTCGTCCTGAGTTCCAGTGTCTTCAAAGCCCATAACACCTTTGTTAAAGGCTGTTCTCCAGCTAGATCACTCGCAGACCAGTGTTTCCCAATTGTTGGTGTTTATGCTGCATTTTTTAAGATTTGCCTTGAGAGGGTCTTTAAACCTCTTTTTTTGACCACCAGCATTACGATTTCCATTTTAAAATTCGGAATAGAGTAGTTCTTTTGGAAGATGATAATCAGGCATCCAAGGGACACGGGTGGTGCTGTGGGTAAAACCTCAGTGCCTAGGACTTGCCGATCGCATGGTCGGCGGTTCGAATCCCCACGGCGGGGTGAGCTCCCGTCTTTCGGTCCCAGCTCCTGCCCACCTAGCAGTTCGAAAGCACACCTAAGTGCAAGTAGATAAATAGGTACCGCTTTATAGCGGGAAGGTAAACGGCGTTTCCATGTGCTGCGCTGGTCTGGCTCGCCAGAGCAGCTTCGTCGCGCTGGCCATGTGACCCGGAAGTGTCTCCGGACAGCGCTGGCCCCCGGCCTCTTAAGTGAGATGGGCACACAACCCTAGAGTCGGACACGACTGGCCCGTACGGGCAGGGGTACCTTTACCTTTACCTTTAATCAGGCATCCGCACAACATGACCAGTCCAACCAAGTTGATGTTGAAGAATCATTGCTTCAACACTGGTGATCTTTGTTTCTTCCAGTACACTGGCATTGGTTCGCCTGTCTTCTCAAGTGATGTGTAAAATTTTTCAGAGACACCGTTGATGGAATCTTTCGAGGAGTTGGAGATGGCGTTTATAAGTGGTCCATGTTTCACAAGCATATAGTAAGGTTGGTAGTACAATAGCTTTGTAAACAAGCATTTTGGTTTCCCTGCGAGTGTCCTGGTCCTCAAACACTCTGCACTTCAATCAGGAGAAAGTCGCACTCACAGAGCTCAGGCGATGCTGGATTTCGGCATCAATGTTGACCCTTATGGAAAGATAACTGCCTAGGTAGGAGAAGTGATTGATTTGTGGTACTGCAGAGGTGTTATTTGTGCTTGTTGATGCAGCACTTTGGTTTTTTGGATGTTGAGTGATAGGCCAAGCTTTCCGTAAGCTTCTGCAAAGATATGGTTTAGAAGTCATCCTCTGAGTCATCAGTATGATGATGACTACATTGTCATCAGCATACTGAAGCTCTATAACGAAAGTTATGGAAGATATTCTTTGCTTTCAGCCTACTCAAATTAAAGAGCTTTCCATCTGTTTGAATCAGTGGTACCTTGGTTCTCCAACTTAATCTGTTCAGGAAGTCCGTTCCAAAACCAAAGCGTTCCAAAACCAAGGCGTGCTTTCCCATAGAAAGTCATGCAAAATGGATCAATCCGTTCCAGACTTTTAAAAACAACCCCTAAAACAGCAATTTGACATGAATTTTACTATCTAGCGAGACCATTGATCCATAAAATGAAAGCAATAGACCAGGGTGCAATCTGTTGTTGTTGTTGTTTAGTTGTTTAGTCGTGTCCGACTCTTTGTGACCCCCTGGACCAGAGCATGCCAGGCACTCCTGTCTTCCACTGCCTCTCGCAATTTGGTCAAACTCATGCTGGTATCTTCGAGAACACTATCCAACCATCTCGTCCTCTGTCGTCCCCTTCTCTTTGTGCCCTCCATCTTCCCCAACATCAGGGTCTTTTCCAGGGAGTCTTCTCTTCTCATGAGGTGGCCAAAGTATTGGAGCCTCAGCTTCACGATCTGTCCTTCCAGTGAGCACTCAGGGCTGATTTCCTTAAGAATGGATCGGTTTGATCTTCTTGGCTGCAATCTACTACCCAGTATAAAAAACTGGCAGTGATCTACCCATTGCCATTAGAGGGACAAGCGTGCGGGGTGTGTGAAGGGGGAGTTCAAGTGGGGGGAGGAGGAAAGGAAGGCAAAAGTTCTCTCTCTGAGGAGCCAGTCGGCTTCTCTCCCGCCCCCCAGGCCAGCCTTTCTGGATCTCTTCCGCACAAACATCCAGCGCCCTTTCCTCACCTTCTTCAGAGCACAAGCAGCGCCCTCCACTTGAGTGTGTTCTCCTCACTGAAGAACTCTTACTGCAGCAATGAACACCAGCATCCTGCCCACGCCGTCTTGTGCCCTGTGAGGGGATGCCATGGCAGTCACTTCTGGGGGCGAGCTGTTTGCCATTGCTCTGGGGCCCAGAGCGGTGGCTGCAGGTGTCACCCAGTACTGAAGAAGTGGGTGGTTGCTGCTGTGGCACGGCCTTCCCTCGCTTGGCGCCGGCCGCTGCAGAACAGTGCTTCTCCACTTCCAGATGTCTTGCTGCGGCCGTCACTGAGCGAGGGAAGGCCGTGCCGCGCAGGCAAAGGATGTTGCTGCTGCTCCCCGCCGCTGTTCCCTCTGCCGCTGCTGTGGCTGCAACATCCACGCCCCCCTTCTCCGCTTGCGGGTGTCGCCAGTGGCTGGCACAGCCGGTGCTGAATAAGGGAAGCCCAGGTCTGGTGGCAAGTGAGCAGGCAACGGAAGTGTGGCACTCAAAACGTAAGTGCACCCTTCAAACAGAGTACCTTTGGATTCCAAAAAAAGTTCGAAAACCGGGACACTCACTTCTGGGTTTGAAGCATTCGGGTTACAAGTAGTTTGTATACTAAGCTGTTTGAAAACTGAGGTACCACTGTATATCATGTATATCATTTCTACCCCGGTGGGGAGTTTCCCTTTAACAAAATGTAGGATCATGGCAATGAAAATAATGAATAGAGTTGAAGCGATAACACAACCCTGTTTAACTTCTGATCCCGCTGTGAATGGTTCACTTTGAAAGCCATTGCTATCTGCAGTTGTTGTGTCATATTATCATGAAGGTGCCAAATGATGTTCACAAATTTATCTGGGCAGCCAATTTTCACAAGGACAGTCCATAGGGTATTGTAATTTACAGTGTTGAAGGCTTTAGTCAGGTAAATAAATGCCATATACAGGGGTTGGTTTTGCTCTCTGCATTTTTCTTGAAGCTGTCAAGAGGTGAAAATCTTGTCCACTGTCCCCCCAGAAGGCCAAAAACCATTTTGGGATTCAGGAAGGGTCACCTCGGATATTGTTAAGAGACAGTTTGCTAAGATCCTTGCAAGAATTTTGCCAGCCGCAGCTAATAAAGAGATGCCTCAATAGTTTCTGCAATCTGTTCTGTCACCTTTTTCATGATCATGATAATTTTGGCATCCCTAAAGTCTGCTGGGATCTCCTCAATCTCCCATATGTTTTCGATGAGCTTGTGAAGTTTTTGTGTAAGTTCAATTCCACCCACTTTGAAGACTTCAACAGGTATCCCATCAGGTTTGCTGGCTTTGTTGTTTCTCATTTGGTTAATAGCTGTACACAACTCTCCAAGATTTGGAGACACTGCAAGCTCATCTCTAATTTGTTTTTGCGGGATTTGTGAGACAATCTCAGCAACTACTGGAGAGTTGCGCTTAAGGAGATGCTGGTAATGTTTCTTCCAGCGCAATGCAATAGCTTTTTTATCTTTTAGAAGTGTGGTACCATCTGTTGAGCGTAGGGGGCATATGCCATGATTTATTGGCCCATAGATGGTTCTTGTGGCTTTAAAGAAACTCTGTGCATCCTGAGTGCCAGCTAAGTGCTGGTCTCTTGAGCTTTTTTTATCCACCAGGTGTTCCTTTGTTCTCTGGTTCTTCTTTGAACCTCAGCCTTGGTGTTGGCATAGGTTTTTTTCTTAGTGGTGCAGTTATTATTTTATTTTAATCTTTTGTTGGAAGCCACACAGAGTGGCTGGGGAAACCTAGCCAGATGGCAGATGGGCGGTGTATAAATAAATTATTATTATTATTATTATTATTATTATTATTATTATTATTATTATCATCTTTGTGATATCTGAAAGGCCTTCCTTTTATTGTCAATGATGCATTCAATCTCACTGTCTTTCTCATAAAACTAGTCCTGGTGTTTCTTGGTTTGGTATCCAATAGTTTGTTCACAGGCTGTAATAATGGATGTTTTTAGCTTGGTCCAGTGTTCCTTGGAACTTAAGAGTCATTTGGTAGCAGTCCCCGCTTAATAGGCTATTGAGTGTTCATTTTGTGCCTTGAAGCCTGTGTTGAGGTATAATCTTGATAGCCATCGTGGAGCGTATTAATTGGTGATCTGTCCAGCAGTCATTGTCACTTGTAAGGAGTACATCATAGCTATCTTCTGGGACATAGTCTAAGAGGTGCCAGTGGTTTGACCGAGGATGCCTCCATGATGTTTTAAATTTTTTTGTTGAAAGTGTGTGTTGGTAATAACAATGTTGTGCGCTGCACATATAGTAAAAAGTAAGATTCTGTTCTGGTTGCTGTTGCCAGTTACTTCTTTCCCAATAGTTGCAGGTCACAATCGAAATCTCATTCAACTCTTGCATTAAAATCACCCAGGAGGGTAATTTTATCCTCAGGTGTCTCTGATAGGATGGTATCCAACTGAGAGTAAAAAAATTCTTTAATGTCTTCATCGGCATCCAGTGTTGGTGCATAGGTGCCTGTTGGTTTTTTGTATTGCTACAAGTACCTATCTTACCCATCTGGTAAGAATTTTATTATAGTCAGCCAAAAATGATTTTATGTGTTCAATGTTCAATGTTAGTAGTACAAGCCACCCAGTGACTGATAATCCCTCCTCATTTGTTTCAGAAAGTTGGAAGTAGGACTTTTTTATACTTGCTCCTGATGAAATTTGCTTTAACATTAGTTCCTCCACTTGTTTAGCCTGGATTAGTCCTTGAGTTACTTGTGCTCAATGCAAGAGATGACTCAGGAGTTGAGCTGGCTGGGCCCAAAACCTCTTTATGATCGTTCTGCTCTTCACCATAGCTGCTGAGAGGCCCTATAAGGTCAATAATAGTATCTGGCTCCTGCTGTTTCTTAGCCGCCGCCTCATTTTCCTTATTCATGTAAAACTGAGTAATTTTTGTTTGTGCTTTCTTTAGAGTAGCTCTCTGGAGGAGGGCCCAAATTGCCATTGGGGAGAGACTATAAATTTTATAACCACTCCAGCATTGTAAGCAGGCAAAGGACAGGAACCTTCATGATGTGGCTCTCTACACAATGAACTTGCTTGGCCTTCCTTCGTTCTGAGAATGGATTAAATCAGGAAATATCAGCTCTTCTGCATACAGACTGTCCAGGCTATTAGAGACTGACTTATTGCTGTTGCATCAAAGAAAGAACCCATTCATTATTTGAGGTCACTTATATTTTGCCATGTGCATCTTTTAACTCGGAGCACTCTTACTACAAGGTGATTCTGGGAAGTTCCCTGCTGCAAATGTGTCCTAAGGCCATAGGGCATTGCAGACTTTCCTCCCTGAGGGCTAAGCTATAGGGAGTAATTGTTGGATTACAACTCCCACACTCTGTAACCTTTTACAATGCTTGCAGACAGCAATGGGAGTTGTAGTCTAACAACAGCTAAAGGGCCATAGATTCATCTGCTGCAGTGGAGAGGGAGGCCCACCAGAGGTGAAGGACGCCCACCCCCACATCCTTCATTGTGGTTCTGGAAACTTCTGTAGGACTTCTTCCTCTGTCATCCATGGGGAAGAGGTGTGTTGGGAGATGTTCCCCGCAACATGCCCCAAACATACAAAATACATCAGTCCTAGAGCAGAAGTTTCCATATCCATCTGTCCTTATCTGTTGGCACTTTGCCGGGTGGGATGAAAAGCATGTTCAGAGTGCGATGAGAGAGGCTTTGTACCTGTAGGATCCAAGGGTGGGAATATATGTAAGCCTGAAAGTTGGCGTACCCAAGTCCTGCCCTGGCTGATGCAGGCCTGTTTATGCCACCGATTCCTCTTTCTGCCCACCATAGGATTGTTCTACCAACATTTAACATGCATTATTTTTGAAATGTAAATAGCAGCAGCTGAACCTGATTTCACCTAGAAAGTGTAATTGGCAAAGCTTTACCTATTCTGGAGGAGCATATTTCATCTACTTCTGTCAAACGGGAAAAGTTGTTATAGACATTTTTAAATTTCCAAATAATGGAGGTGGGGAAATGAAGTGAACCTGAAAACTGTAAAGGCCACCCTAGCAGGAAAACCACTTTGGCTATCATTCTGATATTTGGAAGGATACATGGCCTCAGAAAGGGTGAGCCCTTACCCTCAGATTCAATTCTGCCACAAAACAAAAAGTTATAGAGGTTCCCTTAAGAAAAAAAATACAATAAACTTTAAGGGTGTCCTGTGCAGAAGTCTCTGAATCTATTAGCTTGTAATTTGCAATGGAGGCTTATTCTGCCTGCAAATTTCATCCCCTACTATCAAGGGGGGAAAGTTATAGTTATGTTAAAATGTCACAGTAGTGAATGGAGTGAACCAGGCAGTGTACAAGTGTCTTGGATGGAGGTGGGCTGCTTTCTAAAGGGCTGATTCAGGGTCTGAACTGAATCTTGTGGTTGGTTCACACAGCTCACATTGAATCATTGCATTATTGCTGATGGTTTCAAAGTGTCCCTATAAGTCACATATAATTCTTCACAATTAATCACTCTTAGTTATGACTTCTCAGAGTTTGTTTTGTGACTTTATGGGAAAATGAACTACTGGCATGATTTTAATGATAGCATTGTGAATTTAACAGTTGCTCCTTTGCAATTCTTCAGTGCTATTTCTATATTTCAACCATTCCTTTTGTTTCACTGGAAGATTCAGACCTCTCGCATTGCGTGGTCTTAATTTTGCTGAACAAAATGTGCTTGTAGATTCATAGCCAATCATAATATATGGTCTCCCCCCCCCCCCTGTCTAGTATCCTCTTCATCAGGCTTCCTTAGCAATTTTCCTGACCTTTTGGATAATCCCCTTATGTTTGTTTGGGATTTGTTTCAGATCTTTACTTAGGAGATATCCTCACAACTTGTTGGAGCTTGCTTTGGTGGTTGTGGTTGAGGAATGGTATTTGACCAGGGCATTTTACCTACACGGGTGTCCAGTGCTTAGTTGCATTGAGGCATGGTTGCTGCTTTGCTTGGGCAAGTTTGAAAGCATGTCAAAGTGCAAGTAGATAAATAGGCACCGCTCCGGCGGGAAGGTAAACGGCATTTCCATGCCAGAAGCGGCTTAGTCATGCTGACCCGGAAGCTGTACACCAGCTCCCTCAGCTAATAAAGCAAGCTGAGCACCGCAACCCCAGAGTCGGCCACGACTGGACCTATGGTCAGGGGTTACTTTACCTTTATGCTGTTCTCTTAGGCCTAGTTTGACCACAAACTTGACATGAGCCAACAGTGTGACGCAGCAGCTAAAAAAGCCAATGCAATTCTGGGCTGCATCAATAGGAGTATAGCATCTAGATCAAGGGAAGTAATAGTGCCAATGTATTCTGCTCTGGTCAGACCTCACCTGGAGTACTGTGTCCAGTTCTGGGCACCACAGTTCAAGAAGGACACTGACAAACTGGAACGTGTCCAGAGGAGGGCAACCAAAATGGTCAAAGGCCTGGAAACGATGCCTTATGAGGAACGGCTAAGGGAGCTGGGCATGTTTAGCCTGGAGAAGAGGAGGTTAAGGGGTGATATGATAGCCATGTTCAAATATATAAAAGGATGTCACATAGAGGAGGGAGAAAGGTTGTTTTCTGCTGCTCCAGAGAAGCGGACACGGAGCAATGGATCCAAACTACAAGAAAGAAGATTCCACCTAAACATTAGGAAGAACTTCCTGACAGTAAGAGCTGTTTGACAGTGGAATTTGCTGCCAAGGAGTGTGGTGGAGTCTCCTTCTTTGGAGGTCTTTAAGCAGAGGCTTGACAACCATATGTCAGGAGTGCTCTGATGGTGTTTCCTGCTTAGCAGGGGGTTGGACTCGATGGCCCTTGTGGTCTCTTCCAACTCCCTCCCCACCTTCTTCCTTGGGACATGAGGGCTCTGTCTCATTTGAAGGTTGATTTTACTTTGATAGGGTCTTGGCCATGGGATGTCGGCCATGCAATTTAAGTCGACCCAGAATTTGGCTGGATCAGGTTGGTGCAATCCTGGATCAGCCCAGGTTGGATCAGGACTCCCCAGAAGGCGCATTGTTCTGGCAAAAAGGGCATAGGGATGCATAGGCAACCTGTGTGTATCTCTTTCTCACCTCCTCCTGCCCATGAGTTTAATTAGGGTATAAAAGCCTGATTACATGGCATCATCTCCTTTAGGAATGGCTGAGAATACTGATGAATTTGGAAACAGTACCCAAAATTATGTCAGCTTATGTGTTCTTTCTCAACCTGGAACAGGAATTTGGTAGGCGAATATGATAGATGTTCACTGTATTTTTATGATACAGTGCCCCCCACATGTTCCTGATGTTTCCTTCCATTGAAATGAAAAATGTAGCATGATGTAATGGTTATTTAATGACATAATATGTTTGGAATTAGTGGGCAGTGAGACAATCAATGTTCTTTGCAGAAGGCAAACTGCAGCAGACTAGAAACAGCACTATCCATGATGAATATGGGATGGACAAGAAAATGATGGCTTCTTACATCCCCAACTCCTGCCTACTGTATTCCAATATGGCAAATTTTAACAGTCAGCCCAAGTTTTAGTTTTGCACTTGGGAGGGAATGATTTGAGTTTGTTATAAAACCCAAACATGCATTTTGCAAGCAAGTAGGGATTTTAGGGTGATAAGGCAGAGATAGTTGTGGGTGGGATCTGCAGGATCCTGGGCAGGCTGAGGTAGTAGGACTAAACAGAGGATTGCCTGTCTTTTGTGGTGGGAAGATGCAGAATGTTGACTAATTTGAGGGGAGGGATCCGGTGAGCACCATTAGGCACTATTTACTAATGGGTGTTGCAGAGGCCAACTGCTAAGGACTTGTGAAATGTCTGGGCTAAATACAGAAGATAAGCAGAGCTTGCTGGATCAGGCCAGCGAACCCCAAACAAGAAGCCCCCAGACAGAATCTGACTGCACCAGTACTTTACCCTTTCATTCAGAACATCTTTGAGGCTAAGCTGCCCAATACAACCGAAGTTGTGGGGACCCAGGGCCACCAAGCTGACCTTAGCCAGCTGAGGCTGAGGCAAAGGGCAATGACATCATTCATTCCCCTTGCCCTGGCAGAAGTTGCCCCTCCCAAAACAATGTTTTGTTTAGTTTCCTGCACTGTGGTTCAACCCACACTTGTTGCTTTGTCTCTTATTTCCCTGTTCTGGTTGTAAATTCAACTGACTGCCAAACAATAAATCTATCTTGATGAAATAAGAATTCCAAAAACAGACATCCTCATTTTCAGCCCAAGTCCCCAGATAATAAAAAGGCTGGTTCTTGGGGCATATTGTCACGTCACTCTCCAGACAGCTGCAGCCATGAAAGTTCTGATCCTTTCCATACTCAGCCTCCTCGCTGTGGCAAATGAGGCCCGTTTGTTGGAGCGCTGTGAGCTAGCAGGCATTTTGAGACGATATGGGCTAGATGGATTCGGAGGCTACACCCTGAATGACTGTGAGTTTTGTTTGCTGAGTGCACAGCTTCATTGGAGTTCTTTGTATGGATTTATGCTTGCAATGGGGTACCTTCCAGGTGTTGCTGGATTTCAAGTCCCATTGGTCACATCCTGTGTTACCAGTGAACATAGATGATAGGAGTTGTAGCCCAACAACATCTGGAGGGCAGCAGGCTTGCAGGGCGTGTTTTGATATTTTTCAGCTGCTCTTTCCAGTGTTCTCATTTTCAAAATTTGCTTTTGAATCTTACAATCTGAAACCCTCTTGTATGACCTCTTAGGGAAAGGAGAAATGCTAGCATCCCCATAAAAATGCTGCCTTCTTGCTTGCGCTGCTGCCTAAAGAAGCTCATCCTATTGGCAACCAGGGTCTTTCCAAGTGTGGCCCCCACTCTTTGGAGAAGGCACACAGTCATAGTACATGCTGAAAACTGACATGCTCACTGACTAGTTCCCTTGCCACTGATGTCAATAATTTGCTTAGGCAACCTTTCAGTTACATTTTGTACTAACTGTTAACACTGCTGGATATATTTTACTATTGTTTGTGTATTCTTGATTAATCTTATTATAAACCACCTTGATGGTATATAAATTTAAAATAAATTAATAATGAGAAATAATAAACAAAGTGGTACTGATGGTATTGATACTGTGAAATGTTTACATGTAGTGTTTTCTGCTCTGAAAAAATGAAGACTGCAAAAATTATAATCAAAATAAAGAATGTCAAAACTGAAAATAGTTAATAAAAAAGTGTTGACATAATTGAAGTTTGGTGGAATGGAATGGAATGGAAAATCAAATTAGCGATTTGAGTATTGTTCATATGGTGCTTTAGGGTTTTCATAGTCCTTCCTGTGCATTATCTGCCTCTCCCTTCCTGCATGATGCCCCAACACCTGACAGCCCCAGATTGATCTGGGCCATCCAAGCTGACCTGCCGTCATCTGTGGATGCCTTACCTGACTTGACTGCCACGATGCCTTTGAAAAGACTGGATTTGGCTTGGGCCTTGGCCAAAGCCCTGGAATCCAGTGTATTCAAGACCATGATTCAAATCTCTTAACCACAATGCTTGCACTACACCATTTTCTGGTGTGCAATCTGTGCAAATTTTCTTCTTAAAAAGGTACTGTATGTTTTTTCACCAGCTTTCTAATATCCATGTATGTATTTTCTTTCCCCTGCCAGGGATTTGTCTGCTCAGTGCTGGAGGCGGTTTTAGCACTAACCCCCCAGTGATTGCCATGGGCATGCGCCAATACTATGGGCTGTTCAGGATTGACAATCAATACTTTTGCAGTGATGGGACCATAGCATCACGTAATGTCTGCAACATGCGCTGTCAGCGTGAGTGACATGTTTTTGCTTTGTATTATGTGAACTAGCAACTTTCTGTCATTTCCCTCTTTGCAATTTGGAAAGAAAGAAGTCCACATTCATACACATCTTGTGCATATTACTCCGTGTAAAACACTTTTGTACATGTTACTGCACATGAGCTTCACTGGCCAGCCATGAGTTCCAGTCTTATGAGAGAAGAAGAAAAACTTTTCTCTGTCTACTTTCTCCATGCCTTGCATCATTTTATGGACTACTATCATTCCTCAAAAGGGACGCGGGTGGCGCTGTGGGTAAAAGCCTCAGCGCCTAGGGCTTGCCGATCGAAAGGTCAGCGGTTCGAATCCCCGTGGCGGGGTGCGCTCCCGCTGCTTGGTCCCAGCGCCTGCCAACCTAGCAGTTCGAAAGCACCCCCGGGTGCAAGTAGATAAATAGGGACCGCTTACTGGCGGGAAGGTAAACGGCGTTTCCGTGTGCTGCACTGGCTTGCCAGATGCAGCTTTGTCACGCTGGCCACGTGACCTGGAAGTGTCTCTGGACAGCGCTTGCCCCCGGCCTCTTGAGTGAGATGGACGCACAACCCCAGAGTCTGTCAAGACTGGCCCGTACGGGCAGGGGTACCTTTACCTTTACCTTTTATCATTCCTCTGTGGGTGGCCACAGAGCCTAGGACTTGCCAATCATAAGGTTGGCGGTTCGAATCCCTGCGACGGGGTGAGCTCCCGTTGCTTGGTCCCTGCTCCTGCTAACCTAGCAGTTCGAAAGCACATCAAAGTGCAAGTAGATAAATAGGTACCTTCCGGCAGGAAGGTAAACGGCGTTGCTGTGCGCTGCTCTGGTTTCTGCTGGCCACATGACCCGGAAGCTGTACGCCGGCTCCCTCGGCCAATAAAGCAAGATGAGCGCCGCAACCCCAGAGTTGGTCATGACTGGACCTAATGGTCAGGGGTCCCTTTACCTTTACTATCATTCTTCTTATTACTTGACCTTTCTATAAACTAAAAAGTCCCAAAGGCTGTAATCTTTCTCCAGCCCCTTGATAATTTTGCTTGCCTTTCTGAACATTTCTCAGCTTTACAATATCTTTTTTTGAGCTGAGGCAATCAGAACTGTACACAAGATTGCAAATGCACTCACACAATAAATTTATTTAACGGCATTATGATATCGGCAGTTTTATTTACCGTTCCTTTTGTAATGATCCCTAGCATAGAAATTGCCACACACTGGGTCGACACCTTCATTATCTTCTACAACTTCAAGGTCTCATTCCTGGTCAGACCCCATAAATGTATAGAGGACATATATAAATAACAATGATAAACAAACAAACAAACAAACAAACAAACAAACAAACAATTGGGGGTCCCAACATGCATCCCTTTTCACTTGTTTTCATTGACTTGCATTTGCCATTTTACTGCCTATTCTCTCAATTTGAAGAGGTCCTTTTGGACTTCCTCACAATCCTTTTTTGTTTTTTTGAACAATTCGAGATCATTAGTAAAATATACTCAGAGTCGCAAAGTGATTTCATGCTCTTTATTCAGCTCATAGTGGTGAGGAGGAATGAATGAAAGTCCCCTCAAAGTATCTGCTTTATATACATTATTTACACAATGGGCTGCACATGATTGGCTAATTCCGGAATTCTACTGTAAGCCAATCAGGTTGTGGATTCACTTCTATCTGGAGCATGATTGGGTAGTTCCTGCCAACCAATCATACTGCTGCATTGTTCTAGGACCAATCAGACTGCTGCCTTTTGGATCCTATTTTTCTAGGACCAATCAGACTGCTGCAGTTTGGATCCTATTCAACTCAGTACATAACACCCCTCCCCTTTAAGTTCCAGTCCTGCCCGGGAGGTCGCATTCATAGTCCTCGAGGTACGCCGGTGGCCTACGTGTGCGTTGCGGCCTGGGGTGTTCCCTGGTCCGGGGTTCAGGTTCTGGCTCGTGTTCCAACGATGCTGGCTGTGATGGGGCTGTTTGGTCTGGCGCAACCGGCTCGCTCAGTCGTGGTTCTGGTTCCAGTGTCCTTTCGGCCTCGCAGGTCCTTTCTGTATTTACTGATTCTGCCTCTCCTGCTGGCCCCTCGTGCTCTATGGGCCTCACTGCCCCTCTGTTCCCTTGGGACTCCTCTGCCCTTTCCTCCTCCTGGTTTTCTCCCGGGAATCGTCGCCGTATCTGGTCGCAGTGGCGGCGCCAGCATTGCCCCCCATCCATTAGCACCTCATACGACACGGGGCCAGTGACCCTGGTGACTGTGGCGGGTACCCATGCTGGGCCTGCCCCAAAATTCTTTGCGCACACTGGGTCCTGAGCCTCGAAGGCCCGGGGGTTCTTGCCTTCCCCCACCACTACCTCATCCTGAGCTCTATCGGGGTGAAGGCGGTCCAATCTGATTGCAAGGCGCCGACCCATTAGTAGTTCAGCGGGGCTCCGGCCAGTCGTTGAGCTGGGGGTGCTGTGCTGTGCTAGAAGGAATGTGGCAAGGCGGTACTCCCAATCCCCTTGCATCATGCGGCGAAGGGTGTCCTTGGTGGTCCGCACCATGCGTTCTGCTTGGCCATTGGTGGCAGGGTGGAATGGCGCCGAACGGATGTGGCGGATGGCGTTCTGCGCTGTGAAGGTTTGGAATTCTCCTGACGTAAATGCAGTCCCGTTGTCTGAGACGAGAGTGTCAGGGAGCCCGTGGGTTGCAAACAGCCTGCGTAGTACCCGGATGGCTGCGGAGTGGACGGTACCAGTGAGACTTCCAGCCATTTGGTGTAGGAGTCCACCACTATGAAGAATGTTTTCCCCTGAAAGGGGCCAGCGAAGTCCACATGCAGGCGTGACCATGGTGCTCGGGCGGACTCCCAGGACTGGACTGGGGCCCTTGGGGGATCTGGGCGGGATTCTTGGCAGGCCTGGCAGTGTTTGACCCAGGCCTCTATCTCTCCGTCGATCCCCGGCCACCACACATAACTCCTGGCAAGGGCCTTCATTCTTACTACCCCTGGGTGTGTCTCGTGTAGGGCTGTGAGGACCCTTTTGCGGAGGGGCTGGGGAACAACGACTCTGCTTCCCCATAACAGGCACCCCTTGTGGGCCGACAGTTCATGTTTGCGGGTTGTGTAGCTGGCGAATTCTGGCCCGGGGCTGCTGCTGGGCCATCCCCTCCACACCCAGTCCAGGACCCGGGAGATGACCCTATCTTTCTTGGAATGGTGTGCAACTTCTTGTGCCTGAATGGGGCGGTAGCGAAGCAGCTCCAGGCTCATAACCTCTTGTGCAGGTGCTGGGTCGGGGCCTGTTTCCGGTAGTGGTAGCCTGCTGAGGGTGTCCGCATGGCCCATCGCCTTCCCCGGACGGTGAATCAGTGCATACTGGTAGCTGGCAAAGAAAATTGACCACCTGAGGACGCGAGGAGACAGCACTTGGGGGGTCTGCTTTTCAGGGGCAAACAAGCCAAGCAACGGCTTGTGGTCAGTCACCACGGTGAAGGGCCGCTCATACAAGAAATCATGGGATTTTTTTACTCCCTTCACGATTGCCAGACCCTCCTTGTCGATTTGCGAGTAGTTCCACTCGGTTGCGTTGAGTGTCTGGGAAAAGTATGCCACTGGTACCTCTCTTCCATCCGGGAGTTGATGTCCCAGGACAGCGCCAATTCCATAGGGCGAGGCGTCGCATGCTAGCACCACCGGCAGCCTCTTGTCGAAGTGTGCCAAGACCGAGTTTGAGACAAGCAAGTCCTTGACTGCCTGGAATGCGGCCTCCTGGTGCTGGCCCCACACCCAAGGGGCCCGCTTGTCCAGGAGTCTGTGTAGGGGCTCCGCTACTGCCACCTTGTGGGGAAGGAAGGAATGGTAAAAGTTCAATAGTCCCAAGAAGGCCTGAAGTTCAGTCTTGTTCTTGGGCGCTGGGGCATCACAAATGGCCCGTACCTTGTCCCCAGTCGGGGACACCATAAATCCCAGAAAGTCCACCTGAGGCACTCCTAGTAGACATTTTTCCCGCTTCACCTTGAGACCCGCCATCTGGAAACGGTGCAGAACGGTGCGGAGGCGGTCCTCAAGCTCCTCTGGTGTGGGCCCGGCAATCAACACATCATCGAAGAAGGGGGTGACGCCAGGAATCCCTTTAAGTAGAGAGTCCATTAGATTCTGGAATATGCCTGGTGCCACGCTGACACCGAATTGCAGCCGCTTTACCCTGAATGCTCCTCTGTGCGTCACAATTGTCTGTGCCTCTGCTGTGGCCTCATCTACTGGCAGCTGTTGATATGCTTGGGCCAAGTCCAGCTTGCCAAAAATTTTCGACCCAGCCAGGGTGGCAAGAACATGGCTGACCACTGGCACTGGGTATGCATGGGCCGTGAGGGCCTTGTTTATGGTACATTTGTAGTCTGCGCAGATGCGGACCGAACCATTAGGCTTGACGGGTGTGACGATTGGGGTTTCCCAGGGGGCATTAGGCACCGGCTCCAGCACTCTTTGCTCCACGAGTCAGTCCAATTCCTCGTCTATACGGGGTTTCAGAGCGAACGGGACCCGGCGGGCCTTGAGCCTGACCGGTCGTACTGCGGGGTCAAGCTGTAGAGCAATGGGGGGGCCCGTATACTGTCCCAATTTCCCATCGAAAACCCCCAGAAATTCCTTGCATATGGCGTCCACGTCCACTTGTAAGCTCGTGTGGTTCACCCCAGTGACGGCTAGCCCCAGTGGTCCAAACCATGCCAATCCCAGTAAGCTAATGTAGGGGCCCTTGACCACAAGCAAGTCCAGTTGCTGCGTCCGCCCTCGGTATTGCACCCTGAAGGTCCCCACCCCCATTGTGGGGACCTTACGTTTCTGGAAGTCCCGGAGGGTGAATGGTGCCAGCCTGAGTTTGGGACCCCCAGTAGGACACAGTTTTCTTAAGGTCCTTGCCGAGATTATGGATAGAGTTGAACCCGTGTCAAGCTCCATGCGGCATGGGGCCCCCTCTATCTGTACCTCTACATAAATTTTCTCTACGTTGGGGTGGGGCAACTGGTATACCTGGAAGTCCGTGAGCTCCGTCGAGTTGCCTTGGTGCGTTGGGCCCCGGGACCTGGGGCTCTTGGATTGGTCATCTGATGCCTGGCGTCGGGTGGGCTGAGCCCGACACACCCGGGCGATGTGTCCCAATTTTCTGCACTGGCTGCATTCTGCGTTGCGGAAATGGCAGGTCCTCCTCTCGTGACTTTCTCCACAGCTTGTGCAGTTCCCTCCTTCTCGTCGAGGCAGCTGTGGTATGTGGGCTGCTTGAGTGCACTGCTGTACTCGGTGCACCTCCTCCCTGTTGGATCCTGAGTCGTCGGTGAGGTCTTCGTGGTGGACCCTCGGTTGGGACGGCTGGCTCGGCCGTGCCTCTTGCGTCGACCTCTTGGCAGCTTCCGTTGCCAGGGCCTCCTCCAGAGCGACCTGGAACGTTAGGTCCTTCTTAGCGTAGAGGCGTCGTTGCAGCTTCTCATCCTTCAGGCCACCAACGAGGCGGTCCCGAAGCATGTTCTCCAGCTCTGAGAAGTTGCAGAACCGGGCGGCTTGGCGGAGAGAGGTCACAAACCCAGTTATGGTTTCCCCAGGGGCTTGCCGCTTTGCGTAGAAGGCATTTCGACGAGCCACCACTGAGGGCTGTGGCGAAAAGTGCCCCTTCAGCTGTTCCATTATTGTTTTGTATGGAACAGTAGCAACGTCTTCAGGCGCAAGGAGAGCCCGGGCAATTTCAAACGTCTCCTCTCCGCAGACGCTGAAGAATATTGCCCTCTTCTTGGCGTCTTCTTCATCTGTGACCCCTTTGGCTTCTAGGAGGAAGGTGAAACGGGAGGCGTACGCTTCCCAGTCTCCAGATGCTGGGTTGAACGGCGAGAAGCTGCTGTCGGTTGCCATTCTGAGTTCCTTGTGTCCCGGAGCTGAAGCCTGGATACACGGTGCGAGGCAGCGGTGCGGCAGGTGGCGGTGCTGCGGTGCTGTGTGTGGCAGTCAGCTCAGCGGGATCCCATCCTCGTCGCCAGTGAAATATACTCAGAGTCGCAAAGTGATTTCATGCTCTTTATTCAGCTCATAGTGGTGAGGAGGAATGAATGAAAGTCCCCTCAAAGTATCTGCTTTATATACATTATTTACACAATGGGCTGCACATGATTGGCTAATTCCGGAATTCTACTGTAAGCCAATCAGGTTGTGGATTCACTTCTATCTGGAGCATGATTGGGTAGTTCCTGCCAACCAATCATACTGCTGCATTGTTCTAGGACCAATCAGACTGCTGCATTCTGAATCCTATTGTTCTAGGACCAATCAGACTGCTGCAGTTTGGATCCTATTCAACTCAGTACATAACAATTAGCAAACTTTGACAACTCATCCCTGTGGATGTGGCAAATCCCTGTTTATGAGCAAGTTAAAAAAACACAAATCCCAATACTGATCCTTAGAGGACTTCACTCTCTACATCTCTCCATTCAGAAAACTGCCAAATAATTTCTGCTCTTCGTTTTCTGCAATTTAACCAATTTGTGATTCACAATATGTTCTCCTCATATTCCCAGACTGCTAAGCTTACTCACGAGTCTTTAATGTTGAAAGCTTCTTGAAAGTCCAGATCACCTTTATCTACTTTCTTATTGACACTCTCCAAGAACTGTAATAAGTTTGTGAAACTGAACTTGCCCTTGCAGAAGGCATGCTGGTTTGTTCTTCTATATGCTTGGTTATTTTATCCTAACAATGCTTTTCACCATTTTTTTCTGGGACAGACATGCTAACCAGCTTGTAATTTCCAGGAGTCCCCCTGAATCCCCTTTATAAAAAGTTGGTGTTGCACTGGTTGCATTCCACGGAGGATGATCTTGCAAGTCATCATTTTGTAGCTGGCTCTGCTTCCTCTAGTCATTATTTTGCACCCTGGCTGGAGCTTGTTCATTTTGAGTTCTACAAACAAACAGTAGATTTTGGATACCCTTTGCTATAAATCATAATGAGAGTCAATCTGGGCCAAATTTTGGGCTGTAGATTTTAAATGGACAATTATGTGGCTTGGCAATCACCTGTGATTTGTCAGCATTTACAAGCAGGTGCCCAAGTTTTTCCTGGATTCAAGTGGTTCCTTCTGTGTCCAGAGTTGATGATGCCCTAGCTAGTTTTTGTTGTAAACTTCAGGGCTTGTTTCTTTATGGTGTGGATTTGTTCTGGACACATACAGACAATGGAATTTGCAGACTCTGAGGGAAAGGGAAGACAGTCTGAGAAACAGGAAGCTAGCAGGAAGATGCCCCCAGGCCCCAAGCTTTTTGAAAAAAGGGCTCCCTGTTGCAAAGATTAAATTGCTATGTAGTTGAAATTTAACTGTAATAAGTGAAAGCACCTAGTATAGGTTTTCCAGCAGACTGCCTAATCCACATTTAGTCCACTCATCATGTCTAAAGAGCAACAGCCCCTGAAACAAGCAAGAGCTGCCATAATTAAGAACTACAGTACTTTTTACTGCATCATTTTTGTGCTATTTCACAATGACATCCATTATTTCCATTAATCCTCATTATTTCCATTAATCTTCATTACCTGCCTGTCTCATTCCATATCTTTGCAGGATTCCTTGATGACGATCTCACTGATGACATTGCATGTGTTAAGACAATTGTCCAAAGTCAAGTATGGGTAAAAACCTGGTGAGTCACGTCAGTTTCCTAAGCTCCACAAAAGACAAAAAAGGGACAGGGGCAGGGAATTGAAGGAGAGAAAGAGAGAGAGAGAGAGAGAGAGAGAGAGAGAGAGAGAGAGAGGGAGGGAGAGGGAGAGAGAGATATATACACATACACCCCCCCAAAAAAAAACACTAAAGGCCATATGTAGAAAATCAATATATACCATACTTTTCCGTGTAAAAGATTAGTTTTTTTACTAAAAAATTATGGTAAAATAGGGGGCGGCATGTTATACATGGAAAAATACAGTATATACATATACAACCAAAACACTGAAGCCCATAAGAAGAAAATCTAAGTTTTTGAAGTGAAATTGAATAGGATTGAGATTAGGAATCTACTTAGAGATTTGTCCCTTTTCATTTCCTTTGCATAAATTCAATGCAGCATGACCCTCAAATGGTGGCATCTCCTATTCAGCAGTTGAAAATAGAAAGATAAAAACCTATTCTTAGCCTTGTTCCCAACTTTCCCTTGTACATGTCAGTTTCATCTGAACTTCCTGAGCAGTACAGGGAGTCTGAAGGAAGTTTCTAAATTTATTAGGCTAAACATGCTTTGAAGCCTCCTCATGATGAGAAACCCTACTAAGAAAGGGTTCTAGGTGTCTTAAACGTTGTTGTTGTTGTTGTTGTTACCCCTCTCTTCAGCCAAAAAGGCTTCCAGAGCAGTTTACATACAATCCGTTAAATCAAGACAGTCCCTACCTGCAGGCTTACAAAATTTCAAAACCACAACAAAAAGGGAAGATGAGAGTAAGGTAACTCATGAATTAAGGAGGGGTCTCTTAGCCTTGCCCTGAACTATTGGGATCCTTGCCTGCGCAACTTTAAGAGGCAGCATCTGTTCTGCAACCAGTCAAGATCTCCTCAGAATAGGCCGCGATCAGCTCAGATTGTGAGGAGAGGAGGTCTCTAACAAGGAGGCAGCCATAGCTAGCCTGTTCCCAAGAGACATGGCATCCCAAATAGCCCACCCCAGTGCAACCCACTATGACCTTAGAAGCCCACTTCAGTTGCACTGGATGAGCCTGAGTGTCAGTATTATGCAAGAGGGAGAAAAGCTTTTATCTACTTTCTACACCCCAGGCATCCTTTGCAGACACATCAGTCATGCCCATTGCTTCACTTTTTGGCAGCAAGTCTATAAGTTTAATCCTGCATTGTGTGAAAAGGTTACTCCTGCTTGAACCACAAACTATGTGCATTCCAAATTTTAGGTTCATTCCTATGTCAAGGTGAAATTTTGTATTTCCAGAACTGTGGCAACAATATATGTATTTGGATCATTTGATATGTACCTGTTTGAAGGGAAATCCAAGGAATGTTGATTTTTCTTCTTTCTACATTCTTAGGATCCGGACAACCTTCACAAGAAGGTGTAGTACAAGAAGACAATTCTTCCTTGGCAGTTGTGGTTTCTGAGATCTCATTCCTACTGGCCCTTCATAATCAAACCTTCCAATTCCTTCTGATGGCACTCTTCACCTGCTAGCACTTGAAGAGGAAAGCCCTTGCTTTACAACATTTCAGAACTTCATAGCTCTTCTGAACTAATGTAATACAAAGGCTTCCTAACAACACACGGCCACTCCAGAGCCCATGATAGAAAAGGAAGCCTGTCAGATTCAATCCTGATAAAATAGTCCTGGTTATGTCATGTTGAGACGAAGGAGATGAGTTAGTAATAACTACCAAGGCTCTCTGACTCCACCGCAATGTAGGCTCAACTAACAAACTGGGAAATGGCAACTTCCTTCATTTGCTGAGTAGGACTGGGATTACATAGAGAAGGAAGAAGACCTGCAGCCTAGTTAGGATTCAAAATTTGCTGCTCTTTTGATTTCTGTGCTTGAATTATCAATAAAAAAATTAGATGCAACTTATCTCTCTCTCCTCCATTATGATCAGTGGGTAGAGGCTTCCCCAAGTAGTCTTAATTCTATTTAATAATTCTACTTAATAATTCTTTGCATTCCCATCCTCAGGTGCAAGTGCAACTGCAAAAACAGAGTGGGAACAATTGTTGATACTCTATATCCATTTCATAACTTAGGACCACATAACACACAAAGGATATTTCACCAGTCCAGTTTGACCACTGCCCACAAATGCTGGTCATGGAATTAATAGTGTACAGTCATCTTAGCATAGCCTTCCCTAGCCTGATGCCCTTCAGATCCCCTCATAGAGTTGGAAGGGACCCAAGGGTCATCCAGTCCAACCCCCTGCAATGCAGGAATCTCAGCTAGAGCATCCATATGGCCATCCAACATCTTCCTAAAAACCTCCAAGGAAGGAGAGTCCACAACCTCCTGAGGGAGTCTGTTCCACTGTCGAACAGCTCTTACTGTCAGAAAGTTTTTCAGTTTGTTTAGTTGGAATCACTTTTCTTGTAACTTGAAGCCTTTGGTTTGAGCCCTACCCTCCAGAGCAGGAGAAAACAAGCTTGCTTCATCTTCCTTGTGACAGCCCTTCAGATATTTGAAGATGGCTCTCATATCTCCTCTCAATCTCCTCTTTTCCAGGTTAAACATTCCCAACTTGATCAGAGCTTGCAGGGCAGGAAACTCTTGTGTGAGTTTCTTGTGGCTGATTAGCTGCTCTCCCTGTGCAAAGGTCAGAGGGGGCAGGGCTTCTGTTGAGGTAGGTGATTAGCTGTGGGAGGAGCTTATCAGAGCTTGTAGGGCAGCGGCTTGATCCATCTTTAGATTTAGGGGAGCTAGTCTCAAACATTTGTTGGGGGAGACCTAGGTTTTTTTGGGGGGGTTATTTGTCCTGTCTTCATGCTTTTTATGATGGAGGACCGCTGTAGTCACCCCCAACGACACGTTCTCAAGATGGAGGGTGAGGGAACAGCTGCAGTCGCCTGCGGTTCCTGCGCAATGTTTGCCATCTTGCCAAAGGTTGCAGGCAGCTTTACCTGCAGCAATTGCATGTTGATTGCCCTCTTAAAAGACAAAGTCCAGCAACTGGTGGAACGTGTAGCTACGCTGCAAAGAATTAGAGAGCTGGAGCTCTTCTTGGAAGCAACAGAGCACACCGTCTCCACCAAGGAGGAGACAGGGGACTCCCCTGAGAAGGAGGCTAGTTCACCAACACAGGAGCCAGATATATGGAGAAACATGACTCAAAAAAGTAGGAGGCCCAGGGTTCGCTCTGATTGTTTAGAAATACACAATCGCTTTGAGGTCCTCTCCCCTAGCATGGAAGACGAAGAGCAGACTCCATTTGAGGATCTCTCCCTCATTACAGTCGATCAGGTATATGAAGACGAGCAGCAAAGTCAGCCCTCAGGGAATGTGCAGGCGACCTTGGAACGGACAGCTCACGGAAGAACCCCGACCAGACCTAAGAGGAGGCGTGTAGTGGTGATAGGGGATTCCCTACTGAGGGGAACAGAAGCAGTGATCTGTGGGCCTGACAAGATGTCTCGGGAAGTGTGCTGTCTCCCCGGGGCTAAGATCCAAGATGTAACTGAACGACTGCAAGGAATCATAAAACCCACTGACAAATACCCCTTCCTCTTGGTTCATGTGGGAACCAATGACACTGCAAGCAATAGCCTCCAGAAGATCAAAAGAGATTACGAGGCTCTGGGCAGGAAATTGAAGCAATTAAATGCACAAATTGTCATCTCATCTGTCCTCCCAGTTGAACGACGTGGCCCAGGGAGAGAGGGAAAAATAGTGGAAGTGAACAACTGGCTTCGCAAATGGTGTAAACAGGAACGGTTTGGATTCTTAGATTACGGAATGCAGTTTCTTGAAGATGGACTTCTGGCAAGCGATGGGCTGCACCTCACAACGGTTGGGAGGAATGTTTTTGCCAAAAATCTCAGAAACCTCACCAGGAGGGCTTTAAACTGACTAATGTGGGGGAGGGAGACAGTGCTCCTGAAGGTAGGAGTCTATCAATTGATGAAGATGATCATCCAAATGTCATAGACCGAATGGAGCAAACAGCACGCAGACCTAGTGGTGAGAGGAAAAAATCCTTAAATAAGAGACACGGGGGAATGATTAATGGACTTCAATGTCTGTACACTAATGCGCAAAGCATGGGAAATAAACAAGATGAGCTTGAGCTCTTGGTACAGCAAACTAAATATGACATAATAGGAATCACTGAAACCTGGTGGGATAAGTCCCACGACTGGAATGTAATAATGGAGGGATACAATCTATTTCAGAGAAACAGACCAGACAAGAAAGGAGGAGGAGTGGCGTTATATGTCAGGGATGTGTATACCTGTGAAGAGATCCAAGATTTAGAACCTCAAAGCCAAAGTGAGAGCATTTGGGTCAAAATTAAGGGAGAGAAGAATAACAGTGACCTCATTGTGGGAGTTTACTATAGATCCCCAAGCCAAACGGAGGACATAGATGATGCCTTCCTGGAACAGATGGCCAAGCATGCAAAAGGAAGGGAGATAGTAGTAATGGGGGACTTCAATTACCCGGATATTTGTTGGATGTCAAACTCAGCCAAGAGCATAAGGTCAAACAGATTCCTCACTGGCCTTGCAGACAACTTCATTGTCCAGAAAGTGGGAGAAGCAACAAGAGGAACAGCCATTTTAGATCTGGTCCTAACCAATGTTGATGACCTGGTTAGTGGGGTAGAAGTGGAAGGATCATTAGGCGTGAGTGATCATGCTCTTCTGAAGTTTACTATACAGCGGAAAGGAGCAGCCAAGCATACTAGGACTCAATTTCTTGACTTTAAGAAAGCCGACTTCATAAAACTTAGGGAAGTGCTGGGTGAGATCCCATGGACAGTAATACTAAAAGGAAAGGGAGTTCATGATGGCTGGGAGTTTGTTAAGAGGGAGATAGTAAAAGCACAACTTCAGGCAATACCAATGAGACAGAAACATGGAAGGTGCCTAAAGAAGCCAGGGTGGCTATCTAAAGAACTTTTAACTGAGTTAAGATTAAAAAAGGATGTGTACAAAAAAGGAAAACAGGGGAAACCACCAAAGAGGAATTCAAACAAATAGCCAGCACGTGTAGACACAAAGTCAGAAAAGCTAAAGCACAGAATGAACTCAGGCTTGCTAGAGAGGTTAAAGGCAACAAAAAAGGCTTTTATGGGTATGTTCGTAGCAAAAGGAAGAACAAAGAAACCGTGGGGTCACTCAGAGGAGAAGATGGTGAAATGCAAACAGGGGACACAGAAAGGACTGAACTCCTCAATGCCTTCTTTGCCTCAGTCTTCTCCGATAAAGAAAACAATGCCCGACCTGAAGAATTTGGAGCAAATGATTCAGCAGAGGAAACACAGCCCAGAATAACTAAGGAGATAGTACAAGAATACTTGGCTAGTCTAGATGTATTCAAGTCTCCAGGGCCAGATGAACTGCATCCAAGAGTATTAAAAGAACTGGCAGATGTAATCTCAGAACCACTGGCAGTCATCTTTGAGAATTCCTGGAGAACAGGCGAAGTCCCGGCAGACTGGAGGAGGGCAAATGTTGTCCCTATTTTCAAAAAGGGGAAAAGAGAGGACCCAAATAATTACCGCCCAGTCAGTCTGACATCAATACCAGGGAAGATTCTGGAGCAGATCATTAAGCAAACAGTCTGTGAGCACCTAGAAAGGAATGCTGTGATCACCAATAGTCAGCATGGATTTCTGAAAAATAAGTCTTTTTTTTTTTTTTAATATTTTTATTAAACATTTTTTATATTCATACAAACAAAACATACATAAACAAACAGAAGACAAAAAAAAAAGAAGCAAAACAAGAAATAAGTACCCTTTCATGTCCTAATTTCTTAAACCTTTCTTCTTCGACTTCCTCATGCCTCCCGTTTCTGTATTCCAAATTCTAATCAATTGTTCAGCAAATCTTCCCTTATTTTGCTATAAATTTAAGCTAATCATCCTTATTCTCCTTGTCTTAACCATTACTAATAGTAACCATTTACTTTAGTCCAACATCATTCTAGCTGTCATCAATTTTGTAATATTTCTTTAAATAGTCCTTAAACTTTTTCCATTCTTCTTCCGCCGTTTCTTTTCCCTGGTTTCGGATTCTGCTCGTCATTTCTGCCAAGCCCATGTAGTCCATCACCTTCATCTGCCATTCTTCCAGTGTGGGTAGATCCTGTGTCTTCCAGTACTTTGCAATAAGTATTCTAGCTGCTGTTGTGGCGTACATAAAGAAAGTTATGTCTGACTTTAACACCCCCTGGCCGACAATACCCAAGAGAAAGGCCTCTGGTTTCTTGGGGAAAGTATATTTAAATACCTTTTTCAGTTCATTATAGATCATTTCCCAGAATGCCTTAATCTTTGGGCACGTCCACCAGAGGTGAAAGAATGTACCTTCCTTTTCCTTACATTTCCAACATTTGTTGTCAGGCAAATGGTAAATCTTTGCAAGCTTGACTGGGGTTATGTACCACCTATAGATCATTTTCATAATATTCTCTCTTAAGGCATTACATGCCGTAAACTTCATCCCGGTGGTCCACAACTTTTCCCAATCAGCAAACAAAATATTATGACCAATGTCCTGAGCCCATTTAATCATAGTTGATTTAACCGTTTCATCTTGTGTATTCCATTTCAGCAGCAAGTTGTACATTTTTGACAAATTCTTAGTACTGGATTCTAACAGGATTTCTGAAAAATAAGTCATGTCAGACTAACCTGATCTCGTTTTTTGACAGAATTACAAGCCTGGTAGATGAAGGGAACGCAGTGGATGTAGCCTACCTTGATTTCAGCAAGGCATTTGACAAGGTGCCCCATGATATTCTTGTAAAGAAGCTGGTAAAATGCGGTCTTGACTATGCTACCACTCAGTGGATTTGTAACTGGTTGGCTGACTGACCGAACCCAAAGGGTGCTCATCAATGGTTCCTCTTCATCCTGGAGAAGAGTGACTAGTGGGGTGCCACAGGGTTCTGTCTTGGGCCTGGTCTTATTCAACATCTTTATCAACGACTTGGATGATGGACTCAAGGGCATCCTGATCAAATTTGCAGATGACACCAAACTGGGAGGGGTGGCTAACACCCCAGAGGACAGGATCACACTTCAAAACGACCTTGACAGATTAGAGAACTGGGCCAAAACAAACAAGATGAATTTTAACAGGGAGAAATGTAAAGTATTGCACTTGGGCAAAAAAAATGAGAGGCACAAATACAAGATGGGGGACACTTGGCTTGAGAGCAGTACATGTGAAAAGGATCTAGGAGTCTTGGTTGACCACAAACTTGACATGAGCCAACAGTGTGACGCAGCAGCTAAAAAAGCCAATGCAATTCTGGGCTGCATCAATAGGAGTATAGCATCTAGATCAAGGGAAGTAATAGTGCCACTGTATTCTGCTCTGGTCAGACCTCACCTGGAGTACTGTGTCCAGTTCTGGGCACCACAGTTCAAGAAGGACACTGACAAACTGGAACGTGTCCAGAGGAGGGCAACCAAAATGGTGAAAGGCCTGGAAACGATGCCTTATGAGGAACGGCTAAGGGAGCTGGGCATGTTTAGCCTGGAGAAGAGGAGGTTAAGGGGTGATATGATAGCCATGTTCAAATATATAAAAGGATGTCACATAGAGGAGGGAGAAAGGTTGTTTTCTGCTGCTCCAGAGAAGCGGACACGGAGCAATGGTTCCAAACTACAAGAAAGAAGATTCCATCTAAACATTAGGAAGAACTTCCTGACAGTAAGAGCTGTTCGACAGTGGAATTTGCTGCCAAGGAGTGTGGTGGAGTCTCCTTCTTTGGAGGTCTTTAAGCAGAGGCTTGACAACCATATGTCAGGAGTGCTCTGATGGTGTTTCCTGCTTGGCAGGGTGTTGGACGATGGCCCTTGTGGTCTCTTCCAACTCTATGATTCTATGATTCTAACTCCTTCAACTGTTCATCATAAGGTTTGCTTTCCAGACCCTTGACCATCCACCTTGGTCGCTCTCCTCTGCACATGTGGACACCGTATTCCAAGTTTGGTCTGACTAAGGCAGAATAGAGTGGTACTATTACTTCCCTATTAAGGGACGTAGGTGGCGCTGTGGACTTGCCAACCAGAGCCTAGGACTTGCTGATCAGAAGGTCAGCAGTTCGAATCCCCGTGACGGGGTGAGCTCCCGTTGCTCAGTCCCTGCTCCTGCCAACCTAGCAGTTCAAAAGCACGTCAAAGTGCAAGTAGATAAATAGGTACTGCTCCGGCGGGAAGGTAAACGGCATTTCCGTGCACTGCTCTGGTTCGCCAGAAGCAGCTTAGTCATGCTGGCCACATGACCTGGAAGCTATACGCCGGCTCCCTCAGCCAATAAAGCGAGATGAGCGCCACAACCCCAGAGTCAGTCACAACTGGACCTAATGGTCAGGGGTCCCTTTACCTTTACCTTTATTACTTCCCTTGATCTGGACACTAGACTTCTGTTAATGAAACCTAGAATAGCATGCCCTTTTTTTGCTACTGCGTCACACTGTTTACTCATGTTAAGCTTGTGGTCCACCACGACCCTGAGATCCTTTTCACATGTACTGCTAGTAAGCCAGGTGTCCCCCATCTTATATTTGTGCATCTGGTTCTTCCTGCCTAAGTTCAGAACCTTACATTTGTCCTTATGAAAATTTGTTTTGTCAGCTTGGGCCCAAGTCTCTGATCTGTTAAGATCATTTTGAATTCTGATTCTGTATGACATCTCCTCAGCTTGTGTTCCAATTGCCACTAATTTATTGCCTCTTAGACACACCATACATTTAAAGCACATAATTCACCCCTGCCATCCTAGGAACTGTGGCGTTCTAAACGGAGGGTAAGGGGGGTTGACCTTTTGGAATTTTTGTATGGTAATGTTCAGTTATGCCATTGGAAGAACAGTTGCAAGGTCCTGATTTATTGCAGGGAATCAAACCCATAGATTCTAACATGTTTGTAGCCATGCCTGTCCTCCTTAATATTGTTTCTGTTAAAAGGGTCACACAAGCAAGACAAAATAACAAATAACAGTGGGGCGGTGATAAGGAAAAAACACACATTTTATTCACACATCAGCAAGGATGTGGGCTCAAGCATAAATGATTATGCAAAACACTAGGATGTGCCCAGACTTGTTCCAAATAGGAAAAACAATTAGTGCCTCCAGCAATATCACACCTGTTGGGAGGAAGCAGAAGAACTATTAGCACTCTGTAATCCCATCCAGGTTTTACACACAAGAAAACCATGAGTTGTCTCACTTACCTGTTATAAACACTTACCTGCTATTATCCTAAGGTAAGACTTGGTTATTATACAGCCCCCGTACATAAGGGCAGCCAGTACCACCAATTGATCACAGGAGAAGTGCCACTGATTCAATAATGTGGGTAGACTGTTTGTGCAAAACACTGTATTCAAAATGATCTGTCAAGCTTTGACCAATCAACGTTAGCAAACAGCGCCACCTAGGGTACATATCACTGGTACTATAGCCTTACATCGCACTCCTTTCCATTCAACCCTTTCTGTCAAGGGAGAAAATCTTACCAAGCCAGCAAGGCTTCACTGTAGCAACTTTTATTAATTACTTCCTGTCTAGGTCAAGGCATTTTGCAGATGGTTGCAGACTAAGGTAACTAATATATATTCACAAAAGATCAGCTGACCACCAGATCTTCTCCATTCCACTTTTGTTCCACTCAGAAAAAGGATTGGGAAATATGACTCCAGAAGCCATGGATCCCAAGGCGTGCAGTCACGTACTCAGTGAACCTTGCCCTAGAGAGAGTGTCAAGTCCAGGTGTCAAACTGCCACCCATCACAATCACAAAGGTGATGTGGTGAACCAGGAATGGATTCAGACCAGGACACAAAGAGACTGTGATTTACTTAGCTCGAGGGTAAATAGCTTTGTTTTCTGTCATCAGTGGGTGTCTGGTGAAGGTCAGGAGGAGGGAGGAAACTCAGGTTACAACCCCTGGACCAGCAATGATGTATTGATGACCATGTCTGAACTGTATTCTGGGATATGGGGGGAACTTTTAAAAGTCAATGTCTTCTTTTGTTCAGGGTCTTGCCTTTCTCCCTGTTGGATTAGGTAGGACCCTGCTATAGCAGTTTGCTTTATACCAAATAAAGGTCAGGCTTCTTGGCCACTTCACTTCAGGTTACTCTGGTTGGTGTCCGTTTTTACTCCTCTCTGACCAAGGGAACCACACGAGGACCTAGCGGACTTACAGTGTCCCTTAAGTTATTGAAGTGTCTTTTTCAGTGGTTTACCCCTCACAGAGCTACAATTCCTAGCATTTCTAACTAGGATGTCAGGATTCTTTAGAGGAAGGCATGTGTGGTGACCAGAGCTCAGCTTAGCTCCATTTCTTCTTTTACTATTGTTTTTTCTTTTTTCTTAAAAAATGCCCACACACAAATATAAAATATACTGGCAAATAGACCATATAAATACAAATATTCACAAAAGAACACCAGTGAATATGTGTTGTGGATGTCCAAAAGCCAATGTTTCCTACAATGGTTGTAAGATCTAGAGCTGCCCACAGAAGTGCGAGCCAACAGCTCTGGCATCAACCATTAAGTCCTCTGCAATGACACACAAATGTTATTTGCAGAGCCACAGACTATAAAAGCCCTTGGACTCCTTGGACCTTTCCACATACCTGCAGCAATGAAGGTTGTCACCTTTGCCTTATTCTGCCTACTCATAGCAATAGCATACGAGGCCAAAGTATACAGCATTTGTGACTTCTACTACGCACTGAAGCCTTTGGGACTGGATCCATTTAAAGGCATCTTTGCAGAACAGTGTGAGTTTTGCCTGTTTGGGTGATCAAACCTTTCCATTGTAATAAATCACAAACATGTTAGAAGTTATTTGTTAGTTTATAAGCACTGCTTGCTGTTTGCCAATGGTGTACAAGGAAAACTGAAGTTTGAATCAATAAATCACAATTGAGAATTGTTGAAGACAGCAATTTCAAAGTGTTGAAATCAAGGCTGAGGCTGAAATTTGACTAAGCCAAATAACCACATTTTTCTATTTTAATATTTCTGAAATTGTTTTAGGAAACAAAATACATCCCTGTACGTTCCTGATTGTCATGTTATGCTTTCCTACTAGATCTCTGTGCAGCTGATCAGTCAAGCAAACTCGACACATTCTACTATGAGAATATAGATGGTGTCCCACGCTATGGAATATTCCAGCTAAGTGGCCTTGAGTGGTGTGATAACGGGAGGCACTCCTCTCAGAATAAATGCCACACACTCTGTGACAGTAAGTGACTTCTGAGATCCAAGAAAAGAGCTTTCTTTCTTTCTTTCTTTCTTTCTTTCTTTCTTTCTTTCTGGTTGTGCTATCTCAGCATTGAGGAAAAGGCACTGCATTTCCTCGCTGCATTATATTTCATATATTTAACAGATGTTACTTTAGGGAACTGTCCTTGGGGAAAATTAACTCTTGTTCAGAAACCAAGTCTCACACAGACAAAATTTCTGGTTAAAGAATGTTTGGATTATTTACTAGCTAAAGACTGGTTACATTAAGGATTGTTTCTCCCAATTTATTTGTTTGTTTATTAATTTATTAAAACTATTTCTATTCTGCCTTCCAATACCTAAAATGGCTTGGCTTACAATGTTAAAAACCACCAGTCAATAAAACATTAACTAAAAATCACATTAAAAAAGAGATGCAGGTACAGCAGATAAAAACTGTTAATGACTAACCACTTTAGCAGATTACAGAAATAAATTATACAGGCCAGATACTTGCTGGAAAAGAAAGGCCTTCATGAAGTGATGAAGGAGGAAAAGCGGGCTCCCCTAGGCAGATATAGAGTCTCAGTATGGCCACCAACCCAACTCTTGTGGGGAAGCACATAAACAAGCTTCCATAGAAAGATCTAAATGCACAGGCAAACTCATAGGAAAGGTGATAATTCTTCCAAGATGGTCCCAAGCCATTAATTAACACTGAATAAGCACAATTTGGGGACGCGGGTGGCACTGTGGGTTAAACCACAGAGCCTAGGACTTTCCGATCAGAAGGTCGGCGGTTGGAATCCCTGCGACAGGGTGAGCTCCTGTTGCTCGGTCCCTGCTCCTGCCAACCTAGCAGTTCGAAAGCACATTAAAAGTGCAAGTAGATAAATAGGTACTGCTCCAGTGGGAAGGTAAACGGCGTTTCCGTGCACTGCTCTGGTTCACCAGAAGCGGCTTAGTCATGCTGGCCACATGACCCGGAAGCTGTATGCCGGCTCCCTCAGCCAGTAAAGCGAGATGAGCGCCGCAACCCCAAAGTCGGTCATGACTGGACCTAATGGTCAGGGGTCCCTTTACCTTTTTAAGCCCAATTTATTGATTTGGTAATTCTCTCTTTTTAAAAAATCTACATTACATAAAACAATAAGGGATCTTAACTCTAATTGGAAATGATTTTATATTGTGGTGCCTGTGTGGAGAAAGTTTTGAACTCTCCTGTCAGGTTTGGTAGTCTCTTCCACACAAGACGCGACCTCCAACAGTTTTATTACTTAGATTTATTTAGTAATTATCGGGTTCAACAGTCTGAGCTTCATTCAATCATTCATCAGCTGCCAGATCTACCCTCTTCCAGAGGAAACATGACACTCTCCACCCCTTCCCCCTCCTTTTCCCTGTTTGATGCTTTTCTGCTAGACATTCAAAGGCCTGCTTTGGGGGCTTTCTTGTCCTCCCCCTTCTTCTGCTGCATCTTGTTCTCTCCACTCTGTGTTCCTATCAGAACTGCCAGGGTGCATTCCTGAGCAAGATAAGTCCCTCTCGCTCTCACTGTGTTAAGGCACTAGATTTCTATTGCTCTCTAATTCTTCCCCCTCACCTTCACCTTCCTCGCTGCCTGTCATCTCTGGTTCTCCCCCCTCCCTTTCAGAATCCTCTCTGTCAGAAGGGGACTGTGTTTGACAGTGAGCTACTGCTTGCTGGTCTAACTAGTGAGTTTCTAAGAGCAACAGGCCACTTTCATCTTTGCTTGGCATGTAGTCTAGAAGGAAAACTGGAATGAGAACCTCTTCTCCCATGTGTGCTTTAATTGGTTGATCTAATGTGCAACACACACCATCTCCATGCTCCTCATCAAGAAATGCATATAAGGGATGCGGGTGGCGCTGTGATCTTAAACCACTGAGCCTCTTGGGCTTGCTGATTGGAAGGTCAGTGATTTGAATCCGCATGACAGGGTCAGCTCCCCTTGCTCTGTCCCGGCTTCTGCCAACCTAGCAGTTTGAAAGCACACCAGTGCAAGTAGATGAATAAGTACTGCTGCAGCGGGAAGGTAAATGGTGTTTCCATGGCTTCCATCATGGTGTTCCATTGCTCCAGAAGCAGTTTAGTCCTGCTAGCCACATGACCCAGAAACACCAGCTCCCTCAGCGCCCCATAGTCGCCTTTGTGGGCTAAATGTATATAGTACATTAACTGATTTACCCCATGAAAAAAATTAGATACATTATCCTATACATAAAACATATATGCTTAATTATGCATTAAATATTTACCCCATGAATATCCTAATACAATACAATACAATACAATATCCTAATCTTTATGTACAGTAAACATAATACATAACTGTTTATTGTACATTTACCTTTTTTTTTTTAACCAACTACAACCTGAGGCTACGATGGAGGGGCTCACAGCATCACCATCACAAGATGGTCTTGCTTCTCCCACAGGCACAGCCTTGGATCAAAACACATTGTGCTCTTCCTCCACCTTTTCCAGCCTGCAACCTCCCGCCTCCACCAGTCACATCACAGCCAACTCAACTCTAATCTCTGGCTTTGTCTCCAAACTGTGAACTGGAGGAGGGGCCCCACCCAATTAACATCTGGCACAGAGCCCCCTCTCCTTGGCTTCCTTAATGGCCCATTACCTTTCCTTTGTTTTCTTAATGTCTTGTCTCCTAACAAAGAAGCTAGTCTGGCTTATATATTTCAACCCTTGCTGGGTCCAGGAATTTAGGAGAGTCTCACCCCCACAAACTCATAACACTGTATTTGGGGTTTTAGTTGGGCTTTGTCTTGGATGGATTCTTCATTAACTCATTTTCATTAACTTCCAAACAGACTTCCTAGATGATAATATCACAGATGATGCTCTGTGTGTTAAGAGAATTGTCAACAGTACAAAGGACATGACTGCTTGGTGAGTAGCATCAGCTCCTTTTTTTCTAGAAACAAACAAACAAACAAACAAATAAAAGATGGCTGAAAAATATTACTTAATCAGAACCTTCAGTAGAAACTCTATTAGGTGGTGAAAAAGGGGTACATTCAGACCAGCACATTGCATATTAAATAGCATTTAAGTGTCATTTGATTTTGCTTTAGGCCACTTTGTTGTGAAAAGTAGAGAGGAAAATCACATGAGATAGGAATAAGAACAAGCTGAACTCAGGGTGCTGATCATTTGTGAGGACCTTCCCTGCTTGGCCTTCCCCAAAGGAGCAGCAACCTGTACAGAAAGGAACAGCAGCCAGCATATCACAAAGGAGCAGCAACCGGCTGCTAAGTGTATAGGATGCCATCCTGTCCTGGGCTGGGGGGGGGGTATCAGGTTGGAAGAAGAGACTAGGTGGGAAGGAGAGAAGCCTGCCCCGCTGCATCCAAAGGCATCCACTCCACCACTATGTTTTTCCAGAAAGACACAACTGGTTGGGATGTTGTTGTTTAGTCGTTTAGTCGTGTCCGACTCTTCGTGACTCCATGGACCAGAGCACGCCAGGCACTCCTGTCTTCCACTGCCTCCCGCAGTTTGGTCAGACTCATGTTTGTAGCTTCGAGAACGCTGTCTAACCATCTTGTCCTCTGTCATCCCCTTCTTCTTGTGCCCTCCATCTTTCCCAACATCAGGGTCTTTTCCAGGGAGTCTTCTCTTGAGGTGGCCAAAGTATTGGAGCCTCAGCTTCACGATCTGTCCTTCCAGTGAGCACTCAGGGCTGATTTCCTTCAGAATGGATAGGTTTGATCTTCTTGCAGTCTATGGGCCTCTCAAGAGTCTCCTCCAGCACCATAATTCAAAAGCATCAATTCTTTGGTGATCAGCCTTCTTTATGGTCCAGCTCTCACTTCCATACATCACTACTGGGAAAACCATGGCTTTTACTATACGGACATTTGTTGGCAAGGTGATGTCTCTGCTTTTTAAGATGTTGTCTAGGTTTGCCATCGCCTTTCTCCCAAGGAGCAGGCGTCTTTTAATTTCGTGACGGCTGTCACCATCTGCAGTGATCATGGAGCCCAAGAAAGTAAAATCTCTCACTGCCTCCATTTCTTCCCCTTCTATTTGCCAGGAGGTGATGGGCCCAGTGGCCATGATCTTAGTTTTTTTGATGTTGAGCTTCAGACCATATTTTGCGCTCTCCTCTTTCACCCTCATTTAAAGGTTCTTTAATTCCTGCTCACTTTCTGCCATCAAGGTTGTGTCATCTGCATATCTGAGGTTGTTGATATTTCTTCCGGCAATCTTAATTCCGGCTTGGGATTCATCCAGCCCAGCCTTTCGCATGATGAATTCTTCATATATGTTAAATAAGCAGGGAGACAGTATACAGCCTTGCCGTACTCCTTTCCCAATTTTGAACCAATCAGTTGTTCCATATCTGGTTCTAACTGTAGCTTCTTGTCCCACATAGAGATTTCTCAGGAGACAGATGAGGTGATCAGGCACTCCCATTTCCTTAAGAACTTGCCATAGTTTGCTGTGGTCGACACAGTCAAAAACTTTTGCATAGTCAATGAAGCCAATGAAGTCAATGGAACTCTCTAGCTTTCTCCATAATCCATCGCATGTTTGCAATTTGGTCTCTGGTTCCTGTGCCCCTTCGAAATCCAGCTTGCACTTCTGGGAGTTCTTGGTCCACATACTGCTTAAGCCTGCCTTGTAGAATTTTAAGCATAACCTTGCTAGTGTGTGAAATGAGTGCAATTGTGCGGTAGTTGGAGCATTCTTTGGCACTGCTCTTCTTTGGGATTGGGATGTAGACTGATCTTCTCCAATCCTCTGGCCACTGCTGAGTTTTCCAAATTTGCTGGCATATTGAGTGTAGCACTTTAACAGCATCATCTTTTAAAATTTTAAATAGTTCAGTTGGAATACCATCACTTCCACTGGCCTTGTTATTAGCAGTGCTTTCTAAGGCCCATTTGACTTCACTCTCCAGGATGTCTGGCTCAAGGTCAGCAACCACACTACCTGGGGTATACGAGACATCCATTTCTTTCTAGTATAGTTCCTCTGTGTATTCTTGCCACCTCTTCTTGATGCCTTCTGCTTCTCTTAGGTCCTTTCCACTTTTGTCTTTTATTATGTAAATCTGTGTACGAAATGTTCCTTTCATATCTCCAATTTTCTTGAACAGATCTCTGGTTTTTCCCATTCTATTGTTTTCCTCTATTTCTTTGCATTGCTCGTTTAAGAAGGCCGCCTTGTCTCTCCTTTCTATTTTTTGGAAATCTGCATTCAATTTCCTGTATCTTTCACTATCTCCCTCGCATTTTGCTTGCCTTCTCTCCCCCGCTATTTGTAAGGCCTTGTTGGGAAGCCACTTTGCTTTCTTGCATTTCCTTCTCATTGGGATGGTTTTAGTTGCTGCCTCCTGTATAATGTTACGAGCCTCCATCCATAGTTCTTCAGGCACTCTGTCCACCAAATCTAAATCCTTAAACCTGTTCCTCACTTCCACTGTGTATTCATAAGGGATTTGACTTAGATTGTATCTTACCGGCCCAGTAGTTTTTCCTACTTTCTTCAGTTTAAGCTTGAATTTTGCTATAAGAAGCTGATGATCTGAGCCACAGTCAGCTCCAGGTCTTGTTTTTGCTGACTGTATAGAGCTTCTCCATCTTTGGCTGCAGAGAATATAATCAATCTGATTTCGATGCTGCCCATCTGGTGATGTCCATGTGTAGAGTCGTCTCTTGTGTCGTTGGAAAAGAGTGTTTGTGATGACCAGCTTGTTATCTTGGCAGAACTCTTTGCCCTGCTTTGTTTTGAACTCCAAGGCCAAACTTGCCAGTTGTTCCTTTTATCTCTTGACTCCCTACTTTAGCATTCAACTGGTTGGGTACGTCCCTCTTAATGTGGTGTCTCCTTCTTTTTACCTGATGTCCTGCCACCATGAAAGCCCCAGATTGCTCTGGATCACCATGGTGATCCCAGGGTTTGTCAACCCGACTCGAGCAATGGCTGGATCTCTCCCCCCCATTGGCCTTGACTTGTTTGGGTGCACAGCTGTAGCACTTTGTGGCCAGTCTTCCTGTTGCCAAATTCAGTCTTGCAGAACTATTTTCTTTTAATAACTCTGTAGCATTGGACAAATGCTAAATAACCAATGTGTTTCATTCACCCATTAGGCCACTCTATGAGAAATACTGTGATGAAGGTCGGGTAAATCGTTATTATATCAAGTGCCTTTTTGGTGGAGTTACACAAAGAAGAAAGTTTTTGCTTCAGAACCTGCCTTGACTTCTATAGAGGGTTGCATTGTCTCAGGTTTGGTCTGACAATGTGCTTCACTTCAGAGCCTCATCTCTTCTCATTTTGTAAAGCTTTGGGTCCCCCACCCCACCCCCATGAAACATAATGGGAAACCAACAAACACCAACCTCATCTGTAATTTTTGTCAGACAAGGATGAAAACTGTTCACTTCCTGACAGGTTTGAGCCTTAAAAGGTACGCTCTCTCCTAAGGTCCAGTCTTACTTAAGAAGCTGAACCCCTTGAAGGGACCCCATTTTTATTCCCTGCTTACTGCAGGGCTCTACATAGGGCTACCTTTGAAGATGACTTGGAAACTACAACTAATTCACAATGCGACAGCTAGACTGGTGACTGGGAGCAGCCGCTGGTACCATATAGCACTAAAGGATCTCCACTGGACCCCAGTAAATTTCCAAGCACAATTCAAAGTGTTGGTGCTCGTTATATATCATCTCCCTTTTTTTATAATACTACATTCCGAACTGGAAAAAAATTTTTTTTAAATGACGTTTGTACAAAAACCAGAAGCATTTTTACTAGGTATTTCTGATCAAGGACTGCCGAACGAGAAATGGAAAATATTCATGTATGCGACAACAGCGGCAAGAATCCTAATAGCACAAAACTGGAAGACTGGAGAAATACCTTCAAAAGCACAATGGCAGCAAAAATTGATGAACTATGCGGAATTAGCAAAGCTAACGGATAAGCTACATGAAAAAGACAGTGATTTTAAAAAAGAATGGGAACCTTTCATAAACTATCTGCAGAAACAACTGAAAGAAATGGACTCGGTAGCAGGATTTGAATAAACATTCACAACTTTACTTAACAAAATGCATGAATAACATTGTAATAACGTTTTGACAGATAAGGAATAGCAGATTGTATCATTTAACAAACCAGAGGGGAAGCTGAAGGAAGTCAACGGGAAGGGAGGGGAAATGTAGAATGTATGTTTGGAAATGATTTTGATATTTGTTGTTAGAAAAGAAAACTAATAAAAATTATTTAAAAAAAACAAAAACAAAGTGTTGATGCTGACCTTTAAAGCCCTGAACAGTGTTGGCCCTGCATACCTGTCTCCACCCCCATTCCTCAGCCGGGACACACAGGTCCTCCTCTGGTGGTTCCCTCACTGCAAGAAGCCAAGTTACAGGGAACCAGCCAGAGGGCCTTCTCAGTAGTGGTGCCCATCCTGTGGAACACCCTCCCATCAGATGTCAAGGAGATAAAAAACTACACAACTTTTGAATATATTATATATAAATATATCCAAAGATAATTATGAAAAAAATATGGAAATAAAGAAAGGAATTTAGGGATTTGGGGATGAATGAATCTATCATTATTAGGAAGGATATTGGTAATCAAGATGAATGTATTGCCAAAAATGTTTCAATCAATCCCAGTGATAAGCAATGTGAGTTGCTTCAAAGAGTGGCAGAATTTATCTGGAGAGGTGATAAGCCAAGAATAAAATATAAATTATTAACAGACCTTAAAGAAAGAGGTAGCTTCTCCTCTTTCATGGTGGCAGGACATCAGCCAGATAAAAAATTATATTATGAAGCTTTTTGCATTTGCTGGATCCAGGATTGGATAACATTAAAAAACACAGAATTACTAGATCTAGTAGGACATGGTAATAGACTTGGTTGGCATGCGTACTTGTGGTACCAGAAGCTATAAAAGGCTATAAAAGTTTGTAAACCGGAGGGTTCACAAAGGAGAAGTTGTTACAGCCGCCATCTTGGGACCTCCTACCAGAAGGCAAAAGTACATAAAAGCTTCCAGTCATATAATAAGAAATGTGATTTTTTAAGTTTGGGGAAAATATAAAGATTTGTTAGAACAAAAAACATTATGGTGGCTTTCCCCGCTGGAAGCACTATCCATGAAAAAAGTAAATATGAAACATAATTGGGCAACATATAGAGAGCTGTTAACGGAAATAGATAATCAATTAAAATTGAAGGAATTTCAAGGAGTAAAAAGAAAGATAACAGATTGACTACAATATTTCCAATTAAAAATAATAAAAAGGTGAAATTTCAAATTTCCAGAGAGAAATAATAGAAAGTGATACTAAATTACTATCAAATATGTATAATATTAATTAGAATGGGAAACCAGGGCAAAAGATGTGGGACGTAATATACAGATGACAGATTGGGAAAGACTATGGAAGAATGATATAAAATTCACAGCCTGTACCTTACTTAAAGAGAATTACATGAAAATGATGTATAGGTGGTATTTAACAATGGTTAAATTGGCAAAAATGTATAAAACAAGAAAAATTAAGTTCTGGGGGCTGTTCTGGGGGCTGGGGTCGGGGGAAGCTCGGGCTTCCCCAGCCCCGTGCCGGGGGGGGGGGAATAAAAATGTTTTTCTTTATTTCCCCCCCCCCAAAAAAAACACCTAGATGCATCCTATGGGCCGGTGCGCCCTATGGGCCAAAAAATACGGTAATATATATAGATATTTGTAAACTTGTTAATGTTGTTATTGATTCACTGACATCACATTCATTACTTTATTTTTTTGTTATCATGTGTCAGCGCTGCCCGAGGTCCCAGCTCACAGAAGACCAATGCTGCTTCGTTCTTTAGTATAAAAGTCTTTATTGAAGTTCAGTTTCACTTCCACACGCGCAGCGTGCAACGCTACGTCTCTGACTTTAGACCGCCGAAGCTCCGTCTGAATCTCCTCCCCCCTGACACCAGTTTAAGACTCTAGCCTTACTCCACCTCTTCCTCTGTTCCTTCCTCCTCTGGGTCCGCCTGCCCGTCGGGGTCTCACCCTTCCTAGACTCTTCTGACGCTGAGTCCCCTGACTCTTCCCCCTCCCTCCTTCGGGCTTTAGGACCTGGCTCCCAATCCGGGTTTTCTGCTGTCCCGCGCTCCTGCACATTTGAACTTGGCGCGCGCGCGCGCGCGCGCGCAGCCTCCCACTTTCCTTCTGACCGTTACACTTGTGTCACTGCTCCCTCCTTCGGGGAGGCTAGCTGGACCTGACCTCCCCTCCGTTTCCCCACTTTCCGACGGGGGCGTGGTCAGCCCTGACTCATCTTCTCTCCCCGCTGGAGAGGCTGGTCCTGACTCATGTGACTCTTCCCCCCCACTGCGCTCTGGTGGGGGAGCTGGTCCTGATCCTCCGCTGCTCCCTTGGGAGTCCCCGCTGGCCCCTTGCTTCTGGTGCGTCCCCCCTGGGACCCCTCTTGTCCTTACCATAGGCGCCCCCTTCTGGGAATCTTCTGATTCGCTGGAGAAGCTCATGGAATCTCTCGGGTCACTGTCATACTCCCCTACGCTCCCCTCGGATTCCTCTCCTTCGCTCTCTATTTGCTCTCTCCCCTGTGCTTCTGCTCCTGAGCCCCTGACATCATGTCACTCATTTTCTTTCTATCTATTAATTTCCAGCTGCTTTTTGCATGTTACTTCCATCCCTGAAGTGTTCAAAATCCTCTTGCAATTTTTATTGTGGTTTATTGTGAGCAGCGAGTGACATCCAGAACTAAAAGCAGATTAGCCTAACAATTGCTTACTTAGACTTTCTCTTTCTCTCTCACTGTAGTCAAAGATTAACATCTTATACCCTTTTAAATGTGTTTGTGAGCAGGTGTTTGTGGGGGAGGAGTATTTTGTTTCCCTAAATACATTTGGCTTGTAGGCACAAAAGTACTCAATATATACTCAGGCAGGTGCAGACCTGTGAATTTGTTATCTTGAACATTGTTTCTGTCATCCTGACCTTCTCTGATCTCCATCCAGAATAGAAACTCTTAATGATTCAGATCAAATGCATCATTTTAGCTGACCCTAATTCCCAGATGAGGATCAAAGCTGATTTTAAAAATGAGAACAAACCATTCTTCATCCCACAGGAAACTCCGTGGGAAATGATGAACGAAAATGTATAAGGGAATATCATTGTATCTGCCTTTTATCTTTAGAAAGAAGAAAGAAATGAGATTATTGCGTTGGAGAAAGAAAACTATTTGGATGAACACAGTGGCCTTGATCCCTCCTTTAATTCAAACCATGCTGCCAGAAATGAGGAACTGGGTATTTGATATCCGGTCAAACCGTTTTTCAAAAGTGCAAAGTGCATTCTACAGGTGCAGACTAGACACAAGGTGCATAAGCATTAAAAGCATATTATTTCCCTCAAGGATTTCTGTAGCTTGTTAAGGGTTGCTTTGAACTGTAACTCTGTGAGGGGTGAACTACAGTGACCAGTGCAATTCAAGGTTTTGGTGCTGACCTTTAAAGTCAGCAAACTTTTTTCTGCAGGGGGCTGGTCCATTGTCCCTCAGACCTTGTGGGAACTATATTGTTTTTTGGGGGGAATCCCCCCCAACTCTCCTCTCTCTTCTCCACAGCAGAGAAGCCACAGGTAAACCCCAGTAGCTGCTTACCTGTGCCTTGCGAGCAGCAGGGGCTGGTGGCGACGGCAGGACGAGCGGCGTGAAAGGGTTGGCTCCAGAGAGGGGCTGCTTAAAATGGCGTTCAGCCAACTGCAGCTCAACAAAGCCCAGCCCCCTTCCTCCTCTAGGCAGGGCAGGAAGAAGCCAGGAGGAGGGAGGGAGGAGGTGCAGACGCGGTGTGTGTGAGGGAGAGGGGAGGGAAATGGCACAGCCCAAACAATCAGAATCCCCACGCTGATCCACGTGGCAATTCCCGGACCGTCCGCGGGCCAGATCCAGAAGGGGGCTGGATCTGGCCCCCGCGCCTTAGCTTGCCGACCTATGCTCTAAACAGCCTCAACTACGTATACCTCAAGGAGCGCCTCCACCCCCATCCAGGACATGGGGGTCCAGCTCTGAGGGCCTTCTCGGGGCTCCCTTATTGTGAGAGGTGAAGCTACAGGGAAGCATGCAGAGCCTTCTCAGTGGTTGCACCTGTGCTGTGGAATGCCAAGATGTCAAGGAGATAAACAACTATACAACTTTCCGTAGACATCTGAAGGCAGCTCTGTGTCAGGATGTTTTTAATGTTTTATATTTAGTTTTGTGTTCATATTATCTTGGAAACTGCCCAGAGTGGCTGGGGCAACCCCCAATGAGTGGGGAATAAATAATAATAATTTCTTTATTTATAAATTTATATCCTGCCTTCTCTCACAAAGGAGGAAAACAACAATTAAAAAAAAATCTTTTAAAACACAATATGGATTCAGACTGGCATATATCTCAACTAAAAAGGCTTGTTGAAAGACAAATGTTTCCAGTAGGCACTTCACAAGCTCTGATGTTCAGCCTGTGCCTGCAAATTCCCTTTGACCCAGCTGAGTCTTTACCTGCCCAATTGCTGATTACACCCATGACAACACCAGGTGTCAGGCTGCTGGGTGTGGTATGACTGAAGGTGCCTTGCAGGCCAGGTGAGGAGATCTGGCTGCCTTGATGAGGTCCGTGGGCCAGAAGTGCCATACTACTGCACCAAGTTAGATTGCTATGCTGCTAGCTTGCAGCAGAGCAATCTAGTCAGTATATTTATGGAGTGTATTGTTTAGCATATTTATGCTTAATGGATTACAATGGTCAGCAAATAGGAGCTAATAGTGGGGAGCAATCTGCTGCATGAAAATCCATTCTTGTCAAAAGAAGCTCTCCCCTGATAACAATTTCTGCAGGAAAGATAAGTAAAGCACTAGTGTTATAAAAAATAAAAATTGTAGTAGCACCTTATAGACCAACTAAGTTTGTTCTGGTATAAGCTTTTGTGTGCATGCACACTTCTTCAGATACTCTGAAGCAGAAGTCACCAGACCCTTATCTGGTGGGGTGGGGTTTTTCTCAGAAGGGTAGTAGGAGATGGGTGATTAGCTCAATGGGTATTGAGTCACTATTGTTAACCTATACTTAACATAGACAACATCTCTCTTTCTCTCTCTCTCTCTCTCTCTCTCTCTCTCTCTCTCTCTCACACACACACACACACACAGGCAGCTTAGGGACATTCTAGCCTGTTGTTGCACCAACTCAGCAACCTCTAAGCCTCTAAGGCAAACTAAGGCCCAGGGGCCAGATCTGGCCTAATCGCCTTCTTAATCCAGCCGTGGATGGTCTGGGAATCAGCGTGTTTTTACATGAGTAGAATGTTAGAATGTGTCCTTTTATTTAAAATGCATCTCTGGGGCATTGTGGGGAATAGGAATTTGTTCATTTCCCCCCCCCCAAAAAAAAATATAGTCCGGCCCACCAGAAGGTCTGAGGGACAGTGGACCGGTCCCCTGCTGAAAAAGTTTGCTGACCCCTGGTCTAAGCCCTCACTGTAGAAAGAGGTGTAGACTTGGACACCCCGGCCAAGTCTACATCCATCAGCTATAAAAACTCAAGACTCTGGACATATTACTTCTTAGAGATCTGTGGTAATGAAGGCCCTGAACCTTGCCTTCCTCTGCCTACTCATTTTAGCATCCGAGTCCAAAAAGTATCTAAAATGCGAGCTGCAAGATGAATTAATAAGACGAGGACTGGATGGTTACCACGACATTGGAGTAGGACACTGTGAGTTATTTAGGTGCTTGACTCCCTTTAGCTTCTTTGAATTAATTTAGGTCCAATTTAACTGCCACCTGCTATGGTTTTGTTAAAGGCTTTTTATGGATTGAGTTTGTTGTAATTCATTATTTTCTTGATGTTTAGAGTGTCCTTTAAAATGTTTATGATTTCTCTGACATTGTTTAATATTTGCAGATGTGCCACTTTTTCAAAATGGGCCCATAGAAACAAAATTGGGCATTGAGAACATTTTCAAAAAAAATTCAAAAAATGTCCTGTTATTTTCAGAATTGTGATTTTTACTTCTTGGGGTGGGAGTGTAACAGAGCAAAACAGTTCTGGTACTATGTGGTAAAAGAGATAAAAAAGAGAGTTTTCAGGTTCTACCATTGTGGTTTGTTTATTAAGTGTTATTAAAGGTGAACATCCTCAAATATGTGTTTCAGATTGTGCATTTATGCAGTTTTGCAAAGGTCTCTATTGAGAAAAACCTGCAAACAGTTGAATCTGATGGGAGGAATTCAGTGCAGATTGCTCTATCAGTTCTTTCTACTTGCCTGCAAGGGTTGTTGTTATTGTTTTCCCCCAGAAAATTTTGGGGGGGCATGGGAAGCCCAGATATGCTAGGGAAAGTCCTTGCTCAGGCATTCGCTGGTGGGACTACTCCATCAAATCTGCCCTCATTAAATTAACAATCATTCTAAAAAATAGAGAAAATTATCATGAGGAATTACATAAAGCATGGTAACAGGTTACATAAAAAAGGAATTTGGAAGGGTTAAGAGTAGATTATTTATTCCTTTAAAATTGTGATCAATTTGTGAGGAAGCTCCGTTGGTGTAAATAATCAAGTTTTCTGGTTTTTCTGTGGCATTTATAAAAATAATAAACAAATAGCATCATTAGCATATCTATTTTGTATGTATATGTGTTTTATGCTAAAGAAAAATATTATGAAAAACAAACCTTTCACCTGCGCTAGGTGAAAGACTGAATCTTGAATGGTTAATGCCAAATTTGAGAATGGTTAATGGTTAGGGCTGCCATACATCCTGGATTTCCCGGACATATACGGGATTCCGCTCCTGAAAATGGTGTCCAGGGGAAATTTTCAGAACTTGGCAAAATGTCCGGGGAACATTTCTTTCTCAGCACAGGGCTGGCTCCCGCCAGCCGCTTCCCTTCCTGGTATGTTCTCTCCCTCTCTCCCTTCCATCCTCATGCCAGCCACCTGATGAAGATGTGCGTTGGTGGTGGTGGGTTGTCTGGGTTTTGGCTCTTTGGAATATGGCAACTCTGTAATGGTAACATTCTGTAATGTAATTAGCTGAAATATTGAGTCATATAATATGAAATTTCCTGTTTTGAAGTTTTGCACTTGATACGTAGGAAACAAAAAAGCATTCTACCTTTCTAATCTGTGCTTTCCTCCCAGGGTTGTGTTTGGTCCTGTTCGCAAGTCAGTTTGACACGCAACACTATGAGTACACAGATGGCCATCCATACTATGGAATATTTTATTTGAGTGGTCTGTTGTGGTGTGACAATGGAAAGCATCCCACAAAAAACCTATGCAGTATTGACTGTGAGAGTAAGTGGTGACTCTTTGCTTTTGCCTTTTGCAACTCAAGGAGAACTGTTTATTTCAGGGGTGGGAATCTGCTCCCTGGGGCCCTTCGTGGCCCACCAGGGTCTCCAGCTTGGCATGCGAAGCGATTTCCTCTGAAACAAGGTTGCAGAAGCCCCACACTGCTGTCACTTGCAAACTCCAGTCTTCGTTCTCCCCTCCCCATCAACAGCGGGGACCCGAGAAATAAGCAGTTTGTCAGCCCTATGTTCAGAGCTTCCCAGTGCACCAACTTTGGTCTGTTGAGGTGTGGTTCCCAAGTGGTAAACCCACACAAGGGATTTTGACCGGGGGGGGATATGCTTATGCAATATCATATGATGTCATATGACTGACAGATAAGTGTCACCCATCCATCAAATTTGGCTCATGGGCATGATCCTGATAAGGATCTGGCCTGTGGAGCCATAAAGGTTCTCCACAATGTGGCAGAGCTTAAGCCTGAATGCTAGCAACATACTTTGGTTCGCAAGCTGTGGCTTAATTATGCCTGCTCAATTATGAGTGTCAGGCACTCTTTGCATGCTCAGTGGCACCCCTTTTTTGTTATTTATATCTTTCAGGACTGAGTCTTGGTATTTGAAAAGGGGTTTTGTGGAGGAGACTTAGGGAACTTTGGCTCAAATACTTAATCCCTCCCCATTATTACTGCAGTTTCTTGTTCTTTGCAATGTGACTAATGTAAGGTTGCCATATTTCAGAAAGTAAAATCCGGACACAAAAGTTGTTGAGGTTCTTTTTTTGGGGGGGCCAAGTTGTTGAGCTTAGACTCGTGCCTAGACTCGTTCACATCATTAAAACCATTGATCACAATGAAGCCTTCAAAAGATAAAAAGAGGCATTTTTCAAAGACCAAGCAGAGCTTTGACAGAATCACTTGCAGCAGTGACAGGAGACACTATGGGAGTCACTAGGAAACTATTTGGATCCATCTGTTTTGGGGGGGCAAACCAATTTAATGGGTCCTTCATTCCTGAAGATTTTTCTGAGGCCAAGTAAGTCTCAGTCCCATCAGGGGTGAAGGACCCATTAATGGAGCAGGAGCAGGAGTAACTTGATGCAGACTCATGATTGAGACAATCAGGTGGGCTGAAGCAGCTGCCTTGGGCAGTGGAATCCAACAGGACATTGCCCTGCTGTGGTTGTGGCTTCCAGTGAGATAGAGATGACACAAATGTTGAAGTCTCTCAGAACCATGAGCCTGAGGGATTTCAGCACTGCTGCTGAGACTACCTTAGCTACCTCAGGAAGGCAGATGGTAGGTAGCAAGGTGGAGAATACACCAACAGAAGCCCCTATTCTATCCTGATTTGTCCTTCAATGCCAACTTCAATAACTTTCCTGGCAGAGTTTCTGGATGACAATATCGCAGATGATGTTGAGTGTGCAAAGAAAGTTTCTGCAAGCAAGAATGGGATGTTAGCTTGGTAAGTGGCATCAGCTCACCAGTGTCTAAGAATGAAAATATAAATGACAATATCATATAATCAAATCGAGCACAAACTTTTCTGTTTTACAAGGCAGAGAAAAGAGAACTGCTTTCAGCCCCATACTCTTTTGTTTATTAAGTACATTTCAAGAGTCCTTTACAATAGAACAGTCTATTATGATAAATGGTGGAAGAAATAATGCAAGACAAAATGAAGAACTAGTTGATCACCATGATGGTCTGCTCAGCTAGTACATATTCTTTAAGATTCTGCTTAAAGAGTTTAGGGGTGGCTGTTGTTGTTTTTCCTTGTGGGGAACAGCAGAGTATCTGTAAATGGGTGCATGGATATCATCCAATGGTGCAAATTCAGAATAAAATTAGAAACATGATGTAATAATGAAAGAGAACAGTGTGAAGCTCGTTCTACACTTTGGTGCTTTTTTAGAAAACAAAAAAAACTCCAGTTGGGAGCCTCCAGTTGACAGGCCTAATTAGACACCCTGCCCGCCCCCAGGCCTCTCCATTTGTCTTAAGAGGCCATTTGTCCCAAGTCATGCCCATCTGTTCATCTCTTGATACCATAAATAGAAATATGACATCAGTTGTGGGACATGTAAAGCCACTGCCTTATTTTTAAAAGGAAGACCCTGGAGCTCTCAATTCTTCCTTTTCGGCCTCTGCTGAACTTGGTGCCAAATCCCAAGCACCTTGCAGTGCTGGAATAATTTTTGAATTCAAAATGCATCTGCAAAGAAAGAATCTTTTTTTGAAACTGTGGCTGAAATTTAATATCACCTGATATAATTGTTGTGAGATAATGCCGAGGCCTTGTGCCTTCCCCCAGTGCAGCATCGCCCGGGATTCTTCACTCCGGTCTCCCGTCACACTGATGGGACATGAGCACACAACCAGCAGAATCCAAAATAGAAGCGTTAGCCTTGAGGTGTAACATCTAATCCTAATTTATTGCAACGAAATCAAACATAACAGTTCAAAGTAAACATGGCTCCTCTTTCTCTCTCTTCCTCGGAGAGAACACTGAAACAAAACATCACTGTGAGAGAACAAACAGATCTCCCTTTCTGTTATATAGCTCTAACAATCAGCAGCTGAAATGCATTACATACAGACATGTGCTCTGACAAGTGATCCCTATCTGTAGCGTAGGGAGGGGTGAAATCCTAACAATTATGTGACATCAGGTGATTGACAGGTGTGGTTCTGTCCAAAGTCACCCTTGTAGGGGTGACCATTTCTGGATCTGGTCCTCCAGCTGGTAACATAGATTATTAAGGCAAATGCCAACTGCCCCAACCTGTCTCTCATAAATGTTGTTTCTTTCTCTCTTCTCTTTTAGGAAGCCCTTTGAAGAATACTGCCTACATCCTATGCCTTCCATACTCTATTGGGAATGCAATAAGCCTTGAAATACAGGCATCCATTTATTATTACCGTATTTTCACCACAAGCTGTTCTGATTGGATAGGGTAGTTAGTGGTACTACATCCTGCATCAGCTAACTGATGAAGGCGGCAGGCCTAAAACCGGAGGACCATTTGATCAAATGACAGGATAATCTTCAAAATTAACAAACACCTTTTTTTTTTTTTAAAGAGAATCTTCCTGAAACCCTCAACTTGGATGAATCCTATAAACGTGTCTCAATTGATTCCATTCAGACAAAGATTATATGAAAATATTACATCAGAATCAAGTCAATATAGATAGCATCGAGTACTCTTCTGAACTTGGGAAAAAAACCATTGGGATGGATCCAGGTTAGGTTAGTTACACTTACTTCCCACTGAAATAAATGTGACTTCAGTAAGCCATGACTGTAAGTCTTGCACTGATTTCAATGTGACTGTTTCAGCTAGGTTAGCTGGGGGCAGCTCTGCATAAGCGGGTTCCACTCCAGCCTCCCCTTCTGCAGACACAGGCCAGGACCACAGAGCAGGGCCTTTACCTGTTTGTTTTACCCAGGACAATGGTGCAAGGTTCCTTTCTCTCTGCTGCCCATCCCATGTGATTCCCTAGGTCAGGTTTCCTCAAACTCAGCCCTCCAGATGTTTTGAGACTACAATTCCCATCATCCCTGACCTGACCCCTGTCCTTCTAGCTAGGGATCATGGTAGTTGTTGAATAGTGGGTAGACATGGCAGACGACACAGCGATTTCTCCAAAGCAGCTCTTTATTTTGTAAGCTGGAACAGAAAACTGAACAGCAAACAGCTCAGCCGGCCTGCTTTTATAGGCAGCCAGCTATCAACATTGTAGCAACAACAACCCAGGGTTTCCCGCCTAAAATAACTGACGTGGACCTGAGTGAAAACTATCTACAGTATCCCCCTGCTGGCCCAGGGTGAGAACTTCAGTACATAACACCCCTCCCCACCGAGATAAGGCGTTAGTTACAATCGTAATGGTTACCTTATATACAGCACTACACGTAATGGTTCAATTAGGCACAAAAGCATATCGGTTACATTTCCCATACTTAGACCAACAGTGATACATGTCCAACAACATAGTCCTTTAAATAAGTTGGGCGCTTGGAAACTCTGCCAGACCGCCGGGGACTGGTAGCCAAGTCCGGGGGGCCACACAATTCTTGCTGAGGCTGTGGTGCGACCCTAGGTGGCATTGAAACCAAATCCCCTGGATCCGCTGCTGTGGGTGGAGCCTCCGCAAGTGGAGTGGTCTGAGTCTGTGGTAAGTCTGGCAGACCCTCTGAAGCGGCTTGGTTCGGCTCCATGCTGGCAGTTTGCGAGGGAGGTGTAGGTGGAGCCTCGCCATCTGTAAGTGTCTCTCCTGGAGCCACAAGCGCAGTTGGGGGCACCCCGGTAGTGTCCAAGTCCCCAACCCTGCGCCTAAGCTGGTCTATGTGCTGGCGCCACAAGCGTCCGTCTTCGAGTGCCACCTGGTACGAGCGAGGTCCAGTGACTCCCACTACTGTGGCTGGCACCCAAGGAATGTCCCCCACATAGTTCCGGGCAAAGACCTGGTTTCCTGGAACAAATGACCGTGGCGCGTTGGCACAGCCTGGGGGTTCGGCCATGGCAAAGTCCGGGTGCAGCCGGTCAAGCGGTGACCTGAGGCGGCGGCCCATAAGCAGTTCAGCAGGACTCCGCCCTGTGGCTGCATGAGGGGTGATGTGTTGCACGAACAAGTATTCAGCGACCCGCTCGTGCCAGTCTCCCGGTCCAGGCGCGCCAGTGCCTCTTTTGCCAAGCGCACCATTCTCTCCACTCAGTGGACCTGAGTGAAAACTATCTACAGTATCCCCCTGCTGGCCCAGGGTGAGAACTTCAGTACATAACAGTAGTTGTAGGCCAAAAACATCTGGAGGGCCGTGTTTGAGGAAGCCTGCCCTAGGTTCTGAATTGTCTGAGGGTAGTCAGCCTCTGAGTAAGATGAACTCACATCTTCTATGATTTCATGCCATCTAGTTTCTGCTATGGCTTCCAGCCAGGAAAAACAGGTTACTGCCTCAACTATCTTTACCTCTTGCTTGGTCCACAGCCAACCTGCAACAGCCTCCACACACTGCAGCCAGGCACCAATTCCTTTTTCTTCCTGCCTCCTCCTTAGCCTTTACAGCATCATCTTTCCCTGACTAAATTCTATATTTATAATCTTCACCTCTCATCTGCACCTCAATCCCCTCTTACCCCTCCCTCTGTTGATTGCCTTGTCCTCTGCCCCTGTCCCAGCCCCATTCTAGTGTAGTACCTTCAGATTCTCTTATTTACAGTCTGCAAGATGCTAAATGTGACTAACAGTCAAATCCAGTGCTCCCATTCTGCTTGCAAAATGGCTTTTGGTTGAATATGTCAATTCCTACTTGTAGGTTTATTTGGTTATTGTACCTGAAATATACTTGGAGCCCTGCAGTGATTTCATGCTCCTTATTGCAGCTTGTAAAACAGTGATTGATTCCCCGCCCCAAAACCTCAGGCTTTTATATACATTCTTTACACAATGAGTCCTGGCTGATTGGCTGATTCTGCTTCCCTCCTGGAGCAGGCTAATCAGTTGTTGCATTCTAGGATCCTACTTGCCAAGTTTAGTACATAACAATACCTTTTTAGATAATCTGTAAATGGTTCTGATTCCTCCCTCAGCTGTCTCTCCCTGGTCTCTAGTTTTTGTTGTTATGCTAGCCAATTCTATTTTGTTGTCATGATAACCAATTCAAAAGAGGCAAAAGAGGATGATGTTGTTGTTGTTTAATCGTTTAGTCGTTTCCGACTCTTCGTGACCCCATGGACCAGAGCACGCCAGGCACTCCTGTCTTCCACTGCCTCCCGCAGTTTGGTCAAACTCATGCTGGTAGCTTGAACACTGTCCAACCATCTCGTCCTCTGTTGTCCCCTTCTCCTTGTGCCCTCCATCTTTCCCAACATCAGAGGTTTTTCTAGGGAGTCTTCTCTTCTCATGAGGTGGCCAAAGTCTTGGAGCCTCAGCTTCAGGATCTGTGCTTCCAGTGAGCACTCAGGGCTGATTTCCTTAAGAATGGATGCGTTTGATCTTCTTGCAGTCCATGGGACTCTCAAGAGTCTCCTCCAGCACCATAATTCAAAAGCATCAATTCTCAAGGGCAAATTTGGATTTTTCAAGAATGACACAAGACATAGGTTCTTGTGGAGATGCATTTCAGCCTTTTGAGGTGGGAAGAACTTTGGGACACCATGTTCCCCCAAATAGTAATTTTGGTGAAGAGATCTGATATAATCTAAACATAGTTGTACCTAGAAGCCATTCTGTGGGCGGCAAGTGGGGAAACAAATGTTCTTTGCCTTGTGAAGGCTGGCATCTGGGGATTCTCCTCGACCTGGCTTTGAACACTGATATCTAGATAATGGCCATGTCCAAAAGTGCCTTGGATGTCCCAGCTAAGCCTCTTCTAAGTAGATCTAGCCATGGTGATAAACACTTTAGTACCGGGAGGTTTTTAACGATGTAAGCCACCCAGAGTGGCTGGGGAAACCCAGCCAGATAAATAACAAATAACAAATAACAAATTTTATTACATCATGATCTATATATTAATTACAGGGTCTTTGAAACTTGTCCAGAAACCCCAGTTGATTGACAGTATCTTCACGGATTTGTCATCTGTTTTCATGCAGGGGTGGGGAACCTATGGCCCTCCAGATGTTGTGGGACTGCAATCAGCCCCAGCAATCATGGCCAGTCATCAGGGATGATGGGAGCTATAGCCCTCCAAACATCTGGAGAACCATAGATCCCTCATCCCTGTTCTAAGTGATGCTGGGAAAATTATAAGCACACAATATTCTGAGCAAAATTGTGAGGGGAATAATGGCTGTGATCTTAGCAACAAAATATTGGAAACAAAATTATTGTTCTGTGACAAGTTTATGAATAAAGAATTGTAACATAAAAATACAAGAAGTGACCAAGAATCAAGAGTTATCAGTCTGGATACCTCAGCTGGTTAGAGTATGGTGCTGATAATGCCAAAGTTACAGGTTTGATCTCTATATGGGACATCTGCATATACCTGCACTGCAGATGATCCTCAATTCTATGTATGTTTCAGTGTCTGTTAAAGACCTAACATTTTACAATTGGTCTACTGTAATCATCAACTGTAACTGATTTAAAAAAAACATATGAAAACAAGAAGTATTGACCATCATTTATGAACCTTTATGTGTAATGGGTTCTCTTTCTTTTTCTTCAGCAGTTGTTGGAACCATTCACTCATTGGGAAAAACATTACACACCGTAAAGCAATTATGGTGATTGCTTCCACACCACAGTGCTTCTCATAGAGTGGCCTAAAAGCGCAAGGGGTGGTGGAGAGAAAGAGCTGGTGAGCAACACATTAAGATTCTTTTTGTGCACATGTACACATGTACATTCTCAAAAAAACACAGACTCTTGATAAAACCATTTGTACAATCATATCAAGTTTGCTTCTCTGAATCCTAAACTTTTGATAAAAGTAACACAGTGCTTATATGTAAACAGTTTATTGTATTTCTCCTTGTCAGCCAGTAATCACTCAGGGCTGGAAAGACACGTCATGGTCCACCCTAGATAACTGGTTCAAGAAACAGGTAGGTAGCCGTGTTGGACTGACACAGTCAAAATTAATAATAATAATAATAATAATAATAATAATAATAATAGCTGAAGAAGTGTGCATGCACACGAAAGATACCCAGAACAAACATAGTTGGTCTTTAAGGTGCCACTGGACAATTTTTAATTTTTTTTATTTGGTTCAAGAAAGTTATGTTCATCCCTATCTCAGAGAAACTGGGAGAAATCATCAGGGGGGTTGGGCTGGGTGTTCATCGGTACACAGATGAAACCCACCTCTACCTCTCCTTTAAATCGGAACCAGTGAAGGCAGTGAAGGTCCTGTGTGAGTGACTGGAGGGAGAGGGGATGGGCAGGTGTGGAGGACTCCCTAGTCCTGAATGGAGTAACTGTGCCCCTGAAGGACCAGATGCGACCAGTCATTTTGGACTCACAGCTGTCCGTGGAGGCACAGGTCAATTCTGCGTCCAGGGCAGCTGTCTACCAACTCCATCTGGTACCCCGGCTGAGACCCTCCCTGCCTACGCCCTGTCTTGACAGAGTGGTGCATGTTCTGGTTATCTCCCGCTTGGACTACTCCAATGCGCTCTATGTGGGGTTACCTTGGAAACTACAACTAATCCAGAATGAGGCAACTGGTGACTGGGAGTGACCACTGCAACCATATAGCACCAGTCCTAAAGGATCTTCACTGGCTCCCATTACGTTTCCAAGCACAATTTGAAGTGTTGGTGCTGACCTTTAAAGCTCTAAATGGCCTCAGCCCTGTATACCTGAAGGAGCATCTCCACCCCCATCACTTAGCCTAGGTCCTCCTCCAAGGGTCTTTTGGCGGTTCCCTCATTGCGAGAAGCAAAGTTACAGGGAACCAGACAGAGGGTAGTTGCACCCACCCTGTGGAACGCCCTCCCATCAGATGTCAAGGAGGTAAAGAACTAAACAACTTTTAGAAGACATCTGAAGGCTTCCTGTATCAGGAAGTTTTTAATTTTTTACCTTTTTTGTATTTTTCTGGAAGCCACGCAGAGCGGCTGGGGAAACCCAGCCAGATGGGCAGTGTATTATTAATTATTAATTATTAATTATTATTATTATTATTATTATTATTATTATTATTATTATTATTATTTACCTGCAATCTTCATGTCACGTCAGTCAATCAAATGTTTATAACAGTCAACAAGCCATTAACAGCAGGGGAGCTGTCTTGGGCCTCAGGTTATAGATGTGATGTAACACGTGTGTCCCGGCCTCGGAACCTGACCTCCAGTGCCACCGGAAGTCAGGTTCCAAGAGTTCGAAAGACCTCTGAAAGCATCTCCCAGGTCTCACAAGACATGACTTCTGGTGATTTGCGAGGCACCGGAAGTTGTGGTTGGAGCCCTGTGGTGTGGGTGCCAAGCACCCACAACAAACTTTTTGTGAGTGCTCGGGCACCCAAAGCCCCCTATAGTTGGTGCCCCTGATTACCAGGTAACACTAATTGCTACATTTCCATTCAGGAGTGGGGCTTCTGCCAGCTGAGATGGCCAAAGGCTACGTCCTGCTGGGTTGCTAGGTCACATGCCTGTGCTGAATGAAATTTGAAATAGTGGTAAGTATCAGGCTCACCAGGATCCACAGCAAGACCCACAAGCTGCAATCCACAGCTTGTGGGATTAGGCACATAGCTAGCGGGTTGGGCAAAAACACAGGATGCAGTCCACAGTCTGGGCACACAGAGACAGTCAGAAGATGTTGCTTCAGCTGCTCTTGCAGCCTCATACTGAGACATAGAATCATAGCACTGTAGAATTGGAAGGGACCCCCAGGCTGGAACCTCATTGCAGAGCTCAGCTAAAGCCCAGGTTGATGCAGAAAACCCTCATTGTGAGGAGGCCCTACTCAGAGTAGCCCTTTACTGCATCTGAGCACTTCTCTTGAGTAAGATAGTCTCAGCCTGCCTCTTGAACCACCATTGCTCCCAGGGACTCAGGGGTTGTTCTGTTTCCACTCCAGAGAGGCATGAGGCAAAGTGAGGAGATCACCTCAGGCAGCAGGGTCCACAAGGGCAGCAGATCCCAAGGTAAATCTTTATTTTCCCCTTGTTCTTGATGTAGATCTTCACTTACCCCTTCTTCAGAGCCAGGGAGGGGAGGGTCAATTTGTGGTTCACCTCAGGTGCCAATATGTATTGGACTGGCCCTGACAGAGCAACCTCTCTGCAACTAGGAACCATCGCCAATCTCTTCCAAGAGTCCTGACACCTCCTCAACTGTTGTTTTGGACTGTTCCTGAGTGCTGCCAGTTTCTGAGAGCTTGAGAGCATCTTTGGCCACATCCTCCTTGGAAGACGAGTTATATAACGTGGGCATGACAACCTACCTCACTCTTTTTTGGTACTCACCCTGTTTTGGTACTCAGCCTGTATCAGCTCAGGGGGTGAAACCTTGGCTGAGGTGTCTGAATCAAGGGTGGATGACTTACAGCAATATATCTCCAGCTGAGCTGGGATGTGGGACTTCAGACAGCAGGACTTCAGGTACTTTTTAGCTCCTTGGTTTTTTCTTATTAAAACATTCTTACATGCAGGGAAGCTGATGCAATTACTCACCATTCAGAGAACTGTTTTGAATTGACTATCTCCTTGTCTCCAATAATTTTCTTCACACACTCGGTGTCATCTTTAATATCCTCATCTAGGAACTCTGTAGAGGATGTTAATAAAAGCAAGTCAAGGAAGAACAAATCCTGGTCCAGGTAGACTTCCTGGATCTTTGATTCTGGAGGCTGTGTATATGTGGAATGTGAGCTTTACTCTTTCCAGTTAGCTTTCCATGTTTGAGGAACTGTTGGATGTGATAGGTGGTAATGCTCCATAGCAAATATGAATATAACTCTTTCGTGTTGCAATATATATATTTAAGTGAGCAATTCTACATGTAAGAAGCTGATGTTAAGCAAGCTGGTGTAAAGTATCAGATCTAAACTCTAGGTAATTATAGAATTGTAGGGTTGGAAGAGACCACGAGGGTCATCTAGTCCAACCACCTGCAAAACCTTTTGCCCAAAGTGGGGCTAGAACCCAAAACCCTGAGATTAAGAGTCATGCTGAACCATCTGAATCAGGAGCAGGGCTACCACTTGCTGAGCCAGCCTAAGCCTGGCAGAGGAGAAACAAGCCTTCAAAACAGACTTTAGAGTTACCCTTCCCGCCACCTTAACTAACACCAAGTTGCCAGGTCCCATGGTAGAGCTGAACAGGCTTAGGATTCAGCTAAAGTCCCCTCTGGTCCTGCCCCCACCACATCCCCAGAATGCCCCTTTTTCAGGGCTTACTCTGTCTTAAGATCTGCCAAATTTGGCTAAGCTGGCTGCATCGTGGCTGTGGAAAATATGCTGTAGTATCTCCAGCTGGGCCAAGGACAGGGAGCCCAGCTGCACTGGGAATTTCCCAGCTCTGCCAGAGATCCATTGGCTCCTAACTGTGCTCATCCTGGTGTATCTTATAGGATTGTTCCTCTAATAGCTGCTGCAAAAGCAACTGCAATTTTGCAAAGGATAATAAATATTTGAAGTAAGAAACTACTTTGAGCATCTATAAAAGATATGAATAAGCTTATTTGTTCTTTCCAAATATCTCTTCATAGTATTATGTTTCAGTGTTATGCTCAGGGGTATTATGATTTGTTGAAACATGTTCCAAATCTGTGATGAAGATAGAAGAACCTGAGCCTAAAACCTCCACTAGGCATCTTCAATTCAGTATCAGGTTGTAACACTACCTTGTGGTTATTTAGTGTTCATAGTGTAAAAGCTTCCAGGTTGTCTCAGAGTCTAAGCCTTTGGCCCAAGCAAGCCTAGTATGTGGGCACAACAGTCACAAATGCCAAGTGTGAATCTGATTAACAATTCTCCAGTTTAAACTGGGAGACAGACAGCATGTTCTCCCTCTAATTCATTTCCTGGTGCGTGCATGGATATGGCCAGTCCATAAGAACATAAGACAAGCCTGCTGGATCAGGCCAATGGCCCATCTTCACAGTGGCCAACCAGAGGCCTGTGGGAAACTCTTAATCAAGTCCCCTTTAGGGAAAGTTTTTCACCCAGAGGTTTCTTGTTCCTGTCTGCCCAAATGGAGGAGGCTCTCTCAACACTGCGGAGAGATGCAGATGAAGAAGAAGGGAATGAAAGGGGTTAAATCAGGCATGTCCAAAGTCCGTTTCGGGGGCCTAATCCAGCCCACTGGTTGGTTTAATCTGGCCCCTGTGGCAGTTTATTTCCTGGGGTAAAATTGTAAAAAACCTCAAAAACTCCAACCCTAAAAAAGCTCAACAACTTCAAAGGTTGGGGCCCTTCACGTCATCAAATCTGGCCCTCTTTGAAAAAAATCCCAGGGCATGGAAATCCCAGGGCATGGGAGGAACAGACTTCATCCACAGATCACCTTGATGCCTGGCTCCTGCTCCTGCATGCAATATGGGGGCAGACTGAGGCACTGGGTGCAAAAGCTTTTCGCCTGACGCAAACCCCCATGCTGCTATTCGGAAGCAGAGGTTCTCCTATTAATTGGATTTTAATTGGCATAAAGTAAGGCATACACCAGAGGAGACGCCATCAAATGCAAGTTTTAAAGATATACAAGTGAGGATGGATTATTGTATTGAGTAATATTGAGATTAAAAGAACAGCTGAAGCTGTGTGTGGTTTAAAGTGATGGAAGTGGGGGGAGTTCTATTGTTTGAATGAATCATCTTGTGAAATCAGAGCTGATCCCCACCCACCCCTCAAAAACAATGGAAAAAGAAAAGAGACCAAGAGGAGTTGAGATACAGCCTTAGAGGAAGGACATTGGCCAGAAAATGCCGTCATAAAGATGAAAGGAATTTGGTGGCTGTGGACAAACAGAGGCTTTAAGGATGGTGGTGAATCAAAAGGAAAGAGCTGCCAGACTACCTGCAGCTATGCTTGAAACAGGCTGAGGAGGAAATGGCAAAGCTTCAAGACTGATCAGCGGGAAGGAGTAGACTGCTGTAGACTGCTGTTTGTCTGGAGAAGCCAAGCAGTATGGGAGCATTGTGGGATGGAGCTAAACTGAGAAACCTCAAGAAACTCTGGGATTATAGCTCCACCCAAGAGCAGCAGACGAACCTCAAGGACGGGGCAGCAAACAAAGCCAAGGGTACAAACAGTTGGACATATTAGACTGGCACATGCTGACTGAAAAGAAAAAAGTCAGAGCTCCTCACTTGAAATTCTTTGAAAAGTTAAATAACATAATAACAGGAACAGAAATCTTTAAGAATGCAGCTGCTATCTAAGTGATTATAATATCAATTGGAATGTAATTAGAAGCTAATAAGAATATGAATTGCAGTAATATAATGCACTATGGAGCACGGCAAACCACTTTAATTAAATTGAGTTTGTTTGGAGGTTCTAGCAGAGGAGCACAGCTATCGTATACCCTTGACCGAAAAACGGTACACTCCTTCTATCTGGGATGGTCATCCTCTTCCACTGAGCGCGCAACTTCGGAAGGGACACACATGGAGCGGTGAGAGAGGAAGGGGACACCTGCCTAGCCAGCCAGATCAGTCGAATCAACCCTGGCAATCAATGGGGTGACAGATGTCGCAACCAGATCGCCTGTCTGAATTGTGCATTGCTTTGTAACGATTTGTTGGGTCTCTGGACCGTAATAAAGATTGATTGGTTGATTAAATCGCATTACATAATTTGGAATTAATTGGAATTAATTTGGAATCAATTGGTATTTGTATAATTTGTATAATTGGATTAATATAGGGAAACTAATAAAATAACATATGAAAGAAAAAGGAAGAGCCACCCAGATGATAAAGGAGTCTGAAAGCCTTCCACACAAAGAGAGGGGAAGGAAGCAAGGAAGGATCATGGGGAACTGGAATTAATGGACCTAACTTAGTCATATTAATTAATTTCAACTGGCTGTGAGTGTCTGGAGGTGGTTGGAGGATAGATGGTGGTTAAGAGATTGAGGCTGAATCCTGGCAAATACTATTTTGAGGGGATAGGGCCCGCAGACTGTCTTGCCAGAGTGGTCCATGCTCCCACTTGGACTTCTGTAAGGCTACATATGAAGGTGACTTGGAAACTAAAACCAATCCAAAATTTGGCAGCTAAAGGGTCTTCACTGGCTCACGTTTCAGAGCACAATTCAAAGTGCTGGTACTGAACTTTAAAGCCCTCAACAGTGTTGCCCTGTATACCCGAAGGAGCGTCTCCAACCCCCTCGTTCAGCCCAGACACGGAAGTCTTTTGGCGGTTCCCTAACTATGGGAAGTGATGTTACAGGGAACCAGGCAGAGGGCCTTCTCGGTAGTGGCACCTGCCAGATGTCAAATAGATAAATAATTATACAACTCTTAGAAGACATCTGAAGGCAGCCCTGTATTGGGAAGTTTTTGATGTTTGATCGTGTTTTTATATGCATTGGAAGCCACCCAGAGTGGGTGGGGTATAAATATTATTAAAATAGTATTAGTAAAGCTAGTTAGTAAAGCTAATCTGTCTCCTGAGAAATCTCTATGTGGGACAAGAAGCTACAGTTAGAACTGGGTATGGAACAACTGATTGGTTCAAAATTGAGAAAGGAGTACGGCAAGGCTGTATATTGTCTCCCTGCTTATTTAACTTATATGCAGAATTCATAGAATTTGAATCTTCAGATAAAGAAAAGAAAAGAGGGGTGGTATTGTATGTTAAAAATAAGATTGAAGCCAAACAAATCTTTAAGGATGATGAAGATTCAAATTCAATTTGAATCTTCAGATAAAGAAAAGAAAAGAGGGGTGGTATTGTATGTTAAAAATAAGATTGAAGCCAAACAAATCTTTAAGGATGATGAGGGAAGGATGATTGCGATTCGAATCAATTGGCAAGGAGAAAATCTGGTCGTAGTGGGGTTCTATGCACCAAATGGTAACAAAACTGGATTCTTCAAAAACCTAGAAGAGAAATTACTCGAGTACATGGATCAGAAAATTATTTTAATGGGTGATATGAACGGGGTGGTTTCCTTAGAAATGGATAGACGGAGAGAAGGAGCAAGCAAAGAAGGGAAATTACCAAAATCTTTTTTTTCAATGGTAAAAAATTGTAACCTGATAGATATCTGGCGGTTTAGACACCCGTTGGATAAACAATTCACTTTCTATTCGGAACCAAATCAGTCGATGTCACGGTTAGATCAGGTCTGGATTTCAAGTGAATTGACACCAAGAACCAAACAAATAGAAATTAGACCCAAAGTAATTTCAGACCATAATCCGATTGAATTTGAGTTGGAGAGTTTTGAGAAAAGAACTTTTAGATGGAGATTAAAAGAATATCTTTTAGAGGATCAAAAAATTGTAGAAAATGCACAGAAGAAGCTAATAGATTATTTTGCTGATAATTGTAATAAAGGAACAAAGAGTAAAGTGGTTTGGGACGCGAGCAAGGCCGTAATAAGAGGTTACTTCATCCAGCAGAATGCAATTAAAAACAGGAATAAAGAGAGAGGAAAAGAGGAAATTTTAAAGCAGATAATGGACAATGAACAAAAACTAATTAAGAAACCTAACTGTCGGAAAATAAAAGAAAAGATCAAAATCTTACAAGCCCAGTTTGCCACAATAATAAACAGAGAGGTGGAATGGAATATTAAAAGATTAAGACAAAGGAACTTTGAATTCTCAAACAAACCAGGCAAGTGGCTTGCGTGGCAAATTAAAAAAAGGAAAGAACAGAGCACAATAAATAAAATTACAGTAGAGGGAGAAGAAATAAGCGATCCAAAAGGAATCAGGAAAGAATTTTTGGACTACTATAGAAGCCTTTACAAAAACAAGGAGAAAAACAATTTGAGGAGAATAGAGAGATTTCTGAAGGATAAAAGGGTGCAGAAAATCCCAACAGATAAAAAACAACAATTGAACGCTCCTATTGAAACAGAAGAGATAGTAGAAGTAATCAAAGAATTGAAGAGAGGAAAAGCCCCAGGACCTGATGGATTCACTGCGGGTTATTACAAAGAGATGAAATCTATCTTGGTGAACCCATTGAAGGAGGTTGTGAGAGAAGAAGAAATTCCGGAAACATGGAAAGAGGCATATGTTATATTTATTCCAAAACAAGATGCAGATCCAACCCAAGTCAAAAATTATAGACCGATTTCACTGCTGAATATAGATTATAAAATCTTTGCAGGAGTTCTGGCGAGGAGGATGAAGATTTTATTATCAGAAATTATCCACAAAGATCAAGCGGGTTTCCTTCCTGGCAGGCAGATGAGAGATAATATAAGGAACATAATTAATATGTTGGAATATCTGTCTGCCAGGTACGACAAACAAGCTATAATGATGTTTGTGGACGCAGAGAAAGCATTCGATAATGTGGCATGGGACTTTATGTTGAAAAATTTGGAATATATGGAAGTGGGCAAAGATTTTCTTAATGGGATAAAAGCAATTTATAGGGAGCAGAAAGCTAAATTGATCATAAATAATGTAATAACAGAAGAAATAAAGATACAGAAAGGAACGAGACAGGGTTGCCCACTCTCCCCACTTCTATTTATAACGGTGCTAGAAGTCCTTCTGAATTCAATTAGGCAAAACAAAAAAATAAAAGGAGTAACAATCGGTCATAATGAGTATAAAATTAAAGCATTCGCAGACGACTTGGTAATAATGACTGAAGATCCCATAACTACAATTGAAGAAATCTTAAAGGAAATAGATCTGTTCGGAGATGTGGCAGGCTTCAAACTAAATAAGAGGAAAACGAAAATGATAGCTAAAAATATGGATCAGAGGGTAATAGAAACAATTCAACAACAGTCACAGATAGAGGTGGTTAAAAAAGTTAAATATCTTGGAATTTGGGTAACCCCTAAAAATATAGATTTATATAAGAATAATTATGAAACAGTGTGGAAAGAAATCAGAAAGGACCTAGAAGTGTGGGGAAGACTAAAACTGTCATTCTGGGGAAGGATTAACACAATTAAGATGAATGTGCTACCAAGGTTGTTGTTTCTATTTCAGACCATTCCAATAATTAAGGGGAATGGAGTCTTTAAGGAGTGGCAAAGGGTGCTCTCAAGATATATTTGGCAGGGCAAAAAACCGAGAATTCAATTTAAATTGTTAACAGATATAAGAGAAAGAGGAGGTTTTGCCCTGCCAGATTTGAAATTATACTATGAGGCATCATGTCTTTGCTGGCTGAAAGATTGGGTCAAGTTAGTGAACAATGAATTGCTAGATTTGGAGGGTTTCGACAACAGGTTCGGTTGGCACACCTACTTGTGGCACGGAAAAAGGAAAGTACATAAGGGATTCGAAAATCACATCTTTCGAGGTCCACTAATTGAAATATGGGAAAGGTACAAAAACCTGTTGGAGCCTAAAGTTCCACACTGGTTATCACCTCTTGAAGTGTTAAGTGTGAAAAAGATTAATATGAGAAGTAACTGGGTAACATACAGCCAATTATTAATTAAAGAAGGTGGGAAATGGAGATTGAAACCTTATGGGCAGGTTAAAGAACTAGTATTTGATTGCCTACAGTATTTCCAAATAAATGCAATGTTTAAAAAAGACAGCAAAGAAAGAGGATATGTGGATAAAGACTCTAAATTTCAGACGGAAATTGTAGACAATGATGTGAAAATTTTATCTAAAATGTATAAGATGTTGTTAGATTGGAATTTAGTAGATGAGGAAGTCAAGTCCGTTATGATTCACTGGGCTAGAGATGTGGGCCATAGTATACAATTTGAAGATTGGGAAAAACTGTGGAAAGATGGATTAAACTTTACAGCATGTACGACAATAAAAGAAAATGTCATGAAGATGTTTTATAGGTGGTATATAACACCTATAAAATTATCGAAAATGTACAAGGTTTGTAATAAGTGCTGGAAATGCAAAGACAAGGAAGGCTCCTTTTACCACATGTGGTGGGAGTGCAGAGAAGTGAAAGAATTCTGGGAAAAAATATATATTGAACTCAAGAAGATTCTAAAATATACGTGTCAGCGCTGCCCAAGGTCCCAGCTCACACAAGACCAACGCTGCTCCTTCCTCAAGTAAAAGAGTCTTTATTGAAGTTCAGTTTCATTTCCAGATGCACAGCGCGCAACGCTACGTCTATACCTTAGACCATCGAAGTTCCATCTGAATCTCCTCCCCCCTGACACCAGTTTAAGATTCTAGCCTTACTCCACCTCTTCCTCTGTTCCTTCCTTCTCTGGGCCCTCCTGCTAGTCGGAGTCTCAGCCCTCCTCGATTCTTCTGACGCTGAGTCCCCTGACTCTTCCCCCTCCCTCCTTCGGGCTTTAGGACCTGGCTCCCAATCTGGGTTTTCTGCTGTCCCGCGCTCCTCCACATTTGAACTTGGCGCGCGCGCGCAGCCTCCCACTTTCCTTCTGACCGTTACACTTGTGTCACTGCTCCCTCTTTCGGGGAGGCTAGCTGGACCTGGCCTTCCCTCCGTTTCCCCACTTCCCGATGGGGGCGTGTTTACCCCTGACTCATCTTCTCTCCCCGCTGGAGGAGAAGCTGGTCCTGACTCATGTGACTCTTCCCCCCCACTGTGCTCTGGTGGGGGAACTGGTCCTGATCCTCCGCTGCTCCCTTGGGAGTCCCCTCTGGTCCCTTGTTTATGGAGCGTCCCCCCTGGGACCCCCCTCGCCCTTACCATAGGCGCCCCCTTCTGGGAATCTTCTGATTCGCTGGAGAAGCTCATGGAATCTCTCGGGTCACTGTCATATTCCCCTACGCTCCCCTCTGATTCCTCTCCTCCGCTCTCTATTTGCTCTCTCCCCTGCTCTTCTGCTCCTGAGCCTCTGACAATACGTTTTTAAAGAAACCAGAAATCTTCCTATTGGGGATACTAGGGAACGAGATACAAAAGAAGGAATGTAAATTTGTGTACTACGCAGTTACAGCAGCAAGGGTAACGCTAGCCCAGAAGTGGAAACAGCAGGAAATACCATCGGTGGATGAGTGGAGAGCAAAATTATTAGATTACGCGGAGTTGGATAAATTGACAGGAAAGATTAGATATTTAAGAGACCAAAAGTTCATTAAGGATTGGGGAAAATATGTAGATTACCTGGAATATATAAGTGAGGGACAAACAACGTTAAGGGGATTTAAAGAAGCATTGTGAAAGACGAAGAGTTATTGACTAAAGGGAATAGAAGAGAGAGAGATATATACTGTCAATACAAGCTAGGAAATGCGTAATTTTAATTATTACCACGAATGATTTACGGACAAGCTGAAGGAAGTCTTATAAGAGATGGAAATGTGAAATTTTTGATGTGAAATATGTAACGTGTATTTTTTTTCTCTTTTTTTTCTTCTTATTTTTTGTTTATCTTTTATTTGTAAATCAATAAAAAATTTAATCAGAAAAATATATATGCAGAATTCATCATGCGAAAAGCTAGGCTGGATGAATCCCAAGCCGGAATTAAGACCACTGGAAGAAATATCAACAACCTCAGATATACAGATGACACAACCTTGATGGCAGAAAGTGAGCAGGAATTAAAGAACCTTTAAATGAGGGTGAAAGAGGAGAGCGCAAAATATGGTCTGAAGCTCAACATCAAAAAAACTAAGATCATGGCCACTGGGCCCATCACCTCCTGGCAAATAGAAGGGGAAGAAATGGAGGCAGTGAGAGATTTTACTTTCTTGGGCTCCATGATCACTGCAGAGGGTGACAGCAGTCACAAAATTAAAAGACGCCTGCTCCTTGGGAGAAAGGCGATGGCAAACCTAGACAGCATCTTAAAAAGCAGAGACATCACCTTGCCAACAAAGGTCCGTATAGTTAAAGCCATGGTTTTCCCAGTAGTGATGTATGGAAGGGAGAGCTGGACCATAAAGAAGGCTGATCACCAAAGAATTGATGCTTTTGAATTATGGTGCTGGAGGAGACTCTTGAGACTGCAAGAAGATCAAATCTCTCCATTCTGAAGGAAATCAACCTTGAGTGCTCACTGGAAGGACAGATCCTGAAGCTGAGACTCCAATACTTTGGCCACTTCATGGGAAGAGAAGACTCCCTGGAAAAGACCCTGATGTTGGGAAAGATGGAGGGCACAAGGAGAAGGGGACGACAGAGGACGAGATGGTTGGACAGTGTTCTCGAAGCTACAAACATGAGTCTGACCAAATTGCGGGAGGCAGTGGAAGACAGGAGTGCCTGGCGTGCTCTGGTCCATGGGGTCACAAAGACTCGGACACGACTAAACGACTAAACAACAACAACAACAAAAGCTAATGAGTCCCACCAGCACAACCGGCTTCCCCCTGTGTGCTCCCGAATTGGCTTGAAGAGATCATTAGAAACCCCAGGACAATGCATGAGGTTAGGAGAAGGGGAATCATTCCTCCTGGCAAGCTGAAATGCATGCACTGATGGAACAGTTGCACTATGTTAAATTCCTCCCATGGGGTCCATTCTGGTTACATTCCAACTAGCTTAAGCCTTTAACACTTCTTAATAATAAGAAATAACCTGGTGATCTTGAGTCACACATGGGAAAGGTTTATAAGGAGTCACTTACTATCGCAGGCAATGCTGCATTTGTTCTTCGAGGCTTGCTTCCCATTACTGCACCATTTGGCACCATTCAGTCGGAATAATCCATAGTATGGATGGTCGCCTTCACTTGTAAAGTAGTTGGTAGTCAAGTTACTTGCAAATGTAGCCAAACAGACAACTGGTTATAGAAGCATGGTATAAAAATCAGAAATGTGGAATATATTTTAAATAATAAAACCAGCTCCAAAACATTGATATAGGATGGGATTTTAAAAATAACTCCAATTTCAGCTCCAGATTCAGTTTAAAAGCTTTAAAATAATTGATATTAACAATTCTGCCTTAACATATGTGACTCATTCAATCTTTCTTGTTCTAACATTATAAAATAGCAAGTAGTATATATCATTTTATTCTATTTGGTTTATATTCTGCCTTTCAAAGGGCTCACAGGGTGACTATAAACATTTCTAACAACTTCTAAAACTTTTCAAATGTCGTGATGCCTCCTTTGAATCTTGCTAGTTGACAATTCACAGTTTTGAGAGCTAGCAATTCAAAATTCTGCATTTCCTGTTGTAACCTTGTAAAATAATAGGGAGTACACACCACAACATTTCTAACGGCTTTTAAGACTTTACTACGATATCTCATGGTTCTTGCAAGTTCTATAGGTTATTAGTTTCCAATTTCCAATTTCACCACACTATTTGAAAAAGGATCGTGTTAATAAGGATAATTACTTTTAAACAAAAAAAGATATGCATGACAATGCATGACACACACTTTCTTTAGAAAAGCGAAACGGGAGGAAACTGAAATCACATACTGCAAAATGCATCTAAGTTAATCATACCAGTAGGGTGGAAGTTGTATACCCCATGAACTCACATTGATGTAAACCAGTCCATGTAGAGGAGTCCATTCCATAACTTCTCAGTAGATAAAACAGTTCACAGGCATCAAACACTTTGGTCTCATGGCCTACAATGAGCAGGTAGAATACGGAAAGGAGAAAGGCCTTCATTGCTGCTGATCTTTGCAGAACAGTGTGTCCTCCAGAGCCCAGGTTTTATAGTCCCTGGCTGTAGGCTGTCCATTCCATCTGCAAGTGTTCTTCTTCTTGTGCCATCTCATTGGAACATCAAAATCTGCCTTATATGGAGTCAGGTGCATGGGCCCATCCAGCTCAGTACTGCTTACAGTGACTGGCAGTGGCTCTCCAGGGTTGCAGACAGGGGTCTCTCCCAGTCCTTCCTGGAGATGCTGGGGATTGAATCTGGGCCCTTTGGCATGCAAGGCAGATGCCCTGATGCTGAGCTATATGGCCCGCTCTTATAGGGCAGCTAATGGCTGTAGCAACAGCCTAGCCTTTCCCACATTACCTGGAGCCAATTCCACTTCTAAAAACTGTTAAAGGAAGCACTGGGTTTACAGCTGCCATCAGACCCGTGCCTACACCCACCTTCAAAATACTCATGCAACTGGTCCTACAGGTCTGGGAAACTTAGCTGAGCCTCGTTCCAAAATAGCTGTACATGGGCATTCAATGCATATGTACTATTGTGTGTGACAGTGAGTGGGAAGCAGACATGATATATTTTCTGAGGGACACCACAAGGCAAACCTGGTGTTCATTTCAGCAATGGTAGTATGATGCCTTTCTTGATGCCTTTTGGCATCAAGAAAGAATCTATTTCTTATCTGGAAGCATTTAATCTTCAACCCTCTGCTTGATGTCACTCACAGGAGCCACCTCCTGGGGGCTGAGGGTTATTTGCCCCCAATAAAAAATTCTGAGTGGGCCAGCCACCCCTCAAGCTAATAGACATTGCCATTCAAATGGTGTGCATGCACCACACCATGTGAATCATTATTTTATTTAAGATGGTACCCCTGGTGTCACTCAAATATAGTAATTTTACATATTTACTTCAGTGTTTTGAAAATATTTGTATTCTGCTTTCTGCTTAGCAGGCTTTGAAAGCAGTTGGCAACAACAGCAATTAAAAATGACAAACATAATTTTTAAAAATCAAAAAATCACAGCCAATATATATAAAAATTACATAGCAGTAACCAACAAGGAGAATGTCACAACAAAATAGAGCTAGCCCTCTTCCCAAATTCCTTCAGAAATGGGATACTGTTTGCACCTTCTCTGGCTCCACCTAACTTCCTTGCTGCCACTTTTTTCAGTTCCTGCACACCTGGTCTCCTCGTGAGTAACACTGCTACCATTTACGGGAAGGGAAAGGGGCAAATTGGCAGAGAAGTTGGGGCTGTGCAGGTGTGCAGTAGATGCCATCTGGTGCTCCTGCCTGCATATCTGCACAGTTCCAACCTCCCTACTGCCTTCCTCCTCTCCCTCCGGGCTGTTTTCCCTTTTTCTAGTTGAAACTTCTGAGCACTTCTGATGCTGCTGGACTACAGTCAGGGATATGTGAACATGCCAACATTCCTTTGCATACTCATCCTTTATTTTAAATTCTGATGCAATTGATTTACTTGTGCAAGTATTTCTTCCATTTCATTGTCCACAGAAATATATGCATCTTCTTTTTTTACAAATAGCGTACACATAGCTGAGCCATCAAAAAATATTTACATGCTGTTACCTTCCCTGAATGCTGCTTTTCAGTTGTAGCAAAAATAATGAGTCTTGCGGTACCTTAAAGACAAAACCATCTATTTCACTATCTTGATTTCTCAGTCCAGTAGAAGCATGTCATGTTCTCTCACTTCCTTCACGTAGGCATCAGGGAAGGACAGTTTAGCACTCTGTGGACATTTTTCACCTACTATCTTGGATTGTAGAAATTCTTCTGGGCATATTATACATTTGACAGGCATGTTCCTCCACTCAGTGTGATGCCACATGTGTGATTAAGCCCACCTTTTATTGGAATGTTTTAACTGTGTATTTTACAAAGAAACTGGTCGTGTGTGCATCTGCTGAAATAACTCTCAAGCTAATTTATTTTTAAATGTATTTGCCGTAAACATGAATTTGTATTTGACAGCTTGAAATCCCCCCTTTTTCGTGCCAATGTATTTCTGCCATAAGGGATGTGGGTGGTGCTGTAAACCACTGAGCCCAGGGATTCCCGATCAGAAGGTTGGCGGTTCGAATCCCTGCGAGCGACAGGGTGAGCTCCCGTTGCTCGGTCCCAGCTCCTGCCAACCTAACAGTTCGAAAGCACGCCCCCCCCAAAAAAGTGCAAGTAGATAAATAGGTGCTGCTCCAGTGGGAAGGTAAACAGCGTTTGCATCTGCTGCTCTGGTTTCACTAGAAGTGGCTTAGTCATCCTGGCCACATGACCCAGATAAACTGTCTGCGGACAAAAGCCGGATCCCTCGGCCTGTAAAGTGAGATGAGCGCCACAACCCCGGAGTCGCCTGCAACTGGACTTAACTGTCAGGGGGTCCTTTACCTTTATTTCTGCCATGTGAAAAAAAAATTGGATGACTGATTGGTTCATTTACAAATTCACAGTACAAAAGGGAATGATTGAATAGATCAATCAATCTATTCAAGGTTGTGAATACAACAGAAACCTGGTGAAAAGAAGTGAACAATCCATGCAAACAGCTGATCAGAATTAACTGCCTTAAGAGGTCCAGTTTGGTGGAGTCATTTTTTATGACATTTTGGGGTGGTACTTTTGGCAGGCCAGCAGCTCACAGCTGCAGTGTACCATGAATGTAATCCTTCAACGCCCTTGGGAAATTGTAGTTCATGATACAGCAGCAGTTTCTTTTTCAAGGAGGAATGTATAGAAAATGAAATGGCTGCCCCTCTGGGCACTACGGACTTCTGGTGCAGAAATTCAGAAAAGAAAAACAAGTTTACCACCTGCTGGACACTAGGAATGGAAAGATCAGACTATTTCGCTCCATTTCTGGTCCATCTCCTTTTTTTTACACATCTCATTGCATTCCAGATCCATTTCTATTTTGAGGTTTAAAAAAAAACTAAAAAGAAAATAAAACTGCACTTAGATTGCAACTTACATTATTACCAAACTCGTGGGTGGGGAACACAGGGATTCTTGGATGTTGTTGGACTCCAACTCCCATTAACCTCAAGCCAGTGTGGATAATGGTAACAGTTTATGGGAGTTGCTGGATGTTCCGTGTCAGATGTTCCGTGTCTGGCTCCAAATTTGCAGTTGCCGAGTCTAAACTCCGCCCCTTCCTCTTCTTCCAACCCTTCCACTTCCGCTCTTTCCCCCTCCTCTCACTGACCTTTTCGCGCCTTTGAGTTTTTGGGCTAGCTATTCCTGGCCTCTCCCCTTCTGTCTCTAAGAACATCTGACACGGAACATCCAGCAAAATCTGAAGGGCGGTCATAAGGTGCCCGTCTCTGACTTACGTACTACCTGATGCTTCAAGCTACTAGGAAGCTGCTCACAGTACGGATAGAATTTTCTGAAAATGTTGAGCTTGTCCTTTACAGTTCTTGCATATTGTACACATCATTATTACATGAATATTATATGCATGTACCTTGGGACAAAAGCAATGACAAACCTAGACAGCATCTTAAAAAGCAGACATCACCTTGCCAACAAAGGTCCGTATAGTTAAAGCTATGGTTTTCCCAGTAGTGATGTGTGGAAGGGAGAGCTGGACCATAAAGAAGGCTGATCACCAAAGAATTGATGCTTTTGAATTATGGTCCTGGAGGAGACTCTTGAGAGTCCCATTGACTGCAAGAAGATCAAACTTATCCATTCTTAAGGAAATCAGCCCTGAGTGCTCAATGGAAGGACAAATCCTGAAGCTGAGACTCCAATACTTTGGCCACCTCATGAGAAGAGAAGACTCCCTGGAAAAGACCTTGATGTTGGGAAAGATGGAGGGCACAAGGAATCATAGAATCATAGAGTTGGAAGAGACCACAAGGGCCATCGAGTCCAACCCCCTGCCAAGCAGGAAACACCATCAGAGCACTCCTGATATATGGTTGTCAAGCCTCTGCTTAAAGACCTCCAAAGAAGGAGACTCCACCAGGGGACGTCAGAGGACGAGATGGTTGGATAGTGTTCTCAAAGCTACCAGCATGAGTTTGACCAAACTGCAGGAGGCAGTGAAAGACAGGAGTGCCTGGCATGCTCTGGTCCATGGAGTCACGAAGAGTTGGACATGACTAAACGACAACATATGCATGTACACTCCAGGTTTCCTAAAGTAACCAGCAACATAAACAGATATGTGCAGCAATGCATATAATTGTAGAAACACCTATGTATTAGTTATGCCTCCTTGTGTTGGAGAAATATAGTACCAGATGGGGCTTGATTCTTTTACATATATTATGTGCATGATTATGGGGGATTGCATATAATTCTGCATATAATTAGTTGCTGATTTATTTATTTATTTATATTAAATGTTATCGGAAGGTTACCAGATTTTTTTCAATGAATCCGGGGACACTTTTCAACTTCAATGGATTTTGTATGGGGACTGATTTGTAAATCCGGGGGCTGTACCTGGGAAGTGGGGACGTCTGGTAACCTTATGTTTTTGCCTTCAAATAATGGGTGGTGGTGGTGGTGGGTGCATTTCAGCTTATTAGTTGTAATTGAGTTCTCATTTGGGCAACACTTCTTTTAGGCAGCAGTGTAGTGCCAAATTTAGAAGTGCTATCTTCTTGATAGTCCCAGCAATGTGCCCTCACAGCCACACCCCTTCTAAGTGAAATATACTCAGAGAACATAAGTTTATACAATCTTCCAGGATGGTACAAAATCTTATAGTTATACAATAATAATAATTAAGTGTGCAATGTGATGATCAATGCATATAACCATGTGTTGCCTTTCAGCTGCTATTTTCTGTGCATGTGCATGGGCAAATGATCTGGAGTACTCTACTATCTTCTTTCTGAGTGACTTAAGTTTTGTTTTCTTCAAAGAGCCATTGTACATAACATATGTTGGACACCCTTCTGTTGAAATGGAAGCATCTTGTGTTTTCAGTTTTCCCAAACAGCGGCTGGGAATCAAAGCCGGCAGAGAGAGATAAGGACACTGGGATGTGAGGTGGAATGTGAGAGGCAGGAGGGGCAGCCGAGTGGCATAGCTTCAGAGAACAGAGAGCAGGCAACAGATACCAATCTTAGCTCAGAGACAGAAGGGGAGGGCCAGGAATAGCTAGCCCAAAAGCTTGAAGGCGCAAGAAGGTCAGTGAGAGGAGGGGGAAAGAGCGGAAGTGGAAGGGTTTTTTCCCATGTTGGAAGAAGAGGAAGGGGCGGAGTTTAGACCCGGCAACTGCAAACTTGGAGTCAGACACGGAGTGAAGGAGCTCCGGAGTGATTTATGTGTTTGAGCAATAAACCTGAGATAATTACTGCCAGTGTCTCGCTTCTGCGGGAGAGCCAAGCCATTACAATGCTTAGCTTTGGAGCATACAAAACAACTTTCACTCTGATTGGCTCCAACCAGCACAAAGAGTGAGAAGACTTATTTCTCTGTGGCTAGAAAGCTTTCCTCTCATGCTGAAGACAAGGACCTTGCTAGATCCCTGCTGCTGAAATAGAAATGAGTCTTTGACCCCCTGCAACCCCAGACCACCATAGCCCTGCTCTTTGGTGTCCAGTCATGACTGAGAACTGCATGAATGAAGCAAGACCCCCTTAAACAGGCACCAGCATACACAACCCTGATTGGATGAACTATTGAATGTAAAACAGCTGGATATCTTTGTGTACCTGTTTCATCCTTTCTTAGGCATGGAGGCAAAATTATCCCACCTAGCATGCTGCAGCTGCCAATTGTGAGGAAAAAATACAAGTAGCTGGATGGATTTTATTTTGATTAATAATGGCCTCGATCTTATTCACAAAGCACTGGAAACCACAGAGGCTTCCATCTTTAGAAGAATAGCGAAGATGTGAGGTCAAGCTGTGCTAGACATCCTTAGCATAAAAGCCCAAGTTTACAAAGACGAAAGAAGTCATCAAACACTTTTATCATTGATTGACTTTTATTTCTTTTTGGAAGAGACTTAAAACACAATGAAAGAATTCCCAGTTAGTTTTTTAATTAAAATGTATGTGGACTTCCTTTTTCTTCCCGTACAATACTAAGTTTTTGAACCAGGACTGATATTCCAAAAAATAAGAGCATGAGAGATGCAGAATGCTGAGGGCTCCTCTGCTGCAGTTTACTTGATAATGTCTCCTAAAGGCACAGAGAAAGAGGGGAGGGGTTGCACATCAGCATTCTTTATGAGCAGGATGTGGCCAATGTACACACGGGAACATTACAAACAAGAAAATAATATTGATGACGCAGTAAAAACTGGGCTGTGAACTTTTCAGTGCTGCAGCACAAAACTAGAGGTAGAACAATAAATTGGGACATGCTCCCCATGTGCAGGCATGCTGCCTCTGATACTGTAGTTGTCATGACTAGTAGCCATTGACAGTCCTCTTATCTTCTGTGGGCCAGCCCTGATGTAAAACCATAAATCAGGGCAGGTCCAGGCTTGTCCTAGCAGAACAAAACACATTGGGGTGATTTGTGAGTGCCTGGTGATGTGAAAGGTGAATTTAGCAGAATAATAACCTCAAATTATTATTATCTTCCCAAAGCTTGAACCTACTGACTGGATAGTATGCCAAAACTCACTGAGGGAAATTTATATTTTGCACTCAGAACTAAAACTCTGCAAAGGTAATAGGAAAGAAGGCAGGTACAAGAGATTTAATAGCAAAGAAATGAGTATCCATATTTATTTTATACTTAGCAAAATAATTGTCACAAGCCTCACAGTGGTATCAGGCTTGGGTTGGCAGGATCTGACACCGAGGAGGGAGGAAACACAGGGGGAAAGGAAACCTGGGCTGGAGGAACACCCTGACTTCAGCTGACTTTTCCTCACTTACATGGAGGAGCCTTTGCCTGTGTATTTTGGACATGAGGCCGGGCAATAAACACCCTCATCTTGCATGAGCAGCACCTATTCCAAAACAAACTACCCTATATGGAAATGCCCTTAATATTCATCGTGTATCGTATTTCGGCAACCCTTTTCATAACAGAATAACCCAAAGGAACTTCTATGTGTTGGTGTACCTTCCTTAAGCATATGAGGATTTTGAAGTGAAAAGATTGCAGATTTACTTTATCATGAAAGATCTTGCATATATCTCTTAAAACTATATTTACTTACTACAAAAAGAATGATTTGTGTCTCTTACTTTCATCCCTTAATAAAGGGACTTTAAAAACAGTTTTTTGTTTTCTGCTTTGACTTGATTACATCATTTTCCCCAGCTGCTCATTCTGATAAAGCAGGAAAGCTGATGTCACTCACCAATACTCCAGCCCTTTCTCGGTGATAACCTTCTTAAGGCACCTTACATCATCTGCAATATCATCATCGAGGAGATCTGTAGAGGAGAATGATGAAGACAAGTTAACCAAGAACAAACCTGAGCCCAGATATAGATCCCAACTGAGGCCTCAAAGGCACAAGAATTGTATCTCTGGTGATAGGGGGTCATAGACATTCAGTGATTCAGAGAAAGCTCTTGGTAGGCTTATATCCTCCCAGTTTGTTTCCTCCTGGTTGACATGATAAGGCATGATGCTTCATAATAACAATGAACATAACCTCCAACATGTTGAGCACCCAAACCAGGATGTGTTTCTTCCTGGCCGTGCTCCCACGTGAGTTACATCACCTGCACGAGATCACAGAACCCAAAAGACTCATTTTTTCCAGTGCTGTGCTCTCCTGGCATGCAAAAACATGTGTGTCATGGTGCTGCAAGAGATTGTGGCCCCGAAAAAGTGCTTTTTTCAGGATGATATTGCAGCACTCAAAATGGCCGCCATGCTCGTGCGAAAAAACGGGATGTCCTGGGACACTTGCAAGGTATGAACAAATATCATAAGAATGACAAACAGATTAATATGCAGTAAGAAACCATCCTGCATGTCAACAAGCATAGGGGCCCTCTAGGGTGGTCAACAACCTTTTCCAGCCGTGGGCTGGTCCACCATCCCTCAGACCATGTGGTAGGCCAGACTATTTTTTTTGGGGGGGGGATGAACGAATTCCTATGCCCCACAAATACCCTAGAGATGCATTTTAAATAAAAGCACACATTCTACTCATGTAAAAACACACTGATTGCTGGACTGTCCACGGGCTTAGGTTGCCTACCCCTATTCTAGAGGACAATTCTCTTACTTGAAGATGTTCTCTATTTGAGGGCAGTGGCGTAGGAAGGTCAGGTGGTACCCGGTGCGGAAAATTTCTTGTCACCCCCACCCCACATTGATTTATTTTATTTTAATTTTGCCTGTAAAAATGGTTTGACTTTATTTCATATTTTCTTACAAAGGAATGTTGCTCCCTTCCAATGCCTTTTCCAACTGGCCCAGGGGGTGGGGCCCAGGCCCTCACACTCCCAGCTACAAAAGTGCAGAGTTGTTCTGCTATTGCTTTCCTGTTCCAAGTGTCTAATGTGTTTTAAAATGTCCTTAAGCAGTCAGTGGCACTTAAGTTGTTTCTTCTCCCCCCCCCCCTTTTGCTCTGTTGGGGTGGGTGGGATGGATATCTGGTTGGGGATTAATTTTCATCTGATTCCCTGGTGGCCCGCTGGAATGTGGAGTTAACTAGGGCTATCGACTGTCTGTCTCCCAAGCAGCCTCTCCGATTGCATGGAGCCCGGACAGCCCTTTGGTTTCCCCCAGAGATGAGGGCAAGGAAACAATTGCTGAGACGACTAGAGCGCCGGTGGCAGAGAACTCATTCTGAACCGGACCAGACACGGGTTAGAGCTCAACGTTGAGCGTACCAAGCGGCGATAGCCACGGCGAAGAAGACTTTCTTCACTGCCTCTATTGCATCTGCAGAAAATAGTAGCAGGAGACTCTTTCAGGTGGTCCACAATTTAACAGAACCACCTTTACCACCGGGGCCTTGTAAAGACCCCAAGATCTCCTGCAACGATTTTGAAAAGTTTTTTGCAGATAAAATCACTCATATTCGGAAGGACCTAGATACCACCGTGGGAGCAGGGCTGGGGCGGGAGAGTGCTAGAGCCCTGTCTGGTCAAGTTGCACGGAATCAATTTCAATCCGTTACCCCCGAGGATGTGGACAGGCTGCTTGGACGCGTGAAACCAACCACCTATCTCCTTGATCCTTGCCCATCCTGGCTAATAAAAGCAAGCCGGGAAGGGCTGGGCGATGGGCTCTGCAGGGTGGTGAATGCTTCCCTCTGTGAGGGAGCTTTCCCAGACCCGCTGAAAGAGGCGGTCATTAAACCGCTTCTTAAAAAAACATCTTTAGACCCAGCCAGTATGGCCAACTATCGTCCAGTCTCAAATATTCCATTCTTGGGAAGGTGATTGAGAGGGTGGATGCTGAACAACTCCAGGTACGCCTGGAGAATGCAGACCATTTGGATCCCTTCCAATCGGGGTTCAGGCTTCACCATGGGACTGAAACCGCCTTGGTCGTGCTGGTCGATGATCTCTGGTGGGCTATGGACAAAGGTGAAAGCTGTTTTCTAGTTCTGCTGGATCTCTCAGTGGCTTTTGTTACAATCGATCATAACATCCTTCTGGACCATCTAGAGGGCACTGTTATTACAGTGGTTCCACTCTTTCCTCCAGGCAGTGTCCAGAAAATGGGGGGGGATGTGTTCAGACCCCGGGGCCCTCACTTGTGGGGTGCCTCAGGGTTCTGTCCTCTCCCCCATGCTTTTTAACATCTACATGATGCCGCTGGGAGAGATCATAAGGGGGTTTGGGCTGGGTGTCCATCAATATGCGGATGATACCCAGCTCTACCTCTCTTTCAAATCAGAACCAGTGAAGGCGGTGAAGGTCCTGTGTGAGTGTCTAGAGGCGGTTGGAGGATGGATGGCGGCTAATGGATTGAGGTTGAATCCTGACAAAACAGAAGTACTGTTTTTGGGGTACAGGGGGCGGGCTGGTATGGACGACTCCCTGGTCCTGAATGGGGTAACTGTGCCTCTGAAGGACCAGGTGTGCAGCCTGGGAGTCATTTTGGACTCACAGCTGTCCATGGAGACACAGGTCAATACTGTGTCCAGGGCAGCTGTTTACCAGCTCCATCTGGTACACAGGCTGAGACCCTACCTGCCCACGGACTGTCTCACCAGAGTGTTGCAAGCGCTAGTTATGTCCTGCTTGGACTACTGCAATGCGCTCTACGTGAGGCTACCTACCTTTAAAGTTTACCCAGAAACTGCAATTAATCCAAAATGTGGCAGCTAGACTTCCGGTTGGTTGCCCGGTAATGGCAGACAGGAGCTCTTTTGGCTGAAAGAGCCCCAGCGCAGTGAAGCAAGGAGAGACCGCAAGAGCGACGCGTTCCCCTGGGGAAAACCTCAGATCGGGCATTCTGAGGACCTGGTGATCTGGTGGATGCCTTCTGGTGACTCCCCCACTCCCCGATAAGCTCGTAGGAGCCCCAAGAGCAAGTGGGGTCGGAGACGCGGCACAGCGGAAATGACTGCTTCCTTCACAGCGCGAAGCTCCGAGTCTGGGGTTCGTGAGCGGCCAATTCCTTCAAAAAAAAGGACTTAAAATTTGGAACTGTAAGTAAAGGATAAAGTTTAAATTTGATCAAGATTAGCAGGAAAAAGGGGATTTAAAAACGGAGGTCAATCCCTTTCGTTGAACTAAAGTAGAGTCGGTAAACGAGGACTGAAGCCTCAATAGTAAAAAGACTGTTTGAAAGTTTGCAAGTCAAATCTAATGCCCCCCTTCTGCAGGGGGAGCGGGGGAATTACTTTAAGTTTTAAAAACCCTGAGAGACTGTGTTTAATATAAAGAAGCTCCTTCATTCTGCTGCGGACCCCCGGGATGGAAAGGCTAGACTCCATTGTGACATCACAATGGAAGGTGAAACATTTGATTTTCGTTTCCATTGACTCTGTTATTTTGTATCCTGCTGCTGTATGGACACAGTTTAAAGTAGCTAAAAGTATCTGTTACCTCCAGGATTGTCTGTTAAATTCCAAAAGTGACTTGGAAAATTTCTTTTACAGCCTGGCTTTTAACAACAAGGAACAGGGGGGCTGCGGGCTGCCTGGGCTGGCACCTGTGGGACTGGTGGTGGGAATCTGTTTTTCTCTCTCACTCCACTAAACTGTGGGACTGAACTTGAAATTCTTGAGCGCTGACTAACCAGATAAGGGAACTGGAAGACATGGCTCTAAAAGTGCAGCCTTTGAGGAATCAGTAATGAAAATCAGAGACAATACAAATCGTAATACAGAGAGTATAGAAAAATTGAATAAAAAGTTTGAAGATTTAAGTGTTGAACTGAAAGAGGCGAAGAATGAGATTACAACACATGAGACAAGGTTGGCACAGCTTGAGACAGTTAGAGTTTCAGATTTGGAATGAATACAATATGAAAATTCAAATTCTATTGCATTTCTTCAGATGAAGGAATGGGAATCTCATCTAAGATTGAGAGGGGTCCCTCAGTTGGAAGAAGAGCCACTCAAGGAGTGTTTGACAGACCATTTTGTGGTGTGGTGGGACTTGAAAAAGGAAGAAGTTGAACTGTGGATAGAAAAAGCCTATAGGTTTGGCCCCAAAAAGGATTCAAAAATAACTTATGACTGCATAGTGGTCTTCAAGACCAAGGAACAAAGCGATATCATTTTGGGACTGCAAAAAAGTTTTAAAAATTCAGGATAAACCCATTGTCCTTTTCAAAGAGATTCCTAGACACTTCTTGAACCTGAGATCCAGTTTCACAGAATTGGCAAACATCTTGAGGAGGAAAAATATCTTCTTCAGGTGGGAATTCCCAGAGGGTCTTTCCTTCAAATTTGGAGGAAGAAAGCAAAGAATTAAGACTGTTGGAGAGAAGGACAGATTTCTGCAAAAGTACTCGGTGGAACTTGGACTGGAAAGCCTGCAGCTGCCAGGGGTAGGAGCGGTGACCCCTTAATCTAACATCATGGCTTTGAGAATTTATTCTTGGAATGTTAATGGTTTAATCTCAGAAAAGGAGACAGGTTTACTATGTTTTGGAAAAGCAGAATTTGGATGTAATTTGTTTACAGGAAACACACATTACAAGGCTACATAGAAAAATTTTATCAAATAAAAAACTCGATCAAGAATTTATTTCTTCAGATAAAGTGAAAAAAAGAGGAGTGGTTTTCTATATCAAAGAAAAATGGAACCTGTAATGGTTCTAGGGGTTGCTCGTGCGTAAATCGGCGCCACACCTGGCTGGGTTGCCTGAATGAACCCTTTCTGTCCGGACAGCCACTCGCCCTTGGCTGTCTCAATCGCTGGCAGAATCCGTCAGTGGGCGTTTCTTGAACTTCTTCCAGCAAAGAAGCTCTTTGACGCCTAGTCTCCGCCTACTCTCCCTGCGCGGAATCCGTCTGCGCAGGGAGGGTGTGGGCAGCGGAGGACCCGTGCTCTCCCTGCTGGTCCCCGGCGAGGAGTCATGGAGCCACCTCGCCGATTCCCCCATCTGCCCCCCTTCTCCACTGGTGCTACGCTGATTTCCTTCCCCAGAAGATGTGCTGCTTCTCTCCTTCCCGGGACGCTCTCCGGAATCCCTCTGGAGCCCTCCCTCTCCCTCTGGCTCTGATGGCAGTTCC